>NC_089530.1:3948601-5303601 GCF_963924715.1 Thunnus thynnus
TTATTGTTACAGGGAATTTGTCCTCCAAAATGAACAAACAAGTACAGTACAGTTTGTAACAACACGACGCAGCAGGACAACACTGTGGTTAAGGTCTGGTTAGGTTAGGTTTAGGCACAAACAGGACTTGGTTAGGGTTGTGGAAGGAGCATGGCCTGACCTGTCCATCCACCCAACCTCCTCCCTTTGCGGACTTTGTGGCTCCATAATACTGTCACCTGACTGTTTTTTCTCCCTATATAAAGAATCACTACGCCTGCGAGAAAGTTTTGTCTTGAACATTAACATTTGTTGTTTTCGGATATTTGCTGAAATGACTGATCGTGTTTGCTTTTTTCTTTGGAGGACAGAATCAGCCGAGAGTCGTCAGCAGTCATCTGTCTTCAGAACCAGCTGTCCTGTCAGCAGCACAGCTCCTCTTCACCAGACTGAGTAACGTCAGAAAATCAACGGACAAAAATCATTTTCAGGTGAGCTCCATGAGAAGTATATATGTTTTTTTATTATTGATTCATTTATTTTATTATCCCTGCCCACCATAACTCCATGTGGCAACCTTGAAGCTAGAAAGCTCATATTAAACTGGGGGCCTTGATCAATCAATAAACATATAGCTAATAAGTTAACAACATATTCAGCAGACAGTGGGATCTTTGAACAGCTTCCTATGGAGATCATGCTACTACAATAAGCATGCTAGAGGAAAAAAACACCCAAACACTCAAGTCTTGATGTGCAACTATTGGAGTCAGTGAGGATGGATACATTAGTTAAAATGGAAGCAGATCTGAAATGCTGCTGGTGTGGACTGCCCTCTAAGGCGGATGTATTTTATAGAGTCTGCAAAATTCTCACAACTTCACAGTCCTACACTGTGTTCCTGTGTCGACTGTAATCTGCAAACAGCAGCTTGTAGACAAATGGTCAACTCTTCCTTAGACAGCGAAAACATCACTTTTCTCCAAAGATGCTGAACCAGTTTGAAGATTGAACTTGAAGGTTAAGCAGGAAGTTTAGATAGATGTACATTTCCATCTATCAACTCTCTGAGTTGTTATAAGTGAACTGAAACAAGTATTTGTTTATTTCTTTCCCAGCTTGTTTTTTTCTCATTTTTAGAACTATTATCTTACAGTATCTTAAACTAATCACACACCTGAGTGAAATTATGCCCACCCCAGCATTTACCCTGCTTTTTTTTTTACACCCTCTTGTCTGCGGTTATCTCAGGGCCTCATGCCATACACCTCACATGCTGGACGCCCAGAAATGATGGCATGTAATTGAGCCGCTGTAATTTGTAGTGATTGACCCAGAGGGCTGGCTATTAGCAATTGTCAGCTGTAATGATAGATCCCTTTAACATTACAGAGTCACGGCCGTCCCCGGTGTCCGCACCCGCTTAACTTGTTATTTATAGATCATGTCAGGCCTGTAATAAACATAAAGCATAAAACTGCAGCTAATGTGCTGCTAATGAAATCTGGACATGAGCAACTTTATGAATTGAAATAATTCACAGGACTGTTTCAGTAGCTCTGGGTGCCTCTAACTCAGAGAAGGTTAGTGTGTGTGTGTGTGTGTGTGTGTGTGTGTGTGTGTGTGTGTGTGTGTGTGTGTGTGAAGAGTGTAGAGCTACCTTGCTCATTTGCAAGGTGTAAATGTATAGCAGAACAACCACAATGCAGTCAAAGGGAATGGAGTGTGCTGTGCTGAACTGTTACACTGCCTTTAAGTGTTTGAATAAACTATATTCAGTCCTGTTTTTTTTTTTTTTCAAGCAAAAGTATGACCTCCATACACTTCACTTGTGTGAGGAGTGTATTATCAGGAGCTATGTTGGATCCTTGAAACCTTCTTTTCAGATTGCCATGGCTTTTCCGCTGTAAAGAGCTTTTTCACAGTGATAATGCTTAGAACTTGATGGCTGTACAGTATAGGCGGTATGTGTTCTAGAAAACGTATTAAGCAAATAACGGGTGAAAATAAAATATTCATCTCTCACCTTCAAAAACATAAAATACACAAAAAAAAACTTGTTGCAGCCCTGCTTACTTGTTTATTTAAATATAATCCTCCATTCTAGTGTGCATTTCCATGTGTTAACCTTAGCGCGTTTGACTGTGTGGAAGGACATTCGGTATCAGTGTTAATAGATTCAAAAGAGCAGAAACACAGCACAAGAGATTTCTGCCACCAATTCTTGGAGTGGTGTTCAAAATAATGACTGTTTAAAATGAAGTAATCTATGACATTCCTCTGTTATTTGAACAACTTGTTTTGTCACTTAAAGTTAACTTTAACACGAGAGGAAAGCGGGAAGAGTCCAAATTTGAGCTCTTTAAAGACCTCGCTAAGGTATTTTTTTTGGCTGATTCTATCAATAATATATCTAATGATTGTTTTTAGCACATGGAAAGTGGTTTTCCAGTTAAATACCTGTAGCCACAAAAAGCAGGGACACTTACATTACATCTGCAGTTTTTTTGATGCTCAGTATATGCGCAATATAATGCAGAACTTGCACAGCATTCATCCATCCATCCATTTTCTATACTGCTTATCCTCCAGACGGTCGTGGGGGAGCTGGAGCCCATCTCAGCTGACATTGGGCGAGAGGCGGAGTACACCCTGGACAGGTCATTTCCATAGAAATCCTTAAAATACATCCACTCATTCTGCCTCACTGAAAAATCCAGAATCTGTGAATATGTAAATATTTTGCTTGTCACAGTGTCTCCTACTTCACTGTAAAGTCTATTCTCAGTGTATGTGCACTGGAGGCTTCAAGCTTCAATATCACACTTGTGTAAGTCGCACACTGGACCACGATTGGCTCCAAACTAGTTGTGATGTCAGGAATCATGCTTGTAAGTACATGTGTTACACTCAGATTTAAAGTGAGAGAAATTTTCCCTCATCAACATATTTGAAAACAGCCTTCTAGTGTCAAACTGCACATTCATCATTCTGCACAGTGAAACTCGAGCAGTAAAGAAACACATTTTTGAGTGGAGGAGGACTTTAAATCTTCCAACTGTAACTGACTCTCTGTACTACTATACACACTTATCAGCTGTTCCACATCAAAATAAGCATGTGCTTTGTTATGATAAAATACTATGCTTTTCTCATTGTATTTACAGTAGTGCTATAAATTTTTTTTTTTAAATGTGTAGTTTTATCAAATAAGTTTGTGTCTACACTGACTAGCTATATACTCACAGGAGTTTCAGTTTCTCCTGAAATGTAAATTCAACATCATTTGCCCTTTGGGATGCTGGGTAATAAAAGTGGGATGCTATATATCAATATTTGAAGTTCAGAGTGATATTTAGATATTAATATACTGCTAATGTACTGCTGTATATTAATCTGGAGAAAAAAAAAAGTTTTTTTTCTAGAAAGCCAGCTTGGACTCTTCTCTCATTAAACTGTCTGCTGCTTTTCAAAAGTTAAAAATGAGAGAAGTTGATGTGATGTTGAGTCAATTATTGGAGGTCACCCCAACTCCAGCTGCAACATTTTGAGCAGTATTTTTTATCATTTTAGATACTTCCTACATATTTCTGCTTGATGCCAAGACAGGAAAATGCCATTTTTTTTTACCAATAGTTATGTTGTTTTGGTTACACAATTACACAATTTAGTAATAAACTGGTTAAGATATGTTTGTCATATCAGTCTAAACACACACAATAATGCCACAGAGTAAAACCAATGCTTTCTAATAATTTTGAGGTTGATAAAAAAATAATACAAAACAGTATTCCATGAACTTCCCTCAAGGTAAGCGTGGTGTTGAGTGGCTTGTGTATTTGTGTGAGTATTTTTCAGCGTGTGTTGTAAAAACTGCTTGTTTGAGCTGCTGTCCATGCTGTCTTGTATTTACTCTGTGTGTACGTGCGGCCATGTTTTCTGCACACATGCATACAATTGTGTGTCCATGCAGTGTGTGTGTGTGAATGTGAGTGTAAATCTCCCGCTGCCTTTCCCCCCCGTCTTATTGCTTTCTTGAGCTTCTCGGGGAGAAATCCTCTTGATTCGCCCAGTCCCCGAGGCTAGAGCCCCATACACAGCAGATGTTCCACTGAAAAGGCCATGAATGTTTAATCATTTGTGTTATTGATGCTGCCTTTTTGTTTGTTAGCAAGTGTGAGCGACGGCTAGGGTCTTATGTGTCTATTTTTGCATGTTATGCATCCATCTGTGCGTGCGTGTGTGTGTGTGTGTGTGGCAAAGAGGGATCTTAGTAAATTCTCAAACATCAGTCTTTTTCATTTCTGTTTGATTTTACCTCACATGCCCTGCAATGCATGAATAATGAAGCCTATTAAAAATGTTATTCAGGATCATGATTGAGTGTGCTGTGTCAAATATCACGTCAATGCACTCTCACAAAACAAGACTATCTGTTGTGGTTTTTTTTTTGTCAAACATAAAGTTAAACCCTACTTTCCGTGATCATGGATGAACAAACTGGCTCTGTATCTAAACTGTGATTTGTTGGACTTAAAGCTGCTGTTTTAGTATTTGAGCTGACAGCCAGATTTGATCATAATTAGACAGCATGCCGTGGGCTTTGATTGGCACGGTAATTGGATTGTCATTGGGGCTGAAAAGCTATTATCTTTGGATCATGCCCCATGAAATTTGTTGGAAAAACTTCTGTGGCCGTCATTAAGTCGGCCATCTTGGGGGCCTTTGCAAATGAGCTTTTTTTTTTTTTTTGGTGAAGGAAGAGAGAGCGAAAAGAAGGGAGGGGGGAAAAAAGAGAAAAGGTACCTGTGCACCGCTGGGACCCTTAGATCCGCCGAATCGCGGCGAAGACAATCTGGGCTGGGTTATTGCCCATCGCTCTCGCCCACTCACCAGTAACGGGGGTGGCAGTGGGGCTGGGGGGGAGTATGTGTGTGTGTGTTGTGGGGGGGGGGCTGCGAGTGAAGGAATGGGATAATGAGTGAGAGGTGAGCATGGAAGGAAAGCGAGGGAGGGGGGCGATAGGAGGAAAAGGGGAAACTGCAGGGTAGCTTTTCATTTGCAATTGTTTATGTAAAGCATCAGGTGCGATGCCCATTTTAGGGGAATAAGCAGCAATACAGAGTAATGAAAATGAGAATTGAGATATGAGATGTGAAATAGGTGGCATTCCTCAAAGCCATTGGACAATTCAGTCAACTTGCAGACCTTTGAAAAGTGAAAACATCCACAAAGATATTCTACTTTCAGCCTTTCTCTTTCTCCGTTAGTTTCCCTGCACTCTATTACACTGACAGGGCTGTAGACAGGATTTTAGAAATACTGAGGTTATGAGTTTAAGTCCCCCTCACCCCCACACCCCATCCCATAGAACCTTCAGGCCTTCACGTCTGAAACAACAATCATGAATCAGTGACAAAATGTACTATATATTGCTGGAGAAATTAGAAAACAAATGAAATAATCCACCTTGCTTTCCTTTACTGGCTGCTCCGTGGCCAAGTTAGCACACTTAAACAACTTAAACAGCTGAACAACCTTTATAACCTTTATATGCTGTGCAACGAAAGACGTTTGGCTTCTAGATAAGTGAGGTGTAACATATGAGTCATGATCTGACAAAATATCAAACCACTTGAGGTTGCCCAAACAAAAGGAAGTTGACATAGCTGTGGATTAAGCTGTGGATCAAGCTAACGTTAGCTAAGAGCTACTGTTAAATAGTTAACTTTGCATAAAATCTAATTGGATGGAAAAAAAAAACATGATGTCAATGAGCTCTAGGCACAGTGTGGTAGAGTTCTTTCTATCCAGATTTGTTAGCCTAAATGTTGTCTTTTAGAGTCAATAAACCATCTGCTGGGTCAGCGTTAGTTATCTGTCATTGTTGCGTGGTCAGTTGTATAACACTGCCATTGTCCCTAATAGGGATGTGCAGAGGGCCCAGTATTTGTATTTGTATCTGTATTTGTTGAGGCAGCAAAATTATTCGTATTTGTGTTCGAATAAAAGTGGAAAGAGGTTTAAAAATCCTGTGTTTGTTTTTATTATGCTTTTAGTTTTAGAAAATTAAAGTGTTACAATAAGTATTCATGAAGTGATCCCTTGGGAGCACTTCATTTGTGTCTTTAGTTCAGCTTTATCTCTGGGGAACACCCCCAACTCCAGGAGTGATGTCAAAATTAGGAAATGTGCGTCATGTAGCAGGTGGATGTGACTCCCCTCGTTGAGACCTGCTGATAGACATAACAGTGGAACAGAGGAGAAAGACTGAGATAGCGATATAACCAACCTGTGCGCTGGTATTTAACATGTTTTTTTCTTCCCGAAAACAAATAATTTTTAAAATATTTGTATGAAACAAATATTTGTAAAAAAAAAAAAACCCACTATTTGTGCTTTGCCGAATAACGCATTTGTATTCAGGCACACCTATAGTCCCTAATGTTATAATGACTTGTTTAGTGATCAAACACTTCAAGATTTGGGCTTGACTGGGGACTTGCTGGTCTTATCTTTGAACTCTCCTGTCTTCATTTAGGACTAGATTCAGAACTAGTGTCAGTAAAGCCTTAAGACTTTCGGGACTTGCAAAGCAATAGCTATGACCCACATCTGTTTGTAGCTGTCAAAGAAAATCCCATTGTTGCTGGCTGGATCTGATCTAAATTGAATAATACCACCTTTATATTTCAGTGTTTATGAGTGTGTGTACGTGTGTGTGTGTACACCTCTGTCTCCATGCCTCAGGCAAATGGCTCCCAAATTGACATTCGCACCCTTCAAGGCCAATTCCACTGCTGTAAACCCTCCTGGGGCCAAGAGGTGACAACACGGCAGCACCACACACTGTTCGCACACAGAAAAATGATGACATTAATATACTTGAATACAACACTGTGTCATGCATTAGGGAGCATTATGTTATGCCCTTTCTTACATAAAACTCAGGGTGTGTGTGTGTGTGTGTGTGTTGCAAATGTAGTACCTCTGGCTTATGATACAGGATTTCTGCACACATACCAGCATATTTTGCATATATGGATGCATGGCGTATGCAAGATAATGAATGTGGCTTTACATCATATCTGAAAGGTGTAATATAACTGTGTAGCCGGGAAATGTTTTGTCCTGCTGATAGCAGCTCCCTCTGTGTTTCTCTCTCTCTTTCATTGTGTCTGTGGGTGAAAGTTTCCATGCAGGCACTGTTGATCATGGCCTATCAAGTGTCATCTGATTTGCATTCAGTGGACGCGTCATTATTCACAACATTTGATGTCCACAAAAACACATTAGACCTCTCTGTTTCGGTGCCGAGTGGCGTTGGCCACGACCGCCCAGACATCATTTGCGCGCCCAAATAGTCCAAATGTAAATTGATATGTAAGAAAATGCCCCATTAACTTTTTCATTAATGGTTATAATGCATTCTGAGTGTCATCCGCGGGGCGGTGCGCTTCCCTGAGCATGGCCACGCACACATGTGCAACACGCGCACACACACACACACACACATAAACAACACAGAGCCACAAAGACGCACACACACACACACACGCAAATACGCAAATGCACCCTGATAAATCATACAGGAAATACTGAAACAGTGAAAGAAAGTAATCCACACACACATTTATCTGTACATATTGAGTACAATTTCAAATGAAAAAACATTTCTATCTGTTTCCTTTTAATGCCGTTTTACTTTAATTGGACCATTATTGAACCTTTACCAATTCATACCGCCAGATGTGTTCACAGCTGTTTGAATAGACATCATGGGGCTCATGTTGGCTTTATTTTCCACCACTTTTCACTGATGTTGAAAACATGCGGCTCTGAGTGTGAAGTGACTCAACCTTAATGCACACTGTACATACTGTCAGGTGTTCACAGGGCCGGCGTACATGTCAATGTGGAGATGATTCACTTGTGTTCCGGGCTGTGTGCAGTGTCTGTCCTAATGCACTTCACACAAGCTGTAAGTATCTGCTGCTCGGGTCAGCAGCAGCTCTGCGGACCGCCTTGTATCAATATTTGCTCTCTTGATCGCTCTCATTTTCTCTCTCCATCTCTGTTAGGACGTCTTTCTCTTTTGTCTCGTTCTTCATGTCTTACTGACTCCCAGAACCCTGTCAGTGTGGTGCAGAGTGCTGCAATAGAAACAGGGCTGTACCATTCAGACACAAAGGTCATGCCCTCTGTATTGTCGAGGGTTTTACACAACCTGAAGAGGGGTTTACTTTATACAGTTACACACAAATTACACATTTGTTTTATATTTATTATTTCCACTTCTATACAATATCTTTAAAGCTGCATTTATTGAATTTTTCAACTTTTGGGAGTAGAGCAAGCTGAAAACACAACATCTGACATATTATCACCTTGTAAATGGCAAATTATAATAAATATGGCAAACTAGTTAGCAAACAGTTGCCTATTTACATATCTACTGCAACTAATATGGAGCAACATAAACTTTCATTTGGAGTCATGTTTGTGTCCACCTAACATATTTAAGTCCAACATTCACTCTCCTTTTAGCTCTGTTTTTGGTCTCCACCAACTCCTGAGAAAAATCTATTTCTCTTCAGCTGCCAAATGCTCCACTATGTTCACTAGCAAGTCACTAACTTTGTCGAAGTATGTACAGCGGGTTTATCAGAACTTTTTAGTTGAAGCAGATGGCTGTTGCTGCTGGAACCAAGATTGATGACAGTGGAGTTTGGAGTGGCTACTTTGTTGTATTTTCCCTTTGGTTCAGTTTGGTTTCACATGGCAAAATTTCAAGCAAACCAAAATGTATCAACAAAAGCCATGTGGGAGCTGTCACTCATTGGTCATTTTTTCTGTTGGGTTAGCTACCCAAAATGGACCATCATCAGCAGAACTGGCATTTCTTCATAATTGCGGTCATTGTTTGGGCCATATACCAAGCCAAAATATGCAAGCAGAATGGCACATTTGAATGCACTCCAAGGCAACATCTAGAGAACAATGTGTTGCTTCACTTTTCGCAAAGAAGACGTGCTGCCTTCAGTCGGCTGAAGAGGAGAAAGGAGCACATATTGAGCACATACTTGTCCATAATAATGTGACAATAATAACATAATGCACAGCACAGCTGGCTACGGGAGTTGGTTTAATCCAAAAAATGTGCAATGCTTCCTGCAGTTGGGTTGGATAGAGGTCATGTTCATATCATAAATGAACCAGACTTCCAGAGTTCCAGACCACCTCTTCAACAAGGTCTCGGTCCACACCCGAGTGAGATTGCTGTGTTCACACCTGCCCAAACAAACTGCATAAAGGTGGTAAACGTTCCAGGGTTCGATTCAACTGAACTAAACAAGGCAGGTGTGAAAACGCCCTTAGACCCCAGAACTCAGTATTTCCAAAATCCTGGGCATAACCCTCAATAGAATAATTTATATTTCCAGATCACTAAAAATGACATTGAAGTCAAAGGAATTTGGTGAGTTAGCAATATGTTTCCCTCTTTCATCTCCTTCAACCTCAAATACCTACCACCTGTGCTTCCCTTGTTTTATTCATCCCCCCCCCCCACCCCACACACACACACACACACACACACAAATACACCCACACCCCCACCAGCAGTCACTGCAAGAGTTAATACGTCTATTGTTCAGCCAGCACGTCAAGCACTTATCCCTGAGTGTTTGCAGGCTGCTGAAGGGAAAGAATTAAAGGTGAGTGTGTAAAGCACACATACACACACACACATACACACACACACATACACACACACGCAGATTGCTAGGCTGCAAAACCATGGCAACATTTACGGGATCAAGCCTGAGTGGCAACTGTGAGAGCTGAGTTTACTCTGGTGTTTGTGTATGAACATGTTGAAGCATGGAGACTGTAGATAACTTAGCACAATAACTAAGTTGGCCACGGAGCAGAGGAAAACAATAGTGCAGATAATACAGAGGAGCCCGCCACACACTTAGATCCATGAATGCTTCACGTGTTGCACCAAGTCACAATCCACTCAGACTGTTATGCTGAGCATCATGGGAAAATGCTGTGGTGAATAAGAAAACAAAACAAAAAGATTTAATAAGTTTTGTCTTTCAGTTGCCTCAGAACTGTCAAAGTTTGACAATGATTTTTCTCCTGTTTTGTTCTTGTTAAATGATGATACCAGTGTTGTAGTCGAGTCAGGACGAAAATCAAGACTTGACTCGGACTTGAGACTGAGTCCTGGACTAGAGTACTACAACACTGGATGATTCAGCTGTTACTCTGCATTGTGTCATATGATGGAGTCTTACTGAGACTTTTGAAAAATAACATCAAACTATTTTAAGTTGTTAGAAAAAAACAGTATAAAAATCTTGTATTATTCGCTTTCTCGAAACATTACAACTTAAATCTCAAAATACTTCAACTTTATTTTCAAAATTTTTTTTTGCACAGTGTGAAATGAATACACTCCCTCAATATGTTACAATGACGTTATACCCTACTGGACATCCTAAGTTTTGAGAGCTCCATCGTTAGAATAAATTATGCAAAAAAATCATATTAACCTCCTTAGACAACGCCAAAGACATCCTACAAGGTATTGTAATATTAATTATGCTGACATATATTTAAAGGTGGTTTTTAAGATGTGTATGTTTATGTATAAGCGTGTGTGTCTGCTTTGTATGTATTAATAAAAGTTGATCACGACACGTTTTGTGGGAAGGAGAGACAGTGATTTTCTCTTGATTCAGCCTTGAAAAAATATGAAAATCAAGAGGATTCAACAACAATAACAACACGCTAATGAGTGATGATTGTCTGTCAGCTATCAGTCAGTGTATGTGAACCTCAGCAGGTGTGGCACTCATTACAGAAACAAACAGCTGTTTTCAGTTGTTTTTTCCTGTTTCCTGTTTTTTTTTCTCATGACATCTAGGACTGATGAATGAAAAATGACAAGCCTTCCATGTTTTCTTGCTTTTTTGTCCGCCCACTCCCCCTTTACCCTGCCTATTAGATTTACTGTTGAAGAGTGAAGACATTAGCAGAAAAATGCAACAGATAATGTGGACGTTTCATGCATAAGCTGCGATATGAGCGATGTATTAATGGGGGGAAATTATTGTGCATTCAATTACGGCACAATGCCTTCCAGAGATGTTTGTGTGATTTGGCCGCGGCCTGCCACGGCGGGGGTCCCCCTCCCTGACTGATGAGCGCCCTAATCTGCTAATCTCACCAACTGGGGTGGATGGGTAGGAGAGCCGTTCCGAGCCAAACGCCTCGACTCGCCGCCCGCTAACGGTGGCCAATAAAATTAAAGAGCTGGTGCGTGTCTGGGCGCAGAGGAAGACGAGAGAGGAAATCAGAGATAGATAAACAAATAGAATCATAAAAAAGCAGGGCGCTGGCGAAGTGGTAATTCAGTGGGAGTTCATTAGGGGAGAGATGGAAGAATGAGGAGTGGAGGGCTAAACTGTGGATGACATTACCTCTAATGTGGCTCCCCTGCCGAGTTTGTGATAGGGTGGCCGTTCCCGGCGAAAATAGGGTTTTTAGCATGACGCCACGCTCACAAAGACAAACTCCTCGCTAAATAGGATTTTTTTAAAGCATTGTACTATTTTAGTGCGGAAAACATCTCCAAATGGGGTTTTCAAATGTGTTCAGGCATACAGCCAAGTTGAGACAACACGGACAAATGAGTTTTGTGGTGTGGCAAATTTGCAAACCGCTTCAATGTCTTGAGCAGTAAGCCTAAAGCAACCCTTTTCTCTGAAAAAGACCAGACCACCCATCAGTTACATTCCATCAATTATAGTGTCTAATATGAAACAGAAATAGTTTCACTCATGTGGACAGAGTGAAATTGTTGTCTATAATACAAAGCTGCTTTCATTCAGTGACCATTTAACCTGTCAACACTTTCTGATGGTGTTGAAACGTTCTTTTTTAAGTTGGAGAACATAATTTAATCCTTTACAAGGTCACTTCACCCAAATTGTAAAAATACATTTTCCAACTTCTAATAGTATCTAGTCATACAAATAGTTTTGGTTTTATTTGTCCAGGTGTTGAGATATCTGTCTCTGAGATTTTTGTCTAGACCTCAATACAATGGAGGTGAATGGAGTTTTGTGAATTTTCTTCCATTAGCAGAGGATACCATCTCTGTCTCCCTGTCTCTCCCTTCAGTTTCACAATCCCTGTGTTCCTCTATAGGTCCTGCATTTTCATTCTCTCAAGAGCCCTGCCATTCTCCATCTCTCCACCAGATGCCCTCAGACTTTCCCGTCTTTTACAGGTGACCTGATCTCCACACCTACCTGCACACCTGCTCCTTATTTCCTCATCAGCTCCCCTTCCATTAATACTGAACTATGAGCCTGTCACAGCTTGTCAGTTAAGTCACTTAATTGAACCTGCTCTGCTTCAATTTCTTTATTAGGTCCTCATCCCTGTTGCTGATACCTGAACTGTAGCATTCACAGTCAGTATTTCTTCACTAGAAAGTAGTTTTAATGAAAAGTGTTCACAGTGGGTTTAACCATGACATTGTTTCTGGAACACAACTTTGCTTTATATATTTTTATTGTGATCTTTAAAAAAGTTTTAAGCACCACAAACTAAATTCCATTTGCAGCCATTGTATTGGAGTGGAGCCAGATATCCAGGACAAGCCAAAATATATCTGCATGACTAAATTCCACTAGAGCACTAAAAATGTTTTTCTTTGCAAATAACCCCATAATTTTCCACCTGGCTTATATGTTTGTACATTAAATCATTCATTTTAATGCATATACTACAATCATTTTTTGTATATTAACAATGGATCAAATGATGTGTAACATGAAAGGAGTCACTCATGGTGATGAAGCCATACAGAATCATATGACTCAAAGTTCTACAGAGCTTTTTAGCATTTTTTCAGTTAATTGTTTTGGTTTTCAGTCCTGAACTTTAGGACGGCTGAAAAAGCGACGTGTTTTACATGGATGTATAAAGAGAACTGGATACAGTGTCTGAGGCGGGACCCCATTCATTAATATGAAAGTTGCTCAGTGGCACCTGAAGCCAAAAAAGCAACTTCCTGAACTTTGAAATGTGATTGGACTGAATGGATCTAAGTCATTTTGCAGGGGTCTCTTTCACAGTGTATAACATGTCTATGGGAAAAAGTATTTTCTGGGCCAAATAGCATCACATGACGTTGTAATTCCACAGTTTGGCCACTAACTCAAATTGGCTTCACAGCCCGGTGCTGTTTCTGGGGGCTCAGGTATTTCCGTCAGGAGTTGTTGGAAACCAAAACAGAGCTAAAAGGAGAGTGAACACTAA
This sequence comes from Thunnus thynnus, assembly GCF_963924715.1. Classification (NCBI taxonomy): domain Eukaryota; kingdom Metazoa; phylum Chordata; class Actinopteri; order Scombriformes; family Scombridae; genus Thunnus; species Thunnus thynnus. The sequence continues at coordinate 3,961,922 of NC_089530.1, forward strand.
TGTTGCTCTGTGTCTGTTGGATATTTAAACAAGCAACTATTTGCTAAGACGTTTGCCATATCATAGTCATAAGGTGTTATATTTACAGCTTGTTGCACAAGTGGCCAAAAAAAAGAGAAAAGAAACAATTAATAGGTCTCTTTAACAGCAAACATGTTGACAAGTAGGAAAAGCACAGGTGTTAATAACATTAAGAATGTCTCAGCTAAACAGCTAAATGGAATTCAGCCAGCATTCATTTTATAATTTATACCTGTGTTTTTCCTGCTGTGAGATGTAAAAATGTCCTCTATGAGAAAAGCATATGCAGATGTAAGGCCTACAGAACCATAGATGCAGTGGGGGGTAGATCCACTAAAATACAGTTTGTCCATGTTTTTAACAAACTGTAGCATAAACCTTTTGACATGCATATACAGGATACATGTATGTATGTATTATATGTAAAATGTATGTATGTATTATATTATTCATAATAATGATTGTTGGCCTTGTAATGATCACGAAATGGAAACTGCAGTACGCAAGCTGTTTTATTTAACCCTGCATTACTTATTACACATAATCTAAAGCTATAAAAAAAACAAGTGAGTACACATGTAAGTCAAGATGCAGGATGAATTTGTATTTTGATATCTTCTTTAAAATCTTATCTGCTGATAAAGAAGAAAGTATAGTGCCCAGTCCCTCTCATTCCTTATAGCCATTGGCCCAAACCTGGGTGTAGAAGTACGTAAATCTGAGCAGTCACTATAAGATTTAAGGGACAAGACTGAAAAAAATGTCTATTACATAACATTTTAAGTTAAGCTGTTTCAAACTTTTGCTTTTTTCTTGGCCTTGGTTGAGCAACTCACAACTCATGTTCACACTAAGGCCATAACCTGTGATGAGACAGGCAGACATTGCTTCATTTTAGGGTCACAAGCCCAGGAATAACATGATTATATAAAGGAGCAGCAACTTCAAAGGTTACATAAAAGATAAAGCACACTGTGTCAGATTAGGGATATCAGTTAAAACGCAGTGCCTCCCAGTGCAGTAAAAAGATCTTTGCATCCTGTTTCTTAGTGTATAAATAGTCATCAAAGGGATTACAAGTGAAAGGAGTGTTCCTAACAGTACCAGTATTATCTGCCGCCGTTGTCTGCTGTCTACCTTCGGACGTCTTTGTGAGACGTCAGTTCGTCTGTAAACAAATTTGTGTTGCTCTTAGCGTTCTGGCGGATTTGTTGTCTGGTTGAGCGTATTTAGCAGATGAAACGTGTTGTTGTGACAAGCATGATAGAACACATATGTCGCCGAGGGCTATCCTCCCTGCCTCCCCTGTTGTGGCTACATAAGCAACTGATTGTGTTTCACTTTTCAGAGTGAATGTGCGGCGACGAATGTGGCGGCTGTTGTTTTTTTGCGTGTGAGCTTCTGGTATCTCATGACGCTTTAATGTTGCCTGGAGCTGTAAGTGTGTGTGTGTGTGTGTGAGAGTGTGTGTGAAAGAGTGAATTACAAGAGTTGCTTATTCCTCTCTTTCTCTCCATTACTGTATTCTTATTCTTCACGCTGGCTTTCTCTGCTCTCCCTTTTCTCCTCTCCTCTCCTCTCCTCTCCTCTCCTCTCCCTGACTGTTATCCAGCACTTTAGAGTAGATGTAATTGCTCAGACAGAGCAGGCGTTCAGAGCAATGTCGATGTAAATGCTGCTCCATGGCGGTGGCTGACTTAATGAACAGCAGGGCTCGCAGCCCTCTGGCAGCACTTAAACTTTAAAACATCTATTATTGAGGCGTGAGAAAAAAACAGAGTGGCCAGCGCTGACCCCTCTCTCATCCCTCTCTTTTTATATCTCTAGTCATGGGGGTGGAAGGGTTGGTGTTGTTGGAAGGTAAAGGTGCTGCATGTACAGTAGTGTTTTTTAAACTTTAGTGTATCATTGTCAAATTAAGTTGTGATAACTTGGTTTGAATTGCAACAAATCCATCTACATCAAATCTACTTTTTGCCTCTATGTCTTTCTAATTTGGCTCTAACATTGAGCTTTCTGTTTTCCTTCCAGCCATCTTTGCTTTAACTTTAGTAAAGTCATTTAGAAAATAACTCTACTTCCACCACCTTCGAACCTGAACAACAAAACTGATGGCTTGCCATTGCTTTCTGAAATTACACATTAGTTTCTCATGATCTGCCACCTTAATGGTTGTGGTTTGATTAAGTTTTGGCACTGGTTGGTAAGGTAAGGTTAGTAAGGTTGAGGAACATTGTACTCATGATTAAAAGAAATCAGCGCTGACTGTTGGTAGAAGACAGACAACAAATCGTAGCATCTGGATGCTCTGAATGTCTAACTATATCCACATCAACCTCCTCCCTAAGAGGTTTATGACAATGTCATGCTACTTTCACCATTGCTTCGCCATTATTCGTACTGCAACAAAATGTTACTTGTCAGGAAAATGTAAAGAGTTGTTTGCATTGTTTGAACAAACTAGCAATGCTTCCATTTTTCTGGCAAAGACATTGTCAAAATGCAGTGTGGACGATCTGAACAGCACCTGTTGGTTTCTGATGCCAACACTGTATGAATGGCTGCTGTCACATTATTATGTATTTAAACTTAATGAGAAACACAAAGAGCAGAAGCAAGGTTTAGTTGGCTAAACCCAAATATAGCCTGATCTTTATGTAACCTGTTCTTTAGGAAACCCAATAAACCCAATAAATGACTGCATTTCATACTCAAAATGACTGTAACTTTAGGTGCACTTAAGATGTTAAAGTAGCAGGTCCATGTGATGTTCTTGGTGAAAAGTTTATTGACTTGATACTATGAGGTTGAATCTGGATGGAGGTTAGAACGTGACACATGAATACATTTTTCTTCTTCTCTTGTCAGCTGCCACAGCATTTGCCATCGCTACTTGATTCCCATCCATTCCCCAAGACTAGGTTTCTCTTTCCATCCCTGATGGCACTATGTCATGGTCTTCATGACCCACAGGAATCCCACAGGACCCATGAGACCAGCTGGATTCAGGATATGGGACATCAGCCTCTAGTCAAGGTCTCCTGAATTGTAAATTTGATTTACAATTAATTTTTCTGAAGCTAGCACTAGAGAACTTTGCACTTTCTGCCTCATGTACCATCAGAACCATCCTGGCTTCTAAATGTCGCCATAGTTTATCTTATTTGTTCATGCTCATTCTTCCAAAGTCTCAAAATGAATGAGTTAATGATGTTAAAATGCTACACATAGCACCCGCAAAAGGAAATATATTAATATAATAAGTGCAGTACCCACTTCAAACCATTGCCATTCTTTGGTTAGCTTGGATGTAAATACAACATCTAAGTGCAGATGAAGTCAGAGTTAGCTTAATGCTAACCTCTCTCTTTTCCTCTATCTCTTTTTCTCTGGGAATACAAATTTAAAAGGCCATTATACTCCATCACCTCCACCATGCACAGTGTCACTGCAATCACTGCAGTGTCAAGTGTCTTATTTCTGTATTAGAGGGGGAGAGATAAGTGTGAGTGTGTATGTGTGTGAGCAAACTTATGCTTAATGCGCTACTCGCTGTGTGTGTGTGTGTGTGTGTGAGTGAAAATATACTGTACGAGAGGTTAGCTGTGAGTGTGAGTGGGCCTTGCTCCGCTCTGGACGCACTTATCTCTCCTGCTGTGTAATGGATCCTACTGGATATTTGCATAAGGTATGGAGGTGATGTCATTTGGTCCTCAGAGATGCATTTCAATGATGGTTCACTGTTAGCAAAGTGGACATACTCACAATGAACTGCACCACTTCAGTTCCTTCTGTTCAAACTTTGATCAAACTTTTACCTGGAACTACAACTCTGATTGAAATTGTAACTGTAAATTTTTCAGTTTTATTACAACTTCAGTCTTATATTTGTGGAAATCATTCCTGCTTTGTTCCTAAGCAACATTGTCAGCAAGTCAATTGGTGATCTGGGAATTTAGTGTTATGACCTGGCTCCAGAGGCCTCAACAAAGATGAGACACACCAAGCTAAAGAGTTAACAAAAGATAATTTATTAAATCAAATTGAACAAATTAAAGACTTAACTGAGTACATAAGGCATGGGGTGTGAATATCAGTAGCATCAGTGTTGTGTGGTGTGCTGTAAGGTGCAAGAAAATAAAGCATAACAAAACTCAAGCAACATAACTAAATCAAAAAAGGTGTCTGTGGGGAAGAGGGGAGAGCTGGAGCAGCAGCCAAGTGCCAGAGAGTCAGCCAGAGACTGAGCTGTGCTGTAGCCCGGAGTTAAATAACCTGGGAACACCTGAGGGTGTTGTGCTGACGATCACCTGCAAAGAACAACCAAATGAACTGCACAGCAAACACGGCAAACAAAAGATAACATCGCAGGGTCATCTTTTCAAACTAGCCTGTGTACCTTCCAAATTTTCCCATGCCACTTCACAATTGAACACCTGGCTAACGACTGGACTGGGACAAAGTGGAGCAGGCTCAACAACCTGACTCAGTTTCCCAGTGAGCTGGTACATACAGCACATCTTGACATATTTGGGCACATCATGCTTTAACCGAGGCCAAAAGAAATAGCACAGGACACGGTCATAAGTTTTCTTTATCCTCAAATGTCCACAACCATCATGCACAGTTTGCAACACCACATCAGGCAAGTTGCTCGGCAACAACCTGAAAAATTACTTCACCAACAAAGTCGCCATCACAGGGCTCCCACTTCCTCACCAGCAAATCCTCCTGGACAGAGTAACCATGAGCAACGTCTCTTATTTTTTCAACCGGCAAAGCCTCATCCCACAAATCAGACAGAGATGAATCAAACCTCTGGCCCTTCACCCAATCCTCCCTTGAAACAGCTGGAGGAAGATCAGGCAGTGAAACCACATGTTCTGCAGACACCATACCTTTACTACACCCCGAAACAGGCGGGTCTGGATAAGACACATCGCAGCTGTGCGCGCACGTCACAGCACAGGCCGAGCAAACACCTGGATCAGGCGGGTCTGGAGCAGACATGTTAGGGCTCTGTGCATGCGTCACAGCGCAGGCTGGAAAAACCCCTGGATCATTCAAACCACTCTCATCTGGCTCCAAAGATGCTAGTGGCTAGGAGCATACTCTTCATACAGCAGTCATTCGATCAATTGTTTGGATAAAACTACTGATAAGTGCAGCTTTAAGTAAAGGTAAAAAAAAATAAATCTTTGTATCTTTTGTGATATCATCTGGCATAGAAAAACATCCCTGCTTTTGATTGACCAAAATGCATTCTTCAGTTTTTTCAGTTTCATGACCAAAAGAAAATAACTTACAGAGGAACCCTACAAACCTAAAATGACCAACAATAAAAAGAGTTTAAAAAATAGCAGCAATTTAGAAAATATAAATCATGTAAGATACATAGAGGTCCACATTTCCCCTCTTTTCCTTTATGTGCAAGAGAAGGCTGGGTCAGATACCCCCCCCATGTTTCCTAAGACTTTGCGGTTTGCAGTGTCAGTGCTGAGGCTGTTCAAATGTCAAGCATGGTGTGGAGAGAAACTTTCATGAACATGTTAAATAGTTCAGTCCACACAAAGGTCACATCATATCAATTTAATTGCACTTATAGTATTTGGAGCTCTCTTACAAGATCTTCCCTGGCGGATGCTGAGCTTCCTCTCTGTGCCTCGATGAAACCCCCCCTCTCTCTAATAGCCGTTGTCTTAATGCCAAAGTTGGGTATTTTTCAGGTTAAATTTGGGGTGTCAACGCTGGGCGGCAATATTAATCTCGCTTGCGACGTCGCTGCGGTGGTAATGAAGGATGCCCAGCGTTATTTGTATCCTTGTGTGTCGAGTGTTTTGTCAAAAGTAGGCGAGTTTTGCTTGCCTGGTAGATTTGTGTTCTCCCCTGGGAGCCGTGGCCCAGTAAGAGACAGCAGTTGCTCGACATAATTAGACCGGGAAGGTCCTTGTAAACTCATTAATATCTCGCCCAGGCTGAAATGGCTTGTGGTTCCTTGGCGAAGAACATGGACAGATTTTTGTGGAGAAAGGACGATATGGAGTAAAACTAAAAAAGATAAACAGTGGGTTTGAAGAAAACAAGTTGATGTATTGGTCATGAAGGGCTAAAGGGTGTCTCAGTTCAATAATGAGCTGCAGAGATGGTTTGCAAGGTAATTTAACAGATGGCATTACACAGCCTTTAAAGAGGAACACTGCTCATTTGTAGTATTGGTTTCTTGTATTTATCTAACCTGATATAGTCCAGTCAGCAGTTGTGACCAAGAATACTGTTCCAAAAGTAAGTATTCAGTGAACACAGCACTTTGACAGACTGCCCACATTTGATTTTTGTTTGTTGTAGTATTAGTATGAATCTAAAGTATGGTATTTACAGTTAATTGAGAATGATTAATGCTCTGAAATCAATCTTTGTAGTTGGTCAAGATGGAGCTACCTGCATGTTTATGTTGTTGGGCTACAGTAAAATGTTTTCCATCCATACCTGTTGGCAGTGATGATCTGTAAATGTAACAAGTTCTTTGTGTGTGTGTGTGTGTGTGTGTGTGTGTGTGTGTGTGTGTGTGTGTCTTTGAGATATTCAGCATGATTTATTCTGGATTGCAGTTGTTAGGGCCCTTTTTAGGCATTGGTGGTTGCCTAGGGCACCACAGATGACAAAGAAGAAGAAGTCTTTTGTAATTAATTCCAGGTGCAAATTGTACTTGTCATTCAATGAATGCATTAGATTGTAAATAAAAAACACTGCTCACTCTGCACTGCACCTGATGCAGGCAGACTGTGGAGGGTTTCTACTGGCCCATACTGTTAAATGAAACTTCTGGCTGTTGATTATTTTGTGACCCCAAGGTTCATTTGCTCACAGCGCTGTGTAGGAATCATGTATGAAAAATACTTTTATGATATAAGACTTTTAACTGGGATACTGTGTACAAGTGCATCCTCATCTAGTAGTCAGTAAGTCAGTAGGTTTAACAAAAGGATTACAATCTGTTATTAGAATGAATGTGGATGATACAATAGGCTATATATCCAGGAATGACAAAACACCCATTATGGTCTGTTAAAACACTGAATACACAGCACTGTAAAAGAGTGACCAGTAGAGCACAGTATACAGTAATTTGAGTTAGTGATATGACAGCAGCAGCAGTGAGCAATACGGTCATTTTGTGTCTATTTCACTGACATACTGTAGAAAATACTATGGACACTATACAAAATATCCTGAGAAACTAGCAGGTTGTATTGTCTTAATGCAGAGCTATGAAACATATCTAAACTGCTCCTCTATTTTTGATAAAGTGTGTACTGTAAGTTCTATAATGAAGGAGAAATCAAAAATAGTAATACACTAAACACTGGATCATAAATCTTCGTCAGGACAACCTTACATGAAAGTCTCACACTGACAATATTTCCATTACAGTATATACATGACAGAAACTGTGATGTGCAAGCATCAGATAGTCCTCCACAAATTATCAGTATCCTGATAATGTTAGAATCATACTGGGATATAAATAACCAGGTTTCTACTTATCATATCCTGAACAAGACTCATGATGGGGACTAGTGTGCATGTAAAGGTACTAACTGAGTTGAATAGGTGAAACTGAATAAAGTTCAATTAACAGTAAAATAGTAAAATATTCTAAAACGATTCTACCATTCAATATGAAAAATGAAAAGATCAATCCAGAAACTGGTGACAGTGATGTAGAGGATGATGTTTTAGAGTCAGAGGACCACAGTGTTGATGAAGAGTTCCATATCCTGTTCTACATTTGATAAAAACTGAATGTGGTTCCCATTCACAACCCACAAGGGAAATCTGAAGATGGCGGTATTGAATGGTCACCATCACCACAACAAAGCTACAGCAGGCTGTCAGCTTCCAATGTAATATGTAGTCAAGGCCTTCAGGGTTTACCAGGGCACGAGCCCTTGATATGACATGACAAGCTCTCCATATCACAACCTTAGACAACATTACAGTTTGCACTAACATGTGTCAACCTGCCAATGTCCCAACCAGTGTTGGCAGATTCGTAGTCAGGTAAGCAAAGGCTTGGCAAACTATTCACTGAACCGTAGGATCACTGAAACCAGAATCCAATCTGCTGGGCAAACTGGGAGACTTGAGCTAAGATGTAAAGCAGGAAATGAAAACTAACACCACATGTAAAATACAGAAAATACATCTTCAGAGAGCACATAGTTATTGTACAGTCTGTCCATCAACAGAGGAGTTATTTAGTTTTAAAGAGCAGTTGGTACTGTCTTAGACACAGGTCAAATTCCTGAATAAGAGTGAACACAGTCATTAAAAAAACAATTGAATGTTAAGTGTTATGTTTGGAATTCAAGAGATTTTAAGTTGAAGTGTTGAAGGTCTAGACAAGAAAATTATTCATTGTTTTTTTGAAATCTGACTTTTTAAAGTGAATATACTGTTCTGGCTCAATTTGACTTCCATATAATGAACATATTTTTTTCTCTTAACACAATACAAGGTTTAGTAAAAAGCTTCTCACTTCAGTAGGATTTTCTGTTATAAGAGCAACTAAATAAATGCAGTCCATTTAGTAACTACTGCTACTCTCTCTGTAAGAAAGGTATATATTTACAACTTCACTAAACATTGTCATCTCAGTAGATACACACGACGCTCCAGACTCCAATGTTTTTGTTGTATAATATGTTATATGAACACTGGCATTGTGTTAGAGCAACACGTTCTCACTCCCAACTCGTCACATATGGAAGCTTGGTCAGGACCCTTTGGCGTCACTTTTTAATGCACGGGGTACCACTTTAGTGTCGTTTTTCAATGCGCGGTATCACAGTAGTTAAAAAATAATTATATTTTATGGTGTTACAATGGCGTGGTTAAGGTCTGGTTAGGTTTAGGCACAAAACCACTTGGTTAGAGTTAGGGAAAGATCATGGTTTGAGTTAAAATAAAAAATAAAATAAAAACAGTGGTTAAGGTGGTCTCGAACTGTGCTCTGTGCTGATTTCCAACTTTCTACCAACAACATTACAAGCCATCCACCGACCCCTCCACCTCCTAAAAAGAAAGTCACCTTATATAGATGTCATGTGAAGTATGACACTTCAGAAATGTCGATATCATATGTATTGTTGAAATGTTAATATGCTCTGTATTACAGTTGTTGAAATGTACATATTCAACGTATCTATGGTTTGCAGAAACATACAATGCCAACGTTTTATTCTGGCGACCAGGCTGATGTTTGTCACCTTATTTAGACGTCATCGGTCTCATAGCGTTTCAGACGTTGTGGGAGCTCAGCGGAAGTCTATCGGATTACCCTGCACATTAAAAATGACGTTAAAAGGGTGCCCAGTACGTTAAAAAGGGGCACCCTGACCAAGCGTCGATATGTGACGAGTTGGGAGTCATAACGGGCTGGTTAGAGATAGTTAAAACATTTACCCAAAACAATCAGTACATTATTCACTGTTAATGACTTGATTTTTCAGTGATGTTTTGTTGATGTGTTCAAAACAGTTGATTGATCATGGAGCTGATATGATTTTGGGCATCAAAATCAGCAGTGTTAAATTAGTTTGGCTGTGATATATTCTGCTAGGAATACTTCATCTTAACAAATCATTTATTTTCATTTTCTTTGAAACAGCTGAAAACTTTGGCCACTGGGGAGAAAAAAAGTTCCCTTTTGCAGATGCAGGTTAATTTCAAGCCAGACACAGAAAAATCAAAAGATCCAGAATCTAAATTCTGAATAGAAGAAATTCCTCAAACAACCATGTTTGCTTTAGACAGTGATTCCCAAATTAACCATCGAGACCTACCACAGGCTCCCAGGATACATCTGAGGGCTTGCCAGATGATTAAAGGAATGAGCAAGAAAAACATACTTTTGTTACATAAAATGTTTGTTTTTTCTGACTTTTCTCATTATTCTTGCTTTTTTCTTGTGGACTACTGGATGCCTTTACCTACTCAGGCCTCTAAAAATGCTTCAAATGAAACTATCGGAAGGTTGAACGGCTTGCTTTAAAAACAGGCAATAGGTGTAAATATCTTTGTATTTATATTGTATTTAAAAGCAGAGATTTCAACAGAAGACCATCAAACCACCATAACCAGCTAAATTAAATGTTAGAGCTCTGTATGATAGCTTGTGTCTGATATAGTTTATCCACAAACAAATGACCTCTTTTAAACCCTTAAAATGACACCCACTCCTTCTCCTGGAGTAGGTGGAATCTATCTAACATTAAAATATTTTTAATTTCAAAAGTTTAACCTGCTGGACACAAGATATCTCCTACTTCACTGTAAAGCCTATTCTCAGTGTTTGTGCACTGGAGGCTTCAAGTTTCCACATCACACTTGTACAAGCTGCATACTGGACCAAGATCGGCTCCAAACTAGTTGTAATGTCTCGAATCATGCTCGTATGTCATTCCTTAAACTCTGATTTAAGGAGAACTCGGTGAAACTTTCCACTTTCAGCAGATGAATGTGAAAACAGCCTTCTAGTGTCAAACTCTGCACATACATCATTCAGCACGGTGAAGCTCAAACATTCAACCGAAGTAACAAGAAGAAAACCACATGTTTGTGTAGAGGGGGACTTAAAGTTAATAACTATGGAGTTATTTCAGCTGATACAATCAGTTCGGTGCATTCAATCAAAGATCTTAGCTGTGTTTTCATTCACTCCTGTAACTCTAAAGAGCATTTATCAGTCCACAGATCGCAAACAGAGCTAGTTGCGAAATGCAGATGAACACATCATCACAAAAGAAGATAGTTCAGACAGTGAGCAAACAGAAAAAGCCTCATTTTAAATGAATAAATGAATATAAGCAGTGAGTGCACAGCAGCTTATCATTATCTGACCAATCAGAAACCAGTACAGATTTAAAGCCATTCCTCAATACCCAATCCTAGTAGACATTGCTTCATTTTTGTTGGATAACAAGCCAAAACGGTTGTGACCCATTGGCTTAGGAAATGCATACAGGTAATGTACTACACTGCCATTCCACAATGACTCAGTATTAGATTAAATGACATGTTATACTAGCGTTTGCTTGCACTGCATGGCTTCAGTCACTGGGATAGTAAACACTGTAATAGTCATAGAATAGTTTCAATATAAAGTGCATTGTGCAACCTTTCAGTGAAGGAAATAGTTATGATATCAAAGCACTGCGTGGCACTTCTCATATGACCTAGATGCATGCAGGTTGCACAATTAACACATTTCACTATCACATTTTTACTATCTCTCCTGCACACACGCACATAGCGATCTGTGACATGACATACCCCTGCCACATGGCTTTGAAAGAATATTTCGGGGGTTTAAAATCAAACTACTGGTGCAGGCTGTCCGGGCAAGAGAGGGCAGCAGAGGAAAGGCCAGTCCATAGATCGTCCCGGAATGCCCCGCCGTTCCTCTCCACACACAGTTAAGTCCCACGGGTACACCTACACACTTTGTGACCTCTCTGCTCAGTGGACATCATCAGGCAGATTAAAATCAGTTAATGCACTTGGGGCTAGTTGACTCTCACAGGCACACACACACACACACACACACACACATATAACCATCAACCATTTCTCACTCCGCTTTTTAAAATTAATACCCATTGTTTTTGCTAAGCAGAGGATGTCCTGGAGGCTGCCTCACGGGTTTGCGTGTGTGTGTGTGGGGGGGGCATGCGAGTGTGTGTGTGTGTGTGCATGGGCTGCACATTAGAGTCAGTGAGGAGCAGGTTTCAGTGGATTACAACGGCCCCAAAGTGCTGTGCCCTTTCATTAACCTTGCCTCTTAGTCGTCTCATTTAATACAAAACAAATTTCTAATCTGCAGCCTGCTAAACAGTTCTGCAGCTTGCTCTGCGGCTGTGTGAGTGTGTGTGAGTGTGTGTGTGTTACTGTTACTCTTATTGCCTTGGGTTCCCTCTGCCTAGCCCCCTAATTACTCCCCGAAACAGGCGACCAGGCTCCTCCTATGTGTTATCATCATTTTAAATTTATTTTGATTGATTTGTGTCAGCTTTAACTATGCTTTGGGCCGAGGTCGATAAATAAAGATCAATACTTTAATGTTTTCCTCTGAACCTTTATTAAAAAATAGATTGGCTATAAAGAGGGCTGAATTATGAGGAGGAGTGCCTACTTCCAATGCATGTCAACTGGAATCTAATTGAACAACATTGAACTGGCGGAGATTAGTCCAGGGAATGTGAGCTGCAGGAGGCCCACAGTGTTAGAGAGGCAGGAGAGAAGAGGAATGAGGAATTGATGCTGGGAGGCTGAATGAGAGAGAAAATAAAAGTTGGAGAGTTGTTTTGACCAGCTGAAAATAGTTGGTGATGTCGTTCTGCTTAGGTAAAGGTATATATATTTTAATTAATAGACAGTGCGGTGTGAATAGTGGTCATTAATCCACTGATTCATAATAAGAGATTTACTTCTGTGCTTGAAAACGGCAAGATCGTTCACATTTTCTATATATTTTTCTGCTGCACTTTGTAGGTCTGTAGTCGAGTTGTGTGTGTCTCTCTCCCCGTGTGTGTTCTCCAGCTGTGGCCTCTTTATGTCCAGCACTCAGGCACATAGGAATCAGAGTGTTGCCCACCCCCCACCCCCCCGCCTACAGGCCTTGTCCTCAGCACCTTTTAAAAGGGACAGTTTGACCCAGGCCAGAACTACACTTTTGATGTGTGGCCATGTGTGCTATGTGTGGTCATGTCACCCACTCAATAAAAGAGAGCAGGCAGAATTTCATTGTTGTTGACATGCAGTTTGAGGGGGGGTCACGACGGCTGATTAATTGGCTGAATGATCATGGATCTCACTCTTGGACAGTCGGTTGGATTTCTGGCAGGTCAGAATTTTTCTGGTCAGTTGTCCAACATGGCAGGTGTTAAAAGATGCTTATTAGTGCAGTATAGTGTGCTTGCTGAAATATTATTGGCGTAACCGCTAGCACATATTGTGGCTAAAACTGTAGTCTTGACTGAGACTTCTGTGAATTTTGCAGCAGAATAGATAAAGCATATTGTCTATGTCTGGCAGCCCTGACTCCATATTTTTGGTTCATAGTAGAACTGCACAAAGCAATGCTGCCTCCATGTTTTTGTCATCATTAAGGATACCGTTGTCTTGTTTGAGTAAACTTTATTGGAATTGTCACTGGACAAAACTGAATGAGGGTTCTGTGTTTTTGTTCAGTGTGATGTCATGACTGGTCAATTGATCCATACAGTGTGAACATAAAAGCTGCCAATTGTGGCCGTGCAGAAAGGCTGAGCATAAAAGCAGGAAGTGTTTAGTGCCACTCACCAACCTTTAACTCCTGAAAATCATGGCAAGTATGGTAAGTAAGAACCAAGAAAGCCAATGATTAACTTGAGAAACTAAGGACTCAATCAGTAAACAGGAACTGAACTTAAAAAGTTCTTGTCTGTATTTATATTTTACCAGAAAATGGCCTTCATGGGGCTGTCACTGCCTAAGACCAGTGAAAAGAGTCCGAAATGAACTCCAGCTCCCAGCAGGCTTAGCAAGCTTGCACCTACGTGTGACGTCCAGCTTGCTCAAACTCTTGTCTCCCATTGGACAAGACCCACCGATAGCCCACAAAGGATCCTGTGACGTCACTGAGGATATAAAATTGAGAACCGAGCAGAAATCAATGCTTTTCCATGCCCGACAGGTAACCCGTAAAAATGGTGTGTAACAGGGAAAAAAATACAATTATATGAATTCACAGGTGTATAAAAATGAACAAAAACGAACTAAATGCAGGTAAGAAGCAGGTGAGAACAAAAAAAAAAGTCAGAAATGAAAATGATTTGCAGCATTTTTAACATCTAAATCAGCTCATATTATCAAATCTAATCAGCTGCCAGGTTTTTTTTTTATTGTAAGTGAAGTGGAGCCTGTCAGTGGATAACTATGAAACTTCAGAGTATGTTGCACTGTTATAAGGCATACAAGTGAGTAGTCATCATAACATTAGTATGCAATCATTGTTAAGTGTGTGTGTGAGAGAGAAAGCGCTGCGATATCTGCGACGGCGTATCTGTGTGTGTGCACTGGCATGTGTGAAAGTCAGTGAATGTGCAGTCCTGCCCTTCTTGCAGAGAGAAAGATTATGATTGTGCAACAAGTGAAAATAAAGCACTTTAAAGTGAGTGACTGTGTAGCTTGTGTGTTTAATCAGGGGTCGGGTCACCGGTCTTATGTTTACAGGTCCCTGCAGGTCTGGACTTGATATGGAGGTAACTGGGGGTAAAGGTACTGAGCTTTGCAGGTGCAGGTTTGCAAAACTGGACCCCTGCTTGCTCAGTGACACCAAAGCAGGGAAAATTCTTTTAAGGGTAGTCCCAGTAGTCACTAGTTATCCATACTGCACAATGAATGCATGAATATATTATGTAGTATCCAAAATGGAAAGAGTTAATGATTTGTGAAGGCCCGACTGACAAACCAGCATCTCTGAATCAAAAAAAAAACAAAAACCTCAAATATTTAATAATATGCAGGAAAAGGCCCAACAGGGTAAAGTGTGAGGGCAGGGCAGGAGGCATGGTGAGGTTGGATTAAAATGCTCTTGCTGTTATTTGTGTCACTGCCATTGTCAGAGAAACAGAACACACTGTCCTCTGGAGCACCAACTCTTTCCAATCCACACTGTGATTAACCTTTTGTACAGGGCACAGATTATGGCCTAAATGTGGTGTGCTAACACACATACTGTGCACACACTTATGGACGCTACAGTTGTGCACAATGTGGTTTGGCTGGAGTGTTGTCTAGTCAGTGTAGTCAGGGAACACTTAAAGTGCATTGCATTAGGAGGGGAAAATAAAGCTATCATTAGCCTAGCTTTTTATTGTAATATCACATTATCAACATCCAATTCATTATCAACCTGCTGCTATGTATTCAACTCTACATTTTTGCCTTTTTGCAGTTATCTGAATTATTAGAATATGCTTGATATCATTGTGTACCATTTTATTTACAGTGTGTTTCCTTTATGCTGTTGTGTGTATATCTCAAAGAAGTTTTAAATTACTAATGGATTACATGACTATGCGACTACTGTTTTCTACAAAAAAAAGCTTTGATTAACCCATTGTACACTACCTTGCCAGCACCTACCAACAAAATTGACGACTAGGTGGTGAACATAGCGAAGCATTTAGCCGCTAGTCTGGATATTTTCTCAGGAGCTGAAGACCAAAGCAGAGCTAAAAGAGTGAATATTGGACTTAAATTCATCACGTGGTCAGAAACACAAATCCATGAATGCTAATGTTGCTCCGTAACTGCTGGATGTGTGAATATGCAACTATTTGCTAACATGTTTGCCAGATAACCTTTATAAAGTTATAATCTGTCAATGTCATGTTGTACACAGCTTCCCTCAATTGGCCAAAAAAAAATCACTTAAAGTATCTTATATCAATATTTGTATTACATCTGTTCCAATATTGTATTAGATTCATAGATTCTAGTAGTCATGATAACATTGTAATCACCAAAGTAACTGCTGAGATCTTGACATTTGGCAGCTTGTTATTAGTTATTATTGTCTTTTCATCTAATTCCTTATTTATTTCTTCATTGGTTCGTATTGTCTGTGCCGAATAAGATACTGGATGCCCCATATTTCTGTATGTGTGTGTGTAAGTATCTATCAAAAATGAGCCATCAGACAGGTTGTGTGGAAGAAATGTACCATGAATGTGTACTGAAATGCTGAGTCATTGTAAGGTCAAGATGACTTATATGTTAACAGTCATGTAACCTCTGTCACACATAGTTGGGGCCAGACAGAAGGATAAGATGTGGCCTTGTAGGGGCTCATCTCTTATTAGTGTGTGTAGCAATGGCTCCAGCTAGAGATAACTTGTTTTTGTCATTTTATGACCTTGTTGTTCTCTGTGCTGGGATATAAGACATTGTTTTCTGCTGTTGATCTTGAAGCTTTTGTATCTGCAGCATTGTGTGTGCTGCATTCTGTGGCTGTACAATTGCTTCTTGGGCTCAGCAAGTACTTTCATAAAGACCATGGAGACTGACCAGAGAACTTTGTTTCATTTATTATCCATCAGGTTGTAAACACATCGCCAGGTTATCCAGACTTATTTGGAATAAAAAACAATGGTTGATCAGTAAAATAATTCAGCCAAATGACTCAGTAGATTGAGGACCAGTGGATCTTTAAGTTGGACCTTGTTTGTTCAGATGTACACAGTATGAGTTTGCAAGAAACAATAATACATTTACAGTCATTTTGAACCTTTCAACAAGGAAACCCTGCTGAGAAGAAATTATCTTTCACTCAGGACTGCTCTCCAGTGTTTGGCACATAGCGAAAACCGCACTCAAACCTGGAGGAACGGAAGGTTTAAAAAACGCTGAAATGACGGCCTGACATTTTAATGTTCATCCTGTTTATTCCACATTTCCTAACCAGCTCGCAAAGCTTTTTTTTTTTTTTTTTTATTAACTAATGTTCATGTTTCCGCAAGGACGGAAACATTTTCATCACATCGACCCAAACTTTTTCCTGATTTCATTTTGACAAGCGAAGATAAAGAGGAAAAAAAAAAAATCCAAAATATCAAAGAGACGGAATTATAGAGCGATAAAGAAAAGTGTTTAACAGAAGGTGGAATCACTGCAGCACTCAAGATCCTATATTTCACGATTCTGTCACTTTTATTTGAATACCTGATGTATTAAAGCCTAGTTAAATGCAAGGGATTAAACACAATATAAACTTGATCCCTTTCAGTAACTGGCTCTTAATCTGTCTTTGTCTCTGTCTCAGGTCGAAGAATACTGATGTGTTGCCTCCCAGCTCTACGCTGCTGCCTGTCTCTGATCTGCCTCCATTCGGGTATGTGATTGGAGCTCACACATAAAATGGTGTGTGTGTAAGTGTGTGTGTGTGTGTGTGTGTGTGTGTGCTTGGGGATAGACTAAATAGCTGCATCATGCCAGCGCTTCTAAGTTTCGCTGGTCAACAGTCCAGAGAGGTGAAATCCTGCCTGGGAAAAGATGTTGAAGTAAGACCTTGAGTTGTGTCCATCTCACACCACACACACACACACACAGGCACAGTGGCCAGTGAAGATTGGTAGGAAGGGAGGAGGGGTGTTAAGCTGGTGAGAGTGTCAGAGGGTACGTGCGGCTGGCTATAGTGCATTTTGTTGTAATGGCGTCCCAGTTGTCTTGTCAGAAATCAATGGGAACCAGGAGTCTCTGCAAGCACAGGGAGGTCAAGGCTTCGTCTGCCTAAATATTTAATTCTGGGAACACGTCTGGAGCTTTTAAAGATGAGCGCACTGCTCTCTTTACTCCTGCCACGAGTGCATGAGGACACAAATACACACACTGCATTTTTTTTTTTTGGAGGGGGGGCGGGCGTTACTGTAAATGCACCGCTCACACGCATGTGGAAACACAAACCACGCGGGCACAAATGCAAGTTAAAACACACACACACACACAAACACAAACGCATGCTTTGACGGCACCGCCTGTCCATCCCGGCTCAGGTCAGAGCTGGGTTAAAATCAATTCTAATCAATTATTAAGAGCTTGGGTATCTCTGCAATGCTAAAAAGGGAGCTAGCTGGTTGAGCTGATGGATAGAGTCCACTCCTTCCTTTCCTGCCTTCCCTTGGACAGCTCTAAATCCCCCTGAAAAATCTGGAGGAAAAAAAGTCTGAGAGGGCAAAAGTAGAAGGAACATGGAGATATCTGATTTGGCTGCGTGGGTGAGCTTGTATTGTTATGACTTTTTCTCCTGGATGACAGGCCTTTGACATGATTTAGTCGGAGTTGGGGAGAAAGGACGAAAGGAATGAGTGAAGGCAGTGAGAGACCTTGTGAAAAAGGATGGAGAGAAAGTGGAGGACTGACAATTAAAAGTGGAATTACACAGAAAATGAATGGTGGTTTGCTTTGCTTTTACTTTACTTCCGTTGGAGCAATACTGTCTTTTTCGATTCTACCAGTCAGTTAAAGGTTTTTCCTCAACTTAGCAAGGTGTTCAGATATTACTATGCATGATTGGTTCTGTTCTTTTATTTATGTAAAATTAGCATGATGTAAAATAGTTTGTTGCAAGTTAAAGTTTGCAAGTTTGTCTTACATTTGAATTTTTTATAAAGCTGCACTGGATGGAAATACTAACATTAAAGCTGCACTCACTGCATCAGTATCTTTACATTAACATCAAATGACTACAGTATATATAAGGCGTAAGGGATGGCTCACAACGACAGAGAATTATCACCTGACTCTGCACTTCCCTTCAGCTCATTTCACCTCAGCTTTCATCAAACCCATTTCCAGCAGCAGCAGCAGGCAGTTGTTTTCTGTAAAAAACGCTTTTGATAAACTCACTGTAAACTACCTGTCTAATGCTAAACTGCAGATAGACAAAGTTAGTGACTAGCTGGTGGGAGCACTTAGTGGCTATGACACATACATTTTCCTTCGAGGTTGGTGGAGACCAAAACAGAGTTACATCATCAGGTGGACAGAAACATGACTCTAGATGATACTATTCACTGTTGCTCCATGTTTGCTGGATGTGTCAAAAGCCAAATGTATGCTAACACATTAGCCATAACAATTTCATAAGGCGATAATGTGTTTACAGATTGTTGTGCTGCACACAAGTGGCCAAAAATCAATGAATTGTTCACGCAAAATTGTCATGCAAAAAAAGTATTTTAGCACACCTACACATACTGGGACTGGACAGCATCCTTGCTAATCTATGTTCCATTACTATATACTTCTACATTCCAAAGAGTGAATCAATATTTCACCCAACATGATGAAAGCATCAATCTATTTTCATCATGATTGCCTATTTTCTCTGCTATGATATACAGAATGTGTCCCAGCACTTTCTTAATTTAACCCCTCTACACCAAACAGAGCTGCACTTCCAAACATGATACAGTAGTCATCCTGGCTTATATCCAATGTTACTCAATAGTTGTAAACTCACAACTAGCTAGGGAAAAATAGCGACTGTATAGCACACACACTCCTCCTTTACTCCGAATGAAAGCTCCTGTTAGCTTTGTCAATTGCATTTTAACATTTTGTCTGATGTGTGCCGTGGCTGGAGCATGAAGTTCACTGCCCACCACTAGCCGCGTCCTTTCCCCCAACAGAGGACATGTCAGGGTGGGGCCAGGGTGACCCATATGGGCCTAACTCCAATCAATGCCGGCTCGTCTTAAGTGTGATCACTAAAGACAGACAAACACATAAACACACACACACACACACATAAACACACACAGGACGGCCATGGTCGATGGGCCCCTGGGCTGGTCTGAAAAGGCGTCACATCTGAGAAGCATGTCGTTCCAGCCTGATGAGCAATCTGCCTCATCAAAAGACCTTTATCCCAATCAATAAGGCTTTCGGCAAGGGAACCCTGCACCGCCTGGCCACAGTCCCCACCGCACAGCGCTCTGTCTGTGACTGCGTCTCCGTGTGTGCGCTCAACAGGGGATGTGTTGGTGTGTGTATGTTGTGCATGTCAGATGCAAGGCTGTACACTAATAAGAGGAGTAGATGGGTTTATTTTAGGTGTGGTGTTGATCTCTGTGTATATGCATCTGGCATATGTCATTCCAAGTTCAAGTGTGCATGGGTTTTGACGTCAAAAGTGTGTTTTGGTTTGTTTCACTAGAGGCCTTTGACCAGATTAAAAGTGCTACAGTCACTTATGGATGTAAAGAGGAAAAATAAAATGCACTTTATATACCAGAGGCCAGATGCATAAAACTCTTTGCTTTGTGTATGCATAGTTCTATGCATGTGTACATAAATGGATGTACCTGATTCACTGCTAAATGAATAGAACCACAAAGAAGTGTATTTTTACAGATTGTGTCACATCAGCAAGGATCCACAATAATACAAGAGCAACAGTCATCACACACACTGCTGTGGCTGTGTACCTATAAACCATCATCAGGGCTGAGCAACATTATTAAAGTCCCCTCCACTCAAAAATATGTTTTTCTTCTTGTTCCTACAGTTGAATGTTTGAGCTTCACTGTGCAGAATGATGTGTGTGCTGTTTACACATTGAGTTGAGTTTAAGGGGTGTATCTACAAGCGTGATTTGTGACATCACAATATTGGAGCCAGTGTGGTCCAGTATGCAACTTACACAAGTTACAAGTGTGATGTGGAAACTTGAAGCCTCCAGTGCACCAACACTGATAATGGACTTATTCATGGACAGTGAAGATATCTAGATAAACTTTTTAAATGAAAAATATATGTGTCTTCATAGATTTTTTTTCAATGAGAGATAGAGAGATGTAATTTTAAGGAATTTAAAGAAAGGAATCGAATTTTTTTTTTTTTTTTTTAGTGGAAAAACAACCCCGACACAAATTATTTGCTAAAGTAGAATATTTTTGTCTTAAAACTGTCTGGAGGGAATCTTTAAACATCAGAGGTGATTAGTGATTTCATTTATAGTGAGTTTACAAGGTGCATCACAATAAAGCATGATATGACAATGTCATAAATACATAAATGACATAAAATGATCACTGTGTAAATAAAATGATTGGCAACTTAAATAATGTTTTATTAGTAGATTTCATCTTATTTTTCATGTAAACTCTGCTTTAGAAAACAAAGTATGTGCACATTCTGTTTTATATGCTTACATTTATACACCTGGTCACTCTAACTCTCCTCTTCAATTTCACAAGAATTCCATTTATTTAAATGGGATATTCCAGAGATTTGGTGTAAATAAATAAAATAAATGGGAATTTACCCAATTTACCCCTGTTTGTAACAGGCTGTCTGTCATGAAACTGTAGTCTCCCAGCCCAAACTTGGATAGCCCTGATGACATCACCATGACATCATCAGGGTTATTTTCTCAGACCTTTCTCAGATGATACACAACTATTTTCACAGTAAACTGATCTTTATATGTAAAGTTGGTGGAATACTTTTAATTTTCTCTCTTACATAAAAAAATACAGTTGTCAGTATGTGTGGTTGCGTCTGTATAATGTGTCAGCGTATGATACTTTATGATTACAAATCACCATTCTCTGAGTGTCTTTAGCCTGTTGGCCATTACAGGAGAACTCAGAATTCATCTCTTATCTCTCTCATCCTGCAACTCCCACAGGGGGCCGGCTAATTAACCTAATAAAAACCCTAACCATTTTCCTAAGGTAAATTGAATTGACTTGTCAATGGTGTACGTCAATACACATAAGGAGCATTAGTACTTAGCGGGAAGAACGTTAAAGGTGGCTGGGTGGGTGTACAAAGAGAGCCTTGTAGGGAAATTGGTTTACTAGCGATCTTTCCTGGTGATCTGACCGCTCTATTTCCTGTGTGAATGTGGTGTAAAATGATTTCAAATTCAAAGTACAAGCAGTGTGTAGACAAGTTCGGGGCATGAGGTTTGATTTGCTCATGCTGAGTAACTTAAAGTCTAAAGTAAAGAATGAATGCTGTGCTGTGTATTGTGGTCAAGTGTTTATGGCAATAGGAGTTAATGTATTTGGTTATTTTTGGAGTTTTGGTGGACTGCTTCCTTTCTGATTGTTCTGTTTGAGTAACAGAGTGATCTCTGGGAAATGAAGTACAAAAACACAGCATCAGTGAACCTGTAGCTTCGAAGGTAAAGATAAAAAAGAAACAAAACAAAACTAGAGCTAGAACTGAGTGCCACTTAAAGTTTTTACATTCAGATTTGATTTTCTCTTTCATCCTTTGTCTGGCTATTTTCTTCCTTCCGTCTTTGTTTCTCTGTCTCTTCCCCTATTACAGCCTCCCACTGTCTGCCTTCCTGCCTCATCCTGTTAATGTTAATAGTGCCGGCTGATGTTTTAATAAATTAAGCTTGATTAAGAAGATTGTCGCCCTTTTGATTCTAATGGGGTCTTAAACAAACTCTGCCGTGATAGAATAATCATAAAAAAAAAACACGTGAGGGGAGCAGAGGGGGGGTGTTTCTCGGTGATGTGTGTGTGTGTGTGTATCTTACTGCCTCTGCTCGTGTGCTGAGAAGTGAGATCTAGGTTGGAAAGTGTGTGTGTGTGTGTGGAAGCTCCCATTCATACTGTGTCTTCACTGGGTGTGTGTCAGCTTCACAGCGAGTGTGTGTGTGTGCAAGGGTTTACGAGTGCGCTTCTCCCTCGACCATTAAGCTCCTTCCTCTGGTCTCTCCCTGTGGTGGTGTAATGACCTGCAATCAGCTCTGAGTGTATCTCCATTAAAAGGCCTTTTTCCTTCCCACCCTGCACCGAGGCAAACGGCTCCAAACACACAGGAGGCCTGACTGCCTCTCTAGTTATTACAGATCTATAGTTCCTCTTACCACCGCTGCCCGCCATGATTGTTATTGTTTGGTTGTTTCGTGAACTGTAATTGTTCTTTTTTATTTTCAGAGAAGATTCTATTTCATGGATAGGAATTTTTTTTTTTTCACAGTGGAATTTTACACTTGTCTTTGAGAGTTGATTATCCTTTGTGATACAGTATTTTCTCTGTTTTACACCATTTGGCAGCCAAGAGATAAACATACTTTTGTACTGTAGCTGGGAACATCATCACAGTTTACACTTAACAGACTCCATTTGTTTTATTGTGAAAATATGACTTCAATTTTGGAACATGTGAGAAAAATGTGATAGAAAATGTCTTGTTAAATTCTACAAAAGTATTCCTCATATTCAGTCAGAAACAGGGATGTGATTCAAATAAGAATCTCAATTCTTGTCTTCTATGATTCTGAATTGATTCAAACTTCAAAAGAAGGCAAGTGTTTGGGTGCATTATGAATTTAATGACTTTAACCTTTTGAGACAAGGTGAAGTATCATGTGAATACTGAACAGATGCACATATTCTGTTTGTCACAAAAAAAATATTGAACTGGCGAATGTTGATGATTAAATGACACTTGGTGACACATGATTTCATTATTCTCATACAGGGAGAAGATGCTTCAGAATGAACGCAGTGAACTTTTTTTACATCGTAAGGCTGCGTACTCACACATACGCTTTCCTCTGCTGTTTTCTGTTTGTCAGACGGTGACCTTCGTTAATGCCGTTTAGCTTAACAGCCTGTTATGTTTCATATCGCAGTTCAGTGAACAAAGGAGACGAGTCAATGGTTTGGCACACAGTCAACTGGAGTAAAGAACCTAAATATAGCAGCCCCCTCTTCTATTAAATCAAGAATCTATTCTGAATCCAGAATTGATTATGAATCAAATGGTTTATTTGGATCCCTATTAGTTGTTACCAAGGCAACAGCTATTCTTCCTAGGGTCCACATTGAGAAGATAAATGTACACATATGCTTTCACATACATCCATATATTAATACAATTACAAAAACCAAATACTGTACAACAAAACTATGTAAAACTCTCTCTATACATCTCTGTCTATATGTATACACACATACACACACACACACTTATCTACACATACACGCGCATCTATGACCATGCTTACCAAATGCTTTGAACTGCAAATTTCACAAAACCAAAGAGAGCAAAAGTTACTGATTAGATTAGTTTGCAGGCCTTTATACCCGAGAATAACCTCTTTAGTTGCTTTTCAAAACTTTCTTTACTTGTTGCTGGAGTAATTAAGTATTCCAATGAGAAACGGCTCTATAAATAACAGCTTTTTTCATTGCATTGGTTCTAGGTTGAAGTTGGAATCGTAGCATGACCCCTCCTCACCTGTCTTGTTTAATTAAAGACAGGAGGCAGGAGAAAATAGCGAACACATTGGTTGTATCTCTACCTCTGTCTTTATTTAACAAACTGAAATGTAAAAGTACATGATTTTAGGTGGAGTTATGCTGGACTTATTTCCTGATGAACAGTTTATCCGTCTGCCCTCCGCGTCTCTGCAGTGTCTCCGGCTATAACACTTGTTGCCAGATACAGTCAGTGAGCACAGGTTTTGGTTGTGGAACAGTGGTACCAAACCTGGCAACCTCACTGTGACCAGCTACGTCAGCTGTTGCCAAGAAGTAGTTCCAGCACGTAACTCCCCCTAAAACATTTTTTTTTGTTTGTTTTTACATTTCTGTTTGTGCACTGATTAAACAAACCAGTTGTGTGATTATTAATCACCTTCCAGTCTTTTTTTGTAAACTGAACCAGCTATGTCCTGACTCCTGGTATCGAGAGAGTATTCCCCAAAATGTTGATGAATCTCATCCCTTTTTATAGGCCTCCTTTATTCACTCACATTCTTGTAACTTGTTTTTTTGTCCAAGCAAAATACTACAAAACAGGACTGTAGTTTACTGCACTGTGATAAATTTACAACAGACTACCATGATTTTGGCAACAGCCTTGGGCTCAAGGTGATTGGCAGTGCTTTGCTCTCTCACTGTTAACCTCCTAACCTCCTCTTCAGTGTGGTTTCATACAGTACTGGAGGAGTTTCAAGCAATTTGTCAACAATACATTAAATAATAATTCCAAGGGCAACGACACACATACCAGTATATCCCCACTACTCCTCAGAAAGAACAGTGCCTATTTGAAGTGAAGTGTTGTCCTTTTAAAAATGAGAACGCCCAAATGCAGGCTAATATATTTCAGCCGCTGCGTGTTACACTAATCCTGTTGTTCAAACGCAGGATCCCCCACCACTGCTTATTAGCAATGTACACGGACATCTCCCAGAAATTAATGACATCTATTTATGAGAAATGTTAGCTAATAATTAAATGCCATGTGGGCAGCAGCCAGCCTGATTAAATTATAATTATAACTTTATTCCTATGGAGCTTAGGCTTCGGAGACTGAAAGAGAATGAAAGTGTGGAGTTTTACTTTTATGCTATTTTTTCTGCTTCTGTTTCCTCACACTATGTATACTGTAATATGTACAGTTCTTACTCCATAGCTAATGTGCAGAGACTGAAATACTACAGGACACCAAGTCAAAGGGGTCTGGAACCTATCCCAGCATGTACTGGGTGAGATGCAAGGTACACCAGTCTACCTCTCACACAAACATGTTTACATCTATTGATAATTTAGAATTTGCCTGACTGGACTATGGAAGAAAACCAGAAATCCCAAAGGAAACCCATGCAGGCACTGGTAATGGCAATGACGGTCTGTCAGCCGGTCCACTGCTTTTGTCCAGACTGAAATATCTCAACAACTACTTGATGCATTGCTATGAATAGCACACATTCATGGTCCCCAGAGGATGAATCCTACTGACTTAACCTCATGGTGGCACTAGTGGAAAACGTCATGTCCCCCTCAGGAAAAAATTACAACGTCTGTGATCCCTTGACTACATCTAATGCCATCATCAGTTCAAAATTTCAATTCATCCAATTTGGAAGCAAAGCTAGTTCAGGCAGCCCAACTTGAGTCACCACTCCACCCACATGGCATACTCCCCTCACTGTAACATACTATAGCTCAAAGCATCGCTAGTCTTAAGTGCAGCCTTACAGAGCTGCTAGCATGACTGTAGACTTGTAGTCTTGTTGGTGTTTTAATTATCAAATTCAAGTGATTCCCATTAAAAGAGCTTAGCTTACACACATTTTACCTTCAATCGTAAATGACACATTTACAAAGGCAGATTCAAACCCAGGACCTCTGAGGTAAAAGTGGAGATCATATTTAAACATGCAGCCCACCAACATCCACAAACAAACCAAAAAAAGAAAAAAAAAACTGAACATGATCCACCTAATTGCTTAAGGCTTTCAACCACATCTCAGTTTTTCTCAGCGACTAGAATGTTCTCAGTTTTCATGGAGATAGCTCTTATACAACATACCTATACAACCACCTGTTGTCACATGACCAAAGCCATCTCTTCATTCAGAATCTAAGTTTGAATTTTATGTTGAAATTCAGTTTAAATTTCCACCAGTTACAATTCTAGTCAAAATATGGTTTAGTCCAGGGCTGGCCTGGGTCAGAGCCAAAGCACCAAGTGTGTAAACCAAGTAGGGAATTCTAAAGTGTTTTTCTTAAATTCTAAAGATAGGCTCCAAGGTCAATAAGATAGGATATGACAATATGAAAACTCACAACATACAAAAGCTTCAATACACTGCTTCTTTTGCAAGGCCCCTACTTTTATTATTACCATAGCAACCTCCCCAACTTCAATCTTACTGTCCAGGGCCACGGTTGGACACTGACGCTGAGCCACCGCTGACCACATGCACGAGAAGAAACGAACACTCATGAGCATGTCACACATATAGTACACACAATCAGGGGATTATGCACATTGTGTGAATGATATGAAATCAGAGTATACAAACATGTTTAAACATACAACGCACATGCTCATGGCACACAAAAAATACTGACCTGAATAAAAAAGCTATGAAAAGACAGTGAAGCATATCGCAGCAGTTCTGATTCATTTCTGTTACATATACTGCACGGTAGCACAATCCATGCGCAAATATACCATTATGACATTCATGTAGCTGTAATGGAATCTTAATTTATGCTAAAAATGATGAATCAATAATTAAAAAAGCTTCTTCCAAGACAATGATACTAATTTTGTAATTTAAATGTAGATGCTGAGATGTGTATCAAGTGTTTTGGATGAATTAGTGCATTTTTGGATGCCAGATTAACTGTTGTTCTGAGCTGCGTGATGGCTAAGAGAACTGAAGAGTTTTGAAGATGTGAACTGAAATCCATGTAACTAATTGGAAAGAAAATGTAATAAATTATTAATTTGGTTTATAAAATGTTAGATAATACTGAAGAACATGCACCACAGTGTCCTAAAACTGCTTGTCTTCAAATTACTGCTTTTGTCCAACTAACAGTTCAAAACCCAAAGACATTGAAGGTAAAGGTTTATTTTTGAACTTGTTTGACTGAAACTAAAGGTCCACTTACCAGTATTTTTTTGAGCTTTCAATTAAATTTAACAGTCTTCATCAGCAGATGGTGTTTGCTCACTTACTGAGGAAACTTACTTCATCGGCAAATATTGTGCTCCACAACTGAGCAAACTCCATCAGCTGATGAAGACCATGAGATGTGCTTGAAAGCGTTGGGAGGGTGTTGACACTGACATAAGCAAACATTTCCTCATGTTTCAGAAATTGAAAAACCAGTGAATGTTTGACCTTTTTTGGCAGATGAATGATTGAAACAATTCAAGGATAATTGTCTATTAATTTTAGCACTACTCACCCCTACACATCATTCATACTGTAATAATCATGTTTAAAATGGCTGCACAAAGGATACACACCTTTGTATCAGTGTTTGTACATTCAAGAACGCACACGCGCGCAGTCTCGTCCAGACTAATCTATTGCCTTCAAATAAAATGTTTGTGCATCCGTGTGTGTGTAAATGTCTGCTTACTGGGCGTATTTGCCAACTCATCCATACTAATTTTTCCACTATAATACCACCGGTCAAAACATGGTAAGTCATACACTTCTCTCTGCTGCTGTCACCAAACAGAACGTCCTCATGTGATCGATTTTATTTTTGAGAGCAGTGACACAGAGAAAGGGAGTAAGAAAAGTTCAGGATGTATGCACAAAACACTAGGTTGTAACACTGGAGGTATGGGAAAGAAGAATGGGAGAAGGAGGCTTGTGAAGTTGTGAAATTAATGTTGAATTCTTTTTATTGACCAGCAAATACAGCCTTCACTTTAGTATTAAAAATTCCAACAATAAGATTTGTAACTGGACACTCCACCTAAAATCTTTCATTTGAGTATGAATAGGACACATTATTCTTTGTTTAGATTTTTTTCTTCAAATATTAATTTAGCAGTATTCTGTTTCAGTGGAAGTTGGATTTAAAAATAATCAGATGCACAATCAGCGGTTAATTTGCATTTTCTCACATTTTTTTCTCTTCATTTATTATTCTAGAAGAATTTTCTAAGCGGTGCTTGTTGCAACTGAAGCAAAACAGCCAGCAGTAAAGTAAGCGTTCCTGCTATCACTGCCCTTGTAGGAAAAAGGTGTCAACTTTTTTAAGTGGTCAACTTTTGGGTGCATGGGGACCAGTGGCAGCTGGTCAATAAAGGGCGTATCAGCAGCGCCTCAGCAGCTATAAAGCTTACTTCAGAGTCAAGAGTCAGATGAGCAAACAAATTAGCTTTTGCTTTCTAAGCATTTTAAGTTACACAGCATGAAATTAACTGCAAAAATGAATCATTTTCAGTGTATTTTCTTTCCCCAGCCACGCAATACACACTAATTCAACACTAGATACCGCCACCTTCTATTACAAGTAGTACGGTAGCCTCATAGGACGCAAACCTACATAAAGCCAGCCCAGCAGATGGTGGCACTGCAACAAAAAAGGAGAATTATTACATACATATTGCATATTTGCATTGCTATATCATCATGGCAGCAGTAAGTTTCCCATTTTTTTTAAATGAAAAAGTGGAATTAATGTTCATTCAGCATTAATGTTAAATTTAAATGTTTTGGCCCAAGTCCAAGAACTTTCTGATTGTTGAGAAAAGACCGTTGAGTAGCCAAGCTGTGTGTTTACTTTTCTGATTCAAAATGTAACATTAATCAATAGTCAATAACAATATTGTTAGTGTGAAAGTGGAAGCCCTCAGAACCTGTGTTCCCATCAGTAAATAATCACTAGCTGCCACTGATGGACAAATCAATTTTGTATGACAGTTTTACATTCCTGCAAAAACCAAAGTCAGTAAACCTTCAGTATGAATGGAGACTAAAGACAGTCAGATTAAATTCATAACATCCATGGAGGCCTCTCAGACCTCTTCTGTGGCACAATCCACTCCTTCGCTATCTTTATACTGTTCAGAGCACATATAACAGCCACATTCTTAAGTGTGTACACTATCAGCTCCTTTTAGCCAATTTCTCCCACGTATTCTAGACGAGAGTTTTTCTCTGTATAGATTCTTCACTGACCTGCATATACTCCTGAATTCCAACTCTAACTCTACAAATCTTACACAAATAGAACAAAAGCCAGAGCGCTTACCAAATCAGATTTTCGTGTTTTTAAAGTAAATACAGGTACCTCACATTTTCTACTCTGCAATCGCTTTTTGTATGTTTCTGTGAATTGCTGAGTGAAGGCTGGAATGTGGCACTGAAATGCTTTTGTGAATTTTCTTTGTCACTTTTGAGTCAACTCCTCGGTTCTCAGGTCTCTCTGAGGAGAATGAATGTTGATCTCAGTGAGAGTACCTGATTAAATAAAGGATAAAAAATGACTCGGACTCGCCTTGATCGCCCACGCAGTCTGTCTTGTTTGTTTTTCCTCTCTGCTGTCATTCTTTCTACTTTGTCACCCTGTCAGTTTCTTTGTGTTGCTGTTTGGATTGCCCCCATTGTGAGTGTGTCTGTGCATAACTTTTAAACATGCACATTTGTCTACATCCATAACCTCTATGCGTCTGTGTGCATGTGTCTAAATCTGTGTGTGTGTGTTTGGCATTTTTCCTGCTCTCCTCATTGTCTCATTAGAGAAACAGACTCCAACCATCACGCTCAGCACTGCAGCAGGGACCCATTTACATCAAAATTGCACGCATTCACATTTTATGATCATGTGTATACACACACACAAACACACTTTCATACAAGCACACATCACTACAAACACAAAGACACATTCATGCTGTATATTGAGGTGAACACACAAACAGCATGTTGACTGATTACATATTTCCTCAGTTTTCTGTTTAGTGTTCAATAGAAATAAACTATTGAAAAGAATAATAATCAAACCGCACACTTGGAGAAGAAGAAGAAACAAAAAAGCAGCTGTTTTAAAGTAAATTTTCTGTAACTTTTGTATGTATATAATAAAAAGCATCTTTTATTTTTTAGAACAGTATTTTCAATGACCGAGCCGATCATTACACACCATGATGGTTTAGCTGTGAATATGCTTGCAAACCTGTTTTTAAGTTGTGAGTTAAATTTTACATACAGTAAACATGAGTTTCAGTTTCACTGCCCGTATAAACCCGCGTGCTTCTTGCTCGCCGTAAACACCTGCCGTATGCCTCTCGAAACTTTAGATATGGCAGTCTGCGGCTGCGGCTGCTCCTTGATCTGTGGTACCTCCCATCCAATCCTTCCAAAACATACAACCGCTGTAAAAGTTTAAACAAAGAACCATTATGTTCGGCCTTCCCTGCTTTCTTCCTCTACAGCAGCCTTCCCATGTGTTTGCTGCTGATTAGAGAGAAAGTGGCTTGTGAGAGAATGTTCACATTAGTTGTTATGGACTGTGCTTGACTCCCCAACCCTTCTTTGAGCTTGACAGTCCCAACATCCCACAAAGTTTGAGACCCCCTGCCTCTGAAAACCATCTAAAGCCCTTTCCTTCTGCCCTTATTAATTGGTATAATAACTACAGTTAGATATAACTACTGTTATATGAACATTAAATGAACAAATATATATTTGTACAGTATGTTATCTTTCATAGTGGCTTATTTTGTGGGGCGAGTAGACACGAGAGATCAAACTCCCTGTTAAACTTCAACCTGTTATGAAAGTCCAATAACAGAAATGCATGTGTGTGTCTTATTATTAACTGTTTTACAGCTAACAGCAACAGAAGTAATGCATCATTTTCTGTGGTGAACTTCTGAAACATGTCTTAAGTTCAAAATCATGGTTATGAGACAAAGAGGAAAAGCTGCAAGCAGGCAGACCAATGTTAAATGTGTTTGTTTGAGGCCCTGACAGAACATTCAATCATTCATTCACTAGTATCAACAATTTACAATCAGATCTCATCCAGTAATTCCACATTTTATATATATATATTTGGGGTGTGCCCGAATACAAATACATTATTCGGCAAAGCACAAATTGTGGGTTTTATACGAGTATTTGTTTCATACAAATATTTTAAAATTATTCGTTGGGGGTGTTCCCTAGAGATAAAGCTGAGCTACTGACACAAGCAAAGTATTCCCAAGGGACTCTCCATAACCTGTTGTTCCCCTTCTCCTTTCCACAAAGTTAGGTTGTAAAAACATAAAAACAAAAACAGGATTTTTAAGCCTCTTTCCACTTTTATTCGAATACAAATACAGATACAAATAATTTTGCTGCCTCAACCAATACAGATACAAATACAAATACTGAGATCTCTCTCTTTTTTTTCTTTTCATTTATGCCTTTATTGGATAGCACCAGTTGAGAGATGACAGAGAACAAAGGGAGAGAGAGAGAGAGAGACACGGTAACTAAACATTTAAATCATCTGAGATGAGCAACAAAACGGGAAATGAAATATGTAGGATCATGGTTGGATTAAGAGATCTTACAAAAACGCAAGTTTTTGGCTTAAATTCATAATAAGGGATGTTATGTTGAACATAATGTCATAATACCAGCAGTTAAAAGAAATGTGACTAACAAAGGCTCTGGTGGATTTCTTCAATTGTTTCCCTTTTTCTTTACATTAAAAACATAGTTATACATTCAGACACTTTCTTGTTTCTGCTTTCATCTGCATCCTGTCTGTATTTTCGGGGTGTTTTTCCACCACTCTCCATCAGTCAGTGCATGTATGCCAATGAGTATCTTTATGGAAGTGTTTGTGTGCCTAGATGTGTATTTTTGCAACTGCCACCTCCCTCCTCCCTCTCACTACCATAAACGCTAGCCCTTCTCCCTCTCCATCTCTCTCTCTCTCTCTCTCTCTCTGATATACATAGCAATGACCCCTGTCTCAGTCATGCTGGCACCATGCTGTGAATTCCATCTAAGCAGAAAAACAAGTGGAGATTGTTATGCAAATGGCTATGTGGTGGGCCTAGTGCAGGAGGAAGAAAAAAAAAATGGCGATGTTTGTATCCGTATGTGTGTGCTGGGAGGCGGCGAGAGAAGGAAGAAAAAAGAGGTAAGAAGATACAGAAACAGAAAAAGCAAGAAGAAAAAAAAATCAAAAGGGAAAAGGAAGGGAAATGGAGGGGGTAGGAAGCATAATAAAGATGCAGCAAACGCAGACAGGATGGCATGATAAGATGCTGTTTTGAATGTATGTTTACAGGAATAAAATTCACCATAGGCAGGCGGTCCATACCTGCTGGATGTGTTTACCATGTAAGGTATCCTCACTGATCAGCTTGGAGGAATTTCAGTAACTGTGTGTGTGTGGTTTGTGAGTGTGTGTGTGTGTGTGTGCATCATGCAAATAAGCCTTTTTCAGTCATGTGTGTATATTTTTGCATCCTCTATCATATGTATGTCTGTATATGATTCTGGAAATGCTGATTCTTTGTCTTTCTCTTCCTGTCACTGCTTTGCCAACATATTGTCGACACACACACACACACACACACACACATACATACACAGCATGAAGAGCTGGGAGGAAATGAAGGGAAATAGCAGGTCAGTTACTGTTTAATTGCCATTGCACTTCATTGGAAAGACATCAATCCAGTGCTGCTTCACTGAGCAGAAAACAATGGCTTCACACACACACACACAGATGTGTTAAAATTGGTGAAAAGCTTTACAGCAGAAGACAAAATACATGATCATGTGTAAATACTGTATGTCACCCATGTCGCCTATAAATACGTTTATAATTGGCTTTTCCAAATAGATGTTGTAGGAAGCTGTGTGGATGGTTGGGTGTACTAAACACAGGACTGTGACATTGCGGTTTGCATTTATGTTTGGGTTCAAATACTTGGTCAGGGTTAGGTTTATGCCCCGTCTATGGCTGGCCAAGATGAAATAAAATACATCCATCTTCCCCCCTCGTCCCAAGCAGCCACGGAGACAGATGTGATTATTTACAAGGAAGTTTTAAAAAAAAAACAAAGATGGAGAGCAAAATCAAAGAAAACTAATTACAACAACTTCACCTCAGGATAAACAGGAGAAATCAAGAAGAACAAACTGGGCTGCCCACCCTTACAAACTTCAAAAAGGATGAAGCCAGCAGAATGACAAGAATCTCACAAATCATACTGAGACAAGAACTGTGGCTGGTTGGAAGGAGAGGATGATGAATTTTGGCCCATGCAGAACCAGTGACGTCTTAGCTCACTATGTGGTAGGTATGTGCAGAGAGTCCAGTATTTGTATTTGTATCTGTATTTGTTGAGGCAGCAAAATTATTTGTATTTGTATTTGTATTCGAATAAAAGTGGAAAGAGGCTTGCAAATCCTTTTTTTGCTTTTATTACGCTTTTAATTTAAGAAAATTTAAGTGTTACAATAAGTGTTTATGAATAAACTACCTTATGAAGGAGGTCCCCAAACTGGTTCTCGAACTGGAGTCTCCCAGATCATAGACGACTGCGCTGACTACTGAGCTAAAACTTTACTCTTCACCTCTTTGCAGACAGACCTCTAACTAACAAATATTTTTAAAAATATTTGTATGAAACAAATATTGGTAAAAAAAAAAAAAAAAAAACACTATTTGTGCTTTGCCGAATAATGTATTTGTATTCAGGCACACCCCTGCTATGTAGTGCACCAATCAGATCAGGATAGAACACACAAGAAAATACAACCAGTCTTAACAGTCAGGCAAAGATGATAGTTTTGGTTAAACATCAGTGTCGACTTTGTCCTTATTCCCCAAGAGGACAGTCATAGGATAGTTAAAGTCCCCCTTCATTCAACAATATATTTTGTTGAACTAACCTATAAATTTTATAGTGAGATAAGAAGATCAATGCCATTGTATCAATCTTCTCATCTCACTCTCGGAAAGAAAGTCAATTACATTTTTCCCAAAATGTTGAAATATCTCTTTAACTATGTGCTTTTAAATTCTTAAAAAAATTGACCCGAAGAATCTTAATCACACTTTATTTAGAATGAATGTTTTAGGGAAAACAAATGAAATGCATTGACAATGAATGTCTCGCAGATACTTTCAGTTTGAATGTATCTGGTTATGTTGATAAAAAAAAATGTATTCGGTGCAGCATTATGTTTCTTACAAAATGTATTTACTCCTACAAATGAGTTGTATATGAACATAATCTTTAGGACACAGGGTTGAAATATGTGTGTGTGTGTGTGTGTGTATGTGCATCTTTCTGTCTCTGACTCACTATTTTTTTTTGTCACAGTAAGAAAACTCTCTCAGACACACACACTCATACAGGCTTGCACTGTCTTCTCCACTTTCACCGTGTTTATCTCTCACACACACAAACACACTCTCATTGTCACTGCCTCTTTCTCAGCCTCTCTCTCTTTCCATCTCTCCTTTGCTTTCCGATGCGCTCACGAAAAAAAACACGCGCGCTTGATCGTTATCCAACGGTATCATCAATTATTAGGTCTGCTTTATGAAACCCCGGTGCAACTCGCCACAAAACACTCCATGTGTATTGCTATTCATAGTGGACACTGATCCCACACTTTTTTTTTTTTTTTCTGTTGCTTTGTCTTGAATGAAGGTTGCATCAGTTTACATCAGCAGCAGACACAGTGGCAAGCTGGACACCCCCCCACCCCCTGCTGGGAGGGCAACACCGACGTACAGAGAGCCACGCAAACAGACCACACATCACATCACCCGGAATTTAGTGTCTCTGTACTCTCCATCTCTAAATGGTGGAAGTGATTTGGATAAAAACGGCCTTTTAACCTCATGTGAACCTGACTGCAGCCTGGTCCCCCGACGGCTTCCTGTGAGGACTGGGCTGAAATAAGAGCCAAAATGACATGAATAGAGTTAAGTTAATTTATTAAAATAATAATAATATCAAAATAACAAATGATATAATTATATGCTTCATACATTCACTGCATTACTTCAGTTTCAGAATAATGTCGATACAACATCTAAGATGAAGTAATATGGAACAAACAGTCATGAGTCTGATCTGATCTTGATACACAGCAACGTGTTTCACTGATAAAAGGCCAAACTGCCAGAGTTCAGAACAACAAGCATTCAAATATCTCCAAGCGCTCTTCTTTCAGTCTGGGCAAATGTTTAAAGGGGAATAAAAATACCTAAATGTGTAGTACACTGTATAAATCCCATGTTTTTATATATATATATGTTTATATATATCGTAGAAATAGCAATGGTGCTTGTAAATTGACAGCATATTCAAAAAAAGTATTGCTATACCAGTTAAACAAAGATTTTATTCCCCCAGCATAATGTTCTACCAAAAGTGAAAAATTTAGATTTTTATTCCTTACATTTGAGTTGAATAAAACTAATTTATATAATTTTATCTCGCTACATGATAATCTAAATGCTACTTCAAAGCTTCCTCCACACACTCCCCTTTATTGATGTTTTATCAGCCTTTAAAAAACTGATGTGTAATTTGTGTCACAGTGGACATGTACTTTGTCTTCAATGCCCTGTGTAATACTCATACACATGATTCTTTAACAGCTTAAAGATTTAACATTTGACAGCTAATGTTCACACCAACAGTACGGACTATACAATAATAATACAACTACTGATAATGACATCAATTGTTGTTAATTGTTGAAGCAATAAAATATCAAGAAATATAAATTCACAACTGCATGGCACCAGAGTCAAAATAAGAGCATCATGCACAGAGCAGCATAAAAATCCTGAAATTCATGAATGGGATCTGACCATGAAGTCTCTGTCTGTACTGTTCAATAGAACAATAAATATATAATCAGTCAAACCATATTCAACCTATTAGAGGTTGATGGCTCTGACTGGAACGGATTTGATTTACAATGAAAAGCAATTCTGACAAAATACATCATGGCAAAAAGCTCACATGGTCAGACCGGCCTGACCCCAATCACTGCTTGCTCTGTGACTTTTACTGACTCACCTTAATATATGATCTTGTACCCTCCTCTTGACTTTCTTTTTTTGTTGTTCTTTTGAGAGGTTCTATAAAAATAAATGTTATAATATGAGTGGATAGCATGAGACTGGGTGGATGCCATGCACAACTGATTCAAAGTTGATGTAAGTGTGTAATGTATGGAAATCACAGTGCAACACAGTTGAAGAGCATAAGGTCACTGATAGTGTAGCTGCGCTATGTGTGCAAGTGTAGTTGTAGCTATAAAACAGTTTTGCTGGAACATTTATATTAGAACATGAATATATGCTTACTTCTATTGGAAACATTTTTATTTTATAGACTCTCCTTAGGAAACAATGAAAATAATAAATACTAATCACAATACTTACAGCAATGCTACGTCTAGTGCTGTTTATACGACTTAATAATAAGAAATTAAGAGAATCAGACACATATGTTAGTTATGTTAGCAGACAAAGACAGCTAGCGACAAAGCCAAATAAAATATTTCTGACAATGTCATGAACACAGTAGCTTGTGGGTGACTGCTGGGAGAAAAAAAAAAGTTCTATTTTCATTTTCAACCTCCACCAAATTCTCATCATAATTATGTCAATATCCCTCCAAATGCAAACACTTCCAATCCTGACAGAAAGTAATATGGTGAAAGGCCATTAAAAATGAGCCCCCCCGGCCCCCCATCCACAGACACACACATACACACACACACACTCGCACACACATATGCACACCAATCACCTTCCAACTTGCCCCCGCCCTCTATCCAATAAAACTTTTGGCAGGCCTGCGCTGTTGTAATTGGCAGCCGGCTTGCCATGCCGATAGACTCTCCTCAGTCCTACGGGTCAAGAGTAATTTACTGAGCTGCTAAACACCACTAGTTTTCTCTCTTTCTCTCTTTCTATCCAGTCCAATCCCGTCAACCGCTACCCCCCCCTCCTTCTCCCTCTTGCTCTTTTTTTTTCCCCCCATCATCCATATTGGAATTCCCATCCAGGCTGTATTACAAGCCGAGATGATGGCTTAATCCCTTGTTAATTAGGGACAACATCTCCAGCAGCTGAGGCTAAAGCGGAGAGCGGTGGAGGCTCCAGAGACATGAGGGCTCTGGCCAAGCTTGCGGCCCAGTCAGGAGAGCCTGGCTCAGGCTCAGAGAGCTGGCGAGAGATGGGAGTATGGAGGAGGAGGTGGTGGTGGTGGTGGTGGGGCAGGAAGAGGGGGGGGGGGGGGGGGGGGGGGGGGGGGGGGGGGCCTTGGATGTTGCGCTGGATGAGGATTGAAAGGGGCTGCTGCCTAATCCCCCACTGATGGCTCTTCTAGGCTAATGGAGCCTGGACAACTGGGCAACCGGATGCTCCTGTTGGCTCGGCGCTGGTTCACTCTACTGCACTTCAGCTGGGTCAGGAACAGTGTGGTTTCACTGGGTTTTTTTATTTTTTTTATAGGGGACAGCATCATTCCTTTGGCTGGCTATCACCAAACAAAATACCTTTTTACTGGGATTTGTTTGACTATACTCAGATTGCCAGCTTTTCCAAGGTGGCTGTCTGTTTGTATTTATATGAATATTTGCGCATCACCTCATCTGCTTTTCTTGACAGCTATGGATCATATTTCCCATGGTGTACACAAACCAGAGCCTTAGTCGCACGCAGACAGACAAACAAACAAACTTAATCCCAGTCATAACCGTCTCTACATTGTGTTTTCTTGTGTAAAATTGTCTTGTGTAAAACAGTCTGAGGGAGAATTTGCAGGTAAATGGAGGGGGAGGCAGAGGGGGGTGGGGGGGAGAAGGAAGGGAGGATACGGTTGAGACTCAGCTGCATGAAAAATGAGGGGTAAAAAGGCGGATGAAAAGTGCATCTTCTTACGTTTCCTTTTCAGGTGGCAACAAAAGCCCATTTATTTTGGCTCGCATTTCCACTGGCTAAGTGTTGGAGTGTAGTGTTAGAGTGCATTATAAATACAGCCAGGCTTGTCGCTGTCCCCCCTCCCCCCCATCACCGCCCCCCTGAAGGCCCAGACTCCTGGGGAGCTCCAAACACTAGGTAATTATCCAGCACCATACTGCCTGCTGCTTCACTACCTGTGTTTCCAGCACCACTAGAGGGAAGGATGGATGGAAGGGGTGGGGAGAGAGATGAGGAGAGATGGATGGAAATGGAGAGGGATCAAGGTAGGACGGCGTGAATGTGTGTGTGTGTGTGTGTGCGCGCATGGGGAGTAAAGCTGAGGAGAAAAGCAAAACATGGAAATGGTGTAAGAGATGACTGAGATGGATAAAAAGGAAATGTTTGATGTCCTATTTAAAGGAGCGGTACGCCTAGTTTTTTGAAAAGATGTGATCTATCAAATCTGTGATATCTGAGTGAGTCAACATATGTACTGTGGGGAAACATACATGCAAAGACACCAGCCTTTCTGGAATATTTAAAATCATATTTGAACATCAAACTTAAGAAGTAAAATAGGGAAAGAAAAATTCACACATAAATACACTGATGCTCACACTTACCTCATTACAACAAACATTTCATCAATCAGTCGGCAAATTGTTTTAGTACAAAGAACTTATGTGGACATTTTAGTATTTTGTTACTACATTAGTTGCTGTATACAGAACAGGGCCCAAAGTTCATTAAGCCAATACTAGTTTTGTGCTGAAGTTGCCTGTGGCCATTCTAAAATATTCAGTATCTTAGAATTTGACTGTTTTTGTGTACCAAAAAGATAAGTTATTTAGTGTCTTCAGAGGACTTTTAGCCATGCTAGCAGTGTGTCTATATGGCAATGTTGCTTTGCTAGTCTGCACTAAAATATCTCAACAAATGGATGATAGTAATGACATTTTCATGGTTACCATATGATGCACTAATAATTTTTTGTAATCACCTGATATATCATCCAGTATCACCAGCAGGTTGATATTATTGGCTGGGAATCTCTTGACACCTACTGAATGGATTGCCATGAAATTCGGTCCAAGCGTTCATGTTCCCCACAGGATGAATCATGATAACTTTTGTGATCCTCTGATGTTTCATGTGGCACCATCATCAGGTCACAGTTCCTATTTGTCCATTACTTTAACATACAAACACAATAAAATAAGATGACAGTCATGGTAAACATTACCTGCTAAACGTCAGTATATTAAAATTGTCATTGTGAATATGTTAGCATGTTGTTGAAAAAAAGCACCATTGTACTTAAATGCAGCCTCGGAGCTGCTAGCATGGCTGTAGGCTCATCTTTCTCTTGTTGTTCTTGTGGAAGTGAATAGGTCAGCAGCCAGTCTACCATGGGACACTAAAACACTGCACTGCAAAGATATTTAACAGCACAGGGACATGTATATAACTCCATACTTTTCCTTTTACATCTTGTTTTCAGTCCACACATTGGTTCTCTACGGCACCATACTACTAGTCTCTAAATGGAGGAGTGGGTTTAAATCCTTCCAATGAAAAGCTCTTTTGACACATTATGGACAAAGCATTATAGTGATACACACTGGGGCTTTTTGCGTATGTATTTTTTTCTTTGAATGAAACGGTACCTTTTTTACAAGCTGTGCTGCTCAAACTAAAAACTTACCATGAAAATGAATAGAAAGTGAATGAGGGAGAGAGGCAGGAATAAAGCTTTCTGCCCTTGTGGCTCACCCTGTTAAAGTGTCTTTATTAGGAGTCAGGGACTGATCACACTGCTAAGTGACCTGCCAAGGTCACAGAGAAGGGCAGCCATGGTAATTAGTATGCTCTTTGGTGCAGCAGGGCCGCATTCGGCTTTGGCTACATTAGTATGCTTCACTGTGGGATTAAGGGGTTACGCTAAGCTACACTAGCCATTAGTATGCTCACTTCTCAGTAGAAGATGCTGTGCTACACTGTGTTCATCATTAGTCTGCCCCATCCAGGGATGTAGTGGACAGTGCACACAGCTAAGCCCACTTTACCATGTTTATAGTTGCTGTGTTGAATTTCTTTTCCTTTTAAAGGTTTAGTCTGATTCAAAAAGCAAGTGTGATTAATTATTGCCAGTCAAACCCTATGTAGGGCAGCAACATATCACACAAGTAGTGTAAAGGATCACAATTTGAAATTTAGTACAGTTACTAATACCAGTTAACGCTTCACCACTTATACATTTTGGGGGTAGGCTTGTATGTGGTCTAACCAGGAGTTAGATATGAGGGTTGACATCAGCTCTGTCTGTTCACTGGACAGCTTGTCTGGTATTCAATGCGTTCGCTCGGCGCAGGGGCTTGAGGTGCTGGGACAGACCACTGGTCTCCACCAAAAGAGAACTAAAACTTCTGGTAACTAAAGCAGTTGTCTTACATGAATGCTGCATCGTCTTAGCTCCAGGAGTCACCTGGGTTTTGTTCAGAATTGGAAGCTGTGTGAACTTTGCATCTTCACTGTGGGGTCAAGACTTCTGGAGGGCTGCATGCCATCACCCAGGCTAAGGTAGCTGTTGATGGTCGCTAAATACTTCCAAACTTCAAGCTGGTTGCTTATTAAAGCTGCACTTATTAAGTATTTAGCTGCTGAAGAGCTAGACAGTTTTCTCAGGAGATGGTGGATACCAAAACAGAGATAATACGAGAATGAATATTAGACTTATACTGGCCACCAAAAACATGTCTCTCAAAGAAAGCTGATGTTGCTCTGTGTCTGCTGGATGAGTGTAGGGAAGTTTGCTATAACACATCAACTTAACAAGGCCATAAAATATCAATTAGGTGGTTTTTAGATTGATGTTGAGTTCTGACCCCAGTTGCAGATACAAGATATATGCAGCTTTAAAGTAAATGTACAGGAATGTAATGTAAAAAGAGTAATCTAACAAGTGACTTTTGCTGCTTAGTAATCAGTAATGTAATTATTTTTAGTATTTGCCCAATACTGATTAAATGACAATAATGTCACCAGGAAAACAAAGCAGAAAGTGCTTTCCTGTTTATAATTTCATACCCGCTGCAGCTGTTTTGGCTGGTGTATGTAAGGTGCAGTGCAGAGCCCTCAGCACCCTCAGTATGCCCTTCCTCTGCAGGGCAAAGCTGGCCTAGTCTCCACTATCCATTAATATGCACCTCGTCAGCAGGCCAGCGCCAGGCTCGGCTACGCTAACCATTGTTCCGCCACAATCAAATTAGCCCTGCTGATGAGGCCTGAGCTCTGTGACCTCCACGGGCTCAGTGGCTTCCCAGCCCCAGAAATGACAAAGAAGATCTGAGAGCTTGGGTCTTCAGGGACAGCGGGGGCTCACATACTGATTTCTGATTATGTCGGCTCTGCTTTTATTTATATATTTAGCCGCTGGAAGTAATTGAGACGAGGTGTTGACTGCGGCATGTGAAACAGATGCCCGCAGCAAGTGACAAGTGAAGTTGGCGTTGATGTCTAGCGAAGACAAAGGACTTGTATGATGTGTGTGTGTGTATATATTTTGGAAGTGTGAGTTACTTTTGTTTAGTCCCTGCAACTAGCGTACAAGTCACGCCTAGACATTGGCAGTCAGCTCATCCCTCCCAGATCCCTCCAGACCATCCCACCCCTCCTCCCCCTCCTCTCCCTTCACCTCTCGTCCACATTTGTCTGATTTAGTGTGATCAGATGTGAGAGCCGACGCCTGCTGCTGTTGTTAATGCACCGTGGGCTCCACATAATAGCAGCTCACACTGCTTATACTCCTACTCTCCTGTGCGGGGACCATGAATCAGGTGGCAACTGGAGAAAAAAAAGAGGTGGGAAATTAGATATGCAGCATACCAATATTTACAGTCCCAGTATACGCTGATGGAAGTAGCCCCTCGCTTAATGTTTCGTATCCTCTAGTCCATTCTTCTAACCAACCTCATCCTGTGTTCCACCAAATCAACTGAAACATATATCAAGCAGATTTGCGAAACAAGACTTTATCACCAGGGAGTTCTCCAAAATCCCGGCTGACCTGCAGATTTGATACGGATCAGCGATGGTTCACTGGGACAGCGGAGCACGGAGGAACATGGTAAAGAAATCACAATCACATCGCACAATTACACTCCGGATGACTGCAGATCGCGTGGCAGCTGAATGGTCCTGGTGAAGAGGGAAGATGAGAGAAAGGGGTGAAGCAGGAAGTTCATGTCCAGTAATTTTCAAACATGTTAAAAGCGATACCTTGACAGTTTGAATGTTTTTTTTCTTCCTTCACCAGGCAGATATCACATTGTGGAAGGAAAATTGTCGGCACTCATACTTATTGGTACTTAACTGAAAATCAGCTTGTTAGAGTCGTTAGGATTCTGACCTTTGTCTCTATAATTTGACAAGTGCCAAATGTAGCAGGGAAAAAAACAGACTAAATTTCATTGTGTCAAGGTATCACCTGAAGACACTGATGATTATCCTAACTGCTCTGTTTGCTCTGCAAAGTTCTGGACAGTTCTGTTGAGCCATTGAAAAACTTCATAAAGTATCCAGGAGTCTCATTACAAAAACAACAAAACATTTTGTATATTTTTTTATAATTACCAGAATGAGCTTCCTAATGCCGAACCATCATCACAATGACATATTATGAAAAAACATTGAGATATGCTTAACTGATGTGGATGCATTTCATACTGGTCACTGAGTTAATAAATATATTACTTCTTTCCTATTAAAGGGATTTCAGGATAGCAGGTTTGGTGATAAACCAGTTCAGATTACAGGGATTCTGGGAAAAAAGACAATTGTTTATCCATTTCACTTTGCCAGCAAAGTAACACAAACATGGCTTAAAGTGATTAAATTGCTTTTGAAAATAATCCACACACAATTTGAGGCCATTTGTTCTTCCTGTAAGAAATCACATCAGCAATTAAAGGCAGAAGACTTCTTGGACACACTGCAGGCCTGGTAGTTGGTGAGTGACTTCCTGTCTGACTTTTATTTAAAGTGCCCACTATAATAGTGTCAGCAAGCATTTTGATTTAGTGATTTGCAGTCTTGTTCATGCATAGGTTACATTTTCTCATTCAAGGGAATGGGAAGGTGTGTCCAAACTGGTACTGTCAGTGTTGTTTCATGGGAATTTCAGTGACTTCACTGTGTAATGAGGACCTACTCCACACTATTTCAATTGTCACTGAAATGGTGATAAAATGGTGATAAATATATAAAATCTAGAACACTAAAACACTAAAACAACAACTCTAAAACACTTTCACTTTTCACTTAGACAAAAATGCCTTCATGTCTTTGGGCCTGAAAATGAATGCTTTCTGGAGATTGTCTGGTGATAAACCCAACTTTATGGCCCAAACAATTAAATTGTGGAGCAAAATAAGTTCATTTAGACAGAACTGCTGTGATTGGTCAATCAGTGGCAAAATAAATCTACACAAATCTTTTGCATTAAGAGAAACTCTGATGAACACTGACAGATACATTTATGCCATAAACAGTCTTTACAGTGCTGATCTATGAGGGAATAGAGGGTCCAAAAGAGGGGAAGCCATCAAAGCTTGTTAGCTTTTTTTAAAAACATCCACTTTTCCTGCTTTGCTGGAAACAGGGGGGGCTAAGCAAGACTTTCTTTGGGGGCCCTCCTTAAACTGAAATCATACTTTGTGCATCTGCAATTGTTGCAGTTGCTGCAATGGTACCCACATTTTGAGACAGTGGCCATGTTTCCAAATATTTTTACGCACATTTTGAAGTATTGCATTAAAGAAGCTTAATGGAAATGCCAAAATTCGTAAATTTTGCAAAAAAAGTTTTTATGCTTACTTGAGGTGGATTTTGGAAATGTTGAAGAAGAGTTTATGCACAAAATGGGTAAATGCATTTGTCGAATAAATAATGACGTAGCGAATGTTTAACTCACATGACTGATTGGCTATTTCCACTCTTGCCATCTTCCGGCCCCTCCAGATAGCATGAAGCATAGCCAATACTGGCCGACATGAAACAACCGTGACAACTTGCCCGATTGAAAGAAATTCCTGAAGACCTCTCTAAATTTTTCTCTTGTCGAGGCAGTACAACTAGGTATTTGTTTTGTTTCCGGTTGGCAACCTCTACTTCTTCTGCTCTGTTTACTGGCGGATTATTTAAGCCTATAGCGCCATCTGCTGATCTTCTGTTTGTTACATATTTGTTTCAATTTGAGGACAGTGAAACTTTACACTTATTATCTTTAGCAAGTCAATCAATCTTTTAATTTACGATCTAAGATTAGCAAATCTGGGTCATTCACTTCTCTAATCAGTACAGGACAGCAGTTGTTTCTTTTAGCTTGTACTGTGTTACAGGTTTAGCGAAAACATACCAGCTCTGGTTAGCTGTTAAAATAACATTAGCCTGGAAAAAAAACAAAAACCAACATTTAAGTGTGCTTACCTTCGCATGAATTTCGGGATGACTCATCTGCAAATTTTGCTTCAAGTTCATTGTGTTTTTAC
Source organism: Thunnus thynnus (assembly GCF_963924715.1). Taxonomy (NCBI): domain Eukaryota; kingdom Metazoa; phylum Chordata; class Actinopteri; order Scombriformes; family Scombridae; genus Thunnus; species Thunnus thynnus. The sequence goes on from NC_089530.1 coordinate 4,006,293, forward strand.
CGGTGATCGTCGCTCCACACGGTTTACAAAGGATCGTTTTCCTTGACATCAAATGTGAAATTTATCCATATGTCTGATCTCTTCCCAACTCATCTCTCTAACATTTTCGTCTTGTTTTTATTAGTTGACAAAAGCAATAGATTTCGTCATATTTTTTATCATCATAAGTTAGTTTTATCAAGTTATCGTCTCGTTTTCATTCGTCGTTGACAAAAACTATGACGAAAATGATTTGTTAACGAAATTAACACTGGTGAGTCTTCTTCAGTTTCAGAATCTGTTTGGAGATACATGGCATGTCATCCATCAGCATTGTTCCAACATATTCTGCTACAGCCTGATGGTGTGCCTCTGCCCTCTACCTCTTTTGTCGCTCAGTCTTGCTCTATTCTCCTCCTCTCTGTCTTAGCTCACTTTATCTCTCTTTTCTTCTCAGCAGCTGGCTTGAATACTGATGGAGCTCACTCTGGATCTGATTAAGCCCCCGCTCGGCAGAATCAGACAGTAGACATAAATATCTGGGGGCATCTGAGAGAAAGACGAGTCGGTTAAAGAGGACCGAGTGTAGATCGGGTTTCTACCCCTGATGAAAATCGATGCGACTTGACCGGTCGCAGAGTGACTCAACATGTCAGCCCTAAAGAGACCGGCCATTATATCATTAGAGCTAATTTCATCTTCCTCTACTCGTGTCTCCATTGTTAGTCATTTAGTGGGGATGCGCATGTAAATGATTCACGACTGTCCATTGTCATCATTTTCAACCAGTTTCAAACACCAACGTTGGAGGCTTTGAATTGCCAAAGTGAGTTATTTTCTTTCTGTGTGGAAATTATGATGGTTATAATTTCCATTTATAGATAAAGAAAGCTAGAATTCAAAAGCTGTTGATAGCTTACTGTCCATACAACAGTTAGGATCAATGGAAGATGACTAAAAATGCCACAGGCAAAAAGGGAACCACATTTGCTTTCAGTCAAGCCAAATTACAATGTGGCATCTAGTGATACAGATAGTTTTGGTTCAATTTTCCCAGTGGCTGTATTAGCAAAGATTCCTACTTTACCACTTGGAATCCTCCTAAATCGCCAAAAGTTCCTAGCTAAGGGGCTTCCTCTGAAGACCTCTTCACAAAGCTTACAACAACTTCTACTTCGAAGGAGAGAGGTCCTGAGCTAAGAAGGTAGTGGGGTTTCCATCCAAATGTAGAATAATCTCAAATGGTGGAAAATGTGATGGAAATATGACCTTTATGTTGGTTTTATGTATTAATTTGAGGATCATTAGAGTCTCTTCATTGGCCCATGGAGATCTTATGTTGTCATCTGATACTATTTTTTTGTCCCTTCATCTCTCATCTTTATCGATACATCAACCTTTCCACCTTATCCAAGTGTCAAAACGTTTTTTCTGCATCTTGTTTTATGCACAAATTGAAAATGCGCATAAAACAGGTGCATAGATGCACTTCTTGCTACAGACAATATCGTGTTTCAAAACTCAGTCACCATATTTATGTATTTCTTAATATCATTTTAATTTGGGGTATGAAGAATGCATTTTGCTTCCATGAATAATTCTGACAGACGGCTGAGATATTCATCAGTGCTTCAAAGTGCATTTTTCTAGTGTCTTAAGTGGTGGAGAGTTGTGCAAACCATCATCTCAAGTGTTATTGGCTCATTGTGAGCTTACTGAATTGTTAATAACTAATGGAACCAAGTTTTCAGGGGCTTTAATGACTTAAAGACTGTGTCTTCATCTACACAGACTCAGGAGCTGGTTTTACACTAAAATGCCTTGTTAATTCACCCAGGGCAGAGCAAATTGAAGCATTTTATGAATCTGCTTTTAGAGTTAGGACTGGCACTCTCTTTCTTTTAGGAGTTTCATTTGGCGGTGCTCACAGTGTTGAAAAAATGGTATTATTTAAAAAAAATCAACCAACCTCATTGTGATAACTATTTCTTTGTTTCTTTGGCAGAAGGTAGTTCCAATAAAAACTGTTCAGTGTTTACCTCAGTACATAAAATACAACTATAAAATACATAAAATACAGCCACCCAGATGACTAGATGGCACTAGAAGTAAGTGAGAATTATATTGGCTGAGCCTTTAAGACACGGCAAAGAATAGTAACTATAATGTTTACTGTCTAATTACTGTAACAATAGACGCTTCAGCTGTCTGATGCAGAGCCATAATCACAATGATACACTAACAATACACCTACTGCTGGCTGTAGGAAGCAAGCTAAAATTAGAACATTTCAGAAATGTTTGGCCATTTCTATTACAGTATCATATCTGTATGATTTCTTTACTGAGATATATATAAATCTCACCCTCCACTGATAAAAAAAGTCCCTGAAGTCATCAATATTCTATAACAACATGTTTCATTAAAACAAGTGGAGTATTCAGCCGGTTGGGGAGATCATCCCACTGTTTCATGTTGTTGAGTAATTTTAAGATCTGTGGCCAGCTCTCTTCTCTCTGGCACCATGACATGCAAAAGCTCTCTCTGTTCTAGCAATGCTCAAATATCTCCACTAGAGGCTTCCTGTTGAGTGTGACACACACACACACACACACACACACACACACACACTCACTATTCCTGTGGCCACACACACACTTTTCATTCACACCCTCATGCTGTTCCCCTCAAACACACTCCTACAGAGCAGGGACCAGGGTGGATTGCTATTTGGTGTTGCAGGGCATTAGCCGCTGATGTCTTAACACTTGTAAATGAACCCTCGCCCCTCCTAATCTGTCACTTTAATGCACTATAGATTTTATTTCAGCCTCTGTAGTATCACATTCTCAATAATAATCATCAAGCCGACGCTGTTGTCCCCTCCTGCAGAAATTAAATCTCGCCGCTGAGTGCACAACTAATAAAAGATGTTGCCGGAGGAAATAAAAAAATAAATATGATGAATCATAAGCAGCAGGGATTTGTATTCAGATGCAAAAGACAATTACACAAAGAGTTTGAATTTATCAGCCGCTTCGCCTCTCAAAGGCTCAATAACGGGCCACCACCGCCGGGCGCTGGGAGCTGCATGCTCACACACACACACACACACACACACACTCTATCTCTCTCCCTCTCCACTCTCATGGACATCTGTGCACACAGTGTACAAACAAGCACACTCATGCATATTATGCATTCGGCATTCAGACACATACAGATTCGCTCTTCTGCCCTGTGAAACACAAACACACACACACACTCACACATGCAAAAGAGTCCTTTAGTTAAAACTAAAACACTTGATCTTGAATAATATGACATAAAAAATATTCATTTATTTCTTCAGTGCTGCTGATTGGTGATCTTTCCAGAAAACTAAAGCATGAATATCATCAATATTGGATTAATGACATGATGTCAAATGCAAGATATTTCTTACTATACATGTGCTTGTAAGTGGTGTGTTTGCATATGTATCATATTTGTGTCTCTGTAGGTGTGTGTGTGTGTTATAATTTTTATTGTATTAAAGGTTTACCACACATTTTAATTATGCCCATATACAATACATGTACAAATTCATCATCCTGACATACAGGACTGTACAAACAATTTTATTTTTTTATGACCGTTAAGAACTGTACATCAAGTTCCCCTTTTTGACCAAAGGAATCACAGGAAATAACCTTTTCCTTAACTTCAACACTGCAAAATCCACTCTGATAGTTCTTGTGCCATCCTGGGCCAAAGAGCTAACCCTAGAGCAGACTTTTTTGGGAAACAAAATATAACTGTGGAACTAAATTTAGTCTGTGGTTCCCTTTTGTCCAAATACAGTTTCTGGGTTCCTAAAATGGTCCCTGGGCTGCTGGAAAAGTTCCTGTGGTGGAAATGGGCTGAAAGCAAGGTATAAAAACGACAACTTGGTGCTGATCCATTGACATCAAGAGGCTGACTTTTATAAACATACATGATATTTTGAGTCACATGAGTCATTTTCTGGTCCGATTCAGAAACCTGTGCACTGTCAGTAACATTTTGACTCATGCACGACAAGGATTCCCAACCTTTTATCTGCAGACTGGTTTTTATTGTGACAGTAACGCCTCACTTAAACGTATTATTCTGCCTTTTTTGCCAAATCATGTAATTTAATCAAAGCCCAGTGGCAACACTGTTTCTCACTTATCTCTGCTAGTATCTAGTCATGCTGATAGTTTTGGTTTTGGTTGGCAAGATTTTTAATTTTTTGCCTCCACCCTAATACGATGGAGGTGAATAAACATATCCAACAATGTCTCATAATCCACAGAACCATATGGACTGTTTTTTTCAGTAGGAAGTAAATCACAAAGATGGATGTCTAAAACCCTGGGCTGCCTGGCCAGCAAAAATAACCCAACAACAACTAAAAAAACCTAACTTAACCTTTAATTAGCTGTTCCAATTGTGTATAAAAAGGCTTAAATCCTGTGTCATTCCAATTTCTAACTAAAATTTCAATCTGATTTGTCACTTGACTTACTTTATTAACATTCTAAGACTTTTAGTTTAGGTGTGTCACATGATGACTGCTGAGGAATCAGCTAGCCACCACGTTCAATTCAAGAATATTGGGCTCTGCACTGTGTTGCAACTGAGGAACATGTGAGCACAGATGATAATTGTGTGTGTATGTTATACCAGACCTCCTCAAAATGAAAGAAGTGTATGGAAAATTAATTTAAGTGAACACATTTGGCTGGTTGTCTATGAGGGAGTTTGGTTTCAGGCTGGAGTACTTTCCTGTTAAATGTGTTGATTTGTTTCTTGGAAATTGATGTTAAGACTTTGTTCTTACTCCAACTAGGCAGGGAAAATGGTCAAATTTCCCAGAAACAGAATTATCTCTTTAAATTAGAAGGGGATTCTCACAAAAACTTAGGTTTCAAGTCCTTTGTGTGCTCATTTTACCTTCTGTATCTTTTTCTTTGCCTAGTTCTTTTTGAACATCAGGCAAGTACAGGCAGTGCTGATCACTGTGATGTGAGAACAACCGGCTTCCACTCAGCAGAGATGCTTCACACCATAAAGCTGCCGGACAAACATCTCCCCGGATAGCTCACACCTAACCTCTTGTCATCTTCCTCCTCTCCTCACTGGTTCTTCCTCCTCTCTCCCCTGGCCTCTGTCACCCCTTCTTTCCTCTCCTCCGGCTGGCTAGTTGACAGTTAGAGCCGGTCAGGGTCACCTCCCCCACTTCCCAGGGGTTGGAAGGGTGCAGCTCTGGAGCTGGAAGCCCTACGCCCCAGCGGCTCCCTGACTTGCCCCCAGTGAGGAGGCAGTGAAGTGCGGGGAAGTCCGGGTCGCTCTGCTGGGAGAATGGGCTGCAGGCCTGGAGGTTTGGCCCCGGACCAGCGCTCCTCCTGCAGTGAGACCAGGCCAGACACAGCCTGCCAGGCGCTGACTTGACCTCCTCAAACTGATGTGGCACAAGCTGGCAGAGCGGTCACTGCTGCCACTGAGTTTGGGTGGAAAAACGATCTCTGCCCCCTTTCTCACTTGCTACTTCTTCCTTTGTTCTTATGACATGCATTTTCTTTTTTTACTGTACAGTAAGTCTCTAACCTACACTGCTATGAATAACTCTTAGAATCTACTCCTCATATGGATATTTCACACATACACACAAAAAGATGTATAAAAAAATCAGGCACTAATCCTATCCTGTATCTTATATATTCTGTTACATGTCAACTCTGTCTCCTAGACATTTAAACACTCTAATTTGTTTTGCCAAATACATTTTGAGGGAAACTGCTTGGATTATGTTCAGTGACAATATTTTTTAAGTGAAGGAAGTTCTGCAGTTGTGTACTGCATGCGAGTGGTTGGGGTGGACAGTGGGCGTTCAGAGTGCAGGTTCACATCCTGAGTCCTGTGTGATTAGATTTAGGCAACAAAAGCACTCTGCTTAGAGGAGGATTGTGGTTTTGGTTAAATGTTAATAAAGTAAACACATCAGGTCTTGTGCTTCAAGTCACTTCTGACTATTAATATTTAACCAGGACTCCCATCTATCCCTAACCTTAACCAATCGCTGTGAGTGCCTGAACATAATCCTAAAAAACATCATCTTTTAGTTGCACAGAGCCGATGTTGTTAGCGGATATCGTAGGGAAAACAGATGAAACATGTTCTGTATAAACATTTTCTAGTTAGTAGTGTAGAATTCGTAGTCAACAAGGTTATGTGTCTTTAAGTCAATATGACTTTTCTGTAGGAAACCATGATGCAAAAGTATACAGTACCATAGGTATTATATACAGTACATAAAATCAGGAGCAGCTGGCACTGATTGTACATTTTAGGGTTACATTTACATGTGCACAATAATATCACTGCAATGAGAAAAGCAACATGAGAAAATGAAAACTATCTGCAATAATCCTGCTCAGTAACACAGTTATTTTAGTTATTGGGGGGAGATTGTGCTTTGGAGATTTCTTTAAAATAAAAAAGTTCGCCTAACTCCAAATAATCTCACTATAATCTTAAATAATGAATGCAGGTACAAACACTGTGTTAGCATAAATTACACACAGTGCATCTCATGTAATCTTACTGCTGTATGAGTGTCGTCCACTGACAAACATGGACGACACTTTGACCTCTGCAATTAGCGTGTGTTCTCTATGTCTGGTTGTGCAGCCTACAGCACCCTGCTGAACATAATATTTCTACATCAGCAGCCTGCTCTCAAATAGCATTAAACCAATATTTATATGCACACTAACAAAAACATTTAATTTCTATTTCGTTCATATTATGTGCCATGCATTTTCTATCAGATATATGTATATGTAAAACTTACACCACATCACTGTTCATGAATGCATAATGGCGGTTTCAGTTTTTCAATCTGTATGTTTCACATATTTCACCACAAGGCAGTTTTCTAAGAACTGTCATGCGAGCATAAACATCCCCAAAGTGTCTCAGAGGTTGAAACAGAGTGCGACCCGGTCCGGGCTCATTGCTTATTACTCCAAAGAGATTGCAGCGTCCTGCTGATAGCTGGTGATGGCTCCTCTTTTTTTTTTTTTTTTTATTTCTTTTTTCTTCACGATGGTCTGTCAGAGGCAGCATCAAAGGTCTGGGGTCTGGTTGGAATGGCTGCATCCTGGGAACACATTAGCGAGTGCTACTGTTCGTGATCTTTCTCTCTTTCATCACTTTGAAGTTCTTCCTTTCACTCCACCAACCCCTCCACCTCCCACTCCTTCCCTTCTCTGACCCATTTGAGGATGGAGAAGGGAGGGGCAGACCAAATATTAACATGTCTCAGTACTTTGTTTTTTAACCACTGCCCTATACCTTTTTTTTTTTCCAGAATTAGGGTTGCGAGTGTTCAAGTCATAAGTAGGGATGTTTCTACTAATTTGCACTTTTAGATGCAAATCATGAGAGAAAACACTTTCACAGTCAATTTATGAGGGTTTCCAAATAGCAGAATGAAAATCCTGAGTAACTGTGAGGCAAAACAAGATGAAATTCCACAACAATTATATCCAGTCCCAGCTTGCATTTGAAACCTAAGTTTGAGTCTTCCAAGCTCTGATGAGTTACAATTTGGATTTGAAAAGACCTCAAATTATTCTACGCCAGGTACAAGAATTTAATTTCCTTTGATTACATTTGATGTATCTCAAGAACACATTTCAAGAGATTTTCAAAAAGCGCTTATTAATTCAGCCGTCATTCAAATGATATCCTATACAGGTAACTTGGGTTAATTGAAGCTCCGCTACCTTGAAACTGTCTCTCAAATCTTGCCTCACTCTTTTTTTCTCCCGCAACCTTGTGACATAAATCATCCACAGCTTTGTTAGACTTGAATCAAACTGACACTTTTTCAGACTTATTAAAAGTGCACAAAGTAAAGGAATAAAAAAAAGGGATAAGAGGAAAAAAAAAAGAAACAACAAAGCCAAAATATGGTGCATAATTATGTCTACCCTCTCCTTCGCTCCCTCTTTCTGCCGCCTTTTCTCCGTCCATCTCTAGTTGTCTGTGACAGCTGGCTTTCTGAGTGGCATTGGGAGGATAAATTGGCCTGTTTGAGGCAGGGGAGCGTCTGTGTTTGGTGTCAGATAATGTGCGCTGAGGAGTCCGAGGAGAGTGTGATTAAAGCCAAGCCACTGATAATTACGTCAAACTCCACAGTTGTCCTAAACCTCCTCGGCTAGTTGAAAGAGATTTCTCTCTGATGAGCAAAACAGGAGGAGGAAGAGGGAGAGTGAGGGGGAAAAAAAAAAGTGAAAGTGAGGTGAAGGGGCTTTTTGAAGTGGGTCTTCCCATTACTGTTGTGGCCTCTGCTGCCCCTGCCAATTTAGGGAGAGGTGCTGACTTCCCAATGTACTGGAGACATACTCGGGGGCGGTGCTGTGTTGAAATGCTGGGCCAAGTGGCTGTTAGGTGAGATTTGGTGCCATAACTGTTGGTCCATACTGCAGCCTGGTTAATTAACCCTGAATGTCTTGTCTCGATCAAAGAGACGATTCATCATATTAACCCTTGCAGGTACTTTGGTGTCATTTTGCATCAAATCCACAAAACCACAAAAAGAAGTTATCTCTCTCATGGTCAATTTAAATGACAGACTTGTAATAAGGGTAACGCCTTTAGTTAGACTACATGGGAGTCCCCACATCCCTTTCTTCAAGCAGGTACTGTAGTACAAACCTATCACTAAGAACGCTGATATTGGTTTTACGTTGAATGTCAATCAAACAAAATTTGGAAAACAAATCAAATTTAAAAAAAAACCTTATGTTAAAACCACAGTATGGTTAAGTTTAGAGAAAAATCATGGTTACAACCACCACCCTAACCTCTAGAACCTTTATTTCTTCCTCTCTACATTAAAGGCACATTACTTTCTGCATTGGCACTGGACATAAACTGTGAGGTGCCAATTCATCCAACATAGGTGCAATCCTAAAGAGTACTGGGATGTATCTATTTGACAAGTTATTAAAAAAGGACTGCAATACTGTGCCATAAGGTATGTTTCCATCCACTTGCTGTTGTGTACATTTTCAAATTTTTTTGTGGAAACGAATAAAAAATCCGAAGCATTGTGAAAAAGTTTGCTTGTAAAATTCAGAAATTAGCTTAAAACATGTGCAACAATTTGATGAAAACACATGAAGATGTTTGACATGTAAGACCAAGCAGCAGTCTTGACTGAATTGGTAATTGATATTATAGTAGAGTAATTATAGTTAATTAAGAGTAAGTGAAATTTACCTTTTATCTAATAAACTACATAAATTGACTCAGATTCTTTAAGATATAACTTCACTACTGATCATAATCTACTAAGATGAAACAAGTCCAAAAGACAACAATTTAAGGAGAGAAAAGACAGGATTTTTTTCATCCTTTTTATCTCTTTTCTTTTTTCCTTCCTTCTTTCCACTCATATACATCATGCATACTCTGGACTACAGTATTCCAATCATTATGATCAGTCTGAAGTGTATGATTGCAGGACTTGGCAGGGGATGAAATCCCATGCAGAGGTTAAGTCTGTGTGCAATGCTAAATGACAGAGCATATTTTAATATGAAATCCATCCAATTATCACTAATGGAGCTCTCCGGTGTGATACTGTACCCAGTCATTTCAGGTCCATGAGCAGACCCTCGGTAGCTCTATCTCTGAGACCATTTCTTTCTCTTTGTGCTCTGGTCTGTGCCTGTCTCTCTTTGTATTTCCCTGTGAATCATTTATTCTATGACATATATTCTGTGTCAAATTGCCAATTTACTATGGTAGGTGATAATTTTATTAATGATAAGATGTGGATGAACCAAACCTCAACCTTTTGTAAATCATCACATTTAACATAGTTTGGGACTAAAATTTAAAAATTTCTGCTATATTCCAAATGGACAACCGGGGCAACGACTAAATCATGACTAATTCATCATTAGCTGAATCTCTGACTCTTGCGCCCATTTTCAATATGTATTAGTTCATGCTTACACCTGTACTGCGGAGAGAACATACAAACTATCAATCAATCACCCACTGAGCTGAATCAGACAGTTCCTGATGGATCTCATCCTGTCAATGGTACAAACTGGGGTTGAATTAGGATTTTAATCGTTTTCTTTTCTTTTTCTTACAAAATGCAGGAGGACTAAAACATGAATGAAACATCATATTTTTAGGACTGTTGAGAAGAGGCTGTTATCTTCATGCATATTTAAAAGATCAGGTTGTCTCTTATAGCTTCAACTAGGTGGTTCAGCTCCATCTAGGCAGAACACAGACATCCACTTTAATAATCAGTTTTCACAGAGAAGTCCGCTCTTTAATTCACCTGCTCCTACTGTTTGTGTTTCTTGACATTAGCCTGATATCTGCAGACAGCTGCTAGCTAGCGTCAGTTCCCCGGCAGACTGAACAAAGTAGAATCTGCACACCTCTCATGATGATAACGCCTCATCGACACAAACACAGCCCAAAATAGTGTGCAATGTCTTTTTTTTCACTCTGTCATTCTTGTTGATTCACTACAAGATAGCCAGAGCCAGCTAGCAACCTAAACTACAGCAGGTGTGCATACAGTGTAACTTTTATGTCACAGTTTACGGTACTGTTGAGACTCAAGACAGCTAATGTAGCCAGCTATTATACCATACTTTTTGACTAAAAGTAACCTTTTTGTGCATGGTGTAATACCTCAATTTTCACATTGTGTAAAAACAAAAATTCTAATTAACCAAGAACCAATTAATTCTATATATTGCACAGTATTAGATGACAGTTTAAACAATTGTTTCACTCATTAATTACATGGCCTTTGCTGTGTGATGTAGCTCCACTGCTCATTTTCCCTGAAGCTTAAAAGACCTAATGTTATATTTAATAAAAATGTAAGTATGTTAGTGGAGGTGCTCTTTATTTCAGGCAAGGAGCAGCGCCTCCTCTAAAAAATGCTGCAGGAAACCCAGAGTTTGCTCAACAGCATAATGATAAAAACCACTAGATTAATTTTGCATCAAGATTTGTTTAAGGTGCCATAGTTTGCCTTACTCAAACAATGCCCCTTGTTTTAATATTTAGCATAAATATGGCTTCAATTCCCCAAAGTCATTAAACTTTGAATATTTTTAATTTCCACTACCTTTCTAGGTCAAACAACAGCTGCATCAGAAATAAGTCTGCAGCTTTGATGAGCTGCCTTTCACTCAACAACTGCATGTACTCCTGTGTGCATTGTCTTTTAAGATTGGTCAAATACAAGGCTGTAGGTTTGGATTTCACTTTGGTAGAACGTTTTTATTAGACAGCCAAAATAACTGTGTGTGTGTATTTGCTCTCTACCACTCTTTTTTCTTTCATTCGACTCTGTAAAATGTTTACTTTACTGAATATGGATTATTTTTCATTCAACTCGTGAACTTATGGCGAGATCTTTCACTATGACATTAGAGCTCACCTGTCTGTGTTACAGGATTTTCATAATAAAATGATGCCTGACAGTCACAAACAGATCAGTCAGACAAGCTGTGGCTAATTTAACTTATAAATAATGTTCATGTCTTAATGACACATATGCAATAATAACTCTGCTCATCAAAGATGAATGTTTGGATTGATTACAGAATGTTCTCATTAATTAAGCTCAACTGTTACTGACACTTGTTTCTTCTTTAAAAAGGACCAGATGTCTTCATTTAATTTTGGGAGGAATTTTCACCAACAGTAATAAAGGTGTTTAATTAACAGCAGGTCTAACACCTGAAATTAAATATAATATCACATGATCTTAGTTTTGTTCAGTGAAGTTGTTTTCAATTCTGTTACATTCAGAAGGTTTAAACTATAAATATTAACTGCTTCAGATTCTCCACCTCACTGACTCCACTACTGCTGCTGCTGGTCAACAATGTGTACAGCTTGAAGTTGAGGATTGCCAGATCAGCAGGTCAAGTATCCCCCATATCCTGATCTTTCCCTCTTTATCATAATAGTGCACTTTGGCAGAAAACACACAAACCTGGCAACTCTGCAGAGATCTTACTGTTAACATTACGTGGAGTTAAAGAGGCTAGATTGTTTGAGATCTGTAAAAGTATTGATAGGGACAATCCAGCAACACTTTGCTATTGGGAGGGACATGTCCCTACTGTCCATACCAAAATCTACACCCATAGTCAAATGAACTAAAGTCAGACTGTGTCACTTTGCAACTCAGTGGCTTTCTCCTACACTGATCCCTTTCCTCAGGCCTGTAGGTAGCAGTAATGGCTGGCATGGTAGTCTGCAGATTGCACTGTCGGCTACTGTAAAGCACTGATTACAGTTGTTGAGCCCCCCCTCCAACCCCATCCCCCCCAACTCACTTGTTTTATTGCCTCCGTAGCGTGTGTCAAGATCTGTTGTGAGAGTGCCACTTAATGAAGCCGTACCTGAATTTATTTGCCGGCGCCTCTGCATAGACTGAGAGAGGAGGTACCAATTAATAGAACGTAAGAGGACCTGGTGATTTATAATTAACAAGCATGCGGGTTATAGTAAACATAACACTCAGTGTAATAGCCCAGGAGAGAGACGGGAAGTAGAGAAAGAACTGAGAAGGAGGAGGAGGAGGAGAAAAAAAAAAAAAACGAGTGTTGATTTGTCCCTTGGTGGATGAGCGGAGTCCTTGTGGCTGACGGGAGCTGTCTAAAGCGGCTAAATGAATAATCATCTGTGAGTTAGACTGGAGACAAACGCTTAACGAGGATGATGTGAACCTCACTGACATGAGGGGGCTGGAGAGAGAGCGACTGACAGAGAGAAAGACGGTAGCAAGCAAACATACTCGGCTCTGAAATGAATGGCACGCACATTATAATAGCGATGAAGTTGCTTTACTCAACAGGCCGTAGCCAGCCTCCCCTGTAAGGTTGAGTAGTTGTCAGAATTTCTGAAAGGGCAATGAATCCCCCACTCATTTCCAGTGGTTTGTTGCTGGTGCATGACGGGAACAAAAGAGAAACTGCAGAAAGCAAATGTAACACTGACAACACTGACAGTTGAGGAGGAATCTTTTAGCAAGCATTTATAAAACATCTTTACCCCCCAAAGTTTGGCTGATCACATTTACATGGCTCACAAGTCTAAACTTCAATGCCACAAACTCAAACCTGTCTCACGGCTCTTATCACATGTCATCTCCTTCACTTTACTCTGCATACTTCAGCAATAAGCCATGAGAGGCTACACTACAGCGGGTTTTAGAACAATGAAGAGGCTTTGCGAGGCAGTATGAGAAGCTTTGCTGTATCACTGTAAAGCTCAGCGTCAAGTGGCTGATTGCTTTTATGAAACGTCGAGAGAGAGAGAGAGAGAAGGCGAAGGTTCAATGAGTCCCGCGTTTTCTAACAGTAACGATTAAATAATCATAAAACTTGCACCTTCCGTGAAACGATGTAGTCGTTTAACAGTAGCTAAACAAGACAGTCTTTATATATTCTCATCTGATTCACCGATGGAATCCAAAGTGCCTCGGAAACATTCTTTATGCATGTTTCACATATTTCACCACAGACTAAGAGCCTCAGAATGTTTTAAATACAGTGCTCGCCAGATCGTCAAACAGTGTGTGAAATCAGCTCCCCCGACACCGTTTCAAGGTCAGAATTGGGGAGAGTTGGCGCGAAACTGACAATATGACAATCACGTCGACTTTAGGCATTGATTGGCGAACATTTTTGCTTTTAGAGGTGGTTAAATAATGAAGTGTATGTAAAGAATTTCACCTTTCAACAGCTTTTGTCAAGAAATACATCTACAATAAAAGATTGAGTTAACCTTCTAAACCTTCTAGAGATCGTTTAAACCCTCAAATCACGAAAACTGGCTCGTTTACTTCTGTAATAACCTTAAAAGAAAACCTAGAAAGCAAAGTGCACAAGCCTCTGTTTCATGAAGTCATTTTCATATCAGTTCAGCCCCATGAATTGCCCCTGCTCTGTCTAAAATCAGACTTACTGCATACTGTATGTGTCTGAGTCACAAAGAACTCCACTTTTGCAGCTTCATATGTCTCAGATGCTTCTCAAAAGTATGAATTTAATCTAAAACTAATAAAGAAAGAAAGAAATCAAGTCTGTTGACTGTTCATCATAAGCTAACAAACTTTGAAAAGTGACGCCAGCTAGGGTTTAACAGCACAATGATTTCACATCCATCTTGTGGAGGTCAGACAAAAGAAGTAAGTGAATGTTACTTTTCCAACAAAAGCCCTAAGTCGTAAATGATTTCTGAGATGTGTTTTGAGACTCAGTGAATAACGTTCATATACCTTCCTTTCTCTAAAGGAGTGATGGGTAGACTGCAACACATAAATCGGTCTATACTAATATTACTTGTATATAATGTGCCTTTGTCCCTTTTGTTTTGTCTCATTGTCCCATTGCATCCTGGGATAGGCTCCAGTATCTTGTGGCCCTGACCACGAATAAGCCCATTTAAGAGAAAAAAATGGATGGCATGGTTGGATAACATTATTCAAATGATCTGTTGTTCACTGAGAGGCATATGTTTTAGGTGTTGCACAATGGCTTTTTAATGGTTCAACCAGTAAGAGCTAACATACAATAAAGCACAAATGAAGACAGCGCTGTCCTGCAGGGTTCCCACGGTAACATCCAACCTCTTTGAGTGCTGATTGGCCATCTGGTATTGTTTTGTGTCACTTCCTATTAAGCTCATTGATCCTCCCTCCCTGTCTGCGGCATGTGGTTGATCATCGTGGATCAGTGTGTGTGCCTGTAATATGAATATGGTATAATGGTATGATTACAGTACATGATGGTCTCTGTCTGCGTGTTCGCTGATGCGGGCCCTCCAGCTACGCTTATACTGACTGCGGCCGTGATTAGGCTGTTTATGTAGAGTTTGCACTAAAGGAAGAGCAGAAAGGTCTTTAAAAGGAATACATGATGTCACTGGGTCACCGCAAAGGACAGTGGTGCAGAGGCATCTTCCAGGAACATATAGGCTCAGTAATACAGTATATATATATATATATACAGTATACCCAAAGAGACTCACTGTATGTTGCACACACATATTTCAGTACTACTGTGAGGCTTTCAGGCATATTTTTTTATTGAAGTATCAACCATAAACATGGCAAAGGTACTTGTTTTCCCCAATCACTCGCCCAAACTTATATTTCAACATAAAACTGAAATATAGTTCTTTCAGCACAAATGGAGCCAATGTTTTCATGGTTTTTGGCAATGGCAGGTGGTGGAAGGAGTAAAAGATGGAAAAGTCACTTTCACCATTTTATCTTGGCCTCTTAAGGGGCCAGTATACTCTTTTAGGACTGTAATTCGTACGGGCGAATAGCTTTGGAAGCCCCCCTTACTCCACACCTTTCTGATGGCAGATAAGGGGGCCTGTGTACGGCCGTTTCTGTAACTTTCCCAACCCGACAAGCTGACATTTACACCCACTTCACGCTGTGATTGGCCAGTTGTGCGGAGGTGAGAAAGGAGCCAGGGTTTTAACTTCTCTCTAGCTCTTTTTTTTTTCATTCCTCACACAATTATGTCTGTCTATTTTCACATGAGCATGAAAAATGAAACAGTAGGAATGTCTTCCATGAGAGACTGTCTGAAAACATGTGCCATTATCCCGGTATTTAAACAATATCACGTCTCCCTAAAACCCCACTATGACTGCCAACTTCTCACTCCACCTTCAAGTGTAGCTATTCATTTCTAACACTTCTTAGTAAGTATGACATGTCTTCTTGTTTGTTGTAACTCTGAGGCCAGTCGTAGCGACTAAGTTTTCTTAAGTAATGGTTGAAGAACTACAGGCAGGATTGAGCTAACTTTAAATGTATTTTCTCCAGCTCAGTGTGTGCCGCTGGACATGAGAACCACAGTGTGGATTACGGCTTGCTTCACAAAGTGGCATGGTGAAGTTAATCCGTTGGTCCTCACAAAATAGGTGGAGCTACAAGCTTAGATTCAGTGACTACTCATAGGACTTGCTCCAAAACTATTATTAGCTTGGTTACTGACAGTCAGCAAGCTAACTGGCTCTCTCCTTAATGGGTTCACACACCTTATTCAAGACACATATTTGTATCATTGACTCAGGTCTGCAAGTCACGTCTCTTCTGTACAGCAGTTTATCAGCCAGCAGCTTACTCTGCTCCAGCTCCAACTCCCTCAAAAATCAACACCTTCAAAAATGTTTTCTATTAGTCAACAGCAGAAATTTGCATGTTCAAAGTTCACCAAAGTTGAATTCAATGCAAAATATCTGCATGGATTTACTTGTACTTACTTGTTTAGCTGTTGTATGTTGCAATAATACAGTAATGTCTGGTGTTTGTAGAAGTCAGGGAAGCAAAAACTCTTTCTGTATGTAGGGTGAGATAAGGAGCATATAAGAGTGTGTTGAGTCTTCACAGTGGGCTTGCCTGAGAGATCACTTGTGCTCCACATACTACATGAAGGCAGAAAGGGGCAGGCTCACTGCAACAGAGCAAGTGAGTCTGTCAGTATGAAAATCAATGAAGTGGTTACAGCATTCTGCACTTGACCACCAGCATAAATGTTCATAGAACTAATGACAACATTTTCCTTCAATCCTAAACTGAAGTCTGAATACATAACTAGTAGGAGATGTCTTCCCCTTTGGAGAATTTCGCCACCCACCCACCCATCCATGCTGAAAGGTGCTGTAGCCAGTCAGGCCAGCCGTGTGTGTTGCACCGTCAGAGCGAGGAATACGATCCCCCTCTACCCTCCTGCCCTCACTTCCTCCTCAGTTTCCTACTGGGGCTCATTTATTTACATTAGCGCCAGGCAGAAAGGCATCAGAGGAAGTCTTAAAGTAGAGCCACAATGGCCGATTTAAGCCGCCACCCAAAAGCCAGTTTTTTTTTTCTGTTGGCTAAGAGGATTTGTGTCTGGTCCATGTATCAGACCTCTCTCTCTCTCTCTCTCTCTCTCTCTCTCTCTCTCTCTCTCTCTCTCTCTCTCTCTCTCTCTCTCTCTCTCTCTGGGACAAAGTCACCCCTCACACTCGCGCTGAGTAAAAGTAGCGTCTTGCCACTAGCTGCCTGGCTAATGACATTTATCCGTATGGAAATGGAGGAGGAGGAGAAGGCTTTTGATGCAGATTTGGACACACATATACACCTGAGACGGGCAGACGTAAACCGGCTGGCTACTTTCATGGCATGCATGCTCAATGATTCACACATACCCACACACACACACACAAGTATATGCACACACACACACCCACACACACACACACCTCCCTTGCAGCGTCTTATCCCCTAACTGGCCACCAGTCAAAATAAGCCTTATTCTCGGGGGTTTATATTTTCTCCTGGCCGGGCTTGGCTAGGCACACTTAGTTAAGATGGCAGCCAAACAATCTCTCCTCTCCTCTCATTTCCACCGTTTCTTCCTTTTTAATGCCTGGATGGATATATCCCCTGTTCCACTGGCATGCAAGGAAGCCAAATTTCTGATTAACTCCTGAGACAAAGTTTCATAGCATCTAGGTCAAAAGCTGCTTCAGAGCGAATTGGGGGGAATGTCAGGCTTTGTTTTCAGACAGATAATTTAACATGTGGCTGAGAGTCAGTCACATCGCGTGTCTTTAAGAAATAAAAATATGTCCAGACCACAAGGTTTGGAGGCTGATCTAAAGAGGAGCACCAAGAGATAGCAGGTAGTTGGTCAAAAACCAAAAGTATTGTGAAACATTAGGAATTTGACCTGATAATGGTTTTAGATGAAATCTGTGGAGATCACTGAAGTAATCGGGGGCCATGAATATCAAAACCATAGTTAAGACATATCAGTCTGAACCCAGAAATTACAACGTGATGGTGGTGGGATGTCTCGTGTGTCATGAAATCACCAGAGTTATTAGGATACATAAGTCTGGAACCATAAATGTCTGTAAAAAAAAAAATTGTGTCAATCCAAAAAGATGTTGAGATATTTTGAGATTTTAGCTGTCAATTCAGTCTGGACCGAAGTGATGGACCAAGAGAGGAACTACGTGAAGTATTTTTCCACTATCAGCCTCCAGAAATGCTTTGTCACCAAGTGTGTGGAACTCTACTGGAGGGATGAGCAGCATTCTTCCAGTAGATATTTCCTCATTTGGTGTTTTGATGGTGAATGCTGTCTAACATGACGCGACATATCCCCGTGTGTGTGTGTGTGTGTGTGTTCAGTACGGTTGAGATCTGTTAACTGTGAAGGCCGTATCGTATGATCCACATCATTTTCATTCTCCATCAAACCATTCCGCTACCCTTTGTGCCCTGTATGGACGCATATGCATTTGTTATCTTTCTCTACTCATTTATTCAGCTTCTACCAGTAAGTCACCACATTTCGTAGCATGTTTAGCCTGTATTATTATGAACGGAGTGCTAACGTGGCACGTATTCAAAATGCACGGTTCTAATGGGTGTAATAATGATGTACAGCAAAAATATTTTAGGGTTGTGTGAACCTCAGGCTTTATTTTTCTGCATGAAATGAAAATCATGTGGGGGGAAAAACAAGCATCTGAGACCTGGCTAGCAAAGCTTCGCCTGCAATATTTCCAGGTTTTAGGACAGTTTTACCGCATTTAGACTAATGCACTTCCCATTTCTGAAATTTTTTGAATCCAGCTTGCAACACTTTGAAGCCGGCTGTCATCTTTCCTGCCGTTCTCTTCCACATAGTATTCTTTAAAAATAACATTACAGCTCTTAAAATACTGTCAAAATGTTCAAAAGGCCCTCTCAACTCTGAAATTTACCTTTAGAGGTTGCACATACACACACTCGTGGTGGAGTGGTGATTGAAAGTCTCTCTCGACGCTCTCGAATTTACCTTTACAGGTCACACACACACTCACACTCACACACACTCACACACACGTATGGTTGTGACTGGCTAGAAGTTTAGCTGGAGTTTGAGAGATTTAATGGGAGGTCGCTGGCATTTCAATAAAACACAGAGATGGTTTATGGTTCACCCTGAGCTCAGTCCGGTCACTTAGGTGCCCTATCTTCTCTGGTTATTAATTCTCCATCCCCAGAATGTGTGTGTGTGTGTACGCCTTCTTGTTGTCTCCCCCCTCTTCAGCCATGTTGGTGTCTCCTGTACTTGCTCCTCTTCTTCCTCCCTCCTCATGTCTGTCTGGGATGAAGACATACGAGGACACTCCCCGGAGGGTGCAGTGCGGTTGTGGCAGCGCAATAAAGAATCTGGAGGTCAAACGTACACCCCGATATCCTTCACCCCTCTCCCTAGCACTGCACACACACACACAAACACACACACACATGCAGACAGGTCAAATGTACAACGCTAGAGTTGGTTACATAAACCAGATGGCTGCGGCTGGCATGAAGCAGCTACGACATCTAAGAGCTGTGTGTGTGCGTGTGTGTGCGCGTGTGTGTGTGTGTTGTAGCCTCTCTCATAGCAAAAACCACTAGGGACCTTGTTTGTTGTCTGCACCCCACAAGGGAAACACTGTCAGCTTTACAACCACACCGGATCACACACACACACACACATATATACACACACACACGTTAGAGGATACTGTTATAAAAAAGGTCTGTGTCTCAGTGTGTGATGGTGTGTGGATTGAACTTTTCCACCTTCTCTGTGAGTGTGTGTGTGTGTGTGTGTCTCAGAGAGTAGTATTATAGGACCTGGGGGGCTTTCAAAACCTAGCAGATACAACCCAGAACCTGACACTGACTGGCACCATATCACTGATAGGACTCACACACACACACACACACACACACACACACACACGTACAGTTATACCACTGGTGCAGCCATTCAGAATGAACCCTTCCGTCCTTTTTCTCTGGGTTATTTCTATTATACTGCATCATTCTAAGATCACAGGAATATTTGTATTATCTATGTGATTAATTGTATAATTTCTACAAAAACACAAAAATAAAATTAAAGGGAGACTCCTTTATTTATCAAGCTGTGTCTTATTCTCATATTTTTGTTGGTCGTGGCATTTGGTCATGATAACATTTTACTAACTACATCTGTTAGATTGAAATTTGGGAAACGCAGAGCCGCATTGCCTTCTAGAGCTTTCCAAAAAAAAAAAAAAAAACTAAAATCCAACAGAAATATTCTCAAAGCTCGTCTTTTCAGTCTCAACAAAAATAAACACACAAAGCATTTTGTTGGAAAATCCTTCAAATATGAGTAAATATGATTTTGTGCTTGTGGATTGATGCTCAGAAATACTCTCAAAGCCTGTGTTTTATCACTCTTTGTAAACCTGTAGTAAACACAAGAAATTATACATCTGTAAATGTGTAGAAAAGTTTTGTGGTTGTCGGAAAAAAAAAAACAGAAATATCTCACTTGAATATTAAATATTGCTTGATAAAAAAAGGACACAGATTAGAAGTAGATAACTTTCAAACTGCCAAAAAGTTACCACTGTATGACACATGCATTTAAGTGACAGTTAGGAATTATGAAAAAAAATACACTCTTAACTTAAATGTGTGTGCGTATGTGTGTGTGCATGTGTAACTTTAGTGTCATTCACAGTGTGGGACACAGAAGTTCCAGCATGGGGAGGTTTACACACAGTTCTGCTTTGAATCCACAGTCTGATGCTCACAAAGCACTTCTGTTCCCCCATAGTCTTTGCTGTTCATATCATTTGTGCACATTCTCTATTTTTTTTTTTACTACAATCAAGTTTTATTTCACAGCTTTACAAAGAATGATATACAATCACAAGCTTTGAATAATTTCTCATAATTTCACAGGCTAAAAATCTAATTGACCCCTATTTGATCCCACACAGATCCATTTTCAGGTCAACTTACCTGCTATGTTCATGCAAACACCCAGGTTTCCACATGCTCTAAAGTGTGAGGTTGCTTCTGATTTGGCTTGTGTCCATGACAGAAATTGTAGCAAACATAATCATTTGTGTTTGCAAGTTTCAGAATTTGCCAAAAATAAAATGACAAGGTACACAATGCGCAGTTTTCATTTACTGCCACTGTGTGACTCCAGTTGTGGTTAATTCCTCTACAAATAGATCCAAACTCCTTTACCCGAAGACTGCAGCTGTTCCTGGAGTTGAGAGACACAGTTCAAGAGCTGTGCTGTGCAGTTTGCTACAGATTTCCAGGGACTTTTTAAATGCTTTTTTTTTTAAACTTTTTTTTTTTTTTTTTTAGCTCAAGGCAAATGTCTGAGATTATTTCTGTTTTGGGTTTTTTTTTTTTTTTTGGAAAGCCTTCCCAGATTAGCATCTCTCCTACTGGAGTGTGCATTTCCCTAAAACTCTACAACAAAATGAGTAAAATGTTATCATGACCAAAAATCATACTGGACAAAAAATTGGAAAATAAAATCCGTGTTGACAAATATCTCCTTTAAGACTGAATATGTCATCTAATCATTGTGTGTAACTATAGCATTTTCTTTCTCTTCTTCTTTTTTTCTCTCCCAGTTTATAGAGACATGCAGACAATGAGCTGGGTCCCGGTAGACCTCATTCTTACAGCAGGGGGGACTCCCAAACCTAATATCCACAACACAGAGCCTCCCGCTGTAAAGGTGAGCCTCCATATGAAAACATACACTCTTCAATCATTGCTTTTATAAATATGATACAGGCCAGTCATACGTTAAGCCAGCTGTATATCACATGGAGGGGTCACTGCGTTTTACTGTTGCACTGTAAATCTAGTGCAGCTTTATTTGGGCACTATATTTAGATGAACTGGGGTCAGCTAACATGAGGATGGCATCTGTGATGTCACTGTTTGTGAGGTCAATTTAAACCTACTGTATTTACCGTGTTGTATCTGACCATCATAAAATACTAACTCATTACCATTACAACTGCCTCCTGGCATCATGGTGACCAGTGTGTGTGTGCACGTATGTGTGTGTGTTTGTGTGTACACTAAAGACCTGATGGGTGACGGCATCGTTCAGCATTGCAACATAGCCTCTGGATATGTGTGTGTGCAACCATGAATGTCAAAGATCTTTAAGCCAATCCCCCTCTCCACCCCCCACCCACCATCAGTACACACACACACACACACACACACACACACACACACACACAGACTCATAAACACCAGGAAGGAGGAATGTCAGTGTGTCAAGCTGAGTGACAGCAACAAGCACATCAATCCGTTTTGACAGGTCGAGCTTATATCACTGCACAGGAAGTGGTACGCACACACCCACACACACACACACACACACACACACACACACACACACACACACACATAAACACACAGCAATAAATATATAAAACTTTTCTGTTAATTTTCACTACTACAGTACTGCCCAGTACTATACTATGGTACTACTTGGAATAGTAGTTGTATGGCATCACTATTACTTATAGTGAATTTTGATCATTCTTGTTATCATGAGCATTTGACTACATGTCTGTCATTAAAAATTCATGAATATTACACCATTGATTGCATGCTTGTAATAATATTACATTTGATTCATATTAGTAGACCGCTGGTAGATAAGAGCTGATTACACTGTGGTTAGGTCATTTTTATCTTCCTGCTGAATAGTCTTTTTTTGCAGACTACTCAACATTTTTCCTGACACAAGGTCAGACTGTAGCAGAAGTCTTAATGGGTCCACTCAGTTCCTAGTATTCGAGACCCATGTATCACCATGGGTTTCACATCCATGAGTCTGTTGCAGGTCCTGGGCAACAGAGCAAGCAAGAGATAAAAAGGTGTTGTGAAACTGAAGAAATGATGAGAGAGAAGTGTTCATGTGTTGCTGTGAAAGCATCACTTTCTGAAAGGTTGTTCTAGGAAAAATGTAAGGGTTTTGGTAGGTTTTCCACAAGTCTGTTTCAGTGAAGAGATCTTCTTCTAGTGGCCACTAGAGCAAAAATAAAAAGGGAGCAATTTAAAGGTGCAACACGTTGCATTTCACCATCAATAAATCAGCACTACATTCATTTTGAGTCATTATTACAACTGTTCTAACAAGCAGTTCACGTTGCTTTTGACACCATCTGCCATCGCTTGTGATTTGGAGGGGATTCTGCAGCAATGCTGGAAAACTTAAAGAGGACGCTGTATTCTCGCATGCAAATGGAGCTAAAAATGGCAGATTGTGGAGAAGTGTAAGACTGAAAATAACATAGAGATAAAGAGTGGGAGGAAACAACATGTGGTCTAATCATGACTTAAAGTGACATCTAAGAGTGCATCTTGCTGTTCAAGCCACAGGATTCCATCAATAGCAGTATTTCTAGGAATAGTGCTTCATTCACAACAGTAACTACCGTGTTTCCACCTTTTTTTTCGTCCAATCCAGTTTCACTTTCTGTTGTGGCGCCAATTATACATAAACATCTGTATAAAACCAAACTGCTGCCTTCCCATTCCACATCCCTACAGGATGAAGATGAGGAGCTTTTCATAATTGGAAGGATAGCTCTGAACAAGCGCGGCGTTCAATTTATCTTTTTCCCACTGCTATAGGTTCCTCTGCTCGCTCACCTCGCCTTCTCCTCATCCCTGTCATTTAGGGAACACTAATGTGTTAAATGCGAACAACAAAGACAGGATGTCTTGCCATTTTCTGCTTCCCCACTGTTTCCCACATCGCTGTAGCGGCTAAATTAGACCGAGCCAAACGGAGAAATTAGAGCGCTGAGGCCAGATGTGATATTTGTTTTTCACACTGCGGCGTTAGGTAGATGTTGAAAAGAAAATTAAAAAAAGAAATCTAACGAAAATCAAAACTGCTCCCTCATTGGATTTGGGACTCATTTTGATTCACTGACGGTGGCCAGCTAATCATTTGATCCTGTTAGAAGAAGTGAAGTGTTTGTGTGTTTGTGTGTGATTCTGCCAGGAGAGTTAACAGCCGCTGTAAATAGGCCGGGGCTCAGTGTCTTGATTTGTGCACAGTCGCTGCTGTGTGTGTGTGTGTGTGTGTGTGTGTGTGTGTGTGTGTGTCCTCTCACTAGCCATTTTTTCCCTATAAAAGCAATTTGCCCCATGCTCGGGCTAGGCAATGAGCAGATGCTACCATTGTAAATGATGATGCGAGGGGCCATAATAAAGAGTTGATAAACACAGAATTACTGCTGGGCCGTGAGCACGCAGAGAGGGATGGGGAGGGGGGAGTAAGAAGGAGGAGTGAGTGAGAGGAAAGGAGGGGTGAAAAGAGAAAGATAGATACAAACACACTCACACTGAGAAGGAATAAACATGTGAAAAGTCAGACATAAGCTACAATGGTGGTGACACGGGACCTGGTGATACGTTTAACCAGTTTTATGGTTGACACATACAGTATAAACTGGAACTGAATAGAAATGGGTAAGATCTTTTCAGTGTCTGCCATTCTCATACACTTTACTGGTCATCAGAACATTGTGTCAAGCAGTATAATCAGTCAGCTCAGTGGATGAAGAAACCAAATGTAGCCTTTCAGACATGATGGAAATGTACCATTTTTTTCTGATTTTTGGATGTGCATGGACATGTGCAACGTGTGTGCTAATGTGTAACAATTGCTATTAAAAAAATCACCATGACCAAACCCATGGGGTAAAAATTGGCTGTTGTGTCCCTACCAATCCCCTACCTTATGCACTGATTATGTATGTTCTCTTTCTCCTTCATGTGCCCATTAAAGAACTACTCCACTGATTTTACACATAAGGACCAGCGTACTTGTCATGACGATGCTACTCAGCTAGTGGAAACCAGTGTAATGTCTTCTGTGGCTCTGGAGGAGCCAAAGAAGAATAGATCTCTGATGATCATCAGGGTTATGTTGGGCTTGAGAAACAGAAAGATGTAGGTGTGGGTGTGGGGCAGGGAGAGTCTAAGAAAGACTGGGACATTGGTTGCATTAGTAGGATCCACAATCCGCACTGAAAGTTAGGATATCTTGGCCTTTTAGAATCTGCATCTTGAGAGTCACCTAACTTTATGGGAGTGCAATACTAAATTGATGGTGTACCCCTTGGAGTCCAGTGCACACAGTAGACTTAATGGAAGCTTCATTACAAAATATGCCCAGAGACACAGTGAGCAACCAGTGTTCCTATACTGGAATAATGCTGCCTGGCCCCAAGTTTACCATGAAAGCTTTGGAAACCAATGACAGCCTGTGGCAAAATTCTGACAGTGTCAAAAATTTAGGACCAAATTCTCACAGTGCAACTACTGCAGTGAGCCATGTCGATGAAACAGTCAAGCCATCAGCTGTGACCACTGTGCTGGTAATCCAGCCTTTGCCAGCCTGATATATACAGTAGATTTGCAACATACATATGAGCTCATACTGGCCATTTATTATAAATGTCAGTGGTCTACCTCCAACATGATGGAAGTAAAACCGTTTGTATGATTACATTATAATGCATAATACTTACTTCTACAGTGAATTTCACATAAAGATGGATTATTGAAACGTTTTGTTAGTGTCGTACTTGTACAATTTATACATACCATGAAAAGACACAACAGGAAGAGCATACTCTTGAGTTTTAAAATGGTCGAATACCACATAGTTGCACATATTAGTCACAGTATATTGGCTATCAGCAGCTTTAATTCAAATGTATTGGATCTAATACACATTATTGGCCTTGATAATCCAACTCTTCTTCCTATCACATGTCTGTCCCAGTCTTTCCTGTTTTTTTTCTTTTTTTCCTGTGGCTAGAGGACTGTTTTGATGCCACTGTGCACCAAGTGCCTTATAAATGCTGTGACCCCTGACTCATAGGGGACCTATAAGTGTGTGTGTGAGAGCGAAGCTATGTCCCCGGGATGTTAGTCAAAGGGCTGCGATGTGAGCCCTTTGAAGAGCCTGTTCACCATGTAGTGTATTTTTCTTCTCCCATCGCCAAAACATCTCCCATTCCACCCGCCGTTTGATGTTTGTTGGACATTTTGCTCAACAAAAAAACAACAGCACACACGCACGCTTTCAACAAACACACACACTGAAAGTGCGAGCGCTTTTGCGGACACACACATGCATTCTTGAAAACCTCCTTAGAGAGGAGTAAGAAAAAGACTGAGAGAAGAGAGAAGAGAGGGAAGGCGAGGGGAGGAAGAGAGAATGAAAGATGAGGACAGAGAGCAAATGCGATGAAGATTAGGAGGGAGAGAGAAAGACGGATAGCTAGAGAGAGAAAGAGAGAGAGAGAGAGAGAGAATCTCCTCCCTTCGGCAGCAGTGCTGGTGTCTCTTTCATGTCTTCCATGCTTGGATCTGAGGCTGTGTCTCCCAGCTGGGCCTGGTGTGCATGTGTGCAGCTAAGTGCTGGCTAATTTCCCCTCGGATCTCCCAGCCGTAGCCTCTGATTTCCCCCAACCACCCCACCAACACCACTACCTCCATTCCCTCTGTCTTTGTGAAGGGGGGCTTGGCAGAGGGGAGTTGGGGCAGTGATGGCCAGTGAGGAACAGAGTCTACACAATAGTACTCTACAATGAGATAAAGACTGTGTTATGTTACCAGAAAGCCAAAAAGAGAACCACACCACCAACCCCCTGCTGGACCTGCTGCAGTTACGTTTAATATTTGTGGCAATTACACGATTCTTATGTAAGGAGTTATTGATCAGGAATCAATATGACAGGAACTCAAAAGTGTGTGATAAAAACATCAGATTTAAAAATTCTAAACTAAACCTTAAATGTATTTTTCAAATCACAGCAACTAAATTTGATATTTTTCTCAGAATGCGTGACAAGGCACTGTGTCCTTCACACACAGCAGGTGGCGCCAAAGTGCAACTGCATGTGTGGATTTTTAAGTTGAGGAACTCATTGCGGGTGGAACTTTGTTGTGGCGCTTTTCTATTGCTCAGTTCAAAGATTTGTCAATCCCTTCCAGTCAGCTTCTTCTGAGAGTGCACATAAGAAGAGAGCCACAGTAATTGCTTTTTCATTTGTGACCCTAAATATCTTTTGCATTTTAAATCAACAAACTTTCAACCATAGGAACTCTCTTCCAATATAACTTTCAACAGAATCCCCCATTGTACAGATGGTGAACTGTTTCTGACTAACAACTTGTTGATGGTTTGCACTGAAACTATCGCAAACGCCAGGAAGAACATTAACTGTTTCATGCTACTACTAATAAAGGTAACTGATTCTGGTATTATTACAATTTATTGTATTATTATTATTTATGCCTGAGAGATGCACATGAACTAGCTTAAACATAAATGTGGTGTAAAATAACCTATAGCACTTACAAGTGTTGAAAGATTTAATGAAAAAGGTGTAGTGTGGTGGCGTTAGACGCAACCCCAAATGGTGAAGTCTGCAGTTCTGACTTTGCACACACTTTATATAGATTTGACTACGTGTAACCACTGGTAGGGACAAACCCTCAGAATGACTACTCGACTCTGCAGTTCCCCTCAGCTCTACACAGCTTTTTGACAGTCTTTTAGAGTCAGCTCACTGTTTTGCTTTCATCACCCGCAGCTATCGTTTTGGTTCAGTCAAGTGAACATAATGGAGCAGCTAAAGAGCCAGATATTTCTCTTAGGAATTGGTTTGAACCAAAACAGAGCTAAAGGAAGAGCGAGTATTGGACTCAAATGTATCAGGTGGACACAAACACCACTCCATGAATACTAATGATGCTAATGTTGCTCTGTGTCTACTGGATTTGTAAATAGGCAACTGTTTGCCAAGCCAAGAACTTTATGGTTAGGTTTACATTCCACTGCCCCCAAGTGCCAAAAAACAAGACAAGGTTCAAACCTAGTATATGGCTGGACTGTGTATGGTCAATGTGCGAAATTGTGGCCAATTTGTTACAAGGATATCAGTGATTGTGTCTATAATGAGAATTCTTGGATATTAAATGTTCATCTGCAATTTTCTGCAGTGGTCCCAGTAGAATTTGTTGTTAAAGTGTACTGAAGTAGCATATCACATGGTTAAGCTACAGTTGGGTAAAAAAAAAAAAGGGTGCAAATGCAGCTGCAAGTTGCAATACTTTCCTCTCATATCTTGGGATGTGTAGGAATATTACTACTTTTAATTAAAATAACCTCATCTGGGCACCACCTCCTTAAGGATTATGTCCAGAGTAAACATTAAACCCTGATTTCGGTTCTCAGTTTGATAAATTATAACCATAAGCTCTTTTCAAAGCAGTGACCTCTATTTTTCTTTGTTCAAAGAAATCACAACGACAACTTCTTAGGATAAATGAAGATATTTATTAATAGCTTAACATCTTGAGGATACATGATAAAGCACAAGATCATTTAAAAAAGAATAACAATGCCTTTAAATGTTAATGAAAATAAAATAAAGAAAATTGTTGAGAAATAGTGTCTCGAGGTGTGTGACTCAAGGCTAACATATTTCAACAGGAAATGCTAAAGGGATTGTCTCTAAAGAAATGATTTGACATCAACCCTTAATCAAAAAGCCATGTTAGGCCTTATGGGTGGTGAAGATTCGTCGTAGTTGATGTCATCTCAGCAGGTCCGCCGTTGTTTGGGTTGAGCGGTAGTTAGCAGGGGTGTAGAGTCACCAGTGATGTTTGGTAGTTGCACAGCCCGGATTGAATCTTGGGCTGTGGGCTGTGCCTCTTTGTGGAGGCAGTGGTGTTGCCACTGGTGAAGAGGAGTCAAGCCTTTTTTCAGGCTGCTGTGAAAGAGTCTCTGTTGGCTTAACTCCTGGTTGGCTGACTGCAAGCATGCCGAGATCCAGTTTTAAGTGCTGCTTTCTTCTTCAGAGCGATGTTTCAGTTTGAGATTAGGGTTCAGGCTTTGGCTGGCTTTTTCTAATCTTAATTTTATGCCGAATAAAGTTTCCTGACTATACTCAAATCTTTATTCGGCAGTGATGTAAACTTCAAAAATGAAATACTATACATGGAAACCCAGGACTTAATGTTACAAATAAAATAAAAACAACTGAACTTGTTTCAATAAAAGGTATATAGTCAAAAAACTAAGAAAAGAGGCATCTTAATAGAAGAATTATGTGTTGGCTCATGAGTTTCTGGAGACCAGCTCAACTGAGCTCAGTCAAAACTTCGATGGAGTTTTGGGTGTGTTTTGGATGTTTTTGTGCCAAATTACTGATGAATATTCAATTTCTTTGTTCTGGGGAACTCCTAAGGTGTGGCAGACTTTGACTTGAGATAGTAAATTATGTATGGATTGTCTGGATATTTCATGTCACATTGTAAATGTCTATTGTAAAACCATTCAGAAAAACAGTTCAGCATTGTACATTAATATCACAATAATTCAATCCTCCCTACCAACATACCAAACATTAACATTCATATTAAAGCTTCTCATGATGTTTAGACATTCAACCATCATTCAACCTCTCAAACCATCTACACTGAAATAAAAGTTTAATACTATGGTGAATGAAATAAAGTTGAAGCAACAATTACGTGACTAGATAAACTTTCAGAAACATTATTTCAAATATAAATTCAACATGACTATTACTTAATAATATAAAAACATTCAAATATGACTATTGTTTCCTAAGAAGAGAAAACATTCAACCTGAAATTCTTCACACATTATATTTTACATATAATTTCTATTACTTCAGTAACTTCATTCTTTCAATACAACTGCTTACCTAATTTAACTATTAAAATGTGATTGTCTATAATTATAAGGTTAATAAAAGCCAGCAAGTTAAAAAAAAGTTAAACACTTAGGTGATTTTAAAAATACCATTGCATAGTTACGATATAAACATTCATTAACTTTTAACAGGAGAAAATTCTATTTGAAGTTCTAATCTTATCACTAGAGGGCAGTATTGTCACATGTAGTAAAAATGTAATAAAATCAAAATTAATATTTCCTCAACAGATTGCCACGCAGCTACCAAAGTTCTACCATTCTTCATGTATTTCTATAACAAACAACTTTACATGGTTTACATAATGATTAGATATTTGATTCACACAAATTCAGATTTGGCTCAGATTTGTAATGAGGCTCAATGAACATCCGACAGGAATGTGAGAGTTTTATGACCCCAACGGTCATTTATGCTTTTAGTTCAGGCCATAATTTAGTTATTGGTCAGAAATGGTCTCTCAGGAGGTCTGTTCAATCTCCATTTTGTCACAGTGTTTGAATTTGGTCAGTGTCATGTTGTCAGACCCCCCACTTGACAAAGAGGTTAGTTCAGGGGTACTTAGCCATGTCTCTGTGCACCTCCTCAATTTGAAATTAAAGACAGGTTATTTATCCCATGAAATTAAGGACAATGCCCCAATGTGTCCTACAGATGTTTGATTTGAAAGAGAACTTCTTTTAATTATAATTATAACTATTCTAATTATCTGTTAACTCCCCCTGCTCTTTCGTCTGTTCATCTGTGATGTCTGTAAACACATGGTCTCATCCATACCAGTGGCGGCTGGTGACTCAGAAAATTGGGGAGAATAGGAGGAAAACCAACACATAGCATCATGTTATTTTACACTCGTTGGCTACTTATCACTATTTTCATGTTCAAGTTACGTTTTGTTCTTATGTTCAAATGCAGGGCTGTGCAGAGACCTTTAGAGGGGCAGGTGCTCAAAGTTAAAAAGGGGCACATGGAACAAGATTTAAGAAAACCATACACCAATATAATTTATAGCATAACCTGTTGATTTATAGCAACCCATATTCAAACAGAATGTAACATGAAATCTTACAACAAACTGTGTCAAACTGGGGGGCAATTCTACATGCCATTCACTGAATGGCATATAAAACAATTCGCTTTCAGAAACAAAAATCCCTGAGTGGTGACATTTAGCATTTATTGTTTCTAAACAAAGAACCACTCATTAAAACCCTTGAATAGTTCAGAATGAGTCATTTTACCAACAAAGTTAAACAAAGCTTACTTCAAGATTAATGTTCTCATTAAAAACAGACAACATATCACATGATTTACATGTGTTTCTTATATATTTCCTTAGTATACAGAAATAAAGTACCATGAAGCTTATAATCTGATACAGGTATAGATCAGTGCTGAATACTAATCACGCTAAAAGCATTCACAGATCTAAAAGTGTAGGTTCACATCAAAAAGTATTAATGCATGTATCAAATACATGAGTTACACACTCTTATCTATGTGCATGACATACAAAAAAACCAACATTTTAACACTGTTGTTCTTCTAGTAACTTTTAGTATTTAAAAAGTCTTAAAAAGTTTATTACTCAATACATGGCTCAGCTTAAAAACGAACAAGAATGAAGAAATACTCACAACAAGCAGCCCGACCTCCTGCACACTCATTCACAAATCACACAACATCAACAGGTGACTGAGCATCCACTCAATAAAAAACGGGATAAATTCCAAATGAATCAGATTCTTTCCATGTGAATCCAGACAGCTCACTGTAACTCTTCAACAGCCTCAGAGAGGCTGTCAGTCAGTGAGTCAGTCGGTGAGTCAGTGACAGACAGACATTCAGGGTTATAGGGCTGGTCCGTGGCTGGTCCAGCCAAAAAAAATAAAGGCCGCTTTTTATTATAGGTGGCTAACTTCTGCTGAAATGCTAGCTAGCTGAAATATAGTAACATTACATGGGACCTTTTGGGAATTTTGGGTCTGGAATCCTTTTGGCTTGTCATGTTCTAAGGGCCCCAGCGTTTCAAAAGCTTTTACAGTTCCTAACAAGGAAACTGCACAGAATGACAGAATATGTCATTTTCCAGTCCTGTAAACCAGAGTTGCTCCACCTTTATTTCTAACCCATGGTGCCTCTGGTAGGTTTCCAAATTGTCTTGACCAAAGAAATTTAGAGGATCAAAGAGAGACACATTTAATGTGTTGAAATTGATATTAAGACTATGATAACTATAATATATAAGAGTACATTTTTTGCTACCTCACATAACTCCAGGTTGACAATTTGAGCTGTAACCTGTGTGGACACTCTGGAGTCAGGAGGGCTGAAAAGCCAGTCAGTGCTTATTCTTATGTGTGTGTGTCATTTATAGATACATGTGTTGTTCAAATGTATCATATATATATATTTTCATAATAAAAATTCCCCCTCTCACCCCCCCCCCAAGCTCGGGTCCTCTACCAGAGGCCTGGGAGTTTGAGGGTTCTGCGCAGTATCTTAGCTGTTCCGAGGACTGTTGTACCTGGAATCTGTTTGTATTGTATATATATATATATATATATATACATATATATATGCATATATATACATATGCAGGTCTTGTAGTTTGCAGTGTAATTTATATAGATGCTCATATTTTATATTTTATTCTCCATTATTACACAGCTTTGTTGAATACTCGATTCTCATTGGTCGGGGGTTCATTTCACAATAATGACCCGCTTGCTGTACATTATCCCTTACTTGGCATATTATTATACACATGAGTAGACTCTCAACTAGATGTTACAGATTGCTTTATTCATTCCTTGCACATCAAACAGAAATGACACACAGTCATGTTGTGGGAAGATGACAAGGAGAGAGAGGAAAGACAAAGAGTGGGAGGGTGGAAGAAATAATAAAAGAGAGACAACAAATCTGAATGATGCTTCTAGCTAAGGCTGAGTTTAGAAGCAGAACACATTCCAATGCAAATAACAAAATGGCCGCCTTTCATCAATGCTTTCTTCATTTTGAAAGGAAAAAGGAGAAGAAAGTGATGAGACATACCGTATGTCTAAATCTGCGCTTGCAGCGAGCCTTTTGATATGGCAGGAAATGTCCTGGGGTTGGATGATAGACAATGTGTGCGATACGCTATGCATTCTCAAATCTGACTCTTCTGCCTGTTTGTTTTATTTTTATCTCAGTTTTTAGTCACAATACAACTTAAGGACATTTTTCCACACAAACAAAATGATGTGTAAAATGCATCATTTCTGCACACGTCCTTTTATGCAAAATATGGAAAGCATGTTGAATGGTGAAATTAAGCACAAAAATCAGATTGACTGCAGCTACTGTATACTAAGACACTACTGATGAGCATAGGCAGACAATTAATGCATGTATGCAAAACTGCTGCCACGAGTTCTGAATATAGAAATTGAATAGATTTGATGAATGCATTCATCCAGTGTAAATTTTCTCAGACAGTACATCCTGTGTATACAGTAAATAGCATTCTGTAGAGCTGCTAGTGTGGAAACAATGCACAAGACCTGAACTTTATCTGATCCAAGCCCTTGTGTGTGTGATTGTTTTTAGAATTAGTGTGTATCAATGAACTGCTGAACATTTGAAACTTGGCTGTCAACTGCCAAACAGCCGATCATTCACATACTGTGTAATCAGAAAATCAAACCCAGAAATTAAACATTGACCAAACTCAGTTATTAAAAAGATGATGATCATTGGTGAGTTATGTGCACTTAAAAAGGCAGCAGTTTGTCAGGAAGTGGTTCCAACAGCACATACAGACATCAAATCAAAGCAAATGCTATTATTATTACTATTATCATTATTATCATCACTAGTAGTCTTAACAGAAAGGGCCTACAATACATCAGATTTTGTGAATTCTATTCATTGATATTATTAAAATAAAATCTAAATGTTTCCAAGTCTAAATGAACCTTCCCAACTCCAATTCAATGTGGTCTACAATGGAAAAAGTCAAACATTATCAGGATGTAATATTGATGGGTTTCTGGGTGAAAAAATGTCAGGTATTTCAGCTTTAGTTTTTTGTAAGCTGGTGTTTGTACCTGAGGTTTTGGTAGTGATGCTGGAATGAGTTTTGAAGTGGAGGGACATCCAGCTTTGGACAATCCTGACATAGTCATGATTGGACCAATGCTATTTCAGCCATAAGTGCAATGTAGCCTATCTCACCTTGTAAATGGTCATATAGTTTAGTAATTAATGTTACACAACAGTGTTTGCATTGCAGTGTGTCTCAAGAATAAAACATGAGACGCTACTTGAAAAGAAATTTGGAAAAGAGTCTATGATGAGCCCTGGTAACCCAACATGTCATTCATAAAAAGGTAGAATATTGAGTTATAACTGACCAATTTGATGTGTGTAGAGGTGTGTGTGGTTATTCTGCAAAACCTGGTGTCATTTTCAGCCAATTTAATGAAGCTAAAGACGGTGAACAGCATGTGCGTAATGACACTGCGCTCTGGTCTAGCACTTCTCAGTGGCTATGGATTTATCAACATATCAGTCCTGCTGCCTTCAGATACTGCAGAGATTTAATGAACTAAAGGAGAAGCTTTTCATATAGTATAAAGCAGCTGTTGACAACAGATACTGTAAGAATCACACACTCATTTATAAATCAATACAGATGCTTTAACCACATTAAACGTTATTTTCTGTGCTGATTTTGGTTGGATAGTGTTTAATTAAAATAACATTTATATTTCATGCATTAATCCGTTATTGTTTTGCAGCAAATATTTAGCTTGCTCTTGTTGATAAAATCACCAAGTGGCAGCGGAGTGACTTTGCTCCAGAAACAGACGCAGATCTGAGACGTCTAAGACCCAATTTCCATAAAAACACAACTTGTTTTGTGCTGCCTATTTGCATGTCTCCTCCTGGCAGTTCACCGTGCAAAGGCAAAAGCAAAGGTCAAGCTCAGGAAAATACCAAACTGTCCGTGTGCTGCTTGTGCCGATTGTTGCACTATCACAAAAAATAGGGTCCAGTGTTGTATTTAGTGGTCAAATTATTTAAACTAGTCTGAACTGGCAGCCATAATTGGTTACTCACAGTCCTTTGTGTTCTGATTATGATTGGATTTAAAGGTCCAACATCGCAGAGTAGGCTTAGAGATTATGGCTGTGACCATATTACCTGGCTTAGTTACCACTTTATTATCATAAAACCTGAAAGTGGGGGGACAAAAAGTCTCCTTGTCCTCCCTATTCAAGTGCCAGTGGGTTGGCTAGCTTTGTGGATGGCTCCGTTCATAGCCACAAATAGTGTTTGGGTCTTTTTTTTTTTGTTAAAAGGAGGGGAACACATAGAGGACCTTAAGCTGCCAATATGCTTCATCACAGATGCTCTTCGGATGTCCGACAATCTGACGTTCACACTCACTTCACACAGTGATTGGCTAGCTGTGCAGAGGTGAGCAATTAAGCAGGGTATACTTCACTGACATATTTTGTCAATTTTGATGTGTACGAAAGAATACAACACTATGGAGGCCTTCCAGCAGACGCAGTATGAAAGTGTGCACCTGTATTTACATGATTATCACGTCTTTGTCCCCTCTCTGACAGCCATCTTTTCATCCTTTGAGTGTGGCCTTGAAGAACAGCTATAAACACATTTGCTTTTCGACGTGGTTTGACAAGGCGTTGTACTAACTAGTTCTTCTCTACCATAACTCAACCCTCAGTCCACACGCAGGGTCCATTAGCAGACTGGCCAGCTGTCGGTGAATATGTGTTTTGTCTGCCTCTCCAGTTGCAGCCAATCACCAAGTCCTGTTTAATGCAATTAAGGAAAACGTCAATACTGCGCTGTGATTGGTTGAGAAGAACAGCAAGAGAGCACAGAAAAAGCATTCAACCTATAGAGACAGTAATTTGCACATGCTGGTCATTAGTACATTCACAGACCTATAGACACACACAGTTTCACACACACAACCACTGCGCACACACACAAGGATGGGCGAGCTGCCATCTGAAGGCTGCTTGTATTAGCCATACAGTTCAGCTGATGTCATTTAAAGCAGTGATAACACATTCAAAATAGTCCCACCAGCTACTCTCTGTATTATGGAGTGATGCACAAGTGTGTGTGTGTGTATGTGTGTATTGTAGATTTATTAAAATGACTTCTAAGCACGGCCCATCTCTGTGAGGGTCCCATGAAGAGGTCCTGCAGTGAGCCTTTTAATGAAGGATCAGAGCAGGCCCTTCTAAGATGCCAAACAAACACACAGACATGCGTGTGCATGCACACTTACACACACAGGCATGTGCCATGAACCACCCCCTCCCCAATAATCCCTCTCACTTCTAATGGTAGCCATTTGCCATTCATTAAGATCAAAATGCTGTTTTCTACCAGGACAAATTGCAAAGCTATTCCATTCACAGCTTGAGAAAGGCCTGAGACTCTGCTGGGTTTC
The DNA here is from genome assembly GCF_963924715.1 of Thunnus thynnus. Lineage (NCBI taxonomy): Eukaryota > Metazoa > Chordata > Actinopteri > Scombriformes > Scombridae > Thunnus > Thunnus thynnus. Next base: position 4,042,486 of record NC_089530.1, read on the forward strand.
TTTGGGCTGTTTGAGCGCCCAAGCAGGGCTAGCTAATGTGGCTAACAGGCTCTGAATTGTGTGGTGTAGTAAAGTGGTGGGGAGAAGGGGAGCCGGAGGGAGGCAAGCAGGAGCATTTTTTAATGTTTCCTGCGTGTTATTTTATTACAGGAATTCAAGTTTTTTCTTTCTTTTTGTGGCTTATGTTTTAAAATTTTTAATACTTTTAAAATATTGTGAAGACAGTTAATAACATGCCATGGAGAAGACTTTAAAAGTGCAATGGAAATTACAAAAAGTGCTTGACTAAAGAAATCAACTCTATTCTCATGTCTTATCCCATTATTTTGTAGAAATTACTGTAATGTAATGTGCACAGAGAGGGACACTTTAGTGGTTAGACAGTAAAGTGTGAGATGATACTCTGGCTCGTGACACTTTTTTAAAAATAACTCACACATTTTAAAGTGCACAGTGGCTCTGAAATGAGGTGCAAACGCCTAGGCATATCTACTCTTGAATGTCTGAACAAGTCTTAGGAAAAGTCTTCTCATACGCAGTTCACCATGTCTGGAGAAGAAAAAAAAATGTATAATGATAACTTTGATGACAAGAAAATCTGTTCTGGTCAGTATACAAATCAGAGGTCAGAAAAAGCTCAGATAGCTTGTCTTAAATCCGTTTACTGCAAAAGTTCCTGTACACAATTTGTTGGCAATATGATATAGTATGATATTATGGCGAACTGCACTACAATATACTTATCTGAGAGTAGTGCAGTGAGCGCTAAAGGGCGGCGCATGATGTGTATCAAAACACCTGTTCCCACTCGTAATTACAATAACTGCAACACACATATGCAACACAGCAACAGTGTAAAAAAACATGAACATTATAAGCTTCATGAAATGGGATATATAATTTATTATTGGCTATGGTATCTGATTGATTGGTATACAAAGTCATTCAGTGAACATAATAAAAGCTAAAATCCTTTTCATCATTTACTCTGATCACATGTATATAGGAATTCAGGAATTTATTAAGAAATATAAATGATAAAATATAATTTATTTTACCAAAATATGGAAAGAAGAGGTTTTCAGTCAGGGGCTTCTTCAGTGTCTGCAGCAGCCTTCATGTTCTCTTGCACTGTCATTTTACCATTGTTCCTGTGTGTGTGTGTGATTGTATCCATTTAAGTGTGATCATACATCTGTAACGGTGTATGTATCCATGTGCACCCTGTGCCAGTGTGTATCCAAGGTTTGTGTGTGTGTGTGTGTGTGTGTGTAATGCAGGTGGGTGAGGGGGTGGTAATTAACAATGACATCTCCCGAGCCAGGTCTAATCAGTGCTCTCTTCTCCTCATATGCTATATTTATCTCTCCTCTCCATCCTTCTATCATAGTTATTATCACTTCATCTCTGTCTTTATTTACCTCCTCTACCCTACTCTCTCCCTTGCCATCCCTTATTTCTTTTTTTTCTCATTTTTTTCTCTGGAAAGATATGATTAGGAAGAGATAATAGATCAACAAAGGCTACAGATGTTTCCACTTACAGTAGCTTGCATAGGAATATACTTATTCTATTATTCCTCAGAGAGGGGATGATATATGAGATTGATGGTTTAATTGAGTTGTGGAAAGCTTTGTTAATTGGAAAAATTATGTTATAACAGTCAGTGACAGGGTATATATTTATATATATCTTATATGTGTGAGTGCTCCAGGTTAATTAGCATTTTGCCCTTATTTTGCAATGGTGTGAATATTGCATCCTGCCTCATGTCACAGATAGACATGTATGTACAGCTAAAGGTGGCTTTTTTTAATTGCAGAGTTCAGTAAGCGGCAGCTTCACACAGTTTTCAGACAAAGAGACTCACTAATCAGGTGCTGAGATACTTCAAGCATTAGTTTGATGTGTATGAAAATATGTGCACAATCCCTGTCAATTGTAATGGGAGTGTCTCACACCATTCAAGGTGTTTATAGGCCATAGACTGTAAAAAAAAAAAAATATGGATGTAGTCACCGTGACGTCACCCATTGGTTTGTGAACTACTGATTTGAAGCCTTGAGTTTAGCAATTTGACCATCGCCATCTTGGATTTGACCATCGCCATCTCTGTTTTTGGGAGGCTAGAAGTAATGATATAACTATATATCATATAACTTGGTTAGCAAGGTGCATTTACAGTCTATGGTTAACTGTGCTAATGCTATTTTTCGCTAGCAAAAAACAGGCTTAAAACCATTCAAACAAAATGTACTTACCAGAAAAACTGAACATCTTACTTTTTAATACAACCAAACACTGGACGAGACTTTTGTAGGCGATCAAAATGTTACAATTAACTTTCATGAACTTGAAACATGCTGTGAAATAGCAGTAGCTACACCTATAGTCTGTGAATCTGGGGTGACACCATGGTTATGTTTCGTAATCAACATTGTTGCCGTGGTAGCAACTTGTCAATCATGACGTAGCCACACCCTAAAGCATACCCTGCTTTATCGTCTATTTCACTCTAAATGGAACCATAATTTACAAAATGACTTCCATACAAACGGACTTGCAACTAGTGGAGTTACCCCCTGCTGGCCCTTAAAAAGAATGGAAGTTTAAGGCACTTCCACATTGGCTTCACTTTTCAGACTGGGAACTACTCGCTTGGTATAGGCACGCAATATTGACAGGGCCAGATTTAAGACTTTTCAAAACCTTACTGATGCAACCTGTACTAAAACTGACATTTTATAGCTGTTGCTTCTTTGCACCTGTTGTTTGGCACTAACTACCTACAACCACCAAACACAAAGTGTTCAACGACAAACTGCTCACTGATTTTGATTTTGCTGTGATATATCTCACCCTTAGTTGATGGATTGGCACAAATTTGGTATAGACATTCATGGTTCCAAGACAATGTATTCTAATGACTTTTCTGCTAGCGCTATCATGATGTTGTCCCCGGAGGATGAATTGTGGTAACTTTGATCTCTGGACTTTTCATCTTTCACCATCATCAGGTCAAAATTTCATTTTGCCCAATACTTTGATTAATGATCAAATACCTGAAAAAATCATGACATTCCCATCATTCTCAGCTATACTTTGTGTTTAGTTCCAACTAGCAAGTCTTTGCATGCTAACACGCTAAACCAACAAGGTAAACATTTTACCTGGTCAACGGTAACAAGCTAGCATTATCATTTTGAGCATATTAGCATGCCAATGATGGTGAGCATTAACTCAAGTACAGCCTCACAGAGCAGCTCACATGGCTGAAGACTCTTAGTCCTGTTTGAAGCTACGTCACCATTTTCTACCATGTATGAGAGGCTTCTGTAGTCATAATTACAGTAGTTTACTTAAGTTTAAGCTGGAGACTTCAGTTTAAACTGGAAAAGCACAGCCAGAGCTTCATCTGGTTCTTAATAAACATCTGTCTAAACACTGATATGCAGACCTAACAATGTAATAAAATATAAGCTACCTTTGGGAAGCTTATAATGATCAGGTGACTATCTCTGAGACTCAGAGAAATGTTGATTCACTCCTTTTCCAGGTGGATGTTTATGGCATGTTTGTGGTTTGCCTTAGGGTGTTTATTTGCACACCATGTGTAGATGATGAGGAGGCAACAGGAAGCCTTACTTGATGCTTTACGAGACGTAATGTTTTTACACTGATGATTGCTGAATTACATCACAGACATGTTGCATGATTTAACAGGATACACTTTAACAATTTTCCTTGACGATTATTCTTATTCTAGAGTAACACTTTGCAAGAACAGATAATCAGGGCTCAAGTCAGACCCATTTTTTCATGTACACATTAAAGATTTTGAAAAAAAAAACATTATGACATTAGAAATCTATGGGGCCTCACAACAGGAAGATCCCAGGCTGAATCTCATACATTCTCCCAGATTCTGCCTGAGTTTCATGCAGGTTTGGTCAAGTGGAAACTCTAAGGTGTGAATGTGTTTGCCTGTGTATGTGTTAACCCTGTGATGAACTGGCGACCCCCCTCACCCAATACATGCTGGGATAGCCTCACGCCTTTCCTCCTCCCTGCACAGGATAAATGGTTTGAACAGATGAATAAACGTAGAATTTAAAATGTATATTGGTTCCCTGAAAAACAAAAACTTTTTCTGTCAATTTTTAAAACCAATCCATCGTTTTCACAGCTATATTTTACAAATCTATTAAGCCCTTAATGTATTTTTTTTTCCAAAATTATCATACTTATATGAATGATATGGAAGGTGAAAACACAAAGAAAAAAATGCATGATACTGCTATTACTCATAAGAAAATTAATATGGCATTCAAACTGCAGGGAACTGGACTTCAGACATTGATAATGGTTGAGTAAATTATTAAATTATAGTTACTGTGTAGTGTTAACTGATAACATGAATAAACAGGAGGTCATGACTTTGTTTTTAATTATATTGGGCATACTTGTGAAACCACAATAAGATGATAATAACAGCATTTGAATTGAACTGAAGCTCTGTATCCCAAAAATGTTTCCCACTGGCAGATGTCTTTCTGATTGTAGATGTGTGTGTGTGACCTCTAGTTCTGCTTATTGGCCAGCAGAAGGCAGGGTTGTAGCATACTTTGTATCTAATACCCCCCACACACACCCCTTTACACACACACACACACACACACAAACACACATACACACAGCCCTCCAACCCGCAATGCTCCAAAGTGTACGTGTGTAAGAGGAAAGGGGTGGGAGGGCAAAATGAAAGAGTGTGTGCATATGCACACGTGTGTGTGCATTTGTGTGCGTGTCTGGCAGTGATGGGGGAACATGATAACCTTGTCTTCGTGCAGGTCTAGGGGGTTGAGCAGAGTGGAGCATGAAGTTTCGGTCCTGCCAAATCCTGCTTTTTAACTGGCCTCTGAAACACACACACACACACACACACACACACACACACACACACACACACACACACACACACACACAAAAGGCCCCAGACACTGAGAAGCATGCAGCCAGGTCCAAATGTGCATATGGGCATTGGGCCAATGTGTGTTTCTGTGTGTGTGCTTTGGTGGAAAGCCAAGAAGGGATAGGTATAGAGGTTACAGAGGTAAACAAAGAGAAAGAAAATCTTTAAGAGAGGAAGAGTGCAGGAGGTTGCTTATAGGGTCAGTTTTTACATTTTCACAAAAATCGCAAAAAGGAGGTCAATCGAGGCTAAGCTAAAACGAAGATAGAGAGAAAAAGAGGTAAAGGTGGAGTGTGTGCAAGACAGAGACAAGAGTGATGAGGAAGGAGAGAAGAAAATATATGAGACTGTAAAAGAAAAATAAGAGAAAGAAATAAGTCAAGAAGATGAGATCGGTGTGTGTGTGTGAACCTAAGAAAGAGAGTGTGTGTGACATTAAGGAGGAGGAGAGGAGAGGGAGACGGTAAGTGAGCAGTGAGAAAGAGAGAGCAAGATCACACAAGATGAAGAGGGGGAGAAGAATGTGAGACAGTGTAAAAAGACAGGGAAGAAGAGAGGTAAAGTGAGAGGAAGAATATGTGTGTGTGAGATTGTGTAAATGAAAGAGAGAGAGAGAGAGAGAGAGGGGAGGTGCAAGTACAGGAAAGCCTTCCCCAGCGCCCACCTGTCTAGCTGTAAAGGGAGCCAAATGTTGAAAGGCCTGGAAGTTTCATCTCTGGCTTCCAGCAGTCAGGAGAGTCCGAGCGATGGGATCCTGAACTCCAAATAACTTCTGCTTACCATAGATTACATTTCCACTTCCTACTCACTCCCACAGGCTCAGGTCAGCTAATATTCAGGACTTCTTGTATTGTCTGTATAGATGAGTTTGCCATTGCCACACAATTGACAATGCATAGGCAGCCACAGAGCAGAAAACACACTGCGCTGGTACTTTGTCATATCTTAACTCTTCAAAAGAGACTCCATCGATTTAACACTGCACTGCTATAACGTTGTTGGACTCATGTTGGATGATTTATTTTTTTTAAAAAAGGATAAAAATTGAGGCAGAGAAACCAACGATATCTTCTTTTTTTATTTGCATGCATTTTTCTTCCTTGTCAAAACCTGGCACCTACATTGCCCATGATGCAACTCGAACACAGACAGTTCGGTCGGAGATGGGGTTGTATGCTAGTAGCGGCTAATGTAGCCCGGAGCTGCTAGCCTCCAGCAGAGATGAGGAGCTGGCTACAGAGGCCTGGTATCTTACTTCTTTCTAACTCCAAACTCCCAGATTTTTGTTTATACTATTTTTTTCACATATGCGGTAGAATTTCCCGAAACCTGGAGTGAAGAGGTCAATGTTTTTTTAGGTTAACACCCAAAAGATACATCCAACAAGTGCTACCCTTGAATGATCATCCAGTGTGTACCTCCCTCCAGACATGTTTAAGACACAAAAATACTAACGCTTTGAATAATAATTTGTGTCCGATACAAATGATTCCCTCTCCCTCATTGGAAAATCCAGAATCTATGCCTTAAACTCAGATTTAAGGTGAACATAGAGGAACTTTCCATTTTCAGCTGATGAACTGGCCATTCAATTTCTCCTTTTGTCCCCAAGACGACCCCTTGAACTTCTTTCCAATCGTTTCCTTTTTGTAATAAGTGAAGTGTTGGGATTCTTCTAAAGCCACCTACATTTTTGTTCCAACACTAGTAAATCAATATGTTGTTTGTCTGTCCAAGATTTTCATATTGTGGAATGCAATTATCTTTTCAGCCTTGTAGAGGAAACAGAAACGTGTTCAAGACATTTAAAAAACGAATTCAGCTGCACCTTTTTGGGTGAAATTGTATCAGAACTGTCTACATTCTCCGACTGCTGAGTGTCAGTCAGCTCCCTTTTGTGGTGATCCACAAGTGGTTGACTAGTGATGACTTGTACTGTATATTAAACTATTTTAAAACTGTGTCTTGTTTCTGTTCTAATAAGCATAATTCATGCAGCACTGATATATTATTGTTTCTTTTCTGAGTTTGCTGATCTTGGATACATTCCACTACTGAACTACTGAACTCAGTCCTGGTCGCTGATTGTGTAATTTACAGCTGTTTGACTAAATCAGACACTACATACAGAACATGCAGATTGTGAAATGCAGTAAAAGAGACAGTGCATATTTGTACATCAGACAACATTGTTCTGATTTCAATTAAGCCTGATAATATGATGCAAAACAATGCACTGTCATCATCTTTTCATTACATTACTGTATCTCCACACCACAGGTTAGAATGATAAATGAAATGAAATTTGCTCTGCACAAAGATGTTCACCCCAAAGTTTTCCCACTAGACTTAATTTCATTTTCTTTTCAAGTCTCATTTTGATTTTGTGCTGATTTAATCTTTAGTCTTTTTTGTATAATAAAGCAATTATTCATTTTCTATTTTTTCATAATTCATACATTTATAGTGACTCTAATACAAAGTATTTCTATTGTGGATCCTCTCAACACTTTACTTATGCCTCATTCCTTCATGCATTTACATCCAGATTCTTACTGTATTTTTTGTTGCTTGACTTGCAGCTGTATTCAAACATGTAGTACATCTATGTACTAACATGCTTCAGAGAGTGGTGTAGATGGGAGATCAGATGTAACTTCTCCAGCAGCTGTGGGCTTCTGCAAATATTTCCTGAGTGCATCTGAACAGTTATAGTTATATATATATCAGCCTATAACAAGCAAACATGTAGCTGCAGAGTATGACAAACAACTGCTGCAGCCTGTTGCACCAGCTGTGTGTAAGTTCAAACTTAGTCATAACATAAATTATTACTAAGTTGTGATTTATGCAATAATAAAAATAAAAGCAGTTGCACCAAGGAGATAAGATACAACATAACTCTAAGTAACAACTAAATAATGACACACATGTCCCTAGCATAGGTGTAAATCATAAAATATCGCAAAATTATACTCACTAATGATGAAACAGCAGTTTTTCTACCACACAGCATCATTTTTTCATTAATTGCTGCCATTTTACAACACAGTAATCCAGAATAGACCTAATTTATTGATATGATATTTCAGTATCCATCCAGCTTACTGCGATGTGCTACGATGCCAAGTGGCTCATGCTAGCCAGAAAGCTAACGTGCACGGTAACCATGACAATGGAACTCTATCTTTGATCGTTGACTGGCCACTTGCCTTAGTTATGACTTTACATCCAAACTCGTAGTTAGGTTATGCCCCAAGTAATCGTGGTTCAACCAATCTTTGTAGCTTATTTAGTTACAAACTAACTGGTAGTTACTAAGCCTCTAGTGTTGACTTTACACCCTAACTTACACATAGCTGGTGCAACCCTGTGCAGAAATCTATGTTTTTATGAATATAGCGTTAGCCATTATCACTGATATTGGTCAGCAAAATTTCAGCACAATGCTTTACGTTGTAGGAAGGAGCAGTTATCCAGATAGCTAGCTATGGTTTGCCATTCAGATTCATATCCTTCAATCTGTATCTGAGTCTAGCAGCTATTGCAGCATCATTATCTAGCATTAGCTTTATTGCTACTTAGCTAGCTAGCTACTACAAATGAAACATCTACACACAAAATGACATTTTAATGTTATCACAAAACAGCATGTCTCCATATTGGTCTTTCTTTTGCTCTTCCTCTATTCTCCATTTTCTTCCTTGCTCACCTAAAGGCTTGGACTTTGTCATTATGAAATAAAATGTGAAAATAGATATCTGCCTCTTGACATCAGTCCATCAGTCAGTTTAGCAACCTATGGCACTTCTTCTTATTCATGTGTTACCTCAACACAGAAAATGAGGATGGGTGCCCATTTGCAAATTTTTATTTTTTTATGTTTTATTTTTAATTTTTCCTTTGAGGGTGACCAGTGCCCACCAGAAAGTGGCACTCTGGGTGACCGCCTATATGGACTATGCCCTTAGCAGGCCCTGCTTTATACCATATCCAGCCAGTGCACTTTCACAAACTCTCTGGAGTACAGTGATGAAATCTAGAAAAAACAGTTGTTGTAGTTTGAAGATAACTTCACTTGACTGAAGGTAATTCTATATTTTTAGCAGGGAGTGCTGTACCTCACCTCATCTTGAACTAAGAAACATCACGCATCATCATCCGTGCTGAACTTTGCAAGACCGCCTTCAAATTATTTTTATTACAAGTGCTGTCCCCCCCCTCCGTAACTTCCCCCCTGCTCTAAACCCACTGCCATTTGATCATGACATGCATAAGAGACTGTCCCACTGCAAATGATCAGACACTCTTATCAGTAATTGAGTATTCAAAGCATAAAAAAACGGAGTCATAAAAACTAGATATGATATTTATTTGATATGGAAATGTTTATACATATGCATCGCAGCCTATTAATTATTCATATTGTCTTGTTTTTTTCTGCTTGTCTGTGATATACATTATGTATTCTCTTCTTCCGACAGACAGATCTTTGAAATGGGAAGAAGAAAGAGGTAAAAAGAAAAAAGGAAGGATCAGTTGGTGTCTCTCACTTTGACTACAAAAGAGTGAAAGAGGAAAAACTTCATTATATGGGCGTGTGACAGAAAATGTGAAACACGATGACAGAGACAGAGAGAGAATGAGGACCTTTCCCCCTCCTACCTCTGTTTCATGTCTGTGTCGCTGCAAAACAAAGAAGCCATCTCTGTGGACCATACTATCCATAACTCACACACACACACATACACACACACACACACTGACCCCATATCTCATAAACAATGCCACCAACCATCAACTGTCATTTTTATTCAGTGTCTTACGTGCTCCATAATCACCAGCACAGACAGTGTGCTGCCATCGTGCTGCTGCACAGCCATAAGCACAGAAACAGCAAGTTAATGCTGGTGTCATTGTTCTCTCTATATTTTACACACATTATTAAAACTGACACTTTATTAATTAAACATTTGTGAATAAATAATCATAAAAATGATCCCCTTCTAAATAAATAAAGGTACATGTTTTCAGATACAGTCACAAGTATTATTTCATGTTCATAAGATAATGTATGACTTTTTAACGACCAATGAATGCACCCATATACTCTTTATCAATGATGATGACAAGGGTGGCAAAACATCAAGAACAAAGTGACAAGTTATATAATCATATTAATACTACTACTACTCATCATTTTAAAAAGCTGTATGTTGTAGAGGTTCTCAAATAAGGTATTTTACTGCATTAATAGTACTTTACTTTTGATACTTAAAGTACAATAACAAAGGTCAGAAAACATTTAAATGCAGGAGCTTAATGGAGTCTTTATATATTATGATATTGCTACTTTCAATATCTGAATACATCTTCCACCGTTGGCATGGTGTGAAACTCATAATTAAAGAAAACTCAGGCAAAAACCCAAGCAAAATCTACAGAGATGAAATATATCAGTGCTTTTTATTAACTATTACTTTTGTTCATTTTTAATATATAATCCTAATTGATGTACAATTAAATGTATCAGTATTCATTTATACATTTATAACAGAACAGGACCAGTGTTCTCTCTTGGATAATTTGGTGACAAATAATTTATAACATTTACTAACACAATAAAAGCAACAACCATCATTGTGGATCCATTTTATCCCACAGTATGAATCTCTGTTCAGAGACAATACAAAGCCAATTTAGATTTTGCTTTATTCTTGCTAGATTTGTCAGTTTTTACCTAGAAATATGTTTATATGTTTGACAACTTACCACAGATCCTTTCCTTTGTTTCCCCCTAAATGTCTCCTCTCTTGCTCCTGTGTCTGTACATTAATGACACAGAGTCAGACAACTTGTGATAACTTTTTAGACAAGGCCTATAAAATCGATGGTCTTGGGTTTTGGGGCTAAGGTTATAGGTATAAATGGTGTTATATAGTGTCATGCTCAACAGACCCTAGCCTTTATAAAAGATTATGTAGTTTTTATTGCTTGAATAGAGAGCAAAGATCAAATAAAGATCGCATATAAACCTGGAAGCATTCAGGATCCTTCGTTTTGGAGACGAGAGCAGCTCACAATTCATTCATTCATTCATCATCATTTTGTGCTCAGAAATCTAATATATAGGGGGTTTGGAAAATTTTGAATTGATGCATATCTGAATACAAATGTAGTCAGTGAAAAGTGAAGCACGCCAGGATCTCAGTGAGGACTAGTTCTGTCAGATGTGAGAGCTGCATCATCACTGCTCGTACTGTAGCTGCTTTGCATATTTTAGCCACTGAATATATCTTTTTATTTTGCATCTGTCAATGAGGATCAATAACACTCAGTCAGTTTTCTCTCATGCCTGTGTTCTCCTTGTTTCTGCTGTAATGTAAATTGTCAGTTAAGGTAGTGTGTTCTCCCAGCTGTTTTCTGCATAAACGCACCGTGCACTATCTCTCGCTGTGGTTTACTAGTTGAGGTCAGTGCGGGGTTATGTGTGTGGGGGTTGTTTTGACTGGCCACTGTCTTTTGTGTTTTTTTTTTTTCCTACAGTTTTGATGGTAGGCTGCCATGCTGGTGTTATCAGGTCCCATTGGGAAATGTTTTCAACATCAGTCACTGTGCATGTTGTGTGTTTCTGGATGTGTATTTGTGTGTTTTTGTTTCTGTATGTGGGAATGCGTGTGTGTGTGTATGTGTGTACCAACAGCACAGTAATCTGTAGGCGGGTCATCATTCTTAATGCAGCCTGTGTCATCAGTTCCCGTGACAACAGGGGGAATGATGCGGCCGATACATATGAAACAGGGTGCCATGCATAAACATGGAGGCTGCAGGAGGAGGAGGAGGGTGAGGGCAGCGTGGGGGCGAGGTTATATGGGGGATGTTTGTGTGTGTGTGTGTGCATGTGTGTGTGTGTATGTGTGTGTGTGTATGTGTGCTACCGTACCTGGACCTCTCTGTATTCCTGTTTATTATTCATGAGCCCCCCCACAGCATGTTGTCACTAGCCCCTCCCCCTGACATGTGAGTGTGTGTGTGTGTGCGTGTGTGATGGATGATGACAACGTCAACGGATGGGAGTTCGGGATTAAGATCAAATACAGCTCAACGTCACACACTGTCAGGTTCACTGGACACATTCGGCCACACGCGGCCTCACGCACACACACACACGCACACGCATGCTCTTACATATATACAAGTTTCTCATATTTTGTAAAGGTACAATATGTGATCTGTCTCCTTACTTCCAAAAATACAAATAAAAGTAATTAAAAAATGTAAATAGTAAATTAAATTTAAAAAAATGTAAAAGTAGTGATACACAATGAAAAAATATTCTATTATGTCTATTACTGTAAAAGTCCATTTAAAATGTCACCTGAGTAAAACTACAGCAAAATGCTGAATAATCAAAAGTAAAGGTTTCATTATGCAAAATGGCTTTTAAAAGTTTTAAGCAGCATTGTAATGTTGCAGCTGGTCTGGTTGGTACTGCTAATTACTACTTTGTATATTCTTTGTCATTTAATTCATAACAATTCATCATATTTTAAGATGGTAATATGTAAAGTTTTAATTTGCACTTGCTGTCAGACAAATGTAGTGAAGAAAAGAGAACAATGTTTCCTCTGAGATGTAGCAGATAAAGTTACACAAAATGTAAATACTCATTTAAAGTACTGTGCAAGCATCTCAAAACTGAACTTAAGTACAGTGCCTGAATAAATGAAGCTACATTCCACAAAAAAATGAAAACTTTTCAATGGTGATGTGACAATCAGCCAGTGATATTTATGGCCATGAATATACAGATTGGACTTTTAGGAGTAGTCTTGAGTTGCATGTATCAATTCACTAGCCCATCCTCCCAAAAAAGACGACAGTATAGGTTGTAAATTCAGTAGCCAAAAACAACATATAGTTATGACTGAGTGACAGATGCCATCTAGTAATTATGACCCAAAGAAGTGACGCAGTTCAGATGACGTCTATATGAGGTGACAAATTTCCATATTCAGAGTTGGACTGGAAAAGTGGACTGCAGAAGACCATTGTTCACTTCCCATTTCCAACCACTAGTTTTAAAAAAAAAAAAAAAAAAACATAATTACGATTATCATGGTGTTTATTGACGACATGACGACAAACGTTGCCTAACTTTAAGGAAGAGCAACGTTAACCCACACAACATCTCAAGTGATCATTTCAACTCGAACTGTAATCTTTCCCTAATCCTAACCAGCCAAGTGGGTTTTGTGCCTAAACCTAACCTAACCACAACTTTACACCATAAAACATCGTTATTTTTTAACAGTGATTTGGGAAAGCTAGCGATAGAGGCGGCATAATAGAAAACACTCTTATGGGTCGTTCTGGTACGATCAACCTATTTGGTGGTTTAATTATGAGGATGTATTGCAATTTACACATCACTTGTCACATAAAGATGACTTTTTGTACAGGAACCAAATCCCTTCATTATATAAAAAATAAGTATCATTTATGAACAAATGTGTAATTTCATAGGAAAGAAAGTCCTCACTGAATTCTATCTAAACTGTGTCCTCTTTACTGCCCACCTATTATCATTTTCATGAGCTTTATGTTAGTGAACTTTTTTGCCCTGCTTTTCTCCTCTCAGGCTATTCAGGCTGCCCTAAACCTCTGAGGGACCATGTGCAGCCTGAAAGAGGATGTGTCACTACTCAGAGCTGAAATGGCCATTGTAACTCCTTCAAAATAAAATAATCTAATCAATACAGATTTACATGTTAAACATTTTACTCAGAAACTTACCACCTCAAAAGGATCCTTTTTTTTCTTTTGTCATGGCTTTGCTTTTCCTGTTAGACTACTGTAAAAGAAAGCATGACAAGAAATTTCACTATAATGCATTAATTACCAGACTGATATAGCTCCAATTTTTCAGGTTTTTGTTTTTTCATTGCATGTTTGGTCAGTATTTACAGGTAGGTTGTAGAAGGGGGAGACTGAGTCTTTATTTGTTCAGAGACCGGACACACACACACACACACACACACACACACACTCACTAAGGAGAGGCAGTGAAGGCAGCTATGGCCTCCTCTCTCCACACACAGCATTCCAAAGGGAGATGTTTTCAATTCACTCATTATAGAGGGGTCGCACAGGGTCAAGTTCAATGCCAGGGAAAAAGAGCGGCTACACTGAGGGGAGCGCCACCCACTCACCCACACACACACACATACATGCACATACACATACACACTCCCATGCAGCGAGCACAGCACGAGTAGAATTACCGCCAGCAGAGCTCGGGATTTTGGGTAAATACACCAAAATTAGCCTCATTGTGTTGTTTGCATTTCAGCAGAAGAGGAAAAAAAAGGACAAGAAAGAGAGATGGTGGAAATAAAAGGATCAAAGCAAATGGATGGATGGAGAGATGGCAGAGGTCGGGTGGGCCGTTGGTTTGGTAAACTAGCTGGGCAGTAAACATTTGGGGGGTGGGGGGTGGGGGTAAAGTGTAATGATGTCATTAGTATGCATCACAGCCTCTGTGTCTTACATTCTCTCTTTCCATTTGTCACTCTATCTCTTCTTGTCTGTTTTTTCTCTGCCTTTTTCTCTCCCTCTGAGAGTTGTAGACTTTATCCAGAGAGAGAGACTCTGCTGGGAGTGGGAAGTGTGTAGGGAGGGGACGTAAATCTGTTTTCACAGTCATGTTATGGGGACTCGCCTCCCCTACGGAGACCAAAAGCAAGTCCCCTTAACTTAAATCATTCATTTTTGGGTGAAGACTTGATTTAAAGTTAAGGTTAGTTTAGGTTTATGCTAAGGTTAGGGTTAGGGTTAGAGGGTTAGGGGAGGGCATGTGGTGGTTATGGGCAAGGTTAGGACAAGTCTCCAGGAAATGAATGTAAGTCAATGTAATGTCCTCTGAAGTGATGGAAACCTGACTGTGTGTGTGTGTGTGTGTGTGTGTGTGTGTGTGTGTGTGTGTGTGTGTGTGTTAGGGGCTCAGCAATAGTGCAGGATCGGGAGAAAATGCACATCAGCAAATGGAACATGACTGTTGTGTCTGATGTCAGTGACATGGGGAAGGTAATCCAACCGGTTGTTTCAAAACTGAGAGAGAGCAAAAAGGAGGAAGAGTAGAAGCACCTCCTCTCTGAGAAGTATTATTGTAAGGACTGAGAGAAAGACAGAAGAGGAAGAACAGAATGATTTCGACAATGATAGATCAATTTTGCTGTTGTGTTGATTTAGTTAAGTTATATAGGTTAAAGGTATGACGGGTCTCTTCTCAGAGACTGTCATGACAAAATATCTCTGCTCTTATTCTTTTTTATTGTCCAATTAATCAAATTGATTCCCTGGCTTTGTCAACTCCATCCAGCAGTAAATCTTGAAGGGCTAAAGTCTCCAGGTAAAACATGTTCTTTTTCCTTCCTCTCACCTGTACTATACACATTCAAACTGGACTTTGAGAGTGGAAATTTCCAATAATAAGTCATATGTCCCTCCTCCTTCAAAGAGAATAAGAAAAAAGGTGGCAAACTGTGTGTAAACGTAAAGACTACTGCAGCTAAATCAGTCTGGTATTTCAAAGTTCTTTGACAGCAGAGAGGCCAAGAGACCACAAGAGGACATTTCAGTCGTGTGGGTACAATATGATCTATGAATCAATAATCCACAGGCGTACAGTATGATACAATATGATTCTCTGCAGATCCTCTCTATGTCCTCTGGTCACAGAAGACCTTTAAGGGTCCATCCATTTTTAATTATCCTCAAGACTGAAAATCAGGTGACACCTCCACAAGAAATATTTGAAACATAGTCACAGTTGCACACATACTGTACTCGTGACAGCTGCACATTGATAGGATTCAATTTGTGTCATAATAATTGAACAAAATCTCCCAACAATTAAACCAAAAAAAACAAAAAAAATGGATAAAAATAAATTGAAACCCCAAAATTGACCTCATACAAATGTGCTACATTTGATTACAATATTCTCATTTTTCTTTCACTTCTCTCTTCAGTTTTGCTGCTGAATTTTTCTGTTCTGGTTCTGACACAAAGCTCTCATGTGGGCAGGTGTTTCAGGACTGCATCCCCATCGGCCTCTTACTTTTGGAGGGACTGGTCAATGGTCCGAAGTGCAACAAGTTTCCCCCCACATACTCAGTTTCTCACAACTGGTAATCCTCTTTTCTTAGGTTATTATAAGTACTTATAAACAACCATATACTGTGGATAAATTGGCCACTGTATATATATATATGCATTTAAAGAATGTGATACTATAATGTCATGTTTGTTGTTAAAGCAAGTTAAAGCTACTGTACTATTAAGCCAGCATTCCTGAAAGACTAATTAACATCTAGTTAACGTTATTGTTAGCTTAGAATGTCAGCGCTGCTGCTGTATCTGTTTCTTTAGCTTCACCAGGACAACGTGACGTCACGTGACCGGACACGGGATGATTAAGGCCAAAACAAACATAACGTTATTATGTCACATTCTTTAAATTCATATATATTCTGCAGCCAATGTAGCAGTATGGTTATTCAAGAAACAGAGCAAGTTGGTGGGGAGAAAAAATTTAAGTCGTACCATTTGTTGCACTTCTGGACCATTGACCTGTCCCTCCAAAAATAAGTGGACGAAAGGGACGTGAACTGAAACAGAAAAATTCACCAGCGAAACTGAAAAAATTGATCACAAAAGAGAAATCCTGATCAGTGAGGAGAGTGAGAACATTGTAATCAAATGTAGAAGTTTGGCCTTTAAGGTAATTTTTTCTGATTTGATTCTTTGGAGATTTTAGTTCAGTTATTAGGACAAAAATTGAATCCCATACACTTTGAGATGATAAAGTTGAATCAAAAAACACTCACCCTGGTTTGAGCTCTTATTCTGCCGTCGGCTGAATTTTACAATTTCATTGTCTTTGGGGCGGCTGGAATGTTGTCTTGTTTCTTCTCTCCGTCCAGTAATAACAGGTTAGCTGCCTCAAATGGTCAGTTTTAGCAGCCAGCTGGTGGTCAGCAGAACGGCCAGCCAGCAGCCCAGCAGCAGCAGTCACTCTGCTGCTCTCTGACAAACCATTGTTGGTTTTGAAACCTCATTATGGTGACAAAGTTAACCGCAGATTTGTGGGAAGTTCTTGGATGACTACTTGCATGTATAGAAAAACGGCTTTCTGTTTTCTTGACAGCTGTGATGAATCTCCTAACCACAGTTGCTTTCAAGTAGCAGCTATTGAGAATCTTTGTTGTGGCATTTTTGTGGAATTCAACATGCAAGCAGGTTTCTATTAAACGAGATTCACAAATAAAGGTGAAACACAGTGCTTAAGCTCTCAAAAGTGCCCTAACAATAAAGATTTATGCACGAGTCCACTGCTGCACAGTGAGTCAAACTGTGCTTTACTCAGCCTCTGTCTGCTTTTCCAGATAGTTAACGGTCCATTTCCCTGCACACTGCTGCACCATCTTCATCAGAGACAGAAAAAGACAGAAAAAAAGGAGTAATTAAAATGTCTTAACTTGTAGCTTAATTACGAGCCAGCCAATGAATCTCTTTGTCAATGCAACTCTCTTTCCCTGTTCCCACTTTTGCATAAAACAAAAAAAAAACCTCTGTTAAAAAATGTAATTTGCTCTTTGTTAAGAATACATTCTGCCTTTTTTTTTTCTTGTCGAAGTTGAAACGTTAACGTGCCCCCCCCCCCTCTTTTTTTTTTACTTTCGACCACCCTCCCTTCCCCTCCCTGAAATTCCCCAACACTGTAGCCATGGAAATGGGACTTTGGGGATGAAAGGAAACCATAATTTTGTGGCGGGATTAATTTGGAGACATGAGCGATGCCAAATGAAATCCCTGTCAAAACCTCTGCTGATTCTTTTCATCGCCTGCAGATCCCTGAGAAATCTGTTCCCCGTGGCGTTTATGATTTGACAGTCCAGTAGTTTTGGACTTAGTTCCCCCCTGATACCTCTGACATGTTGACATTAAGTGGTTTCCAAGACAGGCAGCACCCATATTTCAATCACCATTAAGCAGAGGATATTTGGTGTTAGTTTGGATGAAAAGAAGCGCCAGTGACAAACAACGGCAGGCAAACAACTGTAATTACATTAGAGGGTGAGCCGCAGCCATTTCCTGACAGTGGAGGAAGGTAAATATAGTCCACATCTGACCCTTAGATCTATCAGAAAAAGTGGGACTGATTGTATACTGGTGTCCTTGTCGAGTGTCCTTTTTTTCAAATCAGTCCTGTCAAGTGGAAGAACTTACTTACTTTTTCACTTCTTTTTACCTTGACATGAACTGAAGGCAGAGCACCCCACTACAAGAGAAGAAGGGAATATTGTAATCACACAAAACATCACCTATACACAATGGGTGCATGCAGTATACAGGAACTTCACTCTCAACTTGGAATTTTTTTCAGTTCAATTCATTTTTTAAGTCATTTTTTTAGGGTATCTGCCAATTTTTTGTTTGTTCCTTTGTTCTATGTAAAAATAAATGCATATATACACTACTGTAAGACACACGCAAGTAATTAAAATCATTTTTACAACACAAACTGAGCTGTTTAAATATTTATGCTGCAGTGAGGTCTCATGACAGTAAAACTTATACAGCTGCAACAGAAATTATATTTAAAATGTAAAGATTTGAAGGGGGCACGCTAAAAAAAAGTTTCTGATAAATGTCACATGACTATTTTTAACATGGTTTGATCTCTGGAGGTTACCTCCATGCTGCAGTAGGTTTTTAAAGTCCCAGCCTGTCTTGTTTGAGGATCATGGATAAGACCTGCTGTGACCATCAGTGACTCACTGATGAAGTAACACAGAATGTGAATAGTAAACAATTGTTTACTGTCAATAATGGATAAATTATGATGTTAAAAATTCATTTATTGATTGTATTTGTTTTCAAAAATGTCGACAGTGGTTACCTATTTTTAATGTAAGTGCATGAAATATTGATATAAATATTAAGTAAGCTTTTAGGATCACTGCTTATTGCCACAATTGTGAAAGGTTTTTAGCACAAATGCTTGTTGAATGAGAGGATTTGCTGGTACTACTCTTTATTTCTGTTTTGCAAATTGTGTATCTTTGGGTTTGAAACTCTTAGTTGGACGAGACAAAACAGTTGGAGACATTTCCATGGGTACTGGAAAATTATGATGAGCATTTTCCCCCTTTTATTTTGACATTAACCATGGCATAAACAGGCCTAGTTGAAGAAAAAAAAAAAAAAATCAGAGATTTCAAGAATGATGTCTTAATGTTGCCAGAATAATGAGAAAAAAGTCACAATATTATGAGAATACAGTTATAGCATTTATTGAAATATCACTATTTTTTTCTTTCAACAAATCAAAAAATAATTGAGATATTAAGGAGGATATATTAAAGATATTTATGAAACCAAAAGATACCAGTAACTGATCTTAAAAAACATGATAGCATATTGATATCAACAAAATGTTTTTTTTTTTAATGATTGGTTGACACCATGACAAAGTACCTTATGTTGTTATCTTCATATCCACCCACTTTCTGGCTTCTCTCTCTTCTACCAGAAATGTGCAACTCTGCTAAATATGTTGCAAGAAAATGAAATAAATGCAGTTTTTCCAGCTGAGCAATTTTCACTCCACCTCCCTCCCCAAGCCCTCGACGCCCACAAATCACACATTGCATGTCCACCTTCTTGTTTGTGTATGAGAGGGAATTAGCTTGACTCTCCCCTGCTCGCTCCATTCAAATTCACCCTGCATTTGTGCGCACACACACACACACACCGACACACACATGCACCCACACGGAGGAAACCCAAACACAGCAGCCCACATCAACTGGGACTTTATGAATCTCATATCTTCCGGATATACCTGCGTACTATACATGGCTCACTGCCTATCCACCTGAAATCCAACCAAACAAAGAATTAAATTCCCTCAGTAGAACTCTCTCTTACCGGAGGCTTTGCAACCACCAGCTGAGCTCTATTTAAGCAAACTTCCAATGTAGGAGCCCACATTCAATTTGAGACCTGGAGAAAACGGATCTAACAGCTAGGCGTGGAAGCCATCACTGTTAGAACTTTATGTGGTGGTTTTAGTGGGGCGGCTGTGTGTGGATTCTGTTCTGAATATTTCTTCTTTTTTTTTTATCCCTTGGGTCTCTGCTGTCTTGTCCAGCTGTGTTTTGCTGCCAGAAGAGAGTTCTTCAGTGAGGTGAAAGTTTCTTCTGTGCAGGGGAGAAAGTTGCATGCTGAAAAACTTCCACGCAGAGTCAGAGAGCTTCCACTGTTGGAGAAACTAGGACTCGAGAATGAAGGATGGGTGGTGTGGGAGAAGGAGAGGAGGATAAGGTCAGTCGACTTACTCGCCAACTCCTGCATTGGCTGGAAAGTTGCAGGCTTCCAACAAGATCAGAGCAGCATTTCTCTGAAATGCTGCGGCCTTCACTGTTCCCTAAACTGACATCCAGCCCTCCTTTACACACCCTCCTCCTAAACACAGATTAAAGATTTGCCTGTCAAGGCTGCGCCGCCGCCGCCACCAGACAAGCCAACAACTTTCTTCTGATTTAACTTTCATACCTCTTTACAAAACTGCTGTGATACATTATGGATGATCCTGAAGGTCAGGACAAGATCACAAACAAGAAAGCCATTGCCCACAATCTTGTGTCATTCCCCCCCTGAAAAAAAGAAAAAATAACCTAACACCGCATACTGATGACGGATGGTCCATGTTTTCAATTGCAAGACCCGAGTTTCCAACTGGACTTTTTTTGTTCTGCGAGTGCAACCTGTCCATTGGTATAGAGTTGGTAGGGTGAAGGGGGTTGTCCCTTTGAAATGATAAGCAGAGTCTTCCTACACTGAGGGACTGTCATTGAAGTCTTTGTTTGCCCATCGGTGGCTTGGAGGCGTCTGTGAACTTGAGGGTCGGCACAGAATAGAAATGACCATGTAACCTACTTCGAGGTCACCTAATGAAGGAAAATGTATTCATATATTTTCCTGGTTGTATTAGTTTGCGCAATATGCTTCCTTTTGAAGCCCAAGGTTGCAGGTTCATTTTTGAAGTGGTTTTCAATCATCCCTTGGCATTGAAGTTTCTTTTGTGCTTGGAAACTGGGCTTCACAGGACTACAGGTCCTGTTAATTCTGAGTATCTACATACGGTCTACAGCCCATGAGGTTCTTTTTTTGCTCTGTATATCACAGAAGAGTCAGTTTTGAGGAATTTAAACACCCAGACACACAGAAGACCAGTCAGATAAATACCTCACGAACTCCAACAAGTGAATATGTAGGACAGGATGTATCTGAGCAAGTATCCGTCTCTCTTTCTGTCCGACAGTCCATCCCTCGGGCTGCTGTGGTTCGTCCAGACCTGCTGCGACACAGTTGCCTCAAGCAATTTTTCCCCTCCATCATCACCTGTATTAAACACTCTCACACACCCCATCCCCGCTGACATACCACCCCCCGCTACCTCGCCACATCCCGGACCCATTTCCCCACATTTTTGAGGCTCTTCCTAGCTGGACCCCCCGGTCGGATTCACAGCGGGGACCCCTCCAGCCCATCAGAGAAGTAATTCACACTCTACCTCATTTGAGTTATTTACTCTATTACCACCCTGGCTGGCCCATTCCCCATAGCTACCCACTGAGACCTGGAGCTCAGGATGGGTACCCGGGCTTCCAGCAGGACTGGCAATGCCCTCCAACAGCCTCCCCCATCCCCACCCCTCCCGCATTATAGCGGGCGCTGCCACCTCAATCTGCAGCTGGCACAGTATGGGGGGGTGTGGGGGGGTTAGGGACGAGATGAGTGTGGAGATTGCTCAGCTAGCTTGGAGTAGAGAGGTGTGGATGGTACATGGGTGTGTGTGCACGTGCGTTCACGTATGTGTGTGCGTGTCAGGCACGTCCTCTCCCCATTGGTAGTCTTCCGTCAGTCATTATCACACCTAAAGCCTGTGCTTCTCTCAGATGACTTGATAGATTTACATGACTCTGTCTGGGGACCTGTGAAAAAGACAGGATCCAATGGAGAGATGAGAGAGAAGACCGCACCATCATCCTCTCCAAAATAAGAAGAGGGACGGCACAGTCACACCTTAATAAAAAATGTCCTTTTTTGGGGGGTGGATGGCGCTCCTCATACTTCACACAATAGGCACAAGTCTCCATCTCTCCTATTGTAGAATTGAAATAGCCCTTCTCATCAAAGATCCCCTCGAGCTCATCTGCCAGGGTAAGAAATGAGTGATTTCGCCCATCTTCTTCATCTCATTTCAATCTCAAGTCATGTCACTTTCTCTCACATATTACCATTCAGTATTATTCCGGCTTTTATGAATTTACCTGGCTCTAATACATTGTCTTCAGCGGCTCATTTGTGATGCTATTATAGTTCTGTTGCAGATAGCAGGGGGAGCTTGGAGCTGTTGTTTGCCGGGTTAGTCAGCTTTTCACATATCTGGGACAAGAAGTAATTTGAAGCATATGAGTTTAGACACGTTTCAACCTTTGTCCAACTAAAAGCATGTATGACACCCTCTTTGTATCAAGATAACTTTCAGATATGCAGAGACCCGGTGGTAATATCAAACTCAGCATACTTTCCACAAATTCAATAAAATCAACAGCAGTAGATAGAAACAGACCACATTATATCTATCATGTCACTCAGATTATAATCTTATAGCTCTTAACTGACCGGCTGCAGCTCCGTAACACAGAGACAGAAGAATGTAGTGATGTGTAAAGTCAGATCGCTGGCTTGGCCTTGGTGAAACTGACTGTTTCCCCATTTTTTACATTATTTACACATCTGGAGAACAAGTCTCAATTCTGAAACACTGAAAAAAAAACAGATTGCTGGTGGAATCCTCATCAAAGTTTGAGCAGTCTGACTTCCAGACCAGAGACTTAAGTGAGACAGGATGGGCCTGTTGGAAGAGCAGTGGTGAGGGTCGAAAAGTAACCATGACTAGAGCTATGTAGTATAACTTAGTAACTAGTTACTTATATCACCCAAATAGTAACTATCCTCTGTACTAGCTTACTCATATAGTAGGTAATGCTCTCAGGTTACCTTCCACCAAACAGGATAAACAGAAACATGACACAATTCCTTCATTTTAGTCGACAAAACAATCTTACAACAATCTGACAGCGTGCATTTAGTAGCTGTTCTGGAGATGTCGAATCTATCACACACTCAGCAGATGGAGTTTGTACTGTTGTCATTCAGTTTCCATTTTTCTAAAGACTTTTAAGAAGTTTTCATCCATGTCGGTGTAGAAGTTGGGATTGAACACCCATCCTTGGAAACAGTAGCTGACAAGAACTCACCACGATGTGCAGTCGGTAGCTGTGAACATTATTTAAATTGGTTAAGTAATTCCAGATTTATTTATTTATTTATTCATGTATTTCTGAAGAGATGGTAACAGCTAGCCTGGCTCTGTCTGAAGATATGAAAATCTGCCTACCAGCACCACCTAAAGCTCGAGCACACTGTGTTATGTGCGAGACTGTTTTGTTGTCAATATCAAACTTTTCCTCAACATCTTCAGTTTTCAAAATATGCTGATTTCTCCAGATACTGACCTTCCTGGTCTAAATTAAACATATATATACCTGTACATAAGAAGAATGAAAGATTATATAACTAGTATCAACACCATAAAGTGCTGTCACGTTTCAGAACACTGTACTACGGGTCAGTAGTGATTATAAAAGACCCAGTCTAATGGATCTAATGGTTTGTCAGTCTTTGTCAGTCAGCCATATTCATGTTTCTCCATTTGAGATCAAGTGGGGGAAAAAACAATCTTTTGTTATGGTACATGTGTGTGTGTGTGTGTGTGTGTGTGTGTGTGTGTGTGTGTGTGTGTGTGTACATGTATGTGCTGGGGTGTGTCAGAACAGCTTCAGAGTGTTACAATTGGTGTTTGCCCTCTCGACTCTTCAACTCTCCTTGGTCACAGAAGCAGGTGTTGATGCTGCCTCTATTGAAAGTGTCGCTCACACCATTTAAAAAGTGAGGACACACTCGGCTGTTTTGCATATGTTGGGGTTTCGGGGTCTCAGTGCACTGGAGTCCGTCTGTGTGGGATTCGATCATTGACACATCAAATTGCCTTCCCTGCAGTTTCTCTTGCTCTTTTTTTTTTTCTTTCCTCGTGCCTCTTTTGCATATTTCCATCTTCAAATTGATCATTAACTTCATCTATTTTATATTCATCTATGTTTTGTTTTTACTGTGATTCTGTCTTATGCCACTTCTTTGCTCTCTTCTGTATTTTTCTCCTTTTTTCCTCTGAACAATATTTTCCATGCATCATTTTCTGCCTCCTCTGTGATAGCTGTGACGAGATGAACTTGTGAAAAAAACTGTAAATGCAGCTTCAAGAAGAAACTGAGATGATATGATATATTTCTACAGCTGCTACCTGCATCATTTCAATAAATCAGGGCCTTAATATTTCTTAAGCTTTAGTTCAAAATGAGCTTTTAAAGCTGTTTCAAAGTGATTTATTTATGTTGTAATAATATATTTTAAAAATGAAAAAGCACTTTTCAGGTATTTTGTTAGTCACCTCTGATAAATTCCTGTCTTCTAAATGCTCACTGAGGTTGGAAATGAATATCTTCTGTTTTTTGACCTTTTTAGTGTTTAACTTATAGTCACTGATGGATCACCACATGAGTTGTGTTCATGTTAATCACTCAGACATTCAGATTAAATGAATTTAGAAAAAATATACCAAAAATAACTTCTCAAACCAATTTTTATACCTTTCAATGACAGTTAAAAGTGATGAGTTATTTGTTTAAAAGAACAACAATAAATGGTTATTTTCCTGATTGATCCATTTGTCAATTATTTCTCAACTAACCAATTTATCTTCCAAAACCCAAATTTATTATTATTATTTATCATAGAGCAGAAAGACACAAATATTCATATTTAAACAGCTGGAACCAAAGATTAATCAATTATCAAAATTTTTGCTGATTAAATTTATGTCAATGAACTAATTGATTAATTGATGAATGGTTTCAGCTCTAGAAGATGCTGAACTAACTATATGTGTGTTAGTGTGTCCCCCCCTCACCCCTCACTCCTCCAGAGGTCTAACCCACCCTTTCATACCTGGCGCCCCGCTCCGTCTCCCTCCCCGTCACTATCCCTCCACCAAAACTCATATGGGACCACCTCTCATCCTTCTCTTCATTATCCATTCTTTCCACTCCTCTTTTTTTTTTCTTTCTTGCAGCTCCTCATCTTCTCTCCCTCCCCCTGCACTCGTCTGTCGGTCTGTCTGGCACCTCGAGCGCCGCTAAGCCTTCAACCAGTGTCAAAACGTACGGAGCTGGAACAGTGGCTCTGCTGTGTTTAGGTGGTGGCATTCACACACACTCACACACTCATACAGAAGCAAATACAGCCGTTCGCTCTGAACACACACTTGTTTATACACACATGTACGCTCACACACAAATACACACATGCAAACACAAGTTCAGGCTTGTACAAGGATGATCTGTCACACACACATACACACACACACACACACACACACACTGTACTGTATGTGGATAATAAACAGCAGAGCAGCAGAACATCAGTCACATGTGTTTGCATTATGGCATGGAGACAGATATGACACAAACCAACCCCTTACCAACAACACATTACACACACACACACACACACACACCGTGATACTGTGAGTTATTGAGTCAGACAAGTCAAAGCCTTCCAAAGTTGGTGTGTGTGTGTGTGTGTGAGCATGTGTGTGTGTGTGTGTGTGTAATAATCCATTGGTTCTGTTCTGTGCTGATTCCGGGCGCTAAGCCCTGCCACAATTATTCAAATCCAGGCTTTTAGTTGCAGCACACCTCTCTCCATGGGCCTATGAGCCGGTAATCTTGCCTTTGGCCCTGCATTTCAAATGGCCTTAACTCCCATAAGGAATGCATATGAAGAGGAGCCACTAGTGGCTTAATCCGCCCTGTTTAAGTTGCTGAAACGTACACCTGTCACGCCGTCTCGCACCGGAGCTTGTGGCTACTGATAGCTGGGCTGTAAATCCAAAGGCATGTAGCTTTTTAGCCCTTTTTTAAAAAAAAAAATATTATCGTGCCGTTTGGTGGGGAGGTGTGGGGTGTAGAGGTAGAGAAGACCCCCTCCTGTCCTTACACCATGTCATTTTTTTTCTTCTTTATTTCCTGGCTCTTTTTAATTTTTAAATATTTTTTTTTTTTTATCTCTGAGTCTGACTCATTTTATTTCCATCCCTCTCTTCCATTTATCTGTTTGTACCTTTCTCTCTCTTTGATACTGGTGCTATTCTCTTCCTACTACTCTGTATTTTTATGTTTTTATATATTTTTTAATATGTATTCTGTAAGTTCTTGCAGACTGTTCAGTCAACATATCTGTTACATTAAAATAACACCAATTCCAAAATCTTGCATGTTTTATTTTATTAAATGATCCATAGTTTCATAAATTATACATTACATATTTTAAATAAAAAATTAATAAATAAAAAAGTCAATATATTGAACCAACCAACAGAAAGTATTGTAAATATCCTTAAGATTTCACCTCTGGTTTATTTAGTGACACCTGTGGCACACTAAGACCCACAGAGCTCCAGTCAACATGTTCGGCCATGAGGAAGATTAGATGTCTCCTTTCTATCGCTGTAGCGAGCTGGAACTTGTACCAAGGCAAATATGTTTCCTCTTCAAAATGCCAAGGATCAGCTGTTCCTCTCTACCAAATGATGTAATTACATGACATACTATATGTGCATGCAACCTGTGCACATGCATTGTTTTCTGTGAATCAAACGCCATTCAAATGAAGTGTAGGAATGTTGGACTCCACTAATGACAATGCAAACTTCTTTATAGAGTGGTAAATATCTATTGAGTGTAAATACATTTAATGGCTAAAAGCTGACGAAAATCTTAAGTATCATAACTTTAAAGGTCAATTATTACTTTCATAGTTTTGGTCATATTTCCTATTGGTAAGAGCAAACAGTAAAGTTGTTATCCAAACTGTACAGCCATCACACTTTACAGACAGACTTCCTGGTTCAGTTTTGACCCAGTGTGTTGGTGGTTGTGCACACACAGTTTTCCAGTGCAACGAGGAATTATTACCAACATTTGGGGTGCTTTGGATAATCTGAGTATAGTTAATAGCTTTGCATAGACTTGACCATATCACATACATACTATATATGTTACTGATTCTATTTATGTCGGTGATTGAATTAATGACAGATTGATCTGAAACACTGACTAATGCATATATATATATGACACCTTTGTACTACAATCACTACAAACACATAGCAACAGTGTAGTCAATGTCATCTCTTGCTTCCACAGTCAGCGCCTGACATACACATGTACACAGATCCTAAAACCTTACATAGTGCATTACATTAGCCCTGGACTATTTATTTACTGATTTAACAGAGTGATGACAAAAGGAGTTAAAGAGTCCTCTGTACAGTCTAAATCTTTTATTTGATTGCAAAAGCTGATATTCTCCCAAATGTCAGAAATAACAGAAAACATGATGATATATGAGGAGATATTCTGCTGTAATATTTGTGGGTCATATATGTGTTTTTTATAGGTTGATTAAATAATTCTAACTCTTAAGTCAATTTACTAGTTATTTCCATTGCTTTCCACTGCATCTCATGGTCTTCATCAGAGGATGGAGTTGTTATATAGAGTCAGACATTTTTTTCTTTGATGTGCTAATGTTCATGTAGCCTACAACTGTACAATTGTCTTTGTACTCAAAGTATGTATGCAGGTTGAATCTTGGGGGTTGATGGTTTAAACATACCTGTCACCTCACAGCCTATCAGCTTATTGGTGTACATATATACTGTAGGCATGTGGCATGTTAATCCTTTTTTTTTTTATTACCTCAAGAAGACCCAACATGGGATTGCAACTTGTTCTATTTAAATGCATTTGTGGTTTAGAGTCAGTGTGCAGGCTGTGAGTGTTTCATCAGTGAGTTCAGTGTTATCATAACAGATACAGATGAAGGAAAAAACTATGCAAGTAAGACAAAAGAATTTTCTCTCAATAGAAAGATACCAGACATGGTTTGAGGAAACGAAAAGCATCATCTCCACCAGAAGGCCCCAGCTACCTATTACAGCCAAAAAGGAGCAGAATACTCACTGCTTTGTCTACACACACA
The DNA here is from genome assembly GCF_963924715.1 of Thunnus thynnus. Taxonomy (NCBI): domain Eukaryota; kingdom Metazoa; phylum Chordata; class Actinopteri; order Scombriformes; family Scombridae; genus Thunnus; species Thunnus thynnus. The sequence continues at coordinate 4,070,759 of NC_089530.1, forward strand.
CACACACACACACACACACCCCAGCTCACACAGTGTCTGTGGTAGGGACAGCGATCAGCTCAGGACAGCTGCACAGCAGCCTCAGGTAAGACAGCCTCTTACACAAGGGACCAGCGTGTACTCGACATCTGTCGACACAAACACACACAGACACAAACACGGACACACATACACAGACTTTGAACTTTTTCTTTTTTTTCTTGGCTAACAACAAGCTTTTGTTTGAGCCGGCCACAATATGCTTCGAGTAGACAACTTTGCAACTTGGTACAAATCTCCCAAACTCTCACAAGCGCTGATCAGAGCATGTTGTACCCCCCCCCACACACACACGCACATGCACACATACGCACACACACACACATAGTCAGCCTCCCAGCGCTCTTCAGCTGGCATGTGTTAGGCCCAGCGGCTGCTCGCTGCCAGGCGGTCTGGGCCTGGACTTTTACCCAGAAGAGGGGCACTGCCAGTAGGCTGATGCTCTACCCGTGGCCCAGGCCTGAAATAAGGCCTTCAGAGGTTTAGTCCCTCCAGTATGTGTGTGTATGTGTGTGTGTGTTTAATATCACTGTATGTATTGGCAGTGATGTGTTGGCCATCTGGTAATCTGGCCCTTCTAGGACCACACATAGCATTAGTAGTCTTACAGCTGCCACAGCTATTTACAGGCCCACACACTTGCAGGGACACAGGCACACACATACAGTACAACCACAGCAGCTACCCATAGAGATATACACCCATACACACACCCAAACACACACACGCAGCGGCTGAGGAACACACCCGTACACTCAGAAAAATGCATACACAGGCAGAGGCAAACTAAACACACAGGCAGAGGTTTGTAAAATGACTTTTACAAGCATAGTGACGGACACACACACCTTAAAATATGCACACAGAGGTACAAACACACACACGCACTTGCACACAGATGCAGGCATGCTGAGACTCTGACACTCTGCTGCCCCACATTCTGTTCGCTTTGTCCATATTCTTATGTAATTTATAAAAATGCGATGTGCTGTTTGTGCTGCTATGTGATCCATGGCCACCTAATGTTCTCCGCCACCTGCTCGGTGTTTGGAGTCGAGGTCTTAATGCGACGGCGTGGGCGACACTGGACAGACCGAGTGCAGAACAGCCAGTGACTCATCGGGCTTCAAAAAAGCCAATCCAGAGAAATAATTGAAAATAAGAGGCCTTTATGTAAGGTGAATGCGGCTAATGAGCAGTCGGCATGTGTATCTGCAAACCATCTTTTGTTCCACTTCATGGCTTTCTGCTACTGTATTTTTCCTCTTCTTTGTTACTTAAAAGTAATGCTTTGTAGTTTGTTTTTGGGGTGTTGGCAGCAAATGCAGCATTTTGTGTTCTGTAAGATTTGGTTTGGCACTAGACAACAGGGTGGAAGGTTGTATAACTACTGCGACTTTTGACTGACTCCTTTCATTTTGAGTTCTTAGCGTTGCATTGTTTTCCCAAGCTGCGCTTGTTCTTTACCAGGCTATTTGCAGTCATGGATACTCACAGATGGTAACTTGTGATCTTTTAGACTTAAACAGTGTGCACTTCCCTGGATGGAGGGCATCTCACCCAAAAGGGGAATACCATTCAATAAGAATTCCTGTTCTATTTCTGTAGTCTTGGACGTCCACTCAGTATTTTTGAACTTAAAAAAAAACAAAAAAAAAACAACTCTCCACCAAAGAACTTTAATAACAAAGACTCAGATTTGTCAAGTCATCGGGGATGCATTCCTGACTCATGTGAAAAAAGTCATTTAACAGAGTCATATTAATTCTTATTTTGTTCTTCTTTTTCCATGTGTTTTAACTTCAGTTTGAGTTGGTTTTAAAAGTCCAAGAAAATAGAAATAGTGAGTCCGCACCACTCCACAATCAACATAACAATTTGTGATTTTAGACTTAAAGCTGCATGAAGTGCTTTTGGCCACTAGGGGGCTAAAAGACTACAATACAAACTTACTGATATACCATCCACTTATAAAGTTATTATGACTAAAAATTGCATTTATGCATCCAGCAGACACAGAACAACAAGGTCATCTCAATGGAGTTGAGTATTTGGCCACAGGAAGATTACTTAATATTTACTTTTAGCCATGTTTTTGTATGGAAGTGAATTGTATTCATCAAAGAAAAAAATGAAATGGAGATGTTATCTCATAATTATTACACAATATTTCATAATGATTTTGAAGATCTGAGAAGATCTCATAATTACAAGAACATTTTATCATAATTATGAGAAAACAAGTCGTAATTTGTCTTGACAGTTCATTCTAGACACTGGAAATACAAGTTGACAAAATAATCTCCACTGAAAGTCAATTTACTTGCTTGTTATGGATTTTTTTTTAACATATCACACAGTCATACAGTCTGGAACTGTAAACTGAGACTTAAAATTATTCTGAGCACTTCTAGGACTTGTTCATGTTGGTTTAAAAGTTGAGCTTTCATTCTTGAACATACGAGTAAATGACCTTGATTGGTGGTTTTTTGTCAACTCCTGTTCCAAAGTCTAAAATAAACCATCAATCCACTGGTAGAGTCTCTTTTGACTGGTGTCTTTTGCCTGAATATCGATGGGTCCACAGATGTTGTCCGCAGACAGGAACGCATTAGTAGATCAATTTCACATGCACTTATTCCAGTACTAGCTTACAAAAACAACTATGGTCAGAGATCATTTTTTTCCACACATACACTAAAATTTGGATTGAGATCCCATATTACATTAGATCAATAACCTCTATTACACACTTCAAACAGGCATATAAACACTATCTGATGGAAAGACACACATACAACCACTGATCCAACTCACATACACCATCTTACTCACTCCACTTAAAGGTGCAGTGTGTAGAATTTAGTGGCATCTAGCAGAACACACTTGGCAGAAATGGAATATAATATTCATAAGTATGTTTTAATCAGTGTATAATAACCTGAAAATAAGAATCGTTGTGTTTTCGTTACCTTAGAATGAGCCCTTTATATCTACATAGAGAGCGGGTCCTCTTCCATGAAGGCTGCCATGTTGCACCGCCGTGTATCTACAGAAGCCTAGAACGGACAAACCAAATGCTGGTTCTAGAGAGGGCCTTTCGCATTTTTCGCAAGTTTCATGGCCACCGTAGGTTCTCTCACACACTTGGAAGGGCAGTGAGGGGTATTCAGTTTGTTGCAATCTGCAACCTGACTGCTAGATGCCACTAAATCCTACACACTGATCCTTTAAGTCCTCACCTCTGTAGTGTCTGTGTAGCTGTTTATGTTTTTTTGTTGTTTTGTTTCTGTTTTTATATTGTAATGTGTTTCTGTCTTTTATGTGCTGCAGAACACAAACCTGCTGTAAACCAGTTTTAACTGAGTCAGGCCAGTTTAAATGTAACATTTTAACACCTTTAATGTTACTTTTAATCTTTCCCTGTATAATAATAATAAATGAAATGAAATGAAAATGTATGGAATCTGGAAGGTAACATTTAGATGTCCTTGGTTATTGTTATCTGCAGAATGTATTGACCATGTGTGGTTTCCCACATCTTTCTGATGCAATCACTTTCTTGACAGCCTCAAACTACCACCTCCTCCCTCCTCTACCTATAGTACAATCCAGCTGTGAAGGTTGGGAGAATGGCCCGAGGACACTGGCCGCTTTCTCCTGGCGTTTCACCTTTGACACTGTCGATCCCTTCATCACTGCACCACCCCAAAGCCTTGAAGTGACAAATCAGTTGATATTTTGAAAAATAGAGGGATCCTGTCTCTGTACTGTCTCTGTCTGTATGCAGTACAGACAGAGACAGTACAGAGACAGTGGTGGTGTAATTTAATTTTCTTGTTTGTATGCGCAACATCTGCATTTTGTGACTGTCCTGCCATTATTAAATCAGGTGAGGATTTACAGAACAGCATTGGAGACACGTTCTTCCTATTTAATCTGTTACATTACATTGAGCAAGGCCACAGATGTCTCTTATTACATACATACAGTGCATTGTGCACACACAATTTCACACAGAAAAAAAATACAGTCAAACCACATGAATGAAGGTGGCATAGCTTCTAGCTGCATGTACAGCTGGAGGTCCTTTTTCTAGTCGTGTTCAGTTACAGTCATCTGCCTGTACAATAATACCCCCATAAAATTAACATTATGATTGAGCTATCACATAATGACTGCACATCCAAGTGACTGGATATTCTCTCTTCCCAGGGAAGAATGTCCATTTGATTAGAGGAGGAATACGGGCTGATCGAGGGGATAATGGCCCGACCAAGGGAATCAGCGCACAAAATGAAACGTCTCACGCTTCTCTGACACACACTGGAAGTAAATGGTGTAAAGCCAAGGGCATATCGATTTTCAGCTATATCATATCCCTACTTTTCTGTATTTTCCTTGCTCCATAGCTGTGAAATGTCTTCCAGTTCCATATACACTGGACACTGGAAACATGCCAGATAGGGAAGTGCTCAGAGAGAGAGAGAAGAAACACTAGTGGCCTTGTCAAAATTCATGAGTCTCAAAAGTTGCTTGGGAAATGGTAGCAGGGTGGCCTTGTGGTTAAAAAGACCATAACTGGAATGTCCCAGTTTCCATCCTACAGTAATCTAATGAAATTAAAGCAGTTTAAGTTAAAGAACAAACACAGCAAGCGAGCCCTAGAGGCTGCTATATTAATAGCAATAATAATTTAATAATTAAAACAAATAAAACACCATACTGCCAGTTTTGGTCACACTAGACAGTGGCACAGAGAAATTCAACTTGGTGACTGATCACATGCAGTGCTGGCTGGCAAACTACTGTGGCTAACATGCTAGCTAGCCAACATGCTAGCACTAGTCAGTCATAATAGCTCACCTAGCTACCTAGCTTACTAGCTGTCAGTAACTGGACAATAATTTGTTTGCTATTGGTAAATGACACATTCACATGTCAAAGTTCATCAAAGTTGAACTTGACACAAAATATTTTTATGGATTTACTTTGTTTGCATCAGTAAATATGCTGATAGCAGCAGTTCAGTTGAAATTAACTGATTTCACTGCAAAATGTAGTCATTCTAAATGTTGGTGTTACCAGGCCTTAAAAGATGCACTGTCAAGCTTTCTTGTAAGCATACAAAATTTATGTTTACATTCAATTTACTCACCAAGTCTGTGTGTATCTTTGACATCTAGCAAAATATCAAATCCATTTCCTTCCTCAAAAACATCTGCAAAGGCTGATTTTTCTTAAATCCTGCATTGTTAACCTCCATGTTTAGTAGCTTGCACTCTTCCCTGCCTTTGTTGGCACATTGATGCATGTCTTGGCGCACATCACCAGCTGTAATTGGGGGAAAAGTGTGAAACCATTGGCAGGAATGTGTATTACGGCACCTGTGTACATGAGTGCAAACCAACAGACAAACAAAATGCGGACCCACTCATAGAAAAAACTGCTCCATAGCACTACTAACACCAGGGTCAGAGACTCCACAGGGTACCTTTTAATGGGGCAACAAAAAGTTTGTCTTGAACATTCTGCTGGAGGAAAGGTTAAAGGATCAAAAGATGAAAAAATGTACTTCGGTCTATGAATGTACTCAACAGATTTCATGCAATCTGCCTCTTTTTTATTTTTATTTTTTGATTTGAGGGACTTGTGACCGTACTATTACTAAAAGCCTGGCTATGGCCCTGGCTAAAGGGGAGTTCATGTGCCCAACATAAAAAAATGTTCATCCTCTTGAGAGTATGATTGTCTTGAGAAATGTCATGGCAATCTTTTTTTTTTTTTTTTTTTGTACCATGGCAAACCTTTTTTCCACCCGTTATGGAAGTTTTTAACTGACTCAGCAAGAGGAAACGAATCTGTCCATCCACATAGCTATTGAAGTTTATCATCTATCACGGTATAGATTTTAGATCATATCATCCAGCTCGATTAGAATACATGTTCTGACCAAACACAACAGATCAGAGTATCCCTTCAAAGTAATGACTATGGTCAAATTCATAAAATTAGCAAAGACTATGGTTACATGTGTGCTTTTGTTTGAAAAATTACCACCACCTCCTGCTTTTCCCAATTCGAGAACCAGTAGGATTTGTGCATTTTACTCCTCCCCCACAGCCATCACTACACACACACACAGTGCCACACTTCTATGTCCATACTATTATCCATTTTTCACGTCCAATTGCTCTGTTATGGTAATCGTCGAAGGCTCGCCATGGGCTGATTACTCACAGCTGACTTCAGAAGCTTCTCCCTCCTCTCTCCTGCCGTTCTCCTGCTGGCTCTTAATGCACTATTAACCCATTCCTGCTTATTAATTCCTTCCTAGTCATTGCGAGGCGTCCACTCCATGATATCTGTCATCATTCCATGCCTATTAGCTCCTCGGCCAACAGTTATTCCTAGCACGCCACCACTCTTCCTCGTCCTCTCCCCCTCCCTCCCTCTCCTAACAGTCTGTTTAAGGAAGTGTAATTGCTGTGAGGGGGGCCTCAGTAAGTAGGAATTTAAGATACTGCCACTTTGAGGCCAAGCTGCAATTGTATTCCCGTCGCTCTCGTGTGATTACAGTGTCCGTGATCCTTCATGCTACTCATGCTTTCTGTATTGTGGTTGGCTACAATAATGGTTGTTACAATTAGGTCACAACTGTGATGATTTCTGCAGGGCTGTTGTCTTCGTTCAGTTATTTAATGGACAGTGCTTTGTGGTGTTTTTTTCTCAGTATGGTGTGCTTGCTGTCTGTGTTGTGGTAAGGCCTGTGTTCAACTGCCTTATCCAAATATGACTAAAACGGTGTGATTATATCAAAAGGATTGTTTTCTGAAGGAGTCCGCAGAACTTGATACACTGACATAATTTTCTAAAATGTTTGACATTTTCATAACTTAGTTTTTGTGCCTGACTGTTTTGATAAAAAACACCGTTGGTAACCAAAGTTTCTGAAAGTTTTGGTCAGGTCAAGTGCTTTTCTTGGTGGACCACTGCTCTCATAAGTCTGTCTGTTTGGGCCTTTTCTGGACAGGGATTCTCTCGGAGTACTTTATGTTCCCCCGCTATAAATCCTAATGGAGCGCTCTTGGATAAAGAACAGGAATATTCCTCACAGTGGATCTTGGCAGTTGGCTCTGGAACTGCCGCTTGTGTCAGGGCCTGTGGTTTTGGACCGTCCCGAAACATATGGAGGAATGCTGGAATCACACAAAGCCCTTTAGCTCGCCGGGCTCAACCGCACATCGTCTCGGGTTTCCTTAAGACCACATTAAAGTGGAGCGGTAGCACAAAGTGTGGTCTTTTTGATGGAACTTTTACTGATTTTTATACAGGCTGGTCACACATGACTCCGCAGCCGTCAATCAATCAAAAGCAGTGTTTATTCTGCTTTTTTTCCACACAAACGTTGGTCCCAAAGCAAACTTGACCACGAGTGGCCCAAAAGTGCCAAAGCAATGAAAAACTAAATTATAAAGACAGCTGTTACTGCAAATGATCTAAGACAATAACGACAGACTGGGTAGAAACCAAGACCTAATGGTTGTGTTGATATTATAGGATCGTGCAGTCTACACAATCCAATTGTGGCTTAAACCAAGAAAACACTATAAGACTAAGATATATCTCAGATAAGTCCAATACAGCTTTATGACTTGGTGAAACATAAAGCTATGGTGTGCATGGTGAAATCTTTTGATGTAAAGTTTTCTCTGAATGTGCTGTAATGTCTGGCAGGCAAAAGAAAACAGTGGCAGAAGGGTTTAGGAGCGGTGCTCACATTGATGAAAAAACCTGTTAGGGGGCCCAGGAGCAAAAATTTTCAGTCAAGCCCCAACTGACCCCTACCTATAACCCCTTATTCGAAACCTGTTTGTTTATGTCTGTTTATGTTTATTATGTTTATTGAGACCTGTAGTCCTTTAGTGGAATAAGACTGACTGGCCCTCAGTTGTCTCCAAGTTGGAGGTAATTTGAATGAACACAACTTTATTTAGAAATATTCACCATTTGAGGACAACGAAAACTAAAATAAGGTTTTTAAAACTAGTTTGGTGTGAAAAAAATACCGTTTACTCAAGGTGTACTTGCTAACTTTCTTTCAATCATTCATCAGCCACTCACATTTGATGCCAAAGATTATCCTTGAACAAATATGACCCCCCTCTCCCCCCCCCACAGACTTACACACAACTCCCTGTTATTATGTACAATGACGACAATCTCTGTGAGAACTTAGCAAACTCCATCCCTTGATGAAGACCATGACATGCTACTCAAAAGCTTTGAAAAGACTGTAGTAGGTGGATTTTTTTTTTTTTTTCAAATTAGTAAAACCAAGTCAAAAACGACTTGGTGCTAAAGTTGGAACCAGCCATGGTTCAGTAAGGAAGCAGATGGAGACTCATATTCAGGGGACTCAACCTGTACTATCCCCTTATATTCAGTTCTTTGACTCAGCCAACGGCAGGCAAACATGTAACTAGAGGCCAAGAGCAACTTTTTATATGGACTAAAGACTACACTAGGTGACAAAACAATCTCACAAGGCCATGTATATGTTCAAATTTACATTTTTTTCTGAGGACTTTAAGGACTTTTGGTCCATGCTGGCTTAAAAGTTAAGACTCAAATTCATTCTTGACCTGGTCACCACGCGAGAAGGTCTGTTTAGTAGTGGTAAGTACAACTATTGCTACTCTGCTTGAAGCTATCCTAAATCTTCTAGGAATAAAAACCTTACCTTCATGGTAAATGACTTTACTTTGCTACTGACTATACAGAGTTTTAAAAGAGTAAAGTAGATCTGTGCTGTAATTGCTGACAGTATTTAAGCCCCATTACAATGAGACCCAGTCAGCTCTGACACAGCTGAACACCATCCATTGTCTCATCCCTTCCCTCCTCCCACTCCCCTTTTTAACTTTCCATCTTATTCAATACTAACCCTGACGATTTGGCATTCACACCAATTTGCCATTCCCAACTCTGCTAATAACTCCGGCCTTTTATTGCATTAGCGATTCACCGCTCCGCTGTGGAAGTCATCGCCTAGCTGTTCTCTCGCTAACGTGCTAGCCCCCTTTGATTTCCAGTTGCATATATCAACCTGCAATTACAGGACCTGGTCTGGAAACTGTCAAGCATGACTGCAGAGGTATTGGAGTTATTGCAATTACACTCAGGTAATTGAGCTGCCATGGGTGAAGATGTTAAACGCTGTGTCTATAGTGGGAGTCGGTGTCGCCACTGTCTCATTCCATTTCACTCCTTTTCTCTGCGTAACACACTGTGTTAAATGCAACTTTTTTTCTCCAATAAACCAGTCAGACGTACTAAACTGCAAAACAGTGTGAGCTGATATTTCTTTCTACAATGAACTGCTGTTAGATACACTGTGGCAATGCAATGCATTCTGAAAAGCTACTTTGTTCTTTAATTAGCTAGAACAATAGACAGTCAGATCAGCTCACCACTGAGAGATTTGTTTGCTTTTACAATAAACTGAATTGAAGACATTGTTATCCATTGTCAGAAATTTCTGAAGATGTTCTATGAAACTCTCATCTATAGTTTTCAGCTAAAACATTAACACTGACATAAAGATAGATTCGATGCACTTAGAACATCTAGAAATACAAATGTAACATTAAAAGAGCTATATCAGGTTTAACCTACTGTCAGTGTTTGGAAATGTGTTTATTGCCACATTACCTTATATGTCTTAATTTAGGTAAATGTCAGAGATTCATATATCCTTGGAGAGTGTATTCTAAAACCTGAATAAAATACCCTATACCCTAGTGCTGCACACTTTTCAGAATAACCAGAGCTATTTGATGAAGAAACATTTGACGTGAATAGTTGCATTTAAAATTTAGGGTGATTTTTTATAAATGTAGAATTTACCTTCATGTAGGAAAATGAAACTGTTCTCCAAAGAAAAATGACTGGATCGGTTGTTTATGCAAGTGCCCCAATACAACATTACATTCAAGTGACAGAAGCCCTCTACTGGCTGTAGTAATTATGATGGCAGCGAAGGAGGAAATTAGATGTTATGATGTTATTTTAGAGCGACAAACACAGCAACTATGGGCTAACAACAGCATCATCACCAACTGCTACTTTTTGTTCGATTTTACTTTTCATTTTACTCTTTTACTCAAGTCAAATAATGACAGTGACCTATCTGACTTTATTGGCGTCAAAGGTCAATACTAACAACAGGAATGACTAAACCATTATGGCCAAATTATTTACAGTACCAATAGTTAACACTTTTCCTTCACTACCAAACTTGATGCATTCATGTAGCTTGAAACACCTTGCAACTATCATGGTTACAGTGCAAATAGGAACTTCCAGCAGTTAATGCAGCGTAGCTTTTAATGGTGTACATTCACCAAATGTTAATATAGACTTTCCACTATCCATTTATGTAAAGATATTTTAATGTCAAGTTGTGTGATACCTTTTTCTTTCATTAAAACTGTCCTAGTGCATGTATAGTACCACTGACATGTCAAATGATGAATTCTGAAAGTATCAATATATGACTGTTGATAGGCAAATAGCAGCTCAGAAAATACATTTGCCTGATAAAAGTTTGTTTTGACTTTCATAAAACTTTTACATAATTTTTCACAAATCTACTGTAGAGAAAAAAATAAATACAAGCCTCCTGTAAATTCCAATGAATACAACCTTGTTACATCTAACACTGTCTCCACATGAAGTGAGGCATTAAATCTACCCTTTTATTTGAATATTGAAATCGAATAAATCTACCAGAAATGACATTTTAATATGTGAATTCTAACACTTTAATTCCCACAACTTAAGCCCATTTCAACATAACAGATTTGTTCTTCATAAACACAAATAGATGGCAGTCTAATAAAAATAGTGTATTGATGCCATTTTATTCAACAGCAACAGTTCTTTCAATCAAGCAGCGATGAAGCAGGCCACTGTTAATTGTGCGTGGATAACCAATAAAGTATGTCTCTAGCCTCAAAGTGCAACACAGAACATATATTTGTGCATGAGTCATTTTTAGGCAAATGACTATTAAAATAATCTGTAACTCTATTTGCCTTCACTTACTGATGCCAGAAATGACATCAGCCCTCAATGTTATAAATCAATTTCACTCTTAAATCAATTAATAGAAATAAACAAAACATACAGGCCTGCCTTTCCACTACGCCAGTCAATGGCCCCCCGATGAAATATCCTGAAAAAACTGGCCCATGGTTGAATCTAACTGCTGACCCTTGATATATTACATACAGTATAAACATAATACAAACAACCAGGGGTTCAAAGAGTTGAACTGTGGGTGGAATGCTAGCATTCTGGTGGACTGATAGAGTTAATATGAGGCAGCCTGTTAAAAGCATTAACACACATTAGATTTTACTGTATTCCACATCTATTTCGGGTGTCCTCACCTGGACCACCAACTTGTACTGTTCCACATCCTCTCACTTGAGCCACAGTGTAGAGAAAAAAGTTGCTTAGCTCAGTACTTTTCCTGTGAAGCTATCACTGCTGTAGAGTCCTCCTACCAGCTGGCTTCTGTCGACTTCTATCTCTCCACTTCTCTCCCTTTCTCACACTCTCTCCGTCTCACTCTCTTTTTCCCTCCCCACATGAACCTGGCTTTACCTCATCTACGCATCTGTTTTGCTATCTCTCTCTCTCTCTCTCCCTCTCTCTCCCCTTTTCTGTCCTCCTGTGTGTGCCTCTGTCTTTCAGTCTGTCTATATACACTGACCCTGTCCTCATTACCGTCACAACACTGCAGCAGCTGGTTGCCTGAGTCACAGCCGCCATTGTCGATTCCTCACTCGTCCCACTCTCACCCACTTAACGAAGTGAGGTGGAGGAAGAGCGAGTGAGAGAGAGAGGAAAACAGGTGGAGAGAAGAGGGCAGGAGCAAAAAAAAAAAAGAGAGTGAAGGTGAGAGAGCTGAAAGGAGGCAAAAGAAGAAAGTGAGTGAAATTCACAGAAATCGGAAGGGCCTTCAAAGGTTTTTACTTATGCTATTGGTTTCATATCGAATCATTTTATGTTTGACATGTGAATAAATTATTTTGATATCCTGTGTACTTACACAACACAACAGTAATTTAACATACAGTATAGTCAGGTTTGCTGTTTGTTGTTGTCTAGTAGGTCTTCTGGGAAAAAATCCTGCTTTAAATTTCTGCTTTGAAACAATCATAACCCTCATGACTGAGCAGACAAAAGAAAAGAACGCCACCTACCGAAACTCAAACTTCATTAACAGAATATTTAAGCAAACAGATGCTACCATAGCACCTACACTCTTTGATTGACAGGTGAGCTTGAGCATGTGCAGGGAAAAAAGAGCACAGCAGTGAATGCTTCTCTGAGCACGATCGAGAAAATCTTGAAAAGTGATGAACATAGGAAATCAGCAATTCAGAATTACATTTCAATCATTTGAATTCTGCTGGTTTGGAACAGTTAAATATTCTTTTATGATTCTTTACAGAAAATGTCCAATGGACGTCACACGCATGTTACTATGGTACTTTAGTGCAGCATTGCAAAGTGTTGTTGGTTAAAAATTGTACAAACATTCCATAATTACCATATTTCAGGGCGAACTGTCGTACATTAAAATCCAGACTTTGGCACAACAGCAACTGAGTTTGCAACGTATATGATTCTGTAACACTGTTCACGATACATTCATGGGTTCACCAAGTTGACTGCAATGGGCTCCGCTTAGCAGGTCAGTTTTCATTATACAGGTCATAGGACACAGGTTACATTATTTTACCATAAACCATTAACCTACCAAACAAATGATTTGACTTACTCTACAGATTTTACACATTAAAATCAGTATACTCTTTCGCGGCAGACATTTTTTTGCAGGAAAAGTACAATTAATATCACTGATGATGGCTTAATCCCTTTTACTTGAAATTCATGAGCCTAGTATAATAGTACATGATGGTTCACCAGTATGGCTTCCTTGGACACTTGAATGGAACTGAACCATGTTAAGGTTACCAGTTCCACCTGTTCGTCTCCTGCTATGACAAGTAAAAATACCTGCTGTGAAAACCTCTATTCCAGGACCCTGAAACTGAAGCAGCTAAATGGAATGGAATGACGTGTCCCAATGTGCCCCACTGTGAGTGATACTCACACTTTGAAATATAACCTGAGAAAATAACCCTGATGATGTCATCAGGGATTGGCGACTACAACTTTATGACAGAATTGTACAGTTTGGAAGATGTACATCACTAGGCAAGTGGGTGTTATAGAGATGGTTTCACATTGTATTATGGGAAGTGTAGGACATTTGCTGCTTTTGCTTTTTGGACCAATACAAGGGACTAAAAGTTGGGACATCTTGGCCTCTGCTGTTTTATTTTTATTATTTACAATTTTTTTTATCTTTCTCTTGTGAACCCCCAACTTGATAGAAGTCCAATACTACAGATAAATCACTGTTGTACCAATACCTATATCTTCCATAACCGAAGGTTCTGAAAAAGAGTCAGACTGTGTGAGGTGACAGTGAGTGGTGACAGTGGCTGATGCATGAGATCTCAGGGATGCAAATGTATCATTTATGGCAGATCTAATATTGATCAAGTATTGTATACCTGGCAACACTGCCGTGGTGCCACACAACCAACCATCTCGGGGTTACTTATGGCACCAAAGCTGGCCACAAAGCTTACAGAGCCAATTTCGGTACTCTGTAGAATCACCTTTATTAAGAGCGTGGGCTTGAGGCGAGCAGGGGAACAATGTAGATAGAGACAGATAGCAAGGGAGCGGAAGAGATATACTAGGTAAGGCTGCGGCGAAGGAGGGCGAGATAGTGACTGTGTGTGTGTCAGAGAGAGAGAATGGGAGGGGTGGGGGGGGGTGGGGGAGGTGGGTGTGGGTCGAGCTTAGCCAATCCTGTGCGTGGCACTCTCATCTGAATTAAGCTGTGCAAAACAGGCCCCAGGGCTTGGTTGCTAAGCAGTGAGATGGGCTTGCCGATTTCCACGGAGACCTCAGTGGCGAGAGCCTCTCTGATGGCCTGAACCAGACACCCCATAATAATGAGCAGCGCCACGGCAACAATAGAGACCCCAAATAACGGGGTGCACACTGCTCGTTTGCTGTAACGAGAGGAATTATGCATGTTATGCAGGATAATTCCATTGTACTGCTTTACCCCATGTTGCGATACTGACAGTGACCTCCCAAATATGCCATATGGAGCGTGTTATCTAAGTCTTTAGGCTCTTTATTTTTTAGCCAAAGAAATATCCAGTGAAATGTTTCTTTATGCCAGTGTTGGGTAATCTACTCAGCAAGGGATACCAAGTTCAGTTCCTCTTCCTCTTTGTTTGCCTCTCTAGCTGAGGGGGGCGCATTTCTAGCTATTTTGTAATTTGTAGCCATAGAGACATGTTGGTAAACTTGGTAACCGTGGCAGCAGGGATTCTATTTGTTTCCCTGAGAGCTCTCGAGGTCCGCTCGTAAGGGCATTTTCCTGAGGTCTTGTTTTTTTTTCTTCTTCTTCTTTTGAGGGGGGTACGGCTGGCGGAGGAATTGCGGGTGACCTTTTGGGTTTTAGAGAGTGGAGAAAGCTAAACAAGCCAAAGTCTGTTAGTCTGTCAACAAACACTTAAAGGTCTCAGGAGAAGTTGGGAGCCTCCGGGGGCCAGGGAATGCTATTCATCTGGAGTGTAGGCAAGCACGGTCAAGGATGCTTCAACAGGGCACGTAAACAAGGACAAATGCCTAGCCATTCTCGTAATAATCTGGTACCAATATGCAGACGCTGGCTGGGGCACTGTATGGGACTGCATGTTAAAGGTTAAGTGAAACATATGAATAATTATGTGCTGTCTCACTGATTCCCTTGTTTGGAGGTCCAGAAACATTCGCAAATGTTAGCGGTGGCATTGTAGATGTAGATGTATTTGTAGATGCAACAGCGAAGTCACATGTTACCTTTTTGTGTGTGTGTGTGTGTGTGTGTGTATGTGTGTGCGTGCATGCGTGAGAGATGGGATGACTGACAGGGTTGCTGTGACATTTTTGGTGTGATTATAATAGTTTTTTTTTCTTCATCTGATTAATATAGATTTAGACATTACTGCCCGGAGGCAAGCTAAAATGTCATAACTGAATCATAACTGGTATTTTTGGATTACTACAATTCATTACGATTCTTGTTTCCTTTTTTCCTGTAAAGATACTACATTTTTATCGGTTCATGTTACATGGAAGATTCCATTTTTTTTCAAGAAACATTGACATTTAATTTCACTCATCTCTCGTCTAATTCTTTATCATTACTCACTTTGTTTTTAGGGTTACTTTCATAGATTCATTCATGTATTCAGTGGCTCACTGATGATGCATTAGGAGACACTTTTGCTGGCCTCTCCTGATGCCTCTTATGTTGTAAGCAGCTGCTTTTATACCTTCAACTGCTTTAAAACATGATCATTAGCATAATACTGCATGTTAAAAACTCTCGAGAGCATAGTTCATGCTTTTAAAGTAAAAGTTTGTTGACCTTCATCTGCACCTCTCGCCACTTCTCCAAACAGGAGCATGATCTAGCAGGCACAGTGCACTGACTCCTTTACTATTTACAGTCTACCTTTACAGACATTTTAATTAACCAAATTATAAAATAAACAGCAAAAAAAGAGAAGAAAAGCACATTTTAAATGACAGTGTTAGTGGTGGCCCGATGTGGCCAGGCAATTAGCTGCTGCCAGGGAAGGCGACTGTGGCGATTTTTCTTGCTTAACTCATTAGAGGGGTCTCCGGCAGTGTGCTCACTCATGTCAGGCCCGCATAATTACTTTAAAACAAGAGGAAAAAAAAAATCAAAGTAGCCACTGTCTGGCATTGTTCGCTGCCCCCTCATCTTGGAATTTAATTAGGCGTTCATTTTAATAAAAGCCCATTTGGGATGAAATGCAGCGTTAATAGTATTCTGGTCCCCTAAAGGCTGTCACGTCTTCATCTGTGGCTTAGATGGACACTGACAGGTGACATCATGGCTTTTTATAACCAGATATCAAAGCGCTTTGATAAGATGGTGGAACAATAATGTACAAACCCAAATGGAGCTAAAACTCACTGGCCATGAAATATTAAAAGCACGTTTAATCATTATGTGACTGAAATGGATTTAATAGGTGAAATCAGTGAGATTGTAGCTTTCATTTCAGTGTATTTCTGGCCCTCGTGGTTCGTACCATATGCACAACATCAGTATGGGTAGTACTTGACAAAATACACAATCATTAAAGAGCTTGATTTGACCATTTCTCACTGTTTGGACAAGGCAGTAATGATGTTTTCTGGTCTGACTAAAGTGTAATTTTTCCAACATTTTGCTGCAGGAAAGTATTTGCTGACTTCAGAATTAGATGCTCAGTGTGTTATTAGTTCCTGATGCTGTGTGTGTGTGTGTGTGTGTGCTTCAGGAGGTTCAGCATCATGACACAACTTCCTCTTAATGCCATCGTTGTGTCCTCACACAGGGTCTCGCAGCAACAAAACCCCTGCCACGCGGGGTCTCCCCAGCCAATCACACTCCTTTATTCACCTTCTTGCCCCGCTTAAATCTCTTATCTAATTGGTCACTGGTGAGTTGCCCTCTTCTCAGGAATGCTGATGACCGTGGGATGGTCCGGTTTTTGTGAACCTCTGCTGATCCGTGAGGAATTCCAAACAACTTCCATTTTAACTCCCCAACCGAATACAGACATAATAAATACACATTATGGAAGAGAAACAGTAGAGTCTGACCTCCATGGTAACCTCTAACCTTTTGTTTTTCTGACTGCTGCAGCCAGGTAAACAGGGGTTGGGGGTTTGATTGCAGAGGTTGGAGAGCTGGGAAGGGGGTTCAGAGACAGCTTTGGCTTCACGTGCAGCGATAGCCTCTGTTAAATCCTCTTTTAGTGTACTATACTGTTATAGTATGTTATTGTTACTATATTGCTGGAGCAAATTCCTGGTGAATGTACATATGAGTTCTGGACAGAGAAAACTCTTGAGAATGGAGCTAAAAATGACTATATAATCAAGCAGGTCCTAGTGTGTGCGTGTTGAAATAAAGGCATTGAACTGCTGATGAAGAAATCTCAAATCATCAAATCTGAATTAGCTATTTCTTTGCCCACTTGGGGGCAGTGCAACAAGCTGTAAACACATCATTGACATACACTATAGTATAGGCTGATACCAAACGGTTGCACATCCAGCAGATACAGACAAACATTCAGAGCATCATTCATTCTGAGTCGTTTTTTCTGTTCACCAATATTCACTCTCCTTTTAGCTCTGTTTTGGTCTCCACCAACTCCTGAGAGTGCTCTGCTACGTTCACCAGCTAATCGCTAAATTCTTATGTCTTTTATTTGCTGCTGGATAAGTAAGGTACAGTGAGTTTTTAGAGGTGTGATCTGTGAGAATAAACTGAAAGAGTTAGCAAGTGCAGGCTGTAAAAACAAAACAATGAATTAAAACACTAAAATGCTACTTAGAGCTGATTAGAAATACAGTGTCGGGTGATAATTGTCTGTGACTATGTCACTGCCAGCGGGGTGGGGGCTTTTAATGATAGAGCGCTCAGTGGTCGATGACTGTCAGCCATTGGCAGTGCAACCCTATTTTGCACTTTAATATAACACCGTTGGTGTGCAAACGAGTACGAACTTCCGCTTACGTAGAGGATGTCAGTTGTGTAGGCGATCCTTCAGTGTGGCCCAGGAAGCATTCACGTACACACTGCTTAAAGAATGTGGCCATATGCGGCCCAGACCACCTCCGAATGTGGTCTGAGCGATAGGATCTCAATGCGTCCTCAATGCGTCTTGGGTGCATTCACACCTGTACCGAGACACATCTTAATGCCATGTGTGAACAGGGCCTAAGTGCCAATATTTAGCATTTAGCTCAACGTACTACCAGCTTTGCCCAAGTACAGCCTCACAGACTCTTTCACTACATAGGGTGAAACACAACTTTCAGCACAATTACTGTGGAGACGCTATGTATACTCTGATACTAAATAATATACTTCATTAATTTCATCTTCATGTGGTCTCACCTGTCTGAGATATTTTCACTGCATATTAGCAACAATGAGGTGAAACATCTTAAAAACACCACACAGATGCTCCTTTGTCTTTGTTTGATTTTGAACATGAAGGATGCTACACTAGAAATGAAATAAACTGGGTAAATAGTTTAACAGTGTTTAAAATCTTTACATGGTTGGATGAGTAGTGAATGATCCTAAATCCTAAAATGCCATTTTAAATGACCATAAGGCTCACTTAGATGTCCTTCTTTGATCTTGACATCATCTTGGCCATAGAAAAACATTATTTTATTTAAAATTCCATCAATTTGAAATGAAGCCTTATTTTACTTTTGTCCTGAGTGTTCATACACCATCATTTTAATCTGTCTCTCTTCTGGTAGAGGTGTGAAAGAACTTGACCTGCCATGGAAAGGAGGTTTCATTGTACCTGTGACCTTTGACCCCAGGGACCTTGTGTCTTGTTGCTCTTGGTCATCACCAGTGCACATGGTTCAGACCAGCACACACCCGTCTTCATTCATTACCTTCAGCGGGAAGTGTGTCTGTTTGTAAGCATAAAGCCACACACACAAAGCCATGCATGCACACATACACAAACACACACACAGAAACACACAAACACACACACACACACACACACACACGGTGAATACAAAGAGGGAGGAGTACAATGAGAGTAGCTTCGATCAATTCTGCATTATAAAAGAAGAGTAAAGGCCAGCATGTATGTATACATGGCCTTGCAACTTTAAAGGCCATGAATGTAAACAATTCCAGAACATATAGAGCCAAGCTCTGCATGGACTGTATTTTTCATATGAATCACAGTATTTGCAAAAAAAAAAAAAAAACACATTTGATTTGTTACAACAGTGTGTAATTTCTGGCAGTGACACATTGTTTATATGTGTAATGGACTTAAAAGAGTGATTGAAAATGCAGAAGGCAGACAGAATAAGTATTCAAATTAAGATGATCCAAAGCAAACAGAAAACAGAGCAGGGAGACATTACAGCTAGGAGCAGACTTACTGATATAACGATTTACTGATGTACTGAGCAGCAGAACAGGAAATCAGCCAGTCGTTGTTGTCTGCCTTTAAAGATCCAATTCAATGGACACTTGAACATCCAAGAAAACATGGAGAAGAGTGCATCTTCATGCAGTCCAAACAACAAAATCTTCACTGACATATGATTTTAAAAAAAAATCCAGACTTTCTATCTGTCTTATCAAATCAAACAGCCTTTCTCTCAATATTTAACAGCCGATTAGTTTACAATTAAAACTGATCTGTCCCTGTGCTGCTTCAATCACATTAAAGTGATGATACCATTTCATAGGACCTTTCATGTTGCAATCCTTAAGACTTCACTCCTGGATGTTTTGGCAATACCTGTGGTTACTGGTAGTAACATTATTTTTTAATAGAACAGGTCCCAGAGCTCCTTTTAAAATGATTTCAAAATTAAATTACCATCTGTGCCAATGTTCAGGTTATGTAGAGAGGTGGACATGTGGAGGTCAGGGTTTTGAACGGGTATGTAGCAGACCAGTAGTGGGAGTCAGCAGCAACAAGAAATAAGTAGAAAACTGGAAAATAAACAAATAAATAAATGAAGATAGCACTTTGTTTATGTCATTAATGGTACTTTTGAAGGTACAAATGATAGATGTACAAAAAAATGCTTGCAGAGGAGCTTGTAGAGAGTACCGACTCGATCTTTTAAACTTGTTGTGTAGAGTCTCTGAATATCTTGAAAGTGCTCTATAAATTAAATGTATTTCTCCACCCTTCCTGGATCAAAAGTGGAAGTTAGCAGCCACAAGAAGTGATGAGTGGACATTGGAAATTGGGAATAAAGGTGAAAAAAGGAAAATAAGCAAATAAATAAATGAAGATTGAGAGCATGAGGCAGCTAATTGTATAGTAGTATGAGTACTGTTTTTGTGATGCAATTTAATTATCTATTAGCTGAAGATATGATATAATGTTTTATAGGAAGCCCTTAACTTGAATATATTGTAATATGTACTTTGATCAGATTCCATATATGTATGATGGCAAGTTTCATTACAATGTAAAGAAGATGGTTGTGCATAAGCAAAAATTTTCATGGAAGTCCGCTCAGAATTAGTGACAGGGGTAGAAAGAGGGAAAGCAGAGAGGAAAGGGAGGGCAGGGAAGCTGAGGAGGAGTGAAAAGCTAATTAAAAAGATAAGTGACCAGCAGTCGCGGCCTGTCAGGGTGCAGAGCCACCGCTGAAGTTAACCCGCTCTGTGCTGGATGGCAGCGGCTGACAGGCTCAACAAAGGCTTTGTATGGCCTCACCTGTGATGGAGGCGCCCTCTGTTCGCAGGTGAAGGGCTACACAGGCTGGGGGTAGCACTTAAACACACTAATAGAAGGACACACACACACTCCTCCTCGCCTTCCTCTTTCACACTACCTCCGTACATCTCTCCCTCCTCTCTCTTTTTCTTCCTCTTTCTCTTCCCAGCCTCTTGTGACAGATCCAGGCGGTGGGTGGTGGCGCTGGCACATTGTTTCCTCCTCTCTCTCTCTCTCTCGCCTCTCTTTCTCCCTCTTCCTAACACACGCAGACGCACACAGATCTACACCCACACATGGGGTTATAATTAATACTTCTCCAGTATCCATATTTCATACTGTTTGCTTAGAAAAAGCCAGAGAGCTGGGGCTGGGGAGGGCTGAGGGAGAGGGAGGGATGCTAAAAAAGATCTCTAAGATTAATTAACGGTGGAAGAGGGGAAGAAAAGGGATGTGTCCCGGGAAAGCAGCAAGCTCTGCACAATGCGGCACACTTCATTTGAATAACGGAGCGGTGTGTTTTTCTTCTGTGCATGCGTGTTTGTGTGTGTCACCGCGACACCACTCTACCTGAAATGAAGGATAACTAGCCCACCGGATTAGAAAACGCACCATCTATCCTCCGTGCCTCCCCTCCCTCCCTGTTTCCCCCTCTTCTCCCCATTATTTGTATTCAAGGTTTTTTGAAATGACATTGCAATCTGATGATGCACCAGCCCATTATATTGTCTAGCAGGACAAATACCCTGGCGTTTTTCTGTGTAGAACTAACAAAATTTTTCCATGTCAGAGCGTATGTGTGTGTGTGAGTGTTGTGGGGGGTGCATGGTGGTAATATTCCAGCGGTCCAGGGTGGAGGCGAGGCCCTGGGAATGCTGTCATTAATCCTGGAGGAGGGCTGTTGCGCACTCGGATTATTAGAGAAATAAATTTGCATGCTGCATATGAGCCAGGTGAAAAGCACTGAAGGCGCAAATTATATTTCCCTGACAGGCTGAGCGGGAGAGAACGGAGGCTGCCACCGTATCGTTCCAACACACACACGCGCATTGACATTCCTGCTGCTACACACAATCGCTCAGGAAAGCTGTACATACTGTATGCACAGATACAGGACACACTCAGGGATTATACATGTACGCACACATTATGGAAAAGAATATGCTAGGATGTACTGTGTAACTATCTCTGTTTTCTATTCAGAGAGAAACACACACACGGCATTTATTTGTGTGTAAGTATAGACAAACCCCTTAGGAAAGAATGCCAAGTGTGGACATACTCTACAGTGTGCATTTTCATTCCCTGCATGTGTGTAAATCTCTTTCTTTTTATATATATGTGTGTGTTTGTGTGTGTGTGTGTGTATTCCGCGGGGTCCTCTGGCTCTGGGCTGTCCTCTCACCCTGCCTGTAATGGTCCATGCAGGCCCAGCCTAATGGGGTGGACACTGGTGTCAACTTCATTACTTTACATCTCCCACCAAGATGAAAAGTCTCTCCCAGCTCGCACTTTGACCATGCTTCGTTAGCATCCTCGCCCCCTTTTTCCTTCCCCTAACCTCAAACAGAAATGTGAAACATTTCCAGAAATATATTGATGGAATAGTTTTGTTTAAAGAGGAGGCGAGGGTCGGGGGTTTAGAGTTGTAATCAGTGCAAATGAGGCTACTCAGAGCGTGGATGGGCCTGGTTGTCGTTGACTGTGTTTATTCATTCACCATTTCAGAATGAGTCACTAGCTGCTTTCTAGCCTGGCAGAGTGCTTTTACAGTCTTGAAAACACTGCTCCCAAAAGTCTACGTGATGCTTTTTCAGAGATTTTGATCAAGGTGCAAGTGTTTGATTTAGAATCAAGACCACACCAACTTTCTAAAAAAAAATTTAAATTAGGTTGATGACTGCATGGATCCAGCTTTGCCAACCAATTTCCATCTGGCGTGTACAAAGCTCAGTACTGCAGCTGACCCATTATCCATAATTGTCTGTAAATCAATTCTGGATCTGGCCCGATCTGTAATCAAATAAATGAATAAAGTAGCCTTAATGGTGCAGTATGTAAGAATTATGTAAGAATTTTAGTTGAAAACATTCAAAAATTAACTAAAACTCTCAACAAAATGTGAAGAAATAATAAAATGAGACCTCCACTGACTGTCTCAGATGCCTGTGGACTGATCTCTATGGGAAGGACTCGGGATGGTTTTGCCGGAAAATCCAAACGATGTGATGTTTATGCATGCTCTTGAGTGCCTTGCCTCTTTCCCATCACCCTACAGTGCCAACAGGGTGCAACACTAGCTAATATTAGCTAAATGGAGTCAGCTAATGTCCATCCCCAAGCTGGCTTTCTTTATTGGACAGGTAAGCTAACATTACTTTAAAGCATGAGAAATATACTGTGGTACTCTGGTTTTGGATGCTGACTGCAGTTCACTTAACAGCCACTGGTGTCACTAATGAGAAGGAATTTCTGATTCTTACATATTGCACCTTTAACTTGGCTGAACTGATGTTTAATGGCAAAAAGCTTGTTAGAAAAAAAAAGGTAGCAGTGTGCTGGGAGTCTCTTAGAGACATTTGAAAATCACAATACGATTTGAGAATCTCTTCCATTTATAGAATCAGAACATCAAACTAACTTTTCACTCCCTACAGACATTCTTCAATGAATTCTCCTACTCATAATATTTCAAGATGTAATAAATGTCTCAAACGCAAGAGTGGCATGCAGGAATTTTTTTTTAATTTATTTTTTTTTTTTTACAAGATATTGAGCTCTTCTCCCACACAGCTGCGTAAGAAATATTGCATGTGCAAGTTTTTGTAATCTAACAGAACACAGCTGATATTAGACAAACAGTCATGATTGAAAATGTGGACTAACTGTTAATGCTTCAGTATGCCTTAAAGGAAGCAGTCTACTCAACCGTGTCTAAAAGGTAAAGTGTTATACCAGGTCTGGACAGCCACACTCCTCTGGCTGCATCCCGCTGCCTCTTGACGCAATGAATTGTACAAATAACAGCACTAATTCTCAGATACTCTCTCCTCACAAGTGTTCGATAGTGTTGTGCTCAGTTGTACACATGAAAAGTGATAGAAGTGTAGTTGTGTGAAGAATAAGAGAAGAGAGATTACTTTCACACTACTCTTGACCAGTTACTGCTTCAAGTGAGCATGATTGTCACATTGCTTGTTTCTGAAAGTTACAAAAATGTGTCAAACGCAGCTCCTCCATTCTGCCATCGGACAGGTGGATTCTGACTTTAGGACTGATTACACTGGTAAAAACAAAGTTTATAAAAACTGTAACACCTGGACTTTTTTTTTTTTTTTAACATTTCTCCATTATTTATATATTCCATCTTTCTGCTTTTTTGTCACTTTTTCCCATTTACTTAATTCATGGCTCACCAAATCTTATGCATTTTTACACCTCCATGTACCACTAATTAAAGACAATCTACATATTTTTATCACGCAACACTTTTTGCAGGTTACCCGCGAGTTCCCTGCTGTCTGTCCTCTCATTTCCTGTAATCTCTAATGTCACCATCAAAGTAAAATAAAATTCATAATAATAATAATAATAATGGTGATAAAAATATAGTAATAATGCCTGAAAAAATAGAATTTGCAGCACATTGTAAGGCAATAGTTTAGATTTTAGTAGACATGGAAATCAGCAAGGCCTCTTCACAACACTAGTGTAATTTAGAGGCATCACTAGGGATAGCAGTAAAAATATTTAATGTTTCCCGAGAATGTACAGATGAAGACACATGGTTCTGTATGTCCACTGCAGTGTCTTTGTCAGTCATCTTTCATCTTTTGGCCTGTGCCTATAGGCAGAGAGGGAGCAGCAGGCGGTGTAATTCTGTTCTAAAGCCCCTAGTTAGGCATGCATATATTCCTATTATAGTCAGCGCTCCCGGAACAAGACAACAGAGAGCAAACAGAATGACCTTGAAATATTTATCCCCAGCCTCGCTTCGGAGAATTAAGTTTGGTGTCAGGGGCAACTCGCAGCTATCCAGCTCCACTTTGTGTGGATGCATGCATGGCCGTACACACCCGCGCGCAAACACACACACACGCTCGTCCTCTTTTAACGGGCTATGTAGTCTGAGACAAACAGCTCATGTACCATCTTGCAGTGTTGAATATTAAAGGCGGTCAGGGAGGCAAGGCTTTGATTGGGACAATAAAGGCTGATGAACAGGATCTTAGAGCATGGGAGAGGAGAGTGTGTGTGTGTCACAGTGCAAGGGATACAGCCAAAACCCTGAAGTGGAAGCCAGAAGCTGCCCGGCACAGAATGCTGTGTGTGTGTGTGTGTGTGTGTAGAGGGAGAGAGAGAGAGAGGGAGGGTGAAGAAGGCTAAAAGTGACCCAGTCCAAGCAAATGTGGGTCAATTTGATGATAAGAATGGTGTAAATGTAAAAAAAAAAAAAAAAAACTTCTGTACTGTACTTCCTCATGGCTCCAGTTTGTAATGTGCAGTAAGAAATCATTATTTCAGTTTGTTACATTTTGGGTCTTATTTTTGTAGTTTGGGTCATCATTTCCATCAGTTATGATGACCATGTACTCACCAAAGTAATTGCTGACATCTGGGAACATGGTGACACTGGTACAACAAAGAAAAAGAACAAGAAATACAAGCAGTCAGATGATCAGTTTGGAGGCAAAACTCAAAGTCAGTGCAACCAGCATCTTGCCCACATTGAACAGGCAAACTGTGCTCAAAGTTACAGTGAGCACAGTGGGTCAAAATTAATACAGGGAGTTAGACTGTAAAATGTGACAGATGTGTACAACTGACAGTTTGGATAGTAGTTTACTCTTTGCCTTGATTTCATTTTCCTTAGAATGTTTGTAATTATAATGTAATTATAACAGGAGGTTTGTTTTAAGGGAAATTATGTAACTTTTACCATAAATGACAATTACAGGAAATTTTCATTGCTCATTGCATTGTGTTTGTAATATGATAATACCACAAGTGAAGAAGAGTCATAAAGTCAGCAGACTGACTCAGTGATGTCTGTTATACAATATCTATCTAAATTTTCCAACATTAGCCAACATAAGCTATTGTTCATACCAGGCAGAGAGAGGCTGAGTGTACTGAACTGAACAAAACAGTTTTATTGCTTATGAATTCAACTTTTCATTTGTAAAAGGAAAATTGTGTTGATTTGTCTGTCAAAACCCACATAATCGCACTTTAAAACCAGATTCTGATTGTGTTTCTTGTATAGTTGAAGTTCTTTTTAGAGTTGTCGCCACGTTCCGAGATGTCAGCAAAGAACTTGTCGAGGATTTGAACTATGGCCAAAACTAACGATCATGAACATGTTAGCAAAAACTATTGAACATATTAGCAAACACTTACCTATTGAGTCATCCAGCAGACACATAAAGAATTTAGTCTTTGTAGCACTCTTTGGGTCTGGCTTGTTAGCAGCTGTTCACCAACTAGTCACTGACTGTTTTTACAGGCTAACATCATCTGCTGTTTGGTGCAGGACAGGTAGTGAACAGTAGGTTTTTCAGAGCTTTTTTTTGCTGTAAACAGCTGCATGCTGCTGCTGAAAATAAGTATGAGAACAGAGTTTACTGTTGGAAAACCAAAACAATGAGCTAAAAGAGGGTAAAAGGCTCCATAGACTTGACACGAGCTGCACAGCCAGCTGGTTTAATCATTTGAGCGAAACCAAACACACGGTCACTTGATGAATTATAAACACTATTTATCCGTGCAGCTTTAAAACAGACATGATGTATATATTTTTTTTATTGTGTTAAAATATATAGTTTCTGTCCACTAAATTAGGACACACAAAAAGATGTCTTTAAAATTCCACTGATAAGCATCCTCTTCACAAACTTAGTTTGAAGTTTCAATCAAACATTATTGTTCTTCCTCATCAGCCATAGATCAAAAAGAATCACAAACAACTTTTTGATTTATTTGGAGATATTCTAGCTAATGATCCATTACAGAATATCTTAAGGGACGTCTGTATGGGAGACATGATTGAGGCTTCGCCAAAAGCCTCTTTGTTGTACTTATGTAATTGTCATGTTCATAGGGATTTTTTATTGAAACAATAACAAAGCACATGTCCACAAATTAGCTTCACTTTCTCCCATTCAACTTCTCATTGTCTGCAATGCCTGTGAGGGCTTAGAATAATGGATGATTGGAGAGGAGAAAGGAAAAGCAATGGGCTGTGTGTGTTTGTGTGTGTGTGTGTGTGTGTGTGTGTGTATGAAGGGGAAAGCATGTTGGCAGTGTGGTAAAGAAAAGCCTGCTGGATTGTTGGAGCACAGTGGAAGGATGCCTGCCAGTTTTTACGCCACCGGGACTCTCTGACCTGCGCTTGTGTCTGTTTGTGTGTGTGTGTGTGTGTGTGTGTGTTTGATTGCGTGTGCACAACTGAACTCAGCAACAGAAAACCTCCGCCCGTTCTTGCATGTGTTCACACTGTGTACACTTGCTCTTCTACTGTGTGTGAAACTGCGTGTGTGTGTGTGTGTGTGTGTGCCTCTACCCTGTGCTCAGTGTGTGTGTGTACATGTGCACCTGCGTATGTGTGTGGGAGGCAAGCAGATGAAGACAGTGCTTGCCTCATATTCGATGTGATCTGCAGCCTCACCTCTGTCTTTATATTTAGCATACGATCCAGCTCCATGTTTCATTATGCATTCCCATCTACTGTTCTGTGGTGTGAATCTTACATCTCAATTAGCCTCTCTGTTCTGGACATAAAATACATTATTTGTGGCAAGAAATGGAAGAGCAAAGCAACTCAAACTTGCAACCAAAGTGCACGTGAGTGACACATCCTAATTTACTCCAATGCACACACATGCAGCAACAACACAACATACTTTCTTCTGTAAATGATTGACTTTCTTTAACATAAATGGACGTATACTGTATGTTGGTGGATGGTGCTGTCTTTCATTTTATATGAAAATAATATAAGAAAAGCTTAAGATCTAAATATTATGTACATGTATCATTTAACAGTTTCATTTACAATCACTTACTCAACAACAACTGGCGTAAATGTGTAAATAATTCCATCTACACTATAGTTAGGACACATGAATGTGACTTGACTTTAGGTTGTTGCTCTCTGTCAGTTAGGAGAAACTTGCACTCTTCAATATATATTCATGAAGCCCTTTTTATTTGCCTCTATTCTGCAGATTAGGCAAACACACTACTTTACTAAGTCTCAGGGTTGTCTTGATCTCGGGGATTTCAAAGCTTGGCCTTAAAATGTTTTGCTCCACTCAGATGGAACAAACTGTGGCATGATGTGAAATCGTTACCACTTGATTTCTTTGGTGGACTTTAAAGTATGGTTTAATGTTTGTCTTTATGCTTTCTGATGCACTTTTGCTTTATCGTCCTATAGGTCACCCATAGAAAAGAGTAAATTGCTGTAATGGGACAAAGCTGTATATATAAAAGCTCAATGAATCAATCGGTGAAAAATTCATATGGACCTTTGACTGATTTAGGAACCAGAAATCTATCACACTGTCAGCTGTCACTTGTTAAGTCTGTCATCAGGTAATACTAATTTTTAGACCTATTTGAAATGAATCTTTGGTAAAAATTTGTTTGCTAAATAAAATGTGTAAAAGTGACTGGCAATGTGCAACAGTTTTTTTGATTTTGAAGATTTTGTCCACCTGTCATTAAGACTTTACGGTAGATATGGACCTTTTAACCTGCTGACATGACAACAGGCTACAAGACAGTTCAAAGGACAGGTTCACAATTTTTGAAATGTATTTAAAAGTTTATCTGAAGCTAATACGAAGCTTCAGCCGTCCAAATGAGTCAAATCAAGTAGATATCTTTCAACGTTACAGTCTTTTTAGTGCTAAAGTTCCTCTTTTTGTTACTTTACTTCCACCGTAGCTCAACAGGGAAACACTGTCCGAGGAAACACAAAGAGGGAACCTTATGCTAAAACGTTTAAATATATTTTTGCACAAAATGATTGTGCGGACAGACTGTGGATTTTGGCCCCCATCACTTCAATCATTCTTTTAATAGCCAATATGAACAGAAGGAATGATTACAGCAAGGAAAACCTCGTTGAGTGTTCATATGGGCACCTGACTGTTGTTTTAAGACACACTTGAAAAATTGTGAACCTATCCTTTAAGGGTCAATCCAAAGAACACGCCGTCAGCTGTTTTTATAGAGACTGTTTCTTTGGCAGAAAGTAGTTCCAATGAAAACTGTGACAGATATTTCAAAACCTGAGCCAAAAAAAATTAAATAAAAAATAAAACATAAGCTCTGTACGTGAATAGATACCACAAGTGTAAGTGAGAAAATATGTCTTTTTGGTGTGCGATTTGGGTGAAGCAACTCTTTAAACACAGTCACAGTTACTGCAGTCGAGGTCTGTCGGGACACCAAGCAGCTTCACTGGAACAGCAGGAGGGGATTGACGTCTTGCTCAAGGGCACCTTGACAGTAGTTGTTCAAGGAGGGAACAGCTTTACTTAGTCACACTCCCAGCTTAAAATGCTGCCCACATCATGTCAACGTAATCTTAGATCCTTGCCCAGAGAGTTTCCCTTAATCTTACATTACCATATCTGCTATACAGGGCCATATGAACCTGTGAAATGGAAGTAGAAGCCTAGATATACATACACACATTAAAGGTATACTATGCAGGATTTTCCTAAAAAACAATGTTTCGACTCATACAAAAGTAATCCCTCTCAATCATCACTTATGACCCACTAGAATTGGTGGCGATGTATGTATCTGCAGATACTCTGCCCTCTTCCTTATTATTTTGCTGTGTTCAGGAAACTTCTGGGCGTCAACCTTTGGGCTGTGGGTGTGTAGCCCCCAGCCAATAACAAGGCGCAGGGTGTGAGGTTGGGACTTGTATCGTAGCGACCAGGTTACATCCCTGTCTCCATCTCTCTCCTCTGCTCCGCTCTGCTCTCTGTCTCTGTGTCATGGATGTATAAGGAGCTGCAGGTCTGTGTGTCTGCTTGACCGAGGGCGAGGCTGAGAGGCGAGAGGACACAGCGGACAGGATGAAGCCATGCATTCACACCAAATCCAGCAATGCAGTACCTTCCTGCAGGGTTGTGCGGAGCTGTGGGTGTTTTTATATGTGCTTTAGAACTACTGTGAAACAAGAAGAACATAGCATTTTGTTTCTCTGATTCCCAGCTTTTGTCTCACCAGCACCACTTGCTCTCTTCATTCACTCTCTAGCTTGCTCAACCACCAATGTTCTCCCTCTCTCTCGTTCTGCTCTCAGCTCACTCTGATCGAGCAGGGCCAACTTTGAATGCTGTGTTAACAAACACCAGCCAACAAATCCTGCATAGTATACCTTTAATGTACATGCATATAAACCCTGCTTTTAACATGGTGGTGTTGTATGTGTCTGGTAAGGCTGGGGAGGTTTGGTTTTGATCATTGTCACACCAATGTCAATGTATCATCTCTGACTGGACTTCCACAATGACCTCTGACCCCTTGCAGACCATCCTCATCAAGTCCTAACACATAGATCATTCCACAAAGTGTAAGGCATTATGGGAAAACCAGTGAATTGGTAGCATTTGGTGTTACTGTATGTAGAAAGTTGTACATAAGATTCGTGTGTGTCTGACAGCTCAGCCTCTTGACTAATCTCAGAGCTCACCAGAAATCCAGATTTTTTTCTGGTGTTTTCTTCCAGTTTTCTCCCTTTCCCTCTTGTCTCTGCATGTTGAATTGGCGTCATTAAGTCTCTGCCAAGTGTGAATTTTTTGCTCGAGTTTAAACATTTTCAACTCAAACCATCTCATCTTCACCTCAGTTTATGCTGCCCAGGGCAAATTTGCACACACTTGCATCTTTCTATTCAGTTACTACAGATAAAATGCGCTTGACATTTGGGCTGAACACACCTTAAGAAGATGAGGAAAACTTCTCAAAAAGAAAGAAACTACTCACTAGAAAAATTACAGCACTGTTAGTTTGTTCAGACAAACTAACGGACAGAAAATGTTAGTGTTTCAATATACCAATACAAAGACTTTGCAACCACTGTGGATTTGACAGCAATGACTGCAGTCTGCATTTCATCTCCTACCAGCAACTTTTTTTTTTAAATTTTAGGTATGAATGTGATCTTTAGATGCCTAAACTTAAGCAGAAATGAACATAACGTTTTGCAGTTTATAGAAATTCAGATTTTATGTCATTTATTATCCAATAATGGCATTACAACTAGATATGCAAATCTAGAAATCCAGCTCAGTTGGTCTAATAGAAAAATCCAAAATGATGAGTCCAATGCTAGTCCACTCAGGTACAATATTCATAGTCTTAACATTGATTCAAATCCAGAAGTAAGCCCCCAGTCTGGATTGCTCAATCCTCATTGAACCTAACACCTGGTAAGACCCCACAACTCCAAGCCTAGTACCTTATTATCATTCTGACCACTGAACTCCAGTTAATTAGCTTCATTTAGTATTGACAGAGTGGGAGCTTCAGATTGCCCAGTCTCCTCAAAGAACTCTCGTAATCCTGTGGCAAATTTGAGAAGAAAATCGTGCTTGAATCATATTTAATTACTTTTTCACAAGTTCCCATAGGAATATTAAGGTAATTCCATAGCACAATAAAAAAGTTCACTAACATAGACACAATTTGGATTACAATAGAAATATGATGGAGGAGAAGAAATTACATCCAGAATAATAAGGTCATCATACTGTATACTTGCTATTGAGCTCCACAGATGCATCATACCTGTTGGAATATTCAATGAATATTATAGTTATTCTTTTTCAGGGGTTAGATGTATATTACTCTTTAGACTAAGTGAGAAACTGGCCATTAGGGGTGGAATGAGAGATCAGTTATTTACTTGCGTTGTCTGCACCCTGTCCAATCAAAATCTACCAAAAGCAGATTTGAGCATATAAAAGAGAGTGTTGTGTTTTCACCAGGCCAGTGGATTCACAAGCACAACAGAACATAGTGGACACTTAAAAGTGCAATATGTAGGAATCAGAAATTCCTTCTCATTAATGACACCGGTGGCCGTAAAGTGAGCTGCAGTCAGCATCCTGTTGCTTGTGCACAGGCTTGCATTCTGTCAGCACGAGCGAGCCGCCGCACTAACATTAGCCAGCTAAAACCACAATATCATAATATCTTTCAAAGGCTTTGCAGTAATATTAGCTTATCTGTCCAATAGGAAGAAAGCCAGCTCAGGGTCGGACGTTAGCAGACTCCATTTCTAAGCTAACGTTAGCTAGTGTTGCACCCTGTTGATGCTGTAGGGGGACGGGAGAGAGGCAAGGCACTCGGGAGCACGCATAAATGTCACATCCTTTGGATTTTTGCTCAATATTGCTTCAAGTGATGTCACTTGAGTCAGCATCAGTTGGGGCTGAATACTACAAGTCTGAAATTAAACAAATATGGGAGTGTGGAGGTTAGCAGACCTGCGTAGCTCGCTCCTCGTCCCTGCTTGAGGCTAGCAGCTCCAGGGTACATTAGCTGCTAATAGCATGATACACCCAAGTCTGTGAAGTCTCTGACCTACTGACAGCGGTCAAGTTTCACTGTGGATAATGTAGGTGCCAAGTTGGATGATAAATGCATGGATTAGATAAGACAATATCTCTGATTCTCCTGCATCAATGGACTGTGCTTCATGGGTCTGACAGTGTTATAGGAATGCAATGCTAAATTGATTGAATGCTCTTTTAATATCAGTGAGGCAAGTAGTAATGGAGGACAAATCGTTAGATCCAGGCTTTATTGGGACATAGCTGTTGCATATCACCCACACAACAATTGAAGTTGATGTCATGTATAGCAGTCAACGGTACGGTAGCCAGAAGGCCTTGGACATTTGATGAAAAGTGAAAAACCACTGCTTCTCTTGACACTGATGACATTGACACTGGAAAAAAAGACATTGGCTTACCCTGACATGTCATCACATGTGTTTATACAGTATATGGCTGGTATGTAGGCATGCATACAAAATATAAGCCGTGGGTGTTTTGTCATGTGTAATGTACCTACAGTGAATGATGCTGATTGTTTCTTTAAATGCTTTAAAAGAGAAAGCTTGATGGATTCAAGATCGCCATCCTTCCTTTTTGCCAGCCACCAAAGCACTACCAACGTTACAAGATTTATTTTGATATTCTTTGCAGCAAAAGCACTGGAATCAGACGACATTTCCATGTTTGCAACTTACAAACATGGAAACTTGGAAGTTCTGAGCAGCAAATGAAAGCAGCGTATGTCTCCATTCGCCCTCCCAAGCCTTTGGCTAGTGTTGCTCATTGACCTGTCACATCCAGCCTGGCTCGCCTTCTCCAACAGGGCCGGACAGCTGACACTAGTGCTCCCCTCCCCTTCTCTTCCTAATGTGTTGTGATAAGGAGCTTATGTGAGGTTTCCCTGGCAAAATTACCCCCTCAAGCTATTCTAACAGTCTGGCGTATGTGGGCGTACATTTCACGATCACTTCCATGTAGAGGTGATGCTGGCAAGCAGAGACGTTGACCACAAGGAGGGAAATGTTTACATGTTAACCTGGGCTAAAGACAAAGCAAGGAGAGGCCAAAGCCTGAAGACATGACAGCAGTGATTTCCATTGTTTTTCTGACACACAGGGACATGTAGTAGCCTGTAGCAGCAGCAGGGATCAGCTGTCCTCATACTCTTTGATTGCGTGAGCTTGCCATACGCAGTAGATAATATTGAACTGTGTATACAGCTATTGATTTGAATTGGTCGCATGCCTTTCCAAACAAAAAAAATACCAAAAGCAGATGTGTGGATGCAGAAAAGAGTGATTCCATGTCCATCACACACAATAGGATATTCTAGCATCCTAATCTTTGACAGCATTTCAGCAGAAATCAGTTCCACATGTGAGCCGTGGCACTAATGCAGTGTTTACATCAACTGATTCTGATGGCTTTCTCCTTTGTCTATAGGCTCTGTGCAACTAGCCTCTACATGTCCTTATGCAGAATGTGTTTTGTGTAGATGTGTGTGTGTGTGTGTGTGTCTTGATGCAGACCCCACATGTGTATGATGCTGCCATGTGCATGTCGATCCCCCGAGCTCAGACTGTAAGATGTCGATAGCCAACCTGTAAATGACAGGCACAGAGGGAGTGTGTTTAGCAGTTTGGCTGGATCTTAAAAAGGTCACACCCATACACACACACACTGACACACACACACATAAAGGAAAGGACATAGAAGCATGACCTCCTTTGTCGCCTCCATCCAGAGCTAAATGCAAGAGCCTTGTTCAGTTATTCAGGTATTTTTTTTTCTGTTGTTAACATTACTTTTAATGCATGTGTATCATTAAAATATCCCTAAAAATATCCCTTTACAGAGAAAAGGACACATCCTCATGCATTTCTGTTGCCACTGTCAAAAATTGCTGCCGTCATGGGAAAAAACTGTACCTCAAATTTTGGTGATTTGACTACAATTGAAGGATTACGCTGTTAGTCTATTGGTGGAGAGAAATCTGTCACCCCTGGGGCTTATGAAAGCCTCTCAAAAGCCACTGGATGAACTCAAAAATGCATAGTTGCTCAAGCTAAAATCAGAAACATAAAACCTGTTTTTTGAAGGACTTTTTTTTTCTTTGGTGTTTTAAGTTCTTTCCAAAAAGTTAACAATTTAAAGCTACAAGTTGGCTGGAGTTGCATATCAAATAGGGTTTCAGGACTGGAGGAGAAGTGTATCAGTAGAGTTGTGGTGCTCTGCTAGATATGATTCCTTGATTTGGCCTATATTTTTGAAGTGTAGGTGTAAACTATGCAATTTAGATACTCAGTGTGCAGACTGATTTTTTATTTGATTTCTTTTCTGCGATAAGATTTATTTTTTAATGAAATTGGAGTATTGCAAAGTTGTGCTTTTTAGTCATGTTAGTGGTCTGGCTCCAGGGATGGAAATGTCAATCATTCGGTCGACGCTTGGTCAATCCACTTCTGTGATCCAGACTGAAACATCTACAATTATTGGATGTTGAGATTAAATGTTCATTATTGACTTTGTAAGCAATAGTTGGCAAAACTGTCTCCCCATAAGGTCCATTTTGTAGCTTTGATTAAATTAAATTAAATTCCCTCACTGTTCCTCTGTTGGCACCATGAGGGTGACAGTTTTGGTTTTAAGTGAAGTATCTTGACAACTATATTGGATGGGTTGCCATGAAATCTGGACAGATATTCGGTTCCCAGAGGATGAATCCTATTACTTTTGGATCCTTTGGCTTTTCATCTAGTGCCATGAACAGGGCATGAACTTTTCACTTATCCAAAAAAATATCCTAACATCTACCAGATGAAATGGCCCAAAATTTTGTAGAGACATGCATAATTCACATATTGTAAATCTTACTAGTAAGTGTTCTCCTAACTTTCCTTCAAGCATCCACAAGGTTGATATTTTTGGTTTTGAAATGCATGTCTCACCAACTGTTGGATGGATTGTCATGAAATTTTGTACAGACATTCATGTTCCTCATAGGAGGAATTGTAATTGTTAAAAAAAAAAAGACCAACACCTGCAAAATGAATGACATTCCCATCAGCCTCAGCTATACATAATGTTTAATTCTAATTAGCAAATGTTAGCATGCTAACATGCTATGACAGTGAACATGGTAAACATTACCTGCTGAACATATTAGCATTGTCATTATGAGCATATTAGCGTGCTGACGATAGTATTTAGCTCAAAACACAGCTGTGCCTATGAATGCAGCCTCTCAGAGCTACTAGTGTGGCTGCAGACTCTTAGTCTTGTTTCAAGTCATCTAAATTAAACAACAAAATCCTTTGTTTTAAAATGACCAATATGAGCATTTTCTGATCTGATGCCCCAATTTGAAGGATGACATTGTTTGTTAGTGCGTTCCACAATCTTGCAACTTCTACTGGTTGGTTTAGGTTCCCTTAGAATAATAGAGGTAAAGGAATAAAGCCTTCTTACTATCAGGTGCACTAAATAGAAGCAGCTGGCAGCTATTAGAATGAAATCAGTATCAGTGACAAATGGAACGTCTTATGCCACTGTTTATTGCTCAAACACAAGGATATGTATGACCACCAGCTGCAATATTAATGTGTGTGTTCACATTTTTTTGCAGCATACTTTTCCTGCTTGGATGTCCAGCATTGACCAGTGGAAAGAATGAAGGATCACACAACAGATGGAGCCAACAAAGAAAAGTGAGTAAGTGAGAAGATTTCATGATCGATATCAATATGAACCAATGTCAAATTATTTCATGTAACAGTGGAGAATGGTTTGGTAGCCCTGCATTCACTTGCGCTCGCGGTGTCACCCGCACAGACATATAACATTATAAACCTCATTGGTACCATTTCTCTCTATTTGGCCTCCTTTTGCTTCTGTTTCTTTCTCTCTTTATCTCCCTCTATCCCTTCACCATCCTCCCTCCATGTCACCGGTGCCAGGACTGAGCTCGGTGGAAGAAAAACAGAAAAAAGAAAGAGTGAGGAAAAAGAGGGAGAAAGAGGGAGATTGGATTTCCATTCCACATTGGATCACTGGAGTGGAGTCTAAAACCACAGAGTGCGCTGGCACTGGACAAAGAGGCTGGATTCAATAAATATGTGGACTAAGCTCTCCTATTCAGACCCCGCAGTATTGAATTCCTTATTTAGGTCATTTAGACTGGGCAAAATTGATACAGTATGCAGCTCAAATCTATAGCTCCGTTTTTTTTTTCTCTCTGTCTTTGCCCTTCTAAATAAAAAGGAGATGAGAAGGAAGCCAGTGTGTGTGTGTGTGTGTGTGTGTGTGTGTGTGTGTGTGTGTGTGTGTGTGCAACGGCTGCAAGTGAAGAAGTAGCAAAATAGAGGAGTGGATTTTTTTTTTTCTTCTTTTCCATGTGAGCCTGTGAATGTTTGTGTATTTTGTCAAGAGAACGTGAATGACAAAGAGAAAGAAGAGGCAAGGAATTAGACAGGGGGCATGGAAAGCAAAAACAAATTGAATGAAAGAGATTGAGAAAGTGAGCGAATGGAGAGAGAAAGTGCGCGTGTGTGTGTATGTGTGTGTGAGGGAGAAAGAGAGAGACAGAGAGAGAGAGAGAGAGAGGTGGTATTCTGACATTTTATTAGAGTCTCAATGAGGTCTGCACAAGACAATGCTCTCCTGCCTCCTCGTTTAGCCTGATCTTAATTGGCCATTAGATTGAAAAATAGCCTATACCTCCTCTCCTCCTCCTCCTCTCCTCTTCTCCTCCTCTCTTCTGCAGCTTCAGAGCTGATTAGACCTTTGATTTACTAATAAACACAAAGAAACAGATTAGTGGTGGGGCTGAGGCGGCATCAGACATGCTTAACTGTGTCTGGAATAGGAAAATACCCGCCAAGGCCTTAACACTCACTGAAACCTATCTGATTTTCGTTGAAAGTATTTTATTTTTTTTTAATTTAAAGGTGCTCTGACACTGAAAATATTGCTGACAAAAGACATGCTTTGTGTGCTTGGATACACTGGTCTTCACACTAAATAAAACCTCACCTCCTGCTTTTTCTGTCCAAGGTTTCTTGACACTGTGAATTATCCACAATGTGACTAAATCAAAGTATTTTAGCAACTGTTAACAGAGTTGTAAGTTCCATTCCATGATGCCAAGCCATCCCGAGCTTAGATTGACCTGCTGGTGTTTATGTTTTGTAGCCCTTATCTTCCCTAGCTGCAGATGACAACACTTCACGCCTGCTCTACATTTTTTTCCCCACAAAACTCAGACTGGGCTCTTATGATAAATAAGACATTACCCACAATGAGAGGAACTCAATCAGTGCTTGTGTTGGCTGAGAGTGAGAAAGACAGGGATAATTACTCACTAAATAGGCAATCACCGAGGTGGCGCCCACACAATCAAGCCTGCATGTGTATTTTGGGGAGCTTCCACAGAAATGCCGGCCAGGAGCCTCGGAAAATGAAGAATCGAGCAATAAATTAGACGAGCGCCGGATCCCGCCGGGCTAATGCTGTAGCAGAGGTCACAGGTAGGGTTTGGAAGTGGTCATTAAAGGGCTGTGTTTCAAACTGAAAATCGCATGTCCATTGCAAAGTGAGAGAACAATCCTGTGTCATGAGAAATGGAAGAACAGTCAGTGCTCTCACATAATTTATTCTAAGCAGAAATTGAGTTTAGGCTGTATCTATTGCCTTTTGGGATGTGTTAATTTTCTTCTCTGACACATCCTGTAAATTTTGTTTGCTCATGTGGTTCTGAAGGGATTTCTTTGAATCATAAACTTGACTCATGACCAGACTACTAAACTTAAAAAAAATAAGTTCACCAAAGAGAAAAAGACATCACAAGCACTGTGCAGGGTTAGTTGTTGCTTAGTCAGAGTTTTGCCATAGCGATCTAGTCTAGTGAAGCATTGTGACAATAACCAGGTAAAAACACATGATACTGAGAAAAAAATGCAATTGGGTAATTTGTGATGTAGTAATAGAATATAACAAAGGCTTATACTTAAAGCTACACTATTCACATATCCCAAATTCTGGCCAAGTACTGGTCAAAGCCTTTATTTGCTTCAGCTGCAGTCTTTGTTTCAAACAGGCTTATATTAGAGACAGGCCTTTATTCCAAATATTTTCATATCATTTTTTAGTTTAAAAAAAGAAAAAAAAAAAACAGCCTCCCTGTTTTCTGATCTGCTCCCATTTTAATTTGCTGTTGATGGTGTTGGCTGTTACTTCAAACTCCTGTTTTTAATGTTTCTCATTACAAGTCTTCCATTGGCTCAAAGGGCGTAATTCCAAACATCTGCAGAAACACTTTCATTGACAGTAGCTTCACACCGATCATAAAAATGGCAAAGATGAAGCAACTGGAATTAGTAAGTGATGGAAACCAGTATTTTTGTTAAACAAGAAAAAAAATCAGAGTTTAAAGGATGATGAATAGGACATGACTCTGTTTTTATACTGGTGAATTGAATGCAGAGGAAACATATATATGTTATGCTAAATTCACCTTTTGTTTTATGTTGTCTTTTACTTGGGACTTTATAGTATGTACATTGGTGAGAAACATCACCATATATTGAAAACTGTGCACAATTTTGGCCCAAAAAAAACAAACAAACATTGGATAAACTATATTCAGCATACAGCAAGTCCATCTAGCTAACTACAAATGGTGCTTAATTACTTTGACTAAAATATGAATCTATCAAACACAGACTCAATATCTGCCTTGAACAGATATTTAAGTGCATACAATTTAATGACAGTATCTGAATAGAAAGCATATTTGCATACTGTAATATACATTATTACTTAGCAATTATTAATTGGCATCTCGCCAGAGTAGACAAGCTCTTCAGTGTGGCGGGGGAGTGGATGTAGCTAATTTAAGTCCGTAAGAGACTCATCAAATTTGGCATGAACACATAATTCACTAAATGGTTATTGATTTGGATGAAGCTGTATCAGCAACAAAATACCTTTCAGTTATCAGCGACAATGCCAATAAACTTTTCATTTGGTCTTCCAAGCTGCTGACACAGAAGTTCCTCCGTCTGTGTGTTGAGCAAAGCAGGATGGCAAAAATACATGGATGCCAAAGATGAAATTACAATATTTTTCTTCATTCCTATAAATCTTGCTTTGAAAAACTTGCTCCCAGCAGATACAATACATTTACATACTGAGACTTAGTTTTCTATTCACCATTCATGATATGCAATTCATGTATTTTTCCGTATTTTTTCCCCCATTTTCCCTATTTATGTTTGTTATTATAATTTGTAACATGAGGCATGCTGTCAAATTTTCTGGAATGATTTGATATAGCCCTTGGCGAGTACATTTGTACTGCACCACATACTACATCTTTCTCTCACTGTGGGTGTGGGTGTGGGTGTGTGTGTGTGTGTGTGTGCTGGAGGCTCCTATAAAGTAGCATCCCAGTTTAGCTTGTCTTATAGGTAGTTAAACAGGTGATTAGCTTCACAAGGCAACACCTTTTAAACTTTGATGACTGGGATATCCTTGGGTTTATATAGAGCACCGGTGTGGCAAATATAACTCATATGTGTGTGTGTGTGTGTGTGTGTGTGTGTGTGTGTTAATGTACATGGTAGAGTACAGACCTTGCTGTTGACTCATACTTTGTAACACATCTTTAGAGATAAGATTATCACCACAACAATTTGAGATTCACAGACTCAACACTGTTATGCATGCGCAAAAGCTTAATGTGTGTGTTTTAGAGAGGTATAGTTATTATTGAGGAGATCCTTCCTGAGAAAGAAAGGCCAGACCTCGGAATGGTTTAATCAATAGAGGAATGTTCTCTGTAATGAAGTGTGTCAGCTTCTTAACGGGACTAAAACCTTCATCAAGTCAATGAGGAGAGCGAGTTAAACCTGAAGCCCATCGGAATAATCACGCCGCCTTATTGACTAGCTGCAAGATGATGCGAATGCCAAACACCGGCATGGTCAATCACACACACACAAACAGAGAGACGCATGCAAAAGGTTAGAACTTACATCCTATAATCAAACACACAAATGCAGGTGAATAAGAAATCCAACATATGCAGGACATGCAGTGTGAGACTAGAAAGACAAACCAGGCTAAGACAAAACTGAAAATAGATAGTGTGAGGTGGATACTCAGATGGGTTACCTATTAAAGGAAATCCTAACATAACCTTTCTTATGTTGGGCCATCACAAGCCTGCAGAACAGCTTCAGTGCTCTTTGGCAAAGACTCTTCAAGTCCATGGATCTCTGGAGGGATGAACACGGTTCTTCCAAAAGATATTCCCTCATTTGGTGTTTTGATGATGGTGGTGGAGAGCGCCAATCCACAAAGGAGGCATTTTTAGAAACGTTTTTGACATCTGTTACTTGTCCAACTCATGGAACACATACGTTTCCATTTTATCAAATGTATCAAACCACACTGACGATGTCACCCAGGACCCCCGCGTGAGTCTATTTTTTTCCCTCTGACTCGCCTAGTGAAGCATAACCCTCACAGACAGCTGTTTAAATCACACAAATCTCCCGCTCTTTATGTGTTGTGAACTTATGAACCGTATCTGTAATGATTGATCAAGGCTCACAGTGTTGCTATGAGCTTGTGGGTTTGACTATAAGCAGATCCCCCCTGCCCCCCCGCCCGCTGAGGAGGGCTGGAAAATAAAATAAGTGCATCAATAAATAAAAACAATGCTGATTTCTTCCTGTGGAGCCTACATGAAAATTATTTTGGTTCAGTAAATTTCTGCTGTCAGTTAGTCCGGTGAAGACAGTTTAGCTGGCAGCACCTCAAGAGCTGCTGCTGACAAACAGCTGCTTCTGACAAAAGTGACGACCAAACATAGGTTGGAGTCAATGGCGCCATAGTGCACAGGCTTACTGGGGCTTAATCCCCGGGCACCGGGCCTCAGGGGCTTCATGAGACATGAGCTTAAAAAAAACAAAAACAAACAAACAAACAAACAAAATACCAGAGTAAACACGATGTAGGAGCGTAAGCAGCCTGTGATGTGGGGACAGAGGTGATGAGGAGTGAATCATCAACACTCTTGGTTTGAACATGGTGGCGTTGTACCAAGCAGCAGCAAAAGTTTTGATTGTCAAAGTAAAGAGATGGTAAAGGACAACAAAAGTATCACACGGTCTTAGTGGAGGACTTTGTGGCAGAATTGATTCAATTTCAGGAGTTGGTGTACAATGAGGTGAACACATCAGCAGTTGAACTGCTCAAACTCTTGAGGCGAAAAAAACTGCAGATCGTATTTCAATACACCTATGTCCCTAATATCATGGATGTATTATAACTCTACACCCTTTCCTTACTATTCCAGTCACCAACGCAGACAGAGAGTGATTTTCCTCTAAAAGTTCCTTTGTTAAGAGTGGACTGTGTGAATGCATGACATTCTTCAGGCCGTGGATGTTAAAGACACAATCCAAAAGGTTTGTGGCCCCAGGGCCCAAATTAATATTTAGGCACCACTGGTTGGAGTTGGTTTGGACTGAACAGACTGAACCCTTTAATCACTCTCACGTGCCGCTCACATTGTGCTTTTAATGTGTGTTCTGTACATTCTGTATCTCTCTGACATCTTCAAACGTGTTCACACAGGTTGAGATCTGTTAACTATGAAGGCCGTAACATGAGTTTTCATTTTCATCCTAATCGAACCATTCAGTGGTGGAGAAAGTATTGTGATCTTTTACTTACATACATGTAAAAATATCACATGGTAAAAACACTCCATTGCACAAAAGACTCCTGCATTCAAAAGCTGTACTTATTATTCATATAAAAGTACTGCACTCATTATGAAAAATGCCCACTTGCAGAGTGTTAATGTTATATTATTGGATTATTGATGTATTCATGTGTGAGCAGCCTCTTAATGTTGTAGCTGGTTGAGATAGCCCATTTGAGCTTCTTTATATAATGTTGGGTAGGTTCATTTATAATGATTATTATATTTTATAAGCTGATCATATGTTTTGTGCGTAAAATTTGAATCTACAAAATAAATAGTAACTGTAAATGTCAATTAAATGTAGTGGAGTAAAAAGTACATTATTTGACTATTTGAAATGAATTTCAGCAGAAATATAAAGTAGAATAAAATGGAAATATTCAAATACCTTGAAACTGTCAGCACCATATTGTATTAATAGGAAATGATGCAAGGTGTGCGTTGACAGCCGTCAATCAAACAGCAAACTACACCGCCAGTTTTCTATTTATTTCCAAGGAGATGCATCTCTCTCTAATTCTTCCTCTGATGTTATTATTAAGATGCAACTACAAACCACTGTTCATTCTAATACATGAGGTAGTGAGCATCGATTGTACCACACGCTCCAGAACCACCCACAGAAGCATTTTCTAATACGTTGCTAATCTAGGTTTAGGCACAAAAACCACTTGGTTAGGGTAAGAGAAAGATCATGGTCTGGGTTAAAATGATCACTTGAAACGTTGTGTTGGTTAAAGTTACTACGTCATCATGCATGCATTGTCATGGAAACGATTAACACAAGTAACTGTCCTGGATCACGGTAGAAGATGTACGGAGCCCCCCTGGGTTCAGCTGAGAGAAAAAAAAGAGCCAATCCATGCACTCCAATGACTTTTTTCCTCAGAGAACAAGGACCTTCATGCATGGAGCATTTTGATGGCGACCGCATCATTCCAATTTATCTAGATTTTATTAATGTACTTGTTACCTGAGCAGATCTGGCCATGATTCCTCTCTTCTTTTTCTCAGTATTAATGTAAAAAGTTAGCACCATATTACACATCTAATTGTTTAAATGTAATGTACAGTAACAACATTAAAGCCAATGTAAGGGCATTTTCACACCTATAGTTTGTTTTCTTCAGTGGATGAGTTGCTACTTTGTTGTATTTTCCCTTTGGTTCAGTTTGGTTTCACATGGCAAAATTTCGAGCAAACCAAAATGTATCAACAAAAGCCACGTGGGAGCTGTCACTCTGTTCATTGGTCAGAAACCTTGTGGGGTTAGTGGGTGGAGAAAGGAGAGATTATTTTTCAGAAACAGCAGATAGACTACAGAATTTATAAAGGAATTGATTTTCCTTCTTGTCTTTGTAAAACAGAAAATAACACTAATATATGAACCGTAGCACTCAGGAATATGAAGGAGTACTTGTTCCACACAGGAGGGTGGATTAGTAAAATTTTCTTTGAACATATTTTCTATCAGCAATAAAGTGTATTACTGTTATAACTGAAACAAACAGTGTCTCTCTCTCCTCTCTGTCTCTGCTCTCCATGCCTCTGTGGTGCTGAAAGACGCACAGCAGCAGCTACTTTTCAACTATTTTCTTATTCTTATTATTCATATTTTTATTAATATAAATAATGATGAATAAAAACTAAATCAAGTGCTTTATAAATGGTGTATCTGCTGTTTCTGACCATGAAAACTATTTACATTTTTCATTTTTTTTTGCCCCTGGGCACTCGCCCCATGTGATATATGGATAATCCGGCCCAGTCATTTGGGTCATATACCAAGCTAAAAGCAGCAGAGTGGTACATTTAAACAAACTTCAAGGCAACATTTAGAGAACAATGTGTTGCTTCATGTTACACAAAGAAGATGTGCTGCCTTCAGTCAGCTGAAGAGGAGAAGGGAGCATAATGTACAGTACAGCTGGCTACGGGAGCTGGTTTAAGCCAAAAAATGTGTAATGCTTCCTGCAATTGGTTCAGATCTAGGTCAGATCACGTTCATATCACAAACGAACCATACCAGAGTTTGTTTGTAACCGGACCAAGACCACCTCTTTAACAAGGTCCTAGTCCGGTTGTTTTGGTCCACACCTGAGTGCGATTGTGGTGTTCACACCTGCCCAAACGAACCAACAACTAAACAAGGCAGGTGTGAAAATGCCCTGATACAAGGCCAATAGACTTGTCATCATGGACTATTATTACATTTTTGGTTGATGTGGACACTTGGTAACAGAAACAGTTAATCCTCAGTAAACTGTTGCAAATACTTTGTGTTTCAGTTCTCTGCAACCATGTACTCTGTACTCTGTACTCATAAGTTCTATATGTCACATTCAACTGAAGGAAAAAGCACC
The DNA here is from genome assembly GCF_963924715.1 of Thunnus thynnus. NCBI lineage: Eukaryota > Metazoa > Chordata > Actinopteri > Scombriformes > Scombridae > Thunnus > Thunnus thynnus. The sequence goes on from NC_089530.1 coordinate 4,114,989, forward strand.
ACATTAGGATTGTACAGAATAAAACTTTATTTTACAAAAGGAGCATGTGAAGGATTACCAAAGATCCTTCACATCCACACCCCAACCCCTGGATGCTTCTCTCTGAAACAACTGAACAAGCTGATGCTCCCATCAACACACCAACACAGGTGCCATCACGCTGTCTCTCCTGGCTGGACAGACTGAGAGGATATATTGCATTCATCTAAAGAACATTGGTGGATGTCTGCAGCTTGTGCTTCAATCCCGCATCGAGCTTCACTCTCTTCATGCGTCCCTTGTTGCTGTTGTGGTCTTCATCACTCACTGTGATGAAGCTCTGCCCCTTGCTGCAGGCTGTGGGCCTGTTGATGGACTAATTATTGTTTAGTTATATCACTGGTTATCAACAGCAAGTGTCAAATGCAAGTAAGTGTCAGGAACTTTTTTCATTTCAGTCATTTTTAGGAAGCTGTACTAATCTGGTGAATGTACAACACTGATTGATGTGAATGTTAACACAGTGACACTGATAACATTAGTCTATTGAGAGCATGACTGACCTTTAGACAGATTGTACTATAGTCATATGTTAAGGCCTAAGATGTAAAATCTACAAATGATCCATATGAGCTGACTGTTGCATCACAAAACTCTATGTGTGTGCATGGTTGTGAGAGTGCATGTGCATGCAATACACATGGCACCTAGTGTCCCAGATTGGGAATCTGGTCACCTACCAGACAATAAGTAAGTAAGTAAGAAATTTGAAAGTCAACATTGTCTTCACCCTGTTTGACACTTCACAACTGGAAAAGCAGTTAATGGAAGATACTAGTCTAGTGACACAAAGTTTGGCTAACAAGTAAGCCTGGGAAGCTAACGTTAGCAGCTTCCACGCTAGCCTCAAACTGAAAGGTTGGTTTTGGAGTGAAAATCACACTTAAGTGAGTTGTGAAACGTCCAATGCACAACATAATATAGCATTAAATCTACCCTTAAATCTAGATAAATTGGACTTAGTTGGTGCATGCGGTAGCCGTTGAAATGCTCCATGCATGAGGGTCCTTGTACAGACAGGGTACAATACAGATTTACACATGGCTCTTTTTTTTCAGCTGACCCCAGGGGGGCTCTGTAGAAATGTGCCACTTGCGGTTGGAAACAGGAAGTGAACAGTGGTCTCTTGCATCCAAGTCCACTTTTTTCCATCTATCTATTTAGCCATCCACCCAAACCACCACCTCTCAATTTGGAAATTTGTCACCTTATATAGACATCATCTGAACTGCGTCACTTATCCGGGTCATAATTACTACAGTTGCTAGCTGGCATCTGTCACTCAAACCTAACTATAGGTCATTTTTGGCAACTGAATTTACGACCTATACTGTAGTTTTTCTTGGGAGGAGGGGTTGGAGCAGATGATAACTATCCCAACACAAAATTAATCAGATATAATGAGGAAAAATGTTCATAACCTAATTTAAATGAAAGAAGTTTGGACATTAACCATTAAATGTTCAATCAGCTCTGTAAAAACAGCCTCCATAAACACAACCTGCCTGCTCAGAAGCCTCCACCACGGCTGCTAGAAAGGTTGTTATTTGACACGAAAGCCTTAATACAGTACTGTATATTCACATAAATAAACATGCACCAAAGCTTGTGAACAGTGAATAATAACACCAACTGATCTGCATATGAAAACAGTGTAATGCATAAGCTCTCACTCTCTCAGCATGCAGCACACACACACACACACACACACACTGTTATCCACACATCCAGAAAAGCTGGTCATCACTCCCTCTGTCTTCACTCATCTTTCACCACCCTCCCTCTCTCCTCTCTCTGTCTTTCATTGATCTCTCTCTCATTGGACTCATCACTCTGCATTCTCTGCAGACAAAGAGCAACCGCTGGATGACAATCACATTAGAGCACACAATCTATTTATGGCTTTGCCTCATATTTCAACTCCTTTCTGTCTCTCTCTCTCTCTCTCTCTCTCTTTCTCTCTCTCTCACACGCACACACACGCACACTCCTTCCCTCTTTCTCTTTTTCTCATACTCTGTGATAATATAAACGCAGGGATTTTAGTGGTAATGAGTTTTTAATGAAAAATGAATTATTTACAGTGGCTGGAGGACAGAAGATAAAAAAAGAGAGAAGAGCAGGTGATATGAAAGCTGTGAAAATAATGCAATCACAATGCAGTAAAGTTTATTCGAGTTTACTTTAGATATGTAAATGACTGCATAGATTATATGTAGATTATTTAACAAAAACACCTTTTTAATTGTCAAATATTTGGTTGGCTCAGGTTCACCGAATCGTCAGTGAAGTGAACTGCTGAGCAGGTTCTTATAAAATCATGAGGAGAAGAATGATTGTCTTTGACAGCTTCAGAATGTAGTGTGGAGCCTTCTTCAGGAGACATCACAGGTGCCTGTGTGATATGAGGTGCCAGGTGGTTAAATGCCTGTCTCTCCAAAGTGGCAAGACTGTAGCCTTTCATGCAGCCTGGCAGCTTTTTTAGGATAACACAAAACAAAACTTTCTCTTGTCACTTTACCTGCTTAGCATTACATTTAACTGTTAAACTGTATATTTTAAACTGTATAAACCTTAAACTGTATATTTTAACAAATATACAACTAACAGAGCTCTGTCATGGAGTTCCATCCTACAAATATGAACTCTGTCAATGCCAAGTGTCAGATGCCAAGTTTCAGCAAAGCACTAAAGGTTTTAGTAGGAAGAAAATATCTGCACCAACCGCAGAACAAAATACTTGTTGATGCTGTTAGCTAAAAGAACATCATCATTTAGGTATTTCATGCTCAAGGCTGGAACATTATTCTAACATTCACGTGGTTAATGTGTTATTTTTAATACTCTTCCAGAATTTCTGTATAATATTTATGTGTATTTTTTTCTGTTTCAAATCTGTCCCCCAATAGAGTTGCAATGGGAGGAGCTGATTCTGGTGCCCCAAGTCCCAACATTTTCTCCACAGACTATTTTAAGTGACTTACAGTTGGAGCACTTCTGCAGCTTAGATAGGCATGAAACTGTCCTGAATCGTCAGTATAAAAGATGGATAACTGTTAGAAAATATCTGGTTCTTTGACAAACAGTCAAAGATTTAAGCCTGTGTACATAAGCACTTAAAGCTTGAACTTAGAGCTTAAAATCCAGTACACTGCTAATGACTATGCTGTAGAGAAAACTGAAAACTCACCTGCAGCGTCAATCAGTTCACTTTAGATTCTGTGTCAATTTTGCATGCATATTGTTGTATTCAGAGTCATCCACCATGCAAAACAAAAAAATGCATTTCTAAGGAACCTAAAAGTTTTTAAAACTTCTGGCCATAACATGAACCTAAGATTATTACATTATTGAGGAGAGTCTTGTGTTTCTATGCTAAAGGGACACACACATAAACTACATATGTGAAAAAGTTGTATAAAGCCTTTTGTGACTCCAGAGGGAGCTGTGTGAAATCTAATAAATTGCCTTCAGTGATGTCACTGGAGGCAATCAGTGTGCTTGACACACAGCCAATCAGTGTGCTTGACACACAGCCAATCAGTGTGCTTGACACGCAGGTCCACAGGGGGTGTTGTTAAGGTTTATAACATTACGTTTGTGTCTCAATCCTGAGAGTGCAATGAGATATTTTGAGCATAGAAAAAGATTTTTTGCTAGCACATTCTTCTTTAACAACCTAATGACATCCGCTCTTGCTAGAGACAAATGTGACCAGGGGTAAACCACTGGCCACACTGAGTCAGTTTTCTGGCTAAAAATTGCACAGCATCAAACATAACATAACACAAGGGGCTGTATTGGTACATGTTGCTACAGGTACTGTTGAGAAAAAGAAATACAAACCAGATGACAGATGACTTTGGACTTTGGTTTTGAACCAGAATTAACTTTTGCTGGATGACCATGTTGTTTTTACCCTCTCAAAGGTCCTCCTGTGGCAACACACCATTTGGCGAAGACAGTGTTCTCATTGAATAAAATGAGTGCTAAAACCAGTGTGAATACAACATTATCGAGACAGTCAGGGGTGTTTAGTTGTGGTTTCATTGCACTTCAATACAAATCCCTTGTGAAGATTTTGCTGCAGACAAAGAAATAGTTAGCCAGTAAAATAAAAGGTCAAGGGCAGAATTTGTACATCTTAAAAAATCCAATTTTTAAAAAAAAAAACTTTGCTTTTTCTTTGCTGATGCTGTGCACAAAAGGTCTTGACTACTGATGCATTTGTTACTGTTAGAGTGAAAAACAAAATGTTCCCCTCACTTTGGCCTTTAGCTTCCAAGACTCGAACTTGCAACCTCACTGCTACATTGGCTCGGCTCTACTAACCTGCAGCCTCTTCTGTGTCAGGGCTCAGCCTTGATCTTTATTCAAGTTCACAGGCTTTGGTTCCTCAGCCTGGAGTTCAAAAGGTAGAACCACCAGGGGAGATGAAGGATGGAGGTGTAGAGGGGACTCACAGTGTGTGGTCCTGAGGTCTGAATGAGGAGGGGTGGATGAACTTTTTTGGGATTTTAAGCTCAATAGCATGTTCACTCCAATCCAATTTTCCAATCCAACAACAGAGCCCTGGTCTTCAATAGCTCAGTTCAGGTCAGACCCCTCAGTGCTCCACACCTGGACATCATCAAACTTGATCTCTTTAAGAAAATTAATTTCCTACAAATTAATTCACTCCATCACTAACCGGCTATAAAATCACTTCCCACAATCTTACATAATCATCCTCTTGTATGTAAATAATGAAAATTTAGATTTACATATTTGTTCTCTGGTGTGAACACAAACAGGTTTTCTTAAGTTTACACTTCCCAAGCTCTTTTAGGAATAATTACAGAATTACTGCATGGTGTTGCATTTCAGCAAAAAATTACGTGGTTGTATAAACAATACTTATGTGTATATCAGAGGAGGCTCGTCCATAGAGGCAGAGGAGGTTGCCCCTCCTCTATTTTGGAGAGGCAAGAGGGAGATGATCAAAATATAACAAAGAGTAATTGGTTGAAATAAACCATTACCAAATCTCAGTATCATTTACAAAATAATTTTTCTGTGTTAATCGGAAAAAAATCCATTATTGAAATTCTGATCAAAATGCTTCAACAGCAACACCTTCAGGGCAGGCAAGAGGAGGAAAGGCAGTGTATGTGAAGTGGTGGTGGGGTGCTCCTGCTGTCCTCCTTAGGGCTGGATCTCATATCAATTTAATGTACTTCATTTTTTTAATCTATGATTGGCCAAAATATGTAAAATGATGCTCCAAGGGAGGACGTCCTCCCTAACCGATCAACAACCAGAATACAACATTGACATCACGTTGGTCCAATGACAGTTTCCAAATTTTCAAATCTCTATGACTGTATACGGTAAAGCCAAGTGGCAACCTCCAGGACTGAAAAATGAAGCCAATGCGGAAATGCCAAAACCCTGCATTCTTCTGGCTGCAAAAAGAAGTCCAATTGTATGGAAGTCTATGAGAAAATGACTCTACTTCTCTCTTGATTTATTACCTCAGTAAACTGTTTCCTAATGAGTTTATGGTCTCAATCGCTAATTTCAAGTCTACTTGAATACAGCATGATGTTCATTTTGTAAATTATGGCCCCATTTAGAGTAAAATAGACGATAAAGCAGCATATGCTTTAGGGCGTGGCTATGTGGTGATTGACAAGTGGCTACCACGGCAACAATGTTGCTTACATAATGTAACCATTGCATATGGGCATAGCTGCTGCTATTTTCAGTTCACTTAAGTTAATTGTAACATTGTGGTCGCTTAAAAACAGTCTTGTTCAGCGTTTGGTTTTAATAAAAGACTCATCAATGAGGTGGATGATCAGTTTTCCGGGGGTAAAATTTTGTTATAATGGTTTTAGGCCTGTTTTTCGCTAGAGAAAATTAGCATTAGCATTAGCATTAGCATTATCACTGTTAACCATAGACTGTATATAAAGATGGACGTCATGACAGCTCCCCAAAAGTGAAGCCAAAACGTCTCGATCGTTTATAGGTCATAAGTCCCGCCCCCTCCATGTTAGTGGAGGGGACATGAGCCAAACTAAAAAATCAAAGTACACGTCAAATAAATTTTTCTCAAATATGGTTTCTGTCATTTCAGGTAGTTCCTATCATGCTGATGTTTATTCAAGTGCTCATTTTTCTCGTAAGTTTGTTTTTAATTAGTTATTTGATGATATAGAAGGGGTGGGGGTGTGTGACGTCATGATTGACAGCGGTGACAGCCGCTCTCAAACCTCCGTCAGGCAGTGGGACGGCTGAGGGGGCGTGTTCCGCGGACCGTCATGCCACTGCCCGACTCTACTGCGCACACTCTGGCTCTAAATGACGTCACACAAGCAAGATGGCAGCTTCACTTTTGCATAGCGGTAGGAAGTGGCGACGCGTCGTCCATATGTATATACAGTCTATGCTGTTAACCACAGATTGTGAATGCATCGTGCTAACCAAGCTAGCAGCTAGCGCTATGGTCAGCTCCACCCTCTCGTCCAAATATGGCCCCTTCTGGCTCCAAAATCAAACATGGCGACAACCAAATCCAAGATGGCGATGATCAAATCGCTACACTCGAGGCTTCCAAACGGCAGTTCGCAAAGCAATGGGTAACGTGACGGTGACTGCATTTATATTTTTTTTTACAGTCTATGGCTAAGGCCGTAGTCCATATTTCCTTTTTTCAGATTTAGAGGTTACCGTTCACTTCTTTTATCGAGCAGTAGATAGCTGCCTCCGTTAGCCAACGCAACAGAGGGCTTGTTGTAGCAGCACTGACTGTTGAGGACTGTTGTTAAGCTAACGGGAGAATGGATTTGGACCGGGCGGCGCAGCAGCAACAGGACGCCGCCGGGGAGCGGCTGGAGCGGGACTACGGTGACGTGCTGCGGCCCGACATATTACTGGTCTGAAGTGAACTCCTCTCAACAACAATAGAAAGTTAACAACATAATTTAAATGAAACAACCATGAGAGTTAGCTTGTTTGTCATTGTTGCTAATGATATCAGACTAACTTAACTAACAAACAAGATGACCAACAGCTACAAATGGACATTATGACATGGATACTTCATCTCCATGAAAGAAAGAAGACATCAGATAACGTGAGTCAGATACAGCTTCTCTCTCTCTGTCTCTTTGGTCGCTAATTTAATCTCTGATGGTTAAATGTCTCTCTGTGTGGCTTTTTAAAAAAAAAAAAAAATCTCCTTAAAAAGAATGCAGCAGAAATCATATAATGTGCAGTAGGTAACTTAGTTTGCTTGTTGAAGTTACAGTGAGCTGTCTGGACTCACTCATTCATTTGGAATTGATACAGTTTTTAATTGAGTAGTTGTTCAGTCACCTGTTGATGTTGTGTGATTAGTGAATGAGTGTGCAGGAGGTCTGGTTACTTGCTTGTGACAATTTCTTCAGTTGGCTTTTAAGCTGAGTCGTATATTGAGTAATCAGCTTAAAGTAACTAGAATAACAAGTGTTGACATGTCAGCTTTGTAGACTATATTTTGTATATCGTACATAAAGACAAGCGTGTGTAAGTCATGTATTTGATACATGCATTCATACTTTCTGATGTGAACCTACACTTTTAGATCTGTGGATGTTTTTAGTGTTCAGTCTTTCTAGTGTTCAGCACTGATCTGAACTTGTATCACATTATAAGCTTTGTGGTATTTTATATATTTATGTACACTAAGAACATACATTAAAAAACACATGTAAATCATGTGATATGTTGTCTGTTTTTGATGAGAACATAAATCTGTTGTCACAATAGAACAATACTATAGGCTAAATCTGAATTTCACTTTGTTGGTAAAATGACACATTTGATCCTCTCCACAGCTAAAATGAGCACTTCTTGGTTTAGAAACAATATGTATATGCTAAATGTATTTAAAGAAGCAGCCTTTTCACCACTCAGGGGTTTTTGTTTTTGAAAGCAAATTGTTTTATTGGCATATAAAATTGCCCCCCACCCCTCCGATTTCATGGGTGTGGGACTATGATGTAGTATGATGCGGTTTGTTGTAAGATTACATGTTGGTTTTCCTCCTGTCATCCCCAATTTTTTTGAGTCACCAGCCGCCACTGGTGTATGTATATACATAATAGCCTATATGTATGCAGTATGTTGGTCTGCATTTTCTTAGGACTATTCTTCTACTTTTTCAAGGCTTACATGGCTTCATTTAATAGAATAAAGCCGGTGATGTTCTATATGTTTCTTATTATCATTAAATCACATGAAAAGACTAAAACCAACAATGAATGAACTACTAACAAGTATTGTGTGTTTATCCAAAGCCTGATATATCTTAGTCCTCTGTGCCGCAGAGGTTCATTGTTCCACATCAGTGAGACACACTGTTGCACTGGCTGACATGTTCCTTCATTACCATGAACACAATGTAGTTCTATTTTACTCAGTCCCACACACACCATCCTGCTGCTGGACTATCACCAGTTCACCAATTTCGAGCTTGAGGAACCACATGTTAATATTTAATCAATATTTGTATATTAACAATGGGCCAAATGACAATGTGTAATGCAAAAAGTCTCGCTCATAGTGACAAACCCACAGAGAATAACCACCCAACTCAGAAGCTCTCCTCAGAGTTATGCAGCATTATAGCATCTTTCAGCTCATTGTTTTGGTTTTAGGGTCCACAAACTACCTGCTCAGTAGCAAATGGTACACGCACAAAGTTAACAGCTAGCTGGTGAACATAGTGAAGCACTTAGCAGTGAAAGAGCTCCTCATTTCCATCAGGAGTTGGTGGAGACCAAAGCAGAGCTAAAAGGAGTGTGACTGTTTGACTTACATTCTTAAGGTGAAATGAATGCATGTTTGCTACAACAAATTTATGGGATGAAAACATGTCAATGTTGTGTTTATGGCTTGTTCTACTGCCCCCAAGGCCTTTTTAATGTATAATACTGCTATAAAGGATTAGATCTTCAATAAGAACATAGGGGTTTGCCACTGACAAGGTGGCAAAGTCAGAAAACAGAGAGACAGACTAACATTGTTGGTTTCAGTCTTTTAATGGGATTCATTGATGGTCTTAGACTTCAACAAAATGTTAGTAGCTCTTACATTGCTTAAAACTCAAAATAATCAAATGATTTACTCTTATTTTCAAAATGTATTCCATATCTTTGTACTTGGTAGCAAATGTATTGAGTTAAATGTTCTCCGTAAATAGATTTCACTTGGCTATAAGGTTGTGTATGTGTGGATGTATGTATGCAATTGGAGGGTGGGGGGGGCATCAATTCCCTGCAGAAATGCTGTGCGATGATAGTAACGGTACGAGCAGAGAGTAATGAAGGAATTGATCTCCACTCGGTAGTAAGTGCTCGACATTTCAACCAAAGCCTTGAGAACCTAACCTCCCCATACACCCCCCCCCATCTCCCTGCTTAAATACCTCTCTCTCCTCCTCTTTCTTTCTTCCTTTTACCTGTTAACACTTAAGTTCGCTCCACTTTTCCGTCGCAGTCAACTCTTTCAACACTTTGGCTCGCTGTCATCTCGAACTTTAATCGCCGTCTCTCTCCGTCTGCCTTTATTGTGATAATTTCTTTCTCTCCCGCTCTCTCAACCTGTCACACTTTCAGGCACACTCCCTTCTTTCTGTCTCTCTCTCCATCTTTCTCTGTTTCTCATTCAGTCATACACATGCACACAAACACACACACATATACACCCCAAGCCACTGGTCCCATGGGTCAGCCCATATTAGCTTACTTGTTAATACTTGGACGGCTCGGGATCAATACTTAATCAACAAGTAATGGGATTCCTCAGTCATCCCATATGATCTTTCAATAAAGACTTGAATCTGTCTGGCCTAGACCTCCCCATCCCCATCCCCCCCCCCACCTCCCTCCCTTCCTACTGGGGCATCACCACCGATGAGGGAGGGTGAGAACGTGAGAGTGAGAGAGTCGGCTCGCTTTCGTTCTCACCAGGCAGGTGGAGGAGGAGCTGGAGGCAGACTGCAGACTGCAGGTCTGCCTCAAATTATCTGAGATGTTCGTGTGTGTAGAAGCATGCTTGTGTATTTATTTAGAAGGTAAAGGCACATATACACTGTGCAATAAGGCTTATTGCATTGCCATATTGTGCGAGATGGGCCTTATTTGATCTTAGTCACAATTTTAATACAATATCAAAAAAAAAGTCAAGCTGAAGAAGGCTGTGAGATTGGTTTGACAGTAGCAGGTTGATCTCAGATTAATGTGTTACCTGTTGCAGCAATGTGATGCATAGGCCTGCAATATATCAGTTGATAGGCATGTCAGACTGTCAGGGATGAGTTGAAGTCACTGTCAGTCCAGGAGCTCAACAGTGCAGAATGGCCTACAAATGTAGGACTGTTGGGAAGAGCAGTGGGAGTAAAACCACTGATATACTCGCTTTTAACTATGCGTTTGCGTGCACATCATGGCTACTTTGTGTGTCCTGCATTCCTTGGAACATTGCTTGTGCATGTCCTAAGAAATTAACGCTACGTGTCTGCGAGATGCAATTCAGCACATGACTGGTGGGGCAGATTTTCAAAATAAAGTCAGCAGCAGCGTCTGGTCCCAACAGCAACAGTGGAAAGTTTTGAAGAGAAACTCATAGAGCTCATCTGCAACAACCCTCATCTATATGATGTCTTTATGCCAATGTTAGATGTTGCCGCTGCTGAGTTTTCTGCCACAATCTCAACATCAAGAATATTGTAATTTCCTCCAGAGTTGCCATGGTTACTGTTTACGTTGTGCAAAAGAGGAGTTTCAAGGAAGATATTTTGTTGTCGACAGGGAATGATTAGGTCCCAATCTGATACAGTTTTTAATCCTCTATGTATACACAAAGCACGCAAACAAGAATGTGAGCAGCGATGCTAGAATTGCAGCCATTGTCTACGTGTGCAAGTTGATAAAAAGCAATAACTGCTTAAGTAACCTGTTGCATATGCACACATAGGCTTTTCATATTTTAATACAGTTTCTAACACGTAGTCATTGCCAGCAGAGAAATGGCTGGAAATTAGGGAAAGAGAGATGAAACGAAGAACCCCAGTCAGACTGAGGTTCATGGTCAGCAGTCTACAGTGTATGGTACTATCTCTTTTTTGGATTAATTGGATAAATTATCGGGCAGTTAAGATGCAACAAAAACTTATAGCAACACTATGAATTTAACACCATTCCAAACAAAAATACATTCAACAGGCCTCTTTCACAAAAGACATTTTTCAGGTTCACAGGTGTAAATAAAAAAATGAATGATAACTGAATTCCATTTAGCTGCTTCAGTTTCAGGGTCCTGGTATTGTGCATGCTGGCTCACTGTCACACTGTCATGGCTTACTGGGACACCTGCTTTCCTACTATGACAAGTCAGAATGTCTGCTGTGAAAAAGACATGCTCTTAATTGGAAGCTGACTAAAAGAAATATTTTTTCTTTCTGAATAAAATACTACTAACTACTAACGTTAGCCTCGGCTCTCCGTGTGGATCCAACCAGAGCACCGAGCCCCGGTTTGTTATTCAGGTTAAAGTGGGAAGAAGCGCCGGGTCTGACGGGCAGCTTGAGTGAAGTGGAGTCTGCAGAGGAAACACCGGGACCGTCAGGGAGAAACAGTCCGTCGAGGAGCTGCTAAGTTTGGCTGCACAGATAGGAAACATCTGACTGACAGGATGTACCACTCTGTTTGGAAAAAAAACTTTTTGGTTTATAACGGCAGTTGGCAACCAGCGTATTAGGTGCATTACCACCACCTTCTGCTCCGGAGTGTGAACCAGAGATTAAATCCTACACATTAATCCTGTCTGTCTAATAAACTCAATGAAAACTCTACTGCTCCACCAACTTGGCAATTTCATTCAAGTTTTAAGGCTTCCTAAGTTCTTCCTTCATATATTGTCTTTCTTGATCATACTTAGTACAATCTATGCTTGCATGCATAATAGTCTCCTCAGCCAACTGGAAAAAATGTGCACATATCGATATCAGCAATCGGCCACAGTGAGTTGGAAATATCGGCATATCGGATATCGGCAAAAAATCCAATATCGTGCATCCCTAATGTAAGCAGACACCTGCTTTAGTTCTTACCAAAGCATTACAGTTGTCATCAGTGGACATGTGTCTCGTTTTAATCTAGGAACAACGTTTTGAATTAACAATTAGATTTCAGCATGATTCTCTCTGTCAGCTTTTGTCTGGGACAGCCCAAAATTGAACAGTGTATATAGAGAGTGTGTGTCTTTCATAACGTTTTGGCAGTCTCGCTTTCTCTCTCCAACATGCATCTGATTAAGGCTTTAAGGAAGTTAGAAAGACATGGAAAGCACCATCTGACACTCACATTATGTCATGTGAGAAAATTCTGGAGATTCTTTGAGACAATTCTAAAGACAAATTTACACTTCCTACGCCAAGATTCAAATGCAGTTTCACTGTTTTAAGAAATTAGGGAAAAGAGTGACAAGTTTGGAAATGAGTGGAATTATCTGGAATACATAGTAGGATAGAGTGTATTGTACCTTAATTGCTGTGTGGTCCTGTGGTCAAAAGTACCTTTTCTCTTCAGAAAATCATCTCTCAGGATGGCAGATGGTATCAAATGTAGACTTATCACAGCAGACTGAAATATTAAAACAGACCATGTTCAGCTTGTTTGGATTGTGGGAGAGATGATAGATTTGGTTCAAAGTCCTCATGAGAGAGAGACAGTAGCTGTGGATGAATGTTTTTCTCTGCCAAAATCACTCATTCTCTGAAAATGATAAACAGACTAGTTAATGCATATCTGCGTTTCTGTCTGATTGCTGTTAGGGGTTATCGAGATGTGCTTCTGAAGATCACTAACAATACTGTGGCCTAAAGGTGTTCTAAAAAGTTACTATTGTCTTTCAGGAAATTCCAAAAACTCTAAAAGACATATTCTTGGCAGCATTTGAACCACAAAGGGACACTTAATTCTCCACTGAAATTCAGACTAATGAAGTAGAAGTTCACCAAGGACTGACTGGCAACAGACTCTTAGACACATCTTGGACTAGCTGGCCCTTCTTCAAAGAATAATAACAAGAACGCCAATTAAAGTTGAACTTTTTTAGTGAAAGAAGCAGGTGATTAAAAAAAGAGAAGGTAATCTGTCAACTTCACCAAGCCTCTCAACTTAGTTCTATCTGGTGTTGGTCATGTGTATCTTCATTCCATGATGGTGAGGTGAAGGGGTAACATGTTTTGACTTCCCACAAGGGCAAATCCAAAGTGCACTCCACCAGTTTCACACAATATCAGTCAGTATCCATAAGAAATATATCTATATTTGATGATTCTGCTTCTCACAATTTACATTCAGTGCCAGTGAAGAAGTATAGGAGTGTGTCCTCTATACTGTATAGTGGAAGTGGAGAGGTCAGAGTGGTGGATGGAGGAATGAAGTTAGTGTCCCATCTCAGTCCTGCAGTTAATATTTGCCTTTTTATCAGCTGTAACCATGATTTTTCTCTAACCGTAGCTATACTGCAGTTGCCACGTGCAGATGCTCTAATAAGTGAGAAATGTATTTGTCATCGGACATAAAAACATGTTGTAATTGAACAATATCCAGTTTTTTTTTTTTAAATCGTCCAATATCAACATTCTTGTGAGGCTGTGAGAGTTGAGATCAGTTTACTACTCACCCTGTGAAAACAGTTGTATAATGTCACCTGTCATCACCACTATCAAGTCATCTGGAAGAGCTTTGTCAAGTATGAGAAACTAATCATATTGAACAGAAAGTCTGTGTTATAAATGAGTGAGGCTGGAAAAGTTTTCATCCCGTGTTAATGTGTTAGTGTTAATAAAAATATTTATGTGGTTGCATTATGGGAAGTGTAGGATCCTGTGTTTTTGGAGCTTGACCCGCACCAGCCTCTACAGATTGGATTTCAACTAATCTTTTCTGTCTGTCTTTTGTGAGTCCTGCAGCTTTATGGGAGTGCAGTTCTAAATCACTATAGAGACTCTTTGAATTGAATATTAGACCCTACTTTGAGCTTCCCATTGAAAAACAATGGAATGTCAACTTGGTTCTGTACTTATATAGCACTTTTGTTCAGGGCTAATTACAAAGTGCCTCTCGTTCCCCCATTCACACACACTCACACACTAATGGCAGCAAGCTACCATGCAATTATTTGAGTGTCTTGGCCAAGGACACTCCAACATGTGGACAGAACCACCAAACCCCACATCAGTGTATGCAGCAGATTGAGCAGGTGGTTCTGTTGTTACTCCACAGAAAATAACAAATAGTCTGTATATCAGTTTGTGCTCATTTCAGGGAATCTTATCATATTTATAATCATTCAGTTGTTCAGTCCCTCAGTCTTACGTAATACTTCTGTGGTCATAGAAATATTATCCAACTCTGACCTTTGACCTCCATCCTGGCTGCTTGTGATATTTTAGGATGATCCAGGAGCATTTTTTCTAATGTTGCTCTCATTGTAAGTTGCTCTGCATAAGTGCGTCAACTAAATGCCTGGGGGGAAAAAAAATGTAAATGCACTGTACAAAAAGCTGTGTTGCTGTATTAAGTTGAGCAGCCTCCGACATGGGTGCAGTGTGATAAATCCCAGCAGAGTCGCATGCTAAACAGCTTCAACCTGGCTGCAGCCAGCCAGCTCCCTGTAAACAGGCTTTGTGTCACCATTGTCATATCGCAGCGCCATTAATATACATGAGAGTCTGAGGTCTTTAAGAAGCTTCATAGAGAGAGCTGGCAGCCTCTTTCTCTATCCTTCTCCCTCCTCTCCCCTCACTCTTTTTTTTTTCATGTTCTTTCTTTCTCCCCCTATTTCTTTGGCACTCTTACTATCTCTCTTTTTCTTTGAAGCCTCTCACTTGCTTTTTTCTTTCTTCCCTCAACAATTCTTTTTTTTTTTGTTCTTTCTCCTGCTTTTCTGTGCCGTTTTAGTTTTCAGTATTTCTTTTTAGCTAAATGAAATCAATCAAGTCTTTTCTACCCCTCCTCGCTTTTTCTTTCCTCTACTCTTCTCATTCAACCTCTTGGTCTTTTTCCTGCTCTTAGGTTGAATCCAGGGGTTCTGTTTTTGTGTCAGGAGCATTCCAGATGCACTTTTGGTAAATGTGTTGCCAGACTCATAGGATGCACCTGTGGCACACTCGCATAGGAGGTGAGATCAGATACATTATGGAGGCTGTGACAATCATGGCCGGTCACATTCGCTACTTTCTTCCCCTTTAAACACAGGGCTTTCCCTGTCATGATGCACTGACAGTTTGGGAATCCTTTCCTTTAGAGGAAACATATTGCTGTTTGGGAGGTGCACAGTTTGAAATATGACCAGCAGCTAAAATATAATGCTTTTATTGCTGTTCTTTTTTTTTCGTCACACACCATCTCTGATCCATCACGTACTATCTCCTCTTTCTTCTTTGTTTTCCTACAACTCACACACATTTTCATTCAAGTGAAATATCTCAAATCTGGAACCTGTGCCTCTCTTCTGCATATTTGTGTGTGTGTATACAATATATATTTGTGTGTGTGTGTGTGTGTGTGTGCGCCCGCTAAACAAAGACAGAGAATACATTTTCAGTTTGGACGCCCACTGAGGCTCGTCTGTGTTATAGATGCATAAATGCATAAATGTATGTGGCTGTATTTGTTTACAATGACTTCTACCAGCTACAGTATGTTACATAACTCTGAATAATGTTGGAAATAGATACTCTCTATCATTTTATCTACTGCTCTCTCTCTCTCTCTCTCTCTCTTTCTCACCCGCCCCCACCTTACCATCCTGTCAGATGGAGTGATTTATACAGGGTGTGTTTCCCTCTCCTTATCTCTCATCCCTCCCTCTCTTTCTCTCCTGCCTTCTTTCTATCAGTTGCCTGTTGACACTGTGGTCGCTCTCACTTCCTTCAGTGTGTGTATGTCAGTGTATATGTGTGTGTGTGTGTGGGTCGAATCAGGAAGTGTGTGAACGGGCAAATAGGAAGTATGGGCAGGTGCAGAAATGGTAGAAGTAAGTTGCTGTTCTGCCAGTGGTTTTCTCTGCCCTGGTCTGTGTTTTGTCAACTTTTGTGTGTGTGTGTGTGTGTGTGTTTGTGTGTGTGTGTGTGTGTGTGTGTGTGTGTGTGTGTGTGTTGGACCTTCATGATCTTACCTGTCATTCTGTCATGATCTCTTCTTTTTAGTGATTTACCGTTACCAACAGTGGGAACGGATGTGTGCTCTAAAACACATATTCTCGCATGCTTGCAAACACACTCACACACACACACACACACACACACACACACACACACACACACACACACACACAGTTTCCTTTTAATGCTGTATCGAACATGCACAATACCCCACACATAGCCTTTTGCATGGCTCTATAAAACATAGACTATTATGACTAATATTATTATTTTACTACCTCCATACATATGAATATTTAATGCTACTTAAGCATCATTACACACACCTTAAGCATGCTGCAAGCCCATTTAAATATGTGTTTTTGTGTCAGCTCATCACTTGCTGTTATTACGTAGAACCAAAGAAAGTAACAACTCCAAAAACAGCTGATATGTTGGCATAATTAGTCTGGCTGCAATATGGAAATGTTTGAAATATTGTATGTCAAAGAGTCACCATACAGGGAATACATTGTATGAAAGTATTTTCTTGCTTTATTAGCAACAAACTTTGCAATAAGATACAGTATATGTAATCTATCTGGATGCAACGTCCTTGTCTACAGTGTCTAAATGTGCACAAGGAGTTTAGTCATATTCACCTTTATTTTTCTTCTTTTTCTCAGACCTCCAACTCCTGGATGCAAAACTGGATAAACTCTTGCAAGCTGACATTTGTTACATGATGACTTTAACCCAGAAAGTGCTTAAAAATAACATATGTTTAAAAGTTAGTCATTGGATCAAGTAATAATGTTTAAGGACTGCAAATTCAATTCATTTTTGAAGAAGAAAAAAATAAGATAATTAAAACTAAATGTTTACAAACTTGTGATGGCTTTGACTCCTACTACTGATGTTAAGGATGACTTTATATAAAACTTTTTTAAACTAAAAAGGATCAAAGTTTACAGTAGAATAGAGTAACAGTAAGTAAAACACACAAATCAATGCAGAATTATAAAATCATAGCAACAGGAAAATAATTAAATAATTCAAAATAGATTCATTAAAACTAGAAGGAAACCTTGAGATAAAAGTGTGCTTTAGGAAATGATGTGAAAGAGGAAAGTGATTTGGTTGTGATGCTCAGGCGGGCTCAAGCTTAAAGGCCTGATGATGTCTGATCAGTGATCACCCCTGCTAATCACTAGGGCTGTAGTCTCCTGGTCGACTGGTCAATTAATTGGTCGATATGCTTGATATGTGTTTAGGAATATACATTGCGCAGTATGTTTGCGTAGTGGGTGGGAAAGAGCAAGCGGTAGCAAAGTGACGGTGATGTCACTGTGATGTGAGCGGAGCAGAGGAAAAGGTTAGCAGTAAGTTGTCAGTCTGGCAGTAAATGTACAGTACAGACTACAGTGTGTCAGTTAATAAATGCTAAAAAGTCACATCTGTTGTTTCCCCAAGTGCTGGAAAAGTGAAGGTGATTAGCTCCAAAGTTAGCAACAATGGGTTTGCCTAACCTGAAGACACTAAACAGAGAAATAGTGAACAGAGAAATGTGTGGCTGCTGAGTTCACTGACTATCTGCCCTGTAAGATTGAACACAGTGTTGATACCGTGTGATGTTATGATAGTATTTATGATTTGAGACAGAGAAATCTCCATGGTGATACCTCCTCATGGTGCTGCCTCTCCATCTGCAAGAGGGATGAAAGTGTGTGTGAATGTACTCCGATGATGTGAAACTTATTCATGTGTATGTGTTTTTCATACATGTGTGCATACATCTTTTTTTTCTACACATCCTCATAATTAAATGACAGTATAGGTCTAAAATTCAGCTGGCAAAAAAATGACCTATAGTTACATTTATGCCATTCAGTGGCCATAGGAATGCACTCCAGAACAACCCATAGAACCATAATATGCTGCTTTCCAAAACTGTTACAAATCTCCGTTAAAGGTCAACTGTGTAGAATTTAGTTGCATCTATGGAACAAACTTGGCAGAAATAGAATATTATATTTATAAGTATGTTTTAATTAGTGTATAATCCCATGACAACAAGAATCATGTTTTGGTTACATTAGAATGAGCCCTTTATATCTACATAGGGAGCGGGCTTCTTCCACGGGGGCCACCATGTTGCACTGCCAGGTTTCTACAGTAGCCTAGAACGGACAAACACTGGCTCTAGAGAGGGTCTTAAGTGTTTTTCGCGAGTTTCACGGCCACCGCAGGTTCTCCTACAGGCTTAGAAGGGGAGGGTGGAGGAGGGGGGGTGTTTAGTTGGTTGCAATCTGCAACTTCACCACTGGATGGCACTAAATTCTACACACTGGTCCTTTAAAACATAATAATGTTTTATGGTGTGACAGCACTGTGGTTAAGGTCTGGTTAGGTTTAGGGTTAGACAAAGATCACGGTCTGGGTTAAAATGATCACTTGGTTTATACTTCCTTTAAGTTACGCAACCTTTGTCATCATGGCAACAGTAAACACCACGACGTTGCGGTTTTTAAGATAATGTCCTGACTCACGGTTGGAAACATGACACTAATGGGAAGCAAACAGCGGTCTCTTGCAGCTAAGTCCACTTTTTTGCCAGCTATCCACCCAACCCGCACCAACCTAATAAGGCAAAATCATCTTATCAAGTCACCTTATATTGACGTCATCTGAACTGCGTCACTTCCCTGAGTCATAATTACTACGGCCGCTGGATGGCATAAACGTATAGGTTGTTTTAGACCTATGCTGTTTTTTTCTTGTGAGGACGGGCTGTTTTTTCTTCTTAGCATCACTGATAACACACACAATATCTAAATGCCTGAAGGTACTGGGGTTATATGGGGGAAATAAACCACCTCCTGAAGTAAATATAGATGGAAGTGCATATGCATCTTTACATATTAATGTGATCATGTGTATCCTATCTCGTGTGTGTGTGTGTGTGTGTGTGTGTGTGTGTGTGTGTGTGTGTGTGTGTGTGTGTGTGTGTGACCTCAGAGCTATTGTTTGATTATAGGGTCTGTTAAAGTGGAGTGAAGATAAACACCACCTGGCACTCATGCAGAAGTTCACGCTCTGAAAAGAAGAATAGACAGTTTGCCCTTGTGAGTGTGTGTGTGTGTGTTTATGCTTGTTCATACATATACGCTATAATATCTCTTTCAGAGTTCAGCCCCCAGCATCCTTCTCATTGTTCATTGATTTACGAAATGCAGGTAGAACAAGAAAGGGAAGAGAAGTGGAGAAAAATAGAGGAATGAAAACTAAGAGGAGGATGGTGAAAGAGAAGAAGTGGTTTGATTCTCTTCACTATTCTGTTTTACCACAGTTTGGTCTCATTTTCATGGTTTCTGCCATCACTTCTAGTTGTTAGAACGCTGTATTACCAATGTACTGTGCAAAGTAAGTGTTGAGATTGAACCGTTATCTAAACCTTCTACAGTTAATGCAGTCAGTCAAAGTTGCTCCAGTAGATCCATCAGTAAACTGCTTTGTCTCTTCTCGTCTCGTGTCGTCACCTGTTCCCTGATCTATGGTACAGTAACTTACTGAGTACAATGTTACTATAACTGAGAGAAATGATGACCAAAAAAATCATAATAAATCTAGGGTTGTTTAAAAAAAAAAAAGACAAAAAAATGATAAAAGATTAATTTAGTCCCTTAACTGCTTCCACCCCCATTTAGCCCACGACTACTGATACCCTACCCTCTCTCAGTTCTGACGAGTCATTACTCCAGCATCCCTATCTTATCTCCCCAAATCTACGCCAAATGTGAACAGTTGTCTGTCTCACAAGTATCTGACAGACCTCGGTCATCACTTTGCTTTTAGTCACTACAGCAGTTTGAGTTTTAACTGCGCATAACTGTGAATAAAAGCATCTTTTTTTACCCAGCATGGAAAGTCGTGACAGTGGACTCCAATGTTGCAAATGACCGGACATGCAATCAAAATCCTTGTCACCACTTTCCCTGATAGTCCAGAGTCTTGTTTGTACTTGTGTGTGAGTGAGGGACAGGTAACTTCAAGGTTTCTCTGTGTCTGATTCTGATTTTGAGATTAAGGGGTATAATTTAGGGCTGCAGAGGGTTAATGCGTGCATAATTCTGCAGTTATCTATGACAATAAGTGCCAGAGAATATTCTGACCCTCTACTCATTGATTTGGTGATTTTTATATATAATATCTCATTCTGTCTGTTGCGTGATCCACTGATGCAGTTTGCTTCTGTCTTGTTGAAGCTACACTGTTGTGACAGACTGCAGTTAGTAATATAGACCCATAATTGTACAAGTACTGTAGTTATATATAATTTGTAGAGCCACTCAATCGCCCTCCCTCGCTTCACCTCCATCCCCCTCTCCATCACTCCATCTCCCTCCGTGCCGAAGTCTAATGTTGCTTTAAAGATACACTACATATGCTGAGGTTACAGCCAGAGCGTTGGCACGCGTGTTTCTGCATACATGATGGATGTGTGTGTTTGCATGCATACCAAGTGTTGACAAGAGGACATAGTGCATGTTTTGACAGTCATAAGGGAAAAATGCCCATCTTTACATTTAACTGTGACAATCACATGTTAAAACTGCTGTGGAATAAATCTGCAGGTTTCAGTCGTACATCGCCAGCGTCAGATAAAGATCTCAGTTGTGTTAAAATACAGCAGAAATATAAATATAAAACATCTGTGAAATAAAATAACAAAATAAATAATAAAAAGTGCATATTTAATCTTGATTATATAAGCTTTTGTCACAGATTTATTTGCTTTTTAAAAAGCCGAGACAAGAACTGTGAGTTTCACTGCAGTATAAATATACATATTAGTATTCATATGTAACTCTCTAACACTGGTTTCTGTTGCAGCAGCCCAGTTTCCCCATTGACTTCTATTCAGTTTGAGTGTATAAAAGTAAATATACATAGAACTTTATGACTGGAAACAGGTGAAGAGTGTAGTTTGCTTTCCCTGTGTGCTTGTGTGTGTGTGTGTGTGTGTGTGTGTGTGTGTGTGTGTGTGTGTGTGTGTGTGTGTGTGTGTGTGTGTGTTTCTGCCATGTAATAATCACTCATAGATGTTGTGGAAGCTTTGTGTATCTTAATTGTATAATTTATTTACCATTTAAGGAGGCAAACAGATGAGGTTTTTGTGACATATATGTAAGTGGGTTGACTCTGGCTCAGGAGGTAGAGCGGTGAGGTGTGTCCTTGGGTAAGATACTCAACACCAAATTGCTCCTGATGGCTGCACCAGCAGTGTGTGAGTGAGTGTGTGAATGTTTATTAGATTAGATTCTGATGAGCAGGTTGGCACCTTGCATGGCAGCCTCTGCTACCAGTGTATGAATGTGTGTGTGAACGGGTGAATGTTGACATGTGATGTAAAGTGGTCGGTAGACTAGAAAAGTGCTACATGCAGTCTCTTAACTTTTTCCATTTAAAGAATCATTTGCAGCAAAAGAAGGAATTTCATAACAAATATAATCAAAAATATTTGCATATTATTATAATTATATTATATCATTACTACTGCTTTATTTTTGCTACTGCTACAAACCTTTGACTGGTACTGCATATATATACAAACAAACATGCAGCCAGAAAACATATCCTTTGATGAATGGTTGTTACTTTTCACTGTTAACATTGAAAGTCCTGTGACCTTCTGTGACCCTAAGTGGGATCAGCATAGAGACTACTGAGAAGGTGGAGAATAGATGTATAAAAGCAAGTCCAAGCATGTTGACTGCAGGCTGTTACAGAATATTTTGGGAACCTAAAACAGAAGTATGTGAAGCAGTTAGACAGCTAATAAAACAAACAATCAAAAAAAAGTACATTTTCTCCTCCAACACATTATAATATTACTAATTATAGAAATTTAACAGTCTGAGCTTGGATTTTTTTCTTTAAATGACTTGTTAAAATGGATAATCTTTCAGTGTTTCAACCTGAAATCACTCCCTCAGGCAGCAAGTGTAGCTGTGGTTATCAGTTTATGATCCCCGGCCCTAACCCTGCACTCCCCTCTCGGTCTGTTTGTATCATTGTCCTGTATCAGTGCAGTGTGTAGTGTGATGTGTGTCTACCATCTGTTATAATCAGCCATGAATATTGCAGAGGCCTCGGCACTTTAAACGGCTTATATACCCTATGGATGTTGACATGCATGGGAGAAGTCATGTGTGCCAGAGATGCACTCTGTGTGCGTTTACAGTTGGCCCATTGATTTATAATTAACGCTGAGGTTACTGCTCCAGCACACACACAGCTGGCCTGCTCTCTGGGGTCACAGCAGTGTGTGTGTGTGTTTTTGCAGAAAGTTATTTCAGTGTCCGAGTAGGCCGTATTGTGCACATGTGGAAATGTGTAAAAAAATGTGTGTGTGTGTATCCTTGTGAGGGTGTGATGTGTGCTTCCGTACGAGTGTGTATATATTTCGCCTGCGCTCAGGAATCAAGCATATGTTCCTCTTTAAATAGGTTTATCTTTGAGTGTTTGTGTGCATAAGTGAGTGTGCGTACAGAGAGTAACCATGGTAACCCATTTAAAAATCCCTGCAGACCATACTTCAGTGCCATCAAATGTATTGATTACAGTGCTCCATGTGAATTAGATGAACACACACATCCTCCAGTCAGCTGCTTACACCACTAGGCTGCACTCTTGCAACTAGTTGCCTCCAACACACTAAAAGCTACACACAGAATGCATGGATGTGTCTTTTGTAAATCTTGAATACATTTCTTTATCAGTGTTTTATGACAGCGAGGGCCACTGTTCATATTGTCACACAAGAATGAATGACGGCAGAACTTCCCAAGGCCTCCGTTTGTTTTTATGACAACTTTTTTTCAGACTGGTTTAGCGAGTTGTTTTTGAAAAGATATGTTGTTGCAGCTCTGTTTATTTCACATTCTTCTCATTAACTGACATGAATGTGGTATATTCATAGAGGGTGAAAACAGTGGCTTTATTCACAGGTTTACGTTCATGTTTGCTCCTGAGCACACTCATGAAAATACAGTCTGTCGCTTCCACTCTCTGACATCAGGATTAGAGAAACTTTTGCTTGAGTGAACCTGATAGATATTTATAGTTATCCTATGAACTTCAAGATGACCTGAAAATGTTTCGGTTTGCCAGTTTCAAAAGCTTGAAGATCCTAACCATAATCACTAAAGGCCTAACCTTTATTTATAAGGTCAAATCCTATCAATCCCTGAAGGGAGATTAAACCTACAAAGTTTAATTTAGTGTTGCTTTTTCTCCAAAAATGCTGAATCCTTCCCTTCCTATATTGCTGTCTGGGTTTTTTCATTAATCTTCTTTGTTAATTGCCCATTTCTTTTAAAAGGTTCAGTGATTCAATTAATTTATTTTTATGGGTATTACCCATTCCCAATTCCATTTCCATACAATGAAAAACTTTACAACTCCGCCCCCAGTCTTTCTGTTAGACATTTGTAGAAACTGAGTAGTACCCACAGTCAAATGAACCTGCTGGGGGTTCTTGGGCCAACATGAAGTGCTGTAGGGCCCCTATTATCCCCCTTTACTAAATACAAATGCATTTACTAATATTCACAATGTAAGGCCAATATCAGCTAGAACAATAAAGGTCTTAAAACTAGATTTTGACTCAGGGCCCTTCTCCATCACAGGGCCTAAAGATCAAGTAAAATAGCAGAATACATGTCCCTTATAATGTCATGCTAGTATTGTGCTTCAGTATTGCATATTCCTAAGCAAAGTTAATATAAACTGAAGTAACACAAAGGAATTATCACCAACTGGAGCCCCATGACCAGACACCTGCTTTACCCAGTGTTTCATCCAGGCTTGGTAGTACTGCCCATGCTAAGTAAACTGATTTTAATGTGTAAAAAGGTGGAGTTTCCCTTTAAAAGTCAATAAACTTGACAATATAGTTTGAAAACATCAGTAAGCCAGGAGGAAATTAGGAGACATGATTGGGTACTAACTTTAAAGCAAATCTTTATAAGATCTGAAGTCCCTCATCCTAAAATAAAGCTTGTAGAAATGAGTTTTGTCCTGATAAGAGTATAAAACACAAACACACACATGAAGGACTACATTTCAGGGACTACGGAAATTTTGAAATAAGTTTTAAAAAACCTGTCATGTAAACACAATTTTAGACTGAATTTATGGATTCCATATATGTGTTCATGTTTTTATATTTGTTCCATTTCTGTTGTTACTGCTGTTGCTGTTACTGTATGAACTGTATACACAGGAACACAGTGTTGTGGACACTATAGCATATCCTGTAGTTCAGGGTTCACTATACTTTTATCATACACTATTCAGAGAAACAATAAGGAGCCCGTTCAAAGAAGCCTGAACAGTTCATAAAGTTCTCCAAGGCCATGATGGGTAAAAATCTTGCTTTGTCCACTTTGTTTACAACACAAACACTGTCACATACTGG
The DNA here is from genome assembly GCF_963924715.1 of Thunnus thynnus. Classification (NCBI taxonomy): domain Eukaryota; kingdom Metazoa; phylum Chordata; class Actinopteri; order Scombriformes; family Scombridae; genus Thunnus; species Thunnus thynnus. The sequence continues at coordinate 4,139,693 of NC_089530.1, forward strand.
GGCCCTATGGATGCCTCTAAGCACAGTCAGAGAAGCTTGAGGAAGTTCCACTGTCGAAGGAATAGTGAGATTTTAACTGTGTATGAGAACAATCACCGTGGCTGTAACGGATCTTTTAAAATAGTATTCCACCCAAAATTTGTGTACAAAACAACCTTTAAGGTGGCTGTAAAAAGACTGATTTGTGCAGATTGCGGAGGCAGTAGATTATGCTCAGGTCAGTATTAATAATAGTGTTTTTGCTTTGCAGAAGTACAGTAGCTCATACATGCTAACAAACTCAATTACATTCAAAGCTACTGTCTTTAAATTGGGATTGAAGTGGCTTCTGTTATTCACCACAGAGGGTTACTTGGGGATCAGTTTGGTTTTGTGGAAAACGTAGAATAAGGTGCAGTAAGGGTAACATTTTGGTAAGCAGTGGTGATGTTTGGGAGTTAAGAGTTTGAGACTGATTGTAGTTAATGGAAGGTTATTGGGACTGTATAAATACAAATCCGTCTTTATGTGTGCCTGTATTTGGTCAGTTCCTGCAGAGTGCATGAACTGTGCTCAGTGACATCAAAATAACCCTATTGTAGTCTCTCTATTACACACACACACACACACACACACACACACACACACACACACACACACACACAGAAGCCCGGCATGACAACTTAATCCTTCTCAGTCCCCACTCTCCACACTACATCGCTCTGCACTCACTGTTTGCCCTCTCTGCCCCACTTCTTTCCCTCTCCTAATCTCTCTCTTTCTCTGTCCCTCTTTTTTTTATTTTATTTTATTATTTTTTTTACTTCCACCTCCTCCACTTTCTCTGACCTGTCATCTCACCATCTGATCTCATCTGCTCCGTCTTATAAGGTCATCTCTCCACTCTCCACCGCTGTATTTTCTCAGGGAGCCGGGGCAGCGAGAGGCCCTTTCTCTTTGATTCATCTCTCCGTCGGGAGGTGAAGGGCCTGGGTGTGTGAGGTGACACACTGGATTAGGGGGTTGTATTCAGCCTAGACGCGGGGTCATCCATGGGGGTCCTCGGGGGGCCGCTCTGTGGATTGTTGCCCACTGATCTGTCATGGCCAACCAAAACACATTTTCAAGGCCTTTTTGATCCACCCCAACACTCTCCACAGGCAACACACTCGTGCACACCGCATATGCATGTACGCATTCGTGCAAACTTTTTTTTTTTAACAGGGTCACTTGGAGTTCTGGAAGATAATCTCAGGACACCATCAGACAGTCATTAGCATTGTATTATTCTGAAAAAACTGTTCTCACAAGATAAAGAATACCATTGTTTGAGACTTCGGGAGCTCCCGTGTGTAGAAAAGATCTCCTGATAGGGGCTACAACCAGCAGAATTTATTGAAGCACAAGTAGATGAGTGGGTACATATCCATATGGATGTTGAGGATGCAAAAATTAGATAGATTCAAGGGTCCAATCCGACACAGGACCATGAAAAATCTACCCAAACCTTAAGTGTATTAATTAATCATGAGGAAAAAAAAGAGACCTGATCTGAAAGGTACCCAAGGATAATTAGACCCAATTCCAAATGCAGTCAGCCCGAACAGACCCAAATAGAGCGAGAACATCAACTGGCAGCAGCGTGATGCACCACTAATTAACAAGCAGTCACAGTCGAAAAGGGTAGCAAAATAAGATGCACCACAGGATCCAACAGATAGTTTACTCCATCTATTCTAGGAGTAGACATGTTGATTCACAGACCTGAGACCCCAGGCAGTTATAACTCTATCCCACCCGATTAGACCGAATAGAATTTGAAACCCCGTCCACCTCTGGTCTTGGGTTGGATACTTAAGTGGACCTGTGACGTCTACACCGGGGTCGTAGTGTCCCCGGAGCGTTTTAGTTGTCTGTCAGTCAGATATGAGTTACAGCTATATCTGATCACCGAAGAGATACAGTTACCATCTAGTTTCGTCCAGCTGTGGCCTCTTTCATCTACCTTACCTCCCCCTTTTCATAGCATCCATGTTCTTTTGCATCATCTATACTTTTCTGTGCTGAATCCAATCTAAAAGAGAGTACAGGACATGTAGAGTGCACTTGAGAGCCTTCGCCTCTTCCCTCCATCCCTCCATCTATATCCCCTCCTCCTATTTCCTATCCTTCGCTGCTCAGGAAGCTTGTGTCCAGGCAAGTGGAGAGAGAAAGAGAGCTATTTTTAAAAACAGGTTGAACTTTATATTTGGATCATCAGAAGTGTGCTTACAGTACAGTACAGTATGTAGAGGTGCAAGTGTGTGTGTTTATTTGCGCTCTTGTGCATGTGTCTAAGTGTGTCTAATGTGACATACTGGCCATGTTTTGCAGCCTTCTGGAAGATAAAAATTGTGAGTGTGTGTGTGTGTGTGTGTGTGAATCATTGTCATTGTGTACCTAGAAATGTACGGACCTACACGCAGTGTGCAGTTCTATTTGTTTGTCTACAGTACACAAAGATCAGTATCTAACCCACACAAGAACGCACATAACTGTGTATGTGTGTGGACATGGTGTATGGTGTGTATTTTAAGCTTCCCTGTGTGCGTTTGTGTGTGTGGCTTGTGGCTTAAAAGGGCCCTGGCGTACTTAAAGGTGCATTACAGGTCTCAGGCTAATCCACAGTGATAGCTAAAGTGCTCTGTGTCAACCACAGGAGACCGTGTGTGTGTGTGTGTGTGTGTGTGTGTGTGTGTGTGTTTCTGTTTTTTTTTTTTGGGTGGGGCGGGGGGGGGCAGCACAGCACAGAGAAGACAGCATACGATGTGGCCACCATACACATTATTCAGCATGAATTTTGTATTGGGCCACAACTCTTCTGCTCCTCATATGTACACAGGATGGAGAGATGGAGGCAGGGAAGGAGGGAGCAAGAGTTCATGGGAGGACGGGAGGAAGGAGAAAGAGATGGAGGAAGGGTGGTCAGGCAAAAGATGGACAGATGAGAGACAGAGGAAGGGATTTGAGGAGAGTAGAGGAAGGAAATGAGAGGAAAATGAAAATAAGTAAGGAAGAATTGAAAGATAGAGTTTGGAGTATTAGAAGTAGGATAAAGGGCAGAGAAGTTGGAGGTGGAGGATCAGGGAGGCCTTAAAACATCTCCTGTATTTATTATGCAGATTCTCCTGCTTGTTTCTCTCCCTTCTTCTCCCTTCAGTTCCTATTTATTTTGATGTACTGTGTGTCTTAAGTGCCCATTGTAAACACCGCCATGCCATCTGAGTGCATGCAAGTGCGTCTCTGCACAGATGATGCGTGTATGTATTGTATATTTGCCTGTGACTATGGGCTGTTTACAGTTTGTGCTTGTGTACTGCACAGTGTATTTGTGTGTAGATAGGATGTGTGCTTGCATATCTATATACAGATCCTGTGTGTGTGTGTGTGTGTGTGTGTGTGTATTGTGCATGTAGGTTTGTATTTCTCTACTGAACATCCTTGATGAAAACACACTTGCTGGACTTGGACTGTCAGTTTCAGAATAGAATCCAGTCATTGATCTGTTATGACCATCATCATCTGTTACGTTTAGAGAAGAATGCATTGGAATTTGAGTTTATTATGTATATATAACAATATGGTATGATAACAGAAGGCATTAGAAACATGCTCTAAACACAAGATAGTGTGGAGACTCATTAGTTACACTATTATACTGCACAGTCCAATTTTATAAGACATGAGCTTATTATTGTGTAACAAGGTGATTATTCAAAATTATATAATTGATCAAATATATTATATAGTCATTTCCTGATTATAAATCAACATCTAGACCAACAAAGCAAAAATCAGCTGGTTTAGTAATCTGTGAGGTGAAGATTTTTTTCACAATGGAAACACTGAGCTGCTGCTGCAACACAAAGTAAGCTAGTTGATCTAATGCTAGTTCAAAGCTAGTTAACGCTGTAGGTAAGTTTGCTCCAAAGATGGACTTTTTAATGACATCTGTGATGGATGTGGTGGTGTTCTCAAAAATCTGTGTTAACAACTTGAAATGTATGGTAGGCTGCGTCAACCAATCAGGAAATGAATTCCTGATGAGTGAAAATGAGTCAAAGTTGTCCGGGGAGTGTGTTATGGGGAGTGCACTATTAATATATTAATTATTTTACAATTTGACAATGCTGTCTAGCCTATTAAACATACAATTCTATCAGCAGAAGTGACACATGAATAAAAGAGTTTACACACAAAATTTGACCTTTCTGAGTCAGATAAATTCAAAATTAGAAATATATAAAATGTGCTAAAATCTTGAGTGAAACCCAGTGTGTGTGTCTGTCTGGGAGTGTGCATGTCATAGAGTATTATATGTGCAATATGTGGATGCATGTGTGTCTATTTCTCACATTCATAAAATTGTTTTAGTAATACATTAGTAAAGATGAATTCAGACTGATTTCCATATATTTCTAGTTTTTGTAGCTCTTATTTATTTTTATGGCTTAAATATAAAACTGTCTGCAGATGCTATTTCAAGTAGGCGCCTAATCATTGTCATTTTAATCTGCAATTAGAGACTAGAGATAATATCAGAGGCTAAAACGTGTTAGCTTTTTGCGTTTGCCTCCTGGTCAACTGATGACATCTGTTCCTTCTGGCTCTGCGTCCGTCAGCTGGTGAATTCTTTCTGCCATCATGCTGCTGTGTCCATCTGGAGCAGATCCAGAGACCAACACATCTCCAATGACACAGCACTGATGTGCACGTCAGCTGTTTGCAGGTCTCCCTGTGTGGCCTTGATGCCACTGTGGTTGGCTGCTGTGCACTTTTTTACTAAACTGTTTTAAATCAAACCTACTACAGTGTTCACAGTTAAGATTCAACAAACTTCACTTGCTCTGTGACCTCCTCATTCTATATGTGTTTTTTTTTTGTTGTCAGAATGTTTTTCAGTGTTTTTGGTGCAGTTTGGTCTAGAATGTATTACTGTTGGTGTTCTCTGTTGCCTAATACAGCATGCATAGGTGATGCCATTATGTTAATTTTTGATAATTAGCATCAGCTGAACACACTTCCCATTTAGAAGTGATTTGGAATTCATCAACTTACACTCAAGGATGTGAATGGAAGCACACTGATAATTATGGTGTCACAAATTAATATTTCCTGAATGAAAAATAATGTGTACATTTGTATATCCGTGTAGAAAGTCTCCATGTACTGTATGTGCATACATATGTCCTGTAAATGTGTAAACACTCAGATTATGTGCAATATGTAGTTTTGTCCATGTGAAAGTACATATAGAGATACTGTGTGTGTGTGTGTGTGTGTGTGTATAGGGACTGGGCTGTGGAGGTTAGCTCGGGTGGTGCAGACCTATTTTAATTCTTAACTAGATGTCCATGATTTATTAATCTACGTTTGAAATAACAATTACCGTGTCAGAAGGGATCAGGCCAAAGCCTTAATTGCAATGGAAAACACACTTAATATGGAACTTGGTCCAACCAAAGCACACGCATGGCATCCCCAACAGGCCTGAGAAGATGTGTCTCTTTCTGCATATGTGACTGTGCATTATACAGTATGCATGTAAATCTGAGCATGAATGTCAATGCCGTTTCTTCACTAACTCTTGTGACTAAGTCATATGTTTCCACATGTGCATTATTCAGCGGCAGTCTCAACCAAATGTGAGCCTTCATCCTGCTCTATGGTTTAAACATGTGACATGTAGCATCTTTACCCTTCAGTATAGGCTACTTGTTACACAATGTCATACTTTGCTATACTTACTAAATGAGACCATAGTGTAACCGCTGGTGTTAGTGATCATCAAATACCACATTTCCCATAAACCCCAGTGCCTCTTCCCCCTTCCTCTTGTTTTCTATCAGTGTTTCAGTCTAAAACCAGCCCAGTATCCTGGGAATTATATTCATGGATGATTCTGCAGGTCCCACTTTACTCCCAGTGCCAACGTTCAGTAGTGTGTAGGAGGTCAAGGTGGTGGATGGGCATGTAGACTTTTATGTGAGAGACCAGAGTATGTGTTCTGTCACAGACATTAACATACATACATTGTCTACATGCATAGATATTTTAGAGAAAAATAACATGTTAAAAACATTGTCACTGAACATCTGAGGTTCAGAATTGTCCAGGTGATAGAAACCATGAAGCAATCTGTATCTGAACTGTGGGTTGAATGATATTTTGCTTTTTTACAGATAAGTATGCTTTGATTGTACACATACCTGCCTGCTTTCTTCATGTGTGCCTGGAGGTTTACTAAATAGATCCACTATGTGGTATATCATGGTGGAATCATCTCTCGCCAACACTGGAAGATTTCTCTTGAAAACTTCCAATTTTGCACAACGTAAACATAAATACACCTTGCGACCTTCAAGGAAGTAACGTTGTTGATCACGGTTGAAATCATTTCACTTTCCACCATTGTTGTGATTGTTGTGAGGACACACATCTTACAGACATGTAGCATTGATTAGGGGATGTGCTAAACCGTTACCTATATGTGGAGTAGCAATTATACTCACAGAAACACATGAAAGCAAGTATATGAGAGGCTTAAGGCAAATGTTCAAAGAGAAGTATGGTTTGCGTGCTTGGTGCATGCCATCCATTAAAAGATAGGTTCACTTATTCTTTCAAGTCTGTCTTAAAACAATACTGACATGCCCATATGTACACCAAGTAATCATTCGTCCTGACTAGGGCTGCACTAACAATTATTTTCATTATCAATTAATCTGCGGATTACTTTCTTGTTTAAGTGATGAATCCATTTGTCAGAAATGTCAGAAAATAATCAAATAGTGAAAAGTGTAAGGCACCTTACCTTAAGTTCTAAGGTAAGGTAAATAAGTTATTATTTGGGTTGAGCTGTCTGAGTTAGCCAAATCAAGTTATCTTTCAAATTTAGAGTATTTGTAGTACAAAATTCAGCCTTTGTCTTGAACCCCTCATATTCCAGCTCAATAAGGAAACATTGGGCCTCATGCAAGAACAGTTTTGTATTCTTATACTAAAACTCTTACTGGTTACTTACTGGTTCCAGCCCGATGAATGTCACCTGTTCATGAGGAGGTGAGCTTTCAGAAGATCTGATCATGAACATAGCCTAAGCATCGCCCCTAAATTGCCATATAAGACTACATGTTGTGCTTGGTGTTCCGCTCAAGTTTCATTCACAAAAATGTTACCAAAGAGTAAAAAGAAGAATTTCACAGTGCGGAGCCAGAAGTCCAGTCCAATCAGCAGACAAGTTTAGGACCCGAAACAATTAGAAAATAGTAATAGAAGGAGGCAGAGCAGCGGTGTAGTGTGAAAGCAATAAAGAAGGAATGCTTAGACGTGAAGTTAGACACTAAAAAAACATCTTTCTAAAGCAAAGCGCCTCATGATGGGAGGCAGTCCAGGGATGTGACAGACAGACATAGGCTATTAGACGAGACAATAATCAGGTGCGACAGAAGACGATGCTGGACAGAGACCTGCAGAGAGACAACCAGGAAGCTGTCGGAGTGAGAGAAGTTTCCTAGTAACTACTCAAATGTGGAAGTTGCGGCGCCAAAATATACCAATAAAAATCATAAAAATCTAAAAAGCTTCTCTGTAAACCGGCAGCCACGATGATGATAGTATGGCGAACATAATATTAAATTTGCATAAGACCTTATTGTGAAGAAAGGCAGAGCTCATGACTCATACAACAGGTCTGGACCAATCATAGATTCCAAGAAAATTACAGGAAGATTGATGAATGCCACAGATCTTAAATCACTTGTACATGTCTCAAGAACAACTCTGTTCATACAAGTGGTTCTTGCATGAAGCTCAATGTCAAGGAAAACACAAAGGGGGAATTTTCTGTTAAAAATACTTTTTTTTTTTCCATCCTTTGAATTTTTCCTTTTTAGCATCTGAGTTCAATGTTATACATGGCACGTCACAGAGGAAACAAGAATACTATACTTGTAAGTCTTCTAACTATACTCGTTTATTAAAATGCAAGGGATTTATTGACGTTAACACACAACACATGTCACTTTCTGAAAAACAAAACTCTTCTCCAGCCTCAGTGTAACAGCACATGTACAAGGATACGTCTCATTTGGCCCATTTCGTTAGCATACATCTTTACGAGGATTACCCACTATCACTTAGCGGCCCTTAAACAACTATTTCCTTGTACAGCCTTGGTGCATGGTTGCTAATGGCATCTGTAATGAGGCTGACCTGCAGGCCTTGTCTAATTTAAAGAGCCTGTTAAGTGACTCAATGATTTTAAAGGTAATCTTTAAAAGCCACGTAAAGCTTGGAGAAAGTTGGTGGGAGGCGTGTGAGAGCGGGGAGGAGAGCCGCTGAGCTTTTAAAGAGTTGGAGAAGAGCAGCTGCGGAGAGACTTTTCACTGACTTGCTTATGATGTATCATAGGTTTGTATTATCCATATTCTGTTAAAGAGGGTGCAGAGAGGAATGTTTCCACTTTCAAAAAAAAAAAAAAAAGTGTGTGTGTGCACGTCTCTGCTTGCTTTTCTGTCACTTTCTCACGTACTTCACACACACACACACACTCAGAAACACTCAAATATCCCCTTTCCTTTTTCTCATAACTCTCTTTTCTGTCTCTCCTCTGTCTGTACTTCTGAAGGAATTCTCCATCCATCTAATTCCCCTCCTGGTTCTTTTATATTGAGGCTGGGCCCCGCTCGTATTCCATGTCAAAGGCTTTCTCTTTTATTGAACATCAAATCCTCTGTGTCTCGCCTCGCGCTCTCTTCTCCCTGCTCGGCACCATGCATATTCAGGAGCCGGCGGCCACGCTATAAGGCCGGCTAGCCCTCCAAAATCCGCGATTGTGGGCATTAGCGTTGCAATAACACTACATGAATAGCCGGCACGCTCTATATTTAGGTGTTAAGTCGACTGCGCTGTAGCCAAGATTGAGGCTGCCGGATGGAAGTGCATGGGGAGAAGCAGACTTTCTCCTTTCTCGTGGTATTCTCTCTGTGTCTCTCTCTTTTTTTTTTTATTCTCTCTCTCTATCTGTTTCAGAGGCCGTCTCTCTTGGCTCTGGAGGCGGCGCTTGGTGTCCAAAAGTTCCAGCAAAGCTCTGGATGTAAGGAGCCGCCCCACTGTGTGACACTTTGCATACTGATTTGAGCTTTACTGCTGACTTGAAGGGGGGAAAAAAAAAGTGTAAAAACCTGACTGCTGTGAATTGGGATCTAATGCGCTCACTGTGTCAAAAATAAAAGCCGCAGTAGAGATAATGTAAGCATAAACAAGGAGTAAATGGCTTCACTGCATCTTGCTTATTTGCTTTATTCATTTTGTTCATTCATTCAAGTGTTACTGAAATGCAATCAGTCATCATATAATGGTTCTTTTACTATCATTGTTAAAAATCATTCTGTAATCATTGTGTTGTTATTATTATTTAAAAAACAACACAATGCACTATGCCTTTTGAACCTTATTGGTGCAATTTGCAACCGTCAGTGTCATATAGGAATTTTGGGAAATTAAATGAGAAGATCAATACCACTCTGTACAGTAAATATGAAGCTACCACCAGTGGGTTAGCTTAGCTTAGCACCAAGACTGTAAACAGTCTGTCATGACTCTCTATGATATAGATGTGCGTACATGCTAACAAAAGGAGGCTAAAGTAAAGCTTATGTAGTGGGTCAGACTCAGTGTTGTGTTGTGTAGAAAGTAAGAATCACAGGAATTTATTCCCAAGCAACAGCTGTACATGTGGAGAAACAAGACATTCACAGGATTTCTCTTGCATTCATGCTCTTGGCACCTGTGTACCATGATGGATAAAATCACCCCATGCTAGCAAACACAGTCTCAACAGTACACTAGCGTGGCAAACTACACAGCAGCCCTGCAACACACACAGGCCTCCACACACTTCTCCCCTAAGTAGAAGATTTATGCATGAAAAGAAATAAAATTAAAATGCAACAATGTTAATACAATGACTTCACATGTGTGTTTTAAGTAACTTCACATTAACAAAAAAAAAATGTTAAAAAAAGTTAAAGTACAGAGAATACCTTCCTGGGAAAAGTCCATTACACAAAGAGAGAGTAAAGCCAGCGGAAATGCAACAAGTGCAGTTCGTAAAATAAGATGATCGCTATGCTTCCTGTTATAACCCCTGACATTTGCCTTTATGGAAAGGTTCTAATCTTTACATGAAACCAAATATACTTATTTACACAATTTCATAAGAACATATCAACAAGTCCTCCACATTAAACAACCACATAGGTCTTTTGTACCTGCACTCCAGAATGATCCATTTAAGCGTAATATGCTGCTTTCCAAAACCCTTACAAATCACAGTTAAAAATATAATGATGTTTTATGATGTGACAACGATGTGGTTAAGGTCTGGTTAGGTGTAGACACAAAAACCACTTGGTTAGGATTAAGGAAAGATCATGGTTTGTGTTTAAATGTTCACTTTAAACGTGGTTATCACTTCCTTAAAGTTAGGCAACCATTGTCGTCATGGTAACAATAAACACCACGCTACTTTTTTTCTTTAAAAACGCCCCAACTCACAGTTGGAAATGGGAAGTGAACAGCAGTCTACTAACTATCTAGCCATCCAGCCAACCCACCTCCACCTAGTAAGGAAGTCACCTATCACCCATATGTCATCTGAACTGCGTCACCTCTCTAGATTCGCTAGATGGCATCTGTCACTCAAACGTAAGTATAGGTTGTTTTTGGTGACTGAATTTATGACTTATAGTGTTTTTCTTGGGAGGACAGGCTCAAACATACTGCCAACATATAAACAACAGTTAAGGAACATAGGAAACGTGACAGCAGAAATGTTAATCTGCATCCTTAAGAATAGAATCGATCTATATAGGATTTTACCAGGATGTACAATACCCTGTTCACAACATATCACAACAACATCACACTACCACTCCTACAGCTAACTCCCTGACCCCATGGCAACATGGATATAAAGAGAACAGGATACAATCATTGCCAATATGGCGCCCCATTCATTCCTAAGGAAATTGCTCACTGGGCACATACGCCAAAACCATTTGATGGGTTTTGTCAGGTTTCAGCATACAACTAATACAGCTCCTCAAGACTTTTTCATTTCACTTGACCTGGATCAAATTGTGATGCAACAAAGAGTCATTCTGGGTGTTTGTGACTCCCAGAAAACTTGATTTTTTTTTTAATATCTGTTTCTTTTGTTGTAAAATGACCTTGGAATTCCAAATGTTGGCACACAGATGCAACAATCACCTCACTGCCCTGTTACAAAAAAACAGAAAAAAAACCCAACCCGCATATTTTTCATAAAAACTGGCCTCAATATGTGTAAAGTAGCACTGACATGCCTGTTTCAGAGTAGCCCAGCTCATCCTAATAATGTTACAAGACAAAAGAATAATAAAAAAGATACATAACAAGTCTAGATAAGACATGTAGTGACTTTAGTGTAAATAAAACCAAGTGTAGGGTTCACAGAGTTCAATTGAATGTGAAATCATAATGTCATTTAGTGATTATAAAAGGACCAGTGTGCATTTATCCAGAATTCGTTTATGCTTTACAGTGCACCTTAATGTCCATCGACCTATTTCCTGTTCTGCATATACATTGTAATATCTACCTCTCCCCCAGGTCTCCGTTTCTTTCCTTTCCTGTTTATTTTACCATCCTTCTGCTTATTCTACGAGTGTGCCTTGTCAAAATATTGTTGCAGTCTCTTCCCACTGTTTTCTGGCCTACCTTCAGGTCCTATCTCGTCTGATGAAAAATACAGAGGGGGACAGAGAGGGAGGGAAGAGACAGAGAGAGAGAGGAGCTACAGCACCAAACAAGCAAACTGGGCTGGACTGAGAAGTAGGGGAATCCAGAGATCAGAGGAAGGAAAGAAAGAAAGGATAGATGGAGGGGAATGGTGAATTGAATGGAGGGAAAATTACTTGAAATGAGAAGAGAGTTAATACAAGAATCAGGGAAAGCCTGATAAAGAAAGTGTGGTGAGAGCGAAGACGAGGAGGAAAAAAGTGAAACAATGATGGATGAATGGAGGAAAGATGAGGTAGTAGTTTAGTGTTTTGGAGGAAATCTAGGAAAAGAAGGAGAACAGGAAGAATGGAAGGGTGCTAAGCAGGGAAAGAAAAGGGGAAGAACCTGAATATCAAGACATTAGGAGGAGAGGAGAAAATGAGGAAAGAAAGATTGAAGAGCAGAGGGGAAAGAACGAAAGGAAAGATGGTGAAAAGTGGAGGGATGGAGGGAGGAAGGAACAAACTAAGCAAGAGTGCATGAGTGAATGGATGTGTATGGGAAAGAAGAAAAGAGAGGGGAGCAATACATATGAGGGAGAAAGAAGAGAAAAAGGTAGATAAGAATGGAAAAAGTGAATGACAATTTACTGAATGGAGGGCAAAAAAAGTAAAAAAAAAAAAACAAATCAGGAAATGAAGTTGGAGGGACATACTAAGGACAGAAGGAAGGAAAGATGGCAGAGCGGATGGAGGCATGCTTAGTGGGGAATGAGGAGAAAAGATGACAAAAGGATGGAAAAAAGGAAATAAAAAAACCCAACAAAGCACAGGAGGAGCTGTATGTAGAGATGCTTATTTTAGTGCCTTTTTCTGTTCAAACTACACTCCTGCTAAATCTGTGTGTGTGTGTGTGTGTGTGTGTGTGTGTGTGTGTGTATGTGTGTGTGTGTGTGTGTCGTGATGTTGTGACGGCATCCAGTACCCTGGCATGCCTTTTTAATTCTACTGAGTAAATAATGCATCCACCACGGTTCATAATTTATGTAAGTGGACATGCAATCAGTTCAGATTAACGTGCACGATGCCGTGTGTGTGTGTGTGTTTGTGTGTCCGTGTGCATGTGTGTAAAGCAAAGGGATGGCTAAAACATGACAGGTCACTGACTTTCACCTGGTGGAGCTCTTTCCCTCTTTGTCCCTCTTGGTTCGTCTCTCTCTCTTTGCTCCTGCTTTATTCCAAGTTAAAGGAGCAATCCACAACAAAATCAACACAGATTAAAAGCCCATTTTGTGTTTTATCTTTTGCACTTATAGTTGATTTGATATTAGAAAGAAGATACTAGTAAGAACAGAATGACAAAATGTAACAGTCCAGAAGTGAGATCAGCTGTCAGATGATCAAGTTATCTCTAGAAATTGCAGTGTAAAAAAAACAGCAGCAATGTTGTGAAATCTTTTCAATCTGCTTCTTTTTTATAAGGAATTCTATTCTAAAGGAACAGTTCTGCTTATTTCACATGAGAGATTTCTGTATTTGTGTTTTCATCTGAACGCTCTGAAACATAAATATTGACAGTGAATACGGTGCACCATAAAGCAATTAGGGAGTGATTTTGGACACATTCCAAATCTATGCATGCGTTCAGTAAAAAACCATTACAACACCCGGATTAGACCATTGTTGCTGCAAACTGAAAATAGAAGACAAAGAGAGAAACACTGAAATAGACTATTGTGTTGACCAAGACTGTTTTGGACACGTTACGCTAAATGTTGATGACGTGCAAGGTGTGAGGTGTCATCAAACAAGAGAAGAACCCCTGATTTGTCCAATTCATCATGAATGCTTCAAATATGAGCTTCAGCTAAATTCCAACAATGTACAAAAAAAAGAAGATCACATAGTGTCCCAGGAGTCCAGCCAACTTCACGGACTATCACACTTCAAATCACTGAACCATCTCCAAACCAGCACCAACCGCTCCACGCGCTCCACATCTAGTCTTGTTCCCAACACCAGCTCCAACCACACCTCTCTCACAGCTCCTTCCAGGGCCATTCCAGAGATAGCTCTCCACCGGGCATTTGATTTAATCCAGACCAAATGCTAATAGGGCTGTTTGGTTGCTGGCCATCTGCCTGGGCTGCCGGTCAACTATGGCAAGCTGTGCCGAGCTGTGCAGTGCCGGGCCTCTCTGCCAAAGTCTGAGCTGCCCAGAGACCACTTCATAACCAGAGGACACTTCACGGCCAATCGTCCACACTTACTGGGAACAGACTCAGCGGCGAGTAATATGATCAAATTGATCTTTTCATGATTTGGGGGGCAGCTTGTCCATCTCTCACTCCCACGCCATTAAAATCCATATCAGAGGATGCCTTCTAGAAAATTGAGCACTTGGCCGTCACTAATGCCGTTAGCTCTGAACATTTATTTATCCAAGGAAAGTCTACTGAGCACTTCATGCAGTTACACATCTAGTCATGGGAGCTGCCCACTACTGTACAACTGTAGGCGGGCACTTTTGGCCACTGAGCAGCTATACTAGGGTCCAGTGTCACGCTCCAGGGCACCTCAGCAGCATTTCTACATTTTCCAAGTGTGCAGAAATGACTCTTTATTAGTGGAGGAAAGTATTCAAGCACTGTACTTCAGTTCAATTCTGAGGTATTCATGCTTTACTTTATACTCCACTACATTTCAGAGGGAAATATTGCTCTTTATACTCCACTATGTTTATTTGGCAGCTATGATCAAGAATTTAAAAATCTATGATGAGCTTATAAATTACGATGTCTTGTTACTGTACATTAAAGTATCTAACAGTATAAAAATGTTTCTAAACCAGCCACAGCATTGAAATGCTTCTTACACACTGATGAAGCAGTTCCTTTCAGCTCTGTGGAGCATTCTAGCATCTTTTCGCTCATAGTTTTGGTTTTACGGCTCACAACTTTAATGTTGTGGTTGACTCTCGCTGCTCTCATCAACCCCTTTTCCAGCATCAGCAGGCAGCTGTTTTCACTGAAAAAGCAGTGACACACTACCTGCCCAGTACCAAACTGCAGACAAAGTTATCAGCTAGCTGGTGAACATAGTGGAGCATTTAGCAGCTAAAGAGCCAGATATGTTTCTTAGGAGTTGGTGGAGACCAAACCAGAGCTAAAAGAACAGAGAATGTCAGACTTACATTTGCCAGGTGGCCAGAAACACAATGCTAATGCTGGTGTGGGTCTGCTGGTGTGTGCTATCGAGTTTGCTGTAACAACTGTATAAGGTGATAATATGTCAGTGTTGTGGTTACAATTTGTTTTGCTGACACCAAATGGCCAAAAAATCAATTAATGCAGGTTTAAGTCTTATTTTTACAATTTACAGATCAACTTCAACTTTGACCTACTCGCCACAAGTTGTCACACTATACACTATATGATTTGTTACGTTAACTCACACTACAAATTAAAATTTTGATCAACGTTTATGCACAGCCAAAACATACTGCTTCCATATTCACACTGCACAGATCGATTGACCAGTCACTTCATGTATGATCACACTCAAAGTAAAGAACCTCCAATCAGTTTTGTCTACTAACAATGAAGTTTTATTCAAAAAAATCGACAAAAATCTTTTGACAGCAGCAATATGGGTAATTGTATCATGGAACTGCTCAACCAAAGTTTCTGACATTTCTCAGACAGCCCTCAAACTGAACGTCAAACCAGAGCCATACTTGCAGAAATGTTGCCCTGAAAATTCAAAGTATTTCTTTTAATCTATGCCCAGTTTTACATGTAGTGCAGGATTTTTACATTGTGGTATTGCCACCTTTACTTGCGTAAAAGATCTGAGTACTTCTTCCACCACTGATTTCCATATCTTTATAATTGCATGATTTATACATACATGCATTCTCCAGCTTCATAGAACCTCATATACAGGTGAAACTTTCCAGCTTGTACTGTAAGTGTCCACTCTGTCTGTGCTTTCATTCAGCATCTTTTTTTATTCCAACCAACTCTTACCTTGACCTTGTGGTACAGGCTACAACTACAGCACTGCCAGCCACTCAGCAATGTTAGCTTCAAAAAAAAAAAAAAAGTATGTGTTTTGCACTGAAAATAGATCTCCAACTGATCTTGTTTCATTCAATATGCAGAACACTGAGTCTGTCCTCAGAGAGATGGAGAGCTGTGCATCTTTTGTATTTGTTGTGTTGGGTGGGTGGGGGGTATGTGGATGCAATTCACCAGATTTTCCGTGCTCACATAGCCCCGTCTTTTGTGTATTTTGGTTCTCTCTGTGCTCCGTCTCTCAACCTTGTCCTCATTATCCATTCTCCTCCAGCATA
The DNA here is from genome assembly GCF_963924715.1 of Thunnus thynnus. Taxonomy (NCBI): domain Eukaryota; kingdom Metazoa; phylum Chordata; class Actinopteri; order Scombriformes; family Scombridae; genus Thunnus; species Thunnus thynnus. Next base: position 4,155,830 of record NC_089530.1, read on the forward strand.
ATGGCACAGGGGTTGTTAAACTTCTTCAGCCCGGGAACCAAATTTAGAAAATCCAGTCTTACTCTGGGACCGGGTCTAATGACTACTAGTACTTTACTGTACAAACTCATATTCCTGGCACGCGGGGACTCAGAATCAGGCTCCTTAGCCATTTCAGGTCCCGACCCATGGTATAGATAAAGAAAAACTCGCTTAAAGACAGATAATCATGATAAAAGAGTGTGGGCATGAAGCCGTTTTTCTATGTTTTCTATGTGTGCATTCCTACATAGGCTCTCCCTGCATGCTTGTGTGGGAGTGGGGCTTTGACATTGTACGTATGGGGGCATCCTCAAGCACAAATAGCTACATTAATTGCTCTGAAGAGAAATCTATGTGAGGACATCATTAACTAAGACCAGGCTTGCATTGATAATTGATATGTATGGTGCCCTCGCAGGCTCTGGCGGCCATATTGCCGCGGGCTTTTCTGTATGAAGATACCTCTGCTTTGCTCAGACGCCCACTCCGACTCCGGCGACCTCTGACACCGAAAGGGTGAGGACCACAAACACAGGTGTGCTGCAGGGACCGCCGCTCAACACGCTCCGCATCTCTTCTAGGTCAGATGGAATGTGTTATTTTTCCCCTATCAATTGTCTTGTTTTAACTGTATTACCTATTCTGCTAATTAAGAGGCATGCGGTTCAACCTTTGAATGTTAACGGTGGCTGGCTGCTCTCTGACTTCAATATGAATTTTTATAGTTATTATGATTGCATTCTTTCATATGGCTGAAGTAAAGAACTTTCTTTTGTTCGACTTCATGATCAAAAGTGGCTCTTTGCATACCTTCAAAGATTAAGTCAGGAAAATGACAGACAGCCACAGAATAAACAAGCAGGGATAAAGGATGAAGAATATCACCTTGTGTGTGTGTGTGTGTGTGTTACTGTAGCTTTTTCATGGGGGGCTATGACACAAGCCTACCTTTAATACCTCTGCGGAACTCATTACTCCCGACACCTTTGGGAAATTCATTTTCATATATCTACACAATCTCAATTACGCCACTTAATTGATATCTTTATTTGCTTAATTGGTGGCTTTATTCCTGGCTGGGAGAAAGAGAAGCTTTTGCGTAGGAACGCCGCACTTCAAAGGCTGTTTTCTATCATTCTTCCATCGCCTCGTTATTTCCCACATGTCAGGGATGTCACAACACATCCAATGCAATTTTAATGAAGAATGACTTTGACATGTTTCCAGTGCATTTTTTTTTTCTTTCTCTTGAATCAGAAAAGGTGAGTTGGAATTTGTTAGCTCCATGACTGAATTATCATAGTCAAGCATAACAAACAATTTTCACAATGAGGGTTTTTTTTTTTATGCAGGAGACATTAAAAATATCATTTTTGTGGCCCGTACTGATGAAAAGCGGTGGTTCTTTGTGAGATCAGAATACAGTTTGCTCTGAGGTCGCGCTGTCGAGCGAACGAGTGGAATCCAAAGTGTTGTAAGTGTGCCTTCGCATTTAACAGGAAATTAAATTAGCATTTCTGATGAATAGGTGGACAAACAGCTGCGTGCCTTCCGCGTCTCTCTGTTGCTGGGTTAGAAAACAGCTTAGCGCAATTAAGTGCTGCAAGGTTTGGCCGTGAAGTGTTGCAGAGTAACCCCTGGACATGTTTCCTTTTCTGCCAGTGCCAGAGCCTCCCCCCTACAATACGCAGCAGCCAAGGCCTACTCCACAGTCTCTTATCCTCAGCGTGTAGTTTCACCCACTCTTATTGATTCTTTATTGACCTAAGGTGTCCTCCAGTGCCACCGCTCCTCATCCTCCCTGCTATCCACCACCGCCGCTTCACCCCCCTCCCCTCTTCCCTCCCTTCCTTCTCCAAGTGCAAGGTGAAAAGGAAGACCGAGCTTGACATTGATTTCTTCGCCGACTTTTCTCTCCCTCTCCCTCTATTTCTGTCGGGGGCGTCGACCCTGCCTCCCTCCTCGTACGGCCAACCTTTCTGAAAAGGCTGCAGCGCGGTGGACGCCTCGCTGCGGCAAGGGAAGGTGCTGAGGCAGTTTTTTTTTTGAATAACAGCTCCTACATATGAAAAGAGATGTAATTCTACCTTTGATCTGCAACTAGAAGCCATAATAGCGCAGGTTCAGAAGTACAAGAAAAGACTTGAGTGCCAAAAATAAAAAAAAAAAACAGATTTGTCGGCCGGAGGGAACCTTTCAGAAAGAGCAAGTACGTACCAGTTAGAGTTTTGCCATACAGTCAATAATACTGCAGGAGGGGGGGGGGGGGGGGGTGGGGGGTGGGGGTGGGGCGGGGGGTGTATTCATGCTTGTGATGTGCAATGCCAAGTCAAAGCGTGAATTAGATTCTGACATTATGATAATAATAATAAAAGAAAAATCAACAATTACTCCCACTGTCAAGCCAATTATAGCTTAGCCTATTTCCTCTATGGAAATTTGGGGAATATAATTACACAAACAAGGACAAACACACACTCTTACACACACAATAATAAGTCAACCCCCTGGAAGGCTACCCCCCCCCCCCCCTCCCCCCAAACCCCCTTCCTCATCCCGCCCCTTTGGACAACACATGAGAAACCAAATCTCTCAAATGGAGAAATAAACAAAACAAACAAAAATACACCAGATGAAAGAAGAGAGACAATAAAGGAAAAGTGTCCCCCGTGGATTGTTCTATCCCTCCTCTTTGCTGTCTTTTTTTTTTTTTTTTTTTCTCTTATTATTTTATTTGTTTGTTGCCTGGCCATTCATTACATTTTCTTTTTCTTTCTCTCATTGTTGTTGTTGTTTGTGTCTTCCAGATCTTAGTAATTCTTAAATGTTTTCGACTCTTGCTTTGATCTCATTTAGAAAGTGAAAGAAGCCAAAGCTTTGGAAGTTATTTTGATTAGACTTTTATTAACTTCTGTCTGCATTCCTAATACCGTCTCTGAAGAATTCATTGGAAATCCTGTGATACTAAAGGAGAGACGAGAGAGAACAAACTAATATAGCCATAATTTCCAGGACTGTTTGTGCACTTGTGCATGTGTGTGTGTGGAGCACAAATCCAGCCTGATACTGTTGTCTCAGGACTCTGACACTTAACTTTAACCTAAACTTTAATTATGCTGTGCTAAATGAAGACACAGTGTTAGTTTTTACTCACTTTGAAAATACATGAGTATTTCTATGTCGAGGTATTTCATTTTGGGCGTTACACACACAGTTTTAATAAAGAATGACTGACATGTTTTCAGTTCACTTCTTAACATCAGAAAAGTGAGCTTTTGTTCAATTCAAATGTGTTAAATTATCATATTCAATTAGCACCTTGAGTCTTATGCTGGAGACCTTTATAAAACATCATTTCTGTGGCCTGTATTCACAAAAAAATGCTTTTCATTGAAGTTGAGAATACACATTTTTAATTAAGGCTCTGACACTTTCACCTAAACTTGAATCATGTGGGGACTAAATGAGGGCACAAGGTTATTTTTTAACAGACTGTTAAAGTACATATCCACTGATGGGCTAAAGTAAAATCAACACATGGCTCTGCTTGAGTATCTATGTTAGCAAGCAGATGATGTAAATGAAACATAAGACTGTTTACGAATGATTTCAACCGTTATTTAGACGCATTTATCCGTATTCACCAAAGAACCTCGCTGGGTTTTGTGCACTGCAAGAAAAATGCAGGTTTGTGTTCACTGTATTTCCAACTTATTCACTATAATGTGAAAAAGCAGCCACCACCCAACAACTGAGAAAACATACAAAAGACTGCAGCTGTAGGCCTGCCAGCAACAAAAGCTCTGCAAGAATCTCAACCACACTTCAAATAAATCTGCGATTGTCCACAAAGCCGATGTTTTATAGCGCTTCTGGGACGTTTGCGTTTCACAAACACGGATGCTCTGATTTCCACATACTGTTATAAAAAGTAAGATACAACCTAATTTCACAAGTCTGTATTTAGATGGGATTTTTTTGGAGTAAATAAAACTTGATTTATGACCACAGACTGACCACTGCAGCAGAGGAAACTGCTTCCAAAGTTCTGGGAAAAGCAGGTGTAAAGTGCAGTACTGATAAGACAAGTTTCACACAATGACAAACCTTCAGTAACAGCAGTAAAGAATAATGTATGAGGTCACTTTACAGGAGCTGTCTGTTCAGCACCACAACCACCTAAACACCAGCAATGCAACACTTAATATTTACAGTTTTCTTCTTCTACTTACATTTATTATTTTTCCATATTTTTATGGCTCATAGCAAGTCCAATCTAGTGATTGAAGTAGCCAATAACATTTATATAAATAATTTTCATTTCTGTTTCCAGCAATAATCAACTCCAAGAAGATTTAAAGGTTTTACCAAAAACCTCACACTTTCATTTATCATAACACCGGGAGGTCATTTTTACTGACTGATGTCTTTGTTCAGCTGAAAGCATTTGTTTTTTTTTAATGTAACAGTTTTTAAAGCTCTTAGTCACATATGGCCTTCCTCTTGTCAACCAATATTTCAAATGTGGCAGCAGAGAACCTCCATTACTTTCTGGACATGCACAACACACTGTATGTTAAACAGCGCAGTATCACAGCTGATACAACTGCACTTGATGCAAATCAGATGAACTGAGGCTGGGCTCATATGAATTTTCAGTCTTAATAAATACAAAATGAAAATTTTAGGGGAAGCAAAGCATTTGCACCCCTGACAGTAATTTCCGGAATGCTTTACTATATCTGCCACAAAAGGTCATAAAAGTTCCTCACACTTAGAAGAAACCATGTCATTCTTCAAGTGAAATGAAAACACGAATGTCACCAAATATTGAATTAGAAAACATATAAGACGAGACGCAGTAGATGTAACTTCCAGTCCAAGCAAAACTTCTTTCATGCATCCGTATGTGTGGTTAATAACAGCAACAGCGCAGCACAAATACGCCTGGTTTTAAGACGTGATGAGTCTTGGCTCCTCAGTGGATATTTATGAGGGTCTAAATGGCCAGGGCTGCTTATTAAAGCACCTTATTTGAACTAGATAATGTGATTATGATAAGATCGATTAACGCCCAGCGATAACGGCAACTGCGAGCCCATTGTCGTTTTGATGACATTTGCGTTTGGTCTGGTAATGTATGTCCTATGGTGATAATTAAGACGGCGGCTTCAGAGGCAGGCGCACTGAATGGGAGGGAAAGCATTACACCCGGACCTTTTGGCGATTAGCATCTCCGCTCTGTCTCTGCCGCCACCAGCTTCAAGTGGAGCTTTTGAAGAAGACCAAATTGATTCCGCATCCCACCGCCGCCGCCGCCGCCGCCGTGCTTGACAATAATTTCTTGATGTCTTGATGTGTGTAATGTTTACAGAGCATTAGAGAGGGAAAGCCTTGAGCAGCAGACTGCCGTGGAGAGGGTATTCTGTGAATACTTTAAGGTGAACCCTCTGATCAGAAGAGATTTCATATTGTATCAGAATATGGTTCTTTAGGGTTACACCATGGCAGAATGCTACTAAAACTCTAAAGAACCTTTTAAATGTCTTCCTTTCTCTGTGTGTCACACTATTACTATTTCCTCCACATCTTATTTTATGAAGCGTTTTGTTTGTCAAATAGGAAGTGATTAATAATCACCACTTCTATTTCTAAAGAGTAATTGAAAGTGTCCTCAAGCAATAATAGAAGAGGGAAGAGGTGAACCAAAATTCTAATGTGAAACATAATTATATCATTAAAGCATGTTAGAGTTGGATCATGTAGGATACATGTGTCTGATGTTGTGCTGGTGGAGAAATCCAACACTAGACTAGAAATCAAAGCCTACATCATTGAGCATAAATATGGATGAATGATTAGAGGGCTGCACAGGTAATCATAGAACTGGAGCTGATAGCTTGCAGTATATTTTCTTCCATTCACCTTTATCTGACGGCTTTCATTTTTACAGGTGAACTCATGTCATTTGCTAGCTCAATCTCCTCAGCTTATTAAACAGATGCAGATTTTACTGGTCTATTTACACCTGGCATTAAAACACAGTCTGTATCTGGACACATTGTCACACATTTATAAGAATGTGTGACAGAAGTCGGCCCAGTATATTGAAAGTTCCACTAGCTCCGCCTCTTCCTGCCAGCTACAGCAAGCCCAACAAAAGCTACAAATAATAACAGCAGCTAAAAGTCTAAACAAGAAGTGATTTAGAAATGAATGACGGTCATGACAGCAGTTTCCTTGACCTGAGCTAGCTCCACCCAGCTAATCTGCATATTGAGATATGATCACGATGTGGGCTCACCTGAGAACACGAGAATGCATTTTAATACCAGGTGTGAATGCAAAGACCCACTGATCCAGATACAGGTCACGTGTTAACACCAGGTGTAAATGGGGCCATTATTTATGAGAGTGTTATTTCAGAAGAAACAACACGTTTACACACAATTAGGTTTTTTTCCATCACACAAAGTTACATTGTCGATGTGTGAGAAGCAGTTGAAACACAGTGATATAACCTGCTTGGTTTTGAAATACTTGAGTCCTTTTCACACACACACACACACACACACACGCGCTGTGGAAGCTGACACAGTGATTAAGTGAGTAACACAGCAGCACAGTCAATCATCTTTACAAAGTGTTGATCAGTATTTACACATCTAGCAGGCGGCCTTGAACTGAGAGATCTTTTAATACAGATGTTGGTCAGCCACAGGTCTACACTTCAAAGAGCTTTTTTGGCAATTCTCTTAACAGAGTTAATTGATTTTCTCTCTTTTTTTTTTTATTTGACATTATTCCGCTTGGAAAATGCAAACAAAAAAACCAACAAAAAAAAAAAAAACCTCTTCATATTTTCAGCAGGGACTTGTGCTTGAAGATAAACAAGTTTGAAAATATCCCTGCAAATCAAAGATGCTGCGCGAGTTCAGTTAGATGTCTTCGGCTGCATAACACCTGTTCCAGCAAACAAGACCAACTTCCTGTGAAAAGCAGCTGTGTGTGTGTGTGTGTGTGTGTGTGTGTGTGTGTGTGTGTGTGTGTGTGTGTGTGTGTGTGTGTGTGTGTGTGTGTGTGTGTGGAGTCTAAAGGAAAATGCAGGGGGAAGAGGGGGGGTAGTTGAGGGACAGTTGGGAGCTGTTCACCAGAGAGTGTTGTTGTTTTGACTACAGCACCTTCTGCATTAAGGATTGTTAATTTGTTTTGACAGAGGTACACACTAGACACTACAGCCCAGAAAGAGAATTAAAAGTTAGTCTCCAAGTTCTATTCAGCTCTACGTTTTCTCCTCCTCACTCCCACATCTTTGACTTGTTTTACCTCCACCAGCATAAAAAGTGCTGTCTGTCATGTCGCTCAATCAGCCTGATCTAATTTAGTTCTGTCTTCATTGCAATAAGTCTCGCTTGATCTCGATTTAACATTGAAACCCAATCATGACTTTTGTGTGCTGCAAAAAAAAAAGGTAGACTTTTTCATTCAAGAAAAATAGATGAGCTGAACTGACAGTGATAAAATGTTGCATTCCTCATACTTAGAAAAAATACCTCACACCCAATTTCTGTAGAAAATTGACAGGAGATCAGGTAACAATCAATATGATTGCTTAAGACTTTGTCCTAGTTTTAACTATGACAGATTCATTCAATTAAACTATAGGGTTGGGTTTTGAAAAATGAATCAACACTAAAAAATGTTATGAAGTTAACCAATCTTTGCTAAGTGTGTCAAAATAATAAAGGCTACTGCTTAGTTCTTGTAGAATGTATCCACAGCTTGCAAGAGCATCAACATCTGCAGCCTCAGTGTGTTTAGAAGCATCTTGAAATAGATTTCAGCCGCCCCTCATGCACAAACACAACTCATTGTCCATTAACTAATCACTTTGACCACTCCTCATTGTTTTAAGGCTGCGCTCATGGCTAGTAACGCCACATCAGTTGCGTTTTTCATCTCGGGAGAGCGTTGCTGTCGCGCGGCTTCAGTGTCTTCTGCAGCCTTAATGAATATCTGGGAGCATCCTCAGATTGATCTCAGTTGTCCCCAGTGGGGGCTCCATGGGGCAGGTTGAGAGAGAATAGACGCCATGAAGGGAAAAGATAATGATGAGATGAATGGGGGGGGATGAAAAAAAAAAAGAAGTTTGATTGACAACCACAGACTGCAATTAGCGTGTTGTGTGGAAGCATCTGTGTATTGGTGGTGGATGTAATGTGTGTTTATTTTTGGTGATGTTTGGTGTGTGCAGTGATCTGGATCCGTGATCCAGCGGTTCTGATCCGACACACAGGGACGAGTAGCACTGGGTGTGAGGCGCCACTGCCAGATGGCATCCTGTATACCCAACCCCTCTCTCACGCGCACTCACACACACACACAGACACACACACACACACACACACACACTCATAGCTGACCGCTCCAGCGGTCTGATGGAATGGTCTTGATTCTGTCAACCTGCCAAACTTCACATCAAATACATGCTGTGAAACCAGTGTAAAATTAATTACTCTCTGTTTATTTATGGGCTGTGAAATCATGTTGTTTTTTTAGTGTTAATAGCTATCCCTTGATTGAGTTCTTCTTTACTTTTGTAATGTGTCTCAGTATGTGTGGAGCTACAAATCAAAGGTTTGATGGAGGCTCAAATCACATAATCACAAGCTCCATATACATTCAATATTATCATCATGTTACACAGAGTCTTACATTTAAAAGAATGAAATACTTATATGCATATATATATATATACATATAAGAAGAGATCAAATGAAACTTCCATCTTGTTTGTTTTTTGGGAAAGCACAAGGTCAGCTCTTTTAGTCTTTACTCTTAATTTCCTGGGAAAACTGTGTCTTTATTAGTTGAGCTGTTGTTGTTGTTGTCATACTTAAGTGTGGTAAGTTGTTTCAAGGCTATGAGACCAGTAATGTGATTGGCTGAGAGTGTGTTTATTAATCACCACACCCTCCAATCTGTATTCCACTTCATTGTGCACTTTGTGCTGCTGTGAATACATTAACCAAAATAGCAGGTGCACATGGAGACGCCAACACAGACCTTGCGCCCAAGACCTGCTCTTATCATTGTGTTAAAATGAGGCCTTTAGTCTTGTTAGGTTGTAAGACTTTATTTCTCAGGATTTCTGCTACAGCTGCTATTTCAGCATCAAGATAGATAATAGATAAATAGAGAGTTAATTTCTTTTATTTGTACTGTACTTATCACTTATTCATACCTACATGGCCTGAACCAGTATTATCAGAGGGCATGTCAGAACAAGGTTAAAAGAAAAAATCATGGAAATCCGCGGTTCCCTTGTGTTTCCCTTTAACTCTGAATCACAGTCGAGCATGGATCATACATATGTACAGGACTCCTTACTCCCCAACGCACGCAGCAGGTCCATCGCTGCAAATGAACGCGCCCCTTGATATAATTCTCATCAAGGTTCAATCAATTTTCTCTTCCTTTGCCTGCAGCGGTGTATCAAAAGGGTTCTTCATCAATCTCTTTCCCTCTATTCTCCTCCGCAACAACCTCCCCCCCACACCCCCCCCCTCACCCCCGCTGCTCCTCCTCTTCAGATTGAGACGAGGGACTTCAGGGGGTAGGGGCGGGGGCAGGCATGGAAGTTGGAGATGGTTGTACGCTGAGGTTGAAAGTTGAAAACGCGGAGAGGTTTCCGTAAGATTCCTTCGGGGTGAGGCTCAGCCAACCTGGCGGAAATGGAAGAGGTAGAGGTAATAATGCAGATGCTGCGGTGCGATAGGTGTTAGATTGAGGTGGTTTGTTAATGATGACAGTTTCATGTACGCATCCGCACCCACGCAAAAGGCGGTAGAAGGCTGAATTATAGCCGTCGGGAAGGCTCTTTGGCTTAAGGTCGGCTGGTGAGTGAAGGGGGCTGCTAACAGGAGAGATCGGCTGGTTTTCAGGGGATAAAAGGTGGATCAGAGGTCACCTTTGCTTGGGTTTCCTCGATTGGGATCACCGCCCCCCACCGTCTCTCTCACACACACACATATACACACCCTGGTCCAGTACCGTGGGAGGTGATGGTTAAATGTTTTGGCAGCCGGGTCAGGAGACGGTGGTCTGCTGCTCTGCTGGTGAAGGCTGGAGTTATCTGGAACTCTCCCAGTGATGAATGACCACTTATGGTATGGAGCTGCAACCTTGCACCGGCTTGTCGCCTGGGGTCCCACACCAGTGCACACACACACACACACACACACACACACACACACACACAAATAGCTATACGTAAAAGAACAAAAGGAGCTTATTATTTCCAGTTTTCAATTTTTCAATTTTGTTTTTAAGTTAAAGAAAAAAAAAGTTAAAGATTAAAAATGATTCAAATTGGATTATAAAAATAGTCTTTACCAAACAACCATTTTGTAGTTTCACCATGTATTATTATTTTTTAATCTTTGAAGGTTAACAGGATTTATTTGGAGGGCAATTTTGAGAAAAAAAGAAAAAAAAAACACCTCATAATGACTCCCACTCAATGCAGCGATTGGCCAGGTGTGTGAAGGCAGGTTAACAGTCGCCCTCTCGAGCTCTTTTTCATTCTTCACATAACTTCTTATGTGGCTTTTTGTAAGTACAACCAAGTACAACACCATGAATGCCTTCAAGGAGAAACTGTCCAAAAGTTTGCATCCTTATCCACATTTGTATGATTCATTCCATCTCTGCTGCTCTCCCCGGCTCTGGGACTCACACTGAGTCTGACTGTTGTCGCAATATTTCACTAAGTTTAGCGTTACTTGATTATGATACCGGCCTTGTTAGCTAAAGTAGCTAATGTAAGCCAAAGTGTTTCCAGTAAGCTAGCGCTAGCTTGGGTCCGACGTAGCGCGGCGTGTTTCGAGATCATGAAAGGCAACGCTCCACGCTCCTTATTTGGAAGGTCCCGGCTCCAAATGGAAAAGAGCTCACTGGACATAAGCAGCAACTCTGGGCTTCAATCTGGCTCTATTGCAAACCAACGGGTGACACATCGCTACATAGGCCTACATCTTTATGAAGTAATCCATACAATTCATCACATCGAGACTACAAAGACACACGAAAGACATCATAGAGATGGAGAAGGCACTGAGATACAGCCAGGAGACGGCTGTAAGAACAGGCTTTTTACCATTTGGAACACATATAAACACTTGAACCTTGAGACATGGTTAGACAACACTTACACATACAACCTAGTTCATTTGAAGCATGTAGAGCCCTTTAGATTTGTTCATGTTTCCTGTCTGTATCTACTACTATCCCATAAAACAGCAAAAAACCCGATGATGCACAGGATCATACAGTACGTGTGTATACACTAACACATAAAACACACATCATTCATATAGTACATACATCACATGTGTTCATACACTTATTCAGTCTTATAACCATGCAAATGAATCATCATATGTTTAATGACAGAAGTGTTTCATGTTGTTTTCCTGGTTAATAAATGCAACTAATTTCACTCTTACATTGAATATAAAATACACATTAGGTTTATGGTTCATTCTATGATTGAATGCATATAAGAGATTTACAGACACACACTGTACATATACGTCCTGTGTTTATGTTGTATTTAGTCATCTGTGGGCACTGAGACAACCTGCCGCGTTGTAACGTCCCTGCCGTCCCGATCTGTCGGGACCCAGATGGGAATATGAGTCCGACGGTGTTTGTCAGCAAGCCCAGACAGGCTCGCTAACCTCCTGCACCTCCTTCTTCCTTCCTTCCTGTTCTCCCATCACCCCCATCCCACTCACTTGCCCAACCCAAAAAGCAATACCGAACACAGTAATACCTCTGTTGGTCCCCGCTGCGTGTGGTGTTGCCGAGGTTACCCAATCAGAAGCCTCAAACAGAGTCTCAGCGATGGAGATAGAGAGGGTGGGATTGAAAGAAGAGAGAGAAAGAGAATCGGATGGGGAGTCCCAGGGTGATTGTGTTGTGTCCGTCCGCCGACTCCTGACGTGACTTCATTTAGATTTACATCAGCCGCTAAATTAGAATAATCAAGAGCACCGCGGGCTTTACCTCATTTCTTTTTCTCTTTCCGTTTCTTTCTTTCACAAGCCTTTCTCTTTTTTTCTTTTTTTTTCTCTCAATGCCATTTCTCTCAACTTTTCAATCTTTCCATTTGCTCTTCTTAAAGAGTATCTTACTATCTCAATTTTACCTTCCACTCTATCTCTTCATGGCCTTATTCCTGCCATCTACTTTAAACATCAATATCTCTCTTTCCTTGTAAGCTTTATTTTCCTCCGTCAAGGAAACATTACATCACTACAGATTCCTTATTTTTAAATACAGGCTGTGCAAAAAGTCAGTTAATCCACCAACTTGATAAATCTGAGAACAATTTTTGTGGAGATTTGTGGGTCATTTATGTATGTTAGCTTTACCTTTGCTGGTAAAGCAGTTGAGTTGCTCTCCTGGAGCAGTTGTAGGGGTTAAATACTCAAGTGCAACTCAAGATTAGTTGTTGAGGAAGAGCACAATGATTGTCCCTACATACATTGTCCAACAGATTATTCAGCTGCATGAAAGAAAATTGACAAATAAGTCATTTACCAAGCAGAAATCTCAAACATTTGCTGTTTCTAGCATCTAAATGTGAAGATTTTGCTGCTTTTATTTGCTTTATATCTTTGTAAAGTGAATCTCTTTGTGTTTTGGACTATTGGTTGGATGAAACAAGCATTTTGAAGACTTTTCATATATTTGTTAGTTGCAGGCCACTGACTCTAACCACATGGCGCTGTCTGTAGGCAGGAATAAACTATTCCTTTACCAAAATGTGCTGGTGTAATGTCTTGTATTGTTCCTCCGAATTTAGTTTTGATTCGCAACCAAACGGCACATGGATTTATAAGTCGTGTTCCACTTAAGAATTCACAGAAAAGCACATGCGCCGTGCACATGAACGCACCATTAGCCATTATTTGCACACCACCGATCCTCCACGGACACGGTGCCAGATGTGGTCGCTCAGAGTTTTGCGACAGAGTTGGACAGACCGGATGGGCTCAGGACAAAATGTGGCTTTTTTCCCCCCACTGCGAGGTGACAGCAGGGCAGCCCGATTTAACAACTGGGTCATTCCCAAAAGGAGCCCGGCGGATGTTTGTTTTATGACTTATGAGGTTTGGTTCTTGTGCATGTGCACACATGCGGACACAAGGACAAGAAGGCACAAACGGACACCAGCAATCGCACACGGACAAAGTACAGTATATAAGCACAAGCAGACACACTTTATTCATAGTCATTCTGAAACATGCATGATCTTAAATAAATATACACTCACGCACACACCTCTGAACACGAAGGCAAACCCACTAACAAACAGAAACATACATAAATGCTTGGTCACACACACAAAAGCACGGACAACCCTCCTTTCTAAGCACTCTCCCCCACTCTCACACACACACGCAGAAGAATCCTCAATAGTGCTACTAGTCCTAATAATGCTGGAGTGTTGTGGCAACTAGGCTTTAAGCTACAAATTGACTGCTAGCCGCGGGTGGGCTCATGTAGCGGCTTACTACTGCGACGCCACCACTGTCCATTCAGCCAGAGGAGACTGTTAGACAGATATATGGCCACTTAATTGGCCCATGATGGCAGTGTGGCAGAGTGGTGATCGCCAGCGGAGTGCTAGACACCAGGATGATTAGGGGCCTGTGTGTGTGTGTGTGTGTGTGTGTGTTTTTGTGTGAGAAACTGTGTGTGTGTGTGTGTGCATGGGATATGAAGCCAAGCTCAGGGTCTGGGTTTTCTTTTTGTGGATGTGTGAGTTTGTATATATATGTGTGTGTGTGTGTGTGTGTGTGTGTGTGTGTGTATGTATAAAGAGACTGCTCAGCCCAGCAGGACAGCACCAGGCCTGGACTTATTAGTCACTCGTCTCGAGCTGTCAGCCCACACAAAAGGCATCAGACGATTAAAAAAATGAACAGCCGCAAACATATTCTGCACACTGCTAGTCTTCTGCTACATATGTGTCAGGTGTGTGTGTGTGTGTGTGTGTGTGGTTGTCTTTGTGTGTGGGGAAATGTGTGCGTGAGAGCGTTTTGATGGAGGCCTATTTTCCCCTCCGAGTCCACTCTTCCTCTAAGTGGGGAAATCAATGCAAATAAGGGAAGCGGGGAGGACGGGAGGAATGGAAAGAATGACAAGAAAGGGCTGAAAAACTGAAAAACAAACAAAGGCTTGGATTTAAGAAAAAGAAAAAAGACAGAGAGAGAAGAAGCGAGGGGGGGGAAATGGGATGAGAATGCCCATTAAGGTGGGAAATTGGAGCCCTTTGCTGTTAAGCATTCTGCTTGTGCCCATATTTCCCTGATGGTGGTGCGAGATTCACCAGGCCCCGAGTTATCCAGATGAGACCAGCAAGAATTAAAACGCCATATGTTCAGGACGGCACCTCGGTGCAAATCAAACGCTCCTGTAATTTCTCTCAATACAAAAGAGGCCCCTAACATTAGGCTCTCTCCGCTTTGCTGGTTTGTTTATTTCCACCCTCTTTTTGTCATGTTGATGTGGTGATTTATTCTAACTTAGTGCCGGCTTCTGCTGCTCTATAAGATTGTGTGTAAGTAGGTGTGTTGACAGCATGTTAGGTTGCAGGTGATGGACATCACTGTACAAATCTCATTGCATTAGATGACTTCAGCAGCCTGAAACAGTTATTCCTTTCTAGTTTCTCTGTTGTCATTTCACCAAAGATAAAAGTCTGATGGTTACAGATATATAGATGGTCTTAGATGATTGGACAAATACTTTGTTTGAAGGATCCTAAAGCCTAAAACTCTCAAAATTCAATATTCTAGGAATTCCAATGACAGTGGGCTCTGTGTATTGTCCTGCTCTACTGGTTTGCCATAGTTTTGGACTGGGAGTGAGCCTGTGTGACTTTTTGTCAAATAGTGGCCACTGAGCCCACAAGTTTGCTAGCATTAGCTAACATTAGACACCATACTGGTCATACCAGAACAAGTAGGGCCGTAGTGTATTGAATTAAACAAGGGTTTGTTTTATTGTTTATGTATTCAACCTTTCATTTGGAAGAGGAAGAATATGGCATTTCTAATTTCAAATGTTACATCTAACTTTAAGTAAAGATGAGGGTTGAGCTTGCTAGCTTCATGCTCTGGCATCAGGCTTTTCTTTCCTGTGCAGGCTGAATGCATCTGTACCTAAATTTACATTTTTTTTCAAAGGAGATATTCACACATCTAACTATTTCAGATGCAGGTGGAAAGTATCACTATGTCTTGAAAAAGGTAGATCCCTCTCATCATCACAATTTATCAATCATACTAACATTTCAGTCCCTCTGGACCTTCTCCAAGAGTATTTTAAACAATTCCTACAACAGTGATCTTAAATAGATAATGCTCCGCCCATTCTGTGTGCACAGGTGTGGGATAATTATTCTCCTGTGGGAGTGTGTCTCTCAGTAATTTAAAGTGGCATGTCTACAATCTGTTATATTCTAGTCCAAACATAATAAAAACAAAAGAAAAACAGGAACAAGTGAGACACCACAACACATACTTATGTTTATTTTCAAGAATATTTACAGAAATTGCATATCTAATGAATGAAAACATCAGTCTTGCAGCTTTCATAAGTCATTCAAAGTTGTGCAGTCATATGAAACATTTATATCTTGAGTGCATCATAAATAGGTCTCTTTTCACTCTTGGTGTAGGGTCTCCCCGGAGTAGAATTTCTCATTGCCAATTTGTCTCATAATTTCTTCCTTGTATTTGCCATAGCCCTCAACTACTACTGATCCCCCTTGTCTGATGGTTTTAACACTATAGTACCATCTTTCACCAAATCTTCTAATGCTTTCTAACAATGAACTGTGCAAATATCCATTCATTCACCCAAGAAAACACCGACAGAATTCTGTTCTCCCCCTGCCCCAGTCTTACTGAGGACAACCCAGTCTCCATAGACAAACTGAAGGTTCAATTCCAGAGACTCAAAGAAAAATAGATGCGCCTATAACTACATGGTATAACTCAGTGACTATTGGCGCAACAAGCGCATTCCTGAGCTAAGGATCTAAGTAGTACCTACTATAGGCAAGAACTGTAAGACATTCATACAGAGATCGCGTGAAATCTTAAACAAATGTTCGCTTGATCCGATGCTACTGATCATTGAACAAGTGTCATCAGAAATGAAAGAGGTTGACTCTATGATAAAAGAACATGAAAGAGAAATTAGGCCCTGACTTCAGCATAGATGAATCCATCAAACAGTCTGTGGCTAAGTGTAAGGACCTCCTACAGATGATTATTCACAAAACAGAGTGTACCACTGGGAAGGTCAGAAAAAAGAGGTGCCCCAACCCCAGAGGAGTGCCACACCATATCCAGATGACTCCACTACAGAAAGCAAGTATCATAGTGACAGTAACTCCAGCTACTAACATGGCCAAGCGCGTTTTTTAGCGCAGAGGGGCAGGGACATCCCTCAAAACTGAAAAAACACTGCAGAGGGGGTAACGGTCCAACAAGAGACCCAGGCCACAGACCCATAACTTGCAACTATAGCAGGAGGATGCAGTAATCAACCTCTCCAAAAAACTATTGACTGACACACACATCTCTGTCCATTTAATGCATTGATGACATCTTTTGTCTGTTTGGGGAGGACACAGATGAATTACAAGAGTTTACCATGGTAAAAATCCCAATTTAAAGTTCATTATAGAAAATGCTTTGGATAGAGTTCATTTCCTGGACATGTGGGTTGAGAAGAAGTCTGCTATACTGTGCACTATTCTATACAGATGAGATACAGATCAAAACAACCACTGCTTGCCAATAGCTAAAATGAGGTCTACCAAGAAGTCAGACGAATTTGTCACATCACAGAGGATTTTATTGACAAATCGTTGGATATGAGACAAAGGGTTTCAGAAACGAGAGTTATGCGATTGTGTGGAGCAAGCCTATTATATGGCCTTGCAGAAATCAAGAAATGAATTGTTACAAAAGAATCCCTCGCAGAAAAAGAAATATTCCATCATGCCGTAGACCGGGCTCTATTATTAAAAACACAGAAGCACATATTATCATCAGACACAGCAATGTCCATGAATTTGAAAGAAGCACGATTAATAGTCTATCAAAGAGGACGTAATCTGAGAGATAGCCTTGTTTAAACCTCTTCCAAATGGGTGCTACAAATGCAGAGGATGTGCTCAATGTAATAATATGGTCAAATGTAACTACTTTACTCATCCTCATAAACGATCCACTTCTCATGTCATTCATATGATCAGATGTCCTTGTGGGTTAGCCTATGTTGGGAAGACATCACGTTCATTAATATAGAGAATAAGTGAACACAAGAGCCTTATAAGGAGAAATGATAGAGTTTACCCAATAACAGGACATTTCAATGACTTCAAACATGACATCTCATCTTTCAGGTTCCAGGGCGTTGAAAGGGTGACTCCGCCAGAGAGAGGTGGTAACATTGACGAAATTCTTAATAGAAGAGAAGTATACTTGATATTTAATTTGCAAACGTTTTCCCCTGGAGGACTGAATGATGAGATTCCATGGCATGTCATGCTGTAAGGAGCTTTGGGATCAAAAGAGACCTATTTATGGTGCACTCAAGACACAAGTGTTTCATATGATTGCACAACTTTGAATGACTTATGAAAGCTGCGAGGCCGATGTTTTCATTAGATATGCAATTTCTGTAAATATTCTTGTAAATAGACATAAGTGTGTGTGGTGGGGTCTCACTTGTTCCTGTTTTTTTTTCTTTTTCTGATATGTGGAGAGATTGTGCTCATGTCAGTTATTGAAAGACACTCCCACAGGAGAATAACTGTCCCACACCTGTCTACACAGAATGGGCGGAGCATTATTCAAGATCATTGTTGTAAGAATTGTTTAAAATACTCTTGACAAAGGACCAGAGGGAGTGAAATGTTAGTATGATCAATAAACTGTGATGCTGAGCCAGAGCAGTTTGCAGGATCTACCTAAATTTACCTAAAAGACTACACAGAGTGAAGTTTCTCTCCCTCCTTCACTGACTCTTGCATGCATTCACATTTATTGTAACTCATTCTGTCTAGGTTTAAGGGTAGTCAGATGAATCATAGCTAAACAAGAAACATGGTTTTGCATGTTGGAAGTCTTTGAAGGTCTCAGGGGAAACAAGGACATAGAATATGTAAGGAGATATGTCATGATATACATCTCTAACAGCACCTTTTCAACACACAATCATCCCAAACTTTCTTTCTTTGTGGGGCACAAAAATGTTCACAACTGCGCATGCATGCAGGCATGAGCCCAACAGCGACAGCTCTTAGAGGGCGAAGCCTATACGAAATAGAAAGTCTCTATCTATCACTATCTTTTTTTTTTTTTTTTTTTTTAAATGTTGGCCCTGCCTCGCCAGTCCCCATCAGCCCGACTCGCACCAATAATTGTGTGTTTTCAACCTCTGCCGCCTTCAGCTAATTTAACCACAGATTGAAATGGAATGACCCCCCCACCCCTCCTCCACCCACCACCATGGCTACCACACACACATACACACACACACACACACACACCGTGCAGGCTGGCAAAAGGAGTCTGAATGGACTGTGTTTCCTCGGCAGACACAAGGCTGATTCCAAAGCTAATAGTCATTGTTTGAAGTGACACCGCTGCCCTGGCATTTGCTTAACCTTCTGTCTTATGCACAAGGCAGAGTCAATTCACAATCCCTGCTTAATTAATATCTTCCCTCTCTGCCCACTCCCCCACTCCTCCCTCCACCTCACTTTTTATCCCCGTACAGCCAGACTGAGGAGAAAGAGAGATGGATGGTGTAATTTCCACATTTTAAGGTCTTAAACAGATGTTGATTATGTAACTAAAATATTTCTTTTTTTTTGTGTTTTACAGATCAACAACCAACATTATACTGGGAAGTCTTTCAAGTGTTTGTAAGTGGCTTTTTTATCAATATATAACATACTTTTACATTACATCAAACTGAATTTCTGATACCATTTGTTTCCAGCAATAGCCATTCAATGTATTTATGTTCTGTAATTGCCTCTATAAGTGTTGTATATCCATACATGAGAGGGAAACAACCCATTCACATACATGATATGATACTGAAGACAGAAGTCTGTGCTGCGTATTCAAAAGATGATGTGCAGTTGTTAGTCATCTTTATTAAAACAACATAAACAAAGAATCCTCTATAATCACATACAATTTGCTCTTCTTGACAGAGTAGCTGCTCATGGCCAGTGGTCAATAGACATGTAATTTCAAACTGAACTATGAAAACGGAATTGACGTTACTTGAACAAAAAGAGAGATAAAACAACATTAACGCTAACAATAGCTCTGGTTAAGCTTTAGCGACACGCGAATGGAAATTATAATACATACAAATAATTACACAGCAAGAGCAAAAAGAAAGAGAGAAAAGGTGTCATTGAAGATAATTAATTTGCCTTATGATGTCCCCATAAACACTCAGAAAGGTGATTTCAGAGGGCCTCTTTGTTAAATCCACTTTTTTTTTTTTTTTCTACAACCGTCGTGCTCGAGACTCTGCACTCCTAAATAAGAATCAATGCCTAGTTAAGACTGAAGCCCTGCCAATAAGCCCGAGTATAAAGCAGGAGGTAAACAATGCCACAACTGCTCCAACAAACACTCTGAATCCTAATCCCTCTGCTTTCTTCTGTCTTACTTAATTCTATCCTGTTCTGTTTTTTTTTTTTTTTTTTTTTTTTAATTTTCTTGTGATGTTTTATGAATGCTCCATCAGACCAAAGAGCAAATGTAATTTACCCAGTCAGAGGGAGAAAGTGCAAAACTGTGACATGACTAATCAACTAGGGGGGCAGCTGATGTGAAAGTGCATCATAAACATATAACAAACACATTATTCCTACATTCAAATTAAATCAGTAATTCACATACATTGTAATGTGAATGTGGTATGATTGTGTTTTTTGGGAAAGCCTAACAAGCATTCAACCCGTGGAGTTGCTATGCATTGTGTGTTACAGCATATTGTGTCTTGTCTTGATTATAAGGATTATAATGCGGCTGTTTTATAATGCTGCTGTGATTAGACAGAAATGGCTTTGTCAAGGCACACGCGGCAATATTCATAGTTTAGAAGTGACGCTGCTGGTAGCTCATTCTGTGCATTGATAGCATGTGGGGTCTAATGTGCTATTTGAGCTTTTTTTATGCTATTTTATTCAGTGTTTCTAGCAGAATGACAGAAACAACACACAGCTAAAACATTTCACTCTTAACCACCCTGACCCTTATTGCTCCAATTAGATCATAAAACAGTAGATCATTTTGATTGTTGCTCTTACAATGGATTTGGACATAATGTTTAATGATTTATTGCAATGTTGGACCGCCAGATTGTTTTGAAAGTAAGGAGACACTTTCTTTTAAACACACTATGTCACATAGTTTTATGAAATGCTGAAGTGCAATGAATGGGATACATGCACAACACATCTGTTCCAACTGCTTTTTACTGCCTGATTGATCAGGAAAAATCCCTGCACTCATGTGCATACATGTTACCATGGTAACCTAATGATGATTACATCACTTACACTCATCACTTATTATGTGATCGCTTGCTGACCAGTTTACAATCAGCAGACGGATTTAATAGTAGTTCAGCTTTTTTTTATTCATGCTAAAATTGCATGAATTGTTGTGTTTGCTTCCAGACCACAAGTGAACCGCACTGGAATCCACTTCAAAGTGGACCCAGACCTTTTCAAGCCGTCTCGGTCTGCTAATTTAGTCCACACCAGAGTTTGAGCTTTCATACCAATGCAAATCAACCACACTAAACTGGAAAATGCACCAGAGTTTCTTTCAACCAAACCAAACAAGTTGTGTGTGAAAGCACATTTACTTGCTGTATAGCTGACATTTCCTTATGCAGGGAAAGGGGTTAGGGATGCAAAGGTTGTGCGATTTTGCATCCCTAATTAAAAAAAAAAAATTGGAGTGCATGGCTGCAGAGTAGAAATCTCAGTGTTTTATGACACACATATAGACTTTCTGTGTCTCTATCTGGCTTTGTTGTACAGTAGGAGTGGACCCATCTGGACAGAGAGGTCAGTTGTTTGCTCTTCCTGCTGTGTGCCTCTAGTAGTCTCTCTCTCTCTCTCTCTCTCTCTTGCTCTCTCTGAGGGTGTCCGATGAAGTGGTCAGCAGTTGACAGGTGCTGCCATGGCTGACAGGCCAAACACAGCGTGTGTGTGTGTGTGTGTGTGAAAGAGAGAGAGAGAGACGCTGCTTGAGGGCACATCGGCCCTGTGCTGCAGAGCATGGCAGGAACAAAGCCGCAGGGACACAGAGTCAATGACATCTCTCTCTCTTTCTCCCTGTGCCTGTCCCTCTCTCTCACCTGCCTTCCTCCAGTCACTCTCCCTAAATTTTCTCCTCACTCCCACAAGAAATAAAAAAGAGCTGAATAATTGTTTGTTTTTTCTTGTAATAGAACAGAGTATTAGGGGTGTGCTTGGGGTGTAACCTGAGACAGAGAGGGATTATAGTCTGGTGGTGTGAAGACTGAGCTAATAACTCACTGGTTTGACCTGACACTCATGACATGGGAGAGTCTCAAGGGACCGCTAAGTCGTACAAGGTGAGGGTGACAGACAGAGGGAGCCAAAGACATCAGTAACTACTTTTTAGAAGCTTTGCTAGCTTGGTTACGTGTACTTTTAACAGGACTAAGAGTGTCCAGCCATGCTAGCTGCTCTGTGAGACTGATCAGTGGTGTTTTGAGCTAAGCATGCACAGTGACAATTGTGCAATGTTAACATGCTGATGTTTAATAGATAATGTTTACTATGTTCACTTTCTTAGTTAAGGGTGTTAGCATGCTAAATTTAGTTTCTCTGTTCTTTCACCTGTATTTAAGTTTTACATACAGTACAATGTGATTTAGAAGAATCTTCAATGCAATATTTGTAAAAAAACAAAAAAACCAATACAGTATGCATTGACATGAATAGTTACTATCTCTATACACTGTGCATAGAGTATGTGTAATAAATTAGAGAAAAAAATACATGGACTTAAAAAAATGGGTGCATTTTGAAAAAGCAAATGTAATTAATAAAGTAATCATAAAAAGTGGATATGGACATGGGATATGAAATATAGAACAATATGTGACATGAAACTATGGAACACAAAATTGTAGAATAGAATATAGAGGAGAAGTGTTACATAAAATGTAATATAAGACAGCTCTGAGAATGGTGTAAGGGTATAAAATGAGTAGTATACTGTATAGTTCAATACATATCATATATATTATTCTAATCCTATAGATGTTTATACAGATGGCTATGTGCAAGTTTTCATCTACATTTTTGATTTTCACAGAATCTTCAGAAACTACTTTTGTTGGCAGCCCTGTTAAAGGACCAGTATGTAAGATTTAGTGGCATCTAGTGGTGAGGTTGCAGATTGCAACCCACATAGAACCCACAATGGCCGTGAAACTTACGAAAAATGCGAAAGGCCCGCTCTAGACCCAGTGTTTGATTTGTCCATTCTGGGCTACTGTAGAAACACGGCGGTGCAACATGGCGGGCTCTATGGAAGAGGACCTGCTCTCTATGTCGATATAAAGGGCTCATTCTAAGGTAACAAAAACACAATGAGTCTTATTTTCCTGGGATTATACACTAGTTAAAACATACTTATGAAGATTATATTCCATTTCATTAGATGCCACTAAATCTTACACACTGGTCCTCTCAGCTTTCACCAATGCTTTTCAAAATTCCTTGCTTGAGTATGTGACAATGACAGCACAGACATTTGGACTGGACACTACCCATCCTTGCACATGCCTTCAATGCATGTGGTGTGGACTGTTATGTCTTACCTTGACAAAAAGGATTTCATGGCCCAAGAACTATGGTGGATGAGGCACACTGGGACAAATCAGAGAGAGAACAACTCCTCAAACAAGTGAGGCCAACCTTTAATAGAGAGAGAGAGAGAGAGAGAGAGGATGGGATGGGGAGAGAGAGAGATTGATAAATGATTAAGTCCCAAATGATCACACAATCTTAAATTTGAGAAAAAAACAGACAGTGTCATAGATTGTATACTCACTAAGTCAAAAAAGGCGTCTTGGCCCAAGAGGTATGGTGATGAGGCACAGTGGAACAAACAGGAGGGAAAACAACTCATCAAACAAGTGAGTTCAACCTCTAATAGAGAGAGAGGGGAAGGATGGGAAATGTGCATTCTCAGGCCACCTGGGTGAGTGTCAGTGTCGGAAAGAACTTGTATGCCAGACCAAGGATATGGTATGCATCTGTAAGCGTGTTGAACCACCTTAGTATTTGATAGCAGCATAGAGGGCACTCTTTGCCTGAGGCACAGCTTTTGGTAACTATTTCAAACTCCTCTTTGTCGTCCTCCTCTCCACCAGATCCATCCTCCAGTGTCCTTGACTTGTATTCAGCCAGTGGTGACACTTTCAGTCTGCTCCACTGTCCTGCTAAGCTTTTCAGCTCAGACTCTAGCTTTTTCACCATCGCCCTGCTGCCAAATCTAAGTAAGCACTTGCTGAGATCTTGGAGGGCATTCTGGGGAAGAGTACTGGTCCCGGTCCAGTGGAAGTTCCTGGGGTCAAGATACGCCATGTCAGCATAGAGTGCCATGGGTGAGAAAGTGTCTGTGGATTGTGATTAGGGGTGCAACGGATCATAGTTGATCCGTGATCCGTACGGATCGCCCCCCACGGTTCGGCACACATGTGAACCGCGGATTAATTGCAAAATTTAATATCTCATTTAAAAGAAATAAACAAACTGCTGTAAGTACAAGTCATAGACAGACAGCGCGTCGCTAACAGGGATTTTGAAGAGCAACGACCAAACCAGCATTTAACGGGTCCGTAGTGACATCTGCAGGTATGTTTACATGCTGTTTAATGTGCTGCAGCTGAGCAGCTAATTAGCTACGTAGCTGCTAACTGACGTTAGCGGTGCACTTTCCCCCGGTTAATGTTAGTGGCTCGTTCAACAAGCTAAGCTGCAGGACAAGATGTGTGTTTATGTTTGTAAGTTAAGAAGTTTTGTTGATGTGGACACAGGCTGTCGTTTCATTCACTACCATGTTTAAAGGAAGAAGGTATCATGCTTCTAATTGCAATTTAATTTAACAATTGAGCTTTGAATATTTTATATATTTTAAGATTTTATTTAAACATTGGACATCTTGAATGTTGTTTTCATTTAAGACCATGGGCAAAAGTTCCATGCTGTAAGTATTTTACAGAATATATGGAATACAAAGTTCTGTCTCCCCCTTTTTTAATTTTTTTTTATTGCTGATCCGAAAAATGCTCCGATCCGTGACTCAAATCCATGACACGATCTGAACTGTGAGTTTGTGATCCGTTGCACTCCTAATTGTGATGGCCCTAGGCGTTATGACAGTATCTGTGTTGGCCTGCCTCTGCTCTTTCCAGATTTTCCCTGATGGTCTGGCCCTTCCCACCTCATTGAGGGATTGGTGTCACCTGCTTGGAGCCTTTAAGCTGGGTGATTTTAAGATGGCTCCCTCTCTCTCCCTCCTGGAAGGCTGGTGCCTTTCAAGCACGGAACGGTGCGCGGAGGTTACGCAGTAAACGGCTGTGGGAATGATTGTGGCTGGGCAGCTGTGCCATTAGTGCTGTCTGGTTAGAGCATTCATTGTGTCCCCCAGATAGGCGGTAGCAGCAGTCATCTCACAAGGAGGAGTTGCTGATTTTTTTGTTTTCAGGGCCATTTGTTTTTTTTGTGTGTTGTTTGTGTGGTTATAGCAGAATTTGGCTCAGGAGCACCCAGAAGTATTGGCTGGGTCAGTTTGTTTTCCCTTTTACAGAGCGTTCGTAGGTGCATAAGTATCCACCGCCATTATACACATGAAGACTAGGGTGCAGTAAGTCAGTTTGCCTGTGATTTGTATTGTGTGACTCAGACTGCCTTATTTTGTTCTTTTGGATGTGCTTAATGTATTTAACTCTGGCTGTGTAGTCAATCTGATGGTGTTAAACATGGATACTGAGCACAGTAATACTTTGGCCTCTGAGTTTCTAAAAAGACCCTCTCATAGTACTTTAACTCAATTTACAGAGGCATATTTAGTTGATTTTGTAGCATGTTTGGGCTGGTTAAAAACTGAAACTGAGCTGAGGGGCATTATGGAGGAGCTTGCTGTATCTGCCAGGCTTTTGGAGGTAGTTCAGGCTCCAGTGGCTCCAACAGTTTCAGAGCTTTTTGGTGGGACTTTGCCATTTGAACAGTATATGCAGCTAGAGAAGGAAAAAGCAAAAATAGAGGAGAGATTAATGTTTGAGGTGGTGCAGGAGAGAATGAGGGTTGAGGCAGCACTGGAAAGGGAGAGAGTAAAAGCAGAGCAATTGAATTTGGAGCTGATAAAAGAGGGAAAAGCACATGAGTCATTGATGAGCACTGGTAGAGGAGGTGAATCTACAGGTGGCTGGTGGCTTCTGCCTATATTTGATGAAGGAGACCTGGACACATTTTTTGTATTGTTTGAGTGTGTGGCAGAGGTTAGAGGATGGCTGGATAGTCATAAAACTTTGATTTTGCAGTGTGTTTCCACGGGCAAATCCCAGAGAGCTTTCTGCCCTTAGTTCTGCTGAAAGTGGTGATTATGCTAAGGTTAAAAGTGCAGTTCTAAAAGCATATGAACTAGTTCCTGAAGCATACAGGCAGAGATTTAGGAACTCGAAGAAAGGGGACAAGCAAACCCATGCTGAATTTGTGTAAGATATCTTGGCTCACTTCATTCGCTGGTGCTCTGCTGCTGAGGTAGACAATTATGAGGATTTGTGTGATTTAATTGTGTTAGAACAGTTTAAAAGTTCATTGCCTGCCCACCTTGCTACTTATATCAAGGAGAGAAAGATGAAGACAGCATCTGCGGCTGCAGTTCTCGCTGATGAATATGTTTTAACACATGCTAGTGGCTCAGTATTTGGTCAAGTCCACAGAGAAAGGCAGCAGAGGGAAAATTTCAGATTTAGGCCTAGTAAGTCTCTAGGGGTCACTCATGAGCCTGCTCATCTTGTGGTGAGGCATGTTCTAGGGACAAATGGAAGGTTTGATCCAGCCAGGACATGTCATGCATGTAAAAACAAGGGACACTGCAAAGGGGAATGTCCAATCAGCTGATTTCAGTGTATATGTGACATACATGAGATGTATGCACCATTTGTCACAGGTTTTGTGTCTTAGGATGGAAAGGACAAGATACTTGTTAAGATTTTGTGAGACACCAGGGCTATGCATAACGATGCACAAGCAGCATTTTATTGTTGTAGCTTCTTGAAGTGGAGCTAGTTTGAATTGCTTTGTGTGGGTTATAAAATAAATCTCGGGGGTGTTGAGATGATAGATTAGGTAGGAAAGAAGAAAAAGCATAGTTCTGCTACATAACATTTAATTTGGATTCAATTAATCTTTGCATTTTTGTGAAATGTACTTAGTTACTTTCCACCACTGCATTTGAGTAACTGAAATCAACAAAAGGCTTTCCAAAGCTGTTTTGCTGTAATAAATGAAACATAATTGTGCATTAAAATCATGCTTTCTAAATTTTGACACCAAGATTTTCATTTTTACTGCAGTAAAAGTTCTTAAAATCAGTTATCTGTCTCCTTGATTACTAATAATCGGTATCAGCATTGGCCCTGAAAAAAACCATATCGGTCGATCCTTAATGAATATCGGCTATTTTAAATTCTTTTAATTCCACTTGTGTAAATATCTTAGATAATGTTGCTCCTAATGGGCTTAAAAAGCCTAAAATGAGATCTCAGCCCTGGCTTAACAATGAAATCCGTTAAATAAAGAGAACTTGCAGTAAAGCAGAATGCAAACGGAGGGCTATAAAACTTTCCAGCCACCATGAAAGGCTGAGAGATCTCATGAAAAGTTTTAACTTGGAGGTTAAAATTGCACATACTAATTATTTTTCAGATCTTATAGCTAAACATAAACATGACTCCAGAGGACTCTTGAATATTATCAGCCACACCACAAACCCTCCCCCACTTTTTATTGAGCCCACAGTAGATGAATGTGAAGACTTTTTTTTTATTATTATTTTTTTTTGAATAAGGTTCAAGCTGTTAGGAATGCAATTATCCCCCCTTCTCAAACTCTTCCTGACATTAATGCTATAAAACACCTTGCCCCCTGCTAGCATTTAAGTCACTACTAA
This sequence comes from Thunnus thynnus, assembly GCF_963924715.1. Taxonomy (NCBI): domain Eukaryota; kingdom Metazoa; phylum Chordata; class Actinopteri; order Scombriformes; family Scombridae; genus Thunnus; species Thunnus thynnus. The sequence goes on from NC_089530.1 coordinate 4,183,201, forward strand.
CTAACCATCCAATGTTATTACTAAAATGAAATCATCCTCCTGTTCACTGGACATTTTTCCAACTCATTTCTTTAAAGAAATATTTTATTCTATCTCCCCATTCCCCAAGTATCTGATCATTTTAAATTCGCTATAGATCAACCACTTCTCAAAAGCTATCTCTTGATCCATCCGATTTAAATAACTACCGCCCAATATCTAAACTTCCCTTCCTGGCTAAGGTCTTGGAGAAAATAGTTGCTGGGCAGCTCATCAAACATATGAATGGCAACAGGCTCTTTGATAAATTCCAGTCAGGTTGAAGGACAGGTCGCAGCACTGAGACAGCACTTCTTAGAGTTCTTTATATTCTTTTAGCATCTGACAATGGCCAAACATCTGTTTTATTGCTTTTAGATTTTATTGCAGCTTTTGATACAGTTGACCGTGTGTTTAATTGAAAGTTTTAAGCACTGGGTTGGCACATCAGGTACAGTTTTAGATTAGTTTTATTCTTATCTTTCTAATAGGAAATTCTGTGTGGCCATTGGTGACTTTAAATCCTCCACCTCCCATTTCTCCTGTGGAATGCCTCAAGGCTCAGTCCTTGAGTCCTTGGCCCTTTACTTTCCTCCATTTATATTTTGCCTCCAGGTCAAATCTTTCGTTGGTACAACATCAGCTTCCATTTTTATGCAGACGACTCTCAGATCTATTTCTCATTCAACAACACAACATAACTGGGCAAAATACAATCCTGTCTTACAGATGTTAAAAACTGTCTCTCTCCAACGGTTCTTCAGTTAAACAACGATAAATCAGAAGGCAGAAGGAAATCATAGGTCCAGACCCCTCCAGGGAGCACTTCTCCTCTCACTTAGGTTCTTTATCCTGTTGCATCAAAATCTAGTGCAGAAATCTGGGTCTTATCTTTGATAACAAACCAGCAGGTGAAGTAAGTCATTTAGTCATGCTTTCTGCAACTTCGTAATATCTCGAAAATTCTTTTTGATATGCTAAAAATCTGGAAACTGTCATCCACACTTTCATTACATCCTTTACAGAAGTAACTCATTGTATTCCTGTCTCACTCAGTACAACCTCTCCAAACTTAAACCGGTTCAAAATGCTGCAGCAAGACTACTGATAAAACCCAATAGAGGAGTCCACATAACGCATATTTAAGCATCTCCACACTGGTTACATGTACATTTTAGAATTGGTTTTAATGTTTACTTTTAAAGCACATTTGGGGTTGGCCCCTGATTATATCAATGATTTACTAATCCCTTATAAGCCTGAATGCAACCTGAGATCCTCTGGCAGAGGTCTATTAGTAATTCCTAGAAGAAGGCTGAAAACCAGAGGAGACCGAGGCTTGGAGTCAGGGCCCTGCAACTCTGAAACAACGTGCCAGAGGAGATCGAGCTGGCTACCTCTGTTTCTTCTTTTAAATCTCTCTTTAAAACGCACTTTTTCAGAATTGCTTTCCCTTAAATTGGTTATTCTTCCGTTTTTACTTGTTTTTACGGTGTTTTAGTAACTCATACCTCATTATTACTGTAAAAATTCTACTTTTATTTATTATTTATCTGGAAATTTCTGAAAAGTTTTTACGTCTTTGTAAAGCACTTTGTAATTTCTTTTTGAAAAGTGCTATATCAATAAAGTTATTATTATTATTATTGTCAAGTTTAAAATTTTCCAGAACCTCTTGACAGCAAATTGACAAAAGACTGTCCAGTGGACGCATTACACTTGACCACTGCAACAAGCCTCTCATTAATAACATCAGTGACATACCTGAGAATTACAGAGCACTGGTCCTGAGAAGTGAGGTCCTGCGCTGTTTCCAGCTAAACTGACAACATTCCAGCTTTTTGGATGTCAGTGGAAATGCTTTCTTAAATTAGATGCCGAATTGTATCTATTACTGAGTTTACTGTAGTTTTTGAGAGTAGGGTGACAAGGGAACCTCTGCCTCTTTTCCCACCAGACTGATGCAATTTTTTGCTCATCTCAATGCAACTACTAAGATGCTCTTTTGAGCAGACATCATACTTTCCCAGTAAGCGTATGAGCTGTAAAGAATTGCCATTATCTATGCTGTTGTGTTCAAGGGTATATGCCACCTCATTCTCCACCTGCTTGTAGCTTAGCCCCCTCCATAGAACTTTCACGACATCCACCATATGCTCCAAAACCTCACGTCTTTTCGGACCTGTTCTCTGTGAGCAGACATCTGACTGCCACACAGCATACTGTTTATATCAGCGTTGGAAGACTTAAAGAAGTAAGCTTCAGCACAGTTTCGGTCTGCAACGCTTATTTCATGCTCCTCTGTGCGCTGGTGTACATGCCTCCAATCTGACATTCCAGTTATGTACTGTATATACTACTGTCAGTTTTCTTTCTGAACGCCATGCAGACAAAGCAAAACAACGTGTGACGTTCCTTGCTATGTCAGCCACTTTCTACCGGTGCCGTCTTTACAACAAAACACTTTCTACACCACTGGGTTTTGGGTCTTTTGTTGAGTGTGGTAATTCAAAAATGACTGAGGGTTAGCAGGCTCAGGACAGGCAAAATAATCTCTAGTTGGGCTTAGACTGAAACTCTTCTGGCTCTCCCCTGACCCCCTGAGTTGTCCTGGACTTAACCTGAACCTGGCTGGATTGGGCATGCAAAGAGTTTTATATTACATTTATATTACTATTGGGTAAGGGATTAACATGATACATAGTTTTTTGTTTGTTTTGTTTGTTTGTTTGTTTTTAGCTCAATTTCATTAATAGTGCCAGGAATTTTCACAAAAAAGTGAAATACTGCTGCTTTACATCTCAATGAATTATTTTTTGTTTAAAAACACAGTCCTCCCCAACAAGTTAGAGTCATTTATTTAGCCTTATATCCTGTTTTGTAGAATTCCATTAGACATTTACTATTACCAATATACTGAACTCATTTCAGGTAGGCTATGTTTGAAGAGTGTGTCATGTACACCTCAATTCTACTTTTGCAATTAAGAAAAACACAAGAGGTTCAAAATAAAACATCTTCAATTTATTTGCTGCACTTGGTAAAAAGTAAAACAAACCGGTTACTGTTACAATTACATCTGGAACCCAATAAACCCCTGTACACAACCCCTGTGCTCACTTAACTCACACCGAATATTGCTACACTTTAAAAGTAAGTTTTTAAATGCCTGCTATAATATTTTAAAATGGCGTGAGGTTTGTTGAAGGAGCGTGAGTTGCCTGTCTGTGTAATTGGTGCTAGCTGCTAGCTGGCTAACAGCTGCTAACTTGTTAAGTTAGCAATTTGGTCCGCTACTTAGTGCAATTACAGTCACAATCCTTCGTTGGCCTATATACTTATGTTACTGCTTACCACTTCAACAACTCCTACGCTCTCCTTGGCTGGGTCACACAGTCCTGCCCTCCCTTTCGCTCTGCCTCATCGCATACATCTTGTTACGCTGCCGCCAAAGGTGCTATTGCGGCCTCTGCAGCAAATAAATCAGTGAGTTTGGCACATTTGGCGGCCTCCACCTCAAGAGACCTGCACTTTTTCGCCAGCAACTTCTCTGCACTACTTGGGTGTTGTTTTGGCTTCTCCATGCTTTTTACCGTTTTGTGCAGTGCCTCCTGCTGCTCACTCACAACATGAGCTGAGGGCATGGCATGGAGGGATCATAGTGGGATGTAATTGGGCCAGCCCAGTGCGCGTTGTGTGAAACAAAGAGTGCTGGCTTCTGCAAGTCATGAACCATAAGGTGATCCGCCATTGCTGTTACCACGGTTGTTTCTCCTTCTACGTATGTTGCCTAAATAAATGATGTGTTTTTAAATGACAGAGGAATTAGTCACCCTAAAAATTGCACTCTATATAAAGGCCTTAATAGTAGCTCAGATAGCTAGATGGGGCCTCGCGTTTGCCTCGTCACACTCGGCTCCGCTATGGTTCGCCTGGTGGTAGTAGAGGATCCTCATCAGGCTTGACCAAAGGAATGTGTGTGAGTGTGTGTGTGTGCGTGCTCCTTCTCCCCCCCATGTTGGTATCTAAATTAAATTGTCTTTATCTCCTCCAGAAAAAAGGAAAGAGGGAGGATGGGAAGGGCTGGGGAGTGGGGGTGAAAATTAATTTGTTAGATCAAAAAAAATATTTAATTTTGCTGCACATCAAACAAACTTTGTCTTCAGACAGGGTGTACTGAGGCGGGCCCGCCTTTTTCTTCTTCTTCCTCTTCTTTTTCTTCATCTGCTTCCTTTTTTTTTCTTTAATTAAAAAAGCATTCTATTATTACAGCAGATGAAAAGGAAACATCTATTCAAACAGTACAGTCGTACCGGACTACCACTAATCTTTTGGTAATTATTTTTTAATTGAATCTTTTGAACACAAAAGCCCTGAGCAGATGCTTGCATTACCGCAGTCCCACATCGCGCACCACGCCATGTATACGAGATGATGCCTGTCTCGCCACGAGCAAACGGCAGGACAACACGGGAATGGAAGAGAGAGAAGTTGGGAAGAAGAGGGAAAAAAAAGGATGGAAGGAAAGGATGGGATTGGATGGAAGGAGGGGGAGAGGATTGGACTGGAAGGAAGTCTGCAGAGATGGAAAGTTATGTATAGATGAACAGCTCAGCCGCTCTTTAGATGTCTGCAGTGTGTTTGCACGCACACACACAGAAGAATCCTTTCTGCTGATACACACACTTAGATGTAAACCGAGAGGTCAAGCAGCTTTAATCTAAACTGCGCCTTCTTACCTCCGCCACTTTTCCTCGCAATCCCTCCTTCGCCTCTCGTCTGGATGCATCTGAACTTCTTCAGCATCTGCAGCGTGCTGATTCCAAGCACATAATGACCGGTCTTAAGGGGATGGAGGGGGATGTTTTACTTAAAAAAAAAAAAAAAAGCTCCAAAAGATGAACCCAGTCTAAACTTTCAAGCATTTCACCTCCCAGAAAGGACCTTAAAAACACCTTATTACCACAGAGCTCCCCATTTCACTGACATTTGATATGCTTCTACGTCTGAGTTAGGGATCCTGGATGATGTGTGTGTGTGTACAGTTCTCCCTCTGAGATGCTTCAGAAGTGCTTAAAAGACATGTAGAAGGAGATGCAAAGAGGGGCTTAAGGAGCAGGCAAATAGGAGCTGCTCGGAGAAAGAGACATCTGTAGCTTGGCTGTATGCAACAGCATATTGGCTCTTAATCATGTTGAGTACCCGTCAGAGCTCGCTGAAGCAGGTTAAATCACATTACTCGTGCATTGTGCATGTGTGTGTGTGTGACTGCAAGGGAGTGTCTGCCCATGCTCTTACGTGTGTGTGTGTGTGTACTGTATGTGTGTGTCTGCATAAAGCAGGACAAAGTGAGTGTGTGTGAAGGTGTTAGCCCAAACTGTGGCTATAACCGAAGCTTTCTGGGAACATGTTTATTGAGCATCTCAGAGTAAGAAATTAGTCCTAAAAGCCCAAATGATTCCAAGAGTGACGGCTGTTTGTTCCTACTACTCAACTTTCTTAACATTGGATGTGTTTCCTGTGTCTCTGCTGATATTCAGGAGAGCATACAGTATGGAGGGACATACAGGATGATGTTTCGGTACGGTGTGATAACGATGAGCTCGTTAAACGGAGTAAGTTTGGTGACCTGTGCGGGATACAATTGTGCTGTCAAGAATACAGCTTTGCAACAGTGATTATTTGTTTCTGTCACAGTCAATAATTTTGGCAATAATAAATGAAACTTTGATCACTCAAAGATCACTCAGACTACTAATCATTCTTACAGCGCCTCTGATAATACACTTCCATGTCCCCACTCAGTGTGAAGTCAAATCAAGCTGCATTCATGCAAATAGCTTTATTATTACACATTACTAATGCTGTGAAATATTAGAGATGTGTTCATATTGTTATAGGCTGAAGTGTGTTTCAATAACCCGTTTCCCCTCACCCGCATAGAGCACAAAGTGAAAAAGTTAAGCTGGGAGAGGAAATGATCATTTGCTGAACCTATTCGCCAAACAGTGATTATCCAATCAGAGCTTAGCAACCACGACTAGGCAAAGCAAGCCTCTCAGGCTTTAGATTTCTTCAAACGACACCATTTATTAATAAATGTAAGGAAGGGGTTAAACAGTATGATTGTCTGCTCTAGCATAAGTTGTAATTTCCTCTCTGCACCGAGGTGTCCTGGTTGACATCAGCGTTCATGGTGACGTCAGTGACTCTGTCCTGCTCTTTATAAGATTCTGGGAAGTTAACACTCCAGCAACTCCACCCAACGTTACCTGAGAGAGAGAGTCACATTTACCAAACACAGCGGGTAGTCTTCATCCTAAAATCTGCTTCTCTCATATAGTGAAAACATACAGTTTTAAAATACAAACAAATATAAAAGTTAATGAGCAAAACATGCTTCTGTTATAAAGAAATAACAGTGTAATCTTAGATTTTTCCTTTGTTCCTTTCCGCTGTTTCATTATTTCCATGTCTTCTACATGAATCATTAACTGGTGGGGGGCTGACTTTTTGCCTGGGAGATGCAGCTTTAGCCTAAATCTTTTAGCCAATGTCATGTTTGTTATCATCAAGTGCATATTTAAGGCACATGAAAACATTAAAATGTCAACCAGAGATGGCAGTTTTAACCAACTCATGGAGCTGAGGCTAGCTTAATAGCTAGCTAACTCCAACTGATCAAATCTGCTTGTGACTGTTTTCAGTTCAGCAGGTAGATCAACGGTTACTGGCTAGAAATGAGAAGCTGCTTTTGTCTACTTTTGTCTGAAATAAAAAAAAAAAAACATGTTTAAAAAATGTTAAATCTGCCCCCTTTGATAACCACAGGCCCCGATCTCAGAGACAACACCTAAACAAGCACTGTGTGCACACATAGCAAATGATCTGCTTACTTCCATTATTTCCATTATAAACATAAACTCATCAATATTCTGATTGATCAAGTCTGGCTAATGACAACATGAGGTGAGGAGGCAGATAAACGGCGAGTGAGGAAGAGAGATGCCGCTGGGATGTGGGATGGCGAGGAACGAGGGGAGGGGGGGGGGGATCGGGCGACGGAGGGGACCGACTCTGAGAACGAGAGATCAACAATGCCATAAATAACCTTGGGAGAAGTCACCTATCCTCCCGCAGGCGACAGCTCGTCAGAGAAATGAATGGGTTGTCACTGTCGTCTTTGTGCCCATGGCTGAGGGCACTGAAGCTGGCACCGCTGCACTCAACACACAGATGGAAAAAAAAAAAAAAAAAAAAGGTTTTCTTTCTGTTTTTAATGTCTTTGCACCACACAAACACACACACACACACACACACACACACACACACAGGTTCACAAACACTCTTTGAAAGCGTGCATCCACTTAAGCAAAAAAGACGAAGTGAGGAGGGGGAGTGCACGGGAATGCTGGAGCGCACACACACATATGTGCACACACTTACCAACCCACACATTCACTACTCACACACACACACCTCTCAATCTCTACGTCCGTCTTCCTCTCCATATCTGCGTTCGTCTCTTTCTCTCTCTCTCTCTCTCTGGACTCCAGGTGTGTTGCTCGGATTTCATCCCCGCAGCATTTGATTCTCATTCGACACAATATTTACCCACAGTTCAATAGGCTCCGACGCCGCGTCCTACAAACACTGCGAGGGGAACAAAGTGTGTGTGTGTGTGTGTGTGTGTGTGTGTGTGTGTGCTGCGGTTCTTTGTGCATCTCGTGCCATGTGGATGAAACAGATCAACGGCTCGGAGCTACAGTATCTGCACGTTGTTTATCAAATTACAAACACCTTTATTACTCAACAGCTACTCATACCAGAAGAAACCCCACATATTGTTAAATTAGCGCAGATGTCATTGTTTTCATGTTTACCTGATATGGTTTATTCATAATTATGAGGGCGTATTTCTGCTGAGGATGGAGAGATGTGTCATATCTTTGCCCACCTATTCATTTACAGTTTTATGCTTTCACTGAAATCTCTCCAAACTGCTAAAATCCAGATGAGAGAAGCTCTGAGTCGATAAAAATCCTGATACGTTCATGTAGTTCACCTTCGATTGTTACCGTGCACGCACAGCAATAAGCTTTGTGGACTTTGTGCCTTGAATTTCACCTCTGAGGCTGCAGGCTGCCCTAACCCGCGTTTAAATTACTCTTTGGCTTTCGGAAGGCAGCGTGGGGATGATAGGTGATTGGAGATCTTTTTTTTTATTTGCAAGATGCATTCACACATAGATATGTACATAGAAAAAAAAACACTTGAATTAAACAGCTGATATAAAGCATTACATTAAACGTATTACATATTGTTTCAGAGTTTTAAATTTTACTAAAGTGATAAATGTGGCACAAATCCTGTTTTCTTTGTTTTCAAGTCCACTAAGCTAAACTTGCAAGCTTGAGTGTGTGTGCTTGAGTATGTGTGTGTGTGTGTGTGTGTGTGAAATAGCTGCTTTGTCAGTGAACAAGCTGACGTGTCAAAAATACATGACTCCAGCACTATTCCACATATTCACATCTCAAAAGAAAAAGTCACGGGCTCCTTTCATATAGAGAATGGCTTCACAATTCATTTCAATTTCCTGCAGGGCCCGAGTGACTTCAGAGAGCGAGTAATCTGACGAAGAACTCCATTTAGCCTCGCACTTACATCTTAACCCCAAAACCCGATATTTCACAAATATGACTCTATTGCGTGTGAGTATTGCTGCCTGTCGAGTTTATTTAATTTGAGAAAGGCCTGGGCGTAACGTATTACAACCCCTCCCTCTTTGACATCAAAACCTCGCCTAAAGTGGCGCTCCACACAAGTAACAGGACTACTTACATCACAAAATGGACTCTAAATGCAACCAGGCATAACTAGGGACAGCCAAATCATACTCTACCCCCCCTCCATCCCTCCCCTCCCCTTATTCGTATTTTTTTTTTCTTCATCTGGAAGAGGGTTCGGGGGCCTTTTTTCTTCAAATTTCACACTGTGTAGTATTGTGCTTGGATAAAAATGAAGCGGAGAAATGAGGAGAAAAGGATGGACTGAGGGAGAGGGGATGGAAGAAGAGAGAGAAAAATCAATAGTGAGGACATAGCTGGGGGGTTTCCATATTACATTTTGCATAGACGTCGGCTGTAATTTGCCTTTGATCTCGGTCCCAAGATGACTCACTGAAGCCATCTTCCACAGCCAATTGGGGGTGGTGGGAGGGGAGGAGAGGGGAGAGAGGAGGAGGAGGAGGAGGGATGGAAGGAGTGGGTGGAGGGTTAAGGATGGAGAGAAGGAGGGGAGGGGAGAGTCGACCACAGAGCTCGGATGCCAGGCCAGGCCTTCGTCTCCGGTTCATACATTCTGCTGAGATGTCTTTTCTGCTGCAGACTGGATGTAATGCAGACTCTCCTGGCTGCACCGAGAGACAGCTGTAAGTCCAGTATGTCCAGTTTGCCCAGACAATCTGATGCACTGGGCCAGACCTTCATCTGTTCAAGGCTTTTCACTCACAAATGGAATATGTATGATTAGAAAAAAATGATTTCTTTATGCTGCTTTCCTATTAATCAGTAGATAGAATATTTGGTTGTGCAACATATAGTGCGTCACAGAGTTTTAAAGGTGTAATATATACAAAAATAAAGACGTAAGAAGTAAAGTCTACAATATGACAACATTTGAATGAACTACTCATTATAGTTGGCATATATCTCACATCGGGCTTCCAATGACAACTTGGCACAGTCTAGTTCACCATGCACAACATTCTTTGGCATCATTTGGTTAGTTGCATACTTTACTATGGTCTTGTAGTATGTAGCAGTTAGTAGATAAGTGCAAATATTAATGTGAGGTGTATTTATTTTATTTTAGGCTGCAGGTCAATGTCCAGTGTTAAGCCTAACTGCTGACAGATGCTAAATGTTGACTTTTTTCTTTTTTTAATGGGATCAGAAGAAAACCTACTTTTACACCTTGGATTGCAGTTTAAGCAAGTAAAATCAATGTTGTCACCATCTATAGTTATGCATTGAGATTATTAAAGCAGATATAATCAGTTTTTATGATAACAGTGTATCAATGACAGTGTGTAATGTGAGAGGCATCGCTCGTAGTGATGAACCTACAGAGAATTATCAGTGACTCTGCAGCTCCTCTCGGCTTTACGGAGCTTTATAGCCAGATTCAGCTCATTGTTTAGTTGTGTGGCTGCAACTTTAGTGTTTTGATTCACTCTCAGTGCTCTCATAGTGTTATTTTTGTTCGCAGCAGGCAACTGTTTTCAGAGTAAAAGCTCTAAAAAGCCACTGTACACTACCTGCTCAGCACCAAACGGCAAACAGTTAGCTGTAGACTAGCTGGTGATCATAGTGGAGCATTTAGCAGCTAAAGAGCCAGATATTTCCCTCAAGAGTTGGTAGAGAGCAAAAACAGAACTAATAGAGAGTGAATATTGGACTTACATTCACCAGGTGGACAGAAACACGACTCCAAATTAATGAGAATGTTGCTAACAAGTTCAACATATCAACTTAGAAGGTGATGATATGTCAGTGTTGTGTTCACAACTTGTATCTGCTGCCCTCAAGTGGCCAAAAAATCAGTTATTACAGATTTATTACAGATTTATCAATGCTACAAAGTATCAATGCCACAATGTAAAAGAACCTATCCTAGGTTCAAAATTCCACTAAATAAAAATAAATTAAATGTACTTTAAAATTTTATTAGAGCAACATGTGCTCAAAAATAAAAGGACTGTGTTATATGTTACATAATAATGCATCAAATTGTATTAGCTTATCATTTGATCATATATGTGACTCTAATATATAATATATAATATAATATATATAAAATTGTGAGAAGTACAGTATCTGTCAGATAAATAAAGGGGGGCAAAAAGTATGCTTTCCTCTGACATGCAGTGCAGTAGACATGGTAAGTAGCATAGAAAGTACCTCAGAATTGTACTGAAGCACAGTACTCAGGTAAATGTATTTAGGTACTTTTAACCGCTGATGAGCGTGTTACAGTATATTGACCAGATGGGACAAACTTATTGCTGTGAAACACTATCAAATCTCACATGGTGAACTGCATCACCACAGGCGATTAAAAAAATCACTCCGGGTGTTGGAATGGTATGAAATAATAAATGAAGACATAAAAGTAATTAATAGATAGAGCCATCTCAGAGAAAAAAGAGATGAGGATTTGTCATCTCTTCTCTACACAATGCCATTGTTCCCAGCGACATTCACTAGTCACTGTGTTATTAATGAGACCGTCTTGCAGAACATACATTTTTCTCTTTCGGCTCGCTCGCCGTCTCTGGAAACTTTTTTTTTTTTTTTGGAGCTTTGTGTCCCTCCTCCCCACCGTCACCACCACCACCACCACCACCACCACCACCATCACCATCACCACCCTTTTTACGTGTGAAATTGTGCATGTACATGCTCTCCAGAGAGCCGTGCAGCCTCAGGAGTACTGATGTGTGAGGAGCAGGGATTTGGCTGAAAGTTTCTTATTCACACACAGAGGAAAAACTGGTAACAATGAAGCCCATATCTATGATGCATTATAAACATAATCAAAAAGTTGTGTCAAATTGGAGTACTACTAATGACTTTATAATGTATTACAACTATGATAATTATAATACACTATGACCCTTGCAAATAAATGTCAGCGTGTGACCAGCAATTATAAAGCAGCAATTATGAATGAAGTATTATGATATTTATACTTTTTAATGTGTTATGATTATAGTTATAAATCATTATGGATATTTATGAGCACCTCTAACTATAATTCTACAGTACTATAAGCAGATTATAACACATCATCAGTATGTTTATAATACATTATAGACATGGGCGTCATAGAAAGTGTTACTTAAGACCTTTCTATGGCTCGGAGTGTTGAATAGTCTATTATAACAGTGTGAGTAAAAAGGATGCTTCCTCTGACGTCTGACATTGATGAAGTTCATGGTGTTGTGCCAACATTTCCATTCAAAACTGGCTTGAGTTTTAGCTTGTTTTACAGAGACGCTAACAAAAAAAAAAAGAGCTTATTGAAAACTATCTTTTGAGTTTTTGTTTTCTCTTTTTGGCCCTTGACATGTACCCTTAACCTTTCCATTTATGTCAGAAGATAACCCTTACTTTTCAAATAGCAGAGACAGTCAAACAGCTTTTTCAGCACATGCAACCCTTTACAATTACAAGAGTTTTACTTGACATTTGAATGAAACACACTCCACATGAATAGCTCATAATTATGCTATTTGACACTCAGTGCTGTGTCCTGAACATTTTTTTTTTAAAAGTCTTTTAAGCTAAGAAAGTGCATTCAAAGTTAAATTGGCAACTCCTGATGCTCCAGTAAGTTTCCACCTATGCTGCATTTCTGTCATAATTTGGCCCCCACTGTCAAGCATACAGGAGGGTGTTATTTATTTACTTTCTTCTCATGCTAGCACCCAGTTTCTTGGTGCGGGTTGCAGAATTTGATATTATTTGAGGCTTATTCCTAATCGTCCAGACGGTAAATATTGCACACTTCTTCTGCGGTGGCCTAATGGGCATGTAACTTTATAGGCAAACATGTGAAGTGGTATTCCTCCAGTGACTGGGAGCTTAGAGAGAGTGCCAGGCACTCCCTGAAGATGAAAGACTTGTCAGATGGCACCGTCTAGCTCTGTTCAGACACTTATGAGAAACAGACCTTCAGGAGAGGCTAAGTGTCCAATCTCCTGTGAGTAAGAACAGTAATAGAGCACAATCGTCAGTAAATGGAGGACTATTTCAAAACCAGAAGAGTTTGCTCTCCTCGTGTTTTGGCGTCGTCCCCCTGTTGAAACGTACACCTTCGCCATCCCTTACCATGGAGTGCACTGCAGATTATTGCTATTATTACCACTTCATAAATCCCCTCTGTTCGCATGATTGATGATTTTCCACTGCACACTTAACACAGTGTGGTGGATCTTTTTTTTTTTCTTTTTTTTTTTTTTTTACAGAAAAATTTGGTTTCTTTTTATAAAGTTTCTCAGCAAAGTCCATTTTTGCTGTCCACTTTCTCCACTGGAACTGAATTAGCATGCAGCTTCAATAATCTACCCCGTCGTCTCTCATGGCCCAGTCCGCAATCCCTAATGATGAAATGAATTACACCGTCTATTGTCAGAGTGCTTTAATCATATTAGCTTCTGCTAAAATGACAGAGCATTGTTCAGGGCCCCAGACAAAAGAAGACACATCTAAGGTACAATGGACCTCGGATCTCTCTCAGTGAATTACATTAATTCTAAATAACGTCACGTTAAGCTGCCTGTCCGATAGAGGTAGTAAAAGAGGTTTGACTGGAATGGCATTTGCACCTTCATCATTGCTCCTAATGAGACAGTAGAATACTGATAGATGTTCACTGACATGGGGAAGGGGTTTTTTTTTTCCCACTTGGTAATGGATTCATTATATCTGCCTGTCTTATTTCAGGGTTGATTATTGTATCAATTGTGCTATATCTGTTCTAGATGATTTTACAATCAAAATTACAAAAAAAAAGACATAAAAGGAATTAATTAAAAGTGTAATTAAAGTGTGAAAATCTGAGAAGTTTAAAGAGCCAGATTCATCACAACCTACAGTTAAAATCAAATACATTGTACAGTATGGCCAATAATATATGGACACCTTTATCCACCTCTGTGTGTGTACTTTTGTTCTGGGGCTGTTTTTCATACAGTTAAAGGATAAGGCTGCTGTTATTCTGTATTTTTACAATAAGAAAAATATAAAAATAACTTTGTAACAATAATTTTCTTATTGTGTCAGTCAGAGCCAGTCTGTTGCACTCAGTCCCAAGCCCATTGGTTCAAGCCATGAATTTTCTACCAACTCACAGATATGTACTTTCAGATTCCTTTCATAGAACAGCTGAGCATCTTAGTTTCTTTTTTAAAATAGTTTATTAAATTTTTTTTTAATAAACTATAGTGCATATGGCCCAGTGCAACAGTGTGGCTCACTGATGTGTTTTTAATTGAGTCTGGACAACAACACAGATTGGCACAGAGGAATAAGATATATCAGGCTTTGACTACTTGTTAGTTGGATTAGTTCATTGGCGGATTTGGTCTTTTTATGGGATTTGTTGACAATAAGGAAAATATACAAGAGTTATCCTTTAAGGTAAATCTTAATGCTTCACAATAGAGATTTTCACAGGTTGAAGATTTTGGACCCCATAAAAACCTGCTTGAAAAAAAGAAATTAATTCAACAAAAATGTGACCCAAGCTGACTGAATATAATTTGAACTTGACCCAAGTTGTGGTCCAGGTCGGGTTAAGAACCTGTGAATGAATCTATACAACATACAATAGTGTGCTTCCAACTTTGTGGTAAGAGTTTGGTGTAAGCTCTTTCACCAAATTTAAATGCTATAAATACAACCACAGATCCAGTCCAACACACACACACACTGAAAGCACTGAGACACACACACTCATGCATGCAGGCAGGCTGCAGCTATGACTGCTAAACGATTGGCCAAGTCCTTAATTCAATAATTTCTACTGGGTACTAGCCCACCCCCGTCGCTGTTCATTGATGAGGGCGCTTTAAGGAGAGCAATATTTAGCATATCTGACTAAATGGTCCTAACAAGCCCCAGCTTGCACCGTGTTAAAAATTAATAAATAATAAAAGAAGGAGAAAGTGTGATGTTGCCAGGGAAATAATTTGCCTCTCTTGAACCGATGATGGCATGCACTTTATGCAAATTGGTGTCTGGGGACAACAAAATCCCTCTTAATACATATGCAGACTTCATAAAAGGGAGAAAGAGAGAGAGAGAGAGAAAGAGAGAGAGAGATCGCGGGGAAAGAGGGGTTAGATGAGATGAGGAAAAGACACGGAGGGGAAATCGAGGCGAAGATGATAAACAGCAAGTCAGCACAAAATTGGATGTATGTGAATTTTATGTCCATAAAATCAATGTAAAGGTTTAATTCTACTGGTAGTGAGATTAGAGGCTTTGTGTGTGTGTGTGTGTATGTGTGTGTGTGTGTGTGTGTGTGTGTGTGTGTGTGTGTGTTTTAGGTAGTCTGAAGTGTGTGTAATAATAAATCCAAACCACTAGGAATTCCAATTTATAAGCTTTTAAACAACTTATTAGGTATTCTCATATCTTAATATTATATTTTTCTTGAAGTATATTGTCTTTGTAATTTTGTAATAAAACATACAGATGTTAGAAAATTTTATTTATTCCAATCATGCAACAACTACAGTTGAATTCTCATCTAATTCTAATAACTTTAATTTCTAATGTGTTTATAATCTGCTTGTGATGTCTCATAATGTCTTATGAACACCACTACAAGTAAAGTAGAGTATAATGACTGGCATTATCAGACACTATGAATCTGATATGATTGTGTTAACATATTATTTTTGACACGCAGCCACAAAAAGTGAAACATTTCAAAAACCCCGTGTAGAGAGCTCCTCTGATGAAGAAATCACATGTTTCTGTAGGAAACAACCACAACAGTCTCAGCCTTTACAAGAAAAACTGGTGACTGTTGATATTCTAATTTTCCAATAAATGTCAAGAAATCCCATGAAAAACCAAAACAAACAATGAACTGATCCTACTAAGAAGTTATGTCAAGTATTATCTGTGTAAGCAAAAGTCTGCCTCCACTATGTGTCACAATGGATTCATACAACTTTACATCAGTTAATGACTATCAGATGTTTTTGAGTCATTATCTGTTCAGTAGGATGTGGTGATAGGTGTTTGATAAGTTGTGGTAGGCTGCTGACACAAGGATAAGTCTATTAATAGATTAGATTCTCTCTGTTAAGGAGAAACATCAGTACTTTGAAATCATAGAGAGAAGACGCTCCCTATAACTTGATCTTGATTCATAATCATATCATTTATGACTTTTCCTCCAGATATTAATACTTGTTTGTATTGTATGTGTAGTACTACTCACATGCAAAATGATTCCATCTCTGAATAGACTAACTCGTCCTGAAAAAACCAATATATGTCATGCCTGGATGACACATATAGTAACTATGCCATGAGTCTATAAATGAATGAAATGAAAAACAAGCAGAAAGGATCCTACAAAGGTTCAAAGGGTTAAACCCAAATTTCACTGTGAGCCGTTTCAAGTCTGTTGCACCAAGATCCCAGACGAGTGTAAATAACAACATTATGAAAGCCCCGTACACGAGTACCAATTTGTAAATGAACGCTCCACCATGAAAACAAAAACCAGTAATTATTTGTGGAATGATGTTGAGGGTATGAGAGTATGCAGATGAAGCCAAATACAATGAAATATTACAATATAAAGATTTCCATAGATGAGCAGTGAAACAGTAAAGAAGCCTGCAGTGTAGGGATGCACACACACACTCTACATACATAAACATGTACACTTGCTCCATTTCGTTGTCTCCACTCCCCCCCCCCCCCCCCCAACCCTCCACCCACCCTCCACCCCCATCGGCTCCCCACCACACCCTGCTCGCTCTCTCTGAGGAAGTTTTGAATCCTGTCATTCCGACTCGGAGTTCAGCACTTCTTTCATGTGTGCCTCGACAGCGGGCCTCCCCTCCTTTTGTATTGTTTTATTATTTATGCATGGGGAGGGGGTGGTGGAGGTGGTGGTGGTGGGATGGGGGGGGGTGCAGAGCGTCTTAGGCATAAGCAGCAGCAGCATTAGGACAGATGGGGAGGGGGGTGAGAGAGGGACTAATTCATATTCTGTTTCAGCAACATCTTAGTGAGCCAAAGAGTTCAAACATTTTCCAAGCAAATGCAGATAGAGGAGGGGAATGAAAGGGAAGAGGCGAGAAGAGAGGGAGGACAAGACACCAGGGGTAGGTGTGTGTGTGTGTGTGTGTGTGTGAGAGAGAGAGAGTGTGATTTTTGCATGCACTTGTCCATATGCCTGAGTGTGTATATATAGTATATACAGTATGTGTTAGTATTCCAGAACAGATGGAGATAAGAGGAAGTGTGTGTGAAAGAGCGGGCGCAAGAAAGCGAGGGATGAAAAAAGGGAGGAGGAAAAAAAAAAAGGAAGGAAACAATACACAGAAGAGTGGATGGAGAGTTAACACAAAAGAAGAAAAAAAATAAGTTTCTCTGCACAAAGTCATTAAAAATAGATTTTGCTTTTGGTGTGAAAGAGGCATTAGGGGGTGAAAAGAGAGAGAGAGGTGGGCTCTTGCCTCTACCCCCTGTGTGTGTGTGTGTGTGTGTGTGTGTGTGTGCACATGCATACAGTATGTCTGCGCATGTGAACGCACGTAGTCTCACAGACAACATGAACACGCACACACACATTTCTTTGTGAAAAGTTTCAGTCAGCCAGAGAAGGAAGTTGTCATTCCCTGTAGATATTCAAGAAATCAGGACAGGATCTATGACAGAGACGCAGTAAATTATGACCACAAAAAAGAACTCACTGACTGTTATTTTTATGCTGTTTTGTTGTTCTGTTTTACCAGCGACTCACACAAATATATTTACAGTTGTAGCTATGAAAATATATATGAATAAAATGTCATAAAAAAGCATTTTTCACAAGTGAAAGCATCCACTTTTACTGTATGTATACTAGATATGATACCTGATAGTGTTGTATGTATAAATCACATGAAATATGTACTTTGAGAATATTGTAATTAAAAGAGTAGTGAAATGGTTAATTTGCACCAATATGCACATCCAACCAGAACAAACAAAACAATGACTGAATGCATTCATTTATAGTTCCACTCACCTACAGTTGCAAATGTGTGTAAACAAATAAAAAAAAGATGAAATTTACTTGAGCAACTACTTTCCATTTAAAGTGTAAATGTGAAAAGCTGCAGTTTGATCAGGTTTTCTTGAAGAAGTCCTTCTACTTTAAATAAACTTGAAAGCAATTAACTATCTTTACACAACTTTACACACGGAGGGAGATTTCTATGACATTAGCTGGCATGTGCATGTTCTCATTATTTAATGAAGTATAATAATAGTAAAACTGTCATTAGAGTGACTGTTGACAGATTACAGTATGTGCAGTGCTGTCAACATGTTTGATGAGAAGTAATATGGCAGAAACTGAGAGCTCATTAAATATGAGCCTTTCTATCAATAGTCATTCAGAGTGTGAAATAGAAAAAAAATGTTCTAATATTAAAAAAGGGTCCTGTGAAATGCTTTTGTTTTGTAATTACAAGTATGGTGGCCAAGAAAGCTCAAGAAAAAAGAACATCTTCACAACTTTGAAAACACGTACTGTATGTGACATTTAAAAAAAATACAAGCAAAGAGGAAACACATTCACCAATTTAACAGCAGTCTCCACATATAGAAATGCACTGTAACAACTAGTAAAAGACTCATGTTACCAAAACAATAGTTGACAAAGCAATTCCAACTCAAGGTCCACTTACTCACTTTGTTCTAGAGTTTTTGACTCTATCACACTGTTCATTCTTGAGCTTGGAAACAGAAGTTAACAGAACGCTCTGCTGATGAAGACTGTGAGATATGATGGAAAACTCTTTGCCAGACATCGAGAGAAAGCACGTAAGTGGACCTTGATTTGAGACTGTTTTATCAGCTGCTGTTTCCAATAAACCGTCTGTTGTTATCGTGATATATCATTATCTGTTGTTGAAAAGTTCACTTCTATGACAGCTGAGAAAGGAGCTGATATGCAGCCTGTGAGCATACGTATCTGTCTCTACTTTCTGTATTTGCACAGTTTCTTTTTGGCTGGACCGCAACAGACAGTTCAGCCTTATAAATGTGACTGAGTGAGTGAGTGAGTGATGAAGTTACACCATTGGTGCCACTTCATGTATCTGTTTCAAATAAAAAACCCTCGTTTCAAGTTAAAAGCCTTCCAGCACGGTTTCATACACAGTCCAGCCATATACTAGCTTTTGATCTAATATTGTGTTTCTAAATGCAACATACTGTATGTGCTGTGACACTAATGTTTTTTTTTCCTTTCATTAGCTTGTGTTTTGTCTATTTCTTGACTTGCAGTTGTTAAGCTCTCTCAGCTACTGCACAAAAATGTGAAAAAACTACTATAAGTATCATAGTTCATTACTATTTCAGCAAACACCGCCTGTAATTAAATATGAGACATTTCCAGCAGAGTACATTTAGCAGAAATATAACCACATAAATAAATAGAAATCTGGAAGGCGCATGATGTTGCTGCACCCTAACCACGTCACTCCACAGTCATCAGTTAAAACCTTGTCAGTCCTCATACGCTAGCTGTACTCCGGCCAGTTTAGGCTGCACTTAACTAAAGCTGATCCCTGCTGTGGCCTCAGGGTGCCCCTGTCTGTGCCAACCATATCAATAGTCACCACAGCTGGGCTCAGCTCCGACGCCGTGCTGGAGACTATCACACCACCGCCTTAACACCCAAACCATCCAGGCCAATCACAATCAGTGGATGTATGTCTGAGTGTGTGTGTGTGTGTGTGTGTTTCCCCACTCTTCCTCCACATCTTCAGTACATGCCCTTGAGCATGTGCAAAATGGCTCAGTATCAAAGAGTGATGATTGAACTGAAAACATACTCCACTCGGAGAAAAATAAGCCCTCAGTGTGTCTGTGCGAGTGTGTGTGTGTTTAAGTGTGTGAATGTGTTTGTGTGCTATCAGCGTATATATGAATGCGATGTGTGTGTTTGAAATGGCAGATGTGTGCGTTTGATGATCTAACTTCTGTGTGTGTGTGTGTGACTGTCCACTGTAAAAACAAAGCGAGGCAGAGAGGCAAGGAGACATTTGCTGAGATGTATTGAATTTCAATAAAAACTGCAATGAGGAGTATGAGGCTTGGGCGATTTTTCAATCTCTCATTGCTCTGTCTTAAATTAGTCGTGGTACACTCCATTTTCACCATGCCCAGCTAATCAGATCTCTCTCTGTCCCCTGGGTCTTGCCTCATTTGGTACGTCCCAAGAGTCATGTGCCAATCAAATTGCTCATCAATGTGTGTCTTCTTTCTCTCTTCTTGGTCTCTCTCTCTCTCTCTCTGGCTTTAAAGCATTTCATTAAACTGTGCCATGAAAAAAAAAAAAAAAAAGTTATTGAAGCTGAGCAGCCGTGTTGTGTTGAATATCACCATGTACGTCTTGATCCTGTTCCTGTTTCATACTACAGTTTAAGGGTTGCGTGCTCTTCTGTGGGTTGACCACATTCTATGACGCAACCCTTTAAAGACACATAGATAAGATCAAATGAAGCTTGTCAGGTTGTAGGTTGTGCACACAGCATTTGGTAGCATGCATTTAGTGCAAATAGTTGTTCTTCAATAATTTGAAATATAAATAGTTATTTTCCTGCACAAATGATCAACATAATTACCTGCCAGACTCTGCAGAGACCGTGCTACAGAGGATTTCAGAAGTTGAAATGTAAGCTGTTTCGGCCGGAGTGTGCTTGAAACTAACTAGTTTGTACAAGTTGTCATCCGTCCAAAGGAAAAAGTTTTTATAGGTGTTCCAAATGGCTACACTCATAGGTGCAAGCAGAGGCAAGACACAATAAATTGTAAAACTGGTATAACTGTGCACACATTCTCTCCTCAAATGCATACATGGTGTTTCACTCATTTATACTCACCAAAGGTGGCTATAGTTGTATGAAGAATGAACAAAGAGAGCTTTGACATTCATATCCTGCCAACCTTCTCAACTCCACACACCTGTCCGTTCACTGCACGAAGTGGGTTTGACTGTCGAAAGTTACAAAAATTGTTGGACACAGTCCCCCCCCAGTCTTGTGTGTGTGTGTGTGTGTGTGTGTGTGTGTGTGGAGGGGGGGGGGGACACCTTCCAAATAAACTACGCCACATACTAAACTTCATATGACAGCAGTACATTTTTGCCTCCTCTCATGGCTTAGTTAAGAAGAAAGACGCCAGGGAACCGTGTCACAAATGATCGTCTCTCGCAAATTGCAGGTCGTTTTGTGAGTCCTGCCACATGCTGGGTCGCAAGGATGGTATTTCTTTTGAATAGTTATACGTGTCAAAACTAACGTGAGAGGAAATTATCTCATGTTGCAAGTTACAGCTTGAATGTTGCAAATGTTGCCCATTTAGGGTGGCACAGTGGTTAACACTGTCTCAAGAGGGTTGTGGGTTCTAACCCACTGGCCGACGGCATGATTCTCTCTGGGTACTGAAAAAAATATGTTAACTTAGGTTGATCAGTGACTGTAAATTACTGTAGATTGGAATGAATGGTTGTCTGTCTCTATACTATATGTTAGTCATGTGACTGACTGGCAACCTGTCCAGGGTGTATCACGCCTCTTGCCCAATGTCAGCTGAGATTGGCTCCAGCTTCTCTGTGACCCTCTAGAGCACAAGCAGTAAAGAAGATGGATGGATGGATGGATGGCCT
The DNA here is from genome assembly GCF_963924715.1 of Thunnus thynnus. Taxonomy (NCBI): domain Eukaryota; kingdom Metazoa; phylum Chordata; class Actinopteri; order Scombriformes; family Scombridae; genus Thunnus; species Thunnus thynnus. The sequence continues at coordinate 4,204,696 of NC_089530.1, forward strand.
GTTTAGTCCGACACTGACCTCTTCACTAAATGGATCTTTGACACGTCTCTGTCATGGTTCAAGTTCACTGGAAGCACTTAAGAAGTGAAGCATCTTCAAGCTAATCCAGCTACAGTTCCGATACTTTCTGCCAACTTTTTTGTATCTAATAATCATATCAAATATGCATTTACTATATGTCCGATGGACACTGGGGCTGACAACACGCATATCTACATACACAGATCCAACTAACTAAATTATTTTCTTGATTAGTCAATTAATCGATTGGTCATTTGGTCAATAAAATGTGATAAATGTTGTGGTAAATGTTGATCACTGTTTGCCTAAGCCCAAAATGCAACCTCAAATGTCTTGTTTTGTCCTTACCAACAGTCCACAATGCAAATATATTCAGTTTACTATCATAGAGGACTAAAGAAATCAGAAAACATTCACATTTAAGAAACTGGAACAAGAGAATTTTAACATTTTCTGACTCAAAACCATAAATCATTTATCAAAATAGTTGGTGATTTATTTTCTGATGATCAGCAAATCGATTAATCAACTAATTGTTGCAGCTTTAAATCTACATTCATTAGAAAGTTGCAGTACTGAGTAAGAAATAATGCAGTTGGACAATCTAAGAAATCTCTACCATATACTGATGAGTACGTCCCGATGCAAGCACTGTTTTAACAAGGAGCAAGGTTTCCTCATTACTTATGAAATGCTGACATATACGTATAATGTACAGATTTTTAAAAAATGGACCTGAAATGTCATAGTCACTTATTTTTTATTTCATATCATTAGTGCTACCCATCCTGAAATAATTGAGCGGCTATAAGGCAAAACTCAAAAACAATTTTCTTGAAAAGTACAATAATAACTTTTGGGGGCATGATTAAAGTCTCACCTCTCACACTATTCCAATAGTTTCAGATTAATTCCCGGTCTCTTATAATTTCCTCGATAAAGAAAAAAAAAAAGTTCTTTCTCTACAATTATACTGTTGGAGGGAACAATGTCCCATTTGGGATTTTAAGCCATTTACACAGATGATTCCAGTAATGCCATGCAAATAGAATTTAATTCAAAGTTAATTCGCCCGCATTACTTTTTAATAAAGAAATGATAAATTATAATCTCCTCTGCAATTTAATCTATTTATGCTGCCTCCGTCGCTGGAAAGTGTCCACTGCTTGTCTTTCCATTAATTGGGAGAAAGACGAGAAGAAGAGAGAAAGAAAGAAAGAAGGAAAATAAAGGAGGTAGCAGGTAAATTTGTTATCTCAGCGCCGGACTGTGTTTGAGAAAGAAATAAAGGGTGTAATGAATTGATTTCATATTTAGTCTCAGGCGTGTTGATACACATAGATCTCTAGTGGTCTTTCAGTGCCTATAGCCTGCAGTATTTTCTTTCCTTTCATTAAGGTTGAGATTCTGCCCTTTGATAGTGTTATCGATTCTGCCTCTGAACACTGTGGCACCCCTGTGAAGTTGCTCTTCAGGTAGAAAAAAAAAAAAGAAGAAGCTATTATCTTTTGTGTTATCCTGTACCAGTGTAGTGGCGATTCACAAAACCGCTTTACTTACCAGTGAACTGTTTTCCTCGCTCTTTGTTCTAACTCACTTTCATTGAATTCAAGAGATAATTACAGATTCTGTAGCTGCCGCTGCTCGGGCCTGCTGTAATTTCAGCAGACTGAAATTTATTGCTTAAATCATTATGATTCTCTCCCCCGTCTCTGTGTTTTAAATTCTATCGCTCCTTCAATCTGTTCCAAATGTGTATGAAGAGGTGCAGAACTTGCCGTGCTTCAACTTAAGTCCAAATTTGACCTTGTGGTTTTTATCATTATAATGGAGAGCAAATATCAAGTGAACATTGGCTCGCTCTAATCTGATACTTTAGTGACCTACATCTAGTAATTCGTCACCTTCACCAAATAATATCCTCTCTGTCCTCAGTCGTGGCTCCACTTTGTCTTCAGAGGTACGCCGGTGTGGATGTTGAATAAGAGAAGATCCACCGGAGTTATTGGACACCCCTGTCATGGATCCACCTGGCAATCCAACGTCAAGCTATAAAAAGACTCACTGTAAGTAGTGTTTTCAGCTGATACACACAGTGTCTTGACAGTTAAAAATGCACAATAAGGTCTATTAAGAATAGGTCAGTTTCAACCCATAAAAAAGGTAAGGATGCCAGTTTCTGCAACTCTAAGTTTAAATCAATTACAGACTAAGTTCACAATGATTTAGGGCCACAAAATGATAAAGGAATTCCATCTAGTACTTAAGAGGTCAGATCAAGACCCTCATGGGCCCAAAATGCCCCATAGTCATTGTGTGTCAATTGGTTTGTAGTGATTTTTTATACTGCTGTAGATGTGTCCTATACTGTTACCAGTCCTTTTATACCTGTCTGCAGTGATGTGATCAGTACTCAGATATTTCACTGAAGTACAAATAAGTAGAAGTAGATTTTTTTTTAAGTGAAATGGCCCATTTTATATTGTTATATTATTATTAATGTATTATAATACTATTTATTATTACTGATGCCCTGACCTGTAAGCAGTATTAGCAGTTGATGGAGCAAATTTTAGAATTTTACGCTGGGAATATACTATAATATACAGTATTACATACAAAGTGGCATAAACTTATTTACTGAAGTACAGTACTTGAGTAAATGTTACTGTTGCTGTTACTGTTGCTGTCTTGTAGGTCATTCACACGGTCCACAAAGGCCCATAAAAGGTCCCACCACTAACGTTTGCCCCCAGGCCTCCCAGCAGGTTAATCCAGCCATGGGGAAACTATTTTAATATTAGAATGTACTAATATAAAATGTGCCCTCTTCATGTTGCCAGTTTTCATAAATATCAGACATGTTGACCTTTCTTCTTTCTGTGTGAAAAAAAAGTGTGTAAAACTTCACAGGGACTTTTGAAACATGTAACTTGGCTAACTTACTAAAACAGACACAGGTTGAGAAAATCTTCACATTTATTGTTGGAAAACAGGAAGCTCCCTGATAGCCTGAGTAACAAGAGACAGAAAAGGTGAATTTTAACATTTTTACTTTGGCATTAATGGGGAGTCTCTACATGTAGCAAGTGCATTCCTGCTTCTTTCTGGTCATGTCCTCCTCCTCTCTTTCCATCTCTCGGCTGAATCATATGTTAAGCTGCTAATTAGCACCTGATCCCCAGCAGACATTACTACAGCTAACTAACAGCAGAGAACAGAGCTAAACGACCCTTGTGGACAGCAGTCAGCATCACAATTGGACACATATCACTGAGTTGAGTCCGATTGTACTGGTATTACAAAACCTGTATTCTTTTCTTGCCATTCTATGGCTTTTCATCTATATTGTTCTATGTATAAAACCTTAAAAAAAGAATGAAAATTACTCAAATATACCCTCAGTGACAAAATAAAGAAATATACCATCTGTGCTAATCACAGCAGCAGAGACTATGGAAGAATTTAGACATTTGGCTGATGTATCCACTTAAAAAAAAGAGAAAGAAAAAAATTACACGCGGCAGCCAAACCAAGGACATAAGATCAAACGTGATAATATACCAAAGCTCATTTTCCTCAAAGATCCTAATTGATTGGTTGATTATGCTTTCTCTGTTCCTCCATCTCGGTGGGTCTTCTTTAATAGCTCCATAATGACGCTACTGAACTGGACGTGTAAGCCTCAGCCAATTAGAATAGTAATAGGCTCTAATTAACTAAAAAAAAGGATTTTCAATAAAAAAGGAGGAGATAGCGAATTTGATTACTCATATTCATTAACTTTTTTTTCTGCCTCCCCCCTGCCATCCCTGGAACTTTGCTCCCTTCATTTTTATGAATATTTTATCTTGTGTGAAACATCACAATACACGCTGTCCCTGGCAAAGGCCAGAGACATAACAGCAGAAAAGCCTTTCTTCTGCTCTCATTCAAAGAGCCTTTCTTTGTTTCTGCATAATGAACAAGTCGCTGATGGCTGCAGAATAAATTTTAATTAGAGTTTTTTGGAGGAGACTTGTAAGGATGATAGGTTGTTTTAAATCAAAACTTGACAGTGTGAAGGCTTTTTAGGAATAAACCAAAGTTAGTCGCTGAAGTGTGTTCACATGTGTGTTTTTGTGTGTGTGTGTGACAGGCAGAGACATAGAGTCATGTTGTGCCAGCAGGTGTCTGTAACGGTGCATCAATAATTTGCAACAATTTTAACCAGCTCCCTCCTCCTCTCTGGCTCTTTCTTCCCTTCGTTCCATCTCTGTCTTTCTTGCCTCGGGTCAAGTTAGCACCACTTAAGGACTACAAACTGTGCCCGATCACAATATGTTTTCTGTGTCTGTGCAGATACGTGTGTGTGTGTGTGCGTGCATGCAAGTGTATACATACCTGTTTTGCTTGTTCCCCTACCTGATGCCTCCCGTCGCTCGCAGCCAAAGCATGTCAGCTTTTGAGAGACAAAAACAAAAACAGAGGCGAGCAGAGAGGGGACACCAGGTATACCAGCATGCGAGTGTATGTGTGTGTGTGTGTGCATGCGTTCATCCTGCGGGCTGATTCGCCATGAGACAGGGCCAGATGGTCACCCCAGGCAAAGCAGGTTGGGCCTGTTTACCTGCTTCACTCTGGGTCATGTCAGCTTCGTTTTCAGCTTAGCCTCAACACGGCTCAAGCCTCGTTGCCAAAAACGCCGCATTTAACTCCCCTTCTCCTCCTCCTCCTCCTCCTCTTCTTTCCTCCTCCACCTCTCTCTAGCTCAGAGTGTTTGAAGGGATAACTTTTGTCCTTCTGCTTCCCTGCAAATGTATTTTTAGTAGTGAAGAATGTGACTCAACACTGGAACAAAAACCTTTTCTGAGGCCAAAATCTGCTTCTGCAAAATCAAAGAGCAAATGGAAATTAAAGCTGCAACTAACTAATATTTTCATTTATTCATCAATTTATTTTCAATCAATTAATTCATCTTTTTTTTTTTTTTTAATTAATCCATAAGTAAGCTTAAAAAGTCAGAAAATAGTGGATAATGCCCATTACAACTCCTCAGAGCCAAAGGTGACACCTTCAAATTGCTTGTTTTGTTCAACCAGTTGTCCAGAACCCAAAGATGTTTCATTTACACTTATAAAACAGGGAAAAGCAGCAAAGCTGAAATACACATTTTTGCTTTATTAAAAACATATTTAATTGATTAACAAAATTGTTGCTAATTAATTTTCTGTCGACTGATTAATCAATTACTTGATTAATTATTCCAGCTCAAGTGGAGATGATGATGAAAATTAGACCACAGGGGGTAGTAATAAATTACAGTCAGCGTTACTGAGTAGCTTTTATTGAAATGTTACTGTACTCATGCTGAAGTGGTTCAAATAATCAAATAAAATCCTTAAATAAACAATATAAGAACAGATAAAGGACACTCACTGTAATGGTAGACATGATGTATCGGTAACCCTTCTTTTTAACAATCCCCTAATTACTACGTATTTACCTGGTAAATATAGGGTAAATTATAGTATATTATTGGGTAATTACCACTGGTAATAAGTAGGTAATACAGATAAATTACAGCTGAAATGTTAAGAAAAACCTTCACTATTACCTATCAACTCAACTAAGTACCATGTAGTTGTGACCATTTTAGCTTGGTAATAACTCAGATATAGTTGCGTACTTCCTAGGAAAGTAGGCAACCGATTCTTAGAACAATCCATTCTTACATCAAAATGTGAAGTAGCTGCGTTGGTCCACAATGTAAAAGATATTAGTTTCACAATAATAGCTCTAAAATTGTGACATGCCTGCAAGTTTTTTTTGGCCTTTTTCTATTGGCCTGCATCCACGTCATGTGATTATCAAGTTTCTGAAAGTGCTTATTCCATTTGTATGCAGCATGGTATTTGAAACTGCTTTCCAAGTTCATTGTCAAAAAGAGGTACAGCTAATGTTAAAATGACCTGACATTGTAGGTACTGTATTTAAGTGTAACCAGAGAGCAGAGATAATTGGGCGGTTTTTGCAGTAGAGCTTTAGAAACAAACAACATACAATGATGCTCCCTTTTGTTTGTTAAGGAGGACCACCCCACCTTTTCATATTAGATGCAATAGTGAATGAGAAATGCATCAACAGTGATGAAGTGCAGCGCACTGTGATACACTGAGTCAAGAGACTTTAAGGTGGAAGGAGAAGCATATACAATATCACCATAATCAAGCACAGACAGAATTGTAGATTGCACAAAGGTCTTTTGACTAGCAGAAGATTTTATATTGATGACATTCAACAGTTTTAATTTCAGAACCCTGAAGGGTTTGGATATGGGCAGTTGGCTGGATACTCCTATGTGACGTAGAGAATGGCATATATCTACTTTTGCCAGAATCTGAAATAAGCTTATGTTTGATGAGAGAGATCTGAAATATACCAAAAGCAGACTGTAGATTTGCAATGGCCAGATCAAGAGAAGAAGAAGAAGAAAAAATTGTGTCATCTGCATAAAAATGCACATTACAATATGGGGTGGCAGAGATGATATTGTTAATATATATATGGAGAATAAAAGAGGACCAAGAATGGACTCTTGTGGTACACCTATACTAATGTTAAGAGGACGACATTTGGAACACAGGGTTTTTGCCAAGCAGGACAATTTTGAGATCGGACAGTAGTTATTTAAATCACTAGCATCACCACCTTTCTGTAATGGGATAACCTGTGCAGATTTCCAGATTTTCGGAATTTTACCTGATGCCAATGATTAGTTAAAAATGTTAGCTAGAGGTGCTGCAGTTGAATCAGCACTGAGGCAAAGGAGAGAACACCCTTAGATTTGTCAAGCTTTAAACTGACCAGTTCACTGTACACCTCACCTTGGCTTACTGATATAAAAGAAAATTTATTGCCAATGTGGAGAATATTCGGTGAAGAAGATGCAGAGCCAGCACTTAAGGTAGTAGTAGTGAACCGTTTGTTAAACATATTGCCAGGTGAAATGAAATGATGATTAAAGACTTCACACATATTTAATTTGTTTGTTATGATTGGATTTTCAAAGCAGATTTTAGGGGGGAGCGAGGCAGGGGATTTATTTTTCAAGGATTTTATAATTTTCCAAAATTCACTGCATTTCCAGAGGTATTTGCAAGCAAGGACAAGTACAAGTCAGATTTGGCTTTTCTAATAAGTCTGAGACAGTTATTCCATTGGTGCCTGAAATTCTGCCAGTTGGATGACTGGTAGTTTTGGCTGTCTACCAAGCAGTATCTCTAACAATAAGACCTTTGGAAATGTTTGGAAAGAACCAGGGATTAGAACAGTGTTTTACTCTAACATTTTATAGGGCGCATGTTTATTAAATATGTTGTTAAAAAATGTGTTAAAATGATTAAAAGTGAGGTTGGAGTTGGAAATGTTTTCAAGTTTTTCATGATCAGAGTGATACAAATCATTTAAAAAAGTTTGCTTGTCTATTATGTAAGGATTGGTGTTAGTCTGGAGGGTTTAGGTATTTCTAACATGCCATTGGGCAATAGTTGCTGATGTCTTGAGCAAAAACTGCACTAGTTGGACACTTAAGTGAACTGGCTTCAGCACGATTACTCTTGCCCCCCACAACACACACCCATTCTGGATACTTAGTTTGTGTTTCCTCACTGCATAAGGGGCAAATTCCATCCCTTTTAGTTCTGATGACCAGCCTCTGTGTGCCATTTCTCACACCCGCGAGAGTATTGGATCCCTGTCAGTCCATACTCTCACTTGATCAGCAGTCACTAGTGTGATGTCAGAGATCTCCACCATGAGAACCCTCTCCTCTGGCCTCTCCAGGTCAGGTTTGTCCAGTAAGGACAGGCAGCTTAGGGCATCAGCATTGTTGTGGTACTTTCCTTCTTTGTATACTATTGTGTATTTGTAGGCTCTGAAGGTCCACACAGTCCACTGTTGGACCTTGGGCAATGTCATTTGTGGTACTGCTTGCATCTCACTGAAAAATGACAACAAGGACTTATGATCAGTCACTATGGTGAACTTCCATCCATAAATGTACTTGTGGAAGAATTTTCCACACATCACTGCCAGTCCTTCCTTATGAAGTTGTGAATAGTTCTTCTCTGCAGCATTGAGTGTCCGTAATGTAAATCCTGGGTCTTTCAGTTCCATCTGGCATGTGATGTCACAGCACTGCACCTATTCCATATGGTGATGTGTCACATGATAACACAGTGTCCTTCTCTGGGTCATAATGCACCAGCACCTCAGCTGACTGCACCATTTCTTTTACCTTTTCAAATGCTGCCTTGTGCTTCTCCCCACTGCCACTGTGTGTCTTTTTGCAGCAGTTTGTGCCCTGGAGCAAGGGCAGTTGACAGATTTGTCAGGAACTTGTTATAATAGTTTAACAGCCCTAGATATGCCTTCAGCTCTGTCACATGTGAAGGTGTGGATGCCTCCTTGATTGCTTGCACCTTCTCATTGGCTGGGTGCATCTACTTTATGCCCAAATAACATTATTTTCTCATTTATGAACAAGCACTTGGGCCTCTTTAGCCTGAGACCACCATCCCGTAGCCACTGCAGAACTATGGTAAGAGTCTGTAAATGCTCTTGGTCATCTCTCCCTGTCAGCAGGATGTCATCCAAGAAAATGGCCACATATGAGAGATACCCTGCAGCAGTCCCTCCTTGGTCCGTTGAAAAATAGCTGGACTAGACGATACTCCAAAAGGTAGCACCCTGTACACGAACAAGCCTTTGTGTGTATTGATGGTCACATATTTATTTGCTTCCTCATTCAAAGGTATTTGGTGATAGGTGTGATCTAGTTTTGTGAATTTCTGTCCACCTGAAAGGCAGGTTCTCAATTCTGGGTATTGGATACTGCTCCACTTTTGATACCTGATTTACAGTCAGTTTGTAGTCTCCGCACAGCCTTGCTGAGTCATCTGGTTTAAATAGCAGAACCACCCACCCACTCAGCATATTTTACCAGTTGAATTATCTCCTAAGCTAGGAGTTCGGCTTAACTCTTCCTCTCATTGCATATGGGACAGGTCTGGTTTTAAAAAACCTTGGGGTTCCTTCCTTGTCCACATATATTTTAGCTGGGGGGCCTTTGAATCCCCCTAGCTCCTCTTTGAAAACCTCCTCATATTCCCCAAGTACCTCCTCTAAGGTCTCATCCCTGACATGGTGGATTTTGGGTCTCCACTGTAAGCCTAGCCTCTTAATCCAGTTCCTGCTAACCAGACTAGGGCCTGTCCCTGCCACAACTACCAAAGGTAGGTTTGTTGCTGACTTTTTATGCTGCACCTTGACCATAGCTGCTCCCAAAACATTTACACTATGTCTTGTGTATGTTCTGAGTGGCACTCTACATGGCTGTAGTTCTGGTACCTCTTCCCCCCACAAAGTTTTGTACACAGTGTGGTTCACTACTGTTACCCCACATCCTCAGTCCATTTCAAACTGTATTTCGGTCTCATTAACTGTGTAAGTGTCTCCACAAATGGGTCCTCTGCCGATATATCTATTTCATCCACTTTGTACAATGTGAATATGACCTCATCTTTTTTTTTTCACAAGCTTACTTGCCTGTTGAACTCCACCCCCTTTAGCCTTTGAAGTGCTAGCTGAGCCTTTGGACCTGCACACTTTCTGAATATGGCAGATTCCAATGGCTGTAAGACTTTCACGTCCTTGCTGGCTGTCTCAACACCCTGGGCCAGCTTCAATGCCTTGTCAAAGGTCAAATCCGGTTCTGACAACTCCTCACAATACATGGTAAAAGTTTGTGTTTACTGCAAGAAAAAGAGAATAACCAGTTAAAAGGAATATGGAAAGAGCCTGGTAAAGCCATGGAAACAAATTGAAAAAACATTTGCAAGAACGTGCCTAGTATTGAAGATGTACCATGACGCCAGAGGAAAACTGTTCCTGCTGAGGTTGTTATCAGGCAAGTATAAGGTAAATCTAATAGACCCTTTATAAATGGGTGTAACCATGAGCAATAACTATATAAGAAATACTATCTTAATCTCTAGATAGTACATAATTAAGCTTGGCTTGTTACCAACATAAACCTTGGATAACCTCAACTGTCACTTGAATTGATGGGTAATAGAGGAGGTGTTTCTAAGAATTGGCTGCCTACTTTCCTAGCAAGTATGCAGCTTAGTATTTCAGCTGTAGTTCATCTGTATTTACCTACTTATTACCAGTGTTAATAATTACCAAATACTATACTATAATATACCATATATTTACTGGGTAAATACTTAGTGATTAGTGGACTGTAAAATGAATGGTTACCATGAATTCAGTATAATTTTCCATCAGTACAAAACAAGGTCATGCCATGCTCAACACTCTGCTCTGAGCTTCTTTTTTTAACAATAATATTGTTCTCATTAGCTAATTAATCCCAATCACTTCTGCTATGCTGTTTTATGTGTTCAGACTACTGTGAACAAACAATTATTCTAGATGCTTCACATTTAAAGCCCTTTCAGCTACTGGAAGGCTTTTAATGTGAATGTCATAGCATGAATTGTTGAGTTTCACTGCTAGTTTAACAGCAATCGACAAAACAGCAAAGTTGACCTTATTGGGATAATTTAGTGAATGAAAACTTTTTTTTTTTTTCCTGTGAAAAAGAGAAAGTCGGAGTGGTGATTATGGAATGAAAGGTACAGTACATTTCCATACTGTAATAATAATAAGTATTATTATTTACACATCAAAGTTTGTGTCCAGGTGTTGGAGAATACTGCTGCTTATGTGTGAAAACAGTTGTATAAAGCCTTTTGTGTCTACACAGGGAACTGCATGAAATCTGATAAATTGCCTCAAGTGATGTCACTTGAGTATCGGTTGGGTCTGAGAATAAAAAAATCTGGGAGTGTGGAGTTAGAAAGAAGTGAGGTTACCAGACCTCTGTAGCTGCTCCTTATCTGTGCTGGAGGTTAGCAGCTCCAGGCTTCATTAGCCGCTACTAGCATAACACACCCGAAATTCTGACTGAACTGTCGGAGGTTGAGTTGCATTGTGGGCATTGTAGTTGTTTTGACAAGGAAGAAGAATGTGTAAAATAAAAAAGACAATATCTCTGATTCTGCTGCATCAGATTTTTTTAAACTGTCCATTGTGAGCCCAACAATCTTATCAGAGTGCAATGCTTAATCAGTAGAGTAATTTTAACAGCAGGAAGCATCAACAGCAAATTAAAATAGGAGCAGATCATAACATGACTATGATAAAATATAAAACAGGGAAAATTAAAATGAAATAAAGTCCTGTCTCAAATGTAAGATTATTTTAAATAAAGGTCTGGTTCTCTCTGCAATTGAAGTAAACAATAGCCAGGACCATTTTTGACAATTTAAGGTAACACAGTTTGATTCATGAATTTAGACATTACCATAAATAAAACATATTGAGCTGTCCTCTACTTTTTGAAATAGATTTTGAGAGCAGTAATTTCTGGTAGCATCAATATTTCATGTTTATAATAAACACGAACAATACATTTTAAATTATCTTTTTTTTTTTTTTTTTTACTTGTCTCTGGTACATTGTTACACCAGGAATGTTACATCTACAGCAGCAGCAGTTCAGCAGTGTAATATGGGGCTACTTCCATCAGAGCAGAACAGCCCCTCTTTCTCTCTCTCTCTCTCTCTCTCTCTATCTCTCTCTCTCTCTCTCTCTCTCTCTCTCTGCCCCTGTTAACCCCCTGCTGTAGCAGCAGTTGCTGGCACCGTGGCTAAGCATGATGTCCGGCTGTAGCAGTAACAGGTGCCTACATGTTGCCTGCTGGCACCGTGCCGCCGCGCCGCAGCAGCCATCTTGGCAGCGTGTTCAGCCCTCACGCCCCAGCTCGCCAGCTGTAATCTGCCTAATCTCAACCTCCATACAGCTGCCAGTTAATTTAGAGTGGTCATACACACTGATGATATGACTCTGCATCACACTGGTGCTGCTGTGTGTGGGTAAAAGTATGGTATGTAATGTATTGTTAAGATTCAGTCGGACGGTCAGTTTTGGATTCTGCTGTTTGCCCGTGATACTGTCATTACACACACACACACACACACACACACACACACACACACACACACACACACACACACACACACACACACACACACACACACACACACACACACACAATGTGGTATCTGCTTCCCCTTTAACGTCAAACCCATCAGCCACACAAACCTATCCATCCCCCCTTTTTTTCCTCACACACTACCACCCACTACATCCCCCCTCCCCTCCCACACCACTGCCCCTCAAGCCTACTGTCACCCCTTGCACCCAACATCCCCTGCCCCCCTCTCCTACCTCCCACACCCACACCCACACACACACACACACACACACACACACGCCCTCCACCCTACCCTTTCTCCATTTCAGATGCAAAGCTGGGGCCGAGGCGAGCCGTGCATATAGTCACAGCGGCAATCTCATCTATGTCCAATCTGTCATGCCACTGCCTTTCATTATTCTCCTGCGTAGGGGGAGAGATAACGCCGAGGCATATTTTATGGACAGTGGAGAGAGAGAGGGAGAGAGAGAGAGAATGATAGGAAAATAAAGGGAGAGAGAGATGCCAATGGTGGGGTAATGGTTGCAAGATATGAGGGGTCCCGCTCTGGCCAGGGGAGAAGTGTCACTCTGCTTCATTGGTATCTAGGTCAAGGCACAGAGAGGGAGAAAGAAAGAAAAAAAAAAAAAAAGAAAGAAGCAAATGAAGTGATGAAATGATTGAAATAGAGGTTTGGGGGCGAAGGAAGGAAGGGAGGAAGGAAAAGGATGGAGAGGGAGTGCTGGTCAGTGCCATCTCGTCTCTATTAAAAATGAACAGCCTGAGGGCTTGGGGGTGGGGGTGTAAATAGGCAGTAGCCATTCTTCATGGTCACTCGATGGCCCCATAAAATTGGGGCTCGTATGCATGCATGCATGCCGCTGTTGTTGAATATGGAGGAGTGAGGGAATGCGAGGGGGCCAGCAGATGAAGGAGGGGAGGGATGGATGGAGGGACGGGTGAATGCACCGGGGTCAGGTATTCTCTTCTGTCACCTCTGTTGCCGGGCTGAGTGGCTGACTGGTTGTCTCTCTGCTCAGCGTGCTGGAATGATTGGGTCCTGGCCTGCAGAGAATGGGCTGGCCAGTTTTACATATATACATATATCACAGCCATTGTCATGCTGTGTGTGTAGCATGCACATTGTGTGTGTTTGAATATGCAAATAAGATCCAGCAATGCCTTTGATTTTGTGCATGTGTTGGTGTCCATGCGTGTGTGAGTGTCACTGCAATTGTGCAACATCCAGATGTCAGCGCAGCCTCACTCGGTGTCTGTCATTGAGACAGCGGGGGTGGGGTTAAGGTGACCTGTTTTAAATATAGACAGTGTCACGACAACATGCCCGACTCGACTTATAAAAGCCATTTGCATAACGTTTCTCCCTTATCCCTTGCTTTCTCCCTGTTTTTTTTTTTTTTTTCCTTCTTCCTCCTGGGAGACAGGCAGAGCAGACACGTCGTGTTTTGCCTTTGTCTCGGCCGTTCAAATGCAAAAAGATGTCATGTCAAAGCTTCCTTCGACACAGAAAGACACAACTGTATACCAGTGTCGCACAATGGAGAATGGGACAAAATACAAACCGTGCGCAACAGCGATGAAGCACAGCACGTTAAGACAAAATAGGTTTCCTGTGACATCACGTCAAATGATAAAGTCGCGCCAAGGAAGTGTGTCAGTACAGTATGTCCCCGCTAAATAACACCAAGAAACAACTATACAATAAATGACAAGACTGCAACTCAAATGACACCAAGATTCACACATCATTACACCTCTCTCTGCATATTTTACCCAGTCACTGGAGGTGTTATTGCTCTGCTGCTAAACAAGCCAAGATCTTTCAAAAAGTAATTTGAAGAGGCATTTTTAAACAGACCTCATGGACCTTGGACTTTGATTTCGGCTTAACTTTCGTTGCATATCTTGTTCCTCTTGAGCATTTGTGTGTGCAAGCCTCATCAGCGTGCCCTTCAGTTTGAATGCACACTTCACTCTGGCAAACTACTGCGTTATTATTATGAGTACAAAGTCCTGCTACTCACATACAAATCCAAAAAAAAACAGACATGCGCCTTCATACCGCAAACCTCCACCTGCAGCCTCAGATTTGCCAGCAGCTTGCTCCTCCAGGCCTACAGTACTAAGCTCCGCACCATGAGGGGTCGAGTCTTCTTCTCTGCTGCACTAAGTTTGTAGAACCTTCCTAACCGTCTGAGGACATCACAGACCCTACACTCTTTTAAAAAAAGGCCTAAAAATCTTTCTATTCAGGAAGGCTTTTTCATCTTAACTCTTCTTACTATTTTCTTTGTGTTGTGTGTTCTATGTTATCAATCCTGTAGCACTTTGAGTTTCACTATGAATGAAAAGTGAGGTACAAATTAAATGTATTATTATTATTTATTATTATGATTCCCCTCTTCACCCCTCTTTATTCATCCATTTGTTTTAGTTTTTTTACCTCTGTGAAGAATGCACGCCACATTCCTTCAATACCTTTCCTTCTCTCAGACTCAGTCCCTATTCATTAGGAATTCAAATTAATCAGTATTTACTGTAGCGCTCGCCAGCTCTGCTCTCAAGTGCAATTTCTATCAACAAGGTTGAGTGGTCTTTTGTTTCTCATAGCCAATTGGAATAAGGCTTGCACTCTTATTGTCCCTCTCCCACTTTTTTTTAGATGTGCAATTGAACACATTAGTTTGGCACATAAGACGGAATTGACATTCTCCCACAGTGCAATGCTACAAGGACTTTTCATTTGACATTCGATGAACTCTGAAATTAAGGCCCCACAACAGTTGGAGAATGAATCCAAGCTAATTGTGTTTAATTACTTCTGTTGTGCATGGCCACAACAAAATTCAAACCAAGAGGCCTGAAAATGTTTGTTTACGTTCAAAGGATATTTGCGGGTTATAACAACTTGGAACTTATTTTTGTAGTTTTGGCCATCATTTCTATGGGTCATGACAGTGTATTCACCAAAGTAATTGCTATCTAGAAGTGCCAAGTCAAAGGCAGGTGGACTTGCTGTAGATTTCTTTGTGACATTTTGCCTCTCATCCAAAATGCTTCTCCAGTTCTGACTGAAGAGTCCCTGGATTCTGTTTACCTCTGTTGGGTCATTCACACACTTAGAGTGATTGTGGGTTTTTAAACTCAAGGTAACCATGAGTCAAGGTTTGAATGGGTCACAAGACAGGGGTATGCTCAAAAGGAACTAGCTCTCAAGGAACAAATTTTTTTTTTTTTTAAGGAATTCATAGTGTTACACTTGCTTCTAACACTGCCTAACTTCTCACCTCAACACACCTGGGTTAAACGTTGTGTTAAGTGGCCATGCTCATCAGATTGTCAGTTTCAGAAAGTTGCAAAAGTTGCCAGACGCAGTATACCCAATTCTGAAGTGGGAAAGGGGATTTCAGATGTTGTTCAAACATCCAATAGAACTTCAGTTGAAGCATACTGACACCTTTAGACTGCCTGGTAAGTGATGTCAGAACAGCAATCTGGTTGAACTGTAGGCCTCCTTCTCTTGAGAGAGAGATGGTTGTTTCATGAAATCCTGTCTCCAAGAAATCTAGGCTAACAGTAGTCCAGTGGCCTTTGACTTTGCACTTCTAGATATCATATAATTTGGATGAATAACAATAATAATAATATAATACATTTTATTTATAAAGCACTTTTCAGGGTACTCAAAGACACTTCATCTAAGTATGAGAATCTCCACTGACACACAAGCCAACAGCTGAGTTAGATTATCTGAACCACTTTATTTGGAGGTAAAATTGGCAGTTACATCCAAAATGTCAGGGATAATCCCGTGTGTTTGTGTATGTGTCTATGTCTGTGTCTGTGCAACTATGGTAAGTTCTTTAGGTCAGCTCTACAGGGAAGAATGTCTTTTAGCTAAGATCAACATTTACAACAAATAGTTGAGTGAATTTAGGGGGTCTGTTTAAAACCTGACTTCTCATGTTTCTTGCCCTGTTTGACTTTTTATCAATGTCGCCATGTTTCCAGATCAACTTTGTCAGTGTCACTACTGATAAGAATAATATGTAAATACTACAAATATAAGATCTGCATTATAATAACCAGAAATTATCCTCTCAACTTTGAATAGTTTAACACAAAAGTGGCTTTTTAAAATGTTAGTCTCAACTGTTGCCAGGTTGACTCTCAGTGAGGGTGTGTTTGAGTACATGTCCATGTTTATGCCTGGCCAGTATTTGTGTGTGTGAGAGTAGTGGATGATAAACCTGCTCCAGTGTGTAATCACCAGTGTTAAATGCAGCTTTAACTGACAGAAGCAATGCCAGTGTGTTTTCCTGTGAATTCTCTCTGACCTATTCTACCATCATGTTTAAAATGCCATAGCACCTGATTAATTTTTGCGTCTCAACATTTAGGCTGATGAATGAAACTTCAATGGCCTCAATTGTCCGTGAGTTCTAAAATGGGTGATTATTTTTAATAATCTTTGCCTGTAGCACGTTAGCCGTGTCAGTTCTCAATGTAACTGGATTTTTCTACATTACATTATGAGTTGCTACATTTCTCCAAATGCCACTTTTTATCTGAGCCAAGGCTGTGATTACAGAGAAAGTTACAGACTGCTATTTAAGTTATCGACCCCTGGCTGGAACTAGCCTTTTGGCCTTTGCAAGCTTTCGCTTTACACAACTTCTTACTTAACAAGGCTGGCTGAAAAACACACAGATCTAATTGAATATTGATATGTGTGTGTATGGAAGGCCAGAGCAAGGCTCACCCATGTTAAGCCATTCAGTGCATCCTCTTGATTGAAATTCCATTAGCTTGTTAGTGGAGGATAGTGGAGAGTCGGTGAATACTTAGCCTTGTTAGCCGAGGCGCAGGCTAAATGAGTGTGCACAGGGTCATTGTCCACTTAAAACTCACTCTGGAAACTGGCGGCCAGCTTGAATAATTCATGGAGCATGACCTGCGCTGACTGGGCTTTAAACGAGTGTGTAGCTTCTCTTTCTGTCTATTTGGATAATATCTCCACTCTGGAGTTAATTAGGTTTTTACTTTTTTATTTCAGCTGTGTGTACAGCGGTCAGGGACTTGTCCCTGCAGACACACTGAGAGCCAAATGAAAAGAGAATGGAGCAAAAATTATTGCAATGTAAAGTTGTAAATTCTTTTTTTTTTCCTATCTCTGGTATTTTATCATGAGGAGCACACTAATCCAGAATGTTAACTCCTGTGATACTGTAGAATACAGAAAATTGTTTAGGCTGTATCAGGAGTAAATGTGACAACATCTGAAACAGGAAATGGGTAGATTTTGAAGGGTGCAGCTAAATCTCTTTAGCAGCTAGCAGTAAGTCACTTTGAAACATTTCTCCTGTCAGGGGAAGCTAAATGTCAAGGCATTTCTTTAAAGCTGCAATAATAAATGTTTTTAAATTAACAGTTGATCAAATGGCTATGTGTAACGTGGTGTAACGTGTCGCTAGTAGTGATGAAATCACAGAGATCCACAGTTAACCTCAGTGTTTTAGTGATAATTAACTCAATGTCTTGGTTTTACACCCAACAACTTTAGTGTTTTTGTTCAGTCTCACCGCTCTCATCAACCTCATTTCCAGCAGCAGTAGGCAGCTGTTTTCAACAAAAAGCTATGATAAATTGACTGTACACCACCTGCTCAGCACCAAACAACAGACAGACAAAGTTAGTGGTTAGCTGGTGAACATAGTGGAGCATTTAGTTACTATAAAGCCAGATATTTCCCTCAGCAGTTGGTGGAGTCCAAAGCAGAGCTTAAAGGAAAGAGACTTACATTTATCAGGTGGCCAGGAGCACGACTCCAAATGAATGCTAATGTTGCTCTGTGTCAACTGGATGTGTAAATAATCAACTGTTTGCTAACATGGTTCAAAAACTTTATAAGGTCACAATATATCAGTTTTTTTTCAGCTTTTTCTGCTGTGAATGCCTTGTCATTGTGTCTGCACATCTTCCTCCATATGTTCTAATGCTTTGCTCATTTATTTTTGTATCATGTTTAAAATGCTAATTTGCTGAATTTGTTCACTGTATATTTTTTATGTGCTCCCTATTTATTGTATTCATATTTATGTACAGTCTGCTGCTGCGATGACCCATTATTCATTATCAGTCATCTAAGTTGCAAGTGAGTCAACATACAGTATATCATCAGTGATTCTTATCAATGTTCCTCAGATGTCAGACACAGCATGACAGTGCTTATGTCCAGAAAATGCTAACTGGCTTTCTTTAGGCATCTATTTCTATCTATAGACCTACTCAGACCATCTCAGACCAGACTCATCTACAGAATAGCACACATGCCATGCAGTAGTGTCACTTTATTTTCAATAACTTTCACTCTCACTTTGTGACGTTATACATGTCAATTAATTAATACTGAGTGGCTAATAGAATATGCCAAAAAGTTTTACTTTATACCTACTAAAAAATAATTTCTTGGAGTCACTTTTCTTTTTCTCTTTCTTCACTTTTTTAAAGTGAGTTCTTCATTGTTGAAGATGAACCCAAATCCACTGGCTGATTGTGTTCCTTCAATCTTGATTGTACCTCAATGTGTTAGAATCGTGCTACCACCACTAGTCCCCAGAACAACCAAAATTAGTTGGGAACATCGCCATGCACTTGTGCTCTGTGTTTGCACTTCCACTCGAATTTTGCTGCCTTTCCCTTCCTAAGTGATGCTCAAACATCCGAAATCAAATAAATTTGGTTTTAATAGTTGGAGACAAATGACTACCAAGCTAGAACATTCTAAATGTGAACATCCAAGGCCCATGCCTCGGATGTAAGCCCTAACAGAGCTAAAAAATTTAAAATTGAGATGCATAGTTCAGCCAGCTGACTCACCAGGCCTCATTCTGACTCGATTGAGATGTGAGTGATTGGCAGAGGCCTCCAGTGGAGAGGAAATTTACCATTACCATCCTCAAGTCAGTCCAAATGAACAAATCTGATGCTGATAGAGGTGGTAGAGCAGAGTCCATTTTTTATACAGCATATTGGATACAATAACATAAAATATATTGAGCTTCACAAAGGATTAAAAATGCACAGCAGCTAGCTGGATTGAAAAGGGCAGGGACTTCTGCTTTGAAACACCATAGAACTAGTGGTGGCCTTAAGCATCTGGGGGCTGAGGCTAATGCGCCCCCCCACCCCCAAAAAAACCCCAGCACGGATTCAAGTTGGTTTGCATCAATAATGGTATATTTTCAGACTTCAACTTAAATGCACTATCTGTAATTTTAGCAGCAGGGACAGCTCAACATAGAAATAATCCAAACAATTCTCATAATTAAAAACTGAAACAATGACGTGATGCTTTGGTATGAGGAGAAGTCTCACCCTTCTGGGCAACTTCTAGTCTGCATTGAATAGCACTATGTGTTATATATCCACTGACATAAAAACAACTTAAACAATTCCCTCAAATTAACAACAAAAGCAATGCCATATTTTGTTTGTTAAAACTGTCTGAAACTACTGGTAGCCTACAAGGAATTGCGCTTCGCGCTCTTTCAGCACCATGGACAGCTCACATCAGGCCTGGAGAGTGACAAGGAAAACGGGAGACAGAGGGGGAGCAAACAGGAGAGAAATTACGACTGGTAGAAAAAGAATACATGGTTTGCCGCCTATGGACATTGAGTGAAATAAGTTGAAGTGGTCTCCAATAGTAAGTAGAAGAAGAAGTAACTACAGCTCGCCACAATATATATATCTTTAAAAAAAGGGGGGGGGGGGGGTGAATTATTCAATTCTTGCATGTCAGTCAGGGGCCCCTTTGAAGGGCGGGGCCCATTTCAATTGAAGCAGGTGAAACATAGCTAAGGCCGAAAAAATGCACAGAACATAGAAACATCAGCCTTCAATGAGCCTACAAGGAAACGGGATGCACCCATGTGACCTCAGATGTCAGATCACCCAAACCAGCTTGTTGGGCTGCAGATCTCATCCCTCATTATCATGGATAGCAAGAGAACATGCTTTGCCTGAGTGAAAGCAACATGATTCAAACTGGTAAAAATGTTCATTCTTTTTTTCAAGGTCAGCCAACAATCTGTGCAAGTTAGCCTTTAAATGAGTATTGTCCTTGTTAAACCTTTCAAATGTCAGGGATTTTCTACATTTTGCAGTGTTAAAAACTTTGATTTTCCCTGGTCAGCACAATTGTAGATGAAAATAAAACCTGTTACAATTTATTGAATTTTGCTTATGCTTTTGTCTGACGTCTGGTCAATTTCTATTCCGCTGTCCTGAAGAAAAGATATTTAATTTCAACTGTATCTTTTATAGCTGGAATTACTTTTTGAACTTGTACCTAAAATGTCCAAAATATGACCAGGGAAAACTGAGAAAATCTCCAGTGAAACCACTAAACAAAGGCCATGTAGGTGAGCGTCTGGCACACAAGTCTGATAAAACTTCATAAAAGCCAATAAAACTCCATAAAAGCTCAATAAAACTTTCAGTGGTGCATAGCCCCAGCATATACAGTCAGAATCAATTGAAGGAAAAGTGACATAAAGCCTGCACTCCACCCCACCTCAATGCATTTCCAATCACATTCCAGTCTGCCAGGATGCAGAAGGTTGTCTAACTTGCTACGTATTTCTTATACGACCCCATTGCAACCTGTCCATTACCACCAGCCCTCTAACTCCAACTGCTCTTACTGTCTCCTCCCCCCTCTGTTGTCCTAGACATGGCCTCACCCCTTCCTCTTCCTCTTCCTCCTCACCCCTCCATTCTGGTAGCTGTCATCAATCTTGCTAAAATGACAGGCGACAGATGTTAGCCTTTGCAAAGATCAAATCTGCTGCTTCAGGGCAGCCTAGTCAAACATGCACACACTCACATATGCATACACATATATAGGTATGCACACATGCATATGCAGTCACACACACACACTCAAACATGCATGCACACACACTCTAGTCTTCTGACATGTCACATAGCCCACGCAGACATTCACTAGACCTCTCTCTCTCTCTCTTTCTGCCAATTGCTAAATCTATTCTGACACCAGAGAGACAGAGCAGGATAGAGTGGAAGGACGGTCAAAAGGCTTGCACATATAGGGCACATGCACCCGTATACACACATACACACACTAGTGCATACACACACTTTTATATGAATGCAATATGTGCATTCATTTCTTTATTTTATGTTACTTAGGTGTGGTATGTCAGCCAATGCACACCGCATTTTTTTGCCTGTGTGTGCTGCTGCATGTGTGTATTTTTATTTTGTGGATCATCTCTTGGTTTTGCTGTGAGTCACCCAGGCCAGACGGAGGGGAGAGTGTTCCTTGTGGCTATGTTGAACCCAAATACACAGAAACAATGCAGCACCTGCTGTGTGCTGGCAGAACAAGAAAGCATAAAAAGAGAGGGTCAGCTTCCAAACATGTCTTATTATATTACTGCTCCAAAATATTCTATTCTATTCCATCCACTTCATGTACAACGGAACAAGCTGATAAGTAAACATATGGGGGGTCAAATTTTTCACTTTGGGTTCAACTTTGGTGAACTTTAACACAAATTGACAGGAGATGATGGTTGTGTTAAATTGCTTAAATTAACCGAGTAAACCTATCATGTTAGGGATTACTAACTAACTAGCTAGCTCAGCGATTGTGACGCAGAGGCTGTTCTGTTGTGACTCATAAGCACTAGCATTTTGTTTCTGAAATCACTTCCTCATTTACTCATGCACTAATAGGCACTTATAATAATAGTTATTTGCTCTGTAATGAGTGATAAATTGAGATTTTGGGTATTTGATTTTGCATACATTGATAGGTGTAGAGTTGCACCACTGCAATTTCTGCTTCTATAAAATACAGTGCATTGCATATGGGTTCCAAAAACAGTAGCCGCCTTTCTATATAGAGCATAGATTTCACACTCAGAATTCAGACACACAGATTAAATGGCGGATGGTAAATATAGTGAAATATGTAGTAAATGGGGTATCAGACACAACCTGTGTTTCGCATGTTGCAGCTATAGTGGTTTGCCAAATAGCACTGCAAGTAGTCACTAAAATACCAGGCTGCTATCACCGCATAGCTTGAAAGGATGCATGGATGAACTCCCCGCTGCCACTTTCTGGTGTGTATTCAAGTGAAGAATTTCACTTTAAAGCAAGACTATGTACCTTTTGTGCACATTCTTCTTTCTGAGAAGTTGAATTCACGATGAATAAAATGAACCCCCGCTCAATTGAATACACTCAGGGTTTTTCAGTTTTTGTTGCTACAGCTTTACTTGGTCTAGTAGGACCAGCAGCTTATGGTGGCTAATGTTAGATAATTAGTGTTGGCTGTGTAACTGACATTACTGAATTGGTTTGTTGACTTGTTGTACTCGCTACTGTTACACTATTTGTTTATTTTCCATTATCCCGTACAGTAATTGTAACTTGTGGTCACGGTGACTGCTGTTCAGCAAGTGTCATAGACGTGCAAGCTGCTTCACTTTATCACTTCCACTTATCCACACTCCAAATGTTATGTGAATGCAAATGGAAGTGAGACTTTGTTCTGTTCTCTAAGCATATGGAAGTACTAAGACATTTTCATGTGAATCTAATATTCCCCAAACTGTCAGTTTGTACTAGGATAGATGTTAGTGTTGCCATCTTTAATAGGAGTACATTTAAGTGCAGGATCCATGGGCATGCAGCACACCTGGTTAGTATGTGGAGTTCCTCCGGGTGCTCTGGTTCTTCCCACACTGTCCAAACACCTGCACGTCAGTTAAAAAGAAGATTCTAATTTAAAGAAGACGAGGGCTTCAAATTACAGTACTTCCAATAAACACAAGTCATACTGAAGCTGTAGTATGAGTGAAAAGTCAAGTTAAAAATACTACTATATACACTATGCTAAGACATAATCTCATAACTACTCATAGAAAATTGTGTTTTTATGTTCAGGGGGAAGCCTATTTATTCCAGATGGACAAGCAAAGGTTATTTCTCTGTCATTTAAACACACCAAAATAATAACAGCTAGCTAAACTAGTCCCTCACAGCACCATTTACATCTTCATAAGCAAGCATTACAGTACAATCACATTAGGCTCACGTAACATGAGGATTTTTAATAACACAACTTTATTGCAGCAAGCGCTTCAATATTCATGTCCATACTGTGTAGTGCATGCACACACGCACACACACACAGACCCAGTGGTAACATGTCCCAACAGGGGCAGAGAGCTGCTCTGCAGGAATATAACTCTCCCTGATTGTTTGGCTGTGTGTCTGTGTGTGTGTGTGTGTACAGCCTCAGGGTGTGTGGGGATACTAAAGCTGTCTTTCCCAGGAGATGACAGAGAGAGGCAGTACTGTCATGTCTACATACCATGGGGTATGAATACACACCTACACACATGTAAAAGTTTGGATCTGTTATGTATAGGCAGTATTTTGTTCCAAGATGTACTGTAATAACATAGTCCATTCACACAGTAACACATAAAAAACACAGTAAACAAGTAATTACATACAGTATTGTGGATACTAGAAGGTCACAACCCTTAAAAACAGAAAGGTTGTTACTAATGACAAAACCTCTGACATAGACCTTTCTGAAATGAGGTGTGTCTAATCGTTAAATATACATCAATATGATAATAAACAAGTAATATAAATGTTGCATTTTTTAAATACTCCATGGATGATAAATGACTTATTTTGACCTTTATTTATGACTACAAAGTTCACTGCACTACAGTGAACTTTCTGTTTGCCAAGAGAAGATATTAGCCCAGAATATGTAAAGTCATATTCAAGTTTGTCGCATCCGTTCATGCTCCATACATGCATAAGGTTGCATTTTTAATATTTCCATATTATTCTTACCAGTTCAATTTAATCCTTAAGGTTTCAGTCCTGGTTGATTAGGCAACATCTGTGGTAACAACAAGAGGTACTGTTCAAAATGACGTGAGGCAAGAGAGGAGAGGGCAGATGAGAGAGAGAAATATGAGACAAGCTTCCAAAAAACCTCCAAACACAGAAAGTCTAGTTGGGACCCAGATTGGCCTAATATACCAAGATTTAAGCCTTGGCTGTACCATATTTCAAATGGTAAGTTTCAAATACAAAATTACTGTGTAAAATAAATAAATTAAAAATACGTAAATGAAAGTATGAATCTATCCATCAATTTATAGGAATGTTCTGCTGCTTATTTAGGCAATAGAGACATGCTGCCAAGAGGGGAGTGTCAAAACACCCATTTATTGAAGAGGGCTCACTGGTTTACTGCCTGGACTGTTTAGACAGACACATGACAAGTGAACACCATAGGGACAGTGTTAAATCCCATGCCGTGCTGGCAAAAGATAAGATTATTCATTTATCAAGATAGATTTTGTATTTGGAAGAAAAAAAATGATGTTTCTATTTATATGTTTTTACAAATGCACAATGCACAAAGGTTCCTCAGTCTTGGTTGCCTTTGAGCCTGTTGTTGTCCTGGAGCATGAAGCTGTCATAGGGGGCGAGAACAGTCCTCCAATTATCCAGCACTATTGGACAAGCTCAAAGTAAAAGGTTCCATACAATTCTGAGCTAATTTGATGTTTTATTATAACTTAATGTGAAAATTTAGCAAAAATAATATATGCTCTGTTTAACTTATAGAAACACAAACTACAGGTCTCATCTCATAATCGATGAAATGCTGGAGGTCCTTGCTGTGGTGGTGGAGGAGCCCATCCTCCCTCAAAGCAATGCAGGCCTTTGTGGCCACAGGCCTTGAGGCTGATGAGAGCACAGATGTTGCCATCATGAGGCAGCTGGATCTACATGTCAGATACTAAAAACAAAAAAATGATGTAATTATCAACTTGTATTGCAGTAATCCCTAATTTAATAGTCTTCTATGAAAATGCTTTTTATCATTTTCAGATACATGGACCAAGAGGGGAAACTGTGGGTTGTGTTCCTAGACCTCGTCACAGTGCCAGATGGGAGGGCAAACACTATAGTGGCTGCAATTAAGAGGGTGCTCCAGAAAAAGAACATCCCCACACACAAACTGTTTGTGCTGGGGACTGATGGAGCAGATGTGATGACTGGTCAAGTCAAGTCAAGTCAGTTTTATTTATATAGCACCAAATCACAACAGAAGTTATCTCAGGGCACTTTTCACATAAAGCAGGTCGAGACCATAATCTTAAATTTAGAGACCCAACAATTCGCCCATGAGCAGCACTTGGTGACAGTGGCAAGGAAAAACTCCCCTTTAATGGAAAGAAACCTCAAGCAGAACCGGACTCTCGGTGGGCGGCCATCTGCCTTGATGGGGTGGGTTGAGAGAGAAGGGGGGGGGGGGGGGGGCAGGGAAGCACAGCAACAAAAATAATAACTGGTATGAACACAACAACAAAAAGCCTATTTGCATACCTGGGTTCTTACTAGTAGCCTATATTATGTGATACAAATAAGTATTGGCTCAGTTAAAACAGGGCAGCATAATGGAGTTGCCAAATAGCTGCAGGATGACTTCCCATGGATGGTGTCTGCTGCATGTGCCACACACTGACTGGCACTGGCATGCAAAGAGATCCAGCACCAAGAGATCCAGCACCTAGTCATACATGGATACATTTAGAGCTCCTGCAGCAGCTTCACATTTATTTCAGAAATAGCTACAATAGGACTGCTGTCCTTCAAGGAGCACCAAAGGCCTTAGGTCTTCCCGAGTTTCATAGAAACTATCAAATGTCAATAATCATAAGTTAGATTACATCTGTAATACAACTCCAGAGCTGTCTTACC
Organism: Thunnus thynnus; assembly: GCF_963924715.1. Taxonomy (NCBI): domain Eukaryota; kingdom Metazoa; phylum Chordata; class Actinopteri; order Scombriformes; family Scombridae; genus Thunnus; species Thunnus thynnus. Next base: position 4,230,662 of record NC_089530.1, read on the forward strand.
TAAGCAATCTAACTTTATTGTTATCTCTTTAATTTAAGCTGTGGGAGACATCAAAGACATTCGCTGGCTGTCCCAGCACCGGGCCTTCACTAATTTACAACAGAACCTCAGTGTTGTCTTGGCAGCATTAGCTGAGGAGGTGGAGGTAAACGGGTGCACACTGGCAAAAGGACTGTACAGTTTTTGTGCCACACATCAGGTTGTGGCAGCTCTATAAATGCTAGCGGATGTGTTGCCACCTGCAGCAGCTAATGTACAGTCACAAATAATTAAACTATTCTTCAACTCAATATTTAAATTATGTAAGTTTTAAAGCAAAAAGAAAACAAAAGAAAACCACAGGAACAATCTTGTTTTAGGTCCCTGTGACTCTATGGCTTCTATAAAAGGCATTAAGGATGCTGGTGAACACCAGCCCCCTCGTTCTTTCTGGGGATAGTTACACCAGGACCTATAGGTCATCTATAGATGACCCCAGAGGTCTTGGTGCCTTCAGCATCAGGGATTAAGAGGAGAGGGGGAGGAGATGAAAAGAACAAAGACATGGAGGGATGACTAGGAAGCAACTCTGGGCAAGCTATTCATATTTCATTTGCTGTAAAGACTTATGTTAATGTGTGAGTAAATTAAACACTAGAGATAAACTGATTGTAATTTTCTTGACCGATTCCACTTTCAGTTTTTAAAAAAATCTGACCTGCCGATTCCAATTTTGTCCAATTCCAATTTTCTTTCTTTCTAAGAACTATAATTGACAGCACACAAAAACATTTTTGTAACTTTTCTTTCATGGAAATTCAATTGCATGTTCATAATACAACATTGTTAATATAAAACATAAAACATGAGCATATTATTTGGTTCTCTAACTACATGATGAACTTTTAAATTCATTGAAGTAAACTCAAAGTAAAATACTGATAAAATATTATTCATTGGTGCAGATAAACCCTGATGGGACAAAAAAGTACTTTCTCACCCTTTTTTCACATATAATCATTTGTAATTTCCTTAATATTATCCTTTTTTTAGTGTAATCAAAAAGCATTTCACTTATATAGCAAATATCAACTCTAATGTCGTTTTAACAGTGATTTGTGGCACTCAACAGGTGTACAGTTTTTTCACTCTGCTCTACTTATTTGGTCATCATATCTAGTTTAATAATATAAAGCTGTATTAATTCAATTCAATTATTTTATATTTTTCCCTACAGATTGAAACACACAGCAGGATTCATGTCAGTGTGTCAGATAATGAGAAAGAGGATCGATAGTCTTCAGGATAGCCTGGTCCGCAGGTTACAACATCTCAGCATTCTGGGAGAATTCAGTATGCTGTACATGTGAAAAATGTATTTGAGTTCTGAGTTTAAAGTCAGAATTCTGGATGCAAGGATTCATTGCATCACATTGTATCATAATACTACATGTGTTGTTTCTTGTGAAGCCTCTGTGGAAAACATGGCATCAATAAAAATTACAAAAAGAGGTAATTACAGAACGCAAATACATTGATTGGCTTTTGCTGGAACATTGTTGGCCATAAGCAGTATCAACATGGGGTTTGATATCATGAAAACGAGGGAACTAGGGTTAGCGGTTAGGGTAGGGTTAGGGTTCAAGTTTAGGGTTTAGGGTTAGGGTTAGGGCCAGGGTTAGAGTAGGGTTAGGGGTTAGGGTTAGGGTTGGGTTAGGGTTAGGGCTAGGATTAGAGTAGGGTTAGGGGTTAGGGGTTAGGGTTAGGGTTAGGGCCAGGGTTAGAGTAGGGTTAGGGGTTAGGGTTAGGGCCAGGGTTAGGGTAGGGTTAGGGTTGAAGGTTAGAGTAGGGTTAGGGTTAGGGAAAACTAGAACTTTAATGCAATCAACATCTTTCACAAGCTGAACTAGAAGGCAGTCAGTAGCAATGCACACCACTTGCTATTTAAAAATGACACAACTCACAAAGTTTCAGTTTCTGGATACAGTTTATCAGTTACAGTGGAGACTTCTTTGATTATGCAAATCAAGAAGACAACTGCATCGTCAAGAAAAATGATATCTTATGCAGCGTAAAGGATTGAAAATCATCAATGGTTGGATAAAATTCTATGGCCACCAAATATAATGCATTCTATATGAAAAAAAATTTAATTAAACTCACAACAAGAGAAAAAACAAACATTTCAGAGATGCTGACTGTTATCCAGTCAGCAGTAAGGCTTCCTGTTTTCAGACCTACATACAGTACAGTATTTCTGTCATGGGTGGAGGGACATATTGACCAACACTGTAGGTGCCCTTCATAGTGACTTTAGGGCATAGAGAAGGTGAAATGAAGAGAAGGATGAGGAGAGGAAATGATAGGGAAGGAAGATGACAGCAAAATGGAGAAAAGAAGAGAGGAAGAGTGGAAGAGGAGCAGGGGAGCCCCGTCACATGGGACCGGGCTATTGATTGAATTCTGACATTGATTAAGCATCCCCTGATTCACAACGCCATGAGTTTGTGCATGAATGTGTGTATGGTCTGGTTTATGTATGAGTGTGTGTTTATGCATGGGGATAACACCTGCTGGAAGTGATAGCAGCAGTCTATAAAGAGGAAGAGAGGATGAAGAAATAAGAAAGAGTTTATTTTCATCAGTGTGTCTACTTGCATTCACATGCATATACAGTGATGTGTGCTCTTTTGAAATGTGTGTTTGTGTGTGCCTATAGATCTCTAACCCTAGGAGGCCTGACTTGCAATACCACTTCATCCATCCTTGTGGGATAAAAAAGGGTCTCTCTCTCTCTCTCTCTCTCTCTCTCTCTCTCTCTCTCTCTCTCTCTCTCTATCTCTCTCTCTCTCTGTCTTTCTCCTGCTACCCCCTCGCTCTCTTTTTCTCTCTCCTTCTCCTTTGTGTGCACTCCTTTCTTTTTTATTCATCATTAATCCTCCAGTCTGGGTCTGGGATGTCACAGCCTCTCCCTCCCTCCACTGCCCTCTCCCTTGCTCCCTTTCTTTTTCACTCTCTGTGTTATTGTGTGTGTGTGTGTGTGTGTGTGTGTGTGTGTGTGTGTGTGTGTGTGTGTGTGTGTGTGTGTGTGTGTGTGTGTGTGTGTGTGTGTGTGAAGGGCAAGGGCTTGTCATCCTGTGCCCCTGTCACTCTGCCTCCCATTCAGAGCATGGCACTCCTTTTGCCAGGGATAATTACCAACCCCCCCTCCCCTTCCCAACCTCCTCCTCTTCCTGCTCCTCCTCGTGTCCCTCTGCACCCATTCTTTTTCTCCCAGAATTGGAAATGCACATTTTCAGAAAAGGCAAAAATTCAAAATTAAATTATTTAAATCATTTTATATGCTGATCAGTATAACCAAAAACATGGGAACATAGCCATACAGATCACTCAGAAAGACTGTAAGGGGCATACTGGGAATTCTAGTAACTTTTTTTTTTGTGTGTGTGTGTGTGTGTGTGTGTGTGTGTGTGTGTGTGTGTGTGTGTGTGTGTGCATGCTTATGTGAAGGCAGAACAAGGGGTGGAGAGGGTGAAAGAGGGTCAGGTTCAGTACATGGCCTCAGCCTGGGAGCCAGACATATAAACACAAACAGGAACGACTGGTATGCAACGCCTGTAAAGAGTGGAGGACATTTACAGATACGGTCACACACACCATACAGACACACACACACTCACACTCACACCTATGCAATCTACAGTTTTTATTTTTGAGATTTTCAGTTTTTCTTTGGTACTTTAAGTTTGTTTAACTATTGCATAATCCATCTCTGGATCCCAAACTGGGGTCCTTGAGGAAGTTTCAGGAAGCCCTCCAAAAAAAAAAGAGTTTAATATCACTATTCTCAAATGTGACTGAAAAGATACCAGAGCTACAGTAAACAGTGATGTATGTCTGTACAAAGACATATCTAATAACTTTGAATGTAACTTCTTGAAATCTGTAAAAACATGAACCTTTGTTTCCCTTATCCTTCTTACAGCTCCACACTGATTTTCTTTTAATCTATTTCATAAAGGCTGTTATTTCATATGCTATGTAAACATTTCATTTGAAGACATAATTCATAAGTTTAACCACATTGAAGTAAACAATCTAAAATGTTGTTACTTACTGTAGACTGTAAGTAACAACTACTAGTGAACCTATAAGTGACGAGCAGTTTATACTGCTTCCCACAACCTACATGTGTACAAATGTCTGTATATATTTATATGCAAATACAAATTGTGTATACTGTACTATGTACTTTATCTAACAAAGTGCAATAAGCGTCTTACACCAGTGTTGGCCTCCCTCCACTTGCTACTCATAAAATTTATAATCAAACATAAAATGTTATTTATTACCTATCAAGCACTACATGGTGAGGTCTCTGTATGTATTTGTGAAATGTTGAATCAAGGAATCTAAAGGCTGACAGGTCATCTGACAAGGGTCTATTGAAGTTTCCCAGCGTTTGCTTGGACAAAACAATCTTTACTCAAGGTCCACATTACAAGCTCTATCTGGAGATTTCAACCACATCTCAGAGCTGTCAGTGAGTGAATGGAGCTTGTTCAAGTGTCATGAGGTGATGCAAATATGGAACTTTGTTCAAGTCTTAACAAGTGATCATACTGAATATGGGGGAGATGGTAACTGGTGCCTCTATTCAAAGATGGTATTTGCAGTCACATTTGAATGTCCTGCATGACGTATGTCTGGCCGTCCACAGTCTCCTGCTGGATGACTTTGACCCCTTTGCAGTTGATTTGTACTGCTTGTTGTCGTGCTGTTGTATGTTTTGATTGTGGGGGATTACGGATGCTAATTAGCTTCGAGCTAACTCCAGTGCAGTGCATCTTTAATGTTTAAAACTGCACACTGTCCAAATCAATAAATCAAATCAAAATGATCAGTTTCTTCGAGACATGATATCCATTTGCTGCCCCCCCCCCAAAAAAAAATAGTCACAGTCTTCCTCCTCTTACTATTACATCATTTAATTCAAATGACATAAAAAACCTCTCTAGCCTTACTTATGTTCCTTTACTTCTGTATAATTTCTGGTTGAATTCTGTTGTTTTCTGTTGTTCTTGTTCCAGCTCCTTGGCTTTAGACTCAGTTGCCATTTTTTGTAGGTACACCTAGCTACAACTAATACAACAGCCCTGCAATAAATCCCACCTTCATCATGTTGTCACATGTTGATTCAACTTAATGGTTATTTTGGAGGCTGTTTGTGGTGCTGTTGAATTGTGTTGGCTTATTTACCGAGAGGTGTTTTTCCACTCATTGATATAAATAGGCTGCATGAAATATAAGAAACGTCTGTCAATATAAAGGAATACAATTCAACATTATCCCTTCTACAAGGGTATTGTACTTTATCATAAAGTGATAAAGTACACACCTTTTGAACAGACACTGGTGTGTGTGTGTGTCAGTCAGACTACACACTGCAGGAGTCAGACACAAAGACAAATACATGCTCCGCACTCATATCCACATATACTGTACATACACACACACACACTCTCTTTCTCTCTGCTCTCGTCTCCTAATTGGTCTTGAATGGCGACCCTCATAAACAAAAGGCAGTTCAGGGGCAGATAAACAAAAGCGTGTCTTGTCGTTTATTATGGCTCCTTCATTCTTTTCCTTTTATTTCTGCATGGCCTCTGGTCGGTCAGAGGGGAGGAGGGGGGAGAGCGGGAGCCAACCCTCTCTCTCTCTCTCTCTCTGTCTCTTTCTCTCTATCAGATGCCTGGTGTGTTGCGTGTATTGATCGCAGAGGCTCAGTAGCAGAAAATAATGGGGTGGTGAAGGCTTAGTAGAGAGAGGGAGATGGAGAGAAAAAGAGATCTACAGACGTGTGTACACTCACACACATATACACACATATCACTCCCATACACAATCCTATTTCCCTGCCTCCTCTCTGCCCTGTGCCCCCATATGAATATTGGCTCTCCCCTAACTCCTCCATGTCACCGTCGTCTCAGTGTATGTGTGTGTGTGTGTGTCCAGGCTGCCTCATTTGCATGTGTGTGTGTGTTATCTATGTGAATAAATCCTTCCAAGCCCTGTGCGCCTCAGGGTGATGTGATGCGGCCAGTGCCCGAGCAACCATACCCTAGCTAATTTACAACCAACCTAGTGTGTCCCCCCACTCCCTCACACACACATGCACGTCCGCACACACACACATACACACACACAAACATACACCGACATACACAAGGCTTGATGACACCACGGTGAAACATGTCGTCTAGACGACATTGAACCCTGAGTCCGCCCAGGGTAATTGTTTTATGCAAATGCAGAGAGCTAGGGCTGACATGATTGGGCCAGACTTGGTGTTGATTGAAGTGTGTGTACGTGTGTGTGTGTGTGTGTGTGTGTGTGTCTAGGTCTGGTTATGGATGTGGTCATGATTGTGGTGTAATGCTGGTAGCCATTAGTATTATTGTTATTGTTGGAAATGTTCTATTATTCAGCAGGGCAGGGCGGGGCAATATACATAACATGTAGAAATATGGAGGCGGATGACATGCAACTACACACACACACATACACACACACACACACCCAGGGCCATGTGTTATCAGGGCAGCCATCAGAGGGGAGAGAGAGAAAGAGAGAGAGTGTGTGTGTGTGTGTGTGTTGTGGTCCAAGTCGTAAATTTAATTTCATGCTGGATTTGCAGAGCTCATCTGAATTGCATGTGAGCACAGCCTGATGGGCCTCAGTCTCAACGCTGGAGAGTCACACACTAAGACGCAGATGCTGCCATCGATGGCACACACATAACACACACACACACACACACACACACACACACACACACACAACACCAAAATGACCTCTAGGCATGACCCCAGATACCCAAGCTTTTTATTAGTATCTAAAGATCATGATCTCCCTACCTGAACTCATATTTTGGTGTTTTTTTACACTGTAAGTTATCTACACTAATCAACTTGAAACTGATGATACATTTCTTGATCTAGTAGGGTGTATTGGCTAGTGGAAGCTAATCAGGCTAATGGCTACTAGCTTGTTGAAGGCAAAGATATACCTTCTGCATCCTTGTAATGGAGTCCAAGTGATGCACATGTCGTTATCTGCTCATGTCTATGAGGTCATACCCACAATTTATGACAACCATGTACAAACAACATGTGTGTCTGCTCTGTTGTCTGCATCTGTTTTTAAGTATATCTGATGACAGGTACAGACATAAATTCTCCGTTATATTCATTTGTAATTAGCTGGTCATTGCATAAGGTCAGAGAAGCACTATGTTCAGTTTCATACATGACAATCTTGGGAGGGATATGATAATTAATGCTTTTAGAGGAGACTGATAAGGACTTTCTGACTTGATACAAACAAAGACATACAAGCAACTTCATTGTAACACTTTGCATAACGACATGTAATCTAATTATTTAAAGAAAATCCTTCCTTCACATTTACAGTCTAGTATTCTCCTAAATGAAGAATTAACACCTGACAACACACTCACTAATCTTACTACTCTGCTGCATCAATAATAGTTTTGTGTGAATACCATATCAGGCAGAATGTTACATGTCTCAAAAATGTCTCAAAAAATCACCATTTTCACTTTGTTATTCCTGCAATATATATGCACATGTAACTGATATATGATTCAAATAGTAATGCAGCAGTGAAGAATTGTTCTTTCGTTAAGTTAGGGCATTAACAAAAGAAAAGAGATTGGTCCATATCAGTCTAGCAGAGGTTGACATTTTGATTTTGTAAAAATGCTTAAATCCAACACTTCCCATAATGCAACTTGCAAGCAGTCTTTTTTGTTAGACCTTTCCTGTCTTATAAATGCCCAAATCTTTCAAACTCCTCATCACTAGTTTGTGATGCAGACTTTTTGTCAAAAACTTGCAATGTCTAAGCCCCAGCAGAGGTAACCTTGATGACATCCTCCAGGTTATTTTGTTGGACTGGGCAAAGCTCAGAGCCACGGAAAATACTATACAACTGTTTTCATGGAGCAAGCAGAACTCCTCTTATAAAATAGTGGAGTTCTCCTTTAAGGTTTTGTTAAGGTGAAGCATATAAAACCGCTTGTGTAAAGTTGGGGGAAGATTGTGGTCATGGTTAAATAAGCCAACATTGAAGGTGAATGCCCAACCACCACCCTGGCCTTCACACCTTCAACTCTTCACTCCTGTACTAGCAGTGAATGTTGCCATTGAACATAAGTAATGTAGAGTAGTTACAAAGAAACGTAATTCATAGAAGTTTTAGGCTATTCAAGGGTTTAGGCTTTTCAATATAAAGGACATTCTGAACAACAAATTATTCAAGGAAGTTACTCTCTCAACTTGTTCTACCTTGACCAGATAGTAACCCCTGTGTATTGTGTGCATGTTCACTGCCACACTACAGCTCAGCACCCTACTTTCATACTTCATATCTCTGTATGGGCACCATATTTTTTACTGTAGTCACAAATGATTGTTACTTGCAAATAGCAGATACATTTGTGAGTCCAACATCTTCTCACATGCATTGGTTGCGAGTATGGTGTTTATTTTGATTAGTTAAACATGTCAAAATTAACACCAGAAGAAATGATCTCATGTTGCAGCTTGTATGTTGCAAATTTAATGAAAATTTGTCCAGTGTTTTCATTCTGGACAAATAGTAGAATGGATTAAAACTGTGTTCACAAGCTGCATTCATCCAGGCTTTGTCCACTGGACCTCCAGGGCCACAAAGAATGAAGTGTTTGTGAGTTAAACTGTTAAATTGCATGTCAAAACCTTTCAACTGTACTGCTGGCTCTAATGGTAGACTGAAGTTATTTTGAAATATACTGCAAAGAGTGTTTTTGTTCATTTTTAGTTTTCTTCATTTATGGGCTCATGGAATAGTCACTATATGTGTCACCCAGGCATGCCATATATAGTTAGCCTATTCAGAAATGTCATTGCATTTTGCATGTGAGTAGTACTACACATAATCTAGGAGACTTTTTATGGAATAAAAACAAAAAATATATATATAAATGTACATTTTGTCCATTTAGAATGCAGCACACGTATAGGGGAGAATGGATATGAGAGTAGAGGAGATTGTCAGGGTTTCAGGGATATTAGAACCATGTTGATGAGACATTCTGATCTTTAATAATGTCTAATATGTTCATAAACGAACAAAATACAGGAACATAATTCTGATTGATATCAAGTTGTAATGTCAGGTTTTCAGCGAAGAAGTCTTTTTTTGTTGTTGTTTTGTTCACATTATGGCGATTCTGCTCTACAGAGTTTCATGCTGCATTTGTTTCTCAGCACTTGCAGTTTACATACAGGCATGGTTGTAGCTGTAAAAAGACTGACTGGCTTACTTTTATTGAAGAAAAAAATCACATGATACATGACAATTATAAACCAAGATCTCAATTTATAAGGAGCATCTTTCTTCTGTGATCTCAAAGTGGATTTACTGATGCTTAGTATCCCTAACGCATCCCAGAGAAACGTCAGTGTTTGTAAAGGATAGGTTCTACTGATTTTTACAGTATGTGTGATGTTTGTGCATTCTGGTTTGATACTGTCATGATTTTGAGATTAAGGGGATTGAATTCGGGCACAAATTGCATCCCTCAGTCAAGAGTTAAGGGTATGTTGGTGGGAGTCTGACACACTAACATATTGACATTTGTTTACTTTCTTGGCTTAATTTTTACAGTAGAAATTATGCCTTATGTTTATATTTTATAGTTTATAAGATATATGACAAGAATGTGTTTCTTTTGTTCCCACCATCACCCCAAAACCAAACAGAAACAAATGTTTCCTGGAGTTACTCTGTGGTTCTTCACATGTGTATGCCTGTTTGTAAAACTCTATGTGCTTTGCTTTCAAGTGTGTTTCTACACTGCACCATATCTCTATAAGCACTCTGATACTGTATAATACATAAAAAAACACCTGTAAAATTCTCACCTGTCTTCACTTCTAATCATCTCATACCCCAAAACTGTCACGACCATCATCCAATATCCATTTAGATAAAACGCTGCCTCCGTTTCACTCCCCATCTCTTCTTCATAATTTACTCCCTCCCTCGGCCTTCATCGCCGAGGTCTAAAGAGGAGCGAGGGAGCGAGAGACCCTACAGATACATACAGGCTGAAGTTAAAAGTGAGAGGGAGAACTCTGCAATTACCCTGTTACAAGGATTGGAGCAATTAAGGAAATGTACAGTTCAGCTGGGTTCACAGTTTCAAATGCCCGTCAGAGGCATACAGAGAGCCTCATAAAGAGATGAGTCATATTTAGCAGCTCAGGGCTCTTCACACACACACACACATAGAGACACACTCACACCCTGGCATTATAGCAATTGCTTAACCCTTCCTGACACACTGAGCGGATCAATTCTGTATCTCAGGTTTTACACTGCAGCACTTTCCTCTTTCACTTCCACAAAAGTAAGTAAGGAATCATGTTGAATGTTGAAAAGAAAATCTCTGATATTTTTTTTCTGTTTGTTTTTACTTTAAGAGTTTAGTTTTCTCACTTACCTCTTCACTTCCATTGTGCAAAACCTGTTGAGGTCAGTGGCAATTCATTCAGTAACATCTGAAGAGTGAATGAAGAGTTCCGTTATAAAAAGCTTTAATATTTCACTTTTTTAAAAGAAAAAAAAAAAAAACTATTCACAACCCATCCAGTCTGTAAAAGTGTTCACATTTTGTCACCCAAGAACTCTCTTTAATTCCTTTTCATTTTGTGCCGTCAATCATCGCATGCACACAGAGCCACATTCTTTTCAAAAATGTGAACTAATTTTAGAGAGAAACTTTGTTTGACTCTTATATCTACAAAAACCCTGCAAAACAAACAGGATGAGCATTTTATATCCAAGGTTTCTTCTGACAGACATTGCTTTCTTTGTTCTTTCCTTGAGAGTATGAACATGCCTATTGTGGAGAATCGTCTGACAGAGCAGAAGGAAAAATGGAGATATGCAATCTGTGGTCTTTATTTGAGGCCTAAACGTTTTACCAGTTCCTCTAGTCATTGACTCAGCAGACGGTCTGAGTGTCCCGGGACAGTTTGAAGTAGGATGTTTTGCAGGAGGAAGACACAATTGTTAGAAATAAAGAGAAAATGCGGACAGAGTACATAAATATTTAACCACCCACTCAACCACATATATTCATCTTTTTATTTGCAGCTACCACCATTTTACGCTGACATGAATCTTTATGACCTAATCTGAGACATCATAGTTTGAATGAATGAAGTTGTTGAAACTAAGGTTCACAAATTCAATCACCTGTGCATACCTATAGAGGCGTGTCGAACCCCTTTCTCTCCAGTTTGCCTCAGTTCTCATGATCCTCCCCCCCACAAACCCCATTCTTTTCCTCTCTCCCCTTTCAGTGGGCTGCACGGTGGCTCAGTGGTTAGCACTGTTGCAGCAAGAAGGTTCTGGATTCGAATTCCAGCCGTCGCATGTCCTCTCTGTGGTGAGTTTGCATGTTCTCGCTGTGTTCGTGAAGGTCTCCACCAGGTGCTTCGGTTTTCTCCCACCATCAAAGACATGCCTGGTAGGGCTAATACGTCCATCAAAGTAATTCTTCTTCTATTATAGGAAGCACAGGGGGATGATGAAGCAGAAAGCTCATCAAGACATGTCCCCACCCTGAGTCTCGACCCCCCGGGATCCTAGCCACTCCAGCATCATCCCACCATTCATGACCCTTATCCAGTTCTTCCCAAATCTTCTCGCCAATCCAAATTAACTATTTCTTTATACCGTGCAAATGATGTGGTCTTTGTTAGTGAACCAGCTTGTAAATGACACAACTTTCTTTTTAACCTAATTTTCCTGAAGTCAAAAATGAGGCTTGCAGCACAGTGTTTGTTAATTATTTTATGGATTTTTAGAAGCATGAGAAGGTAAAAGTGTCTAGTATTTTACATGATTCAGCAATACAAATTGTGAAACATCAGACAAAGTTATGGAACAAAGATATTTTTTCTTCACTTGTCCTCATCTCATGACCTCTTAGATGTATCTTGGCAAGCCTTGAGGGGTCCCAACCCCCCAGACTGGAACCACTGATATACATTACTCAAATCATGTGATCTCAAGCTCCACATTCTTTATGTTGCTGTGTAGCGAAACAGGATTTCAATCGCGTTGTCCACATAGTGTCACACCTCAGAAATTACAGTAAGTATACAGTTATATCAAAAATAGATAAACACATACATTTACGACTGTATCTCAAAGAAAATCAGATGAAAAAATATTAATAAAATGCAAGAATCTAAATTAATCCAGAGCTGACCTTTTGGTTTGTAAATCATTTCTTCCTGTCATTTATTTATTCATTGATACTGCTGTGTGCTGGACTTGAAATTTTCCTATAAAATAGTGAGAGTACTTCATGAAACCTGCCAAAGCTTTTAGATGTGTTTGATCACAACTCATCACCTTGATAGTGAAAGTTCATTCTTGACCTTGGAAACAGTCGCTTGGCAAAATAATCTTAACTTACAAGCTTTCCTCCCATTGACTCACAGCCTTCTATAGTGGATGGCGTTTGTTATTTCCATCTCCTAAGGAAGACTATGAGATGTGGCTCATAGTGCCAGAAAAAGTCAGGGCTGCGATTATTTTTGGTTCATTTGTTTAAAATAAAAAAAATTATCAAGGACTAACAAATCTCCATCATTGAGATGTGCAATTGAAACTTACTATCAATCTGCAAATTGCCTGCTACAATTTACACAAAATTCAGACAGTTCAAAGTCAGTGGAGCAAAATGGATGGGTGTATGTTCAATTCAAATGGTTAAAGAACACTTACTAATCAGTCTTAAAACAACAGTCAGATAGCCATATGAACAATGAAACAGGTTTTTCTTACTGTAATCATTTTTCCTGTTCATACTGACCATTAGAATCAAATTTGAAATGCGTTCACAATGTAAGCGATGGGGTACAGTCATGGTTTTGAGTAAGATATCTGAAGCTAATAGGAGGATCCATCAGCCATCTGAGTTCATCAATTAAAGTGGATATCTTCCACAGTTAGTCTTTTTAGTAAAAAGTTCCCTCTCTGTCTCAACAGACAGTGTTTTCTTATTCAGCTGCAGTTGAAGGGTCATAACAAAAAGAAGGAATTTGGCACTAAAAACACTTTCACTTTAAAAGATATCTACTTGATTTCACTACCTGATTATATCGTCCCACCTTGACTATTGTAACTCCCTTTTCACTTGCCTCAGCAAAACATCCCTTGATCATTTACAAGTGGTCCAAAATGCTGCCAAACTCTTGACCAGGTCCTCCAAAGGCTCTCATGTGACACCAATTCTGATTGCTCTTCACTGGCTCCCCATCAAATTCAGAATCCAATTCAAAGTTCTTTTGATCACCTATAGAGCTCTGCATGGTCAGGCAACTGCCAACATTAGAGATCTACTGCAGCCTTGTGTCACCAGCAGGTCTCTAAGGTCCTCTGATCAGGGTTTGCTGCTTGTTCCTAGGAGACTGTGCTTTTGAGGTTGTGGCTCCTAAACTTTGGAACCCCCTCCCATTGGATTTAAGATGTGTGGACACCTTTAAAAAGCAGCTCAAGACCCATTTCTTCAGACTTGCCTTTGTGTATTTTTTTTTATTTTCTATTTATTCTGTTTTTTTATTGTGTTTTATGTCTGTATGTATGTTTTTGCTTTACCTACTCTGAAGCACTTTGTGACGTCTCTGCTCTTGAAAGGTGCTATATAAATAAAGTTACATATTTACTTACTTGACTAATGTGACCCCATCACTTACATTGTAAGTGCATTATGAAGGGATCTCTAAATGCTCAGTATGAACAGGAATGATTACAGGAAGAAAAACATGCGTCAGTGTTCATTTTGGCAGCTGACTGTTGTTTTTGGATAGACTGAAATCATTTTGAACCTACCCTTTAAAAGTTTTCTGCCCCTCATGTTGTGTGTTAGAGACATTAAACTTCAATGGACACAGAGACAGGAGCTCCTTGTCTCCACCTTCATCACCCTGACAGAGACAGATGGAGATGTCCACAGACAGAGGCATGTAGAGATTTAAAATTCTGTCCAACAGCTGCTTAAATAAACTCCAACTCATTTCTGTTGATCTCCTGGGCAGAGGTGTCATCATTTTAATTCTGAGGCAAACTGTTTTCTGCAAATTAAAAAGGTAGTTATGTAGGTGGGTTGACCGGGCACTACTTGTGTATGATTTATTGCATAGAGAAAGAGAGAGAAATTATTTATGAATCATATTTTTCATTTAATTCAGTGCTTCTGCAAGCACAAAGTGTGAGAGGAGGCCTTGAGATAAAACAAAACAAGCCAGCCTATACAAATATCTAAGAAAGATAACTTTCACTAACATCCTCCACACAGCAACTATGACTGCACTCCCAGGGCGCTTTACCTTCCAAAAGCTGCTCCAATAACGAAGACAAAAGCCAGACACACACCTACCTACACACTAAACACACACACACTCTTCTCGCCTGGCCAGTCTCAACATCCCAGCGCTCTTTGAGGCGACGTCCCAACAATTCCACCGGGTCCCTCATTAAGGCCCAGGCGCCGACTCTCAAGGGGAGGTGGGGGGGCTGCTGGGTAAACTTTGGAGAGGTCACCTCCTCGTTTCCATCTTCTGCCTCCTCTCATCCCTCGTTCCGGCCCATCCTTAGGCCCTGTCAGCGGAGAGTGTAAACAAGAAGAAAGGTTAGCGCTGTTTTCACCCCACACCGTCTTTTCTCATTAGGGACAAGGGACAGTGAGCCACCAACAACGCCACACTTTGTTGTTTGAGAGGCAACTTGTGTTATGGTTCCTCCTGGAACATCTTCAGCACAATAAAAGTGAGGCACTAGCTGGGTTAAGTGAGGAGCCAGCTGTAGTAGAAATAAACTTGTGTTTAATTTAAAACGGTGAAAAAAGAATGCCTTTTGGAAATACTTCATAATTAGATACTATGTAAGGTCAACTGTCTGATCACATACCAACATGTTAACTACAAATCTTTCCTGAGGTCTATTGTGGTTGTGTCCTTTGTCATTGTGGTTGCTTGACATGCACCTGTCCACTAACAGTCTTCAGAGACAGCATCTTGCACCAGAGCAGGACAAAACATCTGTATAATGGGCAAAAAAAGAAATACTCATTTTTAATTAATGTGTACAGACAGGCTGCTGAAATAAGAAGAAGAAGAATACAATAAAATCATAATTTGTAGAGATCTGTCCAGGGTATCCCTGCTTCTCCCCAAATGCATGCTGGGAATGGCTCCTCCCACAACTCTGCAAAAGATAAGCAGGTATAGATAATGTGTGGATGGATGCTCTACAATTACCGTACACCCTCTGATTTTTACATTTTGGTTATTGCCTGTTTAATTTTAGCAGTGTGCCCTGCATTCAGCAGAGTTCTGGATATTTTTGGTTGTTGCTTGTTTGTGAAGTGATTTAAAGTGAATGGATTGGGCTGCAGTTCTTACATTAACAGGTCAGAGCAGGTCTGGAATTGATCTAGAGGTAAGAGGTGTATGACTGGTCCATTCCAGTACTGGGCTCTTCAAGAGCCAGGTGGGTAAGGGGTTCCAAAACTGGACCTTCAGTATGCATGACTCTGTTCAGAGGTACACTTTTTGACATTGTCCTGCTGATTTTGAATATGCTCTTTAAAAATACCCTGATTCATGTTACACACATTACTTATATTAGTCTACAAGAAAACTCAGCGTGGCACCTTTAATGTTCTACTAAATTTCCATCACCTATAGCACCAGTCATAGACTTGTTTGTAGAGTGCTGCCTTATCATTTTCAAAGATAAAAGAGTAATTGGTTCTGTTTCTTGCTGTTGCACCCCAAAACTGTAACTCAAACATCAAAATAACCAACTTACTTCCCAGCGACACACACTGTTGTGCAGGAAGAGGCAACAAAGTGCATTTGCGTATACATTTCTTCTGAGTTTGATGTTTGTCTTTTTTCTACTTGCCCTGTAACAGTGTTGCCTCTTTCCCACTTATATATTCAAGTTTTTCACAACACTTACTCTTAAGTGAAATACTGTTTATCACTGTGGCTTTTACCAACAAATACTGTAAAGTCTAGTTCAGATTACAGAACAAGACATGTCTTATTGTAAGCATATTTTATAAGTCTTGTAGTCTGCAGAGTATAGTTATGTACTTCTCAGTACAATAGTAGTATAGATTATACTGAACAACTTCATTACTTCACTGGAAAACTCATGCAGAACAAATACAGTGCACTGGGGAGGAGATTTCTATCTTAAAGTGGCTATCGCAGTATTGATAGGAACTTGGAACTGCACTGCGGACACAAAACGACCAAAAACTGGAATGACTGTGTGCATAACCTCTGCATACCAATAAACTAAAAGATCCTATTAAAACTTCCCCCATGGCAGTCTTAAAACCTCCTGCTAGTGTCTTCTCTCCTTTCCTTTATAGTAGCTCTCTTCCCCCAGTCAGTGTCCATCCTGCTCTTGACACACACACACATAAAACACACAGAGCCACCGTCTAGTTCTGGTGTTCCTCCCTGCTACAGTGGTGAATGTCTCCTTGCCTGCTTGTCTCTGTGTTTGCTGACTGGCTGTGGAAGAAGCCATTTAGCATGCTGAATGTCAAGGTCAGCTTGTGCTGTCCTTGTCATCACTCTCCACAGCAGAAGGTCAGGGAAAATCTCTCCTCAAATGGCCAGTGCTAGACAAAGAGGAATGCTGGCAAGGGGGAAAATGGAAGAAAGAAGGACAGAAAGTGATACAAACAAGCAAACAAACATCCTTATTTTCGGCACCAGTCAACCGATATGCCAGCTCCCTTGGCTCCAGTAGTGCTGCTATTCAAGGTATTTCACCGTTTTTGTGTGTGTGGCCTTCTAATTGTGTCGTTATTAGAACCAAATGACTCTGCAATAACAGAGAGAGCCGCTCTTTCACTGGGGGCTAGTTTACAGCAGGATTAATTAAAACTTAAGTTTAGATTTAATTTGGAATTTGGTCTTTACTCTAAATGAGATTAGATACCTGTTTCATGGTTAGGGTCACAGTGATAATATTCATGCAAATGCAGTACATGTGTTTTTTGCTGTTCTCTACCCGTAATTGCTTAAAGTCAATAGTGATTCAACATTTACATAGATTTTCAAAGATCTTTTAGTTTGCCAGGTCTTTACAATACAAACAGATGTATATCAGGGGTATTGAATTGTTGGGTCAGTATCCATACAAGCATACACATCATTCCCCTTCATGCTTGCCCTCTGTCTGAGCTGCACGGTGTATATTTGCTGTCACATGGAGTAATGACCGCTGAAGGAGACGACCGTCGGCCGTTTCAAACATCACCATTCCCCCTGTGATCCATAACACACAGCGATTTTAATGCAGCGAGTAATTACAATATGCCCCAACCTGCTCCTGCTCACTTTCTTGTGCAAAAATATCCTTGCTCTTGTGCAAAAGTATTCCTGCTCTTGTGCAAAAATATTCTTGCTCAGGATGCATATGCAAACTGATGCACACACTCACATGCACAGATGCAGACAAAGATTGCACAGCAAAGCTTAAATTAGTTACATTTATAAGGAAGTCCTAAAAGCTTACACAATGAGAAGAGCAATTTAATTTGAGCACACCATAAAATACTGTCCTTTACATCAGCACCTGGCAATTTATTAAGATTATTGTTTGTGGTGTAAACTGACAAAAAACAGACTGTTGTAAAGTAAAAGCCTGTATATGGAAATAACAGGCAGGTTTAATAAAGGGCAAATAAAAAAATACAGCAAAATGTACATTTAGGATCGCAATTTCATGAAGTTGAGAGACCCACAAGGGACAGATTTAAAAAAAAAAGAAAGCAGCAGAGGTCAGGATATTGTGACTTTTAGTCAGAATATTGGGAATCTACATGGTTATTTTCTTGCTAGAAAGTGATATTAACAGTATTAAAGTGAAAATTACGACAGTCTGGCTCAAAATGATGCCATTGCCTTTGGATAGGTTTAGTGGACTGCAAAGCATACTGGGTAATGTAGGCCCAGCAAGGCCAATCCTCTCTACTCCAAAACTGACAGAAAGTTGAAACTGAAGATCAGTGACACTGAAAAAAAAAGACTGTAAAAAACAGTCACTGAAAAAAGACAGACATGAAGAAAAAATCTGAAGATTGACATTGAAAAAAAAAAAATCAAAATAAAATAAGATTGTAAGATTATCATTTTTTTAATGCCTTTGTTTTATTTTTCACTGGAACTTTCTTTTCAGTGCCAATACAACTTTTTCCAATACAAATGTTTCAATGCCAATGCTTTCTTTTTCAGTTCATGTTTTGTTTTCAGTGCCAAATTTTATTTTCAATGCCAAATTTTAACTTTTCTAGCCCCATAATTCTGACCACATAATTACAATCCTAACTGCAGGAACTAGTTAACCCAATCCTTGTTGCACTGATATTCTAAAGCAAGTGGTTGCCTAGTGGTGATTTTAGGATTCACTGTGTGTAGTACTAGACTAAATGTGAGGGGTATGTGGACAGTGGTAGGGGTGGAGGGACAATGCTGACAGGTACTCTATAGACACCAGCTATTCGCTGCTGTCCATCCTCTCCACTCCTTCTATCATTGATTCTCTGTGCTTGTGCCTACTTTCCACAGCTTGAGTAAACACTGCCAACTCTTTCATTAGCCTCTCACCACAGTCTCTATTTCACTCTGCATGTCTTTCATCCCCTCTCACTTGGTCTCTATGTTCCTCTGTTTAAACAGATGAATGTGATTAGAGCCAGTTTTAAATGACATTGGAAGTTTGTGTGTTTAATGACTCAAATAAAAGGCACGGTTATTATGTTTAAAGATAGCCCTTAATATGACGTCTCTCAGTGCTGCTCTGTGTACTGTGTGTGTGTGTGTGTGTGATACTCCGCCGACACAATTGAGTTTATTTTATCTTGCAGATTGTCAAATGATTTACTGTAATGCCTGGCTCATGAAGTGGTATTCTGTAAATCAACACTAACATGCCTTGCGGCCACAAAAGACATCTGGGTTCACAATTTACTCATTAATTTTAAAATTTGTGGATCCAGCTTGTCAAACGTGAATTTATCCTTCCAAGTTGTGCATATTATTTTAACTTTTGGTGATAGTAAAAGTAAGTCACTGTGGTAACAGGTTGGTTTGCTTAATTTACAGGCAGTAGTGTTGACTTTTGTGGGGCCTTGTTCTCAACCAGTCTTGTCCTGTTGAGCTGTGGTCTCACAAATCAATGCTAGCACCACACAGGCTAACAGCTAACTAAGCTAGCTAGCTTACAGCCTGCATTTTATGTAAATGTAATAATTTTAATCTTTTTCCCAATTAAGACCACATTTGTATTGTATATTTTTTCTAGCTAAGCTAGCTGTAAGAAAAAGATCAAATAGATAAAGGCTTACATATTCAGAGCTAGAACTTTTTTGTTCATTTTCTTTTTTAAACCTGCATTAATTGATTTTTTTTTTTTTTTTTTGGCCATCTGGTGGCAGTTTAAACAAGCTTGTCACTGGAACATTGTCACCTTTTAAGTTTATATGGCAAACAGTTTCTTATTGGCATTTATTTGGAGAGGTGTTTCTTGCTGCCTGGTAAATGCATGTCCTATATTCACTCTCCTTTAGCTCTGCGTTGCTCTCCACCAACACTTGAAGGAAATATCTGGCTTTTTAGCTGCTAAATGCTCCACTACCTTAACCTTATCACTTCACTTTTCACTTTGTTTTTCTTCCATTTGATCCTGGACAGGTAATGTACGGTGGGCTTATAGAGCTTTGTCTTTGTAAAAAAATCAGCCTGCTGCACCTGGAAACAGCAGGGCTGAACCAAACAGTAAAGTTGTGGACCGTTAAAACCAAAACAATGAGCTGAAAGATACATAGGCCTTTATATAAAAACATTGTAGCAGATTTTAAAAAAGATAAGTGTCATAATATTGCACTTGGTTAAGCTCTTGATCCAAAATGGCAGGAAGTAAATATTTCAAGGCAGGAATCACAGCAACAAGCCAAGTTATCTAAGTCATTGGCATTGGTCAACAACCCTATCAATACCAGTGAATAAATAATGGCTATTTTGTGCTTCAGGACAGTACAAATATTTCCAATTTCCTATTTAACTTTGGCTGGTGCCTGAAAAAATGTCTTTTTATTTGCCCAATATTATTTCAAGGTCATTCTAAAATTCCTCCCCATCAAGTTTCATAACCTAATCATTGACAATTAGGTCTCAACTATCTATGAACTATAAGTGCAGCAACAAACTAGTCATGTGTTTGGGTCAGTGAGAGTCACAAGGCCTCTGAATGCCCAGCATGAACCCAACATCGCCCTAGGTCCACAGCCTTTAAATGCCCAGTCACTCACAGAATAGACTTTGGAAAACAGAGAGATGCTGTCTGGACGCCTTCTGGGGAAATATTCAGAACAGATTTGTTGATGTATGATCATTGGTCAAACCCGTGATGATATAAATTTGACTATAGCGAGGAAAGATAAAGCATGGATCATAAATCAGTCTTGAGTTCAATGGAATCGGCAACATTTTTCTTTGAGGGGAAAAGGTTAATTTTAATGGCTCATGCACTAATAAAGCATGTTGCTATGACACATTCGGAGAATTGGCCCTTTTTCCTGTTCAGTCATTTTTCTAATTTTAATGGACAACTACACTCTGGGCTTTTGAAGCCAGCAATGCCTTCAATTATGAAATTTACATTTACTTAATTATTATTTTTCATGTTAACCCTGGAACTATTCCTCTTACTATAAACAGTATATATGTGCACTATATTTTAAACAAAGCTGTGATATAAGAGAGTGGCTTTTAAGCTTAAGTCCTGGTGAACAGAGATTTTGGATTATAGACTACAATGTTCACCCTGCCTTTTGGTTACCCAACCCTATCTTCTAAAAAATATGTTTTTATACTACAGACTTTAGTGAACAATATTTTTGGTTAAAGATTGAAAAAGTAGAAGTAAACCCAAGACAACACTGTAAAGGAAAATTCCAGTACATTTCAATTTTCCATAAATGTGGCTATATGTGTAACTCTATGTGCATGGGTGCCAATGGGTGCCAGTTTTTTTTCAATATTAAATTATTTACCTATCATTATTAATAGAATATTTTATTCTTGATTTTGGCAAAAAGTAAACTTCCAGAGCCTCTGTATTGGCCACCCCCTCTATTTACATGAAATGGTATGGTCCTGCCCCCAAATCAGATGTGAATGGTACTTGCTAGCAGTGAATTGTGAGTGAGGAGTGCTGGTGGAGCATCATATCTCAGCTTCCTAAAGAAAAATCAATCTTCCAAAAACAAAAAGAAAAACATTAGTTACTTAATATCTTCACAGAAAATTGTGATTGTTTACATTTCACTCTACTTTTAGCAAGTTATTCATACTAAATCAGTTGTCCCTGCCCTGCCTGGTGCCAGGCCCAACAGTTGCAGCTTCAGGCTCAGCAGCCCTGTTCCTCCATCGCCATTATCCCTACCAATGAACCAGCCCTACGTCAACTGAGGGAAGAAGTGAGCAGCATTGTGTTGAATGACAAGTCAGTTGGCATAATTGCATGGGGTCTGTGGGAATTTCTTTTTTTATTATTATGAAAAAAGAAATTTTTTAAAATCCTTTTCATTGATAAGAATTGGAGAATTAGTCTGTATTGGATGCTGGACAGTTTGAAGCATTGGGTGACTAAGTCTGTATTAAAGTGACAGCCAATGTTAATATAATACCTTCAAGTCATATGGCCAAGGTATGTCTGTGTTTATTTTAAGTTATTCATTAATATTAAAAGAATTTTCCATTCAGGAATTTCACCATTAAATTATATTTACACTATTAAAGATGGCCTTGTGTTATATTTTCACAGCTCACTGTCAGTAAATATCATACAGTAAGTATTGCACTACAAGAGAGTTGCAATCCTGCAAAGGCAGAGTTATCTAAAGCTTTGAATGGGTCGACTGGGTTATGGAGGTGTTACAGCAATTGCACAGGGTTGGAATGGCCTGTGGTGGTGGGGTGGAGGGGTCAAATGTGATATCTTTTCATGGGGCGCAAAATCCCTGGTGGGTTATCTATATATCATGCTAACTTTGCACTCACCACCACCATTGTTGAGACTGAGGGGAATAAGGTATCATGCAGAACCACGTATATCAGGGTGAACTGTACAAGCTTCCTAGAGCTTTCCAAAAACATGATTTTTACATTAATGGCTGTCTCTTGTTTCTGAGTACATCCAAAAGTAAACACAGAAAGTAGCCACCTGGAATGACCATTATGGCTAACTGCGTAGGGATCATTTGAGGCAACATGCAAGCCAGGGCAATTTACAAGTGGGAAGCTGTGGATTGCTCTGTTCGTGCTATTAAAGCAAACAAGATAAAAGGGTTCATGCAAGATTTCAAATGGCAAGAATAAAATAGCAAGATACACACCAGAAGAATCCTGGTCTCTGGTGTCGAGTCCTGGTGGATTCATAGACTGGAAAAAGCAGTGAAGACACAATCCATGCAGCAATTACGTTTATTCCAAAAGCAAAACATTTAGTAGTATAAACATCATTCTTGACAAACTGGGTTTTAAATGAAACACCTGCTTCATTTTCTGCTGGAGCTGTAGCCATGCTTGCTAATTGTTTCTTTACTGTAATAGTAATCTAATTAATATTTCAAAATCAATGAAGTAAAGTTTTTCTGATCAAACTGTTGCACAGTGTGGTTGTCACACTGGTGGGAAAATTCTTTTTTCATCACAATTTTCAAATATTAATTTTAGCACTAATGTAATGGATATGGGTGTAAAAGTGAATTAGTTTAAAACAATACACACACATTTATTGTGAAGGCTAAATTGCCAAATTTAAAGTAACTTTCCTGTCATTCTGGTGCAGGGAAATGCACGATGGAAATATATGAAAATGTGGACATGCAAAGACCTAGAAACAGACGTCCAAGCTCAGGTGTGCCTGCATGCATTGACAGAATTAAACATGGCACACGTCTTACAGGTTTCAGTAATATGAAGACAGTTCTGTTTGATTAAAAATAGAGCAACATTTTGTGGTGTATTTTGTTTGTTTGCTTTGTGATCATTGGTGGGTGGGGAGGAAACAGATACCATTCATCATTCATTTATTGCATCCTGATTGTCTTGGACTGCACGTGAGTTTTGAAGCAGATCACACAAGCCCTCTACTCTAACCTCTAGACTGCTGCTGTGAGGCCACTTCTAGGCCATGTATAATAATACATGAAAGATTAAGAAGTGTTGTATGCCCCTTTGTCATACCACACACACACACACACACGCAAACACTTCTGCCTGTACCTGCAACACCCTTTGTGCTCTCATCTGCATATCCCTTGCTCTGCACTATAAATTCCACCAGAAACGGGCACTTATACTTTCATAAATCTCCTCCTTGTCACTTTCAAATTACAGAGATTTATTCACAGAAGAACAGGCCTGAACAGAGTCGAGAGAACAAGGGAGAGTATAGAGAAGAAAAAAAGAAAAACACTCATGTCTTTATGACCCGGCACAGCAGTGTGGGGGGATTTGGAGTTGTGTGGAAGTGCATATGCAGCTATGTATGCTTCCACTGTACTGTATGTACATAAATATAATGTTTATGCCTCAAGTGGGAGTCCCCTTAAGCAGCAGACATTAATTTTGTGAGTGTGTCTGTGCATGTGTGTGTATACAATATATGATGTCATTCAGTTCTGGTCACTGATGATGATGATGTTGTAAGAAAAATGTTCCTGTAGCCAAAGTCAAACTGGAACTTCTGGATTATGTTCCAGAAAAAAGGGAATGTAATTCAAAATCACATTGACATTTGTAACAATGCTAAAAATCCAGCTGTGGAACACATAACCTTGGAACCAGCACACAGGTTGTGCAGCTCATTGGTTCATGGGTGAGTCTAGTGACCGTGGTTAGTTCAGACCATAGACTCTATATAAAGACAGCCGTAGCAAGGTCTGACGTCACCAGTCATTTTGTATCGGAGCCAGTTTGAAATCCGAAGTTGCAGTTCATGGTCGGCGCCATCTCTTTTGTTTTGAGCCAGGAGCTTCCGAATAAGGAGTGCAGGGTGTTGCCTTTCACTCCTTGGAAACACCTCAGACCCAAGCTAATGCTAGCTTACTGGGAACACAGAGTGCTGCACCCTTGAGCTAACGTAAGATACTTTAGCTAAATTATGCAAACAGGGCAGGTATCATAATCAAGTAACATAAACTCAGTGACTGTCAATCACAGTTGTCAATCAATGCCCACATGGCAGACATCAAAGCGACTATCAATCTTCAAATCTTAATGGATCAATAATTTCCAAAATGACCACCAGCACACTTATTAGAGGGCCTGAATTTAGCGATTGAGACAATAATGGCTTGTTTAAAAAAATTACTGACTTAGTATATGTAGGGAGAAGTTGACACTTTTTGAATTGGAGTCATTTGGAGCATCTAATAGCCGTAGGTGGCATTGTACTTTAAGGTACTTCCACATAGGCATCAAGCCATGGTAGTTGCTGCTTGGTTCAGAAGTGACTGTAATAATAGCCATACCAGGAGGTTAGACATTTTTACATAGCAGAGATTACAGCTAAAAAGTTTACTTGCCACCATTCTGCTACATTTTCACAGGAGCTTTATGTTTTTCACAAAAAATCACAATAATTTCTAATTGCAGGTGCTGTAAGAGCCATTTCTTTTTGAATATAGCAAAAATCCCTGGAACATGTTTTACTCTGGTAAACCGATGAAAGAAATGCTCAATGAAAGACACTGAGTTACAGAAGCTAGTGGAACAGCAGGACGGATGGAGGTGAAGTCAGACTTAACAACACCAACAAAGGTTTTGGTAATAATACAACCGCTTCTGTTAACTCTTTAGTGATCCATTCTATTCATGCATCATTTTATTCATGTACAGAAATTGAAAGAGCTTTTATAAGTTAATTTTAGTTAGGAAGACCAACTATCAAATTGCAAAAAACAAAAGCAGTTCAAAGCTCAAAACAAAAAGCTAAGATGTAAAGTATTTGGCAAGTTTGTGAGCTAGCATCGACAAACATCAAGATGTTGACAGGAGTTAGATCATTTAGTAGAAGTATCGTTCAGAGAATGAAACAGTTTTTGACTGAAACTTCATCAATAGCTTGTGAGCTAGTAAGCTACCTAAAAATGACACAAAAGAACACACGTCTACTGTATTTAATCCCACATGACTGACTGACTTTGTGTGTTGTAAAAGCACCTTGTGTATTCAAGCAAACCCACAAATCACTACAGTTCAATTTTAATACAATAAATATGGTAGCTTAAATTATTTTACAGTTATAAACTGCATTGTGAGCAGATCTTCCTCGCCTGCTTATTCTCCCCTTCTGTGCAACGCTATGACTTCTCTCACCCTCCGTTTCTCTGTCCCTCCTGCTTCTCCTCTTCTTCTGTCACTTTGTCAGATGTGTTATGCAGTTTGGTTAAATGGAGAGACCTTTGAAGTTGTAGTTAGTGAGCCGGCAGCTCTGTTCTCCTTTGTCTGTCTGTCGTGCTCTCTCTCTCTCTCTCTCTCTCTCTCTCTCTCTCTCTCTCTCTCACTGTAGGGAAAGACTGTGATTCATGTACTTCTTGTGAAGACCACCATTAATTTCATGTAATACAGCTTTTATCTCCGTCTCTGGGTGTGCTATCGCTTCTATTTTCTCTCTTTCTGACTGTCTCTATACCTCACTTTCTTTCATTCTATGTCCTCTCGGACTCTGCTCCCTCGCTCTTTCCTTGCTTGTACAGCAGCTTTATCTCTCCGTGTTCTCTACTCTCTCTCCTCTTCATTAGAGAAGGGTTCATGACATGTTTGTCCCCTCTATTTTTCACTGTCTATCATAAGCATTGCCATTTTCTGCCATATACTCTCAACCTTGATTTTGTTACGTTTATCATCATCACCATCATCATCATCATAACAGCATCTCTCATTATCATCTCATCTATCTCAATAATTATAAATCATAATTTATCTCAGTCATTTAAATAATCAGAATCATCATTATCACTTACAATTTTCATCCTCATCATTAGTGTCAGCATTGTTATTATTATGATCATAACATCACTGGAAACATTACCTTCATAATAATAATCAATAATCATCATAATCAATAGAACTGTTGAAAGCATCCAGATTCTCATCATCATCATCATCATCATCATCATCATCATCATCATCATCACCACCACCTGATTCACTGAAAGCATCCAAATTCTCATCTTCATTCTCATCATCAGAATCACAAAAATCTTCTCTATCCTCATACTTTTCCTCATCATCATTATAATCCCTGATGTAATTTGAATAATCTAATCAACTGCCATCCTTACAGGCTTCATAACAATTATCATCATAATTTCAGTCATTATCATTTACATAAAAAAATATACATTATTCTTCATCACAACTAATGTTGTCAATAATTGGGTTTGTGTGCGTTATGTGTATCTACATGATTGGCATAATCATCATCATAATCATTAGCATCAACACAGTTTCAATATTGGTACTGTCAGGAATCACTACCATAGTCGTCTTGTCATAAGAAGCCCTAAACCCCTTCCACACACACACACACACGCAGACTCACCCCATGTCACATCCATTGCTCTTGATTGCTGCCCCTCTTCCCCTCCCCCTTCACTACCCCTACAGAGCCTGCAGTGGCACCAAGCCGTGCAAATGTCAGGGGTCAAGTTTACATTGACGCTAAAGTGCTGGTCACCCTGGGCAATGGTAAAGGTCGGCACCATGGCAACAGCTGGTTGATATTGTCGTTGGGGAGGCACTCATGAGTCACCGCTCCAAATCCTCCATGTGGCATTAACATCATTTTCTGATCTATCTCTCTCTCTCTCTTTCTTTTCAGATGCCATCTTGACAGATCTGCCCTGCACTGGGTGTGAAGGAAAGGTCAGTTCTTAAAGTTAACACAGAAGTTTGCTTTTTTTTTCCTGATACTTTTCTGGTGTGTGATGCCGTGTGAAAATGAAGAAGGTAAAGGATAAAGTTGGGTTAATAGCATTATATCATTTACTAGTAACTTGTGCAAATTCTGGAAATAGCATGTGCAGTGAAAGGAAATCCAGATTTATTATAACCTTAATGAAAGTGGGATTTGATGTTAAAATAGCTGAAGGTGGGTTTCACCCTATTTATTCAACCACCAGAGCCTACATGTATGCATTGATTAGGAGTGGAGGGTTCATCTAATAAACAGTGCATAGACAGTTCTACCAACAGTGATGCATCGCTCACATATCAAATTTCCTGTAAATACAAGCTGTCATCTGGGAGAAACCATTCACGTCACTCTGCTAGTGGTAATTACCAGCAAGACATGGATTTTTTTTTTTTTTGTAGGCTATAATGTCTTAAACTTGGTGTTATGTTAATGAAATGTGTGACACACGAAGCAAACATGGCTAATGCTGACAAGAGAGGGAAATTAAAATTAAAATCATCAGCTATTATCGCTTTAATACCCTGAAACTTTACATAATAAAAAGCAAGTGATATCTGCTGTAGTTCATTATAGCTAATTTTATGTATCTTATCTATTTACCTTCTAATATGATGTGAATGACATAATAATAACTTAAGTTATTTATTTGCACTATTCCAAAGAGTTGAAAGATGCTTTGCAATAAAAACAGAATTTAAAAAAACTAAAAAAAAACACTTTCCACAGATGGTTTAGCAGTGTGTAATGTTGACCTCTGGAGTCCAAATTCACAAATATGAAGTTTGCAGTACACACCATTACACTTCAACGCAACTGTACACCAGTCATCCTCATTACAATCTATATTCACAATAAAACAAAATCTAATATCACACACTATACTCACTGTTCATTCTAATTTATAGTTCAGTCAGCTCATGTGGATTGGATTGTTATGTGAATGTAGAATATGCACAGTGTTGATATTTGATATGTAGGCTCTGATCTTGTTACTCCCCACAAGAAAACTTATTTATGTTTTGGTAATTAGTATTGGTTGATTATGATTGGAGTACTGTAATGAATTAAATAAATTGAACCTTGAACTGAAACTTGAGCTCAGCCAGCAGTTAGTGTGGAGTGATGATAATCAGTTTCCCCCATAGAATGAGAGTTGACTTCCTGTTCTAGCGAGCAGGATTCGTCCGATATATTTAACATTTTTTTTATGTAATTGTGGCAAGACCTGCGACATCAGTGCCACTGGGAAATGTTTCTAAGATAAGACTGTCCAGGGATAACCATGGACTATTAACTGGCCAGTCATCTCGGGACCTGGTGAGTCCAAGGTAGTTGGTAGCCCCACTAGTTACAGTTCAGTTCTGGAAACTGTAGGTATTATTTGATAAATTGACCACTTAATTTTTCTCACTTAAAAAAATTCAAACAAAATAACAGTTGTAGTATGAAAACTGTAATGTGTAGCTCTACGTTTGATCATCCACTGCCAGTGTTGCATGCTGGGATACGTGTGCACCCAAGATTCATAGAGGCCAGCTTCCAATATTTCCCTTATAAAATGGACAGAGGAGAACACTCTTGGACATTTGGTCTATTCTTGGCTAAATACTGACTTTGAATTGTGACAATTCTCAGGCTGTGACGGAAGTCTACAATATCACGAGTACCGAGATTGAGAAAGACCTTCTGACTCTCCATAACTAGTTTTCCCATCATGCATTTGCCAGTGGAAGCTGAACATTTTACCAGCTCTGATTTTGCTCTCACTGTAAAGTCTCTGTTTTTACATTGCCTGTTGTATGAGTGCATTCATACCCACAGTGATTTATCATTCACCATTAGCCTGCATCACAACAGGCAAGGAGGAAACTGGAGGGTCTGCACCTTCCCAAATAGTGAGCTCAGCAATATCTTACTATGTTTTTTCACTTTCTCCCTATTCCATGTATGTCTTGCTCTTTCCATCTCTTTGTTTATTCTTATAGTGAGAGTGCATTCAAGATTTCAGCAAATGTGCATTTTAAACAATAGTCCCAATGCTCAGTAATAAAAGATATATAAAAGGCAGTAAAACACTCCAAGCAGCACCGTGAAACATATTTACATGGTCTTACTCTGGAAAGGATGGGAGAAGCACTTTACATGCAAACTATACAGAGTGTATTTAAATGGTCTCTGTATTCATGCCGGTCCACTGTCTGTTCCCAGCCTTTACTGATTCCCTTGGCCTTTGTTGTTCCCTCTTACTGGCAGAATGAATATCTACACTCTGCAGCACCACAGGGGGTCTAATGTGTGTGTGCTGGAGGAAGGAAGGGAGTGTTTAGACAGCTAACATAGGTGTAGAAACACCAGAGCAGCAACCACTCATACACTCTGACACACAAGGGTTAATATGGCCTCCAGCCGTGTGGCGTGGCTGACTGGCCCACCTTCCATCTTGCCCAGCCAGGCTCCATGCTGGGCACGACACGCCTGCCTGACAGTATGCATCCGCCAGGCCACAACGGCTCACATATGGAAACCTTCCACCACCACCAGAGAGGGGGGGCAGTGGGGTTGAATAGAGAGCTGTACTGTAAAAACAAATGCATTTCATGCTGCAGAGGTTATTTAGGGGTGTAGAAAAGTGTGTCAAAAGTTGGGTAAAAAGTATGTCTGTATGTAAGTTGGGTTTAATTGGAAATGCATTTTGGGAAGCACAGTGAGCCCTCAGGTGTGTAATTGAGTGATGGTGAATAATTGGATGGATCTGCACTGGGAACACATTCGGTTCCTGTACAGTGTGTTGACAAGATGCAGAACAGAGTGTCTGAAAACAATGCACTCATATGGAAACCTCCAGCTATACAAAGATCAATACTGGCTTTCAAAGGATTTGAACCCCTAACAATCTGTTTGAAGAAAAAAATTAGACCACAGCTTACTTTACAGTTATTGCACGCAGCTTAATAAGAATGTAGAATGATGAAAATCAACAATGATAAATCAAAAGAGGTCAGCACATACACAAAAGTACTTAACTATATTTATTAATAATTTTTTGTTTTTTTCTTTTTTGAAATTGAATTCATGTTTATTCTACAAAGACATTGTAAAATAGCCTGGACAAAATTATTTGTACCCTTTAGAAGTTGGATGAAATAATTGATTTGTAGTGATACTTTAAGCAGACTATTGTGTTTTAATTAGTATCACAGGTGTTTTCAATCTTATAATCACTCATGCAGCCAGTTTAAAAGGAGATTTACTTTACTTACTCTGCTGTTTTGTGCCACTCTGTGCATCACACTGAACATGGAAAACTAGAGAGTGGTCTGACGACATTAGAAAAAAAGTAATAGCCAAGCATGGTCAACGTAAAGGTTACAAGACCATCTCCAAAGAGCTTGATGTTCCTGTGACCACTGCTGCCAATATTATTAAGAAGTTTAAGGCCCATGGAACTGTAGCCAACATCTCTGAACTTGGTCGCAAGAGGAAAATTGGCCTGAGATTGAACAGAAAGGTTGCTTGAATGGTCAAGAAAGGATCGAGGAAAACTTCAATACAGATCCAAGCTGATCTTCAAGTTCAAGGTACAATAGTTTCAACCCACACCATCCTTTACTGTCCGAATGAAAATGGGCTCCATGGTAGAAGACCCTATCTATCTATCTATCTATCTATCTATCTATGCACATTACACTTCACTACACATGACAGAAATAGACTTGGAGTGTAAAAAAACAGAGTTCTCTGTGTCCTTTGTCATACAATACAGAGCGACAAGAAACACAATCAACAGGTCCGCCATTCTCATTAGGAGTTGTGACATGATGTCCATTCTGCACAGCGTGATTGGTTGATGCCTTAATTCGTGGTGCAAAAGCTCAGAAAAATCAGCCTCAAAAAATTAACGTTGCTTTTTCATCGCATAATATTTGCATTCTGTGTTAAAGTACTCATGACAAAAACAACAGTTCGAAAAAGTATATTGATGTGCGAACTAATTGCATGAAAAAGATATTCCCGGTGTGTAAAGGCCTTAAGTAGAAGAAACTCTAAGGAGCAGGGTGAGTTCCACTGAAAAAGTTCTATTTGTCAGGGTGGAGATGGTCCATACAATATCCTGCCAAAAAGAGGGTACTTATTCCCAATCATATAATGTGTATGAAAGTGCACCAGCGTGCCAGTTGCCTGCTGGGCAAACAATAAGAAAGGGAAGATAAACCCATGAGATGTCATGTGTTGAATGACAAAAATGAATAATGAAAAATTAGTAAAATGAATAAATTGTTGATTAGGATTCTGTGTTTTGACAACCTTGGCACAATCTATCTTTCTTTCAATTTGAGACATGGGCATACTTTTGAAGGGTGACAAAACATTTTGAAAAGAGTTGAAATTGATATCAATGGAGAACAAAATTGCAAAGAGAAAAAGAGAGAGAAAGCAGGTATCTAGGTTGAACTGTGTCAACCTAGATAAATAGTGGAGATGGAATCTTGAACTTAAAAAATATTTCTCTTTGCTCCAAAAAACTTTTTTTTGGCAAAAAATCATAACAAATCAGGATCATGTTCAAAATAATGTACTGCATAGGTGGTCATACTGAAAACTGTGGCATCTCTAAAATGATCATTATTATTTTAATGTCTCAGGTGACATGTTCAACTTCATTTATCTACATGAACACTGTTTGAGTGATTCAGCACAGGATTACACGTCTGTGTGCTATTTGCTTTAAATAGCTCTAGTGGATTTCTCTTCCATTTACAATCTACTCTCATGTGTCTATGCTTTTGTTTTGTTTTTTTCTATTTACATGTTTAGAACTAAGAACAGATCATATGGCTATTATTGATATTAGTAATCAATTCAATTTTCAGACTGAAAGGGTTTTTTTCTTTTAGGTGTCTTTTAATTTGTTTTGTGGTAATGTTCAGTCACAAACTATTAATCAATTTGTATATCTATCTGTCAGATAATCTTAATTTCTACACAGTTCTGCCTTCAGATTTGACCATCTTAATGATATTTCAGCAAACCCCAAATACAACATAACACAGAGAGAGAGAGACAGATAGCTAGATGGAGAGGTGAGTGACACCAGGTGGTGTGTGTGTATGTGTGTGTATGTATGTGTGTGTGTGTGTGTGTGTGTGTGTGTGTGTGTGTGGAGTGTAGCCATCTGCAGTTCATCACTCCTTCTCCAAGTCTCAATCTTCCTCTCGTCTCTAGCATTTGGAGGGACTAAGGTCCCTGATGCCAGCAAAGGTCAGAGCCAGTGATTTATTGGTCCTCTTCTGGGAGGCCTTCTGTGGACCTGAGATGCCTGCCGTGCCCCTGGATCACAGCCAACATCCCTGACACCAACAACATGCTGCCAGCAGACAGATCTCCTATTGCTTATCACAGGCATATTTCATATTGTATATTTATCTAATGAATTAACTTTATCAATATTAACAGATACCCTGGCATGGCTATTTATGAGTTCAACATAACATGTCTGTAAAATGAGTGAACACCAATAGCTTCTCACACTAGGTTGCTGCAAAGTTGAATTCGATGTTGTCAAACTGCATCTGAGGAGCAGGCATACCTACTTTATGATATGTTTTTACATCACAGGTGTTACTTGAGGGTCAAGGATTGTTGCTGAGCTTTATTTCACAGTTATATTAACTGGTATGCTGAACAGAGAGCTCACTGAGAGACAATCATAAGAAGACCACACAGTTTGAATGAAAAAAGCATGTTTGTGCCTAATATGGAACTAGTTAGCATCTCTTTTTATTTTGTATTCATATTCGTACTTTCTGACAAAACAAGAAAATCATTCAGTATGTGTAACAATGCGTTCTGAAGGTGCTGAAAAGGTCCTAACTGCCCAAATATCAATCAATGCAGTGTCATTTGTCGCTATTCCAGGTCGGAGTTCAATTCATTCCCTGGTTAGCTTACAGCAACTGTTGGTTTAGCTCAGCTCATCCACATGCCAGCTCATTTCATTTTTCACAACTACTTCTGTTACTTCTTGTGTGTAAAACTGAGTGCAATCGAGTACAACACCATGAATGCTATAAAGAAGAAACAGTTGAAAAATGTGTGTGTGGTTATCCCCATTTCTAATTTGATGATGGCAGGTTTTTGTCTCAACTTTGACTTTGGCTATGTGGCACAGGTATGTTGAACAATGTTTTTTTATGACTTTAATTTATTTAAAGTATATTGAGACCTTACAGCTCATGAGTCATGTGTTCAGTATGATGCTTATATGATGCAGTCACACTGTGCAGGTGAGCCAGCTGATGTGCAAAACTGATTCGCTGGTAGGAAAGGTGTGGGGTGTTTTCCCATACAGTACGTCCAACTACTTCAGATCAGTATCTGTGGTCAGAGAGGCAAATTGCATGACCACAGTGAATGTGGTACATGTATAACGGTGAGATAACGGTGGCTCTCAGTCCCCCATCTCTCATACCTTTTACATCACAATGTTTGCCCTCAGATATTACTGATACAATATCTTAACTTGAAATTGAAATATGGCTGTATTGAACTAGAGGTTCATGATCACACGTCTGCGATACATTCAAAACCAACGGCACAAATTTAAAAATGCACAAGGATAAAATTCTTATAAAGTGAGAACTTGAGCATGGAAATCGTTCACACAAACAAAGAGCTGCAGCTACATTATTCCACATGAATAAAATCCAGACAGTGAACCCTTCTGTGTGGTGACTGTTTAATTTTTACTGGCAGCTATGTTTAAAGCATTTTTATTTTAAGCTTCTTGAAACTATAAATGATGAAAGGAAATTGAAGCCTGTAGCTAATTACTCTTTAATATTTAATTTTGAATAAGGAAATTATTAGGATATGGCCTTGTGATGCCAAAACCTCATCAAGTATGGACAGTGCCTTGCCAAGTCAAAAACCAGAAATGTATGCAAGTGAATTAACTCCTGAAGTCTTCCTACTTGGCCAATCAATGATATTGATCAGCCGTTAATGCCAGGGGGAAATCATCGATTGTCCAGCCTGACATGACAAGGTCTCCTAAAAACACTCTAAAATGTAAATGTTGAATTGAACTTTTTAAGTGATTTTGCAATGCAAGTTGATGTGTGTCTGTTGAGGATCTAAACTTAAAAACAAAATATCATTAATACATGAATTCATGGAGCATTTCCCAGTCACTCCTCGGAGCCCTTCCACTAATTGTGCAAACAGTCAAGTCTTTAAAACACTATAACAAGACGGTGTTGATCATTTTTTCAGCCTGACAAAGACAAATGAGTCTGTTTCTGTCTGTCTTTCTTTCTCTCTGCACCTAGTTTTCTGTCCAGGACATAATTAGTGGAAAATGAGAAACAAAAAAGCATAAAATCCCATGAGGCCTTGCAGAGTGCTTGGCCTACAGGAAATAGATAACCACTCCTACCAAAGGATTCTATGGACATTTATGTCAAAGTCATTGCAAAGTGCAAAAATTAGTCATATTTTTTCCATGATTGCATTGTAACATTTAAAAACACACTATGATACAGAGCAATCTGACAAGTGGTACAAAGTAATGTGATCATTTTACATGTTGGTCTCATGTCTGAATGAGTGCCTGAGTCCGGACAGAGTAACATTTCTGTAACATTTTCAACACAGTGCAAAGCTCAGTTCAATGCCGTCACATTATGAGGACTGTATAACATGAAACACTGTTCCTAACTTAAAGGTGCCCTGTGGAGTTTTCTTGTGAACGGACAAATTTATGTGCACACCAGATGCCAAATATCTGCTCAATATTTTTCTGAACGGTCCTGTCATGTCTGAATAAAGCCACAATAATCATATATACCATGAACACCTATGTATGACTGACAAAAAAGCCATTACTTTAATAGATAGATGAAACCAGCAACATCACGTATTCCATGTCTGCAAAGGGCTATAGATTCTGTAAAGTCTCTATGTATGTAGGCATTTATTGATAATTGATGGGTAATTTAACTTTATATTATAGAAGCCAAAGTATATTCATTAAATGAGTTTAAAACGAGATAAGTGAGCAAATGTGTCATCTTTGTTGCACCTTTCTAATGTCTGCTTTCTTTTTGAATTTCCATTACATTTACTTTGAATCATTTAGCTTCAATGCTATTATCCTCTTCCTCTGCTTTTTCTTCCATTGGATTTTCTTATTCATTATGACTTTTGAATCTTTTTCAAGAGTGACACTCATAATTTTACTTTGCACATCTCAGCGTCAGAGCTTACAACTATCTCGACTGGCAGAAAAGCCTTTGACAAAGTGTCACCTCAGTGAAAAGCAGTGATTTCTGGATGAACTAATAGATTGGACCATTATCTAACACGAGCTATTGAAGGTATAAATTCATTACATTACAGCTGACACGAGTGGTGCTCGCCTCTGAGCTATTTAATGTTAACGCACATTCCTTTCAATTATAAATGCGGTTATTTGGTGTAGGCCAATGGTATTTTATTGAGAAAGTTGCAGTAAAGGAATCTTTTTTTCCCTCGTTCCTGCATTGTGACACGCGTGCAAACCTTGACTAGATAATATAGTTGCGCTCTGACTAGAACACACAACCTCCCTCTCTGCTTTCTGGCAGCTCGGAGAAGCTGCCTTCAGTTGTTTTTTTTTTGCTGGAGGCTTGTATAGTTCACCAGCAACAGCTATTCATGAGCAAAGAACGGAAACTCTGCTTTTGACTAAGGCGGCAATAATGTGTGGAGTGCAACTGCAAGGTCTGTGAAGGTTCCTGCAAAACACAGACAAGAGAAATGTCAGGAAAATAAATAAAGATGTAGTTGTTTGCATGAGGGGGTGTGGCATGTGCGTACTCATCTCAATGGTGAAAAACAACCCTTGACCTTCATCACGGTGGTAGTAACACTTGACAAGAGCTCAGTCTGAACTCTCTTTAAAAGGCCTTTGTGTCTTTAAAGATACTTTTAGCACTGTGTAATTCCACTTTTCAGTAAAACCATTTCCATAAGCTTATTTGTTACACTATAGCTGCAAGGTTTGATTTCATGGTTTGCTTTGTTTTTTTTTTTATATGACAGAAAATTTTGACAGTTTGAAGACCTTTGGTCAGTTGTATACAGTCAAAAATGTTAGGTCAAAAATTCAAGGCTGGTCAAAAACATGAAAAGAATATTTGAAGGACAGAAACATATTAAATTTGAAGTTGAAATAACATCTATGACTCAACGCCAGCTGAAAGAGGAACGCCACCGATTTTACAGTCTGTTGAAAGTCTGTTTACAGGTGTAAGGGACTACTACTGCATATGTGAATAGTCTAAAGCCTTGTGTGTGTCCAGAGGGAGCTGTGTGAAATCTGATAAATTGCCTCAAGTGATGTCGTTTGAGTCAGTGTTAGTTGGGGCTGAAGACTACAATTTTTCAAATGAATAAAATCTGGGGATGTGGAGATAGAAAGAAGTGTTACCAGAACTCTGTAGCTGCTCCTCATCTCTGGTGGAGGCTAGCAGCTCCAGGGTACATTAACCACCACAACCACTCAAACATTACTCCTGGTGAGCTTTGGTGAGTACTTACTGATTTACAAGTACAGAAGATTCATAAAGTCAGCAAACTGTCTCAGGCACAAATATGTATGTTGAGTTTACATATTTGCATATCTAACATGGCTAGCTATACATAGCTTACATTAGCTACCATGAGCTACTGACAAGTAAGGCTGCAGCAGCAAAACCTGAGTTAAGTAAACATGCATTTTATTGCTTATTCTTTCAGCTTTTCATTTGTAAGAGAAATTTTCTTTCATAAATGACATAGTTTGGCTTTAAAGACAAGAAGAAGAAAGGAATAGTTGAGCATTTTAAGGAAATATGTTTTTCCACTTTCTTTCTGAGCTTGCTTGCTTCCTGTCTTTATGCTAAGCTAGGCTAACCACGTCCTGACCCCAGCTTCCTACTTAACATACAGACATCAGATTGATTTCAGTCCTCTTATCTCGCTCGTATAAGGAGAGTGTGTCTTCCCAGATGTTAAACCATTTCTTTTAAACCTTGGTAGCCATGGGTGTGCCTGCGCCACCTAAATGTCAAACTGGCACACCCAGCATAATCATGAAAGAGACACAGCCAGACCACCCTGATTGATGTAATTTTTGAAATGTGACAGCCTGTGTAAGTTAATGATACTTCATTTCAATGAAAAACGAGAGCATGGACAAAAATGTCAAATACACCCTCTTGTGTCTCGTATCTTCACTCGCTTTGGTTTGTCTATCACTGTCTTACCTTGCAAGGTAGCCGATTCGTGACGCTGATCGGTCCGAACTGACGGTGGTTCAGACACAAGCGCATAACTTGAAGCCTGACACGATGGGCTGTCGTGTGATTGCATGATCTTGTGATCTTGTGAGTCCAGCTACCTTGCAAAGTAAATCATGTCATGGTATAGAGTGAAACTTCAGCTCTGCGTAAAATATAACAGATTCATTTACATTCTAAGCTCAGTTAAATACAGTATCCACACTATCTTGGGACATTTCTATTACTTTTGTGATAAGTATGCACGTCTTTGGATTTAAAGCAATGTATGGTTGTGTGGTTACCCTTGCTATTAGAAAATTATATTGCAGTTGCCACAAGTCCAAGTTTGACATTGCTTTTATGCAATAGTAGTGCTATAATGTTATTGGGGAAATCACTGCAGCCTTAAATGAAGAAATAAGTTGCAGCTCACCTCCGCCACCTTATTTCTTGAAACTATCACATGTTGCTAAGCAACAGTAAACAAAACCAGTAGCCTGCTAATGATATAATGTTGGCAAATACTAAAACTAACGAGAAAACAAGTAAAAAAAACAGTTATGTTTGATCTACAGATCACATTGGTTCTTGCACACTTTATATCCCACAGGCACTCCTAAATTAATATCTCTGGCTATGCTACTGAACTGAAGCATCCACCTTGTGTCCATGAATGAGTGACTGACCACAGCTTGTGATTCTGGCTGTTATCTGGGAAACAAAGGAATTCCTTGATTACAACTTTCTGTCTCGTTTTTTTCCAAAATAGCTCAATGTAGGACATGGTATAAACACAGTACACAGCAAACCTGAATGCACACTCACTACCCTGTCAACATTCAAGAAGATTCATGATTGCATAGAGTCTATAAGGTAAAAAAACACTTCTTTGAATGTAGTGGAAATATTCCTGAAACTACATCCCTGCCAAAATGCCTTCCCATCCCCCAAATTAAAGAGGCTCTTATATGGCTGTAAAATACTTCTTGGATTTAAGGTGGCACACAACCTTACTCTAAACATTAATCGAATAGAGGGCTTTCAAATCTGGCATTTTACCGCGGGAAAAGACATACTACTTTGCTGTCATGTGAATGAATGGGAGAGGCATTTAGTGACAAAGAGGTGGCCTTTTCCCTTTGCCGTGTAATTCGAAGGCAGGGGGAAGATTGTAGCTTTATCAAACTCTCTGAATGGCTAAATGCAATAGTTGCATTAACACTCTGAAAGTGCTCATCATCCCGGTATGACAGAAAAGGAAGGAAGGGAGGAGGTGAGGAAGCAGGAGACAAGGGGAGAATGAGGGATAGGTTCACCGGTAGAATAAATACTGAGAAATGTTGCAGAGGAGGAACGGAAGATTTATTTCCCTGCACATCCACATGATTAAATTAAATTCAGGGATAACGAAATGACAAAAAAAGAGAAAAAAATTCTTTCCTGTTCTTGTTTGTCATCCCTCTCTCCATTCGACAGATGTCTGAGCGGTTGTTAACATCCCTCCTTTGCCTGATGGGGTGAAAGAGATCTGCTGCTCCCCGGGACAGAGGAGACCTCATTTTTATATGTGAACGGCTGTGAACACCGCTGAATGACACACTACAAAGGTTGGATGTGCCGCTGCCCTTTCTCTCTTAAATGGTACGTTGGCATTTAGCTTCACACGTGTCAGCGGAACACACACCTCTCAAGTATTTGCACCCAAAATGTGTGGAAGTGTGTGCGTCCACATCAACACGGAGGATTTTTATCAGTTCCCAGAAACAGGAAATAAGGAAGAGAAAAGTGTGCGCGTGTGTGTGTGTGTGAGTGAGGGAGTGAGAGAGAGAGAGAGGGTGATAAGACAGAGAGGAGCAAGAGAGCAGATTCACATGCACATTACATTTCACAGAAAGACAATTTACATTTTGAGTCCATATTATGTTAATTTTGAGTGGCCTCTCAAGATAATTCTATTACACAGATAGCTCTTCCATGTCGTCCAGGGCAGAAACATCATTTCACCCAGGAACACACACCTGCTGACGAGCGCCGCAACATGACAGAAAACAAGGGCTAGGCAGGTGGGTGTGTATCTGAGTTGTGTGTGTGTGTGTGTGTGTGTGTGTGTGTGTGTGTGTGTGTGTGTGTGTGTGTGTGTGTGTGTGTGTGTGTGTGTGTGTGTGTGTGTGTGTGTGTGGGGAGGGAGGATGTGTGCTCACGGATGCCTGCAAAGAGCAACTTATCTAAACAACTTCTGATCCAGTGAAATGTTTTATCAGTTTCTCTTTCAATACAGGATGTACTGCCAGTGAGTGCGGTGCACAGTATTATAGCTTCTAGGAAAGCATATCACTGCTGAAATCCCACAAGCAACCAAACTGCTGTAATTCACTGTCATTCTCCCACAATCCTCTACTGGCTCAGCACTGCAGCCCAGGAAGTGTAGCCTTGGATGGCTTAAAGTTGAACAGATTCTTATAGGGGAAAGTTTGCTTGTCAACACAACTCACAAGCAAACAGAAACTAGAATCCAACTCAGAATATGTTGTTTAATCAAGTCTACTCAAATTTGATTGATTTTAAATCTTCCACTGTCAAAATTATATATTTCCGTTGGACTCATGGTGAACATTTACAGGGAAAAACAATCAACAAAAAGATCATAATCAATTCTGCATTCTTCATCTTTCCTTGTCCAAACCTTGTACTTGCCCACATTACCCACAATGCAACTGGACTCACTCAACTGTGCAGATTCCGGCGTTTTGCACTAGTAGTGCCCAATGTAGCTTCAAGCAGAGATGAGGAGCGGGCTACAGAGGTCTAGTAAGCTCACCTTTCTAACTCAACACCCCAATTTTTCAGACACACACTACAGAACTAGTCTGTCAAAAGAACTGACTATCTATTCATGCAGCTCTGACCAACATACAGGAGCATTTTTGGCTCATATTTTATTGTTTTTATTCACTTTGAAAGAGGCTTTTAACTACATTCTTGATCAAGACAGTGATGAGGATGAAAATGAAGAACAGACAGAGACAGAGGGAAACAGAGGACAACATACTCATAAATTAAATTTGCATAAATTAAATCCAGAAATATCCCTTTTCAGGGGATTTTCCTCTTCGTTACCATCACATATTTTTTTTCAGCCGGTGCTGTATTGGCCATACAGCCAAATGTTATTATCCTTAATATAGTGCTAGAATACATTTTTTTTAGAGTATACCTTTAACTGTCAGGCACTGTGACAATTTTGTTGTGTCTTGCTGAAAATAAAGTCCAAGCCCTTCGTGTTTCTCTGTGGCTTGTCAGAGGCCACTTTCTCTGGCCCCTCCATCTCTCTGAGCAAGTAGGGATCATTAATGAAGTGGCCTTCTCATGGATATTGACTAGCCTGTCAGCTGGCCTGCCACACTCACTAATAGGAGCCATTGGTCTTGGCTTAAGACCTGACAGAGGAGAGGCTGAAAAGGAAGAAAATGAGTGAGCGTGTTCCTTCACCTCAAGGTGGGGTTTGGCTTTAAACTTCAGCCAGCAAAGTTGCAGTCTGGGTCGGATGCAGCCAAGGTTTCTCCCCAAACAGTGCAGAAAACCTCCTGTTCCAGAGAAGAATGCTTACTGAGAGGTGAAAATACTGTCTTATAATGTCATTATTGCTTATACAGTGTAAGCAAAGGGTGTGGGTGTAGGTGCACAGCAAGCCAAGGAGAGCT
The DNA here is from genome assembly GCF_963924715.1 of Thunnus thynnus. NCBI lineage: Eukaryota > Metazoa > Chordata > Actinopteri > Scombriformes > Scombridae > Thunnus > Thunnus thynnus. Next base: position 4,271,805 of record NC_089530.1, read on the forward strand.
CATTAAAATAGATGTGGTAAATTGGCACTCTTTAGAGCCTGAGGGTTCTCTAGGACTTTTTGTGAATTTAAGTAATAATATGTGACATTTTCATATGAATAAATGGCCATCTATCACTGGTTGATATAACAGTGGTTTACTGTAATCAGTGCCATTCAATCCAGTTAAAGTAGGTTGAATTGTACAGTTGCAGTTCTAAACTGCAGATTTCTGGTAGGTTGTTACTAGGAAAACTTGTTTATACTCAGGAAGTGATGTTAAATTTGTGGGTTTGTTTGGAATAAACAAGAAAATACACCAATAGCTAGATGAGGATAACCGCAATGCCTGAACAAAGCGGGGAAGGAAAAAAAGGTCCATGCTGATGATGGGAAGTGCAGGAAAACAGTGCTAGAGCACTGTCAACTTAGTAACATCCATGCCAAAACTGACAACAATAAAAACAAGCACAAAATCATGCAATTCCACCATATACAATAGCTATAGAACACTTATGTTAAGGCTCTGACGTTCTTTGTAACCACATTGCAGGCTGCAACTGCATGTCCTCATCTCCGTATTGAGTGGTTATATGTTTTACTCCATGTCACAGGTGGACTAAGCCTTTGTCTGAGCTTTATTTCAACCTGACTTGCATGAAAGCACATGATTAGACAGGCACTGAAACTGCTATGCAAACTAACTTAATGCATGTGATTGGAAGTGTATTGACTGTCCATGATGTGTTCATGGTTGCAGTGCTGTGGGGAAAAAAATAAAATACACTTCAATTCAATCTGAATTAAAGAATCTGTATTGTCTGGATTATCAATTTAAAGGAATTTCTGTCCATTTATAGGTTTCACACTTGGTCAGTGGGCCATCTGGCCATAGAGAAACTGTTCTCAATATGTGTAAAATTTTCTAAAAAATTGTAAAATGAAAATGCATTTTTTGGTCACACGTCAGCCAAAATATTTTTATTTTTTCTTGTTTAAAGGGGACCTATGATGCTTATATCCAGCTCTATGTTTTTATTCTGTGACTCCACTAGAGTAGCTTTGCATGATTCACAGTTCAAGAAACTTAGTCTTAGCTCCTATCTCTTTAAGGCTACCCTCAACATGAGCCCACTCTGTTCTGATTGGCCAGTTTTCCGAAAGCCTGCCAAGGGACAGCCATATCAGCATTGTGTTAAGTTACCTCTGATGCAAACCCAACATTTCCTGCTTTACTGCTTCAAATTAAAAACTTTTAAATGACTAAATAACAGGAGACTTTTATTGTGAAGAATTTACAGGAAATTAAACATGTTCCTCACTAAATTAGTGGAGCTTTGTTAGTGGCTCTAAAACCAGTCAACACAACAAGATATGGAGATATTTGTAACTCTTTGTTGAGCAGTGATGATGATGTTTGATGAAGAGCTGCAGACAACCAACAGGTAAACTTCTTATTTTACTTTGCCATGCTGTGTAATGGAAAAACCCTCAGCGTGCCCGCTAGACTCAAGTCATGGCTTTGCATGACTACCCCCAAAACAATGGAAAAACACCATAATGTTAGTGAACTCACTTGCTGTGCATGGAGCAGATGACCATATAAAGAAATCTGTCACAAGCCAAAGTCAATTCAGGCTGAAAGTAGAAAAAAACGTTGGAAACTTAGCGTTCAGAGCAGTCTGAAGCCCGTGCTTTTTGCTCACAGGGATAACTTCTACATACGTTTATGTATATATGACTGAAAATAAGGAAAAGCATATTCCCCTTTTAACAACATAAGGGAACAGAGGAAAAGTAAGTATGAGGTATGCATGTGAATTGCACCCTTCCTGTGGGCGATGGGTCTACAGGGAATATCTGACTGGAGCTAAAATTAATCCAGACCTGACTGTTGGTTTTCTCCAAAATGTTGAATTTCCAGCATCTCAGTGAACAAACAGGAAGGGTAGTAATTTCCCTAATTTATTAGTAGTTTCACCTCCAACACGTTCACTTATACCATTGTGAAGTTTGTGCGTCGCTTGGTGAGCATGTAAGTCCAGTGAGGTCCTGCTTTATATTAGAGCACAAAAGTAAGGAACTGTAATGGATGTGTATTTTACAAAGATTACATAGTTCATGATATATCATTCATGAACTGTCAATGCCAAGCTTATAACTACCTCTAGATCGGAGGACCTGAACTGCAGTGACCATTTCAATTTTTATTCAGCATAAAAGCAACACCTAAAAGATTTAACCTGGTTTATGCTGATGAACAAAACATTGTCCATTGTTTTCTTCAACTGTAATTGATAGGGAAGACTGTCAAGTAGCAGTGTGATGGGAATTTTGAGGAAACTACCCTAATTTATTCTCTTTGACCCAAGTTTTAAACTACTACTACTACTTTAATGACAGCAGTATGGAGTGTTCTCCTCATTGGGACTACACTGTTGGTTTCAGACACTAGGAATCACTGGCTTGTTCCGTGCCAGATACAGTACATCTTAAATTTCTCAACATAATGACAGTCATTCCAAAGACTATCATTTCTAACATAATTTATGTTGACTTTGTTTGTGTTCATCAATCCAGAATTGTTCCAGAGACTTGTAGAATCAATGCCATGGTGGGGGAACACCATGTTTCTATGAATAAACTAACACATCAGTCCAAAATCTCCCACTGGTGTTCAACTGGGTTGAGATACAGTGACTATGAGGGCCCTAGCGTATGATTCACATCATTTTCATACTCATCAAACCATTTATTGACCCCTCATGCCCCATGAATTGGGGCATTGTCATCCTAGAAAAGACTAATCCCATTTTTATTGATTTTTAGCCATTGTAAAATAATTGCAACTTTACTGTTGGTTCAGTCTCACCACTCTCAAACATAATGGAGCATTTAGCAGCTAAAAAGCCAAATATTTAATATAGGAGTTGGTGTAGACCAAAACAAAGCTAAAAGGAGAGTGAATATTGGACTTGCATCCATCAGGTGTCCATAATTTCAGTGTTACTTTAGCTGCTGTGGCTACTTCCACAGAGCACTAACTGATTGGGAGGATTAAACATTACATATGCGCCTTGGAGAGACGGATACAATTACACCATTTTAACACCTTCCTATAGAATGCGTCTCAAACCCCTACCTGAGGTAGCTTGAGCAATCGGATTTCAATCCCTCTTGAATTCTTTATGGGTGCATTTATACTTAGCAAGATCGGATCGCTATCCAGCACGCCAAAGGTGCATGGTGTCCAGATGAATCCTAATATTGCTCTGTCCACTAGATTTGTTACTGTTTACTAAAATGTTTTCCTCAATTTTTCACACACAGCAAATTTGCATCTGTTTGTGTGTTTGTTTGTGTCTTTACATTGACTTCATACGCAGACACACCACCCCTAGAATTCGGTGTTGCTTACAACACAGAGTTTAAGTTTTCATTCAGTAATTGGGCTACAGAAAGAAGACCTTTAAAAAATGAAAAGACTGAACATTTAATTTCAGGACATCATGCATTTGGCTGAAAAGCAGCTGTTAAGCTGTCATAAAAAGGGAATTAGAGCCTGATATAATACAAGGAGACAAGAACACAGGGACAAAACCAGCCAAAATAAATAAACAGACTTCTAGGAAGATCAAGGCTTGGCAGAAAGTAAGGAGAGTACGGCAAAGGTTAGTTTGCTGGCCTTTCTACAGTAGATCACGGAATGTCTGCTGATGGGAGGGTCCCTGAGCAGTGGAGGGCTGAGTTAGTGTGTGTGTGTGTGTGTGTGTGTGTGTGTCAGGGGAAGGGAGAGGCTGATGAACTTCCCTTTCTATTAGCAGCCGACAGGGGCTCGCCAGCTCGGTCGCCAATCAATAGGCTGAAGGACAAGGGTGTCAGAAAAAATGAAAGACCCTTTGCTTTCCAGCTGGCTAAGAGAGGAGAGGGGACAGGAACAAGAGATAGGGTGGAAGACAGAGATGAGGAGACTGAGAGAGAGGGAGAAAGATGCTGGATAAAGAAATTAAGAATGAAACAAATAGAGAGTGTATGTGAACAGACGAGTGTGTGCATGTGTGTGTCAGCTACAGAGCACGTGCATGAATAACTTCTTCTGTGTGAGCTGTTAGTGTCGTGTGAGGAGGTTATCAGTCGAGGCGGAGTGTCTTTCCCCCTCTATCTTCAACTCTTTGTTTGATTTCTCACAGCTACAGGATCCCTGGAGGTCCACAGTTCGAATTGAGCACACTCAGCGCAGACCCCCAGGTCCAAAACCATCTTCAGGTCAAATAATGTGACTGGACCTTTCCTATCATCAATCAGATTATCCTGGAGAGTAAAAGCATTCAAGAATCCTGATGACTCCGGAGCAGCCAGAGCATGACATTGTATTTGCCAGTGTGTTTGAATTGTACACATGGACCTATTTTATTCATGCTTGACATGAAGAGACAACATCTAAATCCTTTGAAAAGCTTTCTATCACAGCAGATACACACTGATACTTCTCTAAACAGATGTTACAAAAATTACTATCGGACACAATGCAAAATATTATAGGGAATCATCAATCAACAGTAAAGTTGTAATGCAGGTTATATTTAAGGCACAGCTATTCTGCTTCATGAAATTTATATAAGCTTATGTAGCCTTAGTATGCACTATGAAGATGTATTAAGTTGGAAAAAATTCACAAACAGAAACTTGGATTGAACGTAAGATTGACAGGTACATCAAAACTGCCATAATAATTTTTTGGCCACTTGGGCACAACAAGCCCTTAACCCAAAGCTGATATATTATTGCCTATAGTTCATGCAAACATGTTAGCAAACAGTTGCTTATTTACACATCCAGCATATATGGAGTAAGATTAGCATTTTTTTGGAATTGTGTCTCTTGCTATCTCATGAATGTCCAAGATTCACTCTCTTTTAGCTCTGTTTTTGGTCTCCACCAACTCCTGAAAAAATATCTGGCTCTTTAACTGCTAAATGCTCCACTATGTTCACCATTTAGTCGCTAACTTTGTCTGTCTGCGGTTTGGTGTGAAAACAAGGTTGATGAGAGCTGTGAGACTGAACCAAAACAGTTAAGTTGTAGGCCATAAAAATCAAAACAGTGAGCTGAAAGGTGCTAAAGCAGGAAATTGAGGGATTATGCCATGTGCATTCATCACTGTAAGTGACACCTTGCACTTATCACATTCAAATATATAATCCATTTTAAATATAAAATATTGATTTGTACAGCTTCAAAGACATTTGTGAACACAAAAAAAAAAAAAAAAAATGGACAGATGATCCATATTTTGACTGAACTTTCCACCCTTAGGACCCTGGACATATGTCCAGCCTTCCCTTTCAGTGTCAATATTCTGTATGTGAAAAACACAGATTTCCGATGTGTTTCTACACAGAGCTACAAGACAAAACAGTAATGTTTCCATGCGTTTTCTGTTCAGACAGGATGAGACAAGAATTAATAAGAGTGATAGCTGAGTGACCATGCTAGCAGCTAATTGGAATAAAGCTTGGATAAATGGGATGTCACCTATAAGAATGGCAGTTCAAATCGATAATTTACATGTGAGGGTTTTGGCTCTAATGTACAGGCACCTTGAAAAATAAACCTGGTCAAAAAGAGCATACATGAACCGTTACGTTATACGATGTATCATGAATATTCAAAAGTTTTTCAAGATTAAAAAAATAAATCCCATGTTCTTAGTTTGGTGACAATGCATGTTTTAGACAGGGTTTTGTGGCATTTAGAGCTACCAGTATTTTCTCACTCAACAAGTGAAAATCACCAACCTTGGAGATACATGGTTTTGTCTGGACAACTATTTAACATTAAAATGTGTTTTTTGAATGAGTAGCTAAATAAAATGCTATTTAAATGCAATGAAAATACAATATGTTCTGCTTCATGTAAAGTAGTGGAATCATCTTTTTCACATGTAAAACATTCAAAAAGTCTTTTGTGTTTTTTCTTTAGTCTTATAAAGGAAATCCTGACATCAATATTTTGCCTGCGATATCCTGGATGTGAGTGCACATCAGCCCGTATGAATGTAACACAACAGCCTTTCCTCTGGCCCTGTCCTCCTGACTAAAAGCCTTTTTGACATGAATTAGCATGTCGTCCTTAAAAGGTAGACGGGTCCAATTTTCCTCTGAAAGGTCTGTCTGTAATAGGTACTCCTTCACAAATTCCAGCCTGCTCTAACCTTGAATAAGGACCCATATACTTTGTTTTTTTTCTCTTTCTCTATACCTCTCTCTCTTCTACTTTCTCTAGCCCTACTCGTTCTCTCCTCTCTGTGTAAAAAAAGAAAAAAAACAACATAAAAACACAGCACCCACAGAGAAAAAAAAACAACTTGTCATATCAAGGCGTATATTAAAAAAACACAACAACAAAGATTTCATTTCCATAATGCATTCTAATGGATGGGTGATGTGTTTCAGCAGGTGAGACCAGAGGGCAAAGGCTTCCCAGACAAACACAACAATAAACCTGACAAGCACCATTATGCCGTAGATATTACAGGCTGTTAGGGAATGGAAATGATGATAATTAGCTAATTCAGCTATAATCTCATTTGTTTGGCCTCACCTTTTGCTAATATGGCTTTGACCCTGACGCTGGAACGTTCCAAACGGCATAAATGAGAGTGCCAGGATGCTAATTTAGTAGGAATATATATTGGTTTTTGTATTGTTGTTGGGATAAATGTTGGTTTGTGTGTTTAAGTATGTGTGTTCAAGCTATGTTTTGTTATTAATGACATCTCTGTGTGATCAGGGAGAAATTTTGAGGCATTTTAGGGTGAATTTAAAGGTTGTTTTTTTTTTATTTCTCTTTGTTTTTTAACCAGCTCCTGCAGTAGAAACTTCTTGATTGGCACATGATGACCAGTCCTAAGGGGCCATTTTTGTTGATATACACAAATAGTGCACTCTATACAAATATGAACAGCATCCAAATGTTTGCACTGATGTTTTTTTCATCCAATTGACACAATTTGCCTCAAAAGTCACGTTTTCTTCTCAGAGTCATAAATCAGTCAAATCAGTCAAATCGAAACACACAGACATCATACACACAGTGCTAAAAAAGCTGAGCATTCTCTTTAATGTCCATCAACGATAAACATCCATAGTTTCGTAGAAATAAAAAAGGCATTCCTCATAGATTTAGATCTTGTCTCATAATGATCAGATTTAGACTTTGTTCTCTGTACAGAACTTACATGAACTGCTCAGAGCCAAAGCAGCAGGAGTTGTCATAGTGCAGGTTTGTCTATATGTATATGCCAAAAACATATTGTAGATAGTTTTTAGGTATTCAATATTCAGACATTCAGTGTGGTTTATTCTCAATTCATCAGTTTTCATCAGATTTGTTGTGCTGTGCAGAGTAAAGCTGACTGATGTCGCACAGCCATTATTCTAGCCTCATGATCCCATATGAAAACTCTGAGAGCAAACGGGACAATGATCAGCTGAACTCATTAAGTTATAGACCCTCTCAAAGATGCATGCAAAATGGCCACAAGACACATAGACACTTCAAACTAACTTTACATCCCCCTGGTATTCCTCCCATTATATACACAACCTCCAGTTTTTAAAGAAGAATCATGTGTATGGTCCAGTGCATATCTGTGGTGTATTTTCTGACTATTAAAACCTCTTATTTCCACCACTTCCATGTGGACCATTAACAGTTACACTACTTTTATTTAGACTAGGACACTTACTTTTTTGTTGTTTTATCTTTTTGTTTTTTTAAGGTGCAGTTCAACTACAAATCTTAATTTTTTAAAATTATTATAATTATGATTTCTTTTATTTTGTTGAATTTATTGCCATTTTGCATTATGTGTGAGCAGCTTAACTTCTACATATACATAGCAGGAGTGTAAATGGAAACAGAAAACCATTTAACACACCAAACCATAAACCCAAGCTCATAATTCTATAATTAACATGTTCATTCACAAATACACTCACAGTCACACACTCAAAACAAAAATGTACATCTGCATGCACGCACACATTCTTACCTTTATCATGCACTAAATACATTGACTTTTATCATGATGAACACACACACACACATGCGCACATATGGTCAGCGTCATAAAACAAAAACACACTTTCCTAGAAATACACACATGCATGCGTAACTTTCTTTCTTTCTTCAACCACATGTACCAATGTGCACACATTTTTATCTCTATCATAAAAACAAGCATGTGCAAATACTACCATACTACATAAACACACTTGCATGCACACACAAGCCACACAAATAGGAACTTTTCTTTGCAGATACCTCCACACTGTAATCTGCTGTTGACCAGGCACATTCCTCCAGCCCGGGCCGCAGCACATGGTGCTCAGTCTCCTCTCTAATAAACGCTCCATAGGCGCTGGGCTGCGGGCCAGGGTCCAGGCAGGGGGCCGGTGGGGGGGGAGGGTGAGGAGGGTGAGGGAGTGAGCCATGGTTATGTGTGTGTGTGTGTGTGGTTAGACCCAGGGCTTCTAACCGGCCTTTCATCCCATGCCAGCCAAGGCCGGGTGTGAGCAGCTAGGGGTTGAACTCCAGGATTTATTGGTTCCTCTGCTTCCCTGGTTCATATACTGCAAACCCATGATGCTGGGATAGAAGCAGCAGTTTACGATCCACTTCCCCGCTGCAACGCCACCGGATGTGGGTCTAAAAACCTCCCTCCCTGTCTGTCTTTCGCCTCTTTTGAATGGGACTACTATTATGTTGTGAGTATGAAATTTGCTGAAATCATTTGGCTCCCTGGATACAGCCGTGTAAAGCCCCTGACGAGTGACGACTTGTTATGCAGCTGAATGTTGAGCTTGCCGATTGGCATGTAGATTCATGGACAAAGCTCAGACTGTGGCATAGATGGGAGTGTTTTGATTGCAGCTGCTGATGAATGGTTGCATGTTCCCTGCTGTGTGCTGACTTTTTCATCTTCCCGCCGCTGACAGTGCAGGCTGCCGTTGTTGGCTGCCACTGTGTGCTGACTTCTCAGTCAGTGCTGTGGTTGATGCTGGTAGCTTCTTACAGACAGGCTTCCTGGCAGTTATGCCTCCCTCTGTGCTGGAGAGTCCCTGTTCAGGCGCCACTGTGGATGACGGTCCACAAAGGCACTGGTTGTACCAGCACAGGAGAAAGCTTCAGTCCATCCGTTCCATCCCGCTCACACCACACTTGCCAAATGACTCCTGTGCATCTCTTCAGTCTTAATATCTTTAGAATTTAGAAAAATCTGTTACACAGCAATCACCATGAAGTAAGTGCCCACACTTTCACACAGTCTAAACATTCTACTGCACCCCCTCCATTTGTCATGAGAGGAGGAAAAATATGCTTCTAGGGGAAGAAAACAAAAAAATCAGTTGACATTACCAAATCTATTCACTTTTATTAAAGGCATAGTAAAAATTTAGAAATTTACATTTGAAATTATGGATCAAATTGGTTTGTAAATGAAATTGGTGTCTGCGGCCTTTAGTGGCTTTTAGAGGCTTAGATCAGTGGTTCCCAACCTCTCTGGCTTGTGTCATTGTAAAATGAAGCAACATCTTGTGGTTCCTCATCATAGGTTATGGCTGCAGTGTGTACGTGAGTCGTTGCTACAATAACTACACTATGGTTAAGGTCAGGCAATTATCATGATTACGGCAAACTAACTATGGTTAAGGTATGGTTAGGGTTGGGCAACTAAAACTCTTGTTGAAGGTTAAGTAAAGTTTCGGTTAATATAAGTCAAATGTTAACTGCAGGACTGTGGTGGATGCAAACTCTCCTGCATGAAAGTCAGAGGTTCTACACCTTGCTACACACAGGGTGCACTACATCCAGCATTGATACTAAATGTTGGCATTGGATGTAAATTGTGAGATGAAATCATCCAATATGGACATAACTCTTAGGATACTGGACTGGATTTATTTTATCCTCCAACTCCCAGGTTCAGAACCACTGGCCTAGATAATAGCTGGTGTCTGCAAGGTTGTTGGTTTGACACCTAAGAATGAATCAGAAAATGCTGAATTTGACCAAATTTATAAGGAGTTCACCACATAAAGTATGTACATCATTAGATCTAATCTCTGTATGAAATTTCACTCTCTAGACTTCTCTAGATCACAAGCATCCGAAACCATTTGACCCTTTCCTGCGGCCTGAGAACCACTAGCTCTCTCTTGTCTTTTCATCAATGCTTCCTCTTTTCGTTTCGCTCCTCACTCGTGGCCTCCTTCCATCTCTCTTTTCTCCTCTCCATCTCACCGTCATCTCCTCCATCTTTGAACACAATCAAAGCGGGCCGTCTGCACTCGCCGCTGCTGTTCCGAAGTCTGCCCTAAAACAGTGACGAGCCCGAGGAGAGTGTCCCATAATGCACCTCTCAACAACTAACCCCCACCCCCCTCCTTTCCTCCATTTACACATGCTGTACCCCTCTCTGGCGCCCCCTCGACCTCCATCTCCTTTGTGCTGTGATATGAATGCACTTTGATGCCTAATAAGTGGCTCCGTCCTTTTTGACATGAGCAGCCTGTGCCAGCCCTGTTCAGCCAGTAATTAGCCTGCTCTCCTTACTTAGCAGCCGTGTACAAATTAGACCACTCCGCCTCTCTCTCTCTCTCTCTCTCTCTCTCTCTCTCTCTCTCTCTCCCTGACTTTCATTCATTCATGGGCACTGTCTGTTCTCCACTCCTTCTCCATCTTCCTCCCTCTCGTTTGTTTTAACTTCTTCTTTCTTTTCTTGCCCTCTCTTTCTCTTCGTTGTCGCTTCTTATCATGTCAGGTCGTGTGGATGACGAGCAAGATGTGTTTAATTAAATTCTAAATGGATTATAAGGATAGGAAGCTGCTGGCCCTCACTAGTTTAACCCTTTGAACCCCAGGATATTTTTGCTTAGTTTTCATTTACTTTATTTACAGGCCTATGGCATATAGCATACATAGACATACTCAAAAATGAAATCATCATCAACAGTAAGTTGTGCCAATTCACCACCAGATTGTAACTAACATGTCCTCAGTATTTGGTGAATCATACTGGTGAATAAACTGTTACAGTACTATATACCACTTCACATTTGATTGAGTAATCAGGTGTGGATAGCTGTCAAGGGTAATGATTAGTCACTACATCTGCTTACAGTTTGAAATGTACCTTTATTCCTATGGTGAAACGCATTTTGTTTGTTTGTTTGTTTGTTTTTTTACATGGTTCATAGAGAAGCGTAACAGATCAGTTTTGATTAATAATATAAATGGTACCTGACCTAACTTACTGGTTAGTCATTAGTGAATGATGTTCAGATGTGACTTAGTGAGTTATGACTGAGAAAAAAAGATGTGCAACTTTTGACACAATTGTAAACCTGATTGATGCTCGCCTGCTTCTCAGTCATGACTCATTCAAATCTAAACACAGATGTTCAGATTCCTCTGAATGAATGAATCTGCAGATCTACTGTGTCTGTTGAGGTAAAACTAGGAATTAAACCACTTAGACTTCATTGAAAAAAAACATTTCTAGTTTCTTAAGACTTCAGAACTCGCCTCATAGTCAATATGTTTAGAGAATTTCTTCTTTGTCAAAAGTAATCCAGCAGATTGTTGTCTTCACATTCAGGTATTTGTGTTGAGTTGAAAACTTGTGGACAAAGAAAGTCAAATTTCATAAAACTTTCTTCTTCTAAATATTACGTGTCCTAGTACAGTTTTTATGCCAAATGATGGACTTTCTGAGTACTCTAACCTATTTAAAAAATAAACTACAGTACATTATATGCTGATTAATATATGATTAGTGAAGACATGTAGGGACTATGCTATTAACCCTTTCAATAAAGCCTATAGAGCTGGAAGGTTAGGACTAGGGTTTAGCTACATTTCTGTTAAATATAATTTAGGTAACCCATAATGATTGTCGCAAACATAGCACCATGTTTGGACAGTATTTTCCACATCAGAGCACACAATTGCCAGAGTACAGAGCAGGGTAAATTTGGGGGGTGAGTGGGAGGCAGCAGAAGTGATGAATAGGCACACATACACAGACATACAGACACACCAGATCTTTGAGTGCTGTGCTTCTCCAGCTGCCCTGACGACCAACCTTTTACAGCCACATCCACAACAGGACAGCTTCATTCAGGTAGGCAGGCCCGTCTGGCCTCACAACCCCACCTCACCCTCCTTATGTGCCCCCCAAATCAATAGATATGTAAATAAGTTCATGCAGTTAGGGACCTTTGTTTGGGGCGCCCACATTGGAGAAGGGCAAGTGCTTGTCCTTCTGCGGCCCCCTGCATGGACAAAGCCTGTTTATGAAAGGAAGCTTGTGTTGTCCCTTATGAGATGCTGTTTGTGCATGTGCACTGGTGTGTTTGTGTACACATCTGCTCCCACGAGTCCTGATGATAATGATGAAAACAAATACAAAATCAGGAATGGCACACAGTATTCTACCCATTTAGCCTCATAAACATGTATCACTCGCCACCTTTAAACACAAGATGAACTCAGAATGTGGACCCTAGCATACAATAGCTTTGTTAGCTTATATAGAATAAATAGAAATTCTAATACATCTGTATTTCAGGCGCAACATCACTGCTTACAAACCTAGGCGCAATATCATCTCCAATTACACAGGCGACCATTCTCAGATCGCTAATTGAAGAGGTTGAGTCACTAAACATCAGGGATAATATTTTCAGAATTTTAATTCAGGGCAATTTAGCCCACTCTAATGGAAACTGCAAAATAACTGGATAAATAAAAGCAATACGAAGGGATTTCATAACTAAAAGCACCAGGCAATCAGATGAAATCACGACAGTTATGAGTTTGGCAGGCGCACAACGTCCAAAGCTTTTTGCTATAATGGCCGGCGCTATTATGAGCATTAGCCCAATTCCCTTACGAATTGCGTACTCTGTGGTGAGATGGGTCAGAAGCACATACACACACGCACACACACACACACACACACACACACACATATATGCATACACATACAAATGCACCCCCCACGAGTCAGGTCCGGTTGGGTGCTGCGGTGGTGCTGGGAGTATTTGTAGGTTGGCTATTGAGGAGAGGCAAGAGGGCAAAAGGGACATGCTGGCATAATGCATTTACGACTGTAATAACTGTTTATTATTGTTGGTTCCCCAGGGGGAGCACTTTATGGAAATGGCTGTATATGAAGGGCAGAGGTGTGAGAAGGCCACTGGGAAAATTAGCTTTTTAGATTCCCCCACAATGTCCTACCAGCTGCACACCTTGTCTGCCTGCGGCGTGTCACCCTGAGAGCTCTGATCATATATACATGTGTTTGTTTATGGTGATGCAGATGCGATAAATCAAGGTGGATTATGCAAAACAAAAACTTGTATTTTAATGCAGGGATAGTTTTAGCTATTTGTGTGTGGATGCTTTCACTACTCTTCACCCTGAACCAGCTCACATATCAGTTCACACTTTAGAAGACAGTGAACCCTGCACATCTAACTAATTAACACACACACACACACACACACACACACACACACCATATGCAGCACACAACTGCACTGTCTCATAATACTTTGGCAAGGTGTGATCTTGCACTTATTTGCATACATTAATTAAGTGCTTTGCTTCTAATAACACAAAATGACAACTGCATTAATGAATTGACTGTTCCAGTGACACACAACTCATCTTTACAGTCACAGTAGCTCAAATTCTGTAAGACTTTGCATATTTTAACACGATTTGACCCGACAGACACACTCACAATACATGATATACAAGTGCTCTTATGCACTTTGTTCTATTAAATACATTTTTATAATCAAAATCCCATTTGGTTATGTAAATTTAATCTTTCAATGACAAATCTTATATAAAATATGCACTGATTTAGTAAGAATTTATACATTTGCACAAAAAGAAGTTTTTTCTTAACAAGATTTGAAGGTTGTTAACCATAAATTTCACTGCAGTCATCTTGTTGTCAATCAGCTGTCAATCATTCAGCCTTATGTTTTACAGCTAAGATCAGGTTAAACAAAATAACAGGTCTAGTCATCAATAAAAGATAAAAGATGAAGATAAAAAAGATAAAACAGAAGATAAAAAATGAACAGAAGTTTTGCATGCAGCACTATTTTGTCTCGGGTGCTGAATTGTCCATGTTAAGTGTTTGCAAGACAATTACAAGTTGATTGTAAATGCATGCTTACAAAAAATACATGAGGATTAATGACATTTTAAGCACATTTCACATATTGATTGCATGTGGAACAGCATTTCATATTTGGAAACTTCACATGTTAGCATGTGTGGTTTTCAGAAATTAAAAACCTTTCAACTGCTGGTTTTTTAGAGTTTTTTATTTTGGCCGAACTATTGTTTTCACTCAAAGGATCACTTCATCTTGCATGACATGCATTTTAAGGGGAAAAAAGTTTAAAAATATCTTACAATGTGCACATTACTTCAACAAATAATTTCACTACAAAACATCTTCAAACAAAATAGTCTTCCACCAAAACAAGTCCTGGAACCAGAGCGGAAAAATATCTGACAGGACACTGAGGTCATTTTGTTGGACATTTTTTTCCAAGGTCAGGGATGAACTGTCATGCTCAACTAGTTGCATGAGAGTTCATGTGTGAAATGTTAGACATCACATGTGAAAACATAAATTTCCTGTGTTTTGCATGTCAAGTGGTTTTCAGACGTTTTACACGTGAAATTTAATAATAATTCAATTTTGATCATTTGTGATTAATTATGATCCTTTAACATTTGAAATGTAATAATACAGAATAGAGTTAGCTCAAGCAGAGCACTGAAGTCACACTTGTATTAGCTGATGGGCATCAGCTGTTTCATTCATGCTCACTGGCTCATTCATCAGCTGCGTGCCTACCAGCTGACTAGTCACGTCCAATCATATCCGTACAGTGTAGCCATTGTAATCTGGCACTTCTCATTATTTCTCTGCTGCAGCTCCTCCAACACCCAAACATCATCCTTATATGCTATGTTTTTGGTATTTAACTAAAATGTAATGTTCATGTACATGTTCATTAAAGTGGGGTTAGTTCATTGCATTCATTAAAAGCTCCCTAAAGAGCAGAACCTAAATCTAATGTGTATCCTTTTGCTATAAATGGTCAAATTCCTGATTTTTGTTCTTTCAATTAAAAAATACTTTATTCTACCCTCAAGGGACAATTTGAGGCAAGTCTACATATACAATTCATTCATAGATATTTTCAAAAAAATCTAATAAATACAAATATGACAATGACACACAAGCATTAATGGCAGTGACCAGTCTACAGTTAGGCAACAATATCCAACACGACAAAGGCTCAAGAGTCAAAGTGTGAGTGCATGAATTTATCAGTCTAAGGCAAACTGACCATTTCTTGTACTGTGGCTGTTCACAAGTCTAGTGGTTTAGTGTCAGTGACTGAACTGCATGTGGAGACATGAATAACATGATTTTTTTGTCGGGGTAAAACTGATTCACTCTTTTTTTTGTGGCTCTTCCAAAATCCTTCTGTGAACCGCTGCTGCATTTACAAGCTTATGCCGTGTATTAATACATTTTAAAGCACCGCAATATTTACACCATGGTCTGCAATTGGAAGGTTCATCTGTGGTAGAAATAGCCTAAAACTCACCAAGCAAGCCACATAATTCACCTCTGACACAGATATACAAACAGCCGGGCAGATATACGAGCACTTCCTGGCTCAGAGGTAGTTTTCCTAGCCCTTCCCAGTCGTTATGTAATCTTTTTGATTTAAAGAACCGGCGAGGAGAGTTTCATGATATTTGGAAGAATTAGGGGAAATACTGTGTCAACTCCTCATCTGTGCACTGCAAAAAATGCTGAGCAAAGTTTTATGTTTGGACTGGCCTACACACCGCAGTAATATATTTTATTGCTGGATATCTTATTATTGATGTAGTTTGGTGGCTTATTTTAAGAACAAAAACAGAATAAATTCAGGAAATTGTGTGACCAAACAAAGCATGATTAAATCTTTCAGGATATGCATTTCAAAGAAACTTTTTTTTTTTTAATAAAAAGTTAAAATAAAAATATGCATGTATTTCTTCATAAATGATTCTACTGCTAAATGTCTTTAAACAAATCAGTCCTTCACTGAAACAAGTGCAAGTTCTGGAACCAGAGCTGAAAAATATCTGGCAGGACACTAAGATCATTTAATTGGACATGTCTTGAAATAAACCTGGCGTAGCAGGATTGTAGATAAAAACATTTGTCAAGCCTGATCATTTTTGCAGAGTGTGTGCTTGTGTGAGTGTGTGTGTACTTTGTAATGACACGGCTGGATGAGCCTGTTGACCTCACAGCGAAGCACCGGGAGAGCCTATTTTTCCTCATTCTCCAGAGGAAGCAGGAGTCCAAACCCCGCTGGTTTTGGCTGAAGGACGTGTTTGTCTGCTGTGTTTGTCTTCAGCCTGTCTGCCGGTGCTGTTCTGCGGTCGGGACGAGTCCACATGAAGCCCCAGCCAGCTATGATCCAGTCTGGACCCAGCTGGGCCACGTCATGAAGGAACACCAGATGCATGGTTACACACATTATAACATTGTGTCATTTACTGTCTGTCTTCGTATGTAGGTATGAAGCAGAAAGAGACACAGACATAACCAGCTGTGCATGAAATCTACACTTGACAGCTTTATGTGTTAAAAGTCTCATCAGCATTCTCATTCTGATTTATTTCGACTTGGGTGTCATTTAAATAGTTTTGCCAACAAAAAAAATCCAAGTTCATCTGAAGAGAAGAGAAAAGTAAATGGTTAAATTATTACCCAAACTGTCTGTGGTATACTTCTTTCACAGTTTACAGAACAACCTCCTGCTTCAACTCCGACCTTCTGCACCCCTCTAGTTGTGTGAACAGGTGGATACAGCAGGTGAACAGGCAGGTGGCTGGATTGATATCTTCTTATTGATACCACAGAGTCTAAGTTTTGTTTTGCGTATTGATATGGGTGTCAAAAGGATCACTTTTGATCATTTCCTGGGCACAGGAACCCCCTTTTCACTGCATCCACTCTTCTGCACCTTTGTTATTCACCATTAAAAACTTCTCTTGTTTTTAATATTCATGTGATTAAGTAATTAACATTGAACAGTTAATGTTTGGCAAATCACTCAGTGGTAAAGCAAATGTATTCAGAAGTAGCCTATTAATGATTAATTCACCTCATTAATAATGACACCTGGCGTCACTACATGATAGCACATTAGTCATTTTTGGTTATAAAGTTCAATCAAATCAGTATAGATATCTGTGATTAAGGCCCCGGTTTATTTGGCATTGGATTGGGACCCAAATTTTGGTATTTCTCCACCCTAGTACACACACTTTCCCTGTTCAATAAAGGACAATTTCAGAAATTTCAGGTGAACCGACTTCCAGTTGCACCTTTGAATTAATTTGTTAAGATTATCTGGCTAAACTGTTGGCTTGTACACAACATGTCTGATCATCTGACATGTAGTGTACATGTGTAGTAGGCACTCAGGTAAGCACAATACATGCATTTCCAACCACCTATTTTTATTGTCATTTTCTATTTGTACAAAAACAAACCTGAGTGGAAACATCAGAAATTCCAGAAAAGTCAAAATATTGCAAAAATGTATTTATACTTGGCTGAGGTTTAAAAGCTGGTCTATCAATAAAAAGAAAATGCCACAAAGTGCAATTTGGTGACTAAATCATGATGTACATATAACTTCATATAATGTCACTCAAACTTCCACTAAAGAGATGTTTTCCATCATTTGAGTTTTGACTGCTGCTCTTTTATAACATCATCTTGCTGTGTGTCTGCAATGGGTTAATGCACCAGACTGGAGAATTAGCACCACCAGTTGTTTATCTGGATGAACCAACTTTTATTGTTCACATAACAGTAGTGGATGGAAACATGTATTTGTTTGCATTTTCACTTGCAGATTTTCTGGAAATTCAGTTAAAATTTACGTTATATTAGGATGGAAACCTTGCTGATGTTATTTTAATCAATAGAAATGATGGCCAAAACTACACAAACAAGACCTTACTTGTTATAAATCTTAATTTTCCTCCACAGTTTAGATGCACCCGCTAGCCAGAATTCATTTCTGGTGTTGGCATGGTAACAGGCAAAGATCAGTCTTTCAAATTTAAAAAAAACTCCAAAGAAATCTAGACTTATGAGCGATGGTTGAACCTCTTAACCTTTCCAGACAACACAGATATTTACTTTACTGATGTCAACTCACAGGAATTTTGGGTAATGAAGTCCTAAAATTTAACTAGATATTCCTGGTGCCTTTTGGGGTTGCAACAACGTGAAATTGCCTAATGCATGACATCATGTCCCTTTTGCCCTCTTTGCTTTCCTCAGTAACCTACAAATATTTCCAGCACTATTGCATCACCTACTGTAAAGGAAAAAAAACTTGCTTAATAGATGATTTCAGCCAGTAGTTTCTTAATAAAAATGACAAAGATCCACTGGAGAGACAAAAAAAAAACCCAAAAACAAACCAGAAGCAGGAAGACATACCTTAGCATGAGGAAGAAATGGTGAGGCAACATGGCAGGCAGGCAGCCGGCCTGAACTGTAATTAATGAACAAGTTTCTCATGATTAACTTTTATTAAGCGATACTCCTGAGTCCTCCAGCCGGCAGGTAATAGGAGAGGCCTGGGGAGAGGGAGAGAGGGATGGAGCGAGGGAAGGACGAAGGAGGGAGACACTCGACCCCATTATTTCTCCTCAGCCGCTCGTAAAAGCAGCATCCCGTAAACTCATAAAATCCTTTCCCACTGTAACTGGGCCCTTAAGCTGTGGCCTGGTGAATTAGAAGGGCACGCAACGCACAGCGAGGGAAGCCTACTATAGAAGGAATGTGGCACGTCTGCATTTTGAGATGTTATTTCTTGTATAACAATTCAGTGGCATCCTAAAAGAGATGGTGATGGATAGATTATCTTTCTGGTCCTTACCACAAAACATTCCATATTGCAGGTGTACACAAAGCCACACAAGCACAAACACCAACTTCCAAGATACAATGGGAGCAAATTATGTTCATGGGTACTTTTTCTTACCTTCTATTTAGCTGCTTTTGACTCAATAGTTCTTCGGGCATTCTTTGCTTTCCGCAGTCCTTTTGAAATCTGGCTTTTATACTGTTGTGGCCACTTGAAGCAATTCCTTCATGTTCATCAAGCTCAGACAGGAATTTCACACGTTTTGATGTAGAAAAAAAATGCTGTAATATACATCAATTTATGTCCCATATTCAGTGTTCAACCGGGTGTCACGACCCCTACTGGTCTGATGTGATTCTTTTCAGACTGCTGGTGAAAGGACAGTGTTTTCAACATTGAGGCAAAAAAATAACTTGGCGTGCTTTGTTGTTAGTTTTTTAAAGCACACAAGTCCATGTCGGCATTGTACATTGTCACAACAACTGGGTCCACTGGAAGTGCTTACCTTCTACTTATGAAGCACATATCTTTTGGGAACTCCAGGTCCACATTAGCATGAAAGAAAGTTAATTGAAACTGGAAATTAGGTGGTTTGAAAGACGATACGAAGTCTGGCATCTAGCTGAAATATTTCCCCTTAAATTCAAAACAAGAAGTGGTTCAACACTTGTTCACTTTTTGTCTGAGACTTAGATGAGCAATACCAATCTCATGTCACTGAGTCAGGTATGGAGCTAGAGGGATTAGCCAAGCTTAGCATAAAGACTGGAGGCCAGGAGAAACAGCTAGCCTGGCTTTCTCCAAAATAAAGGTCACTGATTAACACATTGTATCACCTTTGCGTTAATCTGTACATGATCAGAAAAGTTAAAATGACAACTTGTTGTTTAGTGCTTCTTTCATCATCTCTCCTTATCTTTGGATAGAGCCAGGCCAATAATCTAATATTTCTAAAGAGTCGAGTAACTAGTTCTTATAATACATCTCTACCATACACGTCTCCTTCTGACTCCAGCTCTGTGCTCAATGCACAGACATGTATCTTCTTAAATAACTCTCAAAAAGAAAGTAACAAAGGATATTTCCCAAAATGTGTTTTTAAAAAGCATTCTGTCCTCATCCTCATACTTGCGCTCAGCTTTACACAGCCTGTGAAGACTCAAATACCATGGCAACAAACTTTGTTCAGTCACAAGGTACAGGTATGTGATTGCTCTCCCTCTGTGGTTTTGTTCTATTGACTCAAGAGATTGGCTCACATATAATTTAATAATTTACATATATGATATAGATGAAAATTTGATTTAAAACTGACTGAAAAAGACATCAGGGTTTTAATGGCAAAGAGCTGTGGCTGGACCACCCTGACTTATTGTAATGATACTCTGATGTAGACCTCTCACAGTGAGACCAATAAGAATGACAGATCATGGAAATATGAGATATCTTTAAATCTGCCAAATGTGTTGAAAAAAAGCCTCTAAAATACTGGTTTGGACTAAAAATGATTTGTTCCAATATATCAGTCCTGCTGAGCATATTTCTCCATGTCCAACAAAATTCCACCAGCGAGTCAGGCTTTGTGGAATATATGGAGAATCACATCAAATCAAAATGGAGCTCATATTTTCAAATATATTAAACAGAGATTCTGGCTGCTAAAACCCAGCAAGGTCTATGGCATGGTCGTCTGAATTACGCGGCACAAAGCCGGCACGGTCTTCATGTAAGAGCATTTCATAAGGCGAGCATCCTGCTCAGACGCAGGCACTTCATAAAGAAGCATTAGCCATTAGCCACGAGGGCTCACATCTCATCCCCTCCGCTTTAGGACTGCTGTGTTCCTTAGCACGCCTGCTAGTATATGTTATTAAAATGACACCTGCTTTACCACAACTCCACATAGGGTCACAATGACAGTCGTTATCCATTACCTGCTTGGTGTGTTTCTGAAGAGAAAGAGGTGCTGTATGTAAGGTCAGAGGAACAGATGGAGTAATGAAAAATGTAAAGAGAAAACCCGAAAGTCAGCAAAACAGCTGAATGTGTTTGAAAGCCACACCACTGTATCTACCTGATAATCTTTTGTCAGTCACATTGTTACAACCATATCATCCATTTGTTTTATGTTCTCTCTTTCTCTCCACCATTACCTCTGTGCTGCTCCCTCACACTGCATATGCACTCTGCAAACAATAAATCCCATTGTGTATAACAGTAGGCCTACATGAGTGTGTGTGTGTGTGTGCACAGTGAAGGTGAAGCGACCATCACTGGTGTTCACTAAAGAAACGGGTGTGCGTGACAGTGTGCACAGAAAAATACATGTATATGAAAATATATCTGTGTTTACATGCATGTATGTGTGCTATGCTTCATGCAGATGTTGTTACATCAGGACAAAGGAGCGTAATGGGATAGAGGGGACTAGGTATAGCTGAAAAGACAGAACCACTCTGAATGTATCCAGCCTGTCAAATATTGCACCTATTCAAATGCAATACTACTTATCTATGTGGACATCAATGAGAAGTGCTCAGAATACCGTCCTGACTATCTATGTCCACCATGCCGAGCATAGCAAGTTAACCTGTTGTTTATGAATATAATCAGGGAATCGGCCATTGCTATTGCTACCTGGCAGTGTTAGACTTTGACAATAGCTCTGAATCTACGCTCGTATATTTCAGGATATCTGTGTATGAAGTGAAGACACACAATAGGGCCAGTGGCTCGGCTGATGTATCAGCTTCCAGCCTTCCTCGGGTCCAGCTGACACCTCTGGAAATTGAAAACGGCAAGGGCCTTGTTCGCCGACGAATGGTCCTGCAGTGCGGGATGCACACAAACACACATACGCGTCTGGGCATTTCCCATTCATGGAATATATATTCCCATCCAGCCCCCGCGCAGGAGATATTTTAAAACATGAATGAAATCTAAATGAAATCTTAACATACTAGCGCAGCACTACGCATCCCTCATGCCTCGTGTGGATTGCACACGCTCTGTGGAGAGTTCACAGCAGGGCAACCTTGGTAATGGAGGAGCTGTTTGCAATGCAACATGGGTTTAATGTGAGTGACTGAAAAACTCTTGATACACAGACATCTTCCTTTTGTCGCTTACAAGTACAGCTGCATTTAAACTGCTTTGTGAAGGCGTCACCACCAGTTATTAAGCTGCACTGACATTGAACCAGCAAATAGGGTTTAAATTTTTAAGACTGTTTTTCTTCAGTATTGGGCCATTCATGCCTCGACTGTAATTATAATGTTGGTGCTGCATTGAAATGGTGTAAGCCTTTACAGACAGACAAACCTTGCAGTGCATCCACTGAACATCCTGTACATCACCCAACCTTTACATTTCACTCTCCCATTAGCGGTGTTATTTAAATCAATTTGCTGTTTCTGTAATAGAATCAATGGAGTAAGCCTTCAACCCTTATTCAAATAACGTAGCATGTATTAGTGTCACAAGAGTTCCATCCTGACATGTCAGAGCAGCTACAGCTTATTGCTTATTGCTTAAGCCATTAATTGATTTTTCTTCCAGATCCTATAATTTAATATGTCCAGTATATGTCAGGGTGTTCACTGAGTAAACTAGCTCTTCCAGTATGGAAAATTTAAAAAAAGAACTCAGTACACCGCATTAAGTCAGACAACTTAATTCCAACAGTGCAAATTGCATTCTTTTTCTATTGTTTCAACTAAGTGGTTTCAAATGTGGCTGTGACTGTTTCCACTTATGTGCTCTTAAAAGGGATGAGTCATCTTAAATACCTCCATGAGAGCACTTAGGGACAAAACAACTTGATCTGCTTTAAAACGCGTTAATGCATGTGTAAAATATGACATGTCTAATTTTGCGACATGTTTACATTACATTGTATTTCTTAAGCACGCATGAGGAAAGTGCACTTTTACAACTAAAAACCTATAGGTGGTGGTTGAATACTGTGTGATCAGACTCAATATACATAAATTGGACTACTTTTAGCCCAACAAAAAACGTATTAAAGGACTAGGGCTGGGCATTGATATCTCTGATAATCACTGTTAAATAAAGAACTTTGCCTCGATAATATACAATCAGAAGTTTCCTGACTGCAAACAGAAAATATCTGATCAAAGAATCAGTAAGCAAGACTGAGAAACTGGCCAGTGCGTATTAATAAGTGAAGAGCGTATAGAAAGGTTGGTATTCAATGCTACGGACATATTTTGGTTGGTGTGCAGAATGTAATGAGGGCAGTTTGGAGACAGCTTTGAAACAGCTTTAGGCCTTCATATTGGAATAAAATTTAAATGTATCATGTATACTTGAACAGTAAATTAAATATCCTTAAATCCTTTCTACAGCCCTGCTGAGGAAAGTTGTGAGAATAATGTTATTTAATGTTTTTTTCTCATTTTGGAATTCATTTTCTTTATGTTGCCTTGGCTTTTTTAAACAAAAAATCATAAGTCAGGGTCCATACGCTAGCTTTTTTGAGCAGTTTTAACCTCAACATCACCATTTAAAAAGTTGCTCCTTAACACATCATGGTCACAACTGTATTGAAATATACTCCTCCATTCAGGGACTGTTTATGAGACATTTTCACCTACAAATATCACAGCTGAGTCCATATCGGCCTGCCACATTTAAACTCATACTGTATGAAGTCACCATCTCTTCGAGCAGATTGTTTTTCTCTCTCTCTACCTCTTCCCACCTCTGCTTCCTCTTTTTCTTTTTTTTCTTTTTCTTTTTCAAGCTCTTTCTCGCTCATCACTCCGAGTGACGAGCTTCAGCCGCTGAACTGGAGTCAGGGAGTCAGGCGGCAACACCGGCCCTCCGATGTCGCTCGCCGCCATCCGCCGTGTTGACGAAAACAAGGATTTACACATATTAATGAATAAGACTGTGACACCTTGAGAGAGGTCTGGGAGAAAGAAAAGAGGAGGAGGAGGAGGAGGTGGCGGGGGGGAGGAGTGAAAATGGAGAGAAGGAGGGGTTGGGTTCATTCGGTATCAATTTAGTTGGTATTCCTTAGGGAATATGCTAATATTTTCTGAGTAGCTGTGTTCCCTCTCCGTCTCTTTATTTCTGTCGCTCTCTCTTTGTGACCGCTGTACCTTGTTAGGGCTGTGGCCTCTTCCGTGGCACAGAACGAGAAGCAGCGGCAGAGAGTTACAGATGAAGAAAAACAGGCAAATAATAAATAAATAAGTGAAATACAACAAAAAAAAAAGAAGAAAAGGAAGAGTGATAGAGGAAGGGAGGGAGGGAGGGATGGCAGCACCTTGACGCCGATGTACAGCTGCTCTCTCTCGGCGCGCTGGTTTCACCTTTCCAACCCCCTCCTGTCTGTCGAGTGACGCGTTTGATTTCACCGCATTCATACATCAGTGCGCCCGTGCAATGCTGACACCTCATCTCAGCCTGCCGACTTTGGCTACCGAGGCCCTGCTTTGCATAGTGCATACCCCCACCCCTCTCACCCCCCCCCCCACTCTCTATCCTCCTCCTCCTCCTTCTTCTTCTTCCTCGCTTCCTCTCCTCCTCTCTTCTGTGTGACACTCTGCCCATCTTTAAAGAGAGAAAGATAGATCAGGAGTGGAAGCCGGGTTTGGAAGGGGAGGGAGAGGGAGATTGCAAGTGACAAGATTGGGGGGGGGAGGACAGAGGGAGAGGGCATCTGGAAAAAGAAATCAGAGAAGAAAAGAGAAGCTTCTCGTTAATTTATGCTATCGCTGTCCCTCATCATTTCATTGTCGCTCCCTGTCAGTTAAAAAAAGACATTCTCACAGCATGCTGGTTAATATCTTTCTTCTTTAGACTCATGGTGGCGACCATATGCTCCGACCTTTACCTTTTACCGACTGCACGCATTCTCATCATTTCACAAAAATGGGACACTGCGATCATGACGGACGAAGACAATACCCATTTACTCAGAACTCGATAATTATGTTTGTCCAATTAGTAAGCAGCTCTAACTGTAAAAGTACTTGGAGCTGCCTCCTTCAGAGAACAGTTCTTATTATAATCCTGGACCACATGGTCAGGATGGAGAGCTTGGCACACGCTCAGGACATTATGACAGCTCTGGCTTTTTTGATATGCATATTTCCCCACAACGTGCTTGGTAATTGTGTGCTTATTAGTTTTAATGGGTTTAGTGAAATAAATCTTGTATGCTAATGTGAAGAAATACTTGCAAGGCCCAAACTGGAGGTGCTAGGTTAATAACTGTACTGTACTGTTGACAGGGAAGCTGCAGTTGAATAAGCACTGCTGCACAATGCAAGTGTGAAAATTATGGTTTGAAAAGTAACTGGAGTGGCTTTGCAATAACCTTGACTGATTTCAATTATCCACATGCAATAATATGCCCTTATTCTTTACACTGTCCCCAGCCAAAAGCACACAGTACATGTTTGAAACTTTACATTCCCAGTCTAATTGATCTTTTAAACACAGAACATTACTGTCATTGGCCTGTACTAAGTAAGAAGGGTACAAAACCTGCTGTTCAGGTACCTTTATGATATAAATTCAAAAGTTTTAGGCAACACTCGCTCAGCACAACAGACACCACGATTCAATTCTATATATCTGGCTTGGTTGTGCCTTCGAACAAACACGCTGGATAACAACTCTTATTGGTTGGTTGGGGCATCTGCAAGGAGGGTGGTGGTATGGGGAAGAGTGTGAACCTGACTGACAGGTGACAAGAGGAATCGGCCGTGCCAAAGAAACCGGGGGCGAAAAAAAAGGAAACGTATTTATTATGAAATTGTGTCTGGGTTGATGTTGAACTTCCTCCTGCATGGTGCTGTCTGTCACATACTTGGGTTTGGGCTGGTTGTAGTCCACCTCTATAGGCACTTTGTTTATGGTGGTTGGGAAGAGATCATAGGTGTTCTGTGTTGCAGAACTCAGGGTTCCAGGACAGGCATTCATCTAGCTGGTGTTATGGGGGCCAGTGAAGCTGATCTACATGGAAGTGGGCCTCAGATGTGGTTTGAGAGCTTGACTGGATGCTCTATTTGCTTTTTTAATGTAAATATTAGCCCAGTATCCCTAGGTATTACATCCACATTTGATTGCACAACTCAAGATGTACATCAAATAGCAATGTTCAGTGCCAATGCTGGCAGTAGTGCACTCTGCGTAGCAAGGCGTTAAATAAGGGTGTGGTGGTCAGGGTGGTTGGATGGAAATGTAGCGCATCTGACCATCATGAAGGAGACCAGAGTTGGCTTTGGCCTTTACAAACCTGCAATTAATGGTCACCTTTTTAACCACAGTTTCCTTAACTATGTGCTCAATCTCATCTAACCTTAATTGTTTCTCTTTGTCCTGATGGATGGTTGCCATGTAGACATTATATTGGTAACACTTTAAGTTCCCCTTTTTTAGCATTTATAAGCAGTATGTAAACAGTTAATAAAACACACTATAATGTAATTGTAAGCAGATATTTATTAATTTATTTTTCAACAACTACAACTCCTCCTGTGAGCTCCCATTTGTAAAAATATAAAATATGTCTTCACAGGAGATGTGATAATTGTTGACAAATTCCACCATCCACACACTTTTACTTTCCTTCATGTTAGTACACACTAACTCTGTCCATGTCGCCTCATTACTCTCTGTCACTGTCTAGACAATACAAACAGTGACACACATTCTTGATGTTTATCCTCCTCTCAGAGAGGCAGTGGTGAAAGCTACAAACGATAAAGAAAATAAAGTTGTTCCCAAAAAATGGGGGCGGTTCAGGGGGCTGGTGGCAGGTCCAAAAAAATTAAAGGAAAAAGTCACATATTCATATGGATATAGATAGCCACTTACTAAATCTAGTGTGAGTTTGGCCTATTTTTTGCAAGGTTAAAAATGGAATTTTAGAAGCAGTGGGTAATTGGTATGGTGTAAAAGGGTCACATACTATCCCTAGGGGGATGAATAGTTTAGAGTTGAGGCTAAAATGTGCTAAAAGAAGAGATTATTTACTTGTTGTAAATATTAAACAATGGGCACTCCTCTTTAGTGATAAAATGTACAACAAGTACAACAAAGAGTGTATTACTTCATGTCCACTTCCATCTGAAGTAAATAATACAAACATGAGTCAAGTATACCAATTCATTATGTGTGTGTGTGTGGACTGGTAAGAACTGTTGTTGGATGGTAACTGATGCTGAGCTGCTGGCTTTACAGATATACCAAGGTATCATATAGGCATCAAGACTAATGTCACATATTGACACCTTTTCCCCTTTTTTCATGAATGTGTGTAGTATGTGTAAAAGTGAGAACGAGGACAGGAGAAAAAGAAGGGAGTGTGAATGTCACTTTGAACTGTCACACTGTTGCACCCCCCTATAACACACACACACACACACACACACACGTCCTAATGAGACAGAGAGGGGCTTCCGCTGTGCCAACCCAGGGGCCAAGGTGGGAGAGACACTTCTCTCTCTGCACCCATTGTAAACACACCAAACCCCCCCAGACTCCCCTCTCAGACACACACACCCACATAAACACCCACTGAGGCCTCCCTGGGCCTGACAGGCTCAGATAAATCAGGCTCTCGACACTCCTCCGCCCTCCCCGCCTCTCCATCCCTGCTGCCCCTCCCCTCGCCACCTGGGGTGGGAGGAGAGTGTTAATTTTCTTCAGGGAGAAATGGAGGGGAGGGAACGAGCGATGGGGAAAGGATGAGTGTGTGTGTGTGTGTGTGTGTGTGTGTGTGTGTGTGTGTGGTGGTGGTGGTGGTGGTGGTGGGGTGTTAACCCAGACTTCTAAACACCTGCTTGGAGAAGTGGGAAGTCCTTGGAGTGAAAAGCAAGAGGATCTACAAATGTGACAGGAAGCTTTCTCCTTAATAATGGCTCTGACTTCTTAGATAAGATGAATTTTATTGTCCTTGCAAGGAAAAAATGTCTTGGACCTAAAAGCCCCAAAATCAGCAACAAGCGATCTTACTGTCATACATCATTGGACTATAAACAATACAAAGAACTCTTTATGTCATAAAACAATCCAGCAGACTCAAACTTTTTCACACAATGTAAAGTTCAGTTTGTGGGTTTATCTATTAGCAATAACCCTCTCAAACTCCTTTTTAGCCTTGAGGTCTCAACCCTGCAGGATTCCCCACTTTTCCTACCAGATTCACACCTGGTTATCTGCACATGCTTTTTGTTGTCAGTCCAGCCATGTCAATAAATGAATGAATAAATGCTGATATTATAACTGTCATTGTTTTGAATACTTTTGAATACGCTCATTCTGGAAAAAAAAACACACAAAAAAAGGTTGAGTATCAACCCCTGTGTTAAAACCTTGTAGGGGTCAAGAGAAGATAGAAAATGAGGAAAAAAATCATTCCAATGCTCAGATATAGGTTTATTTGTCTGTCTTTTCTCTAATCTTTGCTACTTTTTTGTTGAAATACTGTACTTTTACCCTTTCGGCTTCAAAAAATTAGTCATACAATTTATAGACATGCATCCTATGTCTGTGGATCACAAGAGGATTATGATTCACATCATGGGGTCAAAAGTAAAAAAATATGGGGAACCACTGCTCAAAGCACCAAATCCTCCAGTCTTGCTTCTATCTGGGCATAAACTCTGATGACTGACAAGATATTATTTGGTCCTGATGGCTGTCTTGATGTGTTTTCTAGAACTATTTTCCAATGAATCTGGTTATCTTTGGTCTTGATCTCTGTCCTCTATTAAAATGATAAGAACTATGAGACTATGTTTAGAAATTTAGCACAAACTTTAACCAAATTTCCGGAAAATCAGCAAAAGAAAATGTAAAATAATATGTGTTTCCATCCACTACTGTACTGTTGCACTGGATAAACAGCTAATACTCCAGTCTGATGGCATTAAACCATTGCAGAAGAGGGTGCAATGTGCACAAAGAACTTTTTGTGATATTTTATTTTTTTTCAAATTCCCGGCATCTCAAATCTGTTTGTTATGTGCAAATTGAAAATGCGCATAAAAGCAGGTAGATAGAAACGTACTTACAAATAAACAGTAGGGGAAGAGCAATGTTGATGAACAAGCAATGTTGATGTCAGCACAGTTCCACTGCTATTTGGTGCAGAAGACTCACTGAAATGCTGTTTTCCATCCTGCTAAACTGGCCTCTGGGGCTAATTATCCCGTTGGATGGGTTCAGATGCCACACAGTGTGAGAAGTGGGGGGTTGAAGGGGCACTGGGCAAGGGCAAAGACTGAGGGGGGTCGAGGGAGTGCTCACACCCAGGTGTGCAATCTCCATGCTTGTTTCACTTTGACCTCAGGGTCAAAGCCACTGGAGGGCCAAGGCTTTTCCTCACCTGGATTTATGCAGCTTGTTTTTTTCCTTCTACTTCTTCTTTTGTGCAAAAGCTTAAATGTTCTTTTGCAGCCAACTTTGAGCTGGGAGCCGCCCAATACAACCACAGTCGTCCACTGGTGGCCAATGAACAACTTGACTGGAAAAACAAAAGGCTCAGTCCGACATGGACACAAACAAAACCCATCTGTGTGCTTTTGCATGACGTTAAGACAATGACTGTTTCAGATTTTTAATTGAAAGGGAGATATGGCCCCTCATGGCAACCCATCTGTTCAAAATTGATATCTGAGCGACAGTTGCCCTCTCATCTCCATCGACGAACAAGCGTGAGATTTTCAAGCCCTATTTCATTTATTTCAGGTAATTGAAATGTGAAGCACGCTTGCAGGTCGATAACGACGAAGAGAACTAATAAACAACACACTGTGTTTATTGTTTTAATCACACAGGATGATTTATTATTTTCTTATCTCTTTTTTTTTTTTTTCAAGAGTTTAAAAACTTCAAACTTCCGCCACCGGCAAACAGGTTTTAAATTTGAAGAACAAATGTAAAAAAAGGAAAAAAAAGAGTGTGTTGGCAGGAGGGCGCTTCCTACAGGCGACATAGGCGGCCGCCTAGGGCACCACCCAAAGGGGGGCGCCAAAATGTGTTCATCAGTGAGTGATCAT
This sequence comes from Thunnus thynnus, assembly GCF_963924715.1. Lineage (NCBI taxonomy): Eukaryota > Metazoa > Chordata > Actinopteri > Scombriformes > Scombridae > Thunnus > Thunnus thynnus. Next base: position 4,301,889 of record NC_089530.1, read on the forward strand.
TACAGTCAGAACACGCTAGAGCATTGATGGGTATGGTGGAGTGGAATGTATGTGGAGAGCATCAGTTGAGAAAATGAAAAGTAAAACACTATCTGGGGCGCAGTACAAAATAAAAGAAGGCCAGGTTGCCTAGTGCAACAAATGTGCAAAGTCCGGCCATTTGTGTTGGACAGGTGGAGGAGAGCAGGATGAGGACTGACAGGGAATCTGTTCCTGGTAGGCCCAAGTTTAGTATGGAGGGATGATGAAGATGAAAAAAAAACTGTAAACAGATGGTTGAGGTATAGACAAGGAAGAGGATGAATGAGATAGAGAGACAGTGGGAGGGAGTAAGAGAGGAAGAGGGGAGTAATACACTGTCAGGAGAATCTAGGAATATGACCTGCCAGAGTTAAAGGAGAAAAAAAAAAGATGCTTGCATTGTTGTTTTCATTATCTGGCTGCTGTCTGTCTGCAGGCTTTGTATCTGTGAAATGAAAGAGAGGGATGGACGAGAAAGGAGGAGGAGGAGGAGGACAAGGATGGGTGAGGGGGGGGGGGGGGGGGGGGGGGGAGAAAAGGAGGAAGAGGGACAGAGGGAGGGAGGAGAACGAAGAAGAAGAAGAGGAAGAAGAAGAAGAGGGGGGGAAAAAGCTGTGAAATTAATCTTTTGTGCCTAGCCTTACACAGCCACAGACATGCTCAGACAAAAGCCCGGACCTGGAGAAGCTGCCTGGGTGTGATTGATGAATAAAGTAAAGGTGTCAGAAGTGTATTATGTAAATTAGCCCAGGCAGGGACCATTTCGGTGGCGAATGAAAGAGCGGGACGAACGTGTGGGTGTGAGTGTGTATGTGTGTGTGTGAGAGAGAAAGTGTGTGTGTGTGTGTGTCACGGAGGGTGCGATCGTCCCCAAGCGCCACAGCCGTGCCATCTTTCATCTCGCAAGACAACCTCGGACGGCAATCTCTGCCACGGTTGCTGGTTTAAACCTGAGAGAGAGGATGGACAAAGATGCGGAGAGAGAGAAGATGGACAGATGAAACGTGCCTGATGGAGAAAGGGTCATGAAAGAGGGAAAAAGAAAGATGGGGGCATGTTGAATGAATACAGCCCTTCTGATTGACCAGTGTGGGGCATCTCTCATCTTACGCATCTCTCTCCCTCCGTCTCTCACTGTAGTAAATGTATACAGTTACATTTCCCACCACCACTCTATCTCCCACCGGGGAATACAGTTATTTCAGTCGGAGTCGTAAAGACTGCCATAAAGAGCCTGTCTGTCTGATTCCCAATGACAGTGTACAGTTCTCTGGGAGGGCAGATTGAGCTGTTGTGTGGAGAGGCGGGGTGTGTATCCGCCAATGATGTTATGGACAGAAGCATGCTGAAAGTCTTTTGTGGTATAGAGTGTGATTTGCATTAGATATCAAGGTCTGTCATGGGAGGGGAAAGCGAGTGAGAGGGACATAAATTGTGAGAATGGGCATATTTTTTCTGCTATCCAAACACACACACGGATGCAAACACAAACACATACCCACCACCTCTAGATCCGACGGATGTGTTCCAACCTTTGCCGTTGACGCACCCGACGTCACTTTTAATAGGCTGACAAAAACAATCTATCATGCATTCACCTACACAGAGCAATATAAAACAGGTTAAGGGAAATTGATGGCATCCTCGGCCCTAATTCTTACCTTGAGTGGCGTCTCCTCGTGATTGAAACAGACAAAGACGTATAGGGTTACCCCCGCGCTGTGGATGCGCTAATTGCCGGCGCTTGTCGTTCGCCGAAGCATTGTCTCAGAGGCTAACTAGAGCGCTAGCCCCCTCTTTCTTCCCCTCTCCATTGTGTGTTTGTGTGTTTGCGTGGCGGCCAGACAGGCTGCTGAGAAAGCTGTTTTATTCACGGCAGCGGCACCCAGTTATTAACGGGTTCATAAGTAAGCCCAGGCCCCGACTATTTCTCTGCGTTAGTATTTATTAGGAGTCCACAAAGAGAAGCCGGGGCCCATGCCTATAATGAATGAAAGAACCCCCGTGTAATTGAGCCTTATTAGGCCACAGTCGAGAGAGAGGGAGAAGAAAATAGGACAGCAGGGCTGAGAAGAAAGGGATGTGACGAGAGAGAGACTTTCATTGTCAAAACCCGTTCCGCTCCCATGCCTCCGTTTATTAATTTCGTCACTGAGGCACGAGGCGGAGCAATTTTCAGATCCCTTCCACTACACTGCTTCCCATATTTACAGTGTAAGTATGAATGACAGTCTGAACTGCGTGCTGTGCCATACACAGTGGTAAACACTGGCAAACACATCAGGCTGGCATGCTGTTTCGAGGCACTCTGTTGAGGGAGTGAGAACTTGGAGTCACACACACGTACAGAGCATGAACGTAAATCATGAATGTAAATCGGAGTGGGAGTTACTGTTTAAGCTGCACCTTAAAGTTTAAGTCTGTTGGTTTGGATCTACATTTTATCAAAGATGTTCCACTCAAGCAGGTGTTGCTCAAAGCAGATTGAACTATTGGGAAAACTGCTACACCAGAGTCTGAGTTAGGTGATGATGGATATTTGTAGACATAGAGACTAGTTGCTTTCTCACAGTTGACACAGTTCATTCAAGCAAACATGTACAACATCCACTCTGTGGATCAGTCTCACAACTGACTGCAAACCATACCGCAAACCTTTAGTGGATGGTTTTTGGATGGTGCAACATAACAAATTGCTAATGTGATAGCTTTCTTCATTTTGGACTCCATTCCATGATAGGTCAGCACTCTTAAGACTGTTTGCAATTGCTCAACTGGGCCAACTCACCAAAGATGAACTCTATGCCAAAGCTCCTTTCCATGATTGACTTCCATGGAAATGAATTGTGTTTGGTCAGAAGACTTGTAGTTTGTTTGCTTTGGTAGGTTCAGAAATAGCATTAACAGAAGCCACTTGGAAACCATTATTTCCGTCTTCAGTCACTAATTTGTGGTAGATAAAAATGTACTTCTAGGAGAACATCTCTTCCTAAACCTCTAATACATATTGTGCCAATCCTTAAAAGCACAGTACTTACTTTAGCTGCATGAGATAATGATTTGATCAAACAGCCATGCACAAAGGTCAATTGCTAATTTGGAAATTTAGTGAGTAACTTCAACTGGTCTTGGTCAGATTCACATGTTCTTTTATGACACAATAAATCAAACCAATGTAGAAAACCAACCCACGGTTTAACATAATTGCTGTAAACCAACTTTTCTTGTGATAATACTATGAGCAAACCATAGAGGTCAGACTGTCTAAACCACAATCAGGGATTTTCCTTCAGTTACTTTTCAATAGTCTGTCTGTTTTGGGCCCATCATAAGTTGATTTAGTTATATATAAACCTTCATGCAATCCAAAAAGTACTGACATAAAGCATTGGAGCAACTGTTCAATGGAAAAAGTATGAACCTCAGTGGCAACACCTCCAAATTTACCTCCGCTCTGTCTTTTTCACAGCAGACATTTTGACACATCATAGCAGGGAAAAGCAGAGGTGTAATTAATAACATTAATTAATGATGGCTGCATTCCATTTAGCTGCTCCCCTACCAGGGCTCTACTATTAAGCATGCTGGCCCATTGGCATGTTTCACTGTGACATGCAAATGAAATGCAGTCATCATTAGTTTTATCAGTTTCATCAAGTCAAAATATCAGTTGTGCAAAAAGTCTATTGACACCCAAACAAAACCTTGCATGTAACAGACATCAGGATGTGTTTTTACATGACAACAGTGTTATTAAATAGCTCGGTTCCTGGAGGTCACACAGCACACTGACATGTAGAATGATAATTTGTCCGAAGTTTATGAGACTGCATGGTTGTGACAGTCAGAGGTTAATGCTATCCTCAGGCTTACTATCATCCTCTTTTCCCACATATTCTCCTTCATTATCTTCCTGTACACTCTTTCTGAATTCTGTTTTCAAGAAAATATATGCAAAATGTCCTTTTTTCAACAAAAAAGCAAGCATGTATGTATTCCAAACATTAAGATGGATGGTAATGAATAATTTGCTTTAAAATGGCATTACATAATGACCTGTGTTTTTAAAGGAATATTTCAACATTTTGTGAAATATTTTGCCAGGTTTGGTACCATCATGCTTGTACACATTTGGCAACCCAAATGGATAAAATGCTGTTTGCCAAGAAATAGTTCCAACACGTAACTCCCAATAAAAGTTTTTCTACATTTCTGTTCATGTATGATGATATATCATGTAAATATAGAGTTGCTGATGGGTGCATTTTTAAGTTTGGACACAGTCAAGCTGGCTGTTTCCCTCTGCCTCTTGTCTTTGTGCTAAGCTAGGCTAAACATCGCCAAAGTTAATAACACAATTCAGAACAAATGAGTGCACAAATCATTTAAAACTGGACATCACAATGACCTTTTGCCTTTGAATGTGTGTGTCTGTTTATATGTGACTGAACCTGAATACAGGACAGAACCCCCTCTCTCTCTCTCTCTCTCTCTCTCTCTCTCTCTCTCTCTCTATCTTCGGGATATTCCAAAAGGCTGAGGTAGTCATATTCTCCACCTGGCTATTTTTCAAAGCCAGACAACGTCTTTCTTTTTATTCGACCCAGAATCCACACACAACACTTGCTCGTGCTCATACACACACACTGTAGACATTTTTCCACACCCCTCACTACATATTCACCTCTGTCTCTTTTACTGTGTTTTTTCCTGTACCCCTTTGTTTCCCGATTCATTCAAGGAACAGACCGATATTTCAATTTGCTGATTTAAGTGCCTGATATGTAGGCCTGGTTTAAAAAACAGATCTCGTCCAGTCAGTGTTGTCCACTCCTGATGCATTACAGTTTAGGCTTTTATACCTTTACAAGCCTGAAATTGGTCATAGTATAAAATCAGCAATCTTTAATCCAAAAAATCTGTGTTCAGCTTCAAAAGTCCCATATCAGCTGAGTCCTATTTTGCGCTTTTTCCACTATTCCTCATTTTCTCTCCTGCTCTCTCCATGCCTCTTCAGTTCCCCCTCTCTTCCTCTGTCTCACTATTTCTCACCCTCCTTCTCTCTAATTCTCTTTCTCATTTGCCTCCCTGTTTCTTCTTCCATGCGCGGGAACTGTCATTATATGTTATGGCGTATCGGTTCTCTGCATGCATATGAGCCTCTCTCTTCCTCTCTGTCTCTTTCATGTTTTCCTGGCAGTCATACATTACGTTGGAGAGACAATACCTCCTCCAGATAATGCCATAAATGAGGGAATTTACATACATATGCTCGCATATGCAACTGCAGCCTCTCGTATCTGCCACACTCAACATGGGCTGGATTTGAGCTTGTGTGTGTGTGTGTGTGCGTATGTGTGTGTGTGTGTGTGTGTGTGTATGAAGTGGTGCTCCAGTGGGACCATCATTAGAGTGGATCTAGACTAATGACACAGGAAACTGATTCACACTGAGAGAACTTCTGTAAAGCCCACACACACACACACACACACACACACACACTGGCACACAGCCTACTATATTCCTGTTTATAAAAGAGGAACAGTAGGATTAGATCTTTCCACTGCAAAATGCTATGACCAAATTATTTACCAATTTAACTGATCAGTAATCCTCACAATTTTATCCCACCAACCATCACAGTTGAAAACTTACTTCACATTGACATTACACACTCTCTCTCTCTCACACACACACACAATAGCAAAGCATCAGATGGTGTTAAAGGTGCAGTCACGCCCAGGCCGGCATGCTCCTTTTAGTAGATTAAGATTAGCAGTTTTTTACAGAGCATGTGAATCTACATGGTCTCAGCTGGCACAAACAATTTTATTATGTTTGTATGTCAAGATATGTGACAATGCATATACCTTTATTTTATTCATCACTGATTTAATTGACCAGCCAGTGAGAGTGCTTAGGTACCAATAATGAACAATGAAGATGGAGTTGCCCAGTTGTCCTGAAAGTATAGATGAAATTTAGATTTTTTTATCAATGCCTCACAACTTCTCATTCATGTTTTTTTTTTCTATTATCTTTCAACTTTCAACCTTTTTTCCAGAGATCTCTATGCTATTTTTGATGCTGATGTATATTTTGCATGTAATAATAAGTTTCACTTGAAAAGGGAAAGAAGGAAAATGTTTCCAAATGTAAAAAATTGTACTTTGTTTCTTCTTTGTGTTATATTTCTGTTCTTTTCTGCTGTTGTTGTCAGCACAAGATGAGATAGGGAGGAGGATCCACTGCTTAGCAGTAATTTCAGTAAGTTACATTAAAACGCTGTCTGCTTTGGCGATGCTTCAGTCAGAAATGGAACAGCCAGGCTCAACATTTGGATTGGGCGACGTGCCCCATCATGTGTTTTACACCTTTGCTCTCTGTTATATTGTTCCACTACTGCACTATACAAACAAACCGAGGCTTTTTTTTTTTTTTTTAAACTGAGACTTTAAAAAGCATCAAGTCTTGTTTTGATAGACTTTGTTTATTTGTGAGTAATTTTGTTTAGAGGTTAGACTGCAGCACTGGAGCTCACCATGAGAAAACACTGAACAGATGTTTGTTTAACAGAAAACGCTCACTTGTGGAACCGCTTTAATCCCCATCTCCCTCAACCGCTGCCGAACATGTAACTGGGCAGAACCTGTGAATTAGCTCGGAGACTAATTGTGCCAGTTTTAAATTTCTGCCGTCACGGACTGCACAGGGCTTGTTTAAAGAAATCTCTACCAAGGATTGACCACTGTGGGATTTCTAAGCCTGCAATTCATATATTTTTTTTTTTACAGCTTTTCAGAGTTTGATACCAAACAATCCAGAAAAGGTACTGTTTTTCTCAGAATTACTTGGCAGAGAAGATGATTTTTCATAGTATTTGTCCAATCTTTGTGAAATTACATGTTTGTCCACCTTCTCGCCTTATTTCAAAGATAAGAGGTGTTTTGGTGAAGTACAAGAAGTGCTTGCAAGCTCATAAAGCACCACTTGTTTGCCTTCCTTATCATTTAGGAAATAAATCACTTCAGTAACATACAGGGTAACCCATCAGGCATTTTGAAATATCTAATAATCCAACCTTTTGCTTTGGCCTAAAAGGCCATAAAAAACAACTTCAGATAGTAACAAAGTCATGTTCCGGAATCAAACAACCTCCAAACGACTCAAACGAGCAAAAAAAAGGAAACACAAATTGTCGATGAACCTTCTTCCCATCTCTCTTTTTCCATTTGACTCTTCTCTTTATTGTTTACTTTTTAATTAATCGCGCCGGTTCATTCTAAACATGTCAGAATAAATACATTTTTCATCCCGGTGATATCGGCCCGCCGCTCTGTTATTAATGCTGCGGAGAATTCAGCCACTGTTTGCAAATAATATCCTCAAATTGAATCATTGTTGCATGAATATATGCAAAATATTCATTTCAGGCGGCGTGAGGGTTGAGTGCTTTTAAATTGGAGAGATCATTCATGGCTTCACCTTTTCAGGCGAGATAAAGTCGTGTGCAGTAACATTACAATGTCAGTGGAGGGGAGGGAGAGGGGGGGGGCTGAGAGGACGAGATGAAAAAGAGAGGGATGAGAGAAGGAAAAAGGTAAAAATAATGTCAAGAGAAAAGCAGCATGAGTCAATAAAAACAACAATATCCAGAGCGAATGAGAACACAGAAATATAAGACAAAGGAATAAGAGCAAGGACAGAGTGAAATAAAAGGAGATTCTCTCTCTCTGTCTTGTTCCATCACTTTGTAAGCATCACACAGCAAGGATCAGTGTTTGTGTGTGTGTGTGTGTACTGCTCTGATATTACAGGTTGGAGGAATTAATAAGCCTGGAGGGTGATAAAATCTGAACTAGAAAGCACTGAGGCTGCCCGATCCTTTACATTTGTCATTTAATATTTAGTCTGCATCTGGATCAAAATATATATGTTGGATGCAGATCGAGAAACAAACAGACATTCATAGGAAACGTGTGTTCACAAGACATACCTTACCTTAGAATCCTTTTAGAAACTGCTGCTGCACTGCAATTGTAATTTTTTAAAAAAGTATCCTGCCAACAGACAGACTGAAAACATAACTTCTGTGTTGGAAATATTAGCTAATAATAGGCTACCAAGAATTTAGGGGTTTGTGGAAGCTATGCAAACAAAATGGCAACAGAAAGGAATCATTTTCAATCATACTCCTGTGATATGTTCAAATGAAAAAAGTAGCACATGTGTGAAAGAATGAAATTGAACCTACTGACATGATAATTCTATCCTTACATGACCTGCTTTGGCGGTAGGTGGGTGTTTTTCTACATATACCTGATGGTCCCATGATGGTCCCATGTCCAAAGACTTAAATAAGTGTGCTGGGGCTGCACACAGGCATGACTATAATGTAAAGTGATGCAAGACAATAGCTGCAGTACCTACTGAGAGTGAATCTTATGATTGAGGTGGTGTATAGGTTGAATATAGACTAGTAAACAAGTTGCACAGTTCTTCTCCAGTATAACATGCTTTATCTCTCAAATGTTTTGTCTTCATCAGGGTATTAATAGAAAACAGAGCCTGAACTCAAGGGTTAATTTTTGACAGTGGAAATAGTAATTTATGAAAAATTCATAAACTCAGGGTCCACTTACTAGATTTCTTGTGATGCTTTTAGTTGAAGCTCATGGACTCAGCGGATGGATTTATTTTACCAACAAAAGAGAGCCCCTAAAGTGGATGTTCAGTTACAAATGTTTTGTCAAACAGATATTAGCCTGTTGTACAGTTTAATTGATTACATATTTATTGTAGCATTGATCATTACTACACTGAATATCACTTGGAGGACCAAGGGATATTGGTGACTCTTTCTGTTTGACATTTAAAGGTGCCCTGTGAACCACCAGAAGTGTGAGGGAGCAATGTTTTGATGACTATGTTTTTTTTGTTGTTTTTTTTTATTCATGTGCCTGTTGTGCAAATACATGCACAAGTGGGGGACGCAAAACACAGACCTTCCAATGGTTTCATACTATTCCACTGATAGGTGGCTGTAATGCGCCACGAAAATCAGCAATTTGCAAACAAAGTACAGAAAAGAAGGAGATTGCTAGCAAAAAAAAAAAAGAATGAAGAAAACAATGCAGGTTTCAAATTTTTCAAAAACAGCAACTGTTTTATTAGGAAGGGAATACACTCAACATGTCTGTCAGGCCTCAAGGATACACACAATGTGTTCTGAAGAGAAACACTGAATGTAAACATACAGTTTTGTTTGTTTGTTTGTTTGTTTAGAAGAAAACTCCACAGGGTAGCTTTAAATTAAATTTGGGAATTATATTACTGTCTTTACTCTTGCATTTTGCTCCTGCTTTGCCATGTCTATACTCCATTATCTTTTCAGGAAGTATTAATTTTCAAAAAAACTGAGACCAGGAACAAACCTACTAAACCAAAGCAACCATTCCTTAACCAGCAGACCATCAGATAACCCTGTATACAATTTGCATGTTAAGAGGTTATTCCCCACACTCCTCTCTGTCTTTCCACCCTGCTTGCTTGCACACATTTAAAAGTTTCTATGTCCTGTATCTAATAGGGGGGGAAACTAATATCCAAAAGCAAATATTATTCTCTACCCCACCTCTGCCCCCACTTTCTTCTCTCTCTTGCAGCTGCAGATTAACAAGTCTGAACGCGGCATAATCACTAGCAGAATCAAATTCCTGCGATATGAATGCCGATGCTGTGCTCTCACCAATATTTTATGGTAATGCAATAAAAATGTAAAGTTGAAAATAACAGTTTTTCTTCTTCTTCTCCTTTTTTTTTGTAATGTAAAAGGTAAGCTGAAGAGTAGTGGAGGGAGGTGTGTTGGGGGGGGGAGTAGAGTTGGTGGGGGGTTCATCACATGGCCCGGGCCTCGCCGAGGGATAGGCTGTCGCTAGGAGACAGAGGCAGGGAACGGACCAGTGGCAATGATGTATTAACTGGCGAAGGTGGCTGACAGTAATCTTTGTCACTAGATGCAGTGGCTGTCTAAGTCCTGTCATTTTATGCATCTCATGCAAAACAGATGTACCCGGATACTACAGGCTCAGGGAGAGAGAGAGAGAGAGAGTGAGGGAGAGGGAGAGATAGAGAGAGAGAGAGAAGGGGTGGAGGGGGGGGGGGGGGGGCAACAAAAAAAATCATTATACAGCTAGAGGTTGGAAGGGCTGTCACAAAGAATTTCATTATTTTTCATCCCATATTGAGAAGGTGGATTGTGCATATTGTAATTTTTTTCCCGCCACCATAAGCCTCTAAATAATTTGGGAAGTTTCCAGGGCAGAAGTTTTCCCTTTCTCTCCGCTCATTACCCAGAGTTCAGGGCAGAGGTGCTCAATCACCCCAGCTGAAGGAAACGCTTACACATAGAAACACGCCCTGCCACCGCCGCTGCCTTCTCCTCCTCCCTCCTGTCCTCCCCTCCGCTCTCTATCCACACTCCATCCTTTACCACTCCATCTCCCATCCCTCCTCCCCTCGCAACCATTGTCCTTGCTACTCGCTTGGTTCTTCCTTTATTTCTCTGCCTTTCTTCCACTTTCAGGTGCTTGCTCCCCTCCAGCACCGCTGTCCTCGTTCTCTCCTTTTCTTCATCCCGATTGTTGGTTTCTTTTCTTTTCTCCTCTCTTTCTCCTCGTCAGCACTGCCCTCGGTGACCTCTTTTCATTCTTTGACGTTGTGCCACCCATTGCCTCTCCTGATACCTCTATCATCTCTTTTCCTCTGTCTTTCCATTTTCTCATTCTACCTTTTTATACCAATCAAGGAAGACACAACAATGCGTAGGGCACCATTTTTATGCTTTATCACCATGACATCTGATTGGATGAAACGTTTAGTATTCTCTATTGTCAAAAAGATTCCTTCAAATACGTATACACCCTCATGTGATGCATGCTTGAATGACACAATCATCTCTGCTTCTGCCTTGTGAACCTGCATTAACTGGTTAAAAATCACAACATTGTATATATTATGGCCTTCTAAAGTTGTTAGTTTGCTTTGGAGATTTATTCAACCAAACGGAGGAATGTAAGCTAAAAAATTTCATAAAGCTGTTCATTCTCACTGAGTCCATCACTTCAAGTGATGGCTTTCACATTACGCAAAGTCATTTGGTCCATTGTTAATATCAAAATATTGATTGTGCAGATTTAAAGATGCTTAATGAAGCATTTGGGCCTTAAAAACCCTGCTATTATAAAGTAATAGTAAGTATTAGGGATAAGCAAGTACACCATTGCCTGTATCTGTATCTGTTCAACCAACTAAATTATCTGTATCTGTATCTGTAGTCAGAATGGGTGGGACTTAAAATGTAAGTGGGTGGGGCCTTACCGGAAGTTGACATTTTAAGCTTGAAATAGATATGGGTTGATCAGAAGTTGCTATATTTATTGTTTATTAGAAAACTATTCACAGAACATCATCAGAATTGACCTTCAGGCACGTTTTGAATGGGCACTGCACTAGTAATTATAAAATAGAAAGAAAATAGCTCCGTCAAACCATACAAAACAATAAAACAAATAGCGAGTAGCAATGAAACATACGTCATCAAAAACCAGCATGAGCCAAAAACAAAGACACCACAACTCAATTCAGTTTTCAATAGGTGTATTAAATCAAGCAAATAAAGCAATATTGGGCTGTGCGTGTACGTGTGAAACTCGCCCCACAGTCTCAGAGGTCAATCCACTTGGTAAAGGGTCTATTTTGTTTTCCCCACAACCCTAAAACAGTTCAGTTTAATCCAGTTCACAACCACAAAGAGAAAGACAACTCAAAATCTGCTCCGGGTTTTACCTGTTTTACCTTTTAACTCCAACTGCTAAATACACACATCCACCAGATTATTCCTCCTCCTGACACAGACTCCAGAGTCAAGGCTTACGTTTTACCATGAGTTGGCTACAATGTTGCAGACTTTACAGTGTGATCTGATGCTGAGGGTAAAGCTGGCGTATCTCACCTCCACTGACCAAAAATATCGTTGGAGACGCACTTATAAATTTCCCAGAGTTTGGTTTCAAACTGCGCAGTTTTTTTTGGGAGTTGTGATTGGATTATTGGAAGATTGTGGGTGTTAACTGTTGGAAACATGAATGAACTCTTGACAGGTGGGCGGTGATGTAATTCAGATGGCCGGTTGCTACAGAAGTATGAAATAAAATGCATGAGTAACCAGTGTAGAAGCAGTAAGAGTCTTGAGCTGTTAATCACTGTGGGCAGGCTATGATGATGGCAAGATTGTGTTGTGTGGCACAGCAGCAGTGAACTTTATATAGACTCCGTGTAGGGGAGGAGCTCTGTGTGTGGCTGCCTGGCCTATCATGAGTACAGATATTGACACATTTTACTCAGATGATACTCATGCTCGTAAAAAGTACATTATCCCTACCAGATACTCATTTCAGTTGAGTATTCGGCTCAACCCTAACAGGTATAGGAATTGATACATTAGCCTTGTGTTGTTTCTGTCATTGTGGTCATTTTCAAAAAGAATGACTTGTCGTAGCAATAACCCAGGTACAAGGCACAACATAGTATACAAGTGAAATCTCAAAAATGTATTCCTACCTTCAGTCTGTCAATCCCACAACATAATACATTCTATAAAAGTTAATGTCCAAATTCATCATAAGGGTCTAACAATCAATTTGTTTTAATTTAGGTGGACCACCAATGGTTGGAAGGGTAGTTAAAGATTCATCAATGTTAAAAATGTTCACAGAGTCCTTAAGTTTAACTATGTTTACAGTTGTATTTGCTTGTGAAGGTGGAAAGGCCTCTGAAATACCACCATGCCACCATCTATACACAAGAAATACTATAAAGACATAGTAATCTATCACAATAAACATGAATTGTAACTTACTGCATTGCATCATAGATGAACAAAATGAACTTGTATTCAGCACCAAACTGATGTACCAGCAGACTGATATATTGGTCTACACACACACACACATACAAATTGTCTGCACACAGGCCATTTCAACTGTACTACGTAAAGTACACTACTTATATTTTACTCTTTTTCTTCATGCTAAAGCGTCACTGTTGCAGCATCTTAATTGCACATCTATTTGCTGCAGAGAGGCACATCACATATTAACGACAGTGTACATAGTGCATGTAGACAGCAGCAGAAGGACGATATCTTTTTATCTACCTGCAATAAAACTCACCCTCTGTCCAAGCCATGAATAACACTTATACTGCCAGCTCGTTTCTTTACCCAGGAGAGAGAAAAGAATGGGTAAGGGAGAAGACAGCAAGGAAATTAAGAAAAACTGCATGTTTAGATACAGAAAAAAAGAATAGTGGGAGAAAATGCAGTGGAAGGTTAGCTCACCTAAAGACAGATTACCCTCCTTTCCAGTTCATATAAACTTTTTTGACTAACATTTTAACTTTTAACCCAAACTGTGAATTTAGAGTTGGATGCAGTTGAGGTCAGGGTTCTTTTCAGGCCATTCAAGTTCTTCAGCACCAAACTGGGAACACCATTTCTTTATGGAGCTGGCTTTGTGCACAGGGGCACTGTCATGTTGAAACAGGAAATGGACAAAGTCAGAAGAAGATTAATTATCTAAATTATCGTTGTATGCTGTAGCAATAAAATTTACCTTCACTGCAATCAAGTGGCCTAGACCAAACCATAAAGAACAGGCCCAGACCAAAAGTACACTAAAATTTGTGGAAAGAGGCCTCCAAGGCTTGATTACAACCTGGCAAAGTGAGCAACTTCCATGTGGCCCCCGGACTCCCAGGGAAGAACAGATCTTGAGGTCAGGTAATAAAGTAGCCCGCACCGTAAAGTGGCGATAATTGATATATTTCTAATAACAATGTATGAGCTGACAATGTGTGTGAGAGGCGTTGTGCGTAGTTATGAATGTACCGAGAATTATCAGCAACTTTGCAGCTCCCCTCAGCTTTACAGAGCTTTATGGCGAGTTTCAGCTCATTGTTTAGCTGTCTGGCTGCAACTTTACTGCTTTTATTCACTCTCAGCGCTCTCATAGTATTGTTTGTGGGCTGCAGAAGGCAGCTTCAGAGAAAAAGCTCTAAAAACCCACCGCACACTACCTGCTCAGCACCAAATGGCAAACAGATACAGTTAGCTATAGACTAGCTGGTGAACATAGGAGCATGGAGCATTTAGCAACTAAAGAGCCAGATATTTCCCTCAGGAGTTGGTGGAGAGTAAAAACAGAACTAAAAGAGAGTGAATATTGGACTTATATTCACCAGGTGGACAGAAACACGACGTTGCTCCGTAACTGCTGGATGTGGAAATAAGCAACTGTTTGCTGTAACAAGTTGAAAATATCAACTTAAAAGGTGGTCATTGGCCAATGTTATGTACACCACTTGTTTCATTCCAAGTAGCACAAAAATCACTTACTTACTTACATTATTGTGCTTTAGTGTTATATACTGTATATTAATAAACACATTTTCTTTTAAACTACCACAAACAGCTGACACACCATAAGCCAGGAGTTTCAGGGAGCAGTTTCCCACTTTTCCAGGTAGGTAATCCAGCCGTGAAGGAGGCTCTTGATTGTTACCTAATCTTGTGGCTTTGTGTTGTCAAGGCCTCTGTGTCAAAACAAATTCATAATGTATTGCTCAAATTGTTAATCATATTCCTAAATAAAGTTGTGTTTAATCAAATTACCACAATCAAACTAACAAAGAAAAGCTGGAGCCAGGTAGTGTAATTTCAGCAAAGGAGTGCTGGTTGAGAAGGAGATGAGGGGGGTCAATAGGGGCCTAATAGCAAAATTTTGCCCTGGAGCCCCAAACAGGTTAATCTGACCATGTTGGTGTCCACATACTTTTGACCACATAGTGCAGTTAATCCACACATTTTTACCACTAAACCTCCGTAAAAGGAGGAGACAGCAAGAAAGATAAGGGGGAGTTCAGCAAGAAGAAAAAAAAAATATATACACTGTATAGTCAAGTGAGAAAAACTCACAGCAGTGAAAAAAAAGGGAAGAAAAAAGCAAGAGTGGAGGAAAAGAGGGAGAGTGAAGGGTCAAAGAATAAAGAGAGGATAGAGAGATAGAGAAAGAGAGAGAGAGAGTGAGAAGGAGAAAGAGATGTAAGTGGGCTCTGCGGAGGCCCCGGTCGGTGGCAGTCTGTCTCTGATTTCCATTCATTGTTAAGATGGATGAGATCCCAGCCGGACCAAGAGCAGACCGCCGCATTTCTTCTTCTTCTACTCTTTCTTTTTTTTTTTTTTGGATAGGGGGGCATTATTCAAAACAGATCTTATTTTTGGTGGCCATTATGCATGCACACCTGATCAGCATGTCAGCCTGGCCTCCCCACATCGCATGATGGAACGGCCCAATTTACCTCTTTCACCTGCCTTGCATAAAGGCACACTGAGAACACACCAGCAGGCACTCGCTGTACTGTACAACACACACACACACACGGGAGTGGAGGTGGGAGGATGGAGTTGAGCTAAGTGTGCGTGATCATACACCGCATGCATGCACACGCACACATACACTGCTGTTTATTTGCAAAGTGTGTATGAAGGTGTGTACTTACACTCTATACAGCCATCGGATGTGTTGCATGTGACTACTGTAGATGCATACACACACACACACACACACACACACACACACACATACAGGTCTCCCACACAGTCTCCTAACTGTGTCAGTTGTTACTGAGTCAAAACTGAATTCATTAGCAAGTCAGGACACACACACACACACACTCTCTCCTTATCTCTCGCTGTTTTCAAAGGAGAGAGGGTCAATTTTTACAACACAATGCAACAACTGTATCAATAAAATCTCATTTCAAAGATTATTCATTTGTAATTAATCAAATAATAATGTATGATATGTTATTTATTGCAAACATGTTTATTTTTATACTTTTAAGTCATGCATTAATGCTTCTTAGCACAGGAAAAGCTTTCAAAGCAGCTGTGTGTGTCTATTTGCAGGGTGTATCCAGTTTATATTTTGGAATGTGGATTTAGCCAAGTACGTCCTCAGTTTGACCCCCAAAGTATTAGTCTGGGATTTGTTATTTCTTCCCAGTATGAATTTTCTTTTTTAATTTGGTCACAATGTGGCTTGGTCAAATTAGCTACAGCTTTGCTGAAGCTTTGCCCAAGCCTGTATTTATGTTCTTACTCATCACATGAACACTGGCAGGCCTTCAGTAAGACAGCAGATCTACAGAATGTACATCTCACTATTGATGTTGCAATGTTTTACATTAAGAACATCACTTTTATGCTATATATGATTAACTGCCATGACACAACAGTGACGGAGCCTACAGTTTAGCAACAAATAACCAGGATTTCGTGGTTTAAATCAAAGAATCAGTCAACCGCAGCTGGAGCCTCCTGGATGAAATTATATGAAACAAACACCAATACTGTATGTGAAAGTTTCCCCAAACTTTAATGTCATATTTTTTTGGAAACTTTAAAATGACTGAAGAATGTCAGCCTTTCAATGTGTTATTTCATGTTGAATGATTAATACGATAATAAAATGTCACTGCTAAGATATTAAAATGACAGCTTCCGCTTAAAATTGTGGCCTGATGTGCTTTACCTGACAAGGATGATTTTCCCATCACACAAATGGATTTATTTTCTACCAACTCTAGTGTAAGTATGAGTCAATTCAATGCCATAGAACTTTGATTAAATGATGAGTGGATGTCTATAATAACCAAACTTTCACAGAATGTGTTAAACAGACCTCTTTTCATATTACTTCCATATTAAGTAGGAAAAAAAACATGTTTGTGATGCTTTAATTTAGTTCTATGCCTTCTGTCATGTCCTTCACTGAATAGTTCTCTGCCATGCATTCCTAAGGCTATTGATTAAATGCTGTACACAAATGTGGGATACATTATACCTGTGCTGCTATTCAAAAAAGAAATCTCTCTTCATTTTAAATGGGTAAAGAAATAACTGAAACAACACATTGGAGTGAGCTACTAGCTCTCTGTCCCTGTTGGTCTTGGCTCATGTCATCATTCATTAGATGGTTAATCTTTTGAAATGAAGCAGAAGAGTTACACAATTGATCATGTAGACTGTGTTACAGTAATAGTACACAGTAGCCGTACTGTGTGAGCCAGCATCACACTTACATCTGAATATATTTCATTCTGTTCGAAGTTCATTCATTTCAGATGAGAGGGTCTGTTACTGTTTAATTATTCAGCTACAGATGCATTGTGTTGAAGGTGCTGAGAATGTGTTTCCTTATGTGTTAAATAAATTATGTTTTGTTCTGGTTTTTACGTTTTTGTGTTTTTTTCTCCTGGAGAAGTTGTCGTGTTTAGAATCACCAGTCAGACCTGCAACAGGTTTTAAAGAAGCAATTTACTACACATTTGATGCTTAGGTTGCTGTAGTCAAGGATACTATTAAAAAATTAGCAGAAGAAAAGACTAGAATTTTTAATTTATGCCACTTTGTTTTCAGTACTCAACCACATACATCATAAAAAGGGGTGAACATGAATTTTTCACAGAATTTTTTTAGCATTACTTGATTGTCTCTAGCAAAAGGCAAATTACTATTATCACAATGAACACTATAGACTGAGACCAGGATAAGCTGATAGTAAAACAAAGTGACTAAAGGCCTACATAACTTAGTTTGGCATTGGGGTGGTAATGGAATCACTAAATCCTGGTGGAATCAACAGAAATAACTGACATACTTGTATATGTAGTTTGGTGACAGCTTGTCTGTACATCATTATTACGGAAGCATTTGAATTATTTAGGTTTAATGTTAGGATTTGTGTAGTTTGAGGACAGTATTTAAACAGTAATTGCAGATATTTCTCCTTCGGTGAGGGTGGGAGGAGGTGAGTGATACCAATTTAAGTAAGTTTCAACTATGATTGCATTATCTGCGAGCAGAAATGAGACCCACGTATGCAGATAGAGGAGCTGCGAATGCAACTTAAACAGCCGTGCACGCATATTATTTTTGTGAGCACTTTCACAGCACTCGCACAAGCAGTATTATAGGCTGGAGGAGAAAATCATGCTTTGAGCATGCGCAGAATCTGAAGGAGCGTGTGACTGTTATCCCCGAGCACACGACTACTATCATTGCTCTCCTGCTCGCAAAACTTTTAAGCGCTCGTTCGCAAGTGATTTTTCTTTTTTGACAGTAAGTGGGCGGACACAGTCACCATGTATCCCTAATTATAATTAGTTGACAGGTCCACTATCATGGACAGCTAGGTACGGCAACACCACCTGGACAAACCACATAGACCAGTTCTATATGAAAAGTGCCCTGAGATATCTTACACAGAACAATGTACTTGGATGTGTTTGTCTGAACTCTGTTGTTTCTTCCATCGTTGACATTGATTTGATAAAACATTGGTAATTTGTTTTTTTTTTTGTTTAGATCCTGTAGTTGTTTTTATATTATATATATTATATTATTAACAAACACAGGCTTACCTGATGGAACTTTTTTCATCTATTTTCAGCATTCTAATTGTATTATATGACATTTCACAACATACGAGTTATTACATAAACATGTTTGGTTCATGTTCAAGTTCTTTGGCAAAATACAAAACTGTACCATTCAGTAATGAATTGAATGTGTTTGTCTGAGCTCTGTCTTTTGTTTCTTCCATCTTTGACATTAATCAGATAAGACACCGGGACTTTTTTTCTTTCTACTTAGATCCTGTAGTTGTTTTTATGTTGTTTATTTTGGTAAAATTGTTTGGTTCAAGATGTATTTCTTTGGCCCAGAAAGTTGTAAAAGTAGTGTTAAAATTATAGTATACAAACTTTGTAT
Organism: Thunnus thynnus; assembly: GCF_963924715.1. Taxonomy (NCBI): domain Eukaryota; kingdom Metazoa; phylum Chordata; class Actinopteri; order Scombriformes; family Scombridae; genus Thunnus; species Thunnus thynnus. The sequence goes on from NC_089530.1 coordinate 4,320,802, forward strand.
CTGCTTGAGCATTAACTGTGAAAAAGCTATTGCCTACATTACCACAAATATACAGCATAGCCAATAATGACCTTTGCTTAACCATTGTGTTATCTCTCTCCCTGTGTGTGGCCTATGAACCTATTGACAGGGGAAAGTTTATGTATGTTTGTACTCTGTCACACACACACACACACACATATATACACAGAGGACCAATTTCAGTTTTAGACCTGTGTGTTAGTGTATGTGTGTGTGTTAGTGTATGTGTGAGGGTGTCTATCTTTGGAAGGACTACATCCAATTTTATTGTGATATGCACCAAGCAGTAGGCACACTCAAGATATCTCTAAAATTTTCTAGTCCCATTATATTATCTGGTGTGAACAATTGACAAGCCCCATGTAGGAGGATGTAGGAGGAACAAGGATACAAGTAGTGCAAAGGTATGTAAGAGTGCTGAAATAAATACTCAATGGTAATAAGTCAGGGACATAATTATAATGTATGGATATACTGTATATATATAATTTATATATATCAATCTTAATGTTGTGTTAATGTTCATATAACTGTTTGTAGTGTATTGTATAACTGCATTGTATATTGTTCAAACATTTGGAAGAATTGAACTAAGTCTGAAATGCCACACTATGTATTGTCAGTGAAACCTGCAATAGTTTTAGTAAGACAGTTAGAAGTTAGACTTGGAGATGGACAAGTCAATACTAATTGAGTTATAATGAAAATGTAATTGTCTTCTCTTATGTCTCCTTATACTGCTAGACCTCTCACCTTACTTATATGCTGCCTTTTACACTTGTTGTTATAAACTGTCACTCAGTTTGGTGTTTAAGAATAAGTTCAAAAGCAGTTGATCATAGAGAAGCACAGCGTCTGTTTTCAACTGACTGTTGACCCCAGGAGTTTTTAAGAAATGCATTTGTTTTGTTATGTAATGTTATGTTTTCTTTGACAGCATTAAATAAAACCTAATGTGATGAAAGGTAAAGATCTTTACTTGTATGTTGAGCAAAAAACTTGACTGTGGAATTCTTTCACATATACCGTGTGCTCCTCTAACAGTGTGTGATGCTACAGTAAATCAGAGGCATTTATTTGCACAAAAACAGGAACAGGAAAAGAGGACTTGTGGATGACCCTACAAACCCCTGGCTACATTCACTGTGGTTAAAAACAACTGAGGAAGTACATCAGGTGGAAAGGTTGGGGTAAAGCAAAGGGTTTGGAGAAGATGGAAGAGGAAGGGAGAGGGAGAGGAAGAGCTGTGACAGAACTGATAAATGTGATGGCTACCCTTGAATGTAAAAAAAATAAAATAAATAAAGTGTGCACATCAAACATCACATTATGTATAAAAATTCTGGCCTCTTTTTTTGGTGCCAAAACTTTGGTGGGAAATCCAAATCCACCATCACCCTACTGGAATTTGTCTTTCAGACACAAGTGGCCAGGACCTCTACGCTTTATCTGAGGATGATGTACAACCTTCCACCAATAGACAAAACAAAGGCAGCCATCACACAGTTACTGAAGTGCCTGGTGATTTGTCCATCTTCTTGGGGTAGGCAGACCTCCACCGCATCGCTTGGTGATGGCAGAGAAGATGATTTTCATCTGAGGGAACTGCGGTGGAGATCTTTTAAGTACTGCTTGATCCCTGCAACATGCTTCGCGCTCTTGATGTTTCCGAGATCATTTCCGTCAGAGTGGATCAACAGGACATCTGGCACAGCTCTTCCTCCGAGGCACCGATGAAAGAAGGGAGGAGGTTTTTTCATACCATGCCACCTCAGCCAAACCACTGGACCCAGGCATCCAGACCGAGGTTGGTCCCAATGGTCTCCTTATAGCTGTCAACAGTAATTTAAATTCTGGGTCCTGTTGATTGAAAGAGAAAAGAAAACACCATCACCTTTCTATGAAACCTTGTGCTGTTTTTTTTTTATTAAATTTAACACATTTATTTCATATTTTACCAGGCTGTGGTGTGCTCTATGAGTGTATAATGGATGTAATGTAATGTTAAAAACTTAAGTTAGTTTATATTCTTTTCAAATTAAAAAATATGCCAAAATCACAATAGAGTGAATGACGATAACAAAAATAAAACAATTACTATCCATTCGAATAAATCGACTCTACATGAGAAAAGAAGAGGTGTGTTGCATTGCTAACTACCAGTTGCTAACATATTGAATACATGTGCTAACCTAGCTAAAGCATAGACAGTATGAGTTAAGATGATTTTAAGCTTGGTGATTGGCTGTTTCTTGCTGAAATTGTACCTTCGACTTTTTACGACAGAACCAGATATTTTCTAGGGAAGAATGAACGGAAGATGGTTAGAAGGAGAGGAGAAAAAGAAGACTGGAAAGAAATATACTAAAGAGGTGAGGGAGAAGGGAGGAGAGGACATGAGAGAGAGATTATCATCAAGAGGAGGAAATGAGGTGAGAGGTGAAGATGAGAAAAAGAGAGGACAAGAGGGCAAAAGGAGAACACATCACTGAAACAAGGAGATGAGACGTGAAAGAGGTCAGATGGAGGGATGAGAAGAAAGGAGACAGAGAAAGAAGATGATGATGGTGGGGATATGCATGAGGAGAGAAAATGGTGTGAGGGAAGGAGGTGAAGTGAGACAGTAAGGGACGAGAGGGCAGAAATGGAGGAGAGAGGGATGAGAAAGGTGAAGTAAAGCCCAGCGGAGCCTCCTCCAGATATTTACGGCATCTGACTCCATCTCAGCCTGGCCAGCTGGGGAGAGCAGGTGGACCAAACAGGTCAGCTCATTAAGACACACACACACACACACACACACACACAGTCACCATTGTCCTGTTTTAGCTTAATGTTTGAGTGTGACATTACTGTGGCCGCGAGGTTACTGCTCCACTCCCGTGTGTAAAAAAAACAGCTTGACTGTTCCATGCAGGCCAGCCCAGGCGTGTGTGCGTGTGTGTATGTGTGTATGTGTGTGTGTCATTGTGTTAAAAGGGTTAAAAAGACATGACCCAAGTATGGGAGAGAGAGGAGAGATGGTGTGTGTTAGTGTCCATTAATCATAGCTGTGCTCCAGGCCAAGCCCTCTGTCCCATCCTATCACACAATGGACGACACTCACCTCTCTGTGCAGTCCTCTGCGTGCACGCACACACATGCATGCGTGCACAAACACAAACACACTGCAGAGAGAGAGAGCGCAGTAGAGATTCAGTCACAGCAATTCTACTCTGGAGTAAAACATGATAGATTAAAAATTATTATAAAGTATATCAATGATAAATGCCCATTTTAGGTGTCACCAAACATGATACACAACACTGAATGTCCCTGTATAGTACTAGTAAATTGTTCTTTAGTCATACTCCATTGTAGAATGCTACTTGGTTGTACGAAGAATCACTTTAGAAAGGTTCTCTTTATTGCCATTTTCCTGTATTCATTTAACTGTGTGCGAAAACATTTGTCCTCTCTCTACAAACTGTCCTGTACAAACTGTTATGATGTTGGATATCTATGTTAAACATAGTCAAAGGTCCAAAACTTGAGGTGAATGTAGGTAGAAATGTTCCCTGCAAGTCTACCTTGCTGACGCACATGACCATAAACAGCCACCCATTCCATAACCTTGGTTGCTAAGGTTGTTGCTAAGGTTTCCATGTTTTGTTTGCATGTATGGATATATTTGAGAAGTTGACATTTCATGTAAAGAATGAGAAAAACTAGTGAAATCCTATTACTATTTGTGTCCTGGTTTGTTGACGTAGCATCCTGAGCGGCCCAGGAACAGCGCCGGACAGTGAAGCCACTTTGACATAGTGGCCATCCGTGTAATTACAATCGCTGAGTCCATCACATGAGGCACACTGGCTGAAAAAGCATTTTTCCCCACACACAATCATTGTAAAAGAACCAGAAGAAATCTCTAGTGCGCATGCTCTATGGGCCCAAAAATCACCAAGCATGAACAATATCTGGATCATTTCTTTACAGCTTTAAAGCTGATTTTTTTGGCTAACCAATCAGAACAGAGCTCATTGGGAGGGGCGCTCGAAAGAGACAGGAGCTTAAACAGCCTGTTTCAGGCAGAGGCTGAACTGAGGAGCTGTGTAAAGGGTCAGTATGAGGTAAATAAGGAGTATTTTAACTGTAATTCATGCAAAGATATTCCAGTAGAGCCCCAGATTAAAAAATACAGACCTGGAAATGTGCACAATATGTCCCCTTTAATAAGAGCTGTTTGCTGATACAGAGGCTGGTGCAATACTTATATTTAGCTAAATGTTGATTAAATATGTATCTGACACATTGAAAACGCAGTTGTAGCCTACTAAATTTGGCACAACTTACAGTGTTTTATACAAGGGTCTGGCATAAGAATCAAATATTGAAGGTCCTGGTTCAAAACTATTAAGTTGATCTTTTTAAACTTTTCATCTGGTATGAATAAAAATTTAACTGGGAAAAAGCAATGTCTGAAATTGATGTGAAGTGATCAGACAGAGAGAAGATGTATCACTCTGTTGGAGTTTTGGGAACTACAAAAACACTCAGTCCACTTTGGCTGTACAGCAGTGTTAGAAAAAGTTTCTTTTCTTCTTTTTAAACTGTTGGTGAGGCTCCACAAATACCAAAAATGTTTGTTTTATCCAAAAACACACATGATGTGGGGTGTTATGAATACACACAGTATCTCCCTGAAAAAAATATTAGAAAAATGCAAAATAATCAGCATCATTCACTCATAACCAATTTAAGCCAACAGTTGTTTCCATGACATTATCACTAATTAAAATACTGTTATAATCCTGTCCTAATAAAAATGTGTTATGTACACTAACAGCACTAAATATTGCATTGAAAACCTCATATCAGTGTAACCGATGTGTGTTTCCGTGTTCGGCCCCGCCCCTCCCTATGTATCTATTCACAGGTAAGGCTGTGACAGTGTGGCCAAGGGTGTGAATCTGCCCCCCACCACTCCACCACACCAACCAACCCACCCTACCCCCCCAGGGTGACAGCTCGGGTGTCAAAGCCTGGTAATTGGTGGCAGCGTAAGGTGTAAACAGGGTGACGGTGGTGGGGCTATAATCGTCCTGCTGGTGGTGTGAGCGGAAGGGAGGAAGAGGTGGAGGAAGAGGAGGATGAAGAGCTGCAGTGACAGGGTGTGAGGCCATCACAAATTAAAGTGTATGGACACACATACACACATGGAACTACATATTCATGCATACATGCAAACACACACCTACAGCTACAGAAATGCATGCACACAAAAAAAAAATTGTTAAAATACATGCACACATTCACATCAATGTGTGTGTGCGCATGTGTGTGCATACTGAAAAGCTCACACACAAGTGCTTACACACACTCACACAGTTATACAGCAGAAATTTACACAAAAAGTACATAAAATGTTTATATCTAAAAACATCCATACAGTGTGTGGACACATAGAAAGGCCTTAAAAGTGACAATGACACACACACACACACACACACGCACACACACAAACATGTACAGTGGGACTCTGAGAGGCTGTGAAGTATGACAGGAAGTAGCAGAGCTTCTGTGAACCGTCCGCTTCCATTTAGATAACATTGGAAAAAGTGTATGTGCGTGCCTGTATGTGTGTGTGTGTGCGTGCATGCGTGTGTGTGTGAGAGACATTTTTCTCACCCAGAGCATAGATCCTCGGCCCTGCATTAGTGCCAAACCAAATTACCCTCCTGCCCGTCTGCTGCCCTCAACCCAAACCACACACACACACACACACACACACACACATGCACGTGTATGGATTTGTGAGGAACGGAACACTGCTGCAAGTAACATTTTATGTTGGACACACACACACACACACACACACAAAGCAACAGTGACTATGACATAGTATGACAGGCAGCAGTAGCCCAGCCTGCCCTCTGTCCCCTCTAACCTTTCTACTTTTCCCCTCCCTCTCCCAACACTTTCTGTGTTCTCTTTCTCTCTATATTTTCATTACTCCTTCTTTTTTGACTCTGAAAACTTGAGGGCTGTTTAAGGTTCTATATGTGGAATTGTGAAGCAATTAACATGTATTAACTGTTTTTTATTGCCAATGAATGAGTGGTTGTAATGTAATGTAAAAAATTAGACCTTCCCCGACTTTACTGTAACAGCCTGTGGACTGACTTCTATGTGAATGACCTGGGCTGGATTTCCCGTGAAAATCCAAAGGATGTGACATTTTTGCACGCTCCCGAGTGCCTTTACTCTTTCCCGCTAACGTCAACGAACAACTGGCATAACAAAACAACAACACAACACAACAAAAACTGTGCTATCCAGTAGAAACACCCTGCAGATATAAGCTCTCCAGCTAATGAGACAGCTAGCTACCTCCATCAACCGCTACACATTTCACAACAAAACACCCCCGCAATGACGAGTCGCCCGCTCCCGAACACACACACACACACCTCAAACAACATTATTTCCTCAACAAAGGTACAGAAATCAAGCTCCAGAGTTACAGCAGAACATAACTTGCTTGGGCCTTACGCTTTTTCTGTTTGTAGTCCAAAGATCGTAATAAACACACACCTCACAACAAAAGCTTGCTGAGCCTATCGGTGTTTAGTAAACACGGCTGGTTTGCGGGTCGGTGGATGGTGGTTGGTTAACGCATTTTGCAGACTGGGCGGCGCGTATTGGCGCTCAACCATGTGTGTTTGTGTGTGAGTGTGCACACGTACAGCAGGGGAGCGGGGGTGACTGACAGGAAGTGAGAGATTCTTTGCTGAAACATGGTGCAAAATACAACATTAGAGATCTTTTATGTTAGCATCAAAAGTGTGAGAAGTAAAGGAAAAAGCACAGGCTGCTGGCTAAACGTCCGACTGTGATACATTCCCTGCCAGCTTTTTTTTTTTTTACACAAAACAAGATGCAAATCTCTTTGTGGCCTATAAATAACTTTATAACATAAAAATAACTTACTTACATAACTTACATCTTCACAACGCAATGAGTTTATTAAGATTAAAATATCAAAAGCGTCTAAAGCGTACTTTACGCTTTGCAGTCTTTCTTCTTAGTAAGAGTTTCTTTTCTTGAGCTCTCAGCTCTCAGGAAAATCGCCACTTATGTTTGACGGTCTTAATATGATCAGCCACAGTGGCTGATCATATTAAGACCAACCAAAAATGTACTCTTGCAGTGTGTGTAGAATGCAGCATTTTCATTGGCGGGTACTTCATGGCTTGATCCCACTGGGTGCGTCTTTGTTGCGTTCAGGCTCCAACACAGTCACTGGAGCTGATTGCGGCTGCGCTAGTCACTTGCTGCAGTGTGTTTCAGAAGTGTCCCAGAAGCAGCTCTCCGCTCCGTTGACCATACGCATCTAATCTATTTTTTGAGCAGATGAGTCGGAGAGGAAGTCAGACAGCAACGGCATAGAGCATACAGTCATTTTCAAAATAAAACACCCTGTGCAGATTCCCGATCGTATATCGCATCACTACATCAACATTACATTATAACTGGTGATGAGAGGTTGGAAGTGGAAAATCACAAGATTTTAGGGCACTACTGCTGCCATCACTGCCCCACTCCCTGGCTTCCTCTCCTGGAAGAGGGGCGCTTCTCTTCTCTCTGGCGCTGCCGGAGCAAAATGCTCTGCTTCTGAAACGCCCCCGATGGGGTATGAAGCCATGTGGAGGATCGAACAAAACCGCCGTGTGGTGGAATCAAGGCGTTACGAAGGAAGGGGTAAGCCTCTTGGAGTTCTTTAGAATAGACCATTAGCATGGCAGCTAACCGTTAGCATGCTGGCAGCTTCTGTCAGAAGGAGCTTCATAGGCTAGCAACAGCCTTGACAAAGACACATTGATTGCCACACACAGACGAATCAGTGTTGAATTCAGATGCATGGTGCATTGTTTGTGTTTTTATATTGGGTTAGAGAATAATGAGTGGGACAGAACATGATAAATGTCTGTGTAAGTGCTGAAAACAAGTTATTTTAATTGTGGTGAAAACTTGGACAATTTAGTAGTAGTAGTGTTTTACAGATATTTGTCAGGACTCGGGACACCCAGCTTGAAACCGGGACAATCCTGGACAGATCGGGATGCCTGGTCACCATATATACTAGGCCCTATTTTAACCGTGAAAGTGCAAGGTGGTAGGTCTTAGGCACATGGACTGTGAGGGCATCTCCATGCACACCTGCTATTTTGGTTCATGTATGTGCAGCAGTGCAATGTGCAAAAAGGCTGGATGAAGGTGAATAGAGATCAGCAGGTGTGGTGATTATTAAATACTCTTTCAGCCAGTCACATCACTACTCTCATAGCTCTGAAACAGTTGTACCAACCACAGTTAAGCATGAAGACAGCTCAACAAACAAAGTTTTTCTTCAGGAAATGTCTGGATGGTTCAGAACGTCACAACATGAACAAACATCACCAAAAAATCTGCACCCAAAGACAGACAGAGTGCTTTTTTCATGAGTTAGTTTCTATAATAACGATAGAAGTAAAAATAAAGAAATTGATTTGGTAAAGCCATTTCTATGATTATATTGGACCAACACTATTTTAAGCAATAATTCTAATGTCCTGTATCTCACCTCGTACATGGTCACATAGTTTGGTAATTAATGTTAGACAGCAGTGTTTCCACTGAAATGTATTTCAAGGATAAAACATCAAAGCTACTTTTGCTAAAAAGAAAGTTTGAAAAGAGGCTTTGATGAGCCCTGCTAACCCAATGTCTCCTTCATAAAAGCAGAATATCACATCATAACTGACCAGTCTGATGACATCAGGCTATTTAATGAAGGTGAACACAGTGAACGGCCGTGCGTAATGGCGCTGAACTCTGGCACAGCACTTCTCAGAGGCTGCAGATTTATCAACATATCAGTCCTGCTCCCTTCAGATGCTGCAGAGATTTAATGAACTAAAGGAGAAGCTTTTCATATAGTATAAAGCAGCTGTGGACAACAGATATTGTAACTGAAAATACTGAATATCGTGCCATCTTTCAAAAATGAAAAGAAAAGCTTCAAAAGGTTAAAACTCAGTGTTTGAAAGCTTGAAATCTAATGAAAAAGGTACTTGCATAATTTTTTGAAATGCTGAAAAAAATGTCAAATCTCTGTAAACATTATTTTGTATTGGAGTTTTCCTTCATCACTACTGCAGAACTCTTTTTAGTGTTTCTCCAACACATTTTCAGAGTTTAAATTTGTCATTGTTCTCCCGGTGTATTAGTTTGTTTTCCAGGTTTGAAACCTTATACATGCTGATCTGAAAACTGGTGCGCATATGTTGGAAAGAAAGTTGTGAAACGTTGAAACTTGAGTTTCAAAAGGGCGAATCTTTATTTTGAAACTTTTGCAGATGTACATTTACACTCGTATTGCAGACTGTTCTTTCAGAGCTAAGTTTACAGATTTACAATACCCACTTTTCAGAGATCTGCCCACACAGTTGCGGGCTTGCGAATCAAGTGACTTCTGGCAGCATTGTGTCGCAGCTCTGGTCTGAAACTCTGAAACGGACGGTCTGAAAAAACAACGCCCCTACCTGCAGGCATTTGCTCTTAACCTACTGTTTGGTCTCTGATGAGGTATAGTTCAATCATGTTGTGTTTACCCATAACACAGAGTTTCAATATTGGAAAACCTTTTTTTTACTACATTTAAGCTTTCAAACACTAAGTTTAAACTTTTTGAAGCTTTTTTTTTTTTCAGTTTCAAAACATGGCATGATTTTCATCCCGTGCACAGATGCGCAAAGGAAGTTTCAAGGCCAAGAAAATATCAAAAAGTCAACCAGCAAGCGTTGCTTGTGCTGGTTGTTGCGCCTCCATGAAAATGTAGCCCACAGTCTGTGTGTGTGTGTGTGCACATGTGTGTTTTGTGGGAGACAGTGTTTAAACTGTTCCCTCTGGCACTCCTCACCAGCTTGCTGGCATACACCCCCAATTCATGCACACACATGTTTCAAAGTGCTGCTAAACTAGACAATTAGCACAAGAAGTTGTCTTTCATTTGCTTTCATTGCCCATTCACATTTTCAGTTTTTTATGTTATTTAATGTTTTTTGATTCTATCACTCAAATATCATAACTTTTAACATGTGTAACCCATATGAAACGATTCTCTGATACATTTTATTTTATATTTTGTTGACTTATAGTATAGTATACTATAATAGTATACTATTTTACTTTGTGTGATATTAGAGGTCAACACTGTAACATCTCATGGAATCATAATATATTGTATGCTATACTCATATTGTATCTGATCATATCATTTTCTTCATCCTATATTACATAGTATATTTTGATCTTGTATTAAACTGTAACACTTTGGTATTGCATGACTTAAGTGTATTATATTGTGTTGTGTACGCTACTAGAATGTATCATTTTATTTAACCAATATCGCTCACAATCCTGGAAAAGTGATTATCTTCTCACTGTCAGCGTTAAATCCAATCTGTCCATTCTGTACTTAAATTCAAACCAGACAAGCCTCACATCCTACTCTTCTTTCAGCATCCTTCTGTCTTCTCCATCTCATCATTTTCTTCTTGCCCTCTTCCTTTCCCTTCTGACTTTCCCACATTCATCCATTTCCTTCCTCACTTATTCAATGTCTCGTTTTCTCTGATTTCCCAGCTCTGCTTCTCTTTCTACTCACTTTCCCAGTTCCTCCCTTGTTAGTCTTCATCTTTCTGGTTTATATCTTTTCTTCTTCCTGCCCCAATTCTTTTATTCTGTCCTCTCCCTCTCCCTCCTCCTTTCCCTGGCATTTCGTGTCAAGACACTCCTGCTGAACCCTTCGTGTCTTGTCCTGTCCTTACAGAAAGCCATGGTGCTCCTCACTGGGACTGTACAGGGTGACTCTACAGCTAACCCAGATGGACTATCCCTGTTCTGCCAGAGACTAAAATAACACAGAAGCATGTTCGCATCATGGGAGGAGGCGTCATGTGCCCCCCATAACATCATCTACTGTATTATTCAACACATCGAGCCCTCCCTCTGTGCAGCACTGGTCCCTGACCTTTTCATATGAGCCTCTTACAACCAAACTAAGCTGTGCGATCCACACAGAGAGGCAGAGGGTTGGATTTACTAAATTTCTTTTAATGATGATTTGATCTGATCTTTTAGCCACGCTACAGCTCACTCTAAGAAATTAAACTTGGATGTTTGCATTACATAGTTGTTTTATGGTGACACTACTAAATAATTGCAGTTTTGCCCATCAAAACAAGAAGGTTTCATTACATTAACATAATAGCGTATGGTTTCAGGAATGATTTGAAGCTACGTAATCAGGTTATTTAAAACATACTGCAGGCATTGGACTGAAAAAATAGTGTCCCAACACACTTTCAGTACTTCTCTACACATGTGCAGTATACACAGGTTAACAGCCATTTTCTCTTGCGACTGCAAATGGACCATGTGTTTACAGCAACCGTTGGTTGAAAGTTGTTATTGCAATCTAAAGCAATCCATTGATTTTGATAATTATGTGAATTATTTCAACAATGTAATTTATCAATGCATTAACAACAAGACACAAGACTATGCATATTTTTGACTTTTATGTGATCAGTTGTATACTTTAATGTTAGATTTGAAAAGCCGGTTGTCGCTAGCTTAACTCTCACACTATTAAATGATGTTCCCCTACTCGTGTTTGTCTTGTAAGAGCAAAATATTAAATGTTCCCCCGAGGTGATGTATAGTGTATTTAACTTTTCTTTTTAGCTTTATCTTATTTTGTTAGACACTCAGCAAGCTCTTCTTTGCTGAGTAATCTGAGCAATCTAATGCAATCCAAAACAACAGCTCTGCCATAAATTCTACTTTTACAAGGCTCATACATTTTCAGTTTTTGTTGACATTGTCAGAAAGGTGATGATTCCACTTTACATTTATTATTGAGGTCGTAGTGTGTGGTGGTGGTGGTGTACTGGATTGTTACTAATATTTTGCCCACTTTACGTATGTTAGTGGGGTTGACAAAATATTATAAGCACTTTTCAATATAATGCAGTCCAGTACACCACCACCACCCACTACGACCTCAATACATACAATGCGACCACAATACATTTTCTGCACTCTTATTTCTTACTGGTATATCAGCTGGGCACTTTTTCACGCAGGGTCTAGTAAGACCTGTTACTATTTGTGTCCATTGTATGGGTTGTACTTAATCAGTTTGGCTAATGCTGACGGTGCAAGTCCAAATCTTCCATGTTCTAGTCAGTGATGAAACAATAAGTTGATTCATTGAATTAGTTTATTGACCAAAGTTATTGGCAACTATTTGATAATATTATAAATAAGTCATTTGCAAGCAGAAATACCAAATGACACTTGTTTACAGCCTCTTAAATGTGAGAAATTGCTCCTTTTCTGTTTTTATATCATTGTAAATTCAACATATTTGGATTTTGAACTGTTGTCTTCACATTTTGTTTTGTCCAAATGTCTCATTGGGCTTTGGGGAATTCTTATGGCCACTTTTACTATATTCTGACAATTTATAGACATTTGAGAAATCAAATGAGAATTCATATTGAAAGTGACAGCTGCACTCAATACTTTGTTCTTCCTCCATTTTGAGGATATTAATCAAACTGGTGCAAGGAGAGAAATGGAGGAAATGGTCTTTGGAATCTCTCATTAGACACGATGGAGCAGAGCTGACCAATGCCCTGAGGATGTTGGCATCATAAGGGGGGTGGAGGTGGTGAACGAACTTAGAGATGTGGCAAATGGGTTTGCAGTCCCGCTTGGCCTGATCTATAGCCTAAACTTGAGCTACCCCAAGGATCTGAAATACACATATGAATTTCTACAAAATTTTGTTCTCCATCTTGTTGATGGAGTTGGATGGCAGCAGGCTTTCCACAAAGGTGCGGGTCCTCAAAAACAGACTACATGAATAAACTCACCTGTAATTGATGAGACTGTGAACCTTTGGTTAGGTTCAGTGAATAATTGTGAACTGCATATCTTTGGACCAAAAAAGCAATTTCAACAGACATTTGTTTCCGGTTGTTCAGTTTTGAGCATTTGCTGATGTTATGTCACAGCAAACTGAACATCCTCAGAGTCTGGACTGCAGTCTAGACAAAAGAATGTCTAAAGAGAGAATAGTGATAGATTTTTATCATATTTGTCATCCCTCCAAACAAAACTGACAAATATTTTATTTATTTTATTTATTTGTTAGCACTTGCTGCTGCCTGTTTTCATATCACTGCAAATTGATTATTTGAACTGCTGGCTCAACAAAAATGATATTGAGAGAAAGAATGGTGTTTCTCATTCTTTTGCTGATATTTTATTTATGTCACTGCAAACTGAGCAGTTTTGCATTTTTGACTGCTGGCCAGACAAAAAATATCTAAAGACAGAACATTAATCGATCTGACAATTTCAATCATCTGAGCCTTAACTGCTAAAACTGAAGTTTCTATTTCTATCTAATTTATAGTATTTGCTGATATTTCTGATATGTCAATGTAAACTGAGCATTCACGCATTTTGGACTGCTGGCTAGATAAAAGATCTCTAAACATAAAATATTGATCTTTTTTATGATTTTTTTCATCCATCAACCAAAACAGCCAACATTTGCTGTAATTTGTTGGTGTGAATGTTGGAAGCATTCACAACATATTTTATTCTACTTTCTTTATTATTATTCTTTGTCCACTTTTTTGGCCCTTAACTCCTTTCACATTATTCAACGTAGAAACTTCATTCAAACATCAAAACATTCAGCTCAATAAGGATGTGTGCTATTGTTTTTCATACTTTCTGAAATTTTCAACATTTTATGGCAGTTTCAAATGAATGGACAGAATGTTCAAAATTGATACATTTTCACACTTTCATGTATTTTAAACTCTTATCTACTCATTCATTCTTTCAGCTACAAACTTCATTCAAACTTTGAAATGTTCCACATCTTTCATACATTCAAGGAATTATTCAACTTTCAAAGCCCATTTAAACTTTTCAAAATATTCAACTTTGTTTGAACTTTAGTTATAATGGTCAATTAGAAAAACATTCAAACCCACTCATCTTCAGCCTCTTCCAAATCATTCATACATTCAAGTAGAAACTTCATTCACACCTTAAACGGGTCACAAGACTTGAGACTTTCTCACATTGCTTCAACATTTTCATATCATTCATACTTTTTACACAATTGCAGTTCAAATTTCATAAAATTTTCAGCCCTTCTCAGATTTTTACATTAGTATGTATTGTACAGAATGTTCAGACCTAGAGACATTTCGCGCTGTAGGTCCAGGCCTTCAAATTTTGTCAAAATTCTTCAACACATTATGATCTTACTCCCACAGCGTCCTTTCAACAAGCACAGTTTATACTTACAAATGTAGACAAATTTGTCCTCTCTCAACCTATGTTGCTTCCATTGAAACAGGACGTTTTTTGAATAAATCACTTAAAAGGGCAGAGAAGCAGAGGAAGGGCAGAAGAAAACAGAGATGATGGTGATATATATTTTGTCAGAGCTCTTTTATTTTAAATCATACAGACACATATCATGCATCAGTCTGGCCAGTGAAGTCTCGGGTTGCTCAAACTGAATTTTTTTTTTGCAATGTGACATTTAGTTTTTGAGTTATAAGAAGTTGTTCAGTGACTAATTTTGGCTTAATGGCTGAAATATTTCAATGGAATATAAATGTTGGTGCTTGTTTCACCCTTGCCACAGGGGGCCCTGTCACCATAGCAACCTGTGACTCCGTCTCTAAGTGATTCAGTCAATTCAGCGGTTAAATTCTCAGTCTACACACTGCGCACACACTGCGCACACACACAGTCATTTCCGATTTTCAAAATAAAAGTCCAAGATGGTTACTTTATCATAACAAGAAAGTCAGGATGAGCCACACTTTTCAAAATAAAAGCCCCCAATGATCAATGTATGTTAACAAGAAACTACCGATGGACCTAGTTTTTCAAAATAAAAGTGCCTATAGTTCAACCCTTGTCAGGGCTTAGACCTCAGCTGATGTTTTATCTTTATTCCAACAAAGGCAATTAAAGGAAACCTCAACTCCTTCTTAGTACACTTAATCTCATTTAAGTCCTTGCTCTAAAACTCACATTTGAACTTCTTTCATTGCTTAGTCGATATTTTGTATCCTTCATCCCTTTCCCACTTTCCACCTATTCATACTGCTTCAGCTGCTTTTTCATGCATTTTCAACTCTTATCTTCTGATTCATACTCCATTCAAACCTTAAAATGTTCCATATCTTTCATACATTAGGAGTTTTATTCAACTTTTAAATCCCATTCATACTTTTTGAAAATGTTCAACACAGCTGATTGATATTTCCTAATTTGACCCACCTATTTTCCACTTTTCCAAATCATTCATACTCCATCAGCTGCTTCTTCACCCAAATTTAGGGATTTAACGGCAGCCTTTTAACAGGCAGCATTCATACTGCAGTCTCTTCAGAAATTGCCTTTTCTAGTTACTCACTGCAGTTACCTGTTTTCATATCACTGTAAACTGAGCACATGTGCATTTTGACATAAAAAACAACTTTCTAGTTTTTCAGTCATGAGCATTGGCTGATGTTTGAATGCACAAAAATGGCAATTTGATCATATTGAGCTCTAGTAATTCTTGACTTTTTAAAGAATAAATAATCCAGGCAATGTACTAGAATATTAAAAAGGGTAATTATTTGTTAATTTCTTTGTATATTGTTTTTTTTAAATATAATTTATGTATTTCTTTGTATATTTTATCTATTTTAAGGAAGGCATGACAGCAAGGTCAAAACAGTACAAAATGGTAAATCTTTCTGCATTTGCTTCCTTGGTTTCATGTATTATGACAAATATATTGATGTCATTTTTTGTGAAGCACATTCCTCAACTTTTTCTGACCTGACACTGTTAAATAAAGTCAGGTGAAGTACAATTACTTAAGTTGTATTTATATCACTCACTCACCTCCATGTAGCATATAGTCATGCAGTCATGTTTAATACAATCAACAAAATAAAGGTAAATTTAACTGTGTTTAGTAAATTGAATTGTAAATAAAACCTAAATGTCTTAAGTAAGTTAATTCCACATGACTGAATGATGTACCATTTAGTTAATATAGTTTGGTGAGATTTGCTTGACAGTCTTTAGTAATGATCAATTCTCTGTTCTTTTTCTCATTTATTCAACTTAGTTATATGGGACCGGTTGACATAACTAAATTAAGTAAATGTAACATTTTATTTCTTAGTGTATGGCTCTAGGGATGCAGATGTTGGTTGGTCAGTCAACTAGAAATAGACATTGATATAACATTTGGTGAACACATTCATGGTCCCCAGAGGATGAAGCCTCCTGACTCTGATTATCTGACTATTCCTCCAGCACCACCATGGGGTGACATTTTCTGACTTGAAGTGAAATGTTTCGACAACTATTGCACAGATTGCCATTAAATTTGGTACAGGTTTACATGGTGCCCAGAGGATGAATCTTGTCTTTACATGACTTTCAGCGGGGAAGTGAAAAATGAAAGGAAGGTGAAAGGTGTCTAAAGAAACAAACTGCACCTTCTACGCACTATGCAGTTATCCTAAACTTGTGCAACACAGAAACATTTTTGAGCATGAAAGTTTGTTCTTGAGCTTATGATCAGTAGTGTGGCAAAAATAAATAAATGAATAAAAAAATCTTACGGTTATTCAAGATCCACTTGCTAGCTTTTTTCAGAGCTTTCAACCACAGCTTGCAGTCCTCCTCAGCAGATGGAGTTTGCTCAGTTGTCATATGATCTTAGTTTTATTTTTTCAGGGTATTCTGTGTGAAGTCCCACAGTGCATTTGCAATGATATTCTTGTGTAATTTTAGCATTCTGACTCTCGCTGATCAGCTGCCCTAATCTTCTTTATGGGAAATACAGTAAAGTTTTGCTGCTTGTGTTATATGCTAGTGAAAGATAGACACTAGACTATTAGTAAACATAGCTTATAGTGTATTACGTACTATACATAAAGACAACACTGCTAAACTTACAAAAGAGAATGATGGATATAAGAAATGAAAGCTAAAATGTATAATATTAATTGAATTTGTATTTCACAAGTTTAAAGCCATCCTAATCAATATTTAATCTTAACAATTGATCAAATTAAAACATATAATTTGAAAAGGGGCTGCTCATTGTCATAAACTCACATAGAATTATCACCCAACTTTACAGTTCCCCTCAGCACAAATGGAGCATTTTAGCGTCTTTCAGCTCATGTTTTGGTTGGCCCACAACTTTACTGTTTTCACAACTTTACATCAAAGATCCCAGGCTGGAATAATATTTGCTACTAGCTTGTCATAGTTTAGCCAGTGTTATGGTACCTGAAGATTCCCTAGTGTTTCCCTGTTTTTTCCCCTTCCCTGTGTTTCCAGTGTTCCCCTGTCTGTCTTTCTCTGTTGTGGCTGTGTGTGTGTGTGTGTATGTGTGTGTTGGCCTGGGCGTGGCTCTCCTGGCTCCCAGCTCCACACTCCTGGCTGCAATCAGCTCATCACCTCTCCCAGTCTGCTCACCTGCCTCTCATCATTTCATCAGCTTGCAGTATATCTACCCCGGCTCTTCATCCACTCATCGCCAGATCGTTGTTTCTGCCCAAGTGGTAGCTTACACCTCAGGCCTCTAACTTATATTTAGTGATTTCTCAAAGTTTGGACTTGTCACCAATTGCTGTTTCTCTATCCAGTGCTCCTGGACCATTACTCGCCTGCCTGCCTGCCTGCCAGCTTGCCCGCTCTCCAGCCCACTACCACCACCACCTACTCCCTCCTGCCTGCCCTTGCCATTCTCCCTCACACCTCTCAGCCCTCAAGTCCTCGGCCTCAGCCTGCTTCATCCCCACTCCATCCACCTCAACTTCCCCCCACTTCCCTGGCAATAAAGCCTTACTTCATTTAACATCACTCTAGTCTGTGTCTGCATTTGGTTCCACACTGCAAACCACAACAGCCGGTGAACATAGTGGAGTATTTAGCAGCTAAAGAGTGAGATATTTCCTGCAGGAGTTGCTGGAGGCCAAAACAGAGCTAAAAGGAGAGCGAATATTGACCTTACATTCATCAAGTGGTAAACTTCATCTCTGAGATGAATGGGCTAAAAGCAATTTTTTTCAAGGTTGTCTTATTTTCCTACTTGAAGACCTAAGCACTTTGAATTTCTGTCCTGCGCTCAGTGGTTCATGTTTCCTGCTCCTCTCTCCTGTGCTGTGTAAAAAGGACAAAGTCCTTAAACAATCTTAAAGTAGCCTAATGTTCCAAGACATTTTACACAAATAAACCTCTTGTGATAACCTCTGCTTCAATGTGTGATTTAACATTCAAGGATCTGTAAAGACAAAAATATAATTTAAATGAGGAATTTATAGAATACTGCTTTCAAGAAAAAACTATAAGGAGAAGTTTGTAGGTAAAAAATAGTCAGTTTGCATAGATTAGACAGAGAGCTGCATAGATAAATGTGCGGCCCTGTATGAAGTTGTCCCTGACACCCAGAGGCCTCATCATCCACCATGATCCAGACTCTGATGCATCGACCCGAGCCCGAGTCTCACGTCAATAAATCCATCCGTCCTCCTCCGACTCTGCTCCATTCTTCTTTTTTCTCTCACTCTCCTGTGACCGGGGAGGTGAGAGGTGTCCTGAAAAAGAAGAATGAACACAGCGACAGTCTATCACGGCAAGGTCGAACCGTGTCCAAAACTCTGGGACACATGGACAAGAGGTTGTGAGGGATGTGGAGGGTGAGTGAAAAATGGGAATAGATGTTAGGACAGAAATAAAGACAAAGAGGCAGAAACTCTGTCAGGATGGATAGATAGATTTTTGATTCCTCTGTACCTGACAGCAAGGCGGTTTGTTTGAAACATTGTAATTTTCCTGATGTAATAAAGAAGAAATTGTTAAAGGTGAATTTAACAATGTTGTGAGTCCGTTGGGAGATAGAAATCAAAGTTTTCAATTATACAGTAAATATAGCAACTCTTTCAAATAGATTGGAACTAAAAATGGATGGAACTAAGAAATTTGGTACAGACATTAATGTCCCCCACAAGATGAATTGTAATAACTTTGATCCTCTTACTTTTCCTGTAGCACCATCATCGGGTCAGTACCTGCAAAACTAATAGCATTCCTGTCAACTTCATCTGTACATAGTGCTAACTGCCAAATTAAAGATGGTGAAAATGAAAAATATTATACCATGGATGTATAATAAGACCTGGATACAGTACCACCACTCAGCCTTGTTTCTAATTTTGCCCAGTGGTCACTCGTGTATTACAGCGAAAAAATCCCCTGCGGCCCTAAAAGCATTTTCCCCATAGACCACCATTATAAAAGAGACTAAAGTAAAACTGCTGGCAGGACACCTCCAACTGCAAATAAGTTCAAATACATTTCTTTCTAATATGAATTTTTGATCCATGAAGGTTTTATGTTTGTGAAACTTTCATCAAACCTTTTTATTTTAAAATCTGTGATGTCATCACAATGTAAAGTCTCCAGGCCAAGTGGGTTTAGGGTGATGGTCATTGTGACAATAATGCCATACTGACCTTAGCGTACACCTTGACAGTAGACTCTTCTTCTTTTTGTGAATAAGGCTTTGCTCTTTTTAAATCTGTTTTTGGCCTGCCTGCAAAGCTCCTTGCCAGACTGAATATGGCCCTCACCAGGCTCCAGCAATCAAAGACTTGTGTTTAGAGGGTTGAGGTTATGTTTGGATCCACTAATACAAGTGAAAGAGTGTTGTATCAAGGCCAATTCATGGTTACTGGATCAGTGTCCAGACTTGCATGCGGACAATATCTGGATGTGCTTCTACACATACTTCAATCAGGTGTCATAAGTAAATCATGTAAATCAATAATAAATATGTGTTCTGAGTTTTTCCACACAACAGAAAATTGTGTAATTAACCAGCCAAATTTGAATGATTAAAGTAGTAATAAATAAAATTAGGTTTCAAAATTGTGGAAAAATAAACAGTATTCTCTGCTCTGAAATACTGGGGGCATGTCCACTGAAGGTGCTCACAGCCCAACTGAACAGCCTCTGAGTTAACAACACTCATACCAAACTCTCGTATAAAAATACACAGTTTAAAATAGGCCTTGTTTGTAGGTGTAAGGCAAGCAACATGGATGATATTTTATAAATAAAGTAACATTAGGAGCCACTGTTTAATTTGGCAAATATTTTGTGGGTAAATCTCTTGTTTCAGTAAAAATGTAATTTAAATGACTAGTTAACAAGCGATCATCATTGCATTAAATTGACGTTTTTTTCAATGGAGTCAGTTCTCTGCTGAAAAGTCCTTGGCAGCTTCATTGTGGCTGTCACCCAATTGCCTCACATATCATGCTTTTTGGTGAAGTGGCAAATACTCTCACTTTGGCCGGGGACCTCCCAGCCGTACAGCCGGCACTGACACTGAAGCCACGAGTGGCGGCCAGTCTCAGTAACATTGAGCAAAAATGGCCCCATTCACCAGTAATAGCGGATTATATGAAGTGAATCCCAGTTGTCTCCAATGAAAGTCTGTAAAACTACCCAGTGTAAAAATAGTAACTATGAGCTCTACTGTTTATGTAGTGGGGGAGGGGTCATGCTAGTAAATCCTCTATGTGATTGAGCCATCATTTCAGGCCCGCCCAGAAAATCCTGAACACGGCAATGGTGAAAAACAGTTTAATGCTCTAACTCCACAATTCAGTACTTTATAACGCTTGTCACATGTTTTAGACAATTATTTTCCAACATGTATAAAGTGTTTAAAAAGAAATCTCAGATTTTCCTTTACATGGACTTTAATGAAAAGTTCCTTTGTAATTCCATTGTCTTGGACAATGACAGTACAGCTGATTCTTCTTTGTTGTATCTGGCAAAGCAACAAGAAAAAAGGTTGTGTGTGCGCCAGCTTAATGAGAATAGGCCCAATAATGGGGAATACAGTCTATACATACAATATACGAAACAAGTATCTAGTTTGCTATTCTAGCT
Organism: Thunnus thynnus; assembly: GCF_963924715.1. NCBI lineage: Eukaryota > Metazoa > Chordata > Actinopteri > Scombriformes > Scombridae > Thunnus > Thunnus thynnus. Next base: position 4,341,931 of record NC_089530.1, read on the forward strand.
TGTGCAGTTGGCACAGTTGTAGTGCGTACAGTCTGCATGGTGACAAATTTTGTGCTGTTTGCATACATGGGCAGATGACAAAATTTACCTCAGGTGGACCCACATGGAAACTATGAATTGGCCTTCAGTATTAGGCCTGAGAGGTATTACTCGGGGTAAAAATGCTCCACTTGTGCTCACTGATGGACCATGAAGCTTTTAGCGTGGGGGGACGGTAACAATTGGATTTTTGTCAGCCCAACATATTCTCTTATCTGTATTATGATGGCTGGGCAGTAAGAGAAGAATACTCAGCATGGTTTTAGTCATTTACCCAAAATCCATCTGTAAAACAGTAGGGACAAATGGACTTATAGGAAAGTGAGATGGAGGACATGTCCCCTCATCCTGGCCTTTCTAGGTATGCCGTGGTTCTCTACCCTTGAGTCCTTGAGGCAGTTAAAGGGGTCCTCGAGGGTTCTAAGGGTTCCTTACTAAAATAATGAACAGTTTAATTGAATTTAAATTTAAATCACTGGAATGATTTACAGTATGTTTAAAAAGGACTTTTGTAATCACAGGCTTCAGTGGTGTCTCATCACATATAATACAGAGAGTTCTACAGTTCAACACTGAATCAGAAATGTTTGGACAGAAAAAAATCAAATGTGTCTGCCGTCTCTCTTGTGCTTCTGTTAAATATTTTTGGGTTTGATATGAAAACGTTTACAACCACATTCTGTGGTTCATCTGCTGCATAAACGGCATCATTCAAATCAAGACCCACACCTCGGAGATAAGAAATGAGAAATAGTGTCTTGCAGGACAACACGCAAACACACTCTCTCACACACACACTGGGCATAAGGATGGGGGCTTAGCCAACTTCTGCGAGTCGTCCCGACTTAACTTGAGCTCCAGACCGGGTCTTAATATTCCGTCGGAGCGGCGGAGCCGTTCTTCTGCACGACCAATCCCATCGTCAAGTCAAATTTGCATTAGCAAATGGGAAAGCAGCGACGGCCTATTTGTTAATCTGATCTTTGTTTACCCAACACTCTTGTAATCCACTTTTAATTAAATAGCCGCCCAAATATGTGCGAGCAGCAGTTTGACTTTGTCTGTGCCCACATAGCCAGACTGACGCAGACAGAGAGAGAGATAGAGAAAGAAAGAAAGAAAGAAAGACAGAAAGAAAGAAAGAAAGAAAGGAGACTGTTGTTAAACTCCCTGCTGAGCTGGCTTGAGAGATTCAGTTCTGCACACAGCACACATTTCCTTTTCATGCAAAGAAACTTAAATTGCTCTGTGCATTATTTTCTAAAGCACATCCAATGATACACACACACACACACACACTGTACCTATACACCATACATACACACCCAGGGTTTATGCAGGTCACTTCTGGAGATGCAGCTTATCCCATTGTCTGGTCAAATATCTAATTCTAACCTCACAATAGATTTGTATATCCTATCTGTCATAAACCACACGCTGTGTAGTTTGAATAAATCAAATAACGCACATACACGCACACGCACACACACACACACACACACAAGCAAACACACTTTCAAAAACACTCTCTGGCCCTATCACCCACCAACCCATACACACATGCACAGTACACAATATGGCTGCATAATGTCCTTTATCTATTTATAGTTAATGCCATCCTAGGCCTGATAATGCAAGCAGATACCTGGTAGGCAATTACATCTTCCCGATTCCCTCTGCAATAAAAATGCACTAGTAATAGAAAAAAAGGGGTAAATAACACAGCGGCGTGAATGAAGCTGGCCTGGCCTGCACTACACATCCCCAATAAGTCAGCCTGCACTGACACAAGCCGCATTGTCATTCATATGTGCCTCCTCCGCTGTTTTTACATGTAAAGGCAAGGCACTGGCAGGGACATTGTGTCTCTATCTGGGTATTAGAGGTGACATCACATTATCCTCATCCCCAACACATATCTAAATAACTCTCTTGTGGGATATTTTTTGTGCTTTTCCTCTGTGGGTTTGTATTCATGCAGCCATACTGCATGTGTGAGTTTGAGAGAGAAAGAAGCGCCATGCAGATTGTGTGAATATGTGTGCATGTGTTTTGTGCTGTAATTCAATGCTAAAGAATTGGTAACATCGGACAATAGCCACATTGCTTCTCCAAGGTGTTGTGAATGATGGATGGACAAATCCATTAACTGGACTTTGTGTACATGTATGAGTTACGTTTACAGAATCGGAACGTGGGACAAGAAGAGTCTGTGTAGCATTATTTAGCGTGCGTATCTTGCACAACAGAGCCATGTCAGTGGAGGCAAACGTTCTCTCTCTTTTTCAAAGATTTTTTCTTTTAGCATTTTTTTATTTATTGGATAAATCATCTGGATGCAGACAGGAAATATGGGGAAAAGAGGGTGGTATGACTGGGTTATTTGTTAGTTGCTGCTATTAAGGCTGCTACTAACATCATCTTTTAAACTTTTTAAGACCACAAATTTAGGAACTTGAATTAGTCTTTGAAGACTCATTTATAGTCTTTTGCATCTTTTAACCTTTTAAACCCATGAACCATATTTTACCACTTACAAAATAGTTGTTCCAGTTACATTTTAGCTGTCTCCCATGTTGAAATTAGGTTAAATCAGATTTTTTTTTTTTTCTTTTGTAAACTCATGTTTGTGTATTTTTTCCATGTCCACTTCAATGTCTGTTTGGACAGCATAAAATAACATAATAATAGATTTTCCTATTAATGGATGTCATGTATGTATCAACTATAAACATATAGACATATGATGTGTTCATTCTTAAAACCCACAGCGCATATACAGTATGTTGATGATGTCAGACATCAGGTAAAATATCTCAGTTGACACATGACATGGGTTCAGATGAGTGATTTCATTAGGTGATATTTGTAGTATAGATGGCTGTAAATGGAATAACGAATGAGTCTTTCTTTTGCTGAGACCAGTAAACAGTAATTGATACAAATAACCTTCTTTACATTACAGCTGACTATTCCAAAGCTTCCCATCATGGAAACTTCTAGATATTAAATGCCAACTTCCAGAGTGGAAAATTTATTATACTGCAAATTTCCTCCTATGTTTCTGTAAAAGTTTCAAATTGAAATAAACCTGAACGTAGACACAGCTTTCAAGCTAATAAGCAGTTTACCACATGCCAATTTACTTTTGAAGATGACTATGAATGTAAATATTCACAATTTGTATTAAATCTGTTCTGGTATGCTTCATTATTTTCTTGTCATCATTAAAATTTCTAGCATGACTGCAAAATTGTAGTTTTCATGTTTGTTTTTCTGTTTGTTTTTACCATTTACTATTTAGCAAGTGTCACCTACCTGCACAACTTGTCACCATCAATAAACAATTAATCTATGACCAATGGCTCTCTGATTTACTGCTGCACACCTTGCACCAAAATGTTACTTTGTTAACCTAAAAGAAAAAGGTTAACGTGGAGGACACACAGGTTCCTGTCTCAAATGCAAGGAGAACAACAGGAATCACTTGTCTTCAACTTCCAAACGTTTTGTGGCATCAAAAAGTCATCAGGCATTTCTTCTTGTAGTTTGCAGTGTATGGCTACAACTTTGGCTGCTATTACGTGTAATTTTTTTATAAAATATGCATTACTGTTGCCTTGGTTTGATAGCCCAAACTTGTTACCACATGTTTTCCATTGTGTTGTATTTTTTGCATTAATCTAAAGGCTTGGTAATTTTAACCCTCCCACAGACATTACTGCAGCCCCCTGTAAGTGCTTTAGCTTGGAAACACCTTCTATTCTCACTGTAAACAGAAACTGTAAGAAGTATTTAGCTCCGCTGGACCATGAATATTCATTGCTGGTTCATTTTTCTCATAACGCTGCAGTCATAAAGGAGGAGCGGGGCTTTAATACAGCCGTCGTTCCAGGGAGAGTATTAAGGAGAGATTTAATAGAGGCGTGAGTATGGACTGACTCATTATCTTTCTATTAGCTCTGTCGCTGCACGCTCTCTGCCAGCAGGGTTATACCGACTTCTATTAGGTTAGCGGTCAGATACACACCCTCACACACACACATTCACAAAAAAAACCCTGCTAATATAGGCTAATTTAGTAGCCAGTACTGCCCAACAGCAATGGTTCAAGCAAATGAGTGTCCTTCTTAGGACTTGATTTACGAGGCTGGTAAACCTGTAATTCTGTGTGTGTGTGTATGTGTGTGTGTGTGTGTGTGTGTGTGTGTGTGTGTGTGTGTGTGTGTATGCACAAATGTAGTGTATTTTTGTGTTAAAGGAAAAGGCTGGTACATATAACTGGAAAAACCATTATCTCACACATGTAAACTCACAATAATGATTTTTGCATTTACCTACTCTCTGACCAATATTCATGTATTATGAATACAAGGAAGGAAGGAATAATATGAAAGATTGTTTAATCTTTCTGATGTTATACTGTAAAAAAGGATTTTGAAGGTTGGTAAATACAACCCATGCAAATTCTTTAAAATGTTCTTAAGTATATTAGTCAGTAAGTGAAATATATAATAGTGGGTAAATTTTACCCACACTACCTATTTGTTAACAGTAACAACTGCAACATAAAAAAAAATCATATACTCCAAGACTATTAGCCCTGCACTGCAACTCGCACATGCGTCCGTGCTGCTAGCCAGCTTTCTTGTCAGTGCTTGCTACCCGTAGTCCAACTTTGAGAAGTAACACGGTGAAAAACTCTACTCAAGTACATAAGTATTAGCAGCAATACATACTTTAAGTATTACAGTAAAAGTACTCATATCATCCCTGTGACTGATATTTTATTATATAGGACATCTATAGATTGTTAATTCTGATACATTAATGTGTAAGCAGCATTTTACTGTTGTAGATGCTGGAAGTGGAGCTAGTTTGAACTACTTTATATACTATTAGCTACTTTAGTCCAGTGGTTCCCAACCTAAAGCCAAAAAGGTTGGAAACCACTGTTTTAATCTTTAACAATGTGTATTTTTAAAGCTTGCTATATTATCCATTGTGTAAAATCTTAATCTATAAAGGACTAAAGATGTAAAATAAATGTAGTGGAACAGAAAGTTCAATATTGAAATGTAGTGGAGTGGAAGTATGAAGTAGCATAAAGTGAAAATTCTCATATAAATTGCGACTGGCTGAGGGATAGACTCAGGGGCAGGTTCTCATGAATATCTTGGCTTCTCTCACCTGAGCCAGAAGAGAAACCATACACCATGGCAACGCTTTCGGTTCCTAAAATTGTGGAGTCTGTGGGGCATCAGGGACCTGAGGCTATCCTGGCCAGCATGGCCTTGTCAGAGGAGCAACAGAGGGTCATTCAGGTGGCAACATCTGGCCAGCGCACCACCCAAACTGGCATCTGTTTAGGAAAGGGAGGCTGACTGCCAGCAACTTTGGAGGTTACCTTAACTCAAAGTATGTGACTGATTCACTTCTTGCCAGGGCGCTGGGACAGCAGCAAGCACCGGATGGTGTTTTGTCTATACAGTGCTGAACTGTGAATGAGAGTGATGGCATCAGGGCATTCACCACTGCAACACAGATGCCAGTCCAGGAGTCAGGCTTGTGACTCCTTTAATCAGAATTGTTGATAGCATCTTCAGGTGGTCGGGTGGGGTCTTCCACTGTGCTGGAGGTGAAGTGTCCCGATGGTGCCAAGGAAATGACTATTACTGAAGCATTGCAAATCAAGGAAGGGAGTAGTTACAGCTTGTGTGAGGACCATCCTTGCTGGCACCAAGTACAGGGGCTGCTTCACCTCACTGCAAGACAGACCTACTACTTTGTGGTCTGGACTACAAAGAGAGTGTCATTATCCCCATAGCCCAAGATGACAATTGACAGTCAATTGTGTAGGATCTGGAGGACTTTTTCAAGGCCCACATACTTCCAAACTTGGTTGTTCTGTAAATAGTTTTTCATGTATATAGTTTTTGTAACAGTTTTGTTAATCATAATCAGTTATTTTGGGAAGCAAAGGATTTGTGTCAGTACCTTTGTATAGGAAAGCTAATGATTCTAAAACTATCAAACAACTAAATTCAATATAACATAGGCTCAAACAAGGTAGGTTGTACAAGTGTTTCTTCTTAGCTCCCGAATCAAGTGTGTTTAGTAGGGGGTTGGCGGTAAAATGAAAACAGATGGGGACAGAGAGAGGGAGGCAAGGATACATAGTCAGTACAGGTGTGGTACATTGCCACTTTTTAATATACTTTACTGATTAATATGATTTCATGAAAAATGGAGGGAGAGAAAGGAGGAGGGAGACAAGAGTACTGACCTTCACGGTGAAGTAGTAGGAAGAAGAAAGCCTGGTGTTGCTGGCTGGACAGAGGAAGTGAGCCTTTTTTTGCACTACTTTACTGCCACTTCTTTTATGAGAGGACTTTGGAGATTCACTAGTACACAGCATAACTGAACCAGTTTATCTCAGTTCTGTGGATGAGGTGAGATAAATTTCAGGATTCTAAATTCTTTCAAACAGGCATTTGCCCTCTCAACATGAATCCTATTCTGTGCAATCAGCTCTTAGCATGTGCTTCACTGTGTGTCAGTTGGCCATGATTGAGGAAATGGGGAATGTTTACTGTGACTCCTTCAGGCAGAATATTCTGGATCAGGAATTCCTTGTCAGGCAAAATCAGGTCTCCAGGCTTGAAATCGTCCAGAACGCCAAAATTCAGTACTAGCCTTATCACGTACTGATCTTGGGTAAAGTTTGCTACAGTATGTGATCACAGCATTCGGTACCACTCCAAGGAGTAGTTTAAAGGAGTGCATACTACGGGATGCAGAGTAGGTCTCTTTCCGGGTATCCATTTGCTTGGGGATAGCGATTTTGATGTCAGTGCAATCCAACATCATCCTGCAGTTTGAGAAGTGCAGAAATGAAGAAGGCAAGCTGGTTTTATTTTTCTCCAGGCTGGGTACACTGCTCGTTATGTCCTTAAAAAGGAGACTGTGAAGAACCTCCATGAATGTTATTGACACATTCCTGACAGTGCTTATACTGCAGAGGAAGAGTGTAGCCAGGTGCAGGTGTGTATAATTATGATGGTGTTTCATGAGAGTCATGAAAAAAGTTCTTTGGGGCACCAACTTTCTTTGGGTAAGAGGGACTTTTTCTCCATTATCTATATTTCAAAATTCAAAATAAGTTACAGTAATAGTCAATTCATTAATGGTTAAATCTGAATCTTTCAATTAAAAGTATGCATGAGTCAGTAGGCTTACATGTAGCATTCTAAACACATTACAGTGCCTTTAATCTATTAAACAACAGCAAAATCAAAAAGTTCTTGGATAGGGTAAGATTAAATCTATTCCACAGTGAACAAAATTGGAAAAAAAACTATTGATTGGAATATACTATAAGTTGATTAATATATATGTTGGAAAGTTTGAGTTAGAATAGTTTTCAAGAGTGCAAGTATAAAAACAATTAAGGGTGGACTAGTGAGTCGATGAGTTTCTGTGTTTGGCGTGGTGACATTTAATGTCCCCGACAACCTCTCTAGTCTCATTTAGCCACTTTTTAGCAACTGCCTTTGTTAAGACACATAAAAGCTTCAAAATTCACAAGTGGGGTATTTACTGACATATTTTATGTCATAGAGTAAAACATGAAAATCTCTTAAGCCTGTGTTAACCACAGACCTTATTTCAGGCATCTAACTAAAAACGACTTCAAGACAAGGGAGCCGGATGTACAAAAATGCTAACTGATTTCCAGGTTGTAGGACTCATTCCTGCAGCACTCTATTTACAGAAATAAGTCTTGTTACTGAAATGCATCTCCTTACAGTCCCAGAGTGTTGAGAAAAAAAGGGATGCATTGTTTGTTGCCTCATTGAGTACCTTGGGGAACACCGTGAAGAGCTCTTCCAAGATTTCCTGGTATATTATTAAATGATTGATCAACTCAAGGTATTCACATGGTTACGCATAGGGTTGCCCTGATACCATTGTTTCATTTCTGATACTGATCACAGAACTTTGATTCAGCCAATCAGCCAATCCAATAGCAAACCTTTGATTAATAGGCAGCCAGGGTATTACTGTACACCTTTTCCTGCCCTTTACAAAACTTCAACAAACAGTTCAGAATACCTACATTTTAGTTATGGGAAACGTATTGCATGGTTGTTGACATTTATTCCCAATTTTCTGTTTACTTGTACATTGATTAATATTGAGTAACATTTGATGGGGAACACTGACAAGTTAATGTTTGATACATATGGGGGACACATTAATTATGAAAATCTGAATGGTTCACCCCTATAGTCAGATGGTCTAGTGGTGGCTATGTTATGCCTTCATTCTATGATTACATGCTTAAATTGAATTAAAAATGCATATACTTTTTGTTTCTTTCTTTTTAACACGGGGGTCAAACGTGAAGGCCACACGGACCAAACCATAAAGGTGATTGTGATCCATAATCCCACGGCCGAGGAAGATCCAGCAGATGTGTCTATTGTGATAGAGGGCAACCAAGTGCTGAATGGGTGTAGAAACCAAACCAAGGCATGTATGCTTGTTGATGGGATTGATCTATGCCCTAAACCTGCCCTGAGTATTCCAAGAAGCTCAAGTACACCTTTGAAGTGTTCCTGAAACGTTTTTGGAGCTTGACGGAGCAAAGCTGCTCAAGAAGGTCTACAGCCTCAAAAGTAAGCTAATGGACTGAACTGTTTGTACCCAAGTTCAGGCACAGACTGACTGTTTCCTTCTTCATCCCATAAGACTTTTTGGTCCATATAATTTTAGGAACTTACTGTAACTGATCTTTATGTTTGTTTTGGTGCTGAGTGATGCTCACTGTAAAATGTGATCACTCAAATTCAACTCCCTGGAAATGTAAAAGGACTACAGAGATATTTGGAAAGTGGACACTTGAACCAAGGAGCAGCTTCCCGTTGACATTTTTCTACATTCAAACAATGCATACTCCTCTTGGTTCACTGTTTCTCAGAGGACACTAATCACTAATCAATATGCGTGGTGTGCCACCACTCCGTTTTTGGCTGGTTTAGCACTTTCTTGTTTTGTTTTGTTTTTTTTCTTTTAGTATTAGTAATACTGGATGCTTGCCTTACTCTTGTTCCAGATATGGCTCCAGTTAGGTTTGAATGGGATCTGACGCTATGACGCTATGGGTTTTGGGTTTGTTTACATATTTTGGTCTTACTTCCTGTTCCTTCATGTTACATCCATGTACTGTAAAATTTGTAGGGCTAATGGTGTACTGGGCCTTCATTTGCTTTAACCAAAGGGACATTGTGTGGGGATCTGTAAAATGCTTTTTTATGCTCAGGCACAGACTGACTGGTTCATTCAACAATCCCTTAATACAATATGCACATGTTCCTCAAACAATTTGATGGATAGAAAATGGATGGATGACCTTTGATAATAATGACTTCCTCTGAAGGAGAATGAGGAACTAATCTTTATGTTGGTGTTGATGATAAACCGAAGTGTCCTGCATCGTCAGTGTCTGGTCAGGAACATGCCCATTGAACCAGATGTAACTTCCATACTAATTGTGACTAAGCATTGTTTGATTTTCTGTTAACTTAAAAAAAGTTTCAAAATGTACCTTATTGTTTACATTGAAGAATGTGTCTATACTCTCTAAATTAGACATAGCATAAGCACTTTGTAAATTACAAATAGACAATAGTTGAAAATAAAAAGAAAAGTTGAAAAGTTATGCTTGTATTATTATCATGTATTTAATATTTATTTTTATTTGAGCAATCTTATATACCCCAAACTCACATATCTGAAGTGTTCTAGAAATGTTTTGTGATCCACTCATTCCAGAAACTTGGAACCACATTTGAAGCTGTTAATGGCATGACCATAAGACAGTGTTTGTGTCCAAAAATCAAAACAAAACCCAGATCCACATTTAAAGTGTTAAAGAATCTTTTGTTTCAGTTGAATATGTAGAGTGAAAAGGGTCCTTTTGTACCTTATTTCTTTATATTTTGAACATTTGGTCGACTAAAAAAAACTGACATGATCAATATTGTCTCCTGTGTCTGACAATAATTTTTCAAGTAAAGCTAACCTTCTCTGAATAAGTAATGGTTATTTAGTCATATTGATAAATTATTAATAATAAGTAGATGAACAATTGCCTAATAACAATCAAGAGTTAATATTACTCACTTTTTATAAGTAATTTGTTGCGTAATGTAATGAGAAATGTTAGGTAGACTTTACCTAATTTCTTTTAGTTTGTCATAGCTGTTAAATTTAGGTACCCAAACAAATTGAGTGCATATGTTACCTCACACTCATTGAGTAGATTCTATGGATTTTTTAGGTTTTTTACAGTGTATACTGTATGTACCACCCCAATCCCTAAGCTGTGTCTTAGACACCTGTAGAGTGATGGTAAACTATACAATATAAATTCCATCCAGTTCACCCACAACGACAGTATTACTTTTAAATAGTATTACTTTTAAATCACTCAGACGCTCCATTTACAGTTCTGTTTCAGTTTTGGAAAGATGGCTTAGTTGTTGGGGAGAGGGGAGTAGCAGACAGCAGTGGAGGCTAAAATCTTATGTTTGTTCAGACCAACAGTGACCACTAAAAACCAAAAGAGCCAACAATAAAGGTGTATTTTTATCTTAATCAAACCTAACTATTTGCTTCTGTCATTATAACTAAATTGTGATCAGTTTGAGTCCCTTACTCAACTTTATTTCTTACTTTATTTAGGACTTATCTTAAACTGTAATCCCTCATTTAACCATTTTTGTCACCCTTTATTTAGAACTAAAGTAATTTTAGTTTAGTCACTCATGTCTGACACTGGGGATACATGTAAAATATCTGTATGTTTTGCACAGTGCTTCTTACTGTACAGTGCTATCAAGTCTTCCATGGCAAGAGAAGCAATGCCCCAATACAGATACATTACCAAGCACTTAGATCTTAAAGCTTACACAGTAAATTCCCTCTTATAGATCCCGACTGCAGTTCTATTGCTGCCCTAATTGAATCATAAATACATGTATATGTATATTACCCATTAATAAATAAAGACACCATTTTTTATTAATGAAGTGGAAAATGTGGTATGGTGAGACATCAATCATTTAGCATAAAAACCGTGCGTATTAGTGGGGTGGGTGATACGGTGCAGGGGGATAAAATTAGACCCGTTAAATAGGGAGCACAGTGTGCATTAGTGTGAGTTTTTACATAAGCAATTATGGAAGCCTTCAATGTTAATTTATGTGTGATCAGTGAACAAGAAGGGGGGGGGGGGGGCCGTCATGTAAGCGGGTGAGATAAATAGATAGAAATGGGAGAAAAGAGGGGGGAAAGGGACAGTGGATTGAGAGATAAAAAGGGAGGTGAGGAGATGGAGAGAGGAGTGGTGCAGGACGGAAGGGATGCATTAGTGAGGAGCGAGACGTGGGAAGATTGTGTGAACAACAGGCATATTAATGAGGCAATATGAATCACACTGATTACAGCAACAATTAAGGACCGGTGGTCTTGCAGCATGCAGCAGAAGGAGGGATGAGGAAAGAGGGCAAAGCAAGACAGGAGATTGTCAAGGAAACGATGTGTTTCACTGGAGAGGGAACCGGTGGGTTTTTTAAACCTTCTCCTTTGCTTCAGAATGAGGGAAAATGATTAAAGTCCTGGAAAAAAAGTTAGCCCTTGCTTCTCATAAAAAGTCACATTTACCTTTTGTAAAAGGATCCAACAAAGAAGTGCTCAAAATCAGCCCAAGTTTGCATGAACTAGCGTGGATACTGGCAGTCAAGGAACTAGTGAGACAAGGTAATTACTGTCCATTTAAAGTCACAGTAAAATGGAAGTTAGTGTTAGGTTCTGTACTGTGATGTATTTTCCAGTGAAACGGAATATGTGGGGGGTGTACAGTTACAAGAGGGATTTAAATCAAATCCTTCACTTTTGATTGAACCATTAAAAAGTGCTTAGTGAATATAGTGCGATACAGAGCTGCAGAGAGAGAGAAAATAACATATAACATTTGAGGCAAACAGTACGAGCAGTCAAACGGGTTCTTAACAATTCAACCGTTTTATGCAATAATTAAAAGCAAAAGGGGAATTTATAATTATCCTACTATGCAGTCAACAAATATGCAATAGACATTTCAGTGCGGCTTCACTTATGTTTTAACTTCCAAATGAAGTGCTTCAGATAATGACATAAACTTTGCTTCTGTGGCTTGCCTTAATGAGGTTGTTATTTTATCGCAGTAAAATAAAATGTTATCATATCATAGAAATCACAAAACTTCAAAAATAATGCCCTGGTTTTCTTTTATCTGTAATTCTACCATTAAAGAAGCAGCTCTGTGTCACTTCTCAGCCATTTCAGACCTCCCAGATGGTGTCCATGTGAAAAAGCAACATTGGATTGGTTGCCACTGTGTTCTTGAGCAGGTGTTGTCTGCCTCATGTTACTGAATCTGCACCTGAATCTGGTATTTTCATTTAGATATGAACACCAGGGACACAAAGATAACACACTGATGATGTAGAATATATCTTTATTGTTTATTTATTCTTTTTTTTGCTCAAATGCTGCTAATCTTTAGATTTTTTAAATAAAAAACTATCTCAAATGGATATGAAACATTTTAGGATGAAAACCACTGCTCTGTGTGGAGAAGGGATAGAGTGAATGAATGAGGATGAATGAATGAATGTATAAAGAGATGAAGGCCTGTTTAGATCCAGTGTTCTTCTTTGTAACATGGACAGGAAATGTCATTCTGCTGTGTGTGTGTGTGTGTGTGTGTGTGTGTGTGTGACCTGCAGATGTTCTTGAGCTATACACTGGTCAAGCCCTTTAAAGGGTCAGCTGCAGTCCGGGCCACTCGCTTCCTGTCCACACACACACACACACACACACACACACACACACACACACACACACACACACTAGCTAGATAAAAAGAGAAAGTGTATGTGTGTGTGTGGTCGCGAGTCTAGCCTTTCTTTGTGCATCTGTTTGTATCACTGACGATGTGTACATGTGTGAATTTGCCTGCCTTTGTGTGCTTGTGTGTGTGTGTGTGTGTGTGTATGTGTGTGTGTTTGTGTAGCCTCTAAGCAGGATGTGTGCAGTAATCTAATTAGGCAGTAACTTGGCTTGCCATGACCTTACTAACCATAGCAAGACCCTGCCTGGCCCCCGATCACACAGAGAGTCCCCTGTCTGGACGAGAACACACATACACACACACACACACACACACACACATGCACACAAACAGGCAGACAGAAAGCGATAGAGAGATAGACTGATAAGGATTACACACACACACACACACACACACACACACATAAAAATGGACAGGCCAATAAAGAGTGAGTGATACAGAGAGAATAGTGTCAATTACAGGAGTTGCACACACCATGACCTTACATGGAGCAGTTCAGTTTATATATTGGCATTATATTAGAGACAGTTTACATTATTTACATTGTGTTTACATGTTATTGTGTTAATGTATGTATGAAAGATACAGTACCAGTCAATAGTTTGGACACTCCTTCCCGTTCCCTTGAGTGAGAAAGTGTGTCCAAACGTTTGACTGGTACTGTACATCACAAAGTTTTTCCAAGCATTATTTAAACAAGACTAAGGGTCAGATTTAGTAAGAAAATGGCTTTTTGAAAATGTGTGATATGGTTTTTCATCGAGTTTGTGGTCACAGTCTAAAGAGTGTATTCAGTGACGCCCCTATCAGCAGTTAACAGTGGGATGACATCATTTGTCTGTGCCTTCTAAAGCCAATACACATCACTGTTGAAAACTAAATATGTTTTGTGATGTGACAATGCTATGGTTAAGGTCCAGTTGGACCTAGACTTGGTTAGGTCTGGAGAAAGTTAAGGGTTTTGGTTAAAATAGGTTGTTAAGGTCAGGGGATCTTCAAAGTCATGGTTTAAAATAAAAACAACTAAATGTCGACTGGCGGTTGGAAACGGGAAATGAACAGCAGTCTGTCGTGTCAAAGTCCAATGTTTTGTTGACCCATGTATCCAATTTGACTTCCCTATGCGGTCACCCAATTTACTACTTTTGCTCCCGTCATAATTGTTATGGCCACGAGAGGGCTTCTGTCAATTAAACTTAAAATTTCATTTTGGGGAACTTGCTGAAAGAACTGATTAAATATCACTAAATTAAATTAAATGAATTATTAAAACATACAGAAGGCAATAAACAAAACAAAAAGGAGATTAAGTGATATAATAAGACAAATCTAAGACACAAAATATCACAAGGTAAGGCAACCGGTGGAGAGAGAAGAAAGAGAAGTTTAGTTGCTGCCTGTAGTGATTTTACAGTTCATTTATGGTCAAGTTCAAATTCAAGTTGAATGAACAAATCAAAACTCCCTGTCCACTATTTTGTTCATTAATAATATCTTAATTGCCTAACTTTCTTTCAAATAATCAGTTTTTAGTTATATACAAGCCTATATTTCTATATTTCTTTTCCTTCCTTGTATCTCATGTACATCCCGCTTGCAGTATGATTAAGCCTTGTACTCAGAGTGGGGGAATTTTCCTCACAAAACTGACATAAATCATGTGACTTCACTAAATCCAGCAGAATGCGTAATCAACCTCTGTTAATATAAGAAAAGAGGCACAAAGGTCTTAGTAATGTCAGCATGCTAAAATGCTCACAAAAACAGTGTTCACATAGGTTACTGAATTAAGCAGGTATAATTACCATGTTCACCATCTTAGTTTGGTATGTTAGGATGCTACCCTTGGCTAATTAGCACTAAACATAAATGCTGCTTGACTCTACTCGACTCTACTTGCTTGGAACAGTTATTTTTTGGTTTTCCATGGACAAAAGTTGTTGATAGTATCTGGTACCTGGCATTTTTTTGGTATCACCTCTGTCAAGGTTCCAAGTGAGCTGAGATGATACTAAAAGGTGACGTGAAAACACTGCAGACCACCAATTGTTCCGAGAGAATCATCACTAAAATTCATAGCGACCACAATTCCTTTTACTCACTGGACTACTTGGTTCAAAAAGAAAGTTTTTTTGTCAGCAGTCTTTTGTCTTGCTGCCTTCTGCCTCTTTTGAAACAAAATTTGTCTCCTTGCTGTGACAAACAGCCACATACTGAGAATCGAGAACACCATCCCCTCAATATCCTCCATTGTTCCTGTGTGTGTTGCATAAAAGATGATGTCACGGCAGTTTCACATTGAGGGTACTGTCTGCAGTGGAAAACGAAATCCAGAAAAGTATCTGGTACCAAAAGCGAGTCGAGTAGAGATGAGCTGAGCCGGTACCATGTAGTGCAAACACGGCTAAAGTAGTCTACAGCTGAGGCTGATGGGAATGTCATTAGTTTTCTTTTTTTAAAATCTCTTTTTCATTACATTTTAAACACTGAAGGAAATTTGGAATATGAAGAAAATCTCAAAGATTATAATGATTTGGCTGTGTCATGCAGGTGAGAATTCATGCTTGTCATTTAGTTTTCGAACTGTGTGTGTGTGTGTGTGTGTGTGTGTGTGTGTGTGTGTGTGTGTGTGTGTCTCCAGGGCAGAGGAAGTAAGGGACACAGCTGTCTAAAATCACCATTGGGACAGAGAATAACCTGGGGTCTGCATGGCCTTCACACACATACACACACACACTTAGCTCATGGATGAAGCGTGGTGTACAGTAGAGCCTTGGGGTCAGAACTCACTGGCCTTAAATTACATTTCTCAACATGACAGAAACAGAAGTAGAGTGGAATTATTGTTTCACTTTGGTTTTGGCCTGGGTGTTAAGGTGCCCTGTGGCACTACACTACTACTTTGCTATGTTCTCTTTCCATCACACAGACACACACACATATATACCCTGCCAAAATACCCAGCTCAAAAACCATTTCATCACAAGTCTGAAAAATTGTTTTACTTTTCTCACTTGTTTCAAGTGTATGTGAGTCAATGTACGTGCAGTGACAGAGTATTATCTGAGAAAAAACATCTTCACATGGGTAATATACAACATATTTATATGGGAGAATACATACACTATATGGAGGTGTAACCAGGCTTATAATGAACGGTGGTGGAGACATCATGTAAGTATGTATACTTTCATATACAAAATTAAAAGCAGTGCCTGTTAGGTGTTAGTGCAACTTAATCTGAGCCGTTTATGCTTCTGTTTGGGACTTAACTAAAACCATGGTATAGTTGGTATATGAAGAATTATTCTGGAGAATTAAAAAACATATTCATAACTTTGACTGTGATGTATGTATGTATATGTACTACATGTTCAGCATGTGGATATGTGCACAATAAATAAATTCCCATGTTTCCATATGCTCTCTACAGTTTGAAATATGGTTCCAGGTTTAAACAGATATGGATGTTGTTTTTTTTCCATCATTTTATTATTTTCTCATTCCCAATCTCAAATACTGTACTGCATTAAGCATTAATTAAATGATGATTGAATGAATAATTAAATAATTTGCTATTCCCTGTAGTACATTGTGGAAGCGTATTTTTAACTGACAGTTCATAACTTAAAGAAATCCACCTCTTATAGTAATATACTGGTCATTAATTGCTATGTTACTGTGCCATTTTCTTCTAGTATTCTGAGTTTCTTACTTGGGTAGTTTTCATTACAGTGTCCTCAAGGCTTATGGCTCCAAATATATTTTTACAGCCATCTGCGCCAGTTGGCTATTCTTAATCGCTGCACTGTGTGTGCGTGTATGTTTGTGTCTGCATGTGTATGTGTGATTTTACCAACCCTACATACTGCAATGGATAAAGAGAGTCATCAGCAACACTTGGCTCAGGCACTGTGCCTCTGTGGTATACACTGTGATGCCAACATAAATGGCAATGGAAGAGTCTAAATGTCACTCATGCACACACAGACACACATGCAGAGTTTTGAGGGATAAGTCTTAATGCAGTAGCATGGGCTCCTTGGCACAGACGGCTAGCCAGACTGGTATGTGGTCTGGGGTAAGTGGGGAGGCGTTGGCTGGGCTGACACACTACCAGACGTGACATACTGCACTCTATTCTCTCCTTTTCTGACTGTTGTTCTGTTTCTTAGCGGTATAATAATAATCCTAAGTGCCTTACATGATGAGAACAAATTGAAGTGAAAAGAAAAAAGATTAAATAAACTGCAAAAAAGTCACTAACACTCCATATGAAATTGTAGGTACATGTAATTGATTGGAATCTACAGAAAAAGAAGTGTATAGGTACCGTTAATGGTGATAGATTATGGGTAGAGTCTGTAGAGATACCACAACATAAAGCAACTATAACACAAACTATGGCTTGTGTGATACCTTAAAGAAACTATACAATTTCATATCATTTCTTTAAATAAAGATAAGTGTTGAGTATAATATACATAATATGAAGATTAACATTGCATCAGAGTTGAGTGCTCAGCTTTCCCCTTCTTTCTTATTTAACATACTTACAAATTCTCAAAAGCTGGTTTCCTTGACACCAATTGCGGTCAGACTTTTTTGTTGAAGATCCCCTCCAGACATGATACTTCAAAAATCCAGAATCTATAAATATGTAAATATTTTTCATTTCAAAAGTTTAACTGCTGGATGTGAGATGTCTCAGGGTGTGTGCACTGCAGGGTTCAAGTTTACACATTAAACTTGTGTAAGTCACATAATGGACCTTGATTGTCTCCAAACTGGTTGTGATGTCACAAATCATGCTCATAGGTGAGCACAGTGAAACATTCTTTTTTCACCAGATGAATGTGAAAACAATACCAAATTCACCTGCCCGGTGCTGTTCCTGGGGACCTGTGTTGCCCCAAAACCTGTCCTCATTGAGCTCACTCCACATTTGATCAACAAGTCTTCATAACTTAACAGCAAATAGGTCATTGTCAGTGCAATACTAAATTGCAGGAGTACCCCTTTAAATAATTAGTTGAAGTGCTAGGGCTGTTGGACATCAACACAGATCACAGCAGAGAGAACAGACTCTTGGTGTTTGAAAGGAAGAGCGGCTGTGATGGCCAATTTGGAGAGTATAACAGAGAATAAATATAAGATAATATAAATAATATACTACCACTACCACATGCCCAACACTGAGCCTGCTCTTTTAGTTGGAACAAAGTGACAGAAACATTCAGGGGTCCAATTAATGTTGATCTGTGAGCCTGTCTCTCTATGATTGGCTCCCCTGCTGTCCCCCCTGATCACCCCCTTCTCTCAGATGAATTAGTTATATTAGAGGGATATAGTGTTTGGCATAAGGTAATAATGTGATGCATGTGCCAGTTTAGCCAAGGTCCTTTCTGCCTCTCCATTCAAGCCCAGCCTGGCGGGCCATGCAAGATGCCAGGCTCAGCCAGTCTGGCATCACTCCCAGCTTGGCCAGTGGATGACAGAGGGCTACCAGGGATGACTGGAGACAGATAGAGAGGGAGAGAGAGGAGAGCTAAAAATGTGCAGAATGGAGAGAAAAGATGAAAGAGGAAGCCAGGGACTGAGCTAAAGAGAGGGAAAGAAAGAAAGACAGGGGGGATAGAAGGGACTTGGGAAAAACCTTAATCAAGTGAATGTACTGATGTAAAGAGAATTGAAGTTCATTCAAAATACAAATACAGAGTAGAAGTTAGCAACTGGAGGTTTGGCCAATCGTGTGATGTCTTCTTTGAGGATGATCAAATCTCACTCAAATGGAGACTGTCCTCATCTGTCTTTAACAACTTAGTGCCACAAAACATGGAAGGAGGTGGAGATGAACATGTCAACATAGACCACAATCTTTCTCCAACCTGAACAGAGTAGGTTTAGCCATGCTATGCTATGTTCTGACATTCATGGCTCCCAGCCAATAAATCCTAATAATTTTGGTTATTCCCTGACTTTTACTCTTGCTCCACTGCGAGGTTGACTTTTGTTGTTTTGAGTGAAGTCTGTTAAAAACTGTTGGATAGATTGCCATGAAATTTGATATGCCCAGTACTTTAGTTTATGGCCAAAAACCTGCAAAACTAGTTAAGACTTAACTTTACTTTGTGTGTAATGCTAATTGGCGAATGTTAGCATGCTAACATGTTAAACTAAGTTAGTGAACATGGTAAACATACCTGCTGAACACCATACGAGCAAGGTAGCATACCAATGTTGGCATTTAGCTACAGCACAGCCTCACAGAGCTGCTAGCATGGCTGTAGAATCTTAGTCTTCATTTTACTCAAACCACAATCTTACCTAACCTTAAAAACCACATTTAACCCACAACTGTTGTCACCAGATGACTAAATGTCTGGCACCATAAGTCTATTACACCAAACCTCTTCAGATTGCCATTCACATGGTCAATAATATGACAGCAGGAATAAATGAATGTTGACACGGGACAGTTTTTGATGCGCCATAGCCTATACATGATTTATTTTGTGAGTTTTTGAGGCATTGTGTTTGCAAATTATTTCCTAAAAGATGAAGCAAGTATTGTTTCCATGGCATTTTAACTGATTAAATTCAGGACAGAGTGTAGGAAAAGCTAAGTTATCTGAGAACCAAATTGCAAATTTAAATTTTCTGATCAATCAAGTCATGAAAAGTCTTCAATTTTTTCTTTAAAACAGGGGGCTAAAGCATGTCAGTTTGCCTACATATTGCCTTTCACTCCACACCAAACAACTTAAAACAGTCCAGTGTGTGAGGGCTTTTAGCTTAGACATATTTTGAAGCTCTGGGCCATTTCTGTCGCTGGAGACAAATGTTCTCTCACTGTCACTGTTCAAACCTCTTAAAGTGCTGCCATATGTACACTGCCATTGTTGAGAAATCAGAGTTATTTGGCCATTTGTGTTGGAGGGCATAATATTTCAGGATGCAGGAGTGGAAAAAGGGGCTAACATGTTCTGACACCAGGGAGGCAATGGGTTAGAAGTTACCCTGCTGTCATGGAGGGCTTTGGACCCTGTGGCGCAGGGAGGTATTAATGCCATCGCCTTCAACTTTCACCTCTCGCCTGACTAGCTGTGAGGATCACTGCCACAACAAGACAGCTGACTTGAACCCCAGCAAAGAATATAAATGTTTTCCCCATACCGAAACAGAGAGAAGGTGCTGTGAATATTGCTTATTTGGGTTTAAAGTAGGAGCTGTAGTGAAGGGATTACAAGAGGGATTTCATGTTTGTTTTTCTGTTTTTGTTGCTCCAAATGGTCAGCATCTGCCAGTCTGGGAAAGCAAAAAAGTTGTTGGAGACTTCTGACCATATTTTCAGAGAGTGGTTCATCCAAGAGTTAGAAAGACAAACAGTGTTAATGATTAATGAGAGGCGGGAGGGGGCACTGTGACGGAGAAAGAGTCCAAGTTAATTATCATGCCATAAGTGCTGCTTTCAACTTTACACACAAGTCTACAAAATCT
Organism: Thunnus thynnus; assembly: GCF_963924715.1. Classification (NCBI taxonomy): domain Eukaryota; kingdom Metazoa; phylum Chordata; class Actinopteri; order Scombriformes; family Scombridae; genus Thunnus; species Thunnus thynnus. The sequence goes on from NC_089530.1 coordinate 4,362,431, forward strand.
TGCATGTGTGTTTGTGCACTGTAATTTTATGTGAATGTGTTTGTGTACATGGGCTGTGTCATATTACTTGCCTGGCAGTGAGTCGTACCAGGCCTGTGCCGGAGACGTACACTGTAAAAAATGTCAATCATCAATATGAGTTATAAAATATTTCTCTAATTTATGATTTTTTAGATATGAAAATTAGGGGGGAGTTAATTTCTTTCTGAATCTGCATACAATTTCATATATGAAATAATATTCTGAGATAGGTCAACTAAAAAGAAAATTACACTTGGCTTACTCTTGATACATTGTTGATCTACATTATAATTTAATTGCCTTGTCCCATATTGGCTTAATTTTTTTAACCTAAATTAAGAAAAAAATAAAATGACTGAATACCAGATTCGCAGGTTAAGATGAGTATTTGTCATATATGAGGGGATGCATGTGTTGTTGTATAGCACAGTAGGTGGTGTGTGATTGGAGGCCATGGTTTTGGAAGAAGTGTTACCACAAGGAGGTGTGGACACGACAGAAAGCCTCCTGGTGGAGGCAAGCTGGGAATCCATCCAGTTCCTCTTCAGTAATGGAAACTGGATTTTAGACAAGGCTGGAAATTAAGAGGGGATAATATGATGAATATTTACTTACCTGTGCTGCATCAAAATAATGCCAAATCAGTTTACTGTCAGGCTTTTTAATATGCTGTTGTACATTTGACTTTAAGATGACATCCCATGCCAATAAATGAGAAATTCACCCTGTCAGCTAAGAGCAATATTTTTGTTCAGCAATGAATCTGTCATTGATAACTTGCCAAATGTTGAGTGTGCTGTTGTGTCAACATATTTCCTATAAATCTGTTATAAAGCAATATACATCTAGAACCACCTAATGATTTAACTTATGAACAATATATTGTACCTATTAAAAGAAAACTCACTATGTTCCGGTGGGTCATCTTTGTCATCACTATGTTTACAACAGCTCTCTTGCTGTAGAAGAAGAGAGGCTTTGTTCTCATTGGCTAAAGATTCTGCTGTTTACAGAAGTCTCCAAACTACCTGGGAAGCTCAGGAAGAAATGTTCTTTCAATGTTGTGTTAGGGTTAGGGTTAGGGTTAGGAAAATCATGGTTATGTCAAATAACAATGGTTAAGGATAGGGCTAGGCACATCAAACACTTTGAACTCCAAGATTGTGGATTGTGAGACAGGACATGAACTTCACCCTCCGTTAGATGCACTACATGCCCATCCACCACACTGACCTCCACATTTACTTTCCACTTTACTACATAAAGGACACACTACTGTACTTTCTGCATTGGCACTGAACATTAACACAGGTCGTATATAGTTTTTATATATTTTTATTAGTATCTATCAAAATTCATTTTAGAGGAACTGCATTAATCATTTCATTAATCCGTAGTTATCAGTACATTCAAAACTATTTGTCGTCAAGATATTACTTTGTTGGTAAGAACCATAGGGAAAATCCAAGCAACATGCTCCATTTTCTTGTAGACATCAGTGGTAAATATCCAGTTTTGTTATCATACCCAAAGAATTAAAAGACCAACAGCTTCATCAGTTTAGCAGCAGCATGTTTTTTGCTCCAAAGGCTTGATTTGTCTGTGCAGAGAGGAGTTTTTGCATTTGGTCATTTCTGACCACTGTGGTTTTGAGAGGCAAAACCAGGAAACCTTATACACTCCTAGTGAGTAAACTTTCTTATTTGTTTAGTCTGAACACATTAACTATGTTGACATTAGGGAAACATTCTCATTATGATATTTAATAGGGTAATTTTTACAATGACGCTAACATAACATCTGCAAAGGAATCCTCTGCACCGGAACCAGGTAAGTTTGACCTCTTGTCTGGACCATAGAGCCTCAAGCCACTCCTCCCTTCCCCTCTCCTCTCTTTAACTTGTCTTCCTGTCTTTCGTCATCATGTCTTCATAATATCCTCTGCTATCCAGTCGTCTCGTTTTATCTTCTCCCTGTGGCTGTCTATTGTCTATTTCTATTTCCTCTGCCTCTTCTCACTCATTATTCCTCTTTATGTCCCTTTGCACACCACACTCTTACTTATCTTTAAATTAGCTTACATACATTTGCAAGAAATTAATATACTTACAAGTCTCATCTCAAATATCTGATCATTGTCTTTTTTTAAAGTACATCTAAACGCTTAAATACTTCACACATGACCTCTGTATTACAGATGGAAAAAGAAATACCTTGATATGCATTATTTCATTTGGTATCATTCACACATTGATGGCTTTGATACCATTACTTTGAGTGGACTCTTAAGGAGGCCTACCCCTTGCAGAGTGTGTATGTGTGTGTGCATGCATCCATATCTTTTTTAAATTCTCCCCTCACTTCATTGAAGATAAATGTCTTGATTTGAGGTGTGTGTGTGTGTGTGTGCTGGCAATGTCCTCAGTACTCAGCAGGGAACCGTTCCATTAAAGTTGGCGAGAGGTTTTCATGGGGCTCTTGTTCACTCTGCGCTCGTTTGGCTCTTGATCTCACTGTGCGAAGAACACTCGCGCTACATTAAACGAACGGACCGGGTCCCCACTGCCTACAGAGCATACGGAGATGACTAGGTTAAAAAAAATTAAAAACACAGACTCCCCAGGCTGCCACATAAAGCAGACTTCAGAGGGGAAACTTTTTTTAACCGTGTGGTGTAAAATTAGAGCAATGATAAAAGGAGAATGTTGAGTTTTGTTTAAAGAAGTGTGTGAGGTATAAGGAGGGAAAAAAGTTTAGTGAGGTGTATGTGTGTGTGTGTGTGTGTATAGCTGATATTTGATTTTTTTTTTATTGCATTACTTAAGCAATTACAGCAGAAATAATTAGTTACGTTACTTGATTCCTTATTTTATGGAAAATAGAGTACAGGACATTATGGTTTAGCATACAACACATTGTAGCTAACGGTCAGTAGAGATATACTGACCAGCTTAGCCCTGGTGCCTGGACCCTGTCCTTTAAACTGAAGGGTTCAAACATTACTCAGGTCATTCTTGAATGTAGCCTTACACAACATATAAATGAGGCCAATTTGGACATATCAGAGGGCATCTTCCTCCTCTTCTAGCTAAGGCTAGTCACCTCCAGCCTCTGCACCAAGCTAATATGTGTACTCTCTCCCCTAAATGCATGAAAGAGATGGAAATGATATTATCCCTCCATTCAGCTTCTGGTAAAAAAGCAAACCAGCTGACTCCTAACATGTTTTATTTGTAATCCCCTATATTACTTTCTTAATGTTTCTGAAAAAGTAATCATGGTAAATGGCTGCATTAGCGCTTTTATCCGAAGCGCTTTACAGTGTTTCTGCTGCTCATTCACCCATTAACACTCACATTCACACTCACTCACACACACACACACACACACACACACACAAGTGTTAAGTGTAGGTGCTTCAATTATGTTACAATTATCACCAGCCATAGGGGAAGAAAGAATTTTAACAATTTTTTTTACAGTCTATTGATATTCCCTTACAGTGTCTACACTAGATGTGTTTATCCCCAGTACTGCTGTGGGCTCAGACGTGTTTTGGCAGCGCTCATACCCCAATACACATGCATGTAGCACGTAAAAATGCTCTGGAGTCACAGTAACACATAAAGTGTGAGTGAAAAGTGAGTGACAGGTTTAGATAGCCGTATTAATTCAAATGGAAGAGCATGCTGTTCTGTCAGATGCGTGAGGTGGATGACTAAAAAATGTTGCTGAAACACTACAGTGTAGTCGTAGAAGCCAACAATCTCTGTTTTACAGCATAGTGTACTATGAGCTATAGTATATTTTATGCCAATCTTCAATATAAATGTGAAATATTCAATACACACTATGAGAAAGGACAATAAGCCTCTGAAAAAGGATTTCCACCACTGACTAATTCTCCAGTAAATACTGTAGTAGTATGGTATCATATGGAGAAAATTCAGTGGCACCATATGAGGTGGGCTGACTCACCTGAATGCCTGCTTATATGACTAAGTGTCCAGAAAGCCCAATTAATATCAGCTTACACTTTTTTTGTCTGCTGCCAGTTCACCTTCCTATCTTCAGCCTGACAAGGTCCTACCTTTCACCCAGGGCAGTGTCATTTTGTTGCCCCGCTGTGTGATGAGCTGCTCTGAGATCATTGTCTCTGCTCTGGGCTGCATTTCAACCCCTGTGGAGGTGGAGGCGGTCAGTTACCGACCTGACGCCACGTGGACCGTATTCATGTTGGTGTTTGCCACGAATCACCCTCATGTGTTTGCAGGTGAAGTGACAGTCATGTCTTTGAGGTGATGTCACTTCTGCTAGAATAGGTTTGGACATGCTGAGCTTTTGTATGTGTGTGTGTGTGTGTGTGTGTGTGTGTGACAGGGAGAAAGTGTGTTTGCATGCTTTCCAAGTGTCCATGCTTTTCATTTTGAGCTTGCTTCATACTTAACTATAAACTTGTCATTGAGTGTGTTGTGGTAGGAATTGAATATGTTTTTGAGCATATATGGTTTCATATGAGTGTGTGCTTTTGTGTGCTTACTCCAGGCTTGTGTGTGTGTGTATGTGTTGTAGGTGTGTTGACACTGCTCCCTGTCAAAGGCGATTTGAGGCCAGTTCAGTCACTGTCAGGGCCGAGGCCAACCGGGTTGTGGGGCGTCTGTGTTTATCAGCTCTGTTAGATCCTGTCATCCACCAGGCTCAGAGCAGAGCACAGGGGACCGATCATCATCTCCTCCAGCAGGTAAAGAACATTGAAGTGACAGGAAAGGACCTCCAACCACACACACACACACATACACACACACACACTCGTGCACACTCACATACACTTGATGAAAAAACATCCAAACTGTTGGCCACTCTCAGTGCTGCCTAAACCTTCAGGTGTGAAGGAAAGGTGTGTACATGAGGCTCTCCCAAGTCTAATTGATTGTTTTTCTTCAAGAAGTCTGACATCCAATCACTTTTGTCATGATGAGTTAGTAGAATGTAAAACTCCCATGAAAATAGGTCTTAGAGAGCTCATATATCTTTTATATTTTAGTCATAGTATAGTCATTTGAAAATCTTTAGGATCTGGACTGTTGGTCGGACAAAACTAGCAAATTGAACGCAACACAGAAAGTTCTGAAAAATTGCAAAGCAAATATTTTTCACAATTTTGTAACATTTCATAGACCAAACAGTTAATCAAGAAAATAATAGACTGACTAGTAATATCCAATCATATTCATACAGGTGTACACTATACACCTCCAAAGAAAAAGGGCTCACTTTTTAACTATTAGCAGTGGGCAAATCACACTGCTTCTTTGCTGCCACATGAATCAGCCTCCTTTTATTTACACTACTTCCTATTTATTTATCTTGTACGTATTAGCAATGTGTCTTGTGTATGAAGCAGTTTCTGAGTTTCATTTCATTCAGTTTGCATCGTGTTTTTCTTTTTAAGTTTTTAGGTCTCAGTTTGAACAGCTCTATAGGTTGATTATTTGACAGTTAAGGTTTCTACATCTCCTGGCAATATCACAGATGTAATAAGCGGAGCTCTGTGCAGGCTTTCGCAAGGCTGATCAAGTAGGAAATTACTCAGTAATATATACCATGTGTATGGCTACATCATAGAAATCCAAGTGCCAGATTGCAAATAAGTGTTTCTAATACCCTCTAGAGTATCAAAATGCCTTAGCCTTGGTGTCAACCTGTCAGCAGGGAACCTTACTTTCTTTCCTTCTTGCCTTTCTTTGTTTCATTATTTCTTTCTCTGCCAAATGAGAAGGAATGTGAAACAGGCTCAAACCCTGGGTCGTTGATGACAGATTTTTGCAGGCACAGCTGTGGCATTGTTATGTGATCTTCAGACTACAGTTGAATCAATATAATGATGTTTAATTTCTGATTGGCTGGTATAGGTATGGTATATTGTCTGTTCAATTCGCACATCAGGACACCTCAAACATAGCTCAGGTCAACAGTATCAAATTTTAAAATTAAACTGTTCAAACCCTGGTAGAGATTTCTTTAAGCAAACTTTTCTCCAGTCCACGAAGGCAGAAATCTTAAAATGCTGGCACAATTAGTCTGGAAGCTAATTCACAGGTTCTGCCCGGTTACATGTGTGGCAGTGGCTGAGGGACTTGGGGATTTAAACCATTCCACAAGTGAGTGCTTTCTGTTAAAACAAACATCTGTTCAATGTTTTCTCATAGTGAGCTCACCCACCGGACAAAATTACCCAGGAAAAACATGCCCATCAAATATTCTTTTTCTTTTTTCTCTGAGTATTGGCCTTCAAACCTTCACTTCAAAAAATTTCACTCAAACTAGTTTTGATACTAATATGATAACCATTTAGAATAAGGTACAAACTAAGAAAACACAAGGAAGAAAATGGCTGGGTGGGTAAGGGAGGGAAATACACAAAAGAAAAAAGAGAAAGAGGTATGAGTTAGAAATGTAGAGGGATGGAGATGGCTATGGAGTGGAGGTCAGGATAATGACTGTGGACAGGTCCAGAGGAGTAGACCGCCAATCCGTGAGTTCCACCACTAATAGGATTAAGAAGGATGGGATTCCCCCTGGAGGACTGGACACACTCACACCAGAGAGAGATGGAAGGAGCGACATCTCTGCCTCACCCGGCAATACACCCGCAGGACTGGGTTTAAGTGTGTGTGCGTGTGCATGTGTGTGTTGGACTTCTCTGAGGATGAGGATGTATGAACTGAAATGTCCACACAGGGATAGAAAGATGAAGGAAATCCTCCGAAGAGAGGACAGTTGCCTGGTAATAAGAGGTTGGGTTAGGATTTAGGAATATGATAAAGCTCTGCTGAGTGAGATGTAAAGACTGAATGACAATTGTTTGTTTTTGCAACCTCTGTGAACTTCTTCTGTGAACCTCTAAGCACTCAATAGAGATTTTTGTACTTTTGTAATTGTAGTTTCTAAAGATATTTTACTTGATCGAGCGCCTACAGCTGGAGAACTTGTTTGAAACCTGCTAGTGGATGCAATTTCAGCCAGTCAGTTGGTCCACCACTTTTTTCAAAGTTGAAGTATCTCAAATATTGGATGAATTTCCATTAAATTTTGTTCAGAAATTCATGGTTTCCAGAGGATAAATTATCAAGACTTTGTTTATCCCCCAACTCCACCTCTAGCGCCACCAACAGATCAAAGTTCCACTGATCCAGTAAAATATGTCCAAGTCGATGCAATGGTCTGGCTCAAAAAGTATTGGATGGACTTACATAAAACTTGGTACAGACCCTCATGTTTCCTACAGAATTAATTGTAATCACTTTGGTGATGCCTTAACTTTTCATCTAATGCCTTTATCAGGTCAAATTTTCTTTCTGGTTTATGACCAAATACTTGCATAACTAACAACATTCCCATCATCCTCAGCTGTGTTTGTGTTAAGTGCTAATTAGCATGCTAAATGCAACATGCTAACCTAAGCATCATTTATAGTAAACATGGCCTGCTTTCATTTTGGGCATGTTAGTATGCTGACATTCACTCTGAGGTCAAAACACAACAGTACCTAAGTACAGCCTCACAGAAGTGTTAACATGGCTGTGATGTCTAAGTCTTGCTGTTGTCTGTTCTTCCATTGTAACAATTTGATCTGATTAATCTGATTTTCATCTATTCATTCCAACAACTACTAAACAACTCAGATGAGCAAAAACTGGAATGGCTGTTCAATTTTGATGTATTTAAGTTTGCTAATTTTATCTCAAAAGCTTGGAAAAGAAGGCAAGATAGTTGTTTAATTAGTATTTACTTAGATTTTCAGTAATATATGGAAAGCTTCTGACAGTAAATTAGGATGTCTTTACTATTTAATGATGGTCTCTAGATTTGAAGGTGAAAGATTTTCTTTTTACAATATATACGCTGTACTCTGGTCCTGGCTTGTTGGAATTTATGGTGTTTTGTAAGCCCATGCGGGCTGGGCATACAGTTGTATGCATGACACAATAATACAAATGTCATTCATTCATTCACTAAAGGAGAGTTTTTGTTTGCTGTACATGTTCCTCCTGTCCACATTACCACAAAGAGATCCCCTCCTAAAGCAATTTCAATGTAACTGATGGAGGACATCAAATCCACTTTCAAATAATCAAAATATCAATTTTGGTTATATATCAGGTAAATAAATGTTGTAATAGAAATTGTGTGATGGCACTTTCCCAACTGTTTTGTAAATGAAAAGTTCAATTTTATATCCAGTATGTCTGCAGTCAGCTCTCAGGTTCAGGTTTCTTTCCAGATGTTATATTGTATAGTTTTTGTTAGCAGATCATATTAATTTCACTTGTATTCATGCAGTACCTTTCCCGTTTTCTTCTCACACCTCTGTTCCACCCATCCCTGCTCATTTTTTTCCAGTTTGATCTGTTGGTGTCTTCCACTCAACTCCCTTGTTGTTTACTCACTTTACAGTTGCCTGCTCCCAACTTATCCAAATTGTGACTACATGACAACAACACAATTATGCACGCAAACCTCTTTCTTTTCTCTCCACTTGTTGTTCACCTCCTTAAAACAGAGGAGGCAAGGACGAGTGGGAGGAGGAGGAGAAAGAGAGGTCTGTGTGTGATGGCGAGTGATGGTGACACGGTGCGCTGCCTGGGAGCCTCTTCACGGCTCTGTCCACAACATCACAGCCAGCAGAGAGCCAGAGCATTACATAGCCTGCAACGCTTCTTTGTCCCTTCTGTCACACACACACATTTGTATTACTACACTTTTGAGACTCTAGGTATTCTAGTTCTGCTAATTCCAAACTAAAATGAAAAGTGAAAGTGGAAAAAGTACAAAAATGTTTTGCTTGAGTCAAAGGTAGCTAAAAGTCAAAACATTAACGTTTTATACAAATAAAAATATAGTTAAATATTAGGTTTTATGTGTAATGTTATAAAATAAATACATTTTTCCTTTAACACTTTAAGTTATAATTCTTAAAAAATTCATGAGATCGAATCCTATTTTTGATAATATGTATGTTTTGCATTTCTTCTGCAATAGCTCATTATACTTACATTCAGTAATCATCTATAAGGACAGATCAGTCTCAATATTAATGAATGCACAGACGGATTCAGTCCAAAAAAAGTGTAAAAAAAAAAAAGTTTCATAAATGTATTTCTGATGCACAAGATTATTTCTTGTTTTCAATATATATAGTAGAATTCCACAAATATATGTATTTAAAAGTATTTGCAATTTCCATCAAAAACATATTTGGATGTTGTGATATTCATTTACAAACTGTTGAAGCTGCACTTACAAACTGCTTGTCAGTTGTGAACTTTACTGCATTTGTGCATGGGTTTTTTGAGACTCGATCCACAAATGTATTTTTTTCAACAGGGAATTATCTGTAGCCAATCAGATGAGTGTAGATTTGAAGGGTATGATTTAATGTGATTATACAGTGATACATCTGCGCAGTCTGCAATTATTAACAGGAGGATGGACATCATACTAACACATGAACTAACTACATCCAGGTGCCCAGAGGTCAGAGGTCAACTTCAACATGGCGTCTGATAGTGGCGCTCCAAGTGTAAGTGAAACATAACATGTTTAGCTTGTTACGAATTGTTACCAATTGTCATAAGTCATTAAATGTTCTTGAATTGTGAAAGACTGGCACCAATATTTTAATGCTTCAGAAAAGATTAATCACTGTCAGTCCAACAAAGATTTCGGTATGTAGATATAGCTTAGTGTCCTGTATTGTCTATTAAGTTACACATCTTCACTTTACTGCCAGTGATTCATTTTTTCTGAAGCATTGAATATCGGTGTCCAGAACATCACAAGCATGGTGGCTGTAACATTACTGAACTGATCAGCCACGAGGAAAAAGACGATACTCAACTCCTGCCCCTTGCATTATGGCAGACTTTCATATAAACATTATGTCCTTTCAGGACCCAGTCAATTCACACCAAAGGGCTCCAGAGGGCTAAAACTTGGGAGGAGGATGCTAAGTCTACCAGACCACTTGAAACACAGTGAGGTAATCATATAGTATACAATATTGTAGAATGCTTTAAAAAATGTTAATCGCTTTCTGAATAGTGAATCTTATTTCACTCTGTTTTAAAGACTGTGGCTCTACTTGAAGAGGAATTTCCTAAACTGAAGACCTTAAAAGAAGACTGGATGTTTTTCAATTCTACAGGTGGTATTTTTCTCAATTTCCAATGATGAAAAATATGGCTGTTAATGTTTTTCACATTCAAAGCTCCAGAGATGTGTCATGTGACATCCTACTTTGGATTACCATTCACATCACTCTTCAAGTTGTAGAGGACAGTACTTAAGTACTTGAAAGTTTGCCTGACAAAGTATAACTTAGCCTGATTTTAATGTATATATGATTGCAAGGTTTTAAATGACACTTGACCTCTTTCCATTTTAAAATAGGTGGTAGTGGTCGTCACAAGTTGCCCATAATTCCAACTGAGTCTGAGGGGTACTCCACAAGGCTCCTTAAATCAGTGTTCAACAATGGCAAAAACTTAGTATTAGTTGTTCCACTACAGGAGCAGCTTTCTACTGAACCACTTCCTTATGATTCAGCAGAGATCACCAAGATGCCACAGTCAAACTGCATTACAAGTGGCAGTCAAATGCCTTTACAGCTGTTGCCATTACATGTGGAGGGTTGCAATGGCACATTAACTGTAAGCTCTTATTACAACATTTCTCTCATTTCTCAAATAAATATGTAAATTGTTAGTTTGTACAAATGAGTGTTTCAAAGTCTATAGCCCTAGCTCTCTTTCTTTTTTCTTTTTTTTTTTAGGAGAGTGAATCTGGGATTTTTCTTGATAAAGACTGCCCAGTTATTGAGCAGCCAGTCCCACCTGCCACAGGGATGGGACATTCTTTGGAGGTAGTCAATGCTGTCTTTTGTGTTACTTTGCAATTCAGTAATAAAGCCTTATTCTTTATTCACCATGGGAAGCAGGGTAGCAGATGTTTCAGTACATAATGACGTGATGCTTTGAGGTGTATAAATAGGTGGGGTATAACACATCTCACCAAACTGACTTTTTGTACCAGGACACACGCACTATATGTACTCATCTTTGATCATAGAATTATATTTTCTGTAGCTAGCGAATATTACATGTCTGAGAGAGGTTAATAAACCATGACACTTTTCTTATAATAATTTGGTCTGTTTTAAAAGTATTTACATTTGTTTTTTTGCAGGTTTGTGCAATCTGTCTGGCATCATACTCAATTGATGTCCTTCCATCCAATGCAAGCACATGTAGTGTTGTAGAAGAAGTTTATGACTAATTGAGTCAGGTAAAATATAGAAGGTAAAGACATATTTTGAGTGAGGTGAAGAACATGTGTGAAGACTGTCACAACTAATTAGAATATTGTCATGTGCTGTGAATGCTCTTGTTCCACCATTACCATTCAACCATTACTGCTATGGAGTAGTTTGAAACTGGACCATTTTTTGGTTATAAATGGTTTGAGAAAGTTTCTACTCACAAACACTGTTACAAAACAGTGAACCCCAAAAGAAATGTTGCTGCAAGAACTTTGATCCAGTAATGTCAAAAAGGAATATTTATTTCAAATACCTACCTTTAATATATTGCTTTAAAATGCAGGGCTTCCAAAATATCACTGTCGATACAACAAATTTATTGACTCTGGAATGGAAGCTGATATGAGTATACAATTTGGAATTTCCTTTGCACCAACCACTTTTTTACATTTTACATTTTCAGCATGGGCGAATGAGGTAGACCCCCAAAAAGCATATCAATTGTTTCGAGAAGAACTACTGAACCCTAAATCTGAATGTCCATGCCTCTTTCGGTTACTCTAAATGTTTGATGCAGAAGAAGAACAGGACTGTTCATTGATGTCATTCTATGAAATGAATAATGTTAACTGGGCTCACTTCTCTGAGCTCCATTCAAGTGCAAGCTGAGCGGTATTACTAAACAGTGTTTCATTATAGGTAGTTATTATCTGGAATGAATTTTGACTGTTTTTTTCTTAGTTGCACAATTGGAGTTGAGTGCATGTTCTTTAATCCACAGAAGACAGAACTTGTTGCATTCATTATTGTAGTGGAAGCTCAAAAGATGGTGGCACAATAGCCATGCTGTGTCTTAGTAACTGTATATTGGATATCATCTGGCTGCTTGTACTTTTCATCAGAGGTCATCTTTTCAAGGATATGCAGTAGTCGGCCAAGGCATCTACCAGCATGTTTTGTCAATGGCCATGCATAGAGAGAGAGTAGGTGCATATGTTGACACACTTCCAGAAAGGGTTGATGTGTCATCCATTATCTTTTCATGTTAAAACATGTTTAATTGCTCTATTAATTGTAGTATATTTCTTTGACATTGATTTCATCAAATGAGGGAGTAGTATTGACATATAAACACTCAGCTTAATTTAAATAAACCACTTATTGCAGTTTAATCTAAATAAACCTCCAAAGACACCAACTGTGATCATATGTTCAACTGTGCATGTTTTGAAACAGATTGCTCAATGTTGCTTGACCTACATTGATGTGATGGCGTTACACGATGTTTAATACATTTTCTCCTTTTTTATTAAGGCCCCTCTGCTCTTATAACCCATTTTGAAGGGGAAAAAGAACATCGGGTTCCTTCTGCAGCTGCTGCGCTTCAGGAAAGCAGCGTGTTTGAGATTGCAGGTGGGATGATAGGCCATTCCTTCGTGCATGGTGGTTTCGGTTTCTCAGGACTCAGTTTGCCCGTGGTGACTCTGTTGACTGGTGGGAGTACCAACACTGCAGCATCAGCTCTGACTCTGCAGGACTGTCCTGATCTTGACCATCGTGAAACAATTGGTTTTGTGAGTAACGCAGTTAAAAGTTGGCATGCCATACACCAAATGCACCACAATGCTACATGTGTTTGTCATCTCACGCATCATCAAATACATTCAGTTCATGGGTCAGTGCTGGGCTGTTTGGCAAGACGTGATTTCCAAAGCCTTTTGTGTCCCTGTGATTTAATCCAGATGTTGGCTGTTTATATTGTACCTTTTGCCTTTTTGTGGATTGCCCAGAGATAACTTTGCATGTAATTCTTAAATTCTTTCCCCTTTTTGTCAGTGTGTACCTGTTTTAGCTCAAGAATGTAGAACTTACTGCAGAAACCACCAGTGTGACTGATCTTTGCCTGTCCTGGTTTCTCCCTGTTCCAACCTCCACCAATCATGACTGGCTGTTCTAGGAACTGCTGTAATCATTTTATAAATATCCTTATTCAAACAATATAATGGTAACATGACAGTCTAACCAATTTGGATGTATATTGGAGGTTGGACATGAGACTCATGCGGCATCTGTACATGTGGTGTCTGTCCAATAAAGTAGTACCTCAGTGTAAATGTTGCCTTCTGTCCTGTCAGTTCTGTTTTCAGATACTTCACCATATTAGGCAGCCTATTAAACAGATCCGGAAAGGCCTTAAAGAAACAGGAATCTGGCCGCTTCTTTCAGATAGGCCAGATGTCCACCCCATAATTTTCCCATGGAAGTCAAATGAGAAGCTTAACTCCCAGGTAAGCTGCCTTTTGTCTTCATTGGATTTATGTTATTGCTGGGATTTGTTTGCAAAGACTTTGTGTAATTTCATTTGTTAGGTCTCCATTACAGGTGTGTAGATCTAAAAAACAATGCTGTACGATTTAAGATCGTTCTGCAACATCTAACAAGTCTTTCAATCTTAAAATGAAACATGTTTGTATTTGATCCCCTGTAGACTGTGATCCAGAACATTCACTGGCCACAACCCAAATGTGACAGTGATAAGGATGAGGATGACCCAGCTCCACTGGAAAAAGTCAGTCTTGTCACTGGATTTTTTAGGAAATTCATAGAGGAAGATAATGCTCATCTTATTTCCTCTTGTATTTCTCATCTCAATTTTCACCTAGTTGTTTGGGTGGGACAGCTATGAATGGATAAAAGGAGGAAGTGTAGAGCAGCTGAAGAGATGGCAGTTCTGTTGCAAAAATAATATGCACACAATTTGGGATACAGATATTAATCTATGCATGGTGTATGTGATATTTTAGTATATTGACAATCGTGGAACCGAAGGTCCTGGCATTTGGTGTATGTAAGTTTTATGTGCTCAATTTCAAGTTTTGATGAAATGAGGTGAAATGAGGTGTCACATACATAAAATTTTCCATAGTGTCACCAGAGTTGTTGCGTGACCTCATGAGGTTCTGGGTCAGGTGGGAGCTGCTGGTCAGGTGGGTGCTGCCGACAAGAAACCACATTGTTGAGGTTGTAACCTCAACTTACCCTGTGGCTCTCACATGCTTCTCGGCCACTAACAGACCTACAAGATGTTCCACCAGGACTTGATGATGGCCCTTGGTTCCATCAGTTAAGGCTTTGGGCTTGTGTAGGTGCAAATTTCAGCAAGGTCTTACATTTAGTCCCTTTTAAAATTACAACATTCTAAAAGCGATTCCTGTTCATATATGCACTTAGTGCACTTGTACACTGACACACTTTAGTTTCTGAAGTTTTATTTTCATTCTTATTCCACCCGATTCTCAAGCGGCTTCTCTTCCTTAAAGCTTTCGAGATAGAAATGTGGGAGTTGGTTTGGTGTTCGTCTTATGCCTGTGTACTGCTTATGATAACAACTTTTTGTTAACATGGCTAGATGTGTCCTAATCCAAGCTAAATAATAAATATTACAAAAGCAGCTAGTAGTAAATAAGTTTGAGCACAGCAGTGGAATTCTGTGCTATTAGCTTCAGTCTTTAGAAACTCATGCAGGCTGAACGGTTGAGAACATCCATACTTGGTGGATTAACAGCCTAGGGCAGTGATGGACAGCAGAAATTACAGACACCAGAGGACACTTTGCTAAAAAGGGAAGTGGAGGAGGCTTTCCAAGAACTAAATGGACATAAGGCTCAGGCTCCGGACTCCATCAGTGGCAAAGAATTGAAATCATATGACACACTTAACGGGTAATAATTATCTTGCCTCAGGTAAGTTCTCAACATACTGGACAGTGTTGAGATATATGGTCACTCTGGCTTTTTTGTTGATTAAGGATCAACAAGAGATTGTGATGAGACATTTTAACAAATGCATAATTTACCGCAGTATCAGCATCAAGATCTGCAACAGGATTCAGGGCCTGGCCCAACTGCCACAACTTGTTTGGTGTCAGGTTTTGCTCTGTCCTGATGGGATGGTTGGCTCACTCCTCACTGAAGACATCCAGACTGGCCTGGATGCATGGCAGGAAAACGTAGTGGCAGCAGAACATGTGCAGGATGTTGCTGATGTTGAGGAAGTGTTGGTCCTCAAGAGTGCAGGGTG
The DNA here is from genome assembly GCF_963924715.1 of Thunnus thynnus. NCBI lineage: Eukaryota > Metazoa > Chordata > Actinopteri > Scombriformes > Scombridae > Thunnus > Thunnus thynnus. Next base: position 4,377,852 of record NC_089530.1, read on the forward strand.
TTGTAATACACACCTGTAACACTCATGAACACATCACACCAAAATTCTTGCAAAATTCTGTATTTGGAAAAAGAAAAAAGACATTTTTCATAACAAGTACTTACATTTTTCATGACATGTACTTTAAGATCCTTTGAGGAACTGTTCGCTTTGCCCCAACCATTGCATCAGTGGCGATATTTCTAACTGGATGTTGTATTCCTTTTAAAAGAATCAACTGACTGAGATGGGAGTGAGTACACAACATCATGAAGTGAGTTTTAAAAGTTAATTTCTGCTTTAAAATGTTCATGATCATGGCCAGTAAATTTCTGAGAATTTCTCATTTTCTTCTTTGTGAAGGAGTTGTCTGTTCTTATAATTTCTTATGGAGGTTTGTTAAAGGGAATCTTAAGAATAATTATCTTAAAGCTTCCAAAATGAGTTTTAACTCACTGTTGACTGTGATGTAAATTTCGTTAACAAAACTAAATATGTTCGTCAACAACCTTTTTTTACGTGACTAAGACAAGACGATGATGAGACGGGCCAATGTCATTAAACACTAACTGACTACTTGCAATAATGTTGATGAAAAAAGACAAGACTAAAATGTAGTAAAAACTTTACCAAAATCTCTCCTTATTTTCATTGACAAAAAATAAGAGACAGAATACTATAGACTCACAGGAGGCGTAGCCTGAGCAGCACATTAGCAGTGCTCTGTCTGTGTATCAACACTGGTGGCATTCAGATGCAGTGCTTAGTGTAGATCACCACGTTGTGGAAGCACTCAGAGCCCAATACACAATGACTGTAGTTACACGCATAAAGTAGAGCAATATAGACTCCAGGTCACGTTAATGTGTATATAGTGCGATTGAAACATAAGCCATTACACGGCACATGTAGACAGCTGTATTGATTAAAATAGCAGTGTGTAACGTTACCTTTCCTTATCATGGTTGTTATTCTAGCAAAACTTGCCTTGTTAATACTCTGCTATTGATGCCATGTGAACTAGATTGCTAGATAGCAATTTTCTAACCTTATGTCATTATTAAGTCCATGTGGCACTTTTTTTTATTTTCTTGTTATCACTGACCTCAGATCTATTTATTTTTATTTTGTAATGCAAGCAGATTGCAATTGGTGTGTGTACAGTATTCTTTTCAATTTTATTAGGATAAGTACTTTTATTTCCATTGTTCAGAAGAGAAAGATAAGTTTGTACTTTGGGCAACCAAAAAATTGGTTTAAAAACATTTTATTGTCTGTACAACTGTCATTGTTTTAAAGAGAGTATTGGGCCCCAGTTTTTTGAATTGTGTTGGTTTAAAATAAATATGCAAATCAGAACATGATCCATGTCTGGATGTATTTCTTAAATTGATACCATAAAATAGTTCCGGTTTTCTTTGACTAAGATAAGACTAAAATGCTCAGACTTTTAGTCAACTAAAACTTGACTAAAGGAAAGAGGATACGGTTGACTAAATATGATAAAAACTAACAAGGACATTTGACACAGAACTAAGACTGATACTACATTTTTTTAAAAATAGCTGACAAAATGAACACTAGTAGATTGTGTGCGCTTTTCCCGCAACAAACCTGTTAATGTCAGTTCCACGAACTGAGAACATTAATTCTGCTACATTTTCTCCTCCATGATCTCCTTTCACTGAAAATAAAATATGAATTGTATGCCTCATCAAGGACATAATTATGCAGAATTGAAATCTTTGTAGTTCAAGCATCACAAACACATGAGGGGTTCAATTCCAAAATGATCTACATCCATTTGTTTTAGGTACAGTGCCAAGGAATAGTAAGTGAACCCCTTGGATTTCCCTGCATTTTTGCATAATTTAGTCATAAAATATGGTCTGATATTCTTCAAAGTCACAATAATGGACAAGCTAAATCTGCCTGAAATACTAACATAAAAACAACTGCATGTTTTGGTGTATTTATTGAATTAATTGCTTGAACATTCAAAGTCAGGTTGGAAAAAGAAACTGAACCTTTGGTTTTAGTAACTCATTGTTCTTATTTTTCAACGCTGATCTCAACCAAATGTTTCCTGTACTGCATGTGTTCTATTGAGCATCAGATGACTGACAGCTACCCTGAAACGTAAACTTGTAAAAATTATTTTTATACAATTGAGTGCTTTGTTTTCTCAGTGAGTAATGGTTGCTCAGGCCCAGGGGCAACAAAACGACTACAAATCATGATGATCCCTACTCCATGCTTCACTTTAAGGATGATGTTATGGTAGGCTATTAGTTTGCTTTGCTTTATTACTCCAAATAAAGTTTAAGATGTTTCTGCAACAAAATATTGTCTTTTGTTTCAAGTTTTCACATAACATTGTCCCTTCTTGGCAAAATGTAAGCCTTTCATTGTTAATTGTAATGGGAAGCTATGCAAAAACACATTTTTCTTTCTGTAATATTGATGGTATTAGTCACCGTATGACACAAGAAACACTTAAATTTTAGAGGTACAGTTGGCTATGTGGAGTTTCTAGCCCTATTGAGAGGAGATATTAAAAGTAATATCACTTGAAATGTACATTTCCTTTTAAAAACGAGTGTGGCGAAGGGCTCTTGCTGGATGAGACTAAGTTGAATGACTAAACCAAGGTGAAGAGAGATTCCACAGCTTGTATTCATTTCTTTGTGAATTTGTAGGCAACTGGAGGCATAATAATAGTAAACTCATTCATACGCTCATGTAGGCCTATGGGTGAGGTTAAAGTTCATTCATGTCAGAGACAAAAATGACTTAATAGTAGCCCATGTTATGTAAAGTAGAGCAAAGCAATATTTGCGATGAAAGAGCTGTCTCAATAATAAGTTAAGTCCAAATGTTTTTTTTAACTGATGCAGCTATTTGAGGGGAGCATCTAAATTCTATGCATAGATCTGCAATCACACTGATAATTACATTTGAAATAAGATGAATACCTCAGTGGAAACCCATGCTCATTCATAGCTTCATTGAAGAAGGTAAAGTGGCCGTTGGACCGGTTGTTGTCTGCTACCTTCAGGTACATAATCTACACATACAAGCACAAATAGAAGAACAATTTGGTACTTTGATGAATCAGTTTTCCTTGACAAAGTTCTGTAGGGACCAAAACAATCAATGCTCAAATGACAGGTGCAACAGCAAGAAAATACTGAATCATTCAATGTATAATGGGATCTCATGACAGCTCAGATGAGTCTCATGACATGAGAAATCATGAAAGCAGAGGTTCAGCGCTGATAAACTGCATTGCCAATGAGGAATAGTTGTGAGTCAAAGCTCGCTGAAAAGGATAGATGGACACTTGACAGGAAAGTTGTTAAAGGTTAAAAGCACAGCCTCAAAGTTAACATAGGATGGGACAGGAACTGCTGTCATCCTGTCAACAAAAAAAATTTGCTTCTCCTCAGCGATGGAAAAGGGTAGGTCACAGGCGTATGAGAGAAAAGCAAAAGAAGCAAAATGTCACTATGTACAAGTTATATTTTTTATCTGAGGAACATAACCTGTTTGTACAGAATATAAACTGAAGCTTATAAGGAGTAATACATCCTCCCTGCTTAAATGGGGATGTTCAGCAACATTTTGCAGTTGTCGGTCCTTCACAGTGAAAAGTCTTACCTTCCTTGAATAGCCATCTATTCCCCAAAGATATCAAAGTTGTACCTGAGTAAAAACAAATCAGACAAGATTAGACGTAACTCCCAAACACAAGACATAACATGTCTAACAGCATAGCTCTCAGGATACAATATCTGGGGGAATGTAAGCAGAACAAAATCAGTTCATGGTGCTCTAATTCAATGACGTTCAATGCAAAGTACTATTCTGGTTGCTATGTTCTGTCAATGATAGACAATGGTGTGATGCAATACACAAAATACAAGATACACAGTACTAGACATTGAAAAAAAGTTTACAGTTTACATACAGATAGCATGCAGACATACCTGATAAGCTTGTGATTGGTGTCAATGTGCACTATGTACTTCGGTAGGAAGGAACCATGTATGTTCTCCTCACCACACATCCCAGACAGGTCATCCTGGAGAGCACACCAACACTGTCCACATGATGCATGGATGCATACACTCAGTCCCATTGCACTCTGTGTCCCTGTGCAAGTGGAGCACCTCAGACTACAATGTACCCAGCATCAGGCATTGTGCTCTTAATTGCTGTCATCAATGAATCTAATTCATCGTCACTCCAGCCTCTGTATGAGGCAGATATTGTTTTCGACCACCCGCCTAAATAGCGTTGCTCTAGACTAAGGAGTCTGGCGATGCAATTTGATGGCAGCCCAAGTTCAATAAGATGTGTGAGAGTCTCTACTGACACTGTCAATCACGGACGCCCACGAGAACATCTTTTCAAATCCAGTTACAAATGTCTGTTCATTCTTTCTCACCTGCTGGATAACAGTATTCAGATCTGTCAGTGCAGACAGTATATCCTCACCTACATCCACTATGTCACCTAGAGTACTTAATAAAACTAAATCCTGACCGCACACAAACTGTAACCCTTCAATGTCAAGAAATTGTCTCTCTAAGATGTGTACCAGCCAATCATGCAATCTCTGAAGGATGTCACGCGTCAGTGATTCCTTGGGAATAAATAAATGAATAAAACATGACAAACATGGATCGGACCATAGACTGTATATAAATATGGACGACACGTCATCCACTTCCTACCACTATGCAGACGTGAAGCCAAAATATCTTATTTCCGGGAGTCGCCATCTTGCTTGTGTGACGTCATTTGGAGCCAGAGTCTGCGCAGTAGAGGCAGGTGGTGGGATGATGGCTCGCGGAAGACACCCCCTCAGCTGTTCCACGGCTTGACAGAGGTTTTAGAGAGGCTGTCACAGCTGTCAATCATGATGTCAGACCCCCTTCCTCTATCATCAAATAACTAATTAAAAACAAACATAAGAAAAATGAGCACTTGGACAAACATCAGCATGATAAGAACCACCTGAAATGACATAAACCATCTTTGGGAAAAATTTATTTGACGTGTACTTTGATTTTTTAGTTTGGCCCATGTCCCATCCACTAACATGGAGGGGGCGGGATTTATGACCTATACTGCAGCCAGCCACCAGGGGGCAATTGCAATGTTTTGGCTTCACTTTTGGGGAGCTGTCATGACGTCCATCTTTATATACAGTCTATCAATTGGACAATGACTGTTTGTTAGCTGCTGGCTAAGATGACAGCACACAACATGACAACTTCAAAATATTTTAAAAGGCAATTATATTCACTCTCTAGCTAATGTTAATGTCAAATATGAACTTATCAGCAGTTCTTGAATAACTACATTACCAATGCAAGGTTGGTGAATTGGCAAGCTAAGAAGCTGTCATTATTTACTGATGCTCTAACTATTGTAGCTCGCTCCATTAACCATTTCATATAGTCAGCACTGTACATATGGCTATGGTCAGCTACTGTATATATAATGTTAGCGAATCAAAACTGCTGTGTGATCAATGTGTCGCAAGCTAGTTACATATTTACTTATTATGGTTTGCTAGCAACTTATTTTACTGCATATATTTAACAGGTAAGCTATTTACAAGTGAGTTACCCATAAGGTTTTGTTGTTTTTTTGTTTTTTTTGTTGGTTAAGTTACTAGGATCATATTATGGCTGGATAGCTAATGATCCTAGGTTGTCTACTAGCATTATATGGCTAACTTGTTAGCTAACGCTAGTGTTAAATACCACACATAATACATTCATGATGCCACATCACTAATGTAGCAAGCATCTATAACTTAAATCATATTTAATCATGCACGCCAAGACACTTATCACTGACAGAGAGCCATTACCAGACACCATGTTGAGGTTGACCTCTGCCCTCTGGGCACCTGGATGTAGTTAGTTCATGGTTTAGTTTGATGTCCATCCTCCTGTTCATAATTGCAGACTGCACAGATGTAACACTATGTGATCACATGAAATTATACCCTTGAATCTACACTCATGTGATTGGCTGAAAAGGAAGGAGACATCTGATTGGCTACAGATATTTTATTTTTTTACTTTTATGTACAATAAATATTTTTGTGTGCATAGAAAAATATTTTTGTGGAGAGTCATTTATATATAAATCCCGAAATACATTTGTGAATCCTTCTGTGTGCAATCATTAATACTGAGACTGAGCTGACTCCATAATCACCTCCCTATGTTGTAGCTTTAATTGTTAGTGGCTGAGTCCGTCATTCCCACACTGGATTCAAATAGTCTTCACACACACAAGAGATTCATAGGAAATGATGCATGCATGTAATCCATCATAATTTAATGTCATTGTTAACAGCGTCAGTGTTTACTATCTACTCTCATTACACTTTATCATAGCTGTATTATGTTATGGTTAATGCAAACTGAACATGTCTTACTGCTGCTTCACATTAAAAGTATTCAACTAGGAAAACACAGGGTGGCTTTTATTGTGAAGTACTCACAGGAAACACAATGTATTCATCACCGCCTTTAGTGCCGACTGATCATTCATCAAAATTGCATCTTCCGGCATTTGCAGGCAACAGGCTCCACACTCCAACTCCTCAGCAATATTGAGCTCTGCTGTTGTGTGGAAAACTATTTCTAGCATTTAATCAGATCATCTTCGTGATTATTATTGATTGGCATCTTCATTAAAATGATATCCGTTTGTTTGGCTGCACTATAAACAGATACACCTCCATCTGCAAATCACCAACATCTGTTGTATTTCTGACAAAGTAGTTGCTCATGAAGTGTATACTGTAGCATTAAACTTGCTGTTACTATGGTAACCACTGGTTACCACGGAGCGGAGGGGCAGACAGCTGCTGAGTGCCAGGAGCTCTGGAAGAGAGAGCCGGATTCTGCTCCGATCCAGTGTCGTTTACTGGTCGGAGGAGAGCTCAGAGTTTATTTTTTAAACTTTGATTAGCAGCAACAGTTAGTGCTCCGTCTGTGTGTGTCTGTTAGCATGTTTAGCAGAGCAGCAGCAACAATGAGTGCTCAGTCCATCACTGTGGCTACTGGCTAGTCAGGCTAGAGGGTTTATATCAGTTTATTTCATCATGCAGAAACCTACATCAGGACATGTGGGAAAAAGTTTTTAGAAGTGCCTGGGAAAATGGCATTTTGACGCTAAAACATAGTACTTTGATTTGAATACATATGGAACACTACTGGGAAGCTTCAGAATGATATAAAAACCTCAAAAAATAGAGACCCGCCCATTAAGTAATACTTTTCAGCTTCTCTGTGCATTGCTTCTCTATTTGCTCTTTGATGTTTTTAATATGTTTTATGTCTTATGTAAAACACTTTGAATTGCGTTTGTGTTTCAAATGTCTTCTTACAACTAAACTTGCCTTGCTGACTTTATGCATTACACAGCAAGTAATGGCTCTACGAGTGGATAGGCCACTTTATCAATATCATGATCAATATTATTATATAAACTTTAGACTTTAAAATGTAGAGAGGTACAATACATTTATCTTCACCTTTTTGCCCTCATAAAGATAGCATTGCAAGTAGGCATACACATTTGGACACACATTCCCATGGGTGCCATGTTTGAACACTCCCCCACCCACCCACCCTCCAGCTCAGTACTTAGGGAGCATATGCTGGGTGCTGTGTCTCTCTGTCCTCAGGGGCCCGTGGGACCGAAGCCCCTGCCCGCCTGCCTCGTCTGCCTATTTATGACCAGAACCAACTGGACAGGGCTGACGGATGGGCCCCTGAAGCTGGGGACAGGGACTAGGGAGAGGGAAGGGGAGGGTGGTGGTGGTGGTGGGAGGCGAGGGGGTTGCACTCAGTACTTGGCAATTAGAGGGAAATAGTGTGTGCGTGTGCTTGTGTGTCGGGGGGGCAGACATAGTGTGAGTTGGACTTTCCTAATCCATTATCGCCAGGCCTTGCTCCAGGTGGCGTTATGTCGACACGCTGAACGGCGAGTATGTCGTGATGTGACAGGTTGGGTGTGTGTGCAGCACATATCTGCATGCATGTGTGTTGGAGAGTTGTCCGCAAACGCATCTGATGTGCGGTAATTGCTGCCCTTTCAGTTAACTGTTACAGATTGTCTTGAGAGGGGAAGCTCAGTCAGCCCACACTTTGTCTGCCAAACTTAACTTCTTTCTTTAGGGGAGATTCAGACTCAAGAGGGAAATGGTAGTTCAGAGGAAAGAGAAACATTCCTGCTTTGTTTTGGGCACTTTGACATGTTGTAGCATGCTGTGCAGAATTTATTTCTGACATGTTTGATTTCCTGCAGTGAACACATTTGCTGTTGTGTTTCAGTAATCGACACCTTCACACCAGCTGTTTATCTCCATTAAAAGCTGTGGCTATTGGAGCTAAACTATTCCTCTTAAAGGTGCTATGTGTAGCATTTTTTAATATCACCATGTCATTGCCAAATTAATTTGTGAAAGTTTCTTACAATTGATGTACAGAATAAGACAATGGTGGGAGCAAGTGGTAGCCTCTAACTCATGCAATTTACCACGGTTTGAAGAAAACATATTTTTTGCTGTCCTCTTATCCATACTTGAAAGCAATTTGAACTATTACACAAAACTCACCTTTTTAAAACAGCCACAAATCAGCTACCCTTTTTTTACCATAAAGTAGATTAGAAATAGCTCAGAAAGTTATGTCTGCGCCACAACAGAAACAGTAAACACGGAGAGTGATACAACTGGTAACTTTTTAGCTAGTTCCCAAGCAATGAGCTAAAGGAATAGCTACCTAGTGGACATACGGCTTATTAGATTTAGTTTAATGGTTACAATTGCTTTAGAATTAATTTCATTATCTGAAGCGTGGTATTATTACAGTGATATATGTGTTAGTGTTCTTGTGAATTGAACCACATGGCTGTAGTGTGTCTTTGTGTGAAATAAATTAGGCTCCAGCGTAGTTTGGAGGAAGCCTTAGCAGGTAAAGCTTGCATTACTCACCTAGGGTTGTCTGCTTCAGCCCTAACTCAACCCGTAGTGCACACAGTGCCTTTTTAACTTAACTACATTTGGGGTGCATATTTAATGATACTGTTGCACGTTATACAGACAGCAAATGATATGTGAAGATTTCAGGCAGTGGTAGACCTGGTAGAGTCTAACATTTCTTCAAAGCACGTATATGATCAGGGAATGTAGAGAGCTGCCGACAGAGAGGTTCCACACACTCACTGGGCAGAAGCATAGAGAAAAGATTATGTGAAGAAAGATCAGTTTTGTTTTGTTTTTTTACAGTTTTTCACACAGAAATACACATCTGTGGTTGTGTGTGCTGTATTTTTGACTCTGGTTTTCCTCTTGTATCGGTTAATCTTATATCATAATGTATTGAATATTACATGATGTTTCAATAAATGTATTTTTACTATTTTACTCACTTTTTTTTAATGTCCATCCATCAAAACTGAATGTAAATGTGAGTTGTAGTTTATTTAATTATTCAATTATTCAGGCTGTATACCTGATTAGCATTATGTCGCTCAAGGCAAAACACTGTGAAGAATGTCAAATATACATTCAGCAGAGCTGAATTCATAGTATTTGTTAACACACAGTACTCTATTACCAATAAACATGTAGCATTAAACATGCTGATCTATTTTAAATTCACGTTTTTGGCAACATGTGGGATACATGATGGGGAATGTATTTTAAACTTACATGCAGTGTTTTTAAATGATAATCCTTTCAGAAAAAATGTATGGCTTAATTCACAAATGGGAATATGATTATTGTGCTGTACAGTCACACCCAGGAAGTGTTGTGTTTGAGAAAAATGCCATTTGAGAGACACTTCGAGAGTGCTTTTGTGTGTGTATCATTTTATAGATGTAGCCTTGTAAAGGAAGTGTAGTAATTACATGTTTATGTAATTAGGTCAGTAATTCAAAGGAATAAGCTTGTGTGTTTCCCATTAGTAATAAAGTAGCCCTTTGTGGCCTATATCTGTCACAAGGAGGGTTGCTCTAACATTAGTTAACACACAAATAGACGTATCTTTACTAATAGTGCTTAACACACACATAACATGCTTTCATACACAAACCGCCTGCATCTAGGGACACCTGCAGTTATGCAATTCACACATTTAGTAATCACATATGAGGGTGTATGCCTACAGCAAAACATACTGACCAAGTGAACACGGTCACACTTTCTCCCTCCACTGGCAAAAGCAAAAAGCACACATACAAACAAAACTGTATATACACAAGATACATTTATGCACACACTTGCCATTTCTAAAAAGGCACCCAAATGCACAAATACACACACACTCAGGCCCACGTCCACACAAATAATCACATACTGACACATGCATACCAAGAAACATACACACATTGCGGAGCACAGAAACTTCCATACAGACTCACACATGCTCACAACATGCTCACACTTTCACCCTCCATCGGCAAACCACGAAACACACACACACACACACACACACACACACTCAAACAGGCACAGCTCCCTCCACTTCTAGGCCTTCAGAAGGTATTTTCTCTCTCTCTCTGTCTCATCAGGCCCTGTAGCAGAGGGCAGGCAGTAGCTAATAATAGGTATTGACTGGTTCAACGTGGGATGAGCAAGGTTCAACCATTGGATCTCCAAATGCGCCCGGGGGTCACTTGCACAGCGAACACGTCTCCCCGGACCCGGCTGAAAGAGAAGGCATTTTAAACTTTCATGACTTCTCTGAAATCGCGGCTGTTTCGCCTTTCAGGCCTTAACTCTTTGTACTCAAAGCGCTCGGCCCGATCAATATCCGAGAAGGAGAGAGAGGAGAGGAGAGGAGAGAGAGGAGGCGATGAAATCCAGACGTCTTCATTTCAGTGGCTAAAACTGGTGTGCGCAACACATTCAGCCCTGGGTTTGTTCGGTCACTGCTGGTGTGAACTTTGTGTGCACACTTGCTGTATTTACACACATATGCACACACTTCAGCCGTGCAGATGTAGCCTGAAAAGCACACGCACACAAATGTATGCAGCAGAAGCATTAAAATAAAGTGGACACACACTTTTAGTCTATAATGGAACTTTTAAAAGACAAGTTTTGAAGTCAGTCTTAATGCAACACTCATCATGTGTCTGTTGAAAGAGTGATGTATTGCAGTAATCATTCCAGCTCTCCATTGTGACTGTGAAGCAATACCTTTGTAGAATGACTGCTCTGGAAGAAATGAGACAAAATATGCAGCCCTTGTTTTGTGCAAAAAGACATTTTTATGTTTAGCTGAAATGTGAAGCTTCAGCAGTCTGAGTTAGCTAAATCAAGAGGGTATCCTCCAAAGTTAAGGTGTTTTTTTGTGCAAAATTCCCTCATTCCCACTAACAGTGTTTCCTTGCCAAGCTGTGGCATTCACAAAACATGCTGGAACAAAACAAAGACTGTCAGGACAAAGATACACCCTCAATGCAACTAAAGCAAACTGATGAGGACTCATGTTAGCTTTAGCTGAACTTTTTCAGAGAAGGAGGAATGTTGATTTTTTTTTTTTTTATCCATCTTTTACAATGTAGTCTTGCTATGATGGTGTCTCTTCGTGGCCAGTATAGACAGGATGATCACAGGACCAATATCTCTGTCAACATGTATGTAGCATGTGAGTTTTTCATCAGGCTAGACATGAGAAAATCTCAACCTTTCTTTTAAAATTCATGCATAAACACACATACTGTATGTACAGACATTTAAACTGCAGCAGTGCAACTGTACCCATACACCTGCTGTGGAAGAAGTATTTATATCCTTAAATAAAAGTAGTAATACCACAATGTATGGACAATATCTTACATATACATTCACAGTTACGTAAATAAAACAGAAGTAATCTCAGCACATAAATGTAATTATCATGCAGCATAATGACCCCTTTCATTGATATTATTATTATTATTATTATTACTGTAATAAGTTAGTAGTATCATTCCAAGGTTGTAGCTGGTTGTCGAGTCAATTTTAACTATTTTGTATACAACTGAGAAGTTAAATTAACTGTATACTAGTCCATCATGCTATAAATGCTAAATGCTAATGCTATAGCTTTTTAAAATCTTAATCTGCAAAGTAAATACTGCAAACTATAACAAATAAATATAGTGGAATATAAAGTACATTATTTCTCTCTCTGCTGAAGTAGAAGTATGAAGTATATGCACCTGGGTATAGTTTTCCTGTAAAAGCACAAAATAATTACTACATGCACAAACACAGTCACACACACACACACACACACACACTACAAATGGAGTAAAAGCATGAAAAAGACACACTTTCAGAGTATATGAAGGCAACCTTTAACATAACCCATAATCTAAAAAAACAAATAACAAACATACTGCATATAGTTCCTACACACATGCATAAAGTGCGTACAGTATAAATTTGCCCTCCAGAGTCCACATACAGAGTCAAAAAGACACAATACATACATGCAGTACTAGTGTAGAAATGTTAAAAGGACACTCTGTCAGAATACAAATGCAGCAGGCAGACAAACAGCAGAAACAGAATGTGAACAAACCAGCAGAGCCCTTGTGATTGGCCTCAGGCTGTAATGGACATGAACAACCTCTGTGTTAACAGCAAAGAGGCCTGTTTTGATTTCTGACACATTCAGTACAGAGAGAGCTTTTTCTATTTTAAAATGGTTTCCAGTGAGCTGACTCATACTGGTTACTCAAACCATTTCTTTAGCTTCATAAAATACTAACCGTAGGAATTTGATGAAACCTAACGTAAATACACGCAATGCATGGAGCTGTATGGGATATGTGTGTGTGTGTGTGTGTGTGTGTGTGTGTGTGTGTGTGTGTGTGTGTGTGTGTGATGCCTTCAGGTACAGAGACGTTTTGCCACAATGTGACTCCAGCTGCTACAGAGGGGGAAGTTAATACCCAGGGCAGGGGGACACAGGGGAGTGTGTGTGTGTGTGTGTGTATGAAGGGCACTACAGCTGGGGCCCCTGCAGATCTACAGAGTGGAGGTGAATGGCACTCGCTCATCGAAAAAAAACCCCACAATATTACTCTGAAATCAAAACTGTTGTAAACACATCTAAAAACTACAACTATTATTCATTGTCTCACTATATTCATTTGTGTATCTAATCTTTACTTTATTTTCTCAGTTACTATAAATGAGCTCTTGTTTTGTAATTCCCTTTTTCTCTTTTCATCTTTTTCTCAACATGCGGCAAATGTGTGATATTAATCTTAATCCAAGTCCTATATTTATCACCCGTTTTCAGAGGAAAGCAGAGGAAGAAGTGAATGAGAAAACAGTTACCCTCTCATGTCCATTTTTAGTGCCTTATAGAAGCACATAACGTTTACTGATCCATTATATCAGCATTTTCAAAACCATAAAACTTAGAACACATTATTAATTACAGCATGTTAAAGGATCTTATCATAGTCTGCATTAAGCTTATCAAGAATTCTTTCTGTTGTTTTCTTCTTTTAAAGTGATGTTAAAATATTAGAGCTATTAAGAATACACTATTCATGAGACATTAGTATATATGGTATGGTATGGTATATATTTTACAATGCTGTCTAAGGGATGATACATTACATCAGTCTGTGACAGCTGAGTCAAACGGCAGTCTTGCTTACTGCTGGTTTATTTCATATTTATCTCATATGACATTTTTGTCTAAACAACCCTCATCAGATAAATGAACAAGCTTCATACAAGATCTATATATACTGTACATACTGCCAAATGTTTTTTTCCAGTCAGAGTACAAGTGTTAGGTCCACTGGTGCTTGAAACACCTTTAGAAACCAGAAAAAAACATGAAATAATTTGTTTTTAAAAAGCATATTTTATTTTAAAAAATCTATAAAAAATGTATTAATTGTCAAAGGCTTAGAAATAAACAAAATGTAAATAAGAGCAACAATTCCAAAATTCATCATAAGTGAGAATCTTTTTTCATCATACATAGAGTGTATCATCATTAAACATTAAGAGGGCATGACTCCTACATAATCACCTTTATATTTATTAATTTATTTTAATTTATTCACTTTATTTCTTATTAATTTTGCAGTTTATTTAACAATTAAAATTGTTGAAATCCTAAAAAAGTTGACATGGCAGTTAAAATGGAAGTGCTGAAAATTGAAGTTTCAGTTTAAAGGTGCAGTGTGTAGAATTTAGTGGCATCTAGTGGAACAGACTTGGCAGAAATGGAATATAATATTCACAAGTATATTTTAATTAGTGTATAATCACCTAAAAATAAGAACTGTTGTGTTTATGTGACCTTAGAATGAGCCCTTTGTATCTACAGAGGGAGCAGGTCCTCTTCCATGGAGTCCGCCATGTTGCACCGCAATGTTTCTACAGTAGCCCAAAATGGACAAACCAAACACTGGCCTTTCGTGAGTTTTGTGGCCACCGTAGGTTCTCCTACAGGCTTGGAAGGGGAGGTGGGGGTATTCAGTTGGTTGCAATCTGCAACCTCACAGCCAGATGCCACTAAATCCTACACACTGCTCCTATAAGTGTAAACACTGAACAATGCTGAAGTGTCAGTTTAAATGTATGTACTGAGTGAAGTTAGTGTCAATCTGAGTGCAGTAAGAGGAGTTGAATTACCAGTCAAAGTCAAAGTGCTGAAAAGAAACATTGCACAAGCCACTAAACGATGGCAACAATCCATTTACTGAGACAGAAGATAAACTTTTAAGTAGCCTATTTGTCTTAACTAAATTACTCTGTAGTGCTACTGATGTTTGCTTTTGTTTGACAGCTTAGTGAACCACACTACAATATATATTCCTCTACATAAATGTATCAGAGTTACAGAAATTCCAAGTAAAAAACACAGTGACAAGAAAAAAACATGACAAAGTAAACAAGACAAAATAAGAACAAGAGAAGAAAATCCAGTGTTTTTGTGCTTTGTGCTGGGTGGGCCAGCCAGGCTGTGAAGTCACGGTGTCATGTGTTGTGTGACGGTGGCGGTTGACTTCACCATGTGTGTTTGGAATTAGTCTGCCAGGGCACCACTGTAAACTAGACCCTGCTTGTCTTGGATCCAGTCCATCCAGATACACCACTATTCCCAGCTGCCAGCTCCGCCACAGACAGTAGAACATTTGTCAAAAGTTACTCAAGGAGAAGAAAAATGCCCAGACGTGCACCATCTTGGTAATAGTATGAAAATCAAGTGCATTGCTGGGGTTGTTTTAATAAGTGGGTTTCTAGTTCTGTCTCAGAGGAGAGTCTAGAATGTGGCTAAAAGACAAGAAAACTGAAAAGAGGAAACAGACTGTGAGGAGTTTTTTGAATTAGTGAAAATTATGAGAATGAATACAAATATAAAGTGTGCCTTTAGACATTTAGGTCAAAGGTTTTGTGTCTCAAGGCTTTTTCTGTTCTCTTTTATTTTAATCATTCTCATCAGTGGGCTCAAAATAGGGTGATAAGTATTGTAGCTGTGTATCACCATATCTGAATGTGTGAAAACATTTTGTATGAATACATTCAAATGTTTGAATGTGTAAAAAATATCTGAACAAATAGATTTAATCTTTGAATCTGTAGGGATATCTGTAGCTGTGCATGACATTTTGTGAACAAATGAAAAAGATTTGCAAATATAATTTCCAATGTGTGAGTGCATAAAGAAGATTTGCACAAATTTTCAGTTACAAAAAAGGTTTGCAGGTACACATCAGGTACCTGAAGAGTCCTTTGCAGCTTAATTTTGGTCACACTTGGAGCAAAGGCCCCTCAAGTTGTGAAGTGCTGCCCGGCAAATGCTCTCCCTCTTCCCGGGGACTTCCAATCCGAATAGCCGGTGCTGAAGCTGAAGCCAGAGGTGGCTGCCGGTACCATTTTAACCCGGACTCTAACCTGTCATCAGACAAATCAGCTGGTTTTGAAATATCTCCTTGAGTACTACCGTTGATCGAAAATGGCCCCATTCACCAGTAACAGTGGATTTTTCGTGAATCCCAGTTGTCTCTTATGAAAGTTTGTAAAACTACTGGTAAGTGAGAGTATTAACTTGCGACTTTTCAGCAGAGAAGTGAGTAATGTTAACACCAAACTCTATTGAAAAAAACAACAATTTAACATAAAGATGATTGGTGATGGATCGCTTATTAACTGGTCATTCAAGCTACATTTTTATTGAAATAAGTCCACATTTACCTACAAATGGGAGGTGAATTAAACTGTGGCTCAAAATGTTACTTTTTAAAAAAAAATATCATCCATGTTGCTTGTCCTACATGTAGCCAGGTTAAAAATACCATATATTGTAATAAAGTTTACGTTAAGATAAAGTTAAATAATTAAGGTTAAAAGATACATCATAAAAATGGTTAAAAACAGCTATTTCCTAAAAGATTAAAAGGTTCAGTGGAATATATAAGTTTTATAATATGCAGATGTGTAGTTATAAATATTCGTTTTATTTTGAAGAGTTCATGGTAGTAAAAGGAAGTAGTATTCCAGAGTAAGTTAAATACTGGTCATTCATTGGTTGAAGTGGGTGGGGCTCACACAGGTGTATGTAAAGAGAGAGAGAGAGAGGAAGTAGAGTGTGAGTGAAAGTCATGTAACTTGACGGACTGAGTGTGCGCAGTGTTTACAAACAAATGTGTAGCTGGTGTCTGAGATTACCTACTGACAGTCTATGCCAAGATACTCATGCTACATATTTTCTGCAAGCAGCTGAAGATACTTCTACTCGAAGTTTGTGGTGCAGTTGTTCACATTTGTTTGTTTATTAGCTCATTAGCCGAACGTGTGTTGTTAGCATTCATTAGCACAGTGAATGGACTCATAGCCACTATAACGAACACACGAGTGATTTATTAGCATTCATTAGCATAGTGAATGGACTTATAGCCACTGTGTAGCTAACCCAGTTTATGCTAAAGGCTTTAGTACATCTTTTACGACGTGGAAACCCTGAGGATTTATTGGACAGTGCTATGAGCTACAAAGTCAACATTCAGAGAGACTTTTCACTACATGGGCCGGACCCGCCATCTTTGGACTTCAGCGTGCATCCTGTTCCTTCCCGCAGACCAAGGCTGGTATAAACTGCATCCTGTTCCTTCTTGGAGACCGAGGCTGGTATAAACTGCTGATTGGAGTCAGACTTCATGACCAAGGTACCACATTTTATTTTGTTGTTTTCTGTGAGTGAAGCGGCCAAATAGTTTTGGGCCTCTCGGTTCACAAGCGTCGAATCGGGCCTGCAACGGGGGTTTATTTTATTTTATTTTAATACCTGCCGGCTTGTGTGTGGTGTGTGTGCTGGGTGAATGTGGGCCCATAAATTTTGATTTAGCCCAGAGGTAATTTACATTTCACTTTGAGTGTATTGTTTACATTTGAAGAGAGTTATCGCCATAACTCAGTTATTGAAAGAAACTAAATATTATTTCATTGTTTATATGGGAAATTTGCAAAAGTAAAAAAAGGGAAGTTTATTATTTCTTAAACTAATTCCAGTGTGATGTTTGGTTATTTCTTTCACTAGAGGTATTTAACAATGGATATCAGTGACAGCTTTGTTTAAAGGAGTGATACACCTATTTCAATGCAGTAGTCTAATTCATCAAGTAGATTACAGTGCATAGATTTAATACAAGGGTTCAATAAAAGTGAGCCTAATAAGTGTAATACAGTTCATTAGCAGTGAATAAAGGAACCCAAGACAAATACAAAAGTATGTGTAAACAAAAGAGAAACAGGATAACATTTAAGTATAATTTATTGTACATTAAGTTAGTTGATTTAAAGAACTCAGGGCCCTTCCCTGTTTAGACTAGGGATATGTGGGCTACATACACCTACAAACAAGGCCTATTTGGGAGCTCAGCATTAGTGTTGAGAGGCTGTTCAGTTGGGCCATGCTTTCAGTGAACACACTCCCAGCATTTCAGAGCATCCCCATATGCTATTCAAGAGGAAGTGTCAAATGTGGGACAAAAGTATTTGTACTCACAGGTTTGATTTTTACTCATAGATTTGATTTGTAGCTGTACACTTGGGATTCAGACATACAATTGAGTTCTGTGTGAAGTTTTTTTCACCCACAACAGATAGATGTGTAACTGCAAACCTTTTTTGTAACTGCAATCCTTTGTGTAAATCTTCTTTATGCGCTCACACTTCGGAAATGATTTGTGCAAATCTTTTTCATTTGTTCACAAAATGTCATGCAGCTACAGATCTCCTTACAGATTCAAGAATTACATCTATTTGTTCAGATATGTTTTACTTATTCAAAGATTGGAATTAATTTGATCAAAATGTGTCATACAAAATGTTTTCACACATTCAGATATGGTGATACACTGCTACAATACTTATGACCCTATTTTGAACCCGTATCTGTCCATTATTATTGTGGGGACCATTCCACAAAATTTGCAACATGCTAGCTACGATTTGCAACATGAGATCACTTTTCAGCCTCCTGGGGAAAGCTCATGGCAGGGTGCTGGAAAGGAGGATGCGGCCCATTGTCAAAACTTGGATTCAGGAGGATCAATGCATATTCCATCCTGGCCATACAACAGTGGACCAGCTCTTCACCCTTACAAGGATACTCATGGGAGTTTGCACATTGAGTCTATATGTGCTTTGTGGACTTGGAGAAGGCTTATGACCGTATTCCTCAGAGCACCTTATGGGCGGTGCTGCGGGAGTATGGGGGCTGTTGCTGCGAGCCATTCGGTCCTTTATATAACTGCAGTGAGAGCTGTGTCCACATTCTCGGCAGTAAGTCAGACTCAATGTCAGTGGGTGTTGGGCTCCGCCAGCGTTATCCCTCCGGTAGTGACTGAAAGAATGAGATCGCTGATATAAAGCGGACGAAATGAGTTTCCTCCGGAGGGTATCTGGGCTCAGCTTGAGAGGGGTGACAAGCTCTGACATCCAGGGGGAGCTCGGAGTAGAGCCGCTGCTCCTTCGCATCGAAAGGAGCAGCGGCCAGAACACGCTGGAGGGACGACATATCTCTTCTGGCTTGGGAATGCCTTGGAATCCCAAAGGATTAGCTGGAGGGTGTTGTTGGGGTGAAGAATGTCTGCGTTTCATTATTCAGTCTGATGCCACTGCAACCTCGTCTCAGATAAGTGACGGAAAATGCAAGCCAAACGTAACCAAACGTAACACTGCCACCATTTTTGATGTGTGTGCAAACAGAGCCCGCATATCACTTTAGTGAAACAGGCAGAATTACAATTCCTGGCAAATGCCAATGTTGTACCAATGACTTGAGAGCTGCAACATTCATATCTAATATCTAAATGACGTTAGATCAAATTCGCGGTAAGGTGGGATTTGTAGGGGGGTCATCCAAAATGCTGCTTAAAGTGGATATAATGCATATTTTTATACTTACACATGACTACTCGTATATGAAAGGGGTTACTTGTAGTGAAGAACCCACAGAGAATCATCACCTGACCTTGCAGTTCCCCTCAGTTCTACGTACGTTTTTAGCGTCTTTCAGCTCATTGTTTTGTTTGTGCAGTTCGCAATATGACTGTTTTAGTTCACTCTCACCGCTCTCATGGTGTCGTTTATAGCCGCAGTGGGAAGCTGCTTTCAGTGTAAACCATCTAAAAATCCACTGAACACTACCTGCTCAGCACAAACTATAGAGAGACAACATTAGCAAGTAGCATATTGGAGCATTTAACAGCTAAAGAGCCAGATATTTCCCTCAGGTGGTTTTTCTAGACCAAAACAAAGCTGACATTTGGACATAAATTATGACTAAAATATGACTTCAAATGATAATGTGGTCTAATGTTGGTCTGTATCTGCTAGATGTATTAATAGGCAAATGCTTGCTAACAAGTTCGCCATGTAAACTTTAAAATACGTTTGTCAGTGTTTGCAGCTTGTTTCTGCTGCCAGTCAATGCAGGTTTAAGGCATTGCACCCTCACTGGTGTGGCATCAGTACAATGATCTGGCTGCTCTATAGAATGCATGGATAGTGCTTATTGTTATGCATACATATAGTTTTTGTTTTTTGCTTTCTGCACAAATGGCACAACATTACAGCCATAAACTACAGTCAGAGAGCAGTGTGAAAGTTTACAATTATTTGCTTTTGCAGTCCATTTTATGAGTGTTTATTGGTTGCAGTGGAGCAGCTTTCAATGATACCAATGAAAGTATCCCCCTCTCTCTTGTAAATTACTTGATTTATTACACAATGCTTTCACACCAAACATACAAGTATGACCTTGTGCAGAGCCAGGATATTGTTTTCAATGAAGAGTGTGACCGCACTTCCCTCGACAGCTGCGCAGTAATCCTCCACCAAGTTTAAGGAAGAAATTGAAAAAGTAACTTAATACCAGGCTGTTCACTTTCATTGAAAGCACCTTTGGCCACACCCAGCATCACTGATAGGTGTAATTGGGTGTCATCAGAAGTGTGCTCTGATGCACCTGTAACCTCACCCAGCAGTGACGTCATGGTGTACACCCAAAAAAACAGCTCCACATCAGTGTTGGATGAACAAGACTTTGAGATTTTGTTAAGAATCCCTGTAGTGTGTGACTATACTCGCCAATCAAAAATTCTCAAGCATTGTAGAAAATATCAGACAGGGATACTAAGTAAGACTTTGTAGAATAGGGCTTGCATTACATATGTAAAGCACATCATCCTGAAATACAGCGAAGAAAAGGTGTTTTCATTCAGTTTGCTTTGATATTAATCAGGGGACATATCTTTTCATTGTTGCAGTCACACTGTGATTTAGTCAAGTGTAACTGAAATTAGGATTTAAATCAAAATTCACAACTCTGTGGGGAGTTAGGTAGATTATGGACAGATCACCATTTCCCTTCAAAGGAGAAACCCCCCCTGTCAACAAAATAAAGGAATGTTTCTGATTTTATATGTTCAATCAAAAATCAGGAGTAGGACAGCACTTGACTTAACTTGTTAATTCATGTAATCTAACTGCAATCCATACAGGGGAAAAAATAAGTAATTTGTAATATATTCAAATAAACCAAACTAAAGGTGTAATTCTTACCTTTTAAAAACAGTAATTTCAATGATAAGTACTTATAAATAAGGGGCTAGTCAATTAAATCACCTGATGTAATATTTGGTTGGAAGAAAAACAACTATATTGCTTCACTAGTACTCTTGGGTGGCCTACAGTAGAGGTAATTAACATATATGTATTAAACCTGATTAATATTCACAGTTCTTCATTAAACCTGTCATCACCAACAAAAACACACGAATGTTTGATTTCTGCAACCAGAAATGTAATTACTTTCTTTTTTCACCACTTCTGACGTCAGATTTTACAATCCTGAAGGTCGATTTCAGATTTCAGATATCTCCTCTGTTTTCTGTTCAACTTTACTTCTTTCTTCAGTGCCCCTAACCACTAACCCCCTCCAGACACGCTCTCTTTCGCTCTCGCTCTCTCCCTCAAACACACATATACACAGCGTGGGCGCTGACAGTCCCTTGAACTGTTGACAATAAGTTGATGGGCTAAAGCCTCCAGTAAACATCTCTGGTGCCACCTCTACCCAGATGGAGATACTTAGAGAACACACACACGCTCGCTCGCTCTCTCACACACACACACTTTCCAGGGCTGCATTTCATTAGTCAGTGTGTTTATGTCTGCGTTCATGCGGCCTGGCGGAGAAACCTCCCCATTTCACTGCCCTCTTTGGTTGCCTCTGTCGGCTTTTACCCTGAGCAGAAAGCAGAGAGAGAGTGACCACAGTCACCGTTCCCTGTTTCATGTATGGACAGCTTGTGTGTGTGTGTGTGTGTGTGTGTGTGTGTGTGTACATGTGTGTGCGTGAGAGAAAGAGAGAGTGCACCCAGTCACCTTTGATGTTAAAACACATAGTACATGCTGTTCTCATTTCTGATCCCACCCTTCTTACCACGCTGACATTGCCGGCCAGCCGTCCCAGGGCAGATGGCACCAGGATCTCTGTGTGTGTGTGTGTGTGTGTGTGTGTGTGTGTGTGTGTGTGTGTGTGTGTGTGTGTGTGTGTGTGTGTGTGCATTTCAACATAGCGAGGATACAGTTGACCCACAGGTCTCTGGCCCTAGACAGGCTTAATTTTTTAACAATTAATCTCCTTCAGCCAGGAGGGGCAGAATGAGTCTAAAAACTCTTTCACACACCATCTCTCAAATACAAACGCACACACACACGGGGGCTGATGATGACAGGCATCAAACTGCTATGTCTCTTTGTATGTGTGTGTGTGTGCATTTATGTTACCTCATTGGGACCTTTCCAGTATAAACACTGACCTTGTTGGGACCAGTAGTCCTCATGGGGATCAAAGCCCAGTCCTAATGAGACAAAACGTCATTTTTGAGATCATGGTTAAGATTAGGGGTAAAGTGTGAATTGAGGTTAGATTAAAATTAGGGTTTGGCATGAATTGGTTAAGGTTAGAGTTAGGCTGTTCACAATGAATGGACGTCAATGCAATGTCCTAACAAGGATAGCTGCACAAACTTGTGTGTGTGTTTGTATATGTGTGTGTTAATCTGAGATGTGAATATGAGGAGATTAGATGGACCCAGGGATTAAAATCTGGCCTTTTCCTCAGAGGATCCGTTCCAGCAGGGGCAGCCTGATGGACACACAACCTCCCCACCCCACCCACACACCCCACCCCCCACACACATACACACACACACACACACACACACACACATACACAAATCCGTCCATACACAAAAGGTCTAAAAAAACGAGAAATGTTTGGAGAAACCAGAGAAAGCACATTAAATGTATTTCTAACAGACGAGAGAATGAAAGACAGATGGAAGTGTAGGAAGGACGGAAAGAGAAGAAGAAAGACGATCACAGACACACACACACACACATACACACACACAGTACACAAACACAGTGGCGTAGCAGTGTCGGGCACGCAGAGTGGAGAGGGTTTTCCTCCCTATTTAAAAACCTCCTCACTGGGTCGGAAAATTAGCCCTGGCCCTCTGTTTATCAATGAGGAGTCACACACACGTCACCTTCCAAATACGCACCAACCGTGTATTGTATCACAGAACCAAACAAAACCAACAGGCGATATATAAAAAGTTCAACTGAAATCAAACTTTTTTGCCAACAAAATTCATGTCAGGTGATTTTCAAATTCATTCATATCTTTACATTAACAAAGGAATAAAAAAAAGTCTTATGAGATACATTAGAAATACTCCTTTAGCATCCAAGCCTCTGAGTGGGCAGGTTGGTGTACACAGTATGTTTGACTTACTAGTCATCAATTTAATTTTCATTTCATTTAGCAGACACTTTTTTCCAAAGCAACGCACATTTGAGTGTTGATACAACACCAGCAAGGATCTAGTCAGGAGAGAACAATTTGAGCAAGTGCCATAAAGCTAAATTCAAGTCCAATAGGATGTAGGTGCCAACAGGCAGTGCATAGAGGGCATAGGATGCATAGAAGCAGATTTTTTTTCAGTCCATCAATTGTGGAGATGTTCACAAAAGAGCTGGAACTTTAGTTTCTTTTAAAGATTGAGAGGGACTCTGCTGATCAGATGGAGTTTGGTAACTCGTTCCACCACCGAGGAACTACAGAAGAGAAGAGTCTAGCTAGCGACTTAGGGCCCTGTCGTGGCGGTAATACAAGGCACCTATCATTGGCAGTAGTGAGTGGGAGGGAGCATAGACCTGAATGAGGGAGTTCAGGTAGGCGGGAGCTGTTTTAGTTGCTTAAGCTGTTCACTTAAGCAAGTGAATTTGATAAGGGCAGCAACTGGGAGCCAGTGGAGGGATATGAACAGCAGGGTTACATGTGCTGTTTTGGGCTAGTTGAAGACCAGCCGTGCTGCCACGTTCTGGATGATCTGTAGAGGCTTGAACGTGCATGCAGGGAGACCTGTCAGTAAGGAGTTGCAGAGCGGATTATTAAACTAAGTGAGGTGGTTTATATTGAGAAGAGAAGGGGAATGAGCACTGATCCTTGAGGAACGCCTGTGGATAAGCCATGCGGTTTGGACACTCAAAGATACTCTAAAAGATCTCCCTGTAGGACACGAACCAGCGGAGGGCAAATCCTGAGATACCAAGCTCAGTGAGTGTGGAGAGGAGGATTTGGTGGTTAACCGTGTCAAAGGCAGCTGACAGGTCTAGCAGCAATAGAGCTGAGGACTGACCAGCAGCTCTAGCTGAACACAGTGATTCCATTACTGACAGGAGTACTGTCTTGGTAGAGTGACCTCACTTAAAGCCAGACTGATTCAGGTTGTACAGGTTGTTCTCAGAAGGGAATTCAGAGACTTGGTTGAAGGCTGTGCGCTCAAGTATTTTTGATAGGAAGGGCAGGAATGAATTCTGTCTGTAGTTTTCAAGCTGGACTGGGTTGAGTGTAGGTTCTTTAAGCAGCGGAGTGACCCGAGCTTGCTTCAGTGCGATGGGGAACTCACCCATTGTAAGTGAGGAGTTGATGATGCGTGTGACTGTGGGGTTAAGTGTGGGGGAAATGTCTGTAGAAGGTTGGATGGTATTGGGTTCAATGGACAGGTGGTGTGATGAGAGTCCAGCAGAAGTTTGGAGACTTCCTCCTCAATCAGAGGGGAGAATGAGGAGAGTGCTGCCCTGTTAGCTGGCAGCTGCAGACTGAGTTGGTCAGGCTCAGAGAACTGGTTACTGATGGCAGAGACCTTATCAGTGAAGAACGAGGCGAACGTGTCTGCAGTGAGCAGAGTGGAGGGCGGAGGAAGAGGCAGATTAAGGAGTGAGTTAAAAGCAGAGAGCATTTCCCGAACATCTGTGGCGCCACAGATCTTGTTGTGATACTAAGTGCTCTCAGCCGTTTTTAAACTGGAGGAGAATAATGCCAGGAGACACTGATAGTCACTGAGGTCAGTGATCTCTCTGGATTTATGTCATTTTCTCTCTGCTGCTCTGAGCTCCACCCTTTGCTCTCTGATGACTTCAGTGAGCCATGGACGAGGGGGGGTTGTTGCTAGGTTTGGATGTTAGAGGGCAGAGATTTTTAAGAGAGGAGGCTAGTGAGAAACAGAGTGTGTCTGTAGCCTCATTGACAGGAAGTTAGGAGAATTCATTATGAGGAGGCATGGTAGCAAAGACCTCACTGGACAGATGAGCCAGATTGAGAGACCGGATGTGTCAGCAGAAGGAGACCAATTGCGGGTGAACATGAGGATGTTCCAGTAAGGAGATGGTGTATTGAATAAAGAGGTGGTCAGACAGATGTAGGGTGGTGACAGTCAGATTTGCTATGGAGCAGTTCCGAGTCAAAATCAGATCAAGAGTATTGCCTGCTTTGTTTGTGGGAGGGGTGGAGACCTGTCTGAGGTCAAATGAGGACAGAGAAAGTCAGCTGCTTCTGTCAGTTCGACTACAAAGTTCCCCAGTTGACATCCTGGTGGGCAGTGTATGACAACCACAAATAACTTAATAGGAACAGTAACCCTGATTGCATGGTATTCAAAGGAGGAGTTGTTGCTTAGTGGAGAAATCTTAGTGAATTTCCAGTCTTTGGAGATGAGGACCCCTGTACCACCTCTGTGCCCAACAGTAAGGGATGTGCGTGAGAAAGTGGAGTCAACAGAGAGTGCGGCCAGTGTGGCAGTGTTTTCTGGATGGATCCAAGTTTCCATCAGGGCTAGTACCTGAATGTCTGACAGATTAGCAAGTGTTTAGTTAAATTCCGTTTTGTTTAGCAGATTGGCAATTCCATAGGCCAAGACTAAAGGAGGAGTGAGTAGAGGAGGCTTTTTTTGAGTGAATAGAGGTTTTCAGGGTTGCATTGTCTGCGACAGATGTGATTTTTTTTTTTTCGAAAGCCTTAGATGACAGGGGTCTTTGTAGCACATGGTGAGTGAGGTAGGCTACATGAATAGATAGTAGAAAAGGAATAACAAGTCAATGTCCTTGCTCAGTGGACTCACACAGGTAGACTCATAGGTCTTTATCGAATTCGGTCTTAACACAATAAGGGCATATGCACGAGGGCTGATGCTTCCGCTGACGCTACAGCGCAGCTTTTGTGATTAAGTACCAGGAAGTATCACAGCTGAACCCATCCCTTTCAGATTTTCAAGGCAAGGCAAC
Source organism: Thunnus thynnus (assembly GCF_963924715.1). Classification (NCBI taxonomy): domain Eukaryota; kingdom Metazoa; phylum Chordata; class Actinopteri; order Scombriformes; family Scombridae; genus Thunnus; species Thunnus thynnus. The sequence continues at coordinate 4,404,043 of NC_089530.1, forward strand.
AATAGAGGGTGTGACCTGCATCAACTGACCCACCAATCGACAGTCAGAGAGTGAAACCAGGACTACCAGGTCTGCTCCAACAAAGCCTGACAACAGCTTAGATAAAGACAAGCAAAGATTTGTTGGCAGTCATAATGACAAATAAAAACCACAAGCATTGTGGCGACAGGCGATTAACTGGCATACCATGGAAAGTGAACGGGGTTGCACCACATCGAGTTGATCTTCATGTGAACTTCACTCTGTTTGTGTTCTGTCTCAAACTTTTATCTCTCTCATAGTGACTGTCACCGTCAGCCGTGATAAAACGGTAACGTAGAACTGCTTTGTGATTGAATGATATGATATGAATGTGTGTATGCAAATAATTTCTCAGCATAGACAGAGAACCAATAACATTAATGCACAGATAGGGGCACCCTCTGAAACCAAAAAACATAAATATGTAAATCTCTCTCTCACTCATGGTTGCTGATTTTTGGTCAAAAAGACAAGATGATCTGCTGCTCACCAGTGATTTTACAGACAACCTTGACAATGTCACTCAGTTGATTTCTGTTTAACAAATTTAAATTTCCATAGGAAGCAATCATTGCGGTCAAGATTTTATGATGGATTTGTAAAAACAATGCCAAATAATTCCTGTCCACGTTAAAAAAATTGAACCTCTGTAGAACAGTATAGTTACCAGGGTAGTGACTGACAACAACTTGTCATCTGCAAATGTACGAACATACCTGTGTGTATAATGACTTCTGCATAAGCATAAGTGGAGACAGTCACAAATCTCAATAATGGCAGTATCACACACAAATACAATATGAATGTATTTAAATCTAAAATAATGTGACTATTAATATGACTATTAATAAATTAATAGAAAACTACTATGAAAAAGTGCAAGAATACTGTAAACAGTATTAATAAGCAAATACAAGTGTTAATGTGTGCATTGTTTTGTGCATGGTGTGTGTGTCCTCTCAGTGTTGTACTGGGCTATGTGAGTATGAGGTGTCAAACAATTCAGCCAGCTAACATCAAACGCCTCACTAGCAGCTACTTAAGACATGTATAATGTGGCCCAGCCTCTGAACGCATGCCAACAATTTACACAGACTCACAATGAAGACACACGTTACACACATGTGACGTAGGTGTTGGTCATTTGATATATAGATGTGGCATTTACACAAATTGACAGGCTGTGTGCGCATAATATACTCTACACCTGATTTAGTGCAACATATGCCACACCTACCTGTACATGTAATTTCGCCACATCAACACACTACATGCATTGTAAGTGGAGCGCATGTTTACTTTTGGTGCTCTACAGCAAACGCCTTCACACCAACATAATATATGGACAATATAACATTATTATTATTTTTCTCCATCTTTTTTCATTTTAGGAATATCAGCACATGCACTGGCCAGAGGAACTGTAGACTTAGTGATAATAATTATGATTCAGCTTGCTTGGATATTTTAAATGACAACCCAACACAAACCCTGCACATGAATTTAGAGGATGCCAACAGGCGAGCACCTCTCACAAAAAAGTCAAATGCCCCCTTGTGGAATAGTAATATAGAATATAATAGCAGTGGAAACACAATGAGCTTCCTTGATACAAATACTAGGTTAGTCATGTTGGTGTGTAGGCGTTTGCTACACTAAATGTAACATGCACTCCACTTACAACGTGTACTTATATGCATGCCTAGATATCCTTTTTAACTGAGGTGTAGTGTGTCGATGTGGCGTTTCCTACAGCTCGCTGAAGTACACATATAAACATATACTTGTACTTTAGCCATAGCAGGTATGCAGTAAGGGTACTGTATGTTAGTTGTCTGAATGGTTTGACACCTCATACATGAGGAGACAGGGAGCATGTTGGAGCTGACGTGGCTGTAGGGTCAACATCAAGCCAAATCAACTGCACTGGGGATCAACCACTGCTCCGGCTCTGTCAAATTAGGGCACAGCGCCAACACACACACACACACACACACACACACACACACACACACACACACACACACACACACAAACACACACACATGGACACACGGACACATGGACAAGCACACAAACAGCTGTCAGGCACACACATACTCGTGACTGCCCACTGCCCCGGAAACATCAGAGCACATCTCTGCCCTGAGGTGAGAATTGCAGTTTGTGTATGTGTTTGTGTGTGTGTGTCTGTGTGTGTGTGTATGTGTGTGTGGGCAGTCACAGGGTCCTTGTGGTGATTGCTGGAACATACTGGCTGAGCAGCATGAGATTTGAGTTGGTTTTTGCATTTATGTGTGTGTGTCTGTGTGTGCATGTGTGTGTGACTGGGGGCATATTTTTGTGAAAATTATGCGTTTAGCGATGTTTGGATTTCAGTGAGTCATCCTTTACTGTGTGTGTGTGTGTGTGTGTGTGTGTGTGTGTGTGTGTGTGTGTGTGTGTGTGTGTGCATCTGCAAGAATATAAAAAGAGAGAGCCACAGCTGTACATGCATGTGTTGTGTATCTAATTATCGTTCAGGTGTGTGTCTTTTGCATGTGTGGTTATATCCATATCTTTGTGTAATATGTGTGTTAATGTATTTTTGTAAATGTGTGTGTGTTATGCCCCAGGGGTGTCATCAGCAGGGCAGTAAATGGGCATCTGTGCGTGGTCCAGTGGAAGCCAGCCGGCTAACTGGGCTAACTGGGCCACCTCTGCCAGTCGCTGCCAGCTGTGCCACTGGATGCCCGCTCTGCACTTTATCAGCATCATCATTATTTCAGCTTCACACACTCTGCCCAGACCGGCCACCATCATCACTCCACTTCCACCCATCCATCTCTATCTCGTCTCCCTTTAAATTATACTAAATGTGAAAGCTTCTCTAGACTTTGGAGGATCAGATGTCCCCATAAAGACAGACACACGAGGGAGATCCATGTGGTCATTTTGGCTGGGCTGCACTTCTATTACTATGGTTACCAAAGGATCTTGCATTTATTTATTATTACTTATGATATGGATTGCCTATACAGTATATACGTAGATTGCTTATATCTCGTAACAGTTCTCACAATCAGCAGATGAATTTAATACTTTGATTTTTAATTATTTCCCAAATAGTAGTATCAGAGTGAGTGAAGTGAACCAAATGGGCAAACACACCAGAATTCACTTGAAAGGCACCAAACAGATGGGAGGGCCTTAGATACCTTTTGACATGGATATATTCAAGGTATCCAGAATGAGAGCTTCTGACAATTTCAGTTTGTGCACAATATCAATATCAAAAAGGCAAACCACATTAAATCTACCGAGCACATTCATGTTCTCCAGACAATAAACTTTCCATTTTGAAGATTCCCTTAGCTTTTCCAAAACACCACCTTCATATTGAAATTGGACTCAAATAGTGAACACTGTGGCCTCAAAGAGCCACTGGCAGGGGTCTGAGACTCTTAGTGTTGTTTGCTTCATTGCACTCAAATGAAGAGGAAACGTAGGAAAACTGGAAATTAAACAAAGTTGCAATTTAACGCCTAATGTCAGACACCAAAATCATTCACACATCCACGGGGGATCGCGTTTTACTGCCCATGCTAGTAGTTCACTCTATGTTAGTGTTGAGTGACAATAGCCAAGTCAACAGTCTGTGCCACAAACAACTGATTCTGTCCGAATCTCAGTTTGAATAAGGAAAAACTCCAATGACAACACAAAACGAAGGAAACATATCCTAAACCTGGGGAGTATAAGTGTATGTGTGAATGTGTGCATCAGCTCTGTGTGTATTAACACAGTAGCAACAACAAACAGACGGTGAAGAGCTTGGGACCAAACACACCCAGAAATATATGTGTCTTTTTTTCTTCCATTCGTTTTGTTTCTCTCTCTCTCTCTCTCTCTCTCTCTCTCTCTCTCTCTCTCTCTCTCTCTCTCAGAGGCTGGTGACAGCCAGGTCACTGTGAATGCTCCAGTTGTTCAGGGTGAAGCTGCAGGTCAGCTGGTCTCCAGAGGTGCTCCTTCTGTTCACTGAGGTGTTCATAACTCATCCTTTTGTATCACAAGTAGCGTTTTTCTTGCTCAACCACTGTTATAACTGATAATTGACTAAACTATGGATCCTTCGTCTTCTATTCATTCAATCATTTGACCAAACTGTAACACAGCAGACCTCAGACAGGATAAGACACAAAAATCAGTGGAACGATGCATCTTCAGCCACGTTTTCAAACTAAACTCTGACTAATAAAGTCAGTGTTACACAATACTGACTTAATTCATAAATTGAGTCAGAAAAAAAGTTGCCAAACATTTTTCACTGATTGTTTTATTGTCTAGTCAAAGAAGAGATCAAAGCATTGTTCAGGTGACCAACATCTCATAGAAAGAGGTCCCTATAAACTGCATCAGCATTGAACAACAGGTCTGAAACTTTGTATAGCTTGTGACCGACCTACCTTCAAGGTGACTTGAACATTTGTGAGTGACGATATGTTTTCTGCTGCCTTTTATTGAAATCAAGGTATATCCCTCTGGGTGTTCAAATATTTAACCACCTATGCCAGAAGAACTACGTAGTCCCATCACATAAATGCCAAATGGTTGTTTTGCTATTCAAATGCCTCATTTACAAGCATACTCTATATATCTGACTGGGGAAGAAACTAGATGCACTAAATCTTTATAATTACCATTTGTCCTTATTCTATATTTCACATTTTGATTATGCTTCCATCATTATTGACTTGTTCATTAACTGCTCACTCTCAAGGATGTATGGTTTATATTGCATACGCACATGACACATTTAAAGTGTATATCATTTGTGTACATTTCTTTAACCTTATTAGCAGTCATAAATATTATGTTATTGGTATTGAACAGTAACTTCTGTTTGAGATGTTTCCAATTTGGATTTAATGTCACCTTTTTCCCCACTAGCGGCATGTCTACAGGGAGAGCAATGCCTGTTGATCTGTTGGATAAGAAGTTGGAAGTTGGTCAGTCATTCAGTCCACCACTGTGGTCCAGACTGAAATTTGTCATAACTATTCAAGGGCTTGCCATTAAATTTGGTGCAAACATTCATGGTTTTTCAGAGGATTCTGACTTTGGTAATCATCTAAATCTTCATCTACAGTAGCATCACCATCAGGTTGTCACTTTTGGGTGATAAATTGAGTACAGATATCCATGAGGATATCCAGAGGATGAATCGGACTGACATTGGTGATGCCCTGACTTTTTATCTATTATCACCAGCAGGTCAAAGTTTCCAGTTGTCCAGTAGAATGTTCCTACATATACTAGATTGGTTGTCATGAAATTAATTAAAAATAAAAAGACATTTATGGTTCCCAGACAACAAATCCAAAATCAAGGGGATTTTGTGATTGCCTGACTCTTCCTCTAACACTACCATGAGGTTGACATTTGTAGGTTTTCAGTGAGATAGCTCCACAACTATTGGATGGATTGTCATGAAAGCTACAGACATTCGTCAACAGGATAAATGGCAACAAGATTTGCAATCCATCAATGTTTCATCTAGCACCACCGTCAGGTCGGATTTTTTAAAAATTTTTCCAGTACTTTAATGTATAATTAAATACCTGCAAAACTAACGACAGTCCAATAAGCCTAAGTTCATTCTAGTGTTAATATTGGTAAATGTTAGCATGCTAATATGCTAAACTAAGATGGTGAACATGGTAAACATGACCTGCTAAACATCAACTTGTTAGCATTGTCACTGAGAGAATATTCGTATGTGTACAGCCTCACAGAGCTGCTAGTGTGGCTCTAGACAGTCTTGTTATGTTACAAAAGCCATACAACATGTTTATACAGTATGTCTATCACAAGTTATGGATCACAATAAGAGTAAAAATGGGTACTGGTGAAGGCAGGTATAGTTAATATATAACTATAAATATATAAACTGATCATCTCAAATTATACTTTTTCATCCTTCAGTAATGAAATCATACAGTGTTATTCAAAGACATTTCACTTGAACTCATGGGAATCAAACCTGCAACCTCTCAGGGAACTGGGATGGTCTCTTTAAGCCAACAGGCCACTGTGCTGCCGCTGCATACAGTGTGTGTGTGTGTGTGTGTGTGTGTGTGTGTGTGTGTGTGTGTGTGTGTGTCACTGTATATAGAGTGGTGTGGCAGCCAGGGCCTCATGACAGATCAGGGCATTCAGGCCAGTGACATTCCTCCAGAGCCCCAGATGCATCATGGGCCAGCGGTGTGAAAAATGCTGGTCGGCCTGATCCACTCAGCCGCAGATGAATGGAGCGCTCGGTGCACTCACCCGTAGATGAATGGAGCGATCTGTCTTGTCAGCGGAGGTCGACCGAGAGGTTACAGTATCCAACATATACCTGTGTGTGTGTGTGTGTGTGTGTGTGTCCGTGTGTCTGCTGACTCTGGGAACTAGCTATAGTACACCACACACACACAAAGTGAGAGATAAAGACAAACACAGATGATGACATATGAAGTATACAGGTACACAGTACAAACAAATAAACGTGTTTCTCTTACAGCCTATTCAGATATAGTCTCACTCCTGAACCCAAACCCCATCCATACATGCAATCACCAATATCAACTGACCTTTACCCTAGTCTTGATTTGATCTTTTAAATGTTAAAGGATCACTTTGCTCATTTTTATCATCCATGTATCAGTAGATGTTGAATCTAGCCAGCAGCTGAAGCTTTGTTTCCTTCCACCATCTACCAACATGTTGTGACACCAGTGAGTTTGACTAGTTTTTGTCTCTTAGTCACACAATTCAATAAAAAGTAGCCCAACTGGGCAGAATACTGTCCAATCTAGCAACACTGTTCAAAACAGAAGAATATTCAGTTTACAATTTAAGGCAAAGGCTTACAATTAGGATGCTGGGACAAGGGAATGCTTTACATTTTTGATTGAAACATTACTTTTACAATCAATTGATTATCAGAGTAGTTGCTGATAATTTTTTTGACAATGGACTTATCAATTAATCAACCAAACATCTCATATCTAGACCAAAACTAACAATGATAAGTCTGACGAAGACCATGAGATGCGACTGAAACCTTCGGAAACAGCTAGTAAATAGACCTTGAGTAAGGATTATTAATTATAATATGGAGATATTTCTTTGTGGATGTATATGACACCTTCAGCCCAAGTTGCTATACTGGACAATAAACCAGTAGGACATACTGGATAATGAGTGGTGAAATATTCCTTTAAAATCCGAGTACCAACTGCAAACTAACTTCATCTCTAATCTTAATCTTAACTCAAAACCCACATTTTAAACCTAAACTTGTGTCCTGTCCTGACTTGTGGGGACTTTTCTCAGATTACTACCATTGTGAGGACATTTGGAGGTACAAAAGTAAGCACGTACACACACACATATACGCATACACTGGGCCCCCATCAAACACTGCCCTGTCGTCCCTGAGTTTGTCACACACACACACACATGTGCACTCACACTCTGTCACACACACACACACACAAACAGCCAGCCCATCTCCTCAGCCATCAGCCCAGAGCTCCGGCGCCCCGAGCAGTGGCTCTGACACGTCTATATGTTTTTCCACCTGACCTTTTGCCGTCCTTTCTGCCACAGCCCGTAAACCATAAGCTGATATATGAAGGCAATTTTTAGCGGTGCCACTTGTATCTGAGTGATTGCGTACGCTTTACATTTGGGGCGCCTGCCACCTTGCCACCCCACCTCCTCCAGATCTCTCTATTTGGATAGCGGGTGGTGTGGGGCGGTGGGGCCGAGAGAAGGAGGGGGACAGAGAGGATGAAAGGATGGGTGGATGTGATGCCAAATACACACATCTATCTACTCCCAGGGCAAGGAGTCTGCTGTGTGATAGCCCTTCACTCGGCCAGGCAGAACGTAAGAAGCTTTATGAAAGGACAGGTTTGACTGCAGCTATGTACAAGAACACCATGCTTTATTGAATAGATAACATGTTTGTAATGTTAGACCAATATCGGGTGTTTTTGGGTGGCTGACATTTTTCTTTTCCATTCTGTCCATTCTTTTTCATTTCAAGCATTGTTCTTTAGGGTGGACAGAGTTTTACAGGTACAGTGGAAAGACAAGGCTGTATGCTTTCAATATATTACATTTGCGTGTTTTATTTTGTTCATTTAGTAAGAATACATTTGGTTTATTTTGACTATCTAGTTATAGCACTTTATGTTAATGCTCATTTTGCAAATAAAAATATGTGAATGTATGTTCTGTGTTGCACTACAAGATCATAAATATAATTGATAGGTTATCTACACACAATCAACAGTATTATGCTTCATTTATGGTTTCATGATTGTGTGATGTGTTATGGTCAAACAGGCTAAAGCCATGGAATCAAAACTGAAGTCAAGAGGTACTTGTTTTATTTCAATAAAGTAGATATTATTCATGTGTTTTATTCATCTGGTAAATTTATCAGATTAAATTTCAGCACCATGCACTGTTCAAATAACCTGGTGCAGAATGAGACACAATAGCCATGGTTTACACGCTTTTCTCTGTGAGGGCGGCAGCATTAGATATTACAAGGTCATATTTATTGGGATTTACATCAGCCTTGTATACACAGTGTTATCTAAAGTGGACTCATGATGCATCTCTTGTAAAAGACTTCTTATAAAGTATAAAATGGAAAACTCCTGATTCTTTAGGGGAGTTTTGTTGGAGGGCTGGATTTGGCCCACAGGCCACCATTTGCATACTGCTAAACAGACAAAATCACACCAGTAAGCCGGTAGTGTATGGTTCAAAATATTTTAGGAATGCTTTATTTATCCTTAAATACACTGTAAACAAAACACTGGCTGTCTAGTACAAATCCTCATCTGAATTCATTCTAATACAACATTTTGAGTTTCATTACTATCCTGGGTTCAAAGCAATGGCTTGAGTGTCCCATGTCTGAATATTGTGATGGGAATGCTAAGGCATCCCTGTCTAATATAAGCAGAAATACTATTACTGTGATTTCAAAAAAATAAAAAAATTAACATTTCCATATATTTTCTTTTATTTAGTATAATGAAGAAACTGAAAATAGTTGGCCTTAACCACAAAATGTCAGCGCCATGGCCTTGATTCGCATTATTTCATGTTCCAGTAATGGACTGAGGCACTACCTCGTTAGCATTTTAACTCATGTTTGAATAGGCGGAAATGTGCCCCTTCAGGCCCTTATCATAGCAGCAGATTGAGCTCGTTAGCTTGTTAGCATGAACTTATGCTATGGGAGCTATATGGCATTAGGCCACGTTACATTACCACAACGCAATGACACTTGTTAGCTTATTAGCATAACCCCCTATTAGATGGACAAGGGGTGTGCGGTGCATTAGTCCGTGTTACAGTAATGGAAAGGCTTTGTTAGCTTGTTAGCATGCTAAACAGGTAGAGGTCTGTGAGTGGCATTATAGCCTGTTTAAGAGCACTGGAACGAGCCGCCACAGTGTTAGCTAGTTACCATAATCTCAAGAAGGGTTTGTGTGTGTGTGTGTGTGTGTGTGAGAGAGAGAGAGAGAGTGTGTGTGTGTGTGTGTGTGTGTGTGTGTGTGTGTGTGTGTGTGTGTGTGTGTGTATTTTTCCTCCAACACTTTTCAATTACAGCTGCTCATTGTCAGGTTGTAAATGGCTGGGTCAGCTGGCTGGAGCTCTGCCTTTGAACACGGCGCTGACGTCCCTACAAAGGCATCATTAGAGAGGCTAGGCCCAGCAAGAGACACCCTCACTTCTCTATCACCCCTGAGGAAACAACTCAATAATGTGCCAAAGATGGAAAAATTAACAATGTATAAAAAAAAAACCCTTCCCCTACAAGAGGAAATAAAAAAACTCGATCTAATCCCCTCTTTTATTTTCACTGCTTTGTTCTGTGCCCTTGCATAATCCTTTATTTGATTTTTTTTTCTTTTATCATTAATTTTGGGACACATAAATATGTTGAAGCAACTTTGAAAAGGCATTTCTCATTTTCTCTTGATCTAAATATCCACTGACACCCCCGCCCCCACCTGTGCCCCAAGAAAAAGAAAGTCTTTTTTTTATGAGAATAGAGAGAATACAAACACTACTGGTGTTGCTAATTACAATGGGAGATTGAGAAATGGAGTTTGAAGAAAAAATAAAAAGGAACACTCATGCATTTTCAATGTGATTTGCATTTTGATTCCAAGTTGTATTTTATGCAACATGACTGTCTTTTTTTTGCTTCCCTTTTCTTTGGTTCTCGCTAATATCTTCCAGGATCAAAGGCTTTCCGTTGGGTTTCTCTCATCTCGTTTTCCTCCTCCAAGCATTGTTTGCCTCCCAGGACCACAGCAGCACAAGTTTTGCACTAGTGCCAAATTTGTAGGGAAGGGAGAATTAGCTATTCCAGGACTAATTTGACATCAAAAAGGGGACGATCCACAGAGGACACAGATAAAAGGAGTGGCCCATTCTGACCGACGGTACCTACAATATACTGTATGTGTTTTTCCCATGTTACATACAAATTTCTGGTTGGTACTACTTGGGCAATCCAGAATAATATTAGACAAATAAACATAAAATATTTGTAATACAGGTACAGTAGTATCATATCTGCAGTATGTTTTAACTGACATTGCAGACACCTGAAACCCACTTCAAGGAATTGTATTTGTACCCTTCCAGGGTGAAAATCTAGCAGATCTAATATGAGAGATATAGTGTTGTTTTATATCTTAGTTCTTAGGACAGAATCAAGTCCGAGGACAACCAGACTGAACAGAAAACCTATTCAGAACTGACCTGCTACATAACCTGGAGCCATACTTGCACTATATCTTAAGGTTACAAGGGTCTAAGACTATATTATTGCCAAAGTCAGCTCTGATATCTATCTGAAAAGTTGGAAGGTTGTTGAATGGACTTCTTGATCACTGAGACCAAGAATCACAAACAGTATAGATGGGAAGTCTTCACACATACTGTACATCCATGTCCTAACCATTGCTTTTATTACCAGCAGTCCATCCTCACGTCTGTAGACAACCTTTTTATGGTTGTGATGGAATTATTTTGTCAGGTAAAATGTATTTTCATTAAATTCAGCATGAAAAGCTTATTGGCTGGTTACTGAGTACAAACACCTTGATTATAACAAATCTTTCTTTTAAAAGCTTAATGACATCTATACATCAGTACTGGATTCTCAGCTCTGTAGAAAATAAGTGGACTTGTGGTGATTTACTGGTCATGTTAAAAAGTTACATTCTGATTTATCACAATATGGATCTAATTTGTAATGTTGCCATGTTCACAGATTTCAGATTACAATGGTGAGTACAATTATATCCTAAATATAGGATATCCTAGAAATCCTAGAATTTATCCTAGAAATGGTGGCCAAAACTGCAAAAATATGATCCAAGTTAATATAAATAAAGTGGAATTATCCTGCAAGGCACTCTTAGGAAGACCAGGAGTTTTAAATCAACCTGTAAGTATCTGATTGTCCTTTTCAACATCCAGTTTCCTGAGGTGCATAGATGTACCACTGAATGAGTGAAATCTATTATCATAATTTCCCATTTCCTGATATGTCAACTACTAAATCAGTAACGTTTATTCACAAAAAAAAAAACACTAAAAGTGAATAGCAGCAAAATCAGACTCGCCTTCGGTCTCAAAACCCCACTCTGTCAGCCTCTGATTAACCCTTTTACACCCTTTCACGGGTTCACAATGCTTTTCTATTATACATGACTGGAGCATGGGCATTACCTGTCTACAGTGAGAATATTCAATCTCTGTGGAGACAGATAGCATAATGCAGATGTCTTAATGAAAACTTCATTAAGATGGAGGATAATTACTGTGTCCTTAACGAGGCACTCACTGTGCTTTTAAATAATTGAGGTGTTCAACTTTTGATGTGTTTATACTGGAGTAATTTCATCATGCCGACTTCATCCGAGATAGATTGGCTTCACTGTGTGTGTGTGTGTGTGTACTTTAATGAGTCTGCATGTATTTTATGAGTGAACTTGAGTGCAGCCTCTTTATTTTTTATTCTTATATTTAACCACACTTGCAGCATGGGTCTAGGGATGGCAATGTCAGTTGGTTGGTCCAACATTTTGGTTCAGACTGAAAAAATCTAGAGAACCGTTGGATGGATCACGACGAAGTTTTATACAGCTGTTTACTGTTCCCAGAGAATAAATCCCACTGACTCTGGAGTCCCTGACTTTTCATGTAGTGCCACCAACGGGTTGACATTTGTGGTTCAGAGAGAAATATTTTAATCTATAGACTTCTATAATAATTGAATTTATTGCTATGCTAACTGTGAATACATTCATGGTGACTTTGATGATCCTTTGACTGTTTCATCTAACGCCATCATCAAGTCGAAATTTCAGTTTCTCCAATACTTTATGACCACATACCTTCAGATTAATGCCATTCCCATCAGCACCAGCTGTTCTCTGTTTATAGTGTTACTTTGCATATCAGCTAAACCAAAATGCTGAATTCTATGACATGAACAATAAAAAAATATGAATTACTTCTATAATAATTAGAAGTATACAATGATTCAGTACTGAAACTATTGACTATATTTCATATATTTTTAAACCAGTTTACCCTCTGTATACTGTTTGTGTTTTAAAAACAGGGATATCTATAAAGTGAAACACATGACCTGAACAATGTTGAATGCCAGGAAATCATTTTTAAATGATTTGATATATTATTATTATCCTAAATACCAAAAACAACCTCAATTGTTATATATTTAACAGTTTGGGTTCCTTTAAAATGAGCATTACAGCCTCACAGAGCCTCCACCATGATTTGCATTGATGTAAGAAGTTCATCTAAAAGTCAGTTTTGATTCATAGTTCAGTATCAGATTTCACTCGTCGAGGGCTCCACTTGACAGATGTATCATACATGATCAGGCAGGCATTGTGCTTTAATTACATTCCCTACAGCAACTGTGTTTACATCATTTCATTTACTTTGTGACACAACAGTGGGCTACAGTGTACTTAAAGAACTGAGAGTTGCATCGAGGTAACTTCTGTTTCACCTTGTCTCATTACTGAATAAGAATCATGTCCATTCATTCACAGAGATGTGGTCATGCTGAGCAGATATTTTCTAGATGTGTGTGACTGAACAGGAGAAGACTACTGTATCTTTCTTCTACTTCTTTAATCTTACAATCAACAATCTTGACGGGCATCAGAACCTTGTAGGAGAAAAGACAATCAGGCAACCACAGTTCTTTTGGTCCTCACATTATATCTCTGTAGCCCATACATGTAGTTCCATTTATGAGGAGGTGCATGTCATCTAAGGTGTAGCTTCAGATGTTACATGCGCAGGCTCCGTTGTTACGCCATAACCCCTTAAAACACAACCATGAAATAAAGCAACAAAGCTTTAGTCTTGTTTTAATCTACTTTGTGTGTGAAGTATCTACATTTGAGTGTGTGTGTGGGCAAATGATGCAACTCAACCATGATTTTTTTTTTCCCCTTTTTTCCTCTGTGTGTGTCTGTTTGTGTGTGTGTGTGTGTGTATGTGTGGGCAGCTAGGTCACAGCTGTTGGAGATGGGCCAATGTCATGTGGATTTTAACTAGCCTTTAGGTTACTGTGCGTCTCACACTAACCAGGTCAAAGCTCAACACTTGCTCAAAGCCTTCACCTGGCTCCACACACACACAAACACACACACACATGCATGCTCACTCAGACAAATGAACACACACTTTAAAACAACTTATTGTCATCTTTCTTTCCTCTCCCCCTTTTTTCCACTTTCTTTTGTGCCTTCACTCGCACAAATATACCTAATGAAAGCCAAGACTGTATAATTTCCTCTTTCTTTTCGCCTCCACACACACACTTATACATGTCATACACACATGCCAAAACATATTGTATGTTTTTCCACTGTCAAAATGCAAATCCGCCTGCTTCTCGACTCCTCACCACGCATTATTTCTTTTTTTTTTTTTCCGGTGACTTCATTAGAGAGGAAGCGGAACCTCGGGTGACAACATTAATTACAGGTGTGCGCATACACACTGGGAGCTATTTTCTCCTGACTCGACCTAATCATCGCCATCATCAATATCCTCGTCATCCCTGGTCGCCATCCGCCCCCACAAGGCCGCCATGCTGGGAGCACATGAGGGACTTTGAACAACACGCATGTACAAGTCAACACCCAGACAGATATTACACTGAGAGAGAGACTCTCCAAGATGTGACTCTCCGAGATGTGAAATGGTTAAATTGAGGGGGACGATGTAGATGTGGTGGAGGTTAGAGAGTGTGTGTATGTGTGTGTGTGTGTAAAGGGGGGGTTGGGGGGGTGGGTTGTTGGGGAATAATTGCCTGGAGACGGTGCAGAAATAAGCCCTAATGGTCAGTAATCCAAGCCTGGAGAGGCCCTCTCCACAGTGCTCCACTGAATGCCGGTAATGGGCTTCCAGCTCTGTCACTTACATATGCATAGATCTTTCTCCATTAAAGCTGGTTTGAATGACAAATATGGGTGGGTGTAAAAAAATAATAAAAAAAAAAAAAAAAGAAGAAGAAGTGGAGGGAAAGGGAGAGAGAAGAGAGAGAGAGAGAGAGGGAGCTAGAGAAGATTTTCTCTTGGCTGGCAGTAATTTGGCAGCCGCTCAGGCCCCTATCCTTAAATCTCATTAGCCCATTGTTCGCATGATGCCGCCTGGGTGAAGCACAGGGGCAGGAGATGCTGCTTAAAGTGGGCTAGATGATGATTTGGACCAGGCACTTCTTTTTTATCTGTGTGTGAGTGTGCGTGTGTGTATGTGAGAGTGAATACTTTGATGCTGACACCAATACTGGTGCTGATACTTGTACTGGACTGTTTTATATTTAATACATTAATATGTTAGATTTATTTAGTTATTTAAAAAAAAGTAGTCGTTTGTGAGTTCCTCATTTTGGGGCTTGATTTTTCCCCTCCATCTCTGGTTGTGTGTGCTGTTTGGTTTTTTGCACTTGTTGCATCCTTCATCTTAAACCCCGTCTCCATCCCAGAAAATCTCATCATAATATTGCCTCCCTCCTAAAGGATAAGTACAATTAATTTTCTTTCTCCACATCAAGTTAGCAAACAGGTAAGTAACCTTGTCAATCTTTAAATCGTAAAACAGTGAATAAATCTTAATATGACATCATTTAAATTAATACGGCATATTGATATGAAACCTAAAGAAATGTCAAGGAACAGTTTTAAGGCACCAAATCCAGGGCTGTAAATAAATAAAGGAGGTCTCAAAATGTCTTTTTTATTATTTGAATTATTGTAATATCTGCAAGTTTTATTTGAATGGAGTAATTCTTTCAAGGACACTTCTCTGAAAATCAAAATATTATTTCAAGTTTCTAGCTAAAGTATCTTAGTAAATTCTTTCTATTTCTCCTACAATAAGTACCAGATGACTTGATCCTTTCCAGGAAAACTCCTGGAACATTATTACAAAACTGCAGACCCATAAAAGGTGTTAAAGCGTTACCTTTTGTATTTCCCTAAGAAATGCTGTTTCAAAGACCTCTCCAAAAAAATACTTTGGACATGACCACAGTGACCTCAATGTACATGTCGCTGAGGTCCAGGCTTCGCTGTGCATATCCCAGAGATCACCTGTCACTCACACAGTTTTCTGCCAAACTGTGACGTCTTTTCTTTGGTTGTTCCTTCACATTTTCCCCTCAGCTTATGAAGTTTGTGTAGGTGGTGTTTCTTTCTGTCTTCATTGGAGTCACTGTTCATACTGACTACACGGTTTTTCAAACAAATCCACAAACACAAGAATTAGAGGATTTTTACCCAGTAAATACTGTATTCAGAGTGTTTAGAGGCAGAGCAGAAAATGGAAAACCTTTCAAGAACTGACTTTTGACAGAATCGCTTGTCCTACACCAGTAAAAGGCTTTAAATAGTAATAGATTCAGTTATTGAAATCACTGCCTTTCGAGGTGTACACAGAGAGCAGCTCCAAGAATATGTATTGATATTTCAGTGTAAAAAACACTGTCTGTTGACGTGGGCTCTGTTGTTTAAATTGAAGTGTTTTTGTCCATTTTCAATGCACATGAAGTCCCAGGAAATGGTTATGGCTCATTATCTTTTTCTTTATCTCTTTATGTTTTTTTTAGTCATGAATTTATTGGCGTTTATTTGAATCTTTTTCTGAGAAAGTAAATGCAACAAAATGCAGGTAAAATTGCTGCAAGAACGCCTTCTTTATAGTAAAAAATGATTGAGCAGTGTCCATCTAAGAATAAGTTTGAACCAAACTGTTCTTATTAAAATCGGTGTATTTTTCAGTGAAGATGGGCAATAATGGATACAGTGTTGTTATTCCTCATATGTTTCTTATGTCTGCTGTGCTGTAAAGTCTTTTTTGTGAGGTAATGGTTGTTAGAGGGTCTGGTAATGTGGATCCAAAGCCAGAGTTTTGCGTGAGGTTCACACTCTTGAAACCCACCATGAAAAGTTGGTAATGGAAAGGAAGGAGGTGAGCAAATGCAGACCATGTTTATGTGTGTGTGTGTGTTGTGGCGTATGTCTGTATGTGTTTTTGTGTGTGTGTGTGTGAGGGGGTGTCGAGTGAGTGAGGGATACAGGGGTCTATTGGGCCACAGAGGGGAGGGCACAGGGGGCGGAGGAGCCATCATAAGGGGAAGCACCCCCCCCCACCAACCCCTGCCTCCTCATCCTCCTGAGCTGCCAGATGGCACACACTCAAACCCCCAGTGGAGGAAACAGCACACACACACACACACACACACTCACACATATGCATATTTGAACACCAATCATTGTCAGTCACACACACACATACACATGAACACAGGTGCACAAACACTCCAAAAACATTTAAAAGAAGAGCCACCCCAATTCAGCTTCGACCAGTTAATCCAACAAATCACCTGCTTTGTGTTTCTAAAACAAACGCTTCCCCCATTTACAGAAGTCAGTATAATTCTCCTTCAAAGTGCTCCATAGAATCTACGGCTGGTTATTTCATCCCAGATATCAGCGGGCCTCATGCTGTCATTGAAACGTGTCACCATATGGGCGCAGGGACACTTAGGAAATGCATCACCGTGTGACGTTTTTGTCGCTCGCTGTCTTAGCTCTATTTCGAGACCAAATGTGTCACTCTTTGAGACCATAAAAAGGGAATCTGCACCGAGCTCGGGTTGTGTGTGTGTACGAAGTGCAGAAGTTCAAGGACGCACACGCCCTGACGTGCAGGAATGAATGTACCTGGATTGCAAGATAAAACGGTTCATATTTCACTATTGCTTCTGTAAGTGCTGGGACTCTAATAGGAAAGATGGGTTTATATGATATGAATATGAGAATATGAGTGACATGACTTTGTTTTCCTTTGTGTGTGTGTGTGTGTGTGTTAGTGTGTGTGTGTGTGTTTGTGCGGGCATGAACTTGCATGTGTGTGACTGTAGATGTGTGGCCTGATGCTTGTGACAGATTTGTTCATAAAGATATTTGTGTGCTACCTTTTGCTTGGATAGCATACACACACACACACACACACACACACACACACACACACACACACACACACACACACACACACAGAGCGCCAGCAGTAATAGATATCCAATAGCTGGGAGCTGTGGAAGGGTCTTGCTACATCTGTCAGCGCTGCCTGGCAAAGGCGCGGCGAGTTCAGATGCTATCGCCACAAACGGCTGCATCAAAAGATTTAGTGTCCCCACCATCCCTCCCACCCCGAGGTGGGCTGTGTGGCGCAGTCCGCCGGGCAACACAACAAGAAGGAGGGAGGGAGTGGGGGGGGGAGGCGCAGAAGAAAGACGGCAGGCGGGGGACAGATAAGAGGGAAGCGACAGCAATATCAGCCAGGGGGGTTTGAGGTGGAGGACAAGGGGGGGGGGGGAGGGACCGGAATAAGAAGAGGTGGTGGTGGGAGGAAGAAAGAAGAGGCACAGTGGCTCTCCTTTTTCACCTCTTCATGAGCTGCACTCGAGAGACCAGGCTCAGGACAACGGTTTTAAAAGTCTCTGCTGTCTCAGGGTAAGAAAAGGAAATGTCTTCTGCCAATGTCTTCCTGACCCTGGCTCAAACCGTAACTATTCATCGAATCCAGGTGTAAAAGCTCAAGAGATGCTTCAGATGTCTGATCTTTCCATCTTCATGGAGTCGGTGCAAAACACATTTACCCACATTTTACAGCAAAATGTAAACGCACATATGAAAGCAAAAGAAACAGACTTAAGTATGAGTCTTAATCAAATTCCTAAAAGTTACATTTTTGACTTATAGTACCAGTCAAAAGTTTGGACACACCTTTTGACTGGTGAAAGATAAAAGTAAAAATTCTTCCCTCTTACTCCTACACACAAACTTATAAATAAAAGCTATTTATCAAATTTGTTACGACTCACGAATTCTTCGAAAAATTTAAGAGAGCTCCAGAGCTCTGTTAAGAGCATCCATGTGATCATTTGATAGTTGCTATTAAATGTTACTCCTACACTTCCCAGTCAGTAGGAGCTAGTCACTTGATAAATGTATCTCATTGTTCACACTTAGTGAATAACTTTTTTTAGTCCTCGGTTGGCACTTTACAGCATTCTTAAGTATATTTCTTAAAACTTTGATGAAAATGGGTCCTGATGCTGATAGATTTACAGAGAATCACTGTCTGTATTGAGACACATTCTATTTTGAGTTGTAATTGTAATTCAGCTAAATAATACGCAGCCACAGCCCAGATAAGAGACATATGTTAATGGCATGTGTAAATGGAGCCTTTGAGCAAGCTGCCAACCCAAATTAGCGTGCACTGACCTCAGTGTTACCACTTATGCCTATTCATGAGTGTGCAAGAAAAGAGCAGTAAACTGAGAGACAGCTCGCTTGGAGAATTAGAAGACAAAAGGAAAAAAAATATCTGACAAAGAAATCTCAACTCACGGTCTACTTAATAGCTTTTCCCAGAGCTTTCAACCACATCTCATGGTCTCTATCAGTGAATAGAGTATGAATGGAGTTTCCTGGGGCATGACCCTGTCAATGCTGCCACTGGTTTTGGTCTGGTGTTCACAGATAGCTGATGTTGTCTGCTACCAGTGTTCATTCAGTCTCTTGTCCAAGGGAAAGGTATGTCCTTGTCTTAAAGAGAAGACAATAGAAAAGGACATAAGTAACGCCAGCCCCTTCCTCTTTGAGCATGGCATGGATGTGGTGACCAACGTCGGCTGAGCCAATAGGTCATTGTTGGAGTTATGAAGAGTCTGAAGGTTCTTGGGGGTGTTATTTAGCTGAGCTGCTTCTTGAGATAGCTGAGCAGTGCAGCCATGAAGTCTTCAGCTCTGTCCCACTGAAGAGCCAAACTGTCCTTACGGATCACTCTAGTATTTACTTCCCAGTCTTACCAAAGCTGGCTATGAAAACGGTCAGTATGTTACTTTTAAACAAACTGAGGATTGGACACTTCCAAAGATGAAGTATTAACAGTTGATTAAAGTCACCTTGAATGATGTTAAAGACCACAAACCCAACCAGAAATCATTAAAATTAAGACAAATACAAAATCAGCCTGCTATCATCTTAACAATATATCAAGAATTAAAGAATGTACTTAAATCATATTCAAAACACTGCCATCAGACTCCTCATTAAGACCAAGAAAGCAGATCATGTCACTCCAGTACTCTTTGCACTGACTTCCTGTTTGTCAAAAAATGTATTTTTCAAATATTGCTGCTGGTTTAAAAAGTACTTTCTGATCTGCTCTTCAGATCTGCTGCTGACCTCTCGGGTCATCAGCAGAGTCAAAACTAAGCATGGACATTCAGTTTTTATGCACCACATAATGTATATGAAAGAAACTTCCAGAAAGCTCTTAGTCATTTTAATTCAAGACTCACAACTTTCCTGTTTTATACTGCATTTTATAACTCTGGGGTATTTATTCTACTGTACTTATCTCTCACTGGACTAACTACACCGCCACATTTTATTCCTCTGTTTATTCTTTTTAATTCTATCTTCTACTTTATTTCATTATTTTAAATCCTGTCGTTTTGTATTGCCTTGTGTTTCTTTATATCTCGTCTTAATGCCTTTCATGTCTTATGTAAAGCACTTTGAATTGGCTCGTTGTTGAAAGGTGCTATACAAATGAATTGCAATACAAGGAATACCGTACAAAATCAAAACTTCCCTTAATTTCATTAGCAGCTTTGCTAAGTAGATGTAGTAGATGTATCATGACCCATCACATGAGAGCAAATCAAGGTGAAGATGACACCTTCACCTCAAGTTTCACTCTGTCGTCTAAGCTTATAAGACAGATGGACTTTTACAAAAACATCTTGTCTCCAGTGCAGCTTTAACTTCTATTCATTTGGTAGCTTTCCTCTGGTATGTAAAAATGTCATGAAACATATGTTCTCATATCAAACATACAGACTTTAAGTGAAAGTTTGCATTTAATTTACATTGGTCTGGCATGAAGATGGGGATGAGGGGGTGGGGGGCAAAAGAAGGGGGGAGAGAGGAAGGCTTCTTATTTCTCTCCCTGTGGGTCAGCTGCTAATCACAACTCTCTCGAGACCCCCGCTCCCCCACATCCCCACCCGAAAACCCCCCTAAACCCTGACACACACACACACACACACACACACACACACATCCGAGACAGCGATTCCTCTGCTCTTGAATAACCTCACCGGGGGCGAGGGATGAGGGAGGGAGGGGAGGGGGGGGGAATGGGGCAAAATCACCCTCCTTATTTAGAGGGAGAGAGAGAGAGAGAGAGAGAGTGTCTTTTGAACCCTTCCTCGCTTAACTGCCACACAGCTACGGGGCTGTCGGCTTGTCGAGGATTTCTCCTGGATGTGTGTGTTAAAAGACCCTCCCGTGGAGAGAGAGAGAGAGAGAGAGAGGGAGAGCAAGAGAACGAGAGAGAGAGAGAGCGGTAGCCCTGATTAAATGCTGGAGCCGTCATGCCTGCGAGCCAGCCAGGAGATTAATATCGGCGTAACCTGTTACTTAATTCATTATGGGGATACAGGCTAATTTGATTTGATATTATTTTAATAAAGTTCTGTGATATCCAAGATTGTTTCAGGCTATCAAAATAATTTTCCAGTTATTACAGTTCGTCAGGCAGGTCCCTTTGATAGCAGTGGTTGGCCAGGCCTGTCCTGAATACATTACAACCCCCCGCTCCCACTTCCCTCCACACACACACACATGCACACACACTGTTCCCCTTTTTCCTGAAACTCTCACATTCATACACACATGCACACACACACACACACATACAAACACACACACTCCTGTCGAATTCCTCTTTCCCACATCTCTTTTTTTTACTAGCTTCACTTTTCTAGCAGTGCAGACTCATCCCTTCTTTTTATTTCGTTCCTCCACAGTAATCTACACGTTTACAAGGGATGACATAATAAATAATACAAAAAAATAAGTAAACAGGGAAAGGTAACTGGGTTGGAGAATAACTGGAACTGGAAAGTGGAGGAGAAAAGTGATGTATGGACAAGTTATTGGAATGTGTAATCAGGAATGTTTGCATGTTCTGTCAAGGTTAAAGGTGCAACATTTAAAATATTTCTAATTACTAATAATAGATAATAAAATGTCTAAATACTTATAATAGTTAAACCAAATATCAGGCCAGTCAGGCTAGCCTTCTGTTGGTTAGACTCCCTCGAAGAATCAATAGTAAAATCAAATGTATATTCACATAAATCTGTACATACATATTACAAATGAGGCACTATTTATTTGAATTTATGAATAGGATAGCCCCTTGAGATATAGCAGCTGATTTTGTTTTTTATAGAATATAACACATTCACAAAGACATTGTTACATAACAAACATAGACTACAAATCCACAGATACTGACAGCTCTCTCACCATCTCCTAGACTATCCCAGCACATGTTGGAAATGCAGCAGGTCACATGTCACCAGTCTATAAAGGGCTACCATAACTCTTTGTGCTCACATTCACATGTATGGGCAACTCACTTCTGAGTTTCCAGTTCATTTAACCCTCATGTGGGAGGAAACTCTCCAGTCAGACTTGAGTCATGAATCTGGTGAATTTAGCACTTAAACATTTTGAATTCCTCAAGCCAAAAGTTTAGAAAATGATTTTAGACAAAAGTCTGCGGCAAAGCAAATCTTCAATTTCCTGACAACAGATACACTTTAAATCAATTCAATATGCAACCAATCTCATTGTTTTAGGAAAAAAGTGGAATAATGGAAAATAATTGGAAATAATGTTTAGGACTTAATTTGGGGCTTAATAGCAAAGACTTGAGACTCACTTGTGACCTTTAAATCAATCACTTTGTCCCACCTCTGGAGGAAACTGGAGCAACAAGACAAAACCCATGTAGACACTGGGAGAACACGCCAACTCTACACAGAAAATTCTAGTTATGCCAACACTCTACTGCTTAAAGCATACCAGGGAAGTCCACTGTCTGTCAGCCCATTGCATTTGACGAGAATGTGAACAATGACAAACTAACCAATGGAATTTTGACTATTACAGCTACCCCACACATTGTCCATGTGTAGGACCCTTGTCTCTGGCAAGGACATATTACAACTTATCTCAGTAGTCATACACTACAGCTGTGTGTCGGTATGGCTGCTTCCATACAGGAAAGCTGTTGTCATTGATCTGCAATTTACCAAGCAAATGGCTCAGGTAGTCCTGGAATGATGATGATATGTTTCCCTCTTATCTAACTTAAAAACATGAACACACATCTTGTCCTGCATATTTGGTTTTTAAATGAGCCACAAACATTCAGCGAGGAAAAGTGCACTGCTAGTGTCAGTTAGCAGGCTAGGTAGCTAAATAGCTGCTCAGCGTCAGCACATTAAACTGTGTATAAGTGTACATGCAAATGTCAGTTCTTACTCTTCAAAAGCACTGCTAACAACACACTGTCTGTCCATGACCAGTAGCCTACAGCAGTTTGTTTACTTTGTCTCTTATTGCCCTGCCGGAGTTCAACCTTCCAGCTGCTGTCAATCAAACACAGACACCTCCATGCTGTTGCAGACACCAAAGAAAGGAAGTGGGTCTTATGTGAGTCTTTCTCTTCTCCGGCGCATCACTTCACGTCAACTGGGTTGCTGAAGTGGGCCAGAAAATATGAAACTTTAGCAATGTTAGCAATGGAAAACAGTTCTTTGTTTGTGCCATAAAGCAATCTCTGGCTGCCAACTATTGGTGCTGCTCCATTCACAATAACTCTACTAATGTCTCAACATATATTTTGTACTGTCTTATTGATGTTAAAATACTCCACAAAGATCCTTTAATCAAAGTTCTCTCTTTCTCTCTGGCTCCCTTTTACTTTCTGCCTCTACTTTCTCCCATCACCAATGTCATCCATTCATTATTAAAGCTCCCCTCGCCTCGTCTTTCCTGTGTTCTGCTCTATTAGAAACCCTTGTATCAGCTGCTCCGGGCCATAGAAGGACAGAAGAAAGAGGGGAAAAAAAATAAAATGAAGACATGTTCGGCTCTTTGCAGAGGGGCGTGTAAGTCGCCTGTCAGCCTGTAATCACTGTGTCTGCGACTCTGTATGCTAATTCATCTCTCCATACTGCTGACTAGGACATGCAATATAAATGAAGTTTGTTGGACTGCACAAGGGCTGACTTGAATAAAAGATCAGGGTCCTGAGGAGATTCGGGGCTGTTATTAGCCATGTGGAACTTCACAACCACACCGCCA
Source organism: Thunnus thynnus (assembly GCF_963924715.1). Lineage (NCBI taxonomy): Eukaryota > Metazoa > Chordata > Actinopteri > Scombriformes > Scombridae > Thunnus > Thunnus thynnus. The sequence continues at coordinate 4,427,931 of NC_089530.1, forward strand.
GAGACCTAATGTTGTAATGAAAGCCTTTTTACATGGAAATTGGCATCTTTATCCCTGTCAGAGAGGGATTAGTATGACTGTGGCAACTTTGTGCATTAGTGATTTGAATGGATGCAAGCTCAGGAAACTAAGTATGTTTTTGCTAAAAATATATGTTAATTTCTGTGTGATCAGGTTGAATACTACCTGATGCCTGAAGATTGGGGTTATTACTTCAAATTGCAGCACAAAGTATAAGCTGTTGATTCATAAATACGGTATTAGTGAAAGTGACAGATAATGTTGGCATTCTACAGGAAACCAGTTTGATGTTTGTCCTGCAGCTATGACTCCTTATAACACTGTCCTTAAATCTAATTATGGCTTGTACACAAGATACAAGCTAAAAGGCTGAGCACTGTAACTGTCATAATTCTCATGTTTGTACATAACTGATAAAAAAAAAAAAACAGTGCCACTCCACCTATTTAGTACTATGTTTTGGTTATTTAAACTGAAAGTAAGTTAGTAGGTGATGTTGAGCTTTCTGTATACTACTTAAGTGTTTCAATTGAATGTTTTATTTGTAGCATCTCTTGGATTTTTTACTCTTTTTTTACGTTATTAGCACAAAATTAAAACAAATTTATATATATTCTACATAGTTTAGAGCTGCACCAACCAATATTCTCATATTAACAATAGATTAAATGATGATCTTCCTTTGTAGTGACAATATTATCATTTGCAATTTCCCTCAGCTAAAACCTATCGCGTGTTCTAGCCTGTTTTTGGCTCATTGTTTTGGTTATTCAACAAGAAAACCTGGCTCTCATGGCACTCTCATGTTTCCAGACCCAGCAGGCAGCACTTTTCAGGAAAAAAAAGCTCTGATACACCCACTGTATAATTGTACAGCACCAAACTACAGACAGACAAAGTTAGCGACTAGCTGGTGAACATATTGAGTATCTAGCCACTAAAAAACAGATATCTAAGGTGGTGGAGACCAAAACAGAGCTAAAAGGAGAGTGAAAATTGGATATACATTACTCAGGTAGCCAAAAAAACACAACTCTGAACATATTTTGCTCCATGTCTCCTCCTGTCAAGTTTATGAAGTGATACTGTGTCAAGATGTTGACCAAAAAAAATGAACGAATGCAGCTTGAATTCTTGAATTGAGATCATACGAGTTCTTTGTTATTGTTGTAAAATTAACATTAACCAAATCTTAACCACAATACATGCATATGTGGTAACAAATTCATGATACATTCAGGTACAGCACCACAGTGTGAATATATGATGCCAGGAGGTGTGTTAAAGATTAAGTCCGTTAAAAACAGGGTTAGGTGTCACAGTCCTCTTTGTCCGGTCAGTCCTGCTATGAAAACATACATGCTCCTTTGTGGATATTTGGAAAATGTGGAAGCATTTTGCTCTACACTGAGTTAGAGTTTCGAGGTCAAGGCCTTCAGTCCCCCAGAGGTTCTATGAAGGGGGCAGGTGTGCGTGTGCGTGCATGTTTGTGTGTGTGTGTAGTTGTCCATCTGTGCTCAGCGCCTTTTGTATTCCTTTGTCTGTCTGCATCTGTGTGAAATATGTTGCATGTGTTTACTATATGTATTTAGTGTTTGTTAGTGCTCACTTAAACATGCACATAGTGTGTGGACATGAATCTGTGTATTTGTGGGCTTGCATCATACATGTCTATGTGTCTGTGTACAACAATTTATTTAACGCATATAGACATAGATATGACTGAGCATTCTGAACTTTCTGTGGACCCTGAAAGTGAAAGAAGAGGCTGCAGGTACCTGTAGACCTCAACCCCTCTTCTTATTTTACTCCTCCCTCCTCCCCTCTGTTCCTTCTTTGTTGATGTTTCATTGTAGCAGGGATTACGAGGATGAGAGGAGAGGAAGGAAGCAACTGCAGAACAAACACCACCGTTAATATGGCGAAACTGAAATCAGCTGTCGCTTCTTCTATATCTCAGTTTTCTCCTCCATATGTGTTTCTCTTCCTCTTGTCTTGTTTCTATTCCTATACAGAGTGTCCAAGAACTCTGGAATCATTAAGGTATTAGTTGCACTGTGTAGGTTTTGGATGCAGGTTGTGAGTATGGCTGACAACTGGTGCAAGCAAATAGGATGTTTGGACAATGAGGATTTAAAATCTGTTTCTGACAAGCAGTTTTGGTGCACATTTTTTGGAAGGAGTCCTGATTATTATTATTATGTGCATAAGCAGTTTCCAGTTAAAACAGTCAGTTTTTGCACAGTGGGTTCAAATGGTCCCAAATGGTAGATGGTGGTAACGGTTTGAAATCTTTATTTTCATACATCTAATGCATTTTATAGGCCAGAAGTTTATATCATGCCATGTATTTGTATGTTTTTCTAATAGTGCTGCTGTTGATAAGTCTTGTTTTCTCTCATTTTTTATCTTATTTTTTTATTTTTTAGCAATAATCGGTTCATTTTCTTGCCAAGGTTGATCCTTATTACCAGATTTTAATTTGAGAAAATAATGTTGTGTGTAGTTTAAAGTAACACTTTGTAGTGTTTTGCTGCAGGGACAAAAGGCCTTGTTGCTCAAGTATTTCCTCATTTAGGTAAAAGCAAATAAAATAAAGGGGAAATACCATCACCAGGTCAACAAATACAACAATTACTGCGGTCAGAGGTCAGGGGTCACTCTTATCCAATTTCTCAAATTCCAACACAGAAGAAGGGGCCTCTGCTAGATCCCTTTAGACACTACATACTAACTCCAGTGTTTTTACAGCCTGACTCATAATGATTATTAAATTTGTATATACAGTATAATGTGATTTAAATTATATTCAATGTCTGCAACATCAAACTCTTGAAATAATATAATGTGGTAAGTAAAGAAAAAGGCAAACAATGCTTGATGCTCATTAAATAAAACAAAACTGAATTCTGTATTTTTACCCACCAGATAAAAATTCTAAACTTGTTCTGTGAAGTGCTGATCTGTTGGGAGCATGGTGTGATGAAAAGGAAAAATCCTCATTTGCATACCTTGATGAAGCACAAACAATTTTGTTTTTCAGTGGTTCTCATTATTTGTACCATTAGAACAAAGACGGTCCTTTTAGGTAACGTGTGATTTGTGTTTGAATTGCAGATACTCCATTGTACTATGATAATCCTCAAACATTTACATTTACATGATATTCTTATGGAACATGGCAGATTTAAAGCAATTTTGGAAGAACCACACATCTCCTAAAGTGAATTTTGCTCTATTTGATCTCCATAAAAATATCATAACTGACCCGCATCTCTTTATGAACTCTCCCATCATCCTCCGTGTAATGTCTCAGTAGAAGAGACCCTTCTTTTTCTCCTCTGTGCTTAAAATGACAGACTGTAAACCTGTTTTACACAAGGTTGTAAAGAGGCCCTTACCCTTTTCTGGGGTCTTTGAAAGTGGCCATAATTTTTATGCAATATTGCACTTTTTTTGCATTTGTATTTATTGTTGTTTCCTTTTTGTCCTTCAGTATAGGTGGCAGGGCAAGGCTGAGGAGGGGAATAAGAATGGCACAGCTATAAGCATTGAGATTGAGTTGTAAAATACATTGTGTGGCTCAGGGGAGCTACTTCGTCTCTCTGTGTATGATGACTGTCAGTGTTGCAAGAAAAGAAAAGAAAGACAAGACCGGTGGGTTCAGCCCAGCGTGCTCTTAAATAACCTCCTCTTCTTTCACTGTTTTCTTGTTGATATTCAGAAATTATTTATTTATTACTGAAATGACTTTCACTGTAGCCCTTCAATAGTTTTAGGACGGGGAATCCAATTATTAGTCATATTAGCTTCATAACTCAGTCGTATATGTGTCTTTTGGATGTTTTGACACCACAGATGTGATATTTGTAGACACTGAAAGGCTCAACACAGAAGATTTCTGCAACATTGATGACCAGAGACAGCCGTGAATCCCCTCAGGCACTTCAGCGGAGAGGTGAGGATGACGTAAAAGATGGTTACAATTTCACGTCCTCAGCTACTTCACTACTTTTGGAATGACTAAAACAGTGGTGACCATCATACCAGTCAACCATTGCGCTTAATGTACTGTATCTACAATCCTGTTTCATCACATGGAAGAACTGAACTGATGAAAGCTGCACTGATCAATATTTTCATATTAACAATGAGCCAAATGACTGTGTGTATTATGAGAGGTGTTGCTCCTCAAAGAACTCAGAGAATTATCATCCAATCCTGCAGCGCCCCTCAGCTCTGCACAGCGTTCACCTCACTGTTTTGGTTCAATCTCATCAGCCCTCTTTCCAGTACCAGCAGGCACCTGTTTTCACCAATAAAGCTCTAAAAACTCATCTTACCTTATCTGCCCAGGCAAAGTTTGTAATTAGCTAGTGAACACAGTGGTGCGTTTAGCAGTTAAAGACACAGATATTTTTCTCAGGAGTTGGTGAAGCTAAAAGGAGAGTGATTATCAAAACACAACTCTAAATCAATAGTAATGTTGCTTCATGTCTGCTGGCTGTATAAATAGGTAACTATTTGCTAACACATTAGCCATAACATGTTAATGAGACCGTAATATGTCAAGAGTGTGTGGTGTTCAGTTTGTTGTGGAGCTCTGTGCTCAATTAGCAAACAAACTGATTATTGCTGCTTACAGATTTTAATGCTTTCCTTTAACTCCTTTCATTTTTATTTTTGATATTTTGGAACACACTAACTTGCCCAATGTGTCACCAAGTCAGCCAAAACTGAAGGATTTTAATCATATGACCAAGTCACAATGCTCAAAAGTGCCATAACACAGCAAATGATTATTATCTAAAACACATAAAACATAAATATAAGATTTATGATAGTTTATATAATATAAGATATTTTGGCAAACTTGACTGTTGCTCCATCTGTAAAAATTTCCTCTGGATGTGAACGTCACATGGGGTTGTGAGGAAAGTTCTTTCCAAAGCTGCGACTTTCACATTATGAGTTCATACTTCTATTAAAGAATCATCAGACATTGGCAAGTCATGCCCTCAATCAATAATTATGCAAACACAGGACTAATCAATATGTGAAATATAAAATAAGGACAAATGATAATATGGAGATGGAGCACATCTCATTTCTTCGCCAGTCAGATGAATATGTTTGAATAGCAAACATTAGCATAGCAAAGCATCTATTTGGCTTTTATGTGATGGGGCCTTGCATTTTAGTTGGCACATGATTCAATATTTGAACAGTATTTACAGCCAGAGAGATAGAGAGAAAAAAGTGTTTTAACTCCAAAATTATATTGCTCGGAGTGATAGTGGTAGTAATAAAGAAGTTATTGACCAAATGATATTGATCGACAGCTCCTCGGGCAAAACGAGCCGACCTTGGTCTCCCTCTGTGCCTTGCCCTCCCTCCGCCTGCCTCCCCTCTACTCTCCTCCCCCGGAATTCAATAATATATTATTTTACACAGTTTAAAGCCGGACAACAAATAGCTGCACAGCACAAGGTGAAGAATTGCTGGCAAATATTTCATGGCTATTTGCCTGTAGGAATTTGGCAAGGGAGTGTGTGAGGGTGATTAAAATCAAGACTCCAGTCAAGGCTTGATTAGGGGTTGCCATTCAACAGAAGGCATGGCAGAGAAAGAATGAGAGCGAGAGAAAAAGGAGAGAAAAAGGTTAGTCGGAAGAAAGGAAAAACCAGCTTGGCATAAATCAGATAATGACCTTGAAGTCTTTGCAGGAGAGAGGCAGCGGTAACTACATCCAAGCTCTGTCCCCCGGTTTATTCACAAGGTCAGAAGAGGGAAACAATGGCCATTGATTTGGCCCTGAAGAGGCGGGGAGGAAAGGCCTAGGTGATTGTCACATTACACTCTTAAAAAATACACTTTAACACATGGCAGATTGTGTAAAGTCGCAATTCTTTCAAAATGGTAATGGTTTGGCCATGATTGGTCTCTGGTAGTTATTTCCTCAATAGAAATTAATGTATTTTATATCTACACTTTGTTTGAAACAAAGACAAGAAAAAGTGGGATTAGAATGAAAAGCGATTGCCACCGATGCAGGCCAGACTGCACTGATAACAGCTTTAAACATACTTAAGAACGTGTCCATCTTGTGTCAGATTTCAACGTATCCATCAGTATTTTTCAACATATATTTTTTAAGAGCGTAAACCTAATGGCTGGCAGCTTTGTTCTCATGAGACAAAGCTGATTTTAGTACACAGATGACAGCTGGAAGAATACTAGCAAATTAATAGTCTCTCGGGACTACTGAGTGTCAAAAAACTTGGTAAGTGAGAAATGTTGGACTTGAATGTAACTGGTTATCAGCAGGTCTCTTCTGTTTTTAACAGTTCAAAAGAGATTCTCATGGAACTGCCATACGCCCTAGTTAAAAGGAATCTGACTCCTGGTCGATGACTTGACCCCTTCTCAGTCGATGCAAGTATTTAATATTTAAGACAGATGTTATGAGTGGTCTGAGTTCTGGAGTTTAATGTGTAACTCAGTTCATTTCTTCTTCTTACTTCTTGTCAGTTTTGCCAGCTCTTCAAGGAAAGCTGCTGCCATGTACTCAAAAAGTTGGTTGTGAGCTACTCACATATGTTATTTGAATATGTTTGTGACACTGATTCTGCCTTCTTAGCACTCTCTAACACACACTTTAACACAGTACAACTTCATTGCATATGGGAGGAGCTGTTATAATCAGCCATGCTAAGTTGTTGCCAAATGCTAGGCCTTGACACCATATTTTCCTTAGCAGTCTGAAAAAGTCCCTACATTTGTCACCAGTCTTATTTCTGCTTTGAGAGAAAAAAAGTCACAAGGGTGGTCTGAGAGGTCACTAAACATCGCCAGTTTGGATAGAGTGATACTTGTTTAGTTGGCTCTGGCTTTTGAGCACATTCTGTGTAGGAGTGAGGTATTTCCCTATGACTGCAAATTTTTCAGACATATCTTGCATGTTTCAAAATCAGCTGCAGACTCAGAGCTGACTGCATAATAACTGCTGGAATTTCTTCCCTCTTTGGCATATCAGCATATTCAAAAAGGTGTAAAGAGACAGGAGCATTCTCACATTTTTGAAATGCTTCCACCCATTGCTGTCATAACTCCCTGCAAAGAAAGCCACATCACAGGCTGGATATTTGACTGAATAAGGCAACCAACCAATAGTCATAGCATAGGAAGGTGTCTCTATGAATGGTTTGCACTAGTCAAAGTCATCATATTTGTAAGAATGCTACTTCTGTTAATGGTACAAGCAGTATTGTAATAATAAAATGTGTGATAGGTCACCCAAACTTCAGCAGGACACATACTACTGTGGAACATGTATTGGGCAGTAATACACTACAAAGTAACAGGTTACAGCAATGTAATTATTTTAGTTGGTGAAATTCTGTAATTTCATCACAGTCCCATTAAACTTTAATTGTTTCAACATTTTTAGGGGCCAGCTTGCTTGCTGTGAGGAGATGGATGACATCATTGATATCAATTTAGTCTGTTCTGGTCAGAGACATGTTAGCTTGGCGCAGTCAGCCTTCACCAAAAGAGAAGAAATACACATTCCAGTAAATCAAAAGGTGTTTTATTTAAATGTTGTGTATTTTTTGGTGCATATACAAGTATCACTTGGGTTTCATTCCAAGTTGAATGGTTCACTGTGATAAAAGGACTTTTGAAGTGCTACGTGCAATCACCAGGGCTAAGCTAGCTATCGATCTTCAATAAATACCTGCAGGCTGGTAACTTATTAAATCATCTTGCTTTCTACATGCATTAAATGGATATGTGTACAATGCAATCCAACATATAATGTAACTAATTAGTATAAAAGAATAATCTTAACTCACAGGTCCACTTACAAGCTTTTTCCTGAACTTTTAACCACATCTCTTAGTCTTCATTAGCAACAGGATGGATCAGAGTATTGAACTTCTACATCAGGTTGGGGAAAGACTACAACCCCTGTCTTGTCCTGTCCTCTGAGTCATCTATTCACTAATGAAGCACTATGTGTCTGAAATCTCCAGAAAAGGCTAGTAAGTGGCCCTTTGACTGCAAATCTCTCTCTCAGTTACTGTGCTGTTTCCATATTCAAGAATGAATTTTGTAAAATATAATGTTACCTTTTCAACAAGCAATACACAATGAGTAATTAATACTATTTTTTGACTATGTTGCCCAACACTGATTAAGTCACCAGCAAAGCTTCCTCTATTAGGACACCTCAGAACAGGTGAAGTAGAGCTTGATTACCAGTGGCACAGAGAATAAGTGAGGAATCAAAAAAAGGGAGGGAGATCAGATCATCTGTAAAGCATGCTATCACCGTCACCTCACTTATCCTGTGTGAACACGATCGTCTTGTTCGTTTGCATGTCAGAGATGCTGATGGAGAAAGAGATGGCGGTTATGCTCAGTAAAATATTCATTCTGCTTGCAGGCCAGCCAAGTGAAACATCCAGCTACTTGGCAGACATGGCAACTGAAAAGAAGAACGGGGGGCAGGGTGCATACATTATTGAAGTGCCAGGATGTTATCAATTCATACAAGGTCAATATGGAAGATTTCAATTTGTGCCAGTGTCAAGACAAAGATTTCTCCTTGTTTGGCTCACATACTTGCTCTCCTGCTTTCTACCTTTCCCGCTCCATCACATTTCTTAATATTCTCACAACTGTGTGGCACACTGTGTGTTACATTGTCTTGGTTTTGTTCTTAACTGCATTGAAAGTCTTGTGAAGCTTGGGTGCATGATGGTACAAGATATGACCTTACCTCTGGCAACTTAAAATTCAGCCCACAAGTCTATTTCCCCTGCAACACAGATACACACACACACACACACACACACACACACGCACAGTGTTTGCCGTGGGAGAGCTCCTCATTTACATCAATTATGGATAGTCAACTTCCATCCTCGTGGCCTGGCGCTGCATATTTCATGGAGAGGGGGGTATTTTATGAGTTAATGTGTCCAGTTGACATGCCTCTGAAAGCACTGGCCTGTCCCTTACACCGTGTGCAGGGCTAGGGAGAGCACGCAAACACAAATCTTGTGAGCCCATGTGTGTGTGTGTACCCACTCAACCTCTTCCCTAGCCACATCAAGCATCCAGCACAAATATGTCTTGCAACCTCAGTTTCTGCTACAGGGAGGAAGCACCGCTACATGAGTGCCTACACAGTTTTGGAAGTGACTCTTTGGAGTTTCTTTTTTCTGTCTTTTTGTTTGTTTTGTACGTTGGTGAAGAAATCAGAAGAAAAAAATCGGTATGCAACACAATAAGTATGTGTGGGATACTTGTATGTGGGATATAGAAATGTGATGTGGTGCCTAACACCTAACATCCAACACAACTTTTCAACCCTTTTTCAGAAAGGCCCGTAAACAAAGCTGATAACAGCACTCGTTATGCCTGCTCTCCCCGCCGTCACTCTCACTCCTTCTCACTTTTTCATCACCCCAACCCTCCAACGCACCCACCCATCCATGATCTCCCCACTCCGCCACCAGCTCCACCACTATTTCTCTCCTCGCCCTCTTGCCAGCCTGTTGGGGAGGTGTCACCAGCAGCTGGTGTCTTTGCATAATGTGCGAGGTGTTTATGTGCGTTTTTCATCTTTCTCCGTGTCTGTGTGTGTGTGTGTGAGTGAGTGTCAGAGAGACACGGAGAGAGAATGTGGGAAAGAACGGAAGCTGTTCTCGGATGGTACAAATTGCTTTTTTGACCCCGTAATTAGTGGCAGAAGACACTCTGAAGGAGCCAGTGATGAAGCTCCCGTGGCCGGATTTCAACATGGACGCATAAATTATCATTTATGGAGCACTAATGGCCTGTTGAGTTGTCCTCTCAGACCTCGCTCTGCCACACCGGCTTTGTGATCGTCCACAGCCGCGCCTGGTCATCTTTTATGCGTTATATCTCCAGCATGAACACTAACTATGACATGAAAGAACGCTAGCTCTCCTCCCATCTCCTCTCCTTTCTCCTTTCCTCTCCGCTTCTGTCATCTGCTTTCCTTTTCTTTCCCATCTCATCCCCTCTCCTCTCCCCTACCTTCCTCTTATTCTCTCTCTTGTTCTCCTGCTCCTCTTTTCCTCTCCCCTCCCATGTCCTCCTGTATAACCTTTAACTCCTTCTTCCACTCCTCTACCTTAGTTCCTTGTCCCCTCCTCCTGTCCTTCCCCTCCTCTCCTCTCCTTCTTATATATTCTTTCTTTTTGACTTTCTTTTCTTTCTTTTTTTGGTAAAATGTCCTATGACCACAACCTATAGGAAGCTGTTCCTACAGATACAAGGTTAAATCCTCTCATGATACTACAAGGTGTTTTGCATAAACACATTCAACATTTTTCCAGTAATTTTTTTACAGAGCAGATAGATTGCATTATATGCACACACATGTGGGTTAACAGTGTGTATTTTGATGCAGGCTTATGTATGTTTCTTGTATGCTGTACAGTGTTTGACACTCACAGTGGGTGAGGTTTGCCCTTAAAACAGCTGTCATTACAGAACAGAGTAGGAAGGAATGCAATTAGACACGTCAGCTCTGCGATCCATCACTGGTTATTATGGCTTCCACAAGGTGAGGAAAGGAGAGAGTGGCCCATAGATACTGCAAGCAACACACACACACGCACACGCACACACACACACACACACATAAGTGGGCCTCCGTGTCCGACAGCTTTGTGACCAAAAATGAAAACACAGATGTGCTCATAAGCAGGGAAACAAGTAAGCAAGTCAGCTTATGCTTTCTAACACTGTCCAACACTGGAGAAACTATCTTTCCTCCCTTTGGCCATCATGAACTCCCGACCAGCTAATATGGCGCCAGAAGAGGAGGTAGACGTTGTGTATTTTGCTCAAGGACACTCGGAAATATTTTGTTGCATGGAAAATTATCCTGTTGTGGAACATCGTCAGTAATGTTTGGGACAAAGTAAGAAGACTGGAGTCCAGACTCATTTTAAAAACTGATGAGCACTGCAGGTCAAAGTTGCTCTGTCTAATGAGATTAAAAATGAACAGTGTCGGAAATGTTCACCTTCATTCTTTACTCTTAAATAGATCAGTGTTTCCCAACCCGGGGTGGAACCATGTCAGGTCAAAAGATAAGTCTGAGGGGTCATAAGATGAAAGAAAACCAAAAAAAACAATTTCTGTGACTATTCTGTTTTTTTCTAGTGAATCATCATTTTACAGCTTTAGGCGCCTGTAAAGGAAAAATCACTCTTTGGTCGCTCTTTGTAGACATGCACAGGTTGTGATGTATGTATATATTCAGTGTCAGATTTCATCTGTTGATACCACAACAACACCAGATGTATGTATTGTACATGATCAGGCCATATGTTGCTTTAATTATACACCACACAGTGATTGTGTTTACATTCTTCCATTCACTTTGTGATATGGAGAGGCGGTGGGACGGTTTGCTTTGTCTCATTATGGAATAGGAGACTACTGCCGTGCAGACAGCAGGTATATGCTTTCATAACTCTGACTGAGAGCAGCAAGCAGGAGGATTGCAGTGGAGATGGATTTGCTAGATGTGTGAGTCTTTTTTCAACTTGTTTAATGTTGTCTTCACTCACAACAGTCTCAACCAGCATCAGAAACTTGTAGGAGAAATTGCAAGCAGCCCATGCTGACCAATCAGTTTTTCACTTTTCCATTACATCTGCACACCATGTTCTAAACACCCATTATTTTACAAGAAAATTGGACAGTAATTTCGTGAAATAATGACAATGAACATACTGTGCATGTAAATGGACAATGTAAAAAGTGAATTACAGAATTTCAATGGCCATTTTGACAATGTTTTTCGCAGTAAAAACTTGTCACCACTGGAATCCATTGTAGCTAATGTGAATTGAAGCTGACCACTGACTGCTGCTTTCTCCATGTAGATAAAAACTTCAAACTAGCGCCACCATTGTAAGCTTTCCAGTGGTATGTACGCTCAAAAAGAGTATTGTTTTAACAGGGAACTGCACCGATTTTACACATCGAAGTGTGTTTCCAGGTGTTGGGGAGCACTACTGTATATATGAAAGAAAGTTGTATAAAGCCTTTAGTGTCTCCAGAGGGAGATGTGTGAAATCTGATAAATTGCCTCAAGTGATGTCACTTGAGTCAGAGTCGGTTGGGGCTGAAGACTATAAATTTGAAAATTAAACAAATCTGGAGGTGTGGAGTTATAAAGAAGTTATAGACCTCTGTAGCTCGCTCCTCGTCTCTGCTACAGGCTAGCAGCTCCAGGCTACATTAGTAGGCTACATCTGACCTTCTATTTTAGGAGTGCAATGCTAAACCAGTGGAGTACTCTTTTAAAGGTCCTGTGCGTAAAATTCAGTGGCATCTAGTAGAACGGAGTTGGCAGAAATGGAATACAATATTGACAAGTATGTTTTAATTAGTTTATAATCACCTGAAAATGAGAATAGTTGTGTTTTCACCTCCATATTTCTACAGTAGCCCACATTGGACAAACCAAATACTGGCTATAGAAAGGGTATTTCAAGTTTTTCGCAAGTTTCATGGCCGCCGTAGGTTGTCCTATATGCTTGAAAGGGCAGGGGGAGGAGTATTCAGTTTGTTGCAATCTGCTACCTCACTGCTAGATGCCACTAAATCCTGCACACTGGTCCTTTAACAAGACAAGACATCCCTTGTGATTATCAGAATGGCCAAACTTGGTCTAAAGTGACCCAGTAATCTTAACACATGCACATGATGCCAACTAGTAAGTAAGGAATCAGGCAAAGAAGAAAGAAAGGAAAAAAGAGGAAAGCAGGGGGTTCAGAGAGGCCTAATAGAGTGCTGCAGTACCTCCTGGACTGTTTTAAACCGTCAGTTAGCGGAGCCCTCCACATCTTCAAACACACTGCCTTAGTGTGATGAGTTCCCCGAAGAGGTCTGCGGCTACTCTGCCTTGAAAGCACCCAGATTTTTGCCAGTGTGTGCACTTTTAATTGCACTCCCATCGCTTGCCCCCCAGTCCCTCAAATATCTCTCTCTCTCACACATACTGCCCCTCACTCACCCTTTCTCCACAAGGCCCCCGACTGCTCACGCCTCCCCCTTGTCTCTTTCTCATTCTGTCGTTTTAGCCCTTTCTCTCTATCTGTCCATTCTTCAAAGGGGAACTTCATTCACTTTATTTTAATTTCATAGACGACCCCTAAGGGGAGGAATGAGAGATGGCAGTGTGAGAGGGAGGGAGAAATAAGAAACTCGGCTTTATTTTAGTGATGGCTCTGTGGTATTGGGGCAAAGCCTTTGATGGTTGGTTACTGGCCAGCCATGGGCACTGCCTAATAAACAAATTAATAATCCCTTACAGTATGGTGTTCTTAGCTGATGTCTGGGCAGACATGCAGTTAAAGGATATTTCTAGTTTATTACAACTTTAGCCTTCTATTTGTCATTTTGACCATCATTTCTTTTACCTATAATATTGTACTCAGCTAAGTCATTGACATCTGGGAACATGGTGACTAAACACTAAAACAAAGTCTGAAAAGGAGCAGTCAGGTAATCAGACAGGTTGTAAACAAATCAAGAATTTAGCCAGATTCTGAACCATTTCATTTGGAGGTAAAACTGAGAGTGAGTACACAGGAAAACTACAGTAGGTCAAGGTTGAACCACAAACAGTTTATTGACATTTTGTCTTACGACTTTTTACAAGCTTTCCCCATCCAAACACAAGAAGTACATCATCGGCTTTTGCGGTGTAACTAGTGGAGGAGAAACCAGCTTCTTTGTGTGATACATCTTCATGACTTCTTTGAGCTTCAAGATCAGATTAAAGTGGCTGAAGGTGGCTTTAAACAGTATGATGTCATTACTGCTTTGAACAGGAACACCATGATGAGTTTGATCTATGCACGGTTGGAGAACCCGGTCAAGTTCTAGAGGTGGCATGGTGTTAATGGCACCTTGAATACTGATCGTTCCAAAGTCAGAAAGGACTCCAAGAACAATTTATTTGATGGCGGATGTTAACAAGAGACAGTTTGGGCAGTGATTTTATCGTTTACTGTCATTTTCTCTTCCAAATAAGTTTGACTAAGCTGGCTGTATCGGATCATCTGACAACTCATGGTCCTTCCTCATCTGAATAGTTTTTAGTGATGTGGCACTATAAACTTGGTGAATAAAATATTATTATCAATAGGAATGATGATCAAAACAACAAAAATAAGTGTTTTGAATGAATTATCCTTTATACAAGAATCTTTGTTGTATTTGTTAATCTGGACACCCTTCTAGGACATAACTGTGTGCACAAGTCCATCCCACTGGTCACTGAAGAAAACCCTCATATCTCCAAAAGGTCAGCTTTTCAGGGTCTACAAAGACAACTTTGTTCTGAGCTGGACCTCCATGTCTTTTTCAGCTTATCCAATGTAGTTTGAAAGGTTTTCATAAGCCTCAAGGGTCGTAGGTTTCTCTCAGCCCATACCATTTCAGTTCAAACTTGTTCATGAGGTTTTAACAGGTTTTACTATTGCATGTGCATGTGTGTACTGTACATGTACTATGCCCCCGTGAGGGCTTGACATCCCGAATATGATGTATCTGTGTGTGTATGTGTGTGTGTCAGCATGCAGGTGTACAGGTTGTATGAAAGATGAGCCCTGACGATGGGCCGTCCACCTTGCCCTTTGGCTATTTCTGTACCATGCCTTCCCCGGCGTCGGTTGTGTAATGATCTGGGAGATAGAGATCGCTCTTTGTTTGTTGTCTCTATCAGCCATAACTGGGCCTTGGTGCCAGAAGGTCAAGTGTACAGAATAAGAACAGGCTTACACAACACAGAAAACACAGACACACCTTTGATGTGAAACAAGGGATGTGTGTGTCTCTCAGATTGAGGGCGGTGATTGATTTCAGACAACAGGAATCTAGCTGTGCAGAAGTGGACTTGCAGTATACCATTTCAGTAGCAAACACTATGTAGTGTGTTGAAGCAACAGCTACTGTACTGCTTGTATAGATCAGTGATTTTTTGGCAAGTAACTCCTAAAAGTAAAGCAAAGTTTACCTGGAACCCCATGTCACACGCTGCATTGTCTACCAGTTAAATGAAAAATTACCTACTTTGTTTTATTTGAATAACTGTTAGAGGCTCGAGGAGATAAAATACAGTAATTCACAAGAAAAAAAGCAAAAAAAAAAAAGAGGACAGCTTGGGAAACAATTGTGTGTCAGAAATGTGTTTTTGTCTCATCTCCAGTGAGCCCTTGTTAAAGTCCTCACCACGAGGTTTGGATATGTGCTATATTCCATAATGACATAATTTAAAAGTTAAAAATGAAAATCAGCATTATACTGCTATGATCGCCATCTTATCAAATAGTTTCTCTTTTTCTTAAAACAAATGAAAAAATCAGCTAGTGAAGTGCAAATATTTAAACTCAACTCTTTTTTGTTTGTTTGTTTGTTTTGTTTTTGTTTCTTGTTTTGTAAAAAAGAGTGTTCCTCTTTTGAAACAGAAAGAATAAGGCAGGTAACTTCTTAATTTTAGAAAATACTTGAAATAAGTTTTTTTTTTTTAAAATAAAAAACTCCTAGTCCACTTACTAGCTCTCTCCAGGCCCTCCAATCACATCTCATGGTCTTCCTCAGCAGATGGAGTTAAACCTGAGAAAGAAAACAGAGAGAAAGATGGTGAGATGTATTTAAAAAAAGAAGTTGGACCCTGAGTTTGTTTTTGTTGTTGTTGGTTTTTTTGTCAAACAAACGTTTTCAAAGTCAAAAATGAACTGTCATTAATTAACTGAAACAAGCTGATTTGCATTATAAAGAATGTGGACAATCTGTACTGACAGATGCAAACACTTGTTGCTAAGAAATTTTATCTGAATTCATCTGACAGTTGTCCAATGTGACAATGTGATGATGCTCCATCATTTCACATGTGACTCATTGGAGAGAGAAAAGAACACAATTGAAACACCACATCAAGGTCTTTTAAAATTGATGTTTAAATCTTTTTTTTATTAAAGTGGATGTATGTTTCACTCTCTTCATTTGGGCACTATACATTTACAAGAAATGTTGTCTTGATATTTCAAACTTCCACTGGCTTTACTTATTGTCTAATTGGAAACAGCAGATATGGTAGATTCATGCTGACTATTAAGCAATTATCAGTTGTTTGTTGCTTTGTTAAGTTTTTTTAAGAAAAGTTTTAAAAAATAAATCAATAAAATGATTTTAAAAAACTGGCTATATGTGATGTGACAGCAATCGCTTTATTTTCAGACTCTGCAGTTATTAGATCTCCAGAGAACTTGAGCATCTTTTAATTCATTATTTTGGTTTTACGGCCCCTTTTATCAGGAGTTGGTTGAGACCAAAGCAGGGCTAAAAGAGAGATGAATATTGGACCTACTTTCATTGGATGATCAAAAACACGATTCCAAATAAATGTTGGTGTTGACGTTGCTGCGTGTCTGCTGGATG
Source organism: Thunnus thynnus (assembly GCF_963924715.1). Classification (NCBI taxonomy): domain Eukaryota; kingdom Metazoa; phylum Chordata; class Actinopteri; order Scombriformes; family Scombridae; genus Thunnus; species Thunnus thynnus. The sequence goes on from NC_089530.1 coordinate 4,444,455, forward strand.
TGTAAATAGGCGACTGTTTGCTAACACATTTGCCATTTCAACTTAAGGTGATGACATGTCGGTGTTGTATTTACAGCTCTTTGTGCTGCCACCAAGTGGCCAAACAATGATGCAAAAAGTTGTTTTGAAAGTAAGTATTTTGTCCTTGACATAATTCATGTGTAGAGCTTGGTGTATTAGTATTCACATCTGTTTCGAAGTTTTGACAGAGGTACATTTTGGCACTTAAAGTAGGAGAAAGAACAAACCTGTGTGGGGTCTCGGGTAAAATGCTGCAGGGATGGAGAAAAGACATAAATAAACATCAAACGAAAATGAAATTTACCTGTTTGATCATTAACTTTCTCCAAGTCCTTACCTGCCAACAAGGACCAACACTGGAGAGGAGAAAGAGGGAGAGATTGAGAGGAGAATGAGAGTGTGAGGAACAAGAGCTGAAGGCAGAATGTCCGCTAGGAATACATGCTGTGCCTTGCCAAATACAAAAACAGGCATCTCTCTCGTCTTTCTTTATCCTCCTATTTTATTCCCTTTGTTCGAGGAACTCGGCGTACAGGACTTCAGAGGAGGCTGCAATGAGCACATCAAAGCATGCCGACAGATTGTGGCCCAACGGACACACTCGAAGTGGGCATTAATTTCTTTGTTGAAAATGTAGAAAAGGCGAGCACAAAGTGGGGAAATGAAAGCAGCTTCTTTTCTTTTGTTATTTTTGCCTCCTTCCTCTTGTTTCGCTGTTGTTTAAGCATCGTTCCCCTCTCAGAGTTCCACATGTCGAAGGTACTGAGGGTCAGGTCAGCACCTTGTTTTTGTCAGATGCTCGTTTGGGGAGGTTTCCGTCCTCCCTTCTGTCTTCCTTTTTTACTTTCTTTCTCTCTCTCGCTCTCCCTCTTGCCGACTCTTCTGACGAACTCTCTTTGAGTTCAGCCCACATGGCTCTGGGCGAAAATCAATGCCCATATGTGTCTTCAGCTGCTCTACACTGGACTGATGAAGGTTAGAAAAGAGAAAGAAAGACAGATGAGCAAAATTGAGAGACTAAGAGTCCACTGATTACACACAAAATATTCATCAAACTGTGCATCTGTTTACCAAAATAATGAATGAATAATTAAATGAGGAATGCTCTCTTGACTCTTTTTTTGTTTTTCATTCCCGTCTGCCCCAGGTGCCTTTTTTTTGGCCAGTGATGGATGGGGCGAGGGCAGACTAATTGTGGAAAGTGTCGGTGCAGGAATTAAAGATTATTACCAGAGGATTCAGCCAGGGATTCGTTCAGACCAGCATTCAATGACCATTAGCCTACATAGTGTGCTGCTAAGTTCACTGACCTCGAGTGGTGAATCGCAGACACACTATTGATCGCCATCACAGTGCTTCATTGTTTCAGTGTCATGGCTAAGGATACTCACTTTTTTAATTGTTTCTCGTTGAATTGCAAAGTAGAGAGTGGGAGGCAATTGAAAGAGGCTTAGAAACGAAACTTACAAACTGTGCTTCAACAAGATACCTTAAGGAGAGGTCAAGGCAAACGAGAGGGCTAGAATCTTACTTCATCTTTACTTCACTTCATTGTTACACTTTCCATAGAAACCATGACAGGTATACATTAATGATGGGACAAGTTATAAACTCATGACTAAAACATAGCTTCTAAATACAAATGAACCCAATCAAAAGTTGGTTTTCAGTGCTGTTCTTGGCAACCCAAAGTTCAAGATTCAGGAATTCAACAGGCATCTGAAAAAATTTCAAGTGTCATAGTCTTCAGAGCAACTTCACCATCACAGGAATTGGGTGCCATTCAGCTTGGCATAGCCCCTCAGGGCGATGTTTCAGTCCGTTCTTCAGGAGTAGCCGACATTTCACAGCAGCATACTCTTCCTGGTTTTGATGCCTTTTTGCTCACTGCACTGACCCTTTTAGAAATTCTGCAGAGACCACAGATACTTCCTTGGACTGTAGATGCTCCCCGGATCTTTCGCTTTTTACGTCGACCTCTTGGCCTCTTCTCTCCGGTTTTGATCTCCCTTCCCTGGCTCCGCGGCCCCTGGAGGGTGTCAGCGCTGGCTGAAGGGGCTTCCAGGGGGCTTCAAGGGGCCTTTCAATCCTTCATCCAGGTCTTAGTGTTCAAAGACCTTGGCCAGCCATCCATCCAGCTGCACACACATAGTTGTGCACAAGCTCGCACTCACACACATTGGTGTAGAAATGCACATAGCTGCACTGATAAAATAAAGAAGGGAAGACCAAAAAAAAAAGCACTAAGAGAGAGAAGGAAGTGGTAAAGAGGAGTAAGAGCTGCTCTGAATTTCAGAATAAGATCAAAAAGAACCTCTGTGAGATATGGCCTTAGCACCATCAAAATGAGATTAAAGATGTCAAGTGAGTCCAATGTACAGCATGCGTGTGGAATATAGTCGATATTCTCCCCCTATAAACAGAAATGAAGACACACACACATATTCATCCACACTCTAACTGCTCCCCTCTCCTCTCTTCCTCTACAAGGTCTCAGGGTCACGTCAGAGCCAGATTATAGCTGGTTCGTAACATTGTATAAAGCTGCAGTGTTCCCTAATTTAACACTGCCTTCTGGGACCCTAACGGCTGGAGCCTGGATGGAGAAAGCAGATGTGCCTTCCACCAGAGGAAATAGTCGCTGCTCGATCAAGCGTAAAACGCCACAGCTTACCGGCGAATTTCATGGCAAAGTGATGGGCAGGGCGGGAGGAGCTGCAGCAGTCGCTACTCTGAGATCTATCAGAAATGTGTATCTAGACCTGTGGACTGCTGGGAGGGTGATTTAGGAGACGACAGATTGCGGGATAGAGGAACATCGGGAGTGTGTGTGTGTGTGTAGGTGTGCATACGGTGCTTGAGGGTCCTTTGTTGTTTATGAAGCTGTGTGTTCGAATTTGTGTGCACACAATATGCTTTGCTGTCTATGAAGCCCTGGTTGTGTTTGTGGATGTGTGTATGTCCGTGTGAATGTGTGTGTGTGTGTCCTTCAGTGGTTCAGTGGGATAACTGTGTGTGCACAAGGCTTGCTAGGCCTTATCTTGATGTCCTAGTTATCGATTGGGCGACATGGCAGATAAGAAAGGATGAGTACCCCCTCCCACCCATCCACAACACCCCCCAGCCGTCATCCACATATCTACCCCCCCACCCCCACCCACCAGCCCTACTCCTCCTGCTCTGTGTGATACAGATGAGGCGAATTATAGCACTTTACGTGTTTACATCAGTCCAACCTCACTTCCAAATTGACAGCAGATTTTGTATCTGAAACTAATTTGTAACTAATGTTGTGGACGAACCTCAACATGAGTTGCTTTTGTTTTTGTTTGGGTTTTTTGTGTTGTTTTTTAATGGCAGCATGGCTCAAGTAATGTATCAGTCGGTCGGTTGGTCCACCACTTTGTTCAAACTGAAATATCTCAAAAGACAGACCTTCATGTTCCCCAGATTTTAAAATGTGTCCATTTCTGTATTCGGACACATTAATAGTTAATTAATTAATAAACATTAATGTCCCACTTGGTTTTTGTTCCATATAACAGTTTTGCAGGATGATAAATATCATCTGTTGTTTGGGTTATTTCTACTAAGTGTCTTGAGCTGATAAAAATAATTAGTTAATATAAAATTACAATTTGGTGATCTCTAAAACAATGAATCAATCATAAAGAGAATAGATCCCAACTAAAAATCAAGGCACACTGCTGTGCTAAACCACAAATGTTAAAAAGCAACAGGGTTCAAAATAAAACCAATGTATATCAATCACACACTGGTCTTCTCCAATGTCAAGGTCAAACTGGTGAAGACCAGTGTGTAGTCGATGTTCATTGGTCTTTGGTTTTTGGTTTTTTAGCTTTTGTACTGGACTAATTGATGTTTTTATATTAGCAATCAAATAATTCTGTCCAATGAGAAGGTGTAGCTTGTAGAAATCAAGACACAGAGAGCTTCAAACCTGGCCCAGCTCCTCAGCTCTAGTTTTGTTAGTTACACAAAGTATCACAAAATTGTGCATAGTTACAACCCTAGTGCCATTTGTAAGACATTACACCACTGCCTGTATTTCCTCTGTGCACTGTGCCTAGCAGTGGTACAGTTCAGTGTAAAACCCCAATCACCAATTCTTTGATTAGTCAGCAGCACCACATGGAGTATCACAGAATGGAGATAGACTGTAGCTACCAGCAGCACTATTTGAAAGGTGATGATGTTTATGACACGTTGCATCCCCTTTCAGATAGTATCAAGGCAAAGTAATAGGTGTCAGTTCTGACTACTTCCATCTTCCCTGAAAATGCTCTTACACTGGGAGTCAGTGGTAATGCTGCACTGGGAATTAAAGTGTCTAACATTCAGATCAGTATCTCTTATTTCTGAGATCCAAATGTGTCTTAAGTTAAAGTATGGTAAAATATTATATCTGCTATATATTTTATTAGATTGAAAATGTTGTTCTGCAGCTGAAGACTTAAGTTCTAGAGTGAACACACAGGGCAGATGGAGTATACAGAGTGATAAAGGCAGAGCACAGGTTGGATTATTGCCAAAGCAACTTGGAGACTTCACGGTCTCTGAGAAAATGTAGTCGTTAATCTCAAATCCTGAATGGGAAGTTTAGAGAGCAAAGCACTGAAAAAGTTAGATATAGATTGGCAGAAGAATGGATGTGAATGTTAAAAATATATGATGAGCATGTACAGTTTATAAGAGAGTTTGGGGAGTGCTCAATTCAGATGATCAGTTGCTGTTGAAGTCATGGAGTAAGTAGTCTGTCAGTTGATCTGATGTATTGTAAAAGATGAGTTATGTGCAGCGTTTGTCTGAGTTGTACTTTATGTGAAAACATGTTTGATGTGACCACCAGTCACTACATTTGAAAACACAGAATATGTAATTCATGCCGCTAGAGGTCTCTCAATCAAAACAATAACAAAAGACGGAATATGATGACATTGTGAAGTAGCGGTTAGGATTCCTTCAGTGTTCATTGTTCAGGATGTTTTTACCAGGAGCCAAATTATCCGCTGAGGTTTCGTTTCCTCCTCTCCAAAACAAACACCCGGTGATTAAAACCAGTAAAACATTGAATAAAACGGTTTCACATAAAAAATTAGTGTTTCCCAACGCTGTTTGGTGGACACAGGACACAAGGATGGGCTGCGAGCCAAGCTGCTGCTAACGTTTGCTCAACTTGTTTCTCTGACGACTTAAGAACGTAAGAACAAACGTTCAGCAGGTTTTTACTGGGAGCCGAAATATCCGCAGAGGTCTCCTCCTCTCCAAAACAAACATACAGCTGCTCAGCATGTTTCTCTGACAACTTGAGATCCAGGCGTCCGATGACTAAAATCCGTCGTCCAGTTAAAAGATATATTTAAAAAACAATCAAGATATAAAAGGTTTATCGTAAAAATGTGGCTTAAAACTGAATAAAAGTCAATTTATGACACTTTCTTGCAGACAACCACAATGCCAACATATTATCTTGTATTTGTATACAAATTCATCACTAATTTGTCTGTATGTGTGTCATTCAATCAACGTGTCAAGGCTGTTGCTAGCCTACGATGCTTGCGGCTCTTTCTGACAGAACCTGTCAGTATGCTAACGGTTAGCATAGTAGTAGTCTTACTCCTTCCTTTGTAAAGTACCCGGCAATCTTCATAAAGCTAACTTTCTTTAAAGACTCCTTTTTTGTTTTTGTTATTAAGGAACTGCCATTGTGATTTAATGTTTTGACATTTTAATCTTTGTAAACTTGCGACCAGCGTGTGGCATAGTGTGTGAAGATGTAAGTTAATTTTATTTTTATGTTATAGCCTAGAAAGTTTGTACCTCGTTTTGTTTAAAAAGAAAGCTGGCAGAGAGCGTGTCACAGTCGGCCATCTAGCCAGTGTCGTGTGCACACTGACAAATACCTTGATGAATTTTGGGAGACAAAACATCATTTTTCGTCTGCTGAGGTGTTGTCCATGGTGTTGAAAGGTGCGCTCAGAAGGTGTGCTAAGTGCTGAAATAACTGGCCCCCATCCTGATGAAAACGCCTGTGGTGCGTGCATAAGCCCATACATGTGCACGTGCATGAACGTGTGGTACACATAATGGTCCCAGTTTGGGGGTTTGAAAATATGGTCAGCTAGTCAAATGTTGTGTTTTCAGCTTCTTTGTCTTCTTTATCTTGCTATCTTTAGCTAGCAAGATAAGCTAGGGGATAGCAGGTTAAACTTCAGCTAGCAAGATAAAGATGTTCAAATATGATGTAGTTGGCTCTGTGGACGTGCTAATATCAAAAGACTGATGCTGTTGTTTAGAAGTTTAAGTTATGCAATAAGTGGGATGATTTGTATAGATTATATTTAGCATATTTACATTATACTGCATACGTTTCCCTTCTTTGTAATATTTTAACATTATCATTTTTTTTCCTTTTTTCTATTTTGCACATCCTTTTGATAATATAATGTATTATATCATACTTTTACCACCAAACCTGAGTCAGTGTAATTTATGTGCTTGTTAATCCTGGGCAATGTTCCTTCCCTCACCAGTTCTCTGTCTTTTCTACAAGCAGTTTCACTATGGCAGATCAAAAGGTCAAAAGATGAGCTTGACTCATTTATTCATCATACAGTACACATGAAGGGATGTCATTTTCTTTTTCTCTTTTTTTCTTCTTTTTTTCCGTTTTCACGGCTGCTCGGGCTCATAACAGGAAAACCTGTTTGTGTTTTGTAGTCTCACGCTTGACTTCACCCTCCTCCTCCTCCTCCTCCTCCTCACTAACCGCTGTCTTGTTTCTTCTGCCCGAGTGGCTCCCTTTAAATACGCCACTTGGTTGAACAATTAATTATTCTAATGATAGACCAGCACTCAGTGGTGCTTTAAACAGGGACAGGGAGAAAGAAAGAGAGAGAGAGGGAGAGAGAGAATGGCACAGATGCAGATAGCTGTGATAATCATTTGGAGTCACAAAAGTAGGTGAGCTGCAGTCGGTGTCAATGCGTGCCACATTTTATTGGTGTTTGTAGATAGACAGACAGACGGATAGATGAGTGTACATTCCCCTGTTACACTGCAGTGATGAGGGTTAGTCAGTCGATAGCTCTGAGCAGAATCGACTCTGCAGAAGCCTTGACCACTTGACCAGACATCAGCTCTTCTACGCTGCCCGCAGGCCTCACACACACACATGCACGCACACACATGCACGCACGCACGCACACACAAACAAACAAACACAAGCAAGCATTGAAGCACAACTGTGCACACTTGTCCTGCAAACACACAAAGTACACCTTCCCTTATCTCAGTAGTGTGTGTATCTTAACATGAACTGGGTCAAATACAACACAGTTCTGCACACACACACACACACACACACTCCTTCAAAGCCCTTTCAGATGTCTTACTAGGGCATTTGGTTCTCCCATCCGCACCTTCCAAGCAACCACCCCATTTCCTTGTTCCGTGTAGCCCCCCTACTCCCCGAATTTCACCCCTGTATACTGAACCGCCCCACACACACACACACACACACACATCTCACCAGCTCAGCTTGCCCTCAAGCTTCATGTGAATAAGGCCGGTGTAACATTTTTACGGCTACAGCTCGCGTTGGGCGTGAGCCACTCCACTACCCGTTTCCTCTTTATCCTTTTCCATGCAGCTTTTGTTGTTTGGCACTTTGAGAACTCTGAGAAATGTGAGTCTCTATAAAAAATGAATGCACCCTCCTCCTTTTTATCCATTTCCCCCATTGCACCGCTTCATTTTTATGAAAAGAGGGAATAATCTGCAATCCCTTTATTTTTTCCCCCCCTTTCTTCTTCCTCTTCCTTGCTGACTGTTGCGCTACAACTGCCAATACTCACCGTGAATCCCTCACGGCGAGAGGGGAGAAGGTAAAGAGGAAGAAAGAAGGGAGGCGTTAAACAGAAGGACAGAATAAAGGGCACGAGAAGAAAGAGGAAAAAGACAGAGGCAGGAAATAGAAAGAAAAAAAAAGGTGTCGCTTTAAAGCATGTTGTCATTGTCAAGGCAGTGCCAGTGTGCCAGGCAGGCAGCAGGCAGGCAGTCAGTCAGTCAGTCCCCTTGGCTTCAATAAGATAGATGCCCAGGGTTCGATTTGCATATGCTATTCAGGGCATGGCCACACCATCTCTCTCTCTTTTTTTTATTGTTTTTAATCAGAGGCGAATGTCAACAGAATAAATGAAGTTGCGCGGCGAAGTGAAATTTTTATCACATCAGTGGTGGTTGGGTGGGTGTCGATGTGTGTGTGTGTGTGTGTGTGTGCGTGTGTGTGAGTGGGGGTTGGGGGGGGGGGGGGCATGATGATGCCTCCACACATACCTCAACACCCCCCCCCTTCACACACACACACACACACACACACCACATACCCTCCACCTCCATTCATCACAGGCCATATTGAGGGAGTGAAATTCAGTGGCGGTGCCGGTAATCAATGGAAGGGCTCCATATGGCGGGGATCAAAGGTGTCACATAGTGTGTGGTTCTGCTTTATTGCCAGCCAGCACTGTTAATTGGACAACAAGATCAGAGGCAATATTAAAATCCAATTAAATTGATATGAACAGATTGCCAAGTGATGTACACTAATGTATAATTGAGTATCAAGCAAATGCGAGTGGCCCGTCTCGAGCGCCGAGCTGCTGAATAAATGATGGGCGAGCCGTAGAGGACGGAAACAAGTTTCCACATTAGCCCCCCCACTCCCCCGCCCCACCCTCCTCCTCCTTTCTCCTTCCCCTTCCCTCCCTTGCTCTCTGGGCCCTCAGATATGGAGGGACACAGATTTTTTTTTTTTTTTTTGCTTGTTTTTTTTTTTTTTTTTTGGGAGCTGGCTGACATTCTTAAAGGGACATTTTTGTCCTGCATAATAAGGGCAGAGGAGTGGAGGGGTTGTCTGGCTGTGTGTGTGTGTGTGTGTGTGTGTGTTGGTGTGTGATGAGGGCAATGAAGGAGGAGGCTCACATGTGTATGTGTGTGTGTGTATGAATCTGTGTCAGTGTGCGTGTCCAAAGGGATGGGCGGGGCTGACGTGTAAAATTTTAAACTGCGTAATTCCATCACACGCACATGGCTTTAATTTGAGTTTAATAAAATCTAAATGATTTATTGCCTTTTTTTGCCGGAGCAAAAGCGAGTGCATGTTGCGGTGCTTTGGCTAATCAGACATAAACACGGACAGCCCCCATCTCCGTGGAGACGCTCCACGATATGGAGTGCTCTTTAAGAAAAAGAAATAAATAAGCAGATAAAGAAGGATGCTCTGACACTATTTAACAGACCAACGAGGCCTAGTCCAAGGTGACATTCCCTGATAAGGTACACTTGGACTGCAGCCCAAAATAATCAAAAGTTCATCACCACTCATTCATTTATTAATTGAATATTTTTAGCCTTGATTTAATGCGTGGAGCTGTAGTGCTAATTCGTGACATTGGGAGGCCGATAAGGAGATTTACATTTCAAATTTTAATGATATTTTGGCTCTAGCGATCACTGCCTGTTTTAGGGCTAATTATTTATTTCTGTTGTTTTGGTTGCGGTCCAGCATATGCTGTGTGTTTTTTTTTTTTTTTATGTCCCCCCGCCTCCCTTCTTTCTTGCATTAAGCTGGTTTCCTTAATTAAGCGGGCACGGGGCTCATTAGCTGCCATGGCGATGGGGTGGCATGATGTGCCCGTCTCAGTTCCCGCCGGCGATGCCCGGACAAAGTGCCTGGGGAGCAGGTGCTGACAAGGTCGCGGTGGCAGCGTGCCATCTGGACCGAGGCTCAGGCCCCATCGCCGCCTGGCTCTTTGTAGCTATAGCTGTGGCTAATGCCATCCACCAACAACCCTGACTCAAAGACATCAAAACAGTGCTGCGGTTCTTAGGAGATCTGTGGACTTAACAACCGCTAAAACAAAGGCGCAATAATTGGTTTTGGCGCAATCTGTCCTTCGTTTGCCACTCAAGGAGCTTTTGTGGTTATTAAGGGAGCTCAGAACAGAAGGCACATTGAAGGTTTTCTTCATTTAAGCATGATGCACCTCCATTTGCATAACATAGATGTCCATGGCAGACTCACATGTGCACATACATTAATGCATAGATTACAACAATACACAGCTCTCCTGGAATAATAAACATCGCTTTGGGACTATATAAAAATGATAAGTGGGGAAGTTTAAAACAATTAAATTTTCTTTTGGTGAAGGGGAGGGTAGTGTGACTTTATTTTTTTTTCTTTTAGAGAGCAGGGGAGGGCCTTTAATGTCATTTTTCTCAACCCAGATTTATATTTTATTTCATCTTTCCCTTGTGAGATGAATTGTTTAAAAGGTAGTAACAGTGAAATTGTGTGTGCTGAAAATGCAGCGTCACATGCAGAGGACAACAGTCCTCTCTCTCTCTGTCATAGCTTTATTTTTCACAGGTAGCTAATTGAACTAATATGTTTGTTTGGAGAGAAAACTCTTGCATCTGTGTACAGAACATAATCTCTCTAAAAAGTTTGTCATAGCACCAGCTACTACCCCCGCAATCATTACAGAAACTTAGTACATTTAAATGTGTCATTAGAAGTTAATCTGTAATAAAATTGAAGTGAAGTTTCTCACATGCTGCCTACTTGTTTTACTAATATGCAAAGTTTGGAAACTTCAGTTTGAGATGTCATTTTGGAGCCTTATTTCCAGTTCATCATTGCATTTTCTTCAGTCCATGGTGATGTAAACAGACAGTTTTATCAGTTCTTGTAGAGTTAGCCCAACTGTTACCAATTTATTTAAATCTTTGTTTATACATATTACCTTATATGTACACATCACATAACTCTATATCAGCTGTGCCTAAAAAACAACACCTTTGTCTGACTGTATTTAACTTGCACTTTGACTTTGTGTGATTTTTTTGGTCAACGGTCAGAAAGAAATGGTTCCCTCTGAGTCTAAGTCAGATGATGTTGAAGCCCCTCAGCACATATAGAGGTGATGACCATGCCCCTTTCATTCAGTGACCATGGCAACCTAATGTAGTAACCTTTCATTTAGTGTTTCTTGGTTCTAAATAGGGGGAATAAGTTATTAAGGGTGAAACAGTGGTACCAATACTGATATATTTTTAGATATTTGGGGGGAGGGTGCAGATTTTTTTTCTTTTTTTTTGTTTTGAAGACTGAAATAGAGTAACAAAAGTGAATACTTAAAGTTCAGACCCTCCCCACACTCCAATATTTTTGTACAGGCCCTTACTGTACTGTTTGTTTTCTTTGTTGTTGTTTTTGCAAAAATTACAACTTGACTGTATAGTGTTTAATACACTGAATTACCAGCACTAATGTGCCAGTTGTTATTGGTATACAAGTCGTTTGACTATCAAATCACATGGTTAACCTTGTCCAACGGCACTAGCAGCATTATAGCTGTGTTGTTGTGTTATTATATGTATATTGCTGAGTAAAGCAAATCAAAGTTAATATTAATGTTGAAACCCACAAAAAAAATATTTTTCTTCCTTCCGTAATGGATATCTGGAGGGAACTTTGTAAATGTCTAGGAATGCCACACAGGACTGTCTAAACTCCAACCACGAACGCTAATCACAAATTACCAAACCCTGAGACTTGGATGTCATTCAAAAATCCCTCCTAAAATTAAGTGAATGTCAGAGAGCAAATGCTTACCGCAGCGGGACGAAGAGTCTGCAATTTGTCATTTGCTTTAACCTGCTGTACAATTTGTCATGAACTTGTTGGTTGGGGTGGTTTAGAAATACAGAAGAGGGTTCCTTTCTCCTCCCTGACACCGTGTGGTATCACCTCCCTCCCCACAGAGCGGCAGATTGTCACACGGTTCTCAGGCTTTGACTTATGAAGCTGCCGGTCGCACTCTATTTGAGGCGACCGTTCCACTGTTGGGCTCGCTGATCACAGGGCCTGCACACACATAAAGACACATATAACCAAGAAGGAAACCCATACTTAAGCACTGGTCATTCCCCACTCCCTCCTTCCCTCCCCACATTATTTTACAACCTCTGTGGCCTCCTAGCCAGAGGCCTTGGCTGTCATTATGCGGTCCAGTGTTTGGGTTTGCAAGCCTTCGCCCTCTGATTTGGTGGACGGATGCTTTCTTTTAAAAACGAAGGTATAAAACGTGGCTTAATCCTCCTTTCCTTAAACATAAGATGTCAAGGTCATTAAGGGTCCCGGACCTTTCAGTAAAACACAAGCATGAGCGCCACATATGGATGTTGAGACATGCTCAAAGAGAGCGCAGATGTTTATTTTAGAGATTTCTTGGAGGCTGGTTTGTGGTCAGCCATGTGGTGCAAGGCCATACATGAAAGGAAATGTTGGATTTTGAACGCAGAAGTACTAACAGGCTTGTCGCACACAAGCTCTCCGATGATGGAAAAATGCTTGCATACTGTGAAAGCCTGACACATGCGGGGCGGGTGAAGTGCAAATCTGATATGAATCATGATGTTGTGATTGTGTGATTATGCTCCTTTTTAGCAAAAAAAAAAAGACATGGAACAGCCCAGGAAGTAATTAACTTTCATTTTAACTTTTCTCTTACACTTTTTACAGCTAAAGCATTACAAATGAACTGATTACATTACAAAGGTATTTACATTGCATGGAACCGTCTACATTTCCACCAGACTTGTAATTGCTAGTTTAAGACTAAATAAGTCAATACTCCTTTCAGAATTTATTCCATTTCTGCCAACTTGGAGAACTTAACAGAATTAATTCACTGTCCAGAGAGGATGTAACACTTACTTTTATTGGTAATATTCAGAACATTAAGTCTGTTATAAAACAGTTTTTTGTCAATAGTCCAGGAATCAAGAAAAACAGTTTTCTCTTCTCTTTCTGCGATGTCATTCGATCAAAAAAAAAAAAAAAATCCTTACTGGTAATTAAGTGCATAAGTACTTAATGTACTTTGACCACTGATACACACAACAGTATTTATGGCTAAGTTAAAGTGGTGTTTGCCTACATAGGGATAAACAGAGTGGAGTCTGAGGGATTTTCTTGAAGGCTCCTAATTTAATCCTCCATTCCCTAATCTGGTGTGAACCCCTAAACCCCTCCGCACACAAAAGCTGACCGACATAATCCCTGGTGTGGAGAGATGGCCACTCATTCCCTCAAGTTTAGGACTGCAAGCAGAGAAAATGACTACTCTGTTCCTTACCACGCACATTTTTACATATTTATCCTCCTCCTCTTTTTCATTCAGCCGTCAGTCATCGACTTGCATCCGTCCATCTGCTGTCCGTCTTCGCTTCGCTACAAACGTGTCTGAGTAAGTGAAGAGAAAGAACAAAAGGACCGCAAAACAAATCACTGATTAAATGTGCGAAAGACAGAATGTGAACACAGACACTTGACCACAAGTTATTAGTAGCACCGGCTCTGCTTTGCTACAATGCCATCAGAGACATATATTTCCTGTCACATCATTTCCCTGCAGCACATACAGTAAGAATTAAAATGGCAGAAATGGACAGCCTTGACTCTCACACGCCCCGTTACTAAAATAAACCACATTATTTGGAGAAAATCCATGATTAGGGCCAAAGGAAAAGAAGGCCCCTCGGTTAGGGGGCGAATGGGAGGAAGAATGAGCGGTGGAGGGAGGAAGGTTGGTGGGTGGAGATGGACGGGTGGGGTGTGGGGGGCACAGTAGGGGGCTAATTCTCCCCATGCCCTGCTGCAGCTGTGCCCCTGAAACTGACTGACAGATCCCTATGCGTAGGGGGGTTTCGGCATATGTCAGAACAGTAAGGGGCCTGCCAACTTCCTGTTACAGTTTTCACACTTTATATAGCAGTCAATCTTAAACTTTCTGTCTGGGAAACAGCATTGTTGCAAATATTTTTTCCCCTTTTTTTCCCCCAAAAGGTCATTCTGATGCAGACTATAAGTGAAGTGTTTGTGTAGATTGTCTGAGGGGAGTGTACTTATGTATTCAAGCTAATTCCTGCCAGCAAAAAAAGGATGAAAATTTGAAGTTGCCTCACTTTTTGTGTAAGAGAATATGAACTGTAATGATAGTACAGTGATTATACATGTTTATCCATTTTTCAAATGAGTATAAAACTATTTTAGGACATGTGTACTGAAAGCATCTAAGTCTTGAGCCTCTGAAGGGGGTGAAAACTGCCTGGAAATCATACTTTATATTAAATCAAATCCAATCAAATTTAACATATCACTCCCTGGATGACACTGCTATCACTGCATAAAAAAACATATAAAATATAATTTCCTCTTTTTTTTTCTTTTTCCAAATATGAATTTAAATTTCTATTTCTATTACACTTTAAAAATAAAAATCCTCACAGGGGTTTGAGATGATGAGATTTTACTTAGTTTTTTAGTTCTGAGGTATTGATACTGTGAAAGAGCTGATATGTTATGCGCATGTTTTATCTATATTTATCTCCAAATGGTACTTTTTCACAAAACATCACAGCAAATCTTATCATTCCAAGCTGCCATTATGACCAAAGTTATCGTAAGTTAATCACTTGATCATTAATCAACCAGGTTATTTACTGCTGTAAAATCTTTCATTCCTCAAAGTAGACTCGGCTAGTAATTTTGAATTCTTCTGTTTAATTTCAGACTGTCCTCCTAATACAAATGACAGAATCACTTGTTTCAGCAAGCGCCTCAAAATGACATATGTTTATGTGTAAAGTGATAAAGCCCTGCAGCGGTCGTCAGAATCATGACAGGAGCAAAGGAGGAAATCAGGTGACGTTATTATAAAACTCACAGACTTTCAGAAACTGTTTTACAACTGTCTTCATGGCTACAAACTACTAATGATTCCATTGCTAATGAAATAGTCATTTTTTGTTCTTAGCTGTAACCTCCTAAAAACTGCACACCATTAGCAGCCAAGTCTCGGAGAAAATACCAAAACATTCCAATTATGTCTGGAAGAAAATATGTTTTTAAAAGAATCGCTGAGTCTCACTAGAATAAGAATACTGTGACCTTGATCGAGACCTGCTCCTGCAAGGACACCCAGGGCCAAACAGGAGAGGGTCCTGTATGGGCATTTAAAATAGGAAGACATGAAACGCTGCGCTGTTAGAGCAGCCACCCTCCTGTGGCGGGACCCTAAGCGCATAACCTTATATCAAAGCTTGGCATGTAGCAGAGCAGCCAGGGAGAAGCACATTAATTATTGAGGAGCATACGGTAACAAGCTGTGAGCGCCAGCGACGGCCTATTGTAAGGAAGACTAGCACCCCATGTCCGATTATCTATTGTTAACCTCGTTTTTTCCCGTCTCTGTGAGCACGCTGGCTATGAGAGGGAGAGAGATATCCGCTGTCATTCTCTCTCTCTCTCTCTCTCTCTCAACACACATTCATACATACAAACACACGTCAGGGTACGACTGGGAGGGGAATGTTTTCTTTGGGTTTCTATTATACTCCAACACAATATCCAACTCACTCTCCTGCACACACACACACACACAGTTGGATGGCTCAAAGGGCAGGTTATCGGCTCAAACAGTGGAATAACATGTCAGCCTCGGGGGATTTTGAGCGAGGTACCTGCTAGTGCAAAAAGGCCGTGTGCAACCATCCTCTGTACACCTCTGTACTTCCCCTTACCTTCCTGACCGGCTGCTGGCTGCTGTTCACCACCTTTACTGAGAAGTTGGAGGAGAAAAAGCAGGGGGTGGAGATTTAGATCTTTTTTTCAACAGGCGGTTGCATCCTCTTCCCTCATGCTCCAGTGGCTCTGCACTGCCTCCACATAATCGTTTTTTTTTTTACAAAACTTTGTTAGGTGCCTTGAAATTAAGAAAAGTTGAGGACTGTGCCTAGCAGGCTTACTTGCACTATTATCCATAAGAAGTGCACTGGAAAAAATTGTAGATTAGTACAATAATAGTTGTATATTTTGTAGTTTTTTGTGGGGTTTTTTTTGCTAATTTTTAAATTCTAAAGTCTTAATCTTGAGATCAGAGGTCCATGTGATTTTGGGTTATTTTTAGTTAACAACATTTTAGTCTCATCTTTGTCAAAGATAATATTTTAGTCTACTTTAGTTGATTCAAATGCTTATACTAGTCTTGTTTTAGCCATCTGTAAATTAGCTGATAAAAAGTTTGTCAGTATCTTAGTCAGGACCAAGTATGAACATAGTCAAACTTTATCAAACCTCATTGACTGATTTTACTGTAGAGTAAATTGTACTGAAAATTAGCCATTAAATGACTGATATGATTAGGAAAATACAAATATTAATTACAAAGGCAACAAAATGTAAAGACAGTTTAGATTTTTTTCAAATTAGATTTTTGCAAAATCCTGTATTTTGAATAAAAAAGCCTTAATAAACAAAACTAAGCAAACTCCCTTTGATGAACCTTTCCCATCCTGATTCAGAGTTACTGACTCAAATCATGTCAAAGTCAGAAATAATTCTGGTAAGATTATGAGTCCTAATTAACTTTAAAAGTGTTTTCATAGCATATATCAACATTTATCTGCCAAACCCACTGTTAGCACTTATCTTTCCAACACCTTCTCACTCAACAAAGCTCTGGTTCTGCTGAGGCTGCAGAGTGTGACGAGGCGCTGAAGCTGCACTGCAGGTGTGCTACTGGCAGGACGACCACAGCACACCGGAACACAGGTCATGGATTAATATGACTGTTAATTGTTAAATTAAGTTTGTGTAATTTCTTTTTACCTTAATTTGTCAGCGATTTTGTTTTCAACTCTTCTTCATTTAACAATATAGAGACTGGTTTTGTCAAGACTGATTCATCTCGTCAGTGTTTCATCATCTTCATGGGAAAAAGTGAGTTTTATATTTTGTCACAGTTTTTTTAACAAATGAACACTACAGTCAGGTAAGGAATACCATTCCTTTCAGGAAATCGACCCCTGCCAGTGCAATCTGTGTCCAAACTGGCCTGCAGCTCTGTCTAAATGGACATTTTAGTAAGAGTTGTTAGTATTGTGTCCATTCATCTTATTTATATCAATGCCATCACAGTCAGAATACGCACATGGCAAGAAATCTCTTTAAAATCCAGATGTAGTCACATCTACATCTAAACACGATGATTTCTGATACAGTAGTCAGTTGTATCAAGGCTGAGAAGTGAGTCATTTACTAAAAAAATGGGGTTTGAGAACAGTGAGAAAAACAATGTGTGGGTCAAACAGAGAGAGAGGAAGAAACTTCAAGAGCCAATATTATTCTCTTACATGAATATTTTACTGTAATTTATATTTATTATCAGCCGTAGTTTATAATGAAATGTTGTTGCTTGAATTCCAGTTCATGCAAGAAACAGTATAACTGTCCAAAAAGAGTTTGAACAAAGAGTTTTAATAAAGAAGGAGAAAGTAGAAGAAGTTTAAAAATGATAAAGCAGAGTTTGATGGCCAGTTAAAGACTCAGGCCGAACGTCATATTGTGTTCAGTGTATAAACACACACACACACACACACATAAGTCAAATGTCATGCCAATAAAGCCTATTGAATGAACTCAGCAGGGCTGGCCAGTGTTGACCGCCCTTTGATCACAGAGTGGTTTGTTTCCTCAGGACCGTGACCTCTGACCCCTGGTGGGGAAAGGTCGAGTGCCTCTTCAGCTCAGTGCTAATGATCCATTTAACACCCTTCAGCTGTGTTAGTGTGTGGCATGCCGAGGGTCTGTGTGTGTGTGTGTGTGTGTGTATGTATGTGAGACAGACAGAGCGCGCTGTTGTTAAGTACTTCAACCAACACTTCAACAACATGTAACCTTAGACGTAACAGCACAAAATGACAGCTGACATCAGCCGAGCTCTCACTTTTATGAATTTTTCAGAGTCACATTTGACAGCCACTGAATGCAAACATGACAAGTATCAAGAGGAGTCACACACGGCTCTGATAATGTCACATAAGTCCTGTAACACGGCAGCCACCGCCTCACACACGGAAAGAAAAAAAAAAAACAACAAACCACAACTTTTCCAAGGCTTCCAACTCACACGAACCAATTCATGTATCCTCCACCACCCTGCTTGCTTTTTTTATTTTTAATACCACATTAAAAGGGATTTTATTAATTAGACAGAAGAAGCCAGAGTGCCACACATTCAGCCTCTGCTTGCATTTGATGTGATTTCTGTTAAAAAGGAGCATTCCCACATGTCACAAATCCCTGCTGCCGTTCCACAAAAAAACAACGGCAAACAACAAAACAACAAAAACAGCGACTGAGTCGCTCTCAGTAGGGGCCGGGGCCAGAGTCCCCTTTCAAGTACAGTTGCAACAATTATCTTCAAAGCCGAGCCGAGCGGGAACCTTTGTTTTCCTCCCAATCCGCATGGCTTGAACCTGACCCTGTTTCTTCAAGCCTGTTGGAGGATAACATGTTCCTACAGTTTGATAGCAAGAGTACATTTTCTTATGACTTATTCATCTTTTTTCCTCTCTCTCTCTCTCCTTAATTTATAATTCATTTGATCTAAAATTTCATTAATTTTCTAAAATGTTCCAATTGGGGCCTTGCTGGGCCCGGGCGAAGGGGTTTTTTCTTTGTCCAACCCTCTTTTGTAGTCGGCTATTATTCTTTTATGTAGCAGCCTTGTAGAGGTTATCGTCTTCTGAGGGCAAACAGCGCTCGCTGGAAAAGTTTTAATCAGCTTTAATGAGTGGGGTCAGTGCTGGAACCAGAGAGGGAGAGAGACACAGACCGGAGCTGGGAGAGAAAGTGAGAGGGAGAGACAGCTGGCCTCTGAAATGTATGGACATTTTTATCTTTTTACATTTTCTGTCTCTCTCATTTGCACTTTTCACTTTTTTTTTTGCCTGTCCTTCTTGTGATAGCCAGATTTAGCTCAAATTGCACTGGAATCTTAGGCATGGGAACAGATTATAGATAATGAATGAGAAATTCATTTTGGGCCCGCTATCTTCAAAGTATCATTCCAATCAGACACTACAAGACCGCAATTAGGAGGTGAAAGTTAATTTTTAAAGTCGTCCGTCAATAGCCATCAAAATATTTCCAACGTGGCTGAGAGGAGGGACAATTATGTGTGAAGTCCAAAACCTCATCTGCCTTAAATTCCTCCACAATGATAACGCTAGTTTAGTCTTTCTGCTTCGACAATCCCTGGCTTTTTATCATTCCCTGAAATCCTCACATATCCCTCTTTTACCTTCTCGTCTTTAAGTTACCTTGCCTTTCTGCGCTCAGTCTTTATCAAATGTTACCGGCCTTTCTCCTGGCTTTAGCCTTGGACTCTAATCTTCTTCCAGGCGATAGTCTAAGCCATTCCATTATTAGCATTTTACAGCCAAGGCTGACTCGCTCATCGTGACATGGTCTGTGTCTCGTTTTAGGCCGAATGGCAAAGATATGACATACCTCACCACTGCACAGGATTGACTGTTTTGGAAAGAATTTTTACACTTGCAGTTGGGAGTTGAAGTTTGGATTCTCAGGGCGTCTGTCAGGGTGGTTCATCTGTCCCTTAATTACTCTGTATAGAGTTCTTGACTGCTTTATCTTTCAGTATTATTACTGTCACTTATGACTTGCTGTAAGAAAATATAGAGAAGAGTCATCAATCAAAAAATCATTATGCAAACAACTTAGAGAGACGACAACTTATAGTGGAGCTGAAATCTCAGAGTGGCAACATCACTAAAAGTAGGTCCAACATTTAGCATCTTAGCAATGCTGCCAAGTTCCAAGATCTCAGCAATCACTTACTGTTAAAAGAACTTCTTCGTAATGACCATTAAACAATAGAGACCTGAGCCGAAGTATCAAAATTTCACAGAATTTATTTCCCTGTACAAGAAGGAGCGTTTCACAATGCAACACACAGGATGAGGTTAGAAAGAAAAAGGCTCCCAGTGGAGCGCTTCTAACAGGGTTTTATACACCTGAAGTGGGCGTTACAGTTCTTTTCTTAATCTATCAAATACAGACTTATAGATAGGTCATGTCTGTTTTCAGTTCTCCTGTCCAGGAGCCATCCTGCCCAGCTGACCCACAGATGACATGTCTCACCCTTTCTCCAACGAATTTTCATTTCTACATCTTCCTCTTTACAAATATAATGCTGAACTTCCTTTAACCTTAGCTGATGAGCCTGCTGATGTTGCAGAATTGCAGTACAAGACAGGAACAGTTCATTGTGATCTAGATAAATTGTAACACCCATACACAGTGTAATCATAATTTTTATAACACCAGTAGAACAGATCGCTGGAGCTATGAAAATACCCAAGTTATGGCTAACCATGACTAACCTTTGAGCAACTTGTTTTTGTCCCTGAACGCAAGAAAACCTGGAAGCAGCTATTAATGACCACTTCTATGGAAATGTAGTGATTAAGTGATTGTCATCTGATTCTGCAGTTCTCCTTAGCGTATGAAGCTTCATAGCAACTTTTAACTGATTGTTTTCACCTGATAGTCTCACCGCTCTAATAGCTCTGTTTTCAACCACTACAGGCAACTGTTTTCAGCAAAAAAAGCTTTAAAATCCCACCTGCACAGCACTAAATGACAGTCAGGCAAAGTAAATGACTAGCTGATAAGTGGAGCATTTAGTAGATAAAGAGGTTTGTCTCAGGACTTGGTGGAGAACAAAAACAGAGCTAAAAGACACGTGAACAGAAGCACGACTCCAAATGCTAATGTTGCTCTATATCTGCTGGATTTGTGAGTACCTATATTCTAACAAGATCGCCATATCAGCTTAAAATATAATAATAATATAATATATTGCAGCATCTATAAAATGAGTTTTGACGGTTAACACAGGTTAACTGTTTATGATTGAGAGCATAACTTATATTGTCTGCAACGGCAATGAAAACAACCTATATTTGGATTAGTGAAATACAGAAAGTTTAAACATTGTAGTCTTTGCATGCAAGGTAGCATATGTAATAATCTTAAGTCAGAGTTGGGACCATGTTATGTAACTGTAAACTGATCAGAGCCAACTGCATTTTAACTTTTCTTTGGTTGAAAGAGGATTCATCAGTTTGAGGTTTTCTGTGTTTGTTGAATCTGAGTTGCAGACTGAAGCAGTGGTCAGTTCTCCACAATAGATGTTAGATTCCACCTTCCTCAGCTCACCTCTTTCGCACCATGAGGCCACAAAGCTCCATTGATCTTTGTCTTGCAAGCATTACTATGTTTTCCTCCCTTGTATGCCAAGGGAAAAGGTTAGTGTGTGTATGTGTCTGTGTGTGAGAGTGTGTGCATATGCTTGTGCCCCTATCTCCATCATCCCTATTATCTCTTTCCCCACATATCGAAATGTCACTACATCTTTCTTGCAAATGTCTTCCTGCGTGCGTGATTTCTGAACGCATGTGTGTCTCCTTTACATGCATATGTGTACGTATGCACCTGCTTTCTAGTATTTCAGCCTGCATTTGTATTGAATTTATTACAAGCAAGAGTGCGTGAGCATTGGACGGTGCATGTGTATGTGTGTGTGTGTGTGTGTATGTGTGTGTGTGACCGGATCGTGATGCAGGCAGGCCTCACCACGCTCCCAGCGGTGCCGGAGCCTGAGCTCAGAGGGCCGGCGCTTAGCCCTGGTGTCGATAAGCGGCCGCTCTTCAAAGAGTGCTGAGGAAAAACGGCTCGGCCCTGTCAAAGCCGGACAAATTCCCTGCTAACACCCTGAGCCTCGCTGCTCGAACAGTTCAAAGAGCGAGAGGAAGAAAAGCCAGGAATGGAAAGGAAAGGGACACAAGGGTCTATATATACATTATATATAATTATATATATGTATATATACATATAAAATATCAGCAGGTCTTTTTGAGGTGAAGTTCAGGTGGGCATGTTGCACCGGAGGTTGCATTTATGGCCTTCAGTATTTAAGAGCTCTTTTTGTTAGCACATCAGACCAACCAATATTTCATAAAAGTCTTTGATGTTATTGAGTATATGATAGAGGTAAAACCCACATTCAGTTTGGTAAAGTTCCCCGACTGTTCAGGCAGATGAAAATGCAATGATTCGTCAATTAATCAATTAATCATTTAGGTCATCTTTTAAGCAAAAATGTCAAACTCTGGATGGTTTCAGGTTCTCAAATTTGAGAATTTGCTGCTTTTCCTTGTCTTACATCATGGTAATTGCATATCTTGGGGTTTTGGACTGTTGGTTGGATAAAAGACATCTGATGATGTCATCTTGGGCTGTAGGAAACTGTGATGGGAATTTTCACAGATTTTTGATGTTTTACAGAACAAACCCATTAATTGATTCATCAAAAAAAAATAATCAGATTAATTGATAATGAAAATAATCATCAGTTGCAGCTGATTAGGTATGTGTGTGGTAGTTGCTTATTTGTGCCTAAAGGGACAAACTAGTGGACTAGTGGAGAGCACCATTCAGCCAGTTGAAGAATATCGTGTGTGACTCAGAAGGAGCACTGAGAAAATTACCCTAATGATGACATAGTGATGTCATCAGGGTTATTAGCTTGAAGGCTACACATTTTAACAGAAAGCTTGACTGGTAGGCTACTACTACTCTGCTGCTTCGTTTGTGACCATTCTTTGTATTTTTCTCTCTTGCAAGTCAGCTAACTTTATGGCAACACAATACTAAATCAGTGGACTACATGCTGCTATTGATGAATATATAAAGAACCTGTGTGCTAAGACTCCCATAAAGCTAAGTGGTGTTGTCAGCATATTGTTTTAACATGCTTCCTTTTTTAAAAGATGACTTTTCCCCTCCTTTGCCTTTTTCCTTTTACATATGAATTATACACTGAAAAGCACTGTCAGACTGCACATATCATGTAGACAGCAGCTCTATAATATGTAGTCTGGGTATTAATCCATTGGGATTGTTTAATTAGGAAAAGTGCAAATAATTTGCTCATATATCTCTCTACACTGTGGTAATAATAACTAATAACTAATGAAACAAACACACAGTAGATATCAAAGATCACAATTTACACTTACACTTAACACAAAGGAATGGTTGGAATTATTAGCTCTAGGATACAGTGATCATGTCTACAATAATGGAACTGTACATGAAATAAGTTATAACTGGTCTGATTTATCACTGTGGAGCTGCAGCGCCACAGGTGACAGCAGGAGCTTCTATACATAGAAATCTCACCGTATGTGTTCATGTGCGGGTATGCATTTTTATTAAAGGAGACAATATTCTGCCTTCCATATCTGAGATCATTACAGTGACAAATATCCCTGTATATGAGTGAATTCATTTGATTTATTCATACAGGGACAGTGAGGGACATTGGGAGGGACAGTGATGAAACATGAAAGAATCTTAATCACAGTGGTTGAAATAATTGGAGGTCCGCGATGCTGCTGCCATATTGTTCCCAGTAACAGCACTATCACAGCAGCTCCAGCCTTAGCTCAGCAGATGCCAGTCTGCAGCCCGCCTGCCTCTAGGAGACGATTTACTCCAGAAACACACCAAAAATGACCAGGAAAGCCTCGCCCGTGGAACAAAGGATCATGTGATGTGTTAAAGTTCTACAAAAAGCAGAGGGGGGTGAAAAAAAGCGTGGCCTCACCAACTCCACTTTGTTTTTTTGGGGGGGAGGGGGGTTTTTTGTTTTTATTTTATCATTGGCATTAATTTGTTCTCCAGAACAACAAATGATTCTCAGCTCTGCTCTTGTGAGAATTTTATTTTTTTTCTTTTATCTGCCTCTCAGACATTAATTATATATTTATACATATAGAATATGCAAAAAAGAGCTGAGGAATGTTGGGGAAGGCAAACTGATTAAAAATTAAACAATGCAGAAAATCACTCTGTTACCTAAAGGGATGCTACAGTACATTTCTCTAGTTTTTTTTTTTTATCTTTATCTTTACTCCCTCTCTCCCTTGCCGCTTTCATTTGTTTTTTTTCCCTTCTTTTTCAGTTGGAGATTTCTTTAAAGCTGTCTGCTCCGCAGGCACGCATGCTTCCCAGCCCACAGACAGCGGCAGAGTGTGTGTTCTGCATATGCTTGTCCTCTCTGTGTGTGCGTTGTGTGTGTGTGTGCGTGCGTGCAGCCGCATCCAGGCTATTTGTCATGGCGTAGGCTGTTTGCTGGGTCAGTCCAGATAAACTAATGTGTCAGTGCAACGGGGCTCCGCCGCTGACCAGAGCGCCTGCAATATGCAAAGACTTTGAATTATTTCTCTGCCCCGTGGCTCCCCCGCCAAACACCATGCGAAAAGTAGAGAGGAGAAGAAGACGAAGGGAAGAAAGGAGGGAGGGGGATGAGAGAGTATAACTGGGAATAAGGAGGGACAGAAAGAAAAGAGAGTGAGATATTGGAGGACAGTGAGAAAAAAAATAGAGAAAGAGGAATTTGGAATGGTAGAGAAGAAGGGAGTTGCCAACTAGCAGAGAAAAAAAACACAAACAGGGAGAAAAAGATAGAGTGAAGGAGAAACAGATGAGAAAAATGGAGGTGGGGGGCAGTTTGTGCCTATGTTTGCCCTCAGGGAGAGCATTAGCCAGCCTTTGAAGAAAGACAGAGAGGCTTAAGTGGCAGAATTGAGACTAACACTCACAAGGTCAAAGGGTCGCTGGTCACACTGATGGCTTGGAACATGTGTGTGATCACAGGCAGACGTGCGCGCTACCTTTTGTGTGCCTGTTGATGACTTACATCAAAGGCTACAGACAGGAAATGGAGCCACATGTAGCATTTTAGCGCTTATGATCAGAAATGAGAATTATTTATTGTTAAGTGATGATAATGAGCAAACGTCAATTCAAATCTGAGATGGATGTAGAATACCCCGTACATAGAAAGCAAACACTTCACAGTCGACTACTGCCGCCTAAATATATCACTTACCAACTTTCCCAGCGTTGTTTACTACTTAACTGTTCAGTTATTCATGTGCACTCAACTCCTAATTATGATGTTTCTAACCGCACTTGAAGGCAGCGTCTGTTTTGCCTAATGGGGTGTGGCTGTGAGTGCGGGTTTGTGTGTGTGGATATGTGCTGTTTGACTCACAGACTGTCACACAGTGTACTTGTGAATAATCTTGGGAATCCAAACTTGGATTAAAATGCAAACTACTGTTTTCAATGTGTAATTAATGAGAACAGGCTAATGATATGTTAGTTTCCTGATAAAGTGGGAAAATATGTAACAGTCAGTTATAAAAATTTGGGTTTTTCACCATCACAGCTTGAAGTGTTGGTAAACCCACATGTTTTCTCATTTACTCCTTGTGGTACAGTATCTTAACATGTTTATAGCTTCTAATTTTAATTTCTCCAGGTTTTGAAATATGTGTTTGAGATTTCTGACTCCACTCCCAACCCTGTCTCCTCTAAATTATATAACTCTAAATTGCCACAGAAAATATGTTTCCTCAGATGTAATGCCGGCCAGATTATGTTTTCTAGTAGCATAATGATAAATGTTGTTAATGTATTTGGCGAGTCAAAAATGCTGATACAGAATGTATCAGGAAAATGTTCAGTGACAATGTATTTCATTTACTTTCATATCCAACCTTGCAGTACAATATCTGCTGGCAATGACTACAGCATTATTCAACTTTTTTACTGTTATGTTCAGGCACTGGAAGTACTTTAAGGTTAAGGTTAGGGTGAGATCATAGTCATGTTTGAATGCAGGAAAAGTCCACAGTGATTTGAAGCACAGGTCACAACTTGTTTAGTGACATTTAACCAAAAACTGTAATTTTACACTAAACTTAACCAAAGTGGGTTTTTTTTTTCCTAAACATACACTCAAATGTGAACCCTAGTCTCTGGTGTCAACATCCCATATTCAGTACGCCCCCCAATCCACCCCGACCACCTCCATCCGACTTTAGTGCAGTCCATAAATGTAGCACTTCATTCATTCACAAAACGTTGCCTGTGAACATAATCTAGGCAGCAATTACGCTTGTGAACACAATGTAATTGGAAAACCAATTTCGCAGTATATAAATGTAACTTCAATGATACAGTGTTGCCTCTTGGTTTGAATTGAATTTTGTCTGTGGTGCTTCAACAGCAACGTTGTGTTTATGTTCTCATTTACTGTGACAGAGATCATGGTTAGCAGAAGGTCGGCAGTGGGGATGGCTTTGCCAGCGTGTTGCTGATGTTTTATGTTTCCTTCACTATCGACAACCTCAACAAAGATCAGAATCTTAATGGAGAAAACACAAGCAGCCCGAGCCTACCAGTCAGTTCTTACAGTCTCCATATGGTACCTCCTCTGTAGCCCGGAAATGTATTTATATGTCTGAGGAGGTAATTACAATGAAGCAATGGAGCCTATATGCATAATTGCTGTAGCTACACCATCACCCCTTAACGCATTAACTTAACTATAAATCCAGCTTTACTCTGGATAATCCATAAAGCCAGCGTCAAATGTTTTCATAGGGACTACTGTTGCAACTGTGTTCAAATTGTGACAGGGATACAATTTCTGACAAAAATAACTTGATCTTCACTGCAAACAAAGCTCCATTCACCTTCATTTTATCGGAGTGGAGGCAGAAATTGCAAATAGATATCTCAAAACCTGGTCAAATCAATTCAAAACCACTAGATACCACTAAAGTTTGAAAATATGTTGTTGCGATTTATATGAAGTGATCCTTTAATCTATGTTTTGAATGCTTTTCCACCCTGAGAATAAAAGTACAAGGAAAATGTTGAATACTTGGATTTTTTTTTTTTTTCATGAAATTGTCTAAAGATGGGGAACATACATTAATAGGACAGGATGTCAGCTCTAACCCAAAAATGCTGGTACTGGCCTTCAAAAACCCACATTAGTCGACAGAACTGGCAGTTTACCCAAAAGTTACTCTAAGTTTGTAATCAGAATGACCTTGAAGGCACATGTTTGTGTGTACACGCCTATACACCCACCCCTCCATCAAAACACACACGGTACCCTAAACGCGCACATGTATAGCCATACAGATGCTAGCGATCATTATGGTCTTCTGTTTCGTCAAACCTCGGATTCGGCCTTTTTGCCTCTAGCTGACAACCGTGTGAGGGGAGATTTTTTTTTTTGCCTCATTTTTGGCAAAGGATCAGACAAGCTGCACAGTGGTGTATTAAAATGTCAGCTTAAAATGAAAATAAACAACTTAGGGGTGGAAAAGGTTTGGCGATACCGCTAACATCAACCCCACCCCCGGACAGAGTTGGTATGGCCCTGGGGCAGAGGAGAGATTGACAGGTGGGCAGGCTGGATCTCACAGCCGCAGGGGGGTTTCCCTGTTTGAACGGCAGGAGCTTTAGGACTTAGTTTGAGAATCTAAGAATAAACAACGATAAGGCTCAAACTTCATTCTGCTGCACACATACATATATACACAAATATATACTGTGTGTTGAAGCACAAATGCAAACATGCCACAGCAGTGTATCACTGTACTGTAAAACAATATACTCTAGAATGGTAGAAAATGAAAAAAAGTGTCCTAACATTAAATCTGACACGCTCTTTGTTCTTTTCTGTGTAACTTTTATATACATATATGTATATATTACATGTATTGCTCACCTTGAATTATCAGGACACTCAAAGATGATGCAATGCCTTAAAAAACATATGAACCTTTAATGTTTATTAATGCGGTATAACGGCTCTCATGAAATAACGTGAGATAATGATGTTCAAGCATTGTATAAATACTTACAATTACTTTTTATTGAAGTTGTCCATTGAGCCACTTAAACTCAGCAGGACAACGTATCACATAGTAGATGACTTCACATAATGATAGTTATTTATGACTTGTATTTGACAAGTAAACATACCCAATGACCACTGATGATAACTTATGACAACAAAGGATGTTAATAGTGCATTCAAAATTTACAATTTGACCTTATCTCTAATATTACTCAATAACATTAGTTCAACAAGTCTAAGGCCATGGTACTAAACAGTGGGATCTCCCATTGTGTTGAGGGTAAGATAAAACGCAAGGTTGACAAATGGATTGGTTCGGCATTCGCAGTAATTCAGGCACTGCACCTGATGTGTTGTCGTGGTGAAGAGGGAGCTGTGTCTGATTTAGTGGCCAATCTCTTGTATGTTCCAATATGGTCATGAGCTTTGGGTTATGAACGAAGATGTCAAAACTCCAGCAACACCACTTTATTATGAGACCAATGTGTTTCAGCTTGTGGCCTTCATCATGGTCAGCATACATCACAGTAAACATTAGTAATGTGTAAAGTTGTTCCAGAAATCTCTACTCTACTTTGGGTTATGACTGAAAGAATGAGATTGCACATACAAGCGACTGGAAGATAGTTTCCTTCGCCAGGAGGCTAGGCTTCCAAATAGGGTGAGGAGCAGACATCTGAAAGGAACTCAGGAATAGAACCACTATCTGAAGGAGTCACTTGAGGTGGTTTGGGCATATGATCTGGATGCCTTCTGGACACCTCTTTGCAGAAGTATTCCTGTCATACTGTACATCGAGATGGAGACCTTCGGCCAGATCCAGAACATGCTGGTGGGATTACATATAACATCTGGCCTGGGAACATCTGGCCTGGGAGGATGTAGCTAGGGAGGATGCCCGGGCTACCTTGCTTAGTTCAACACTGAGCTAGCTTAGAGCATCTGTCAACTACATTATTTTGTAACAAAAAATCCACTTTCTAGGAAAAGAAGAATGTCTGGGGAAAAAGTAAATCATTCATTTATAATGGATGATGTTACTGTTTATTCAATGTGATTAATAGACTCAGCTATTGAAATTTTGACAATGCTCACCATTTACAGTCCATTTATTATATGATAATAATCCAACCACAGCCGAATCAATGTAATAGACATTATACATTAAACACATAACAGAGAAGGTTATGTTGCTATGACTGACCTCGCTGGGTTGACTTGTTTTACCACTCTTCTGTCTTTAGTTCATTGTCAATGCACTTCCTGCAGCTGCTTCACAGTAAAAGCCTTTCAGCAAGAGAACTGATTGTGGCTTTTACTGTGAGGAGAACATGTTGAGTTATAATCATTTGGGGAAGTTTACAGTAGTAAAGGTCTGTTGCAGTTTGTCTACAGTAATTATTTGGACATGTATCAGCTTATTTTGTCACCTGATGAGTTTTGCACATTAAGATGAAGAGCAGCAGGTGTTTACAGGGTCTGAGTAAATTCAGATCACCAACATATGGTTTATAATGAACTTAAGCAACACTTTATTATTCCATTACTTCATCCCATCCACCCACATCCTAACCATTGACCACTGAGGAGTGCTTAAGGAATGCTTGTTTTTGTTTCCATTTGACTGATTTGTCTCCAAACTGTCACCTTTAGCTTAATCAGTGCTTTTCATTTAAACCACATCTACAAGTTCAAATTGAGATTCACTTCCTGAAGGGCTGACAAATATAAATAGTGACTTTTATCAACAAAGGCACTTTAATCTCCTCTGTGCATCAACCGTCATCTTAGCAAAACACTCTTAACACTCCCTTCTGAAACATCCTCTCTTTCCTCATTTCCAAATTCCACATCCTAACCTATTAATGCACGCGGCGCTTGCTCGCTCTACCCTGCATTTTCCCGTTCCTCTTTTTGTATAAATATACGATTAACTAAAAAAAGACATCATTTGTTTGGCTCAGTGCGGTCCCTGAGCGTGTTGTTTCGGCCCCATGTACAACACGGAGAGTGTTTGTTGGCGTTAACTAGCACACGTGTCGAAAATAAACACCTCGCTCAACAACGCTCCATTAATAACACGCCTTCGCTTTGTTGCCTGCTTGTTTCTGCTGCTGCTGCGTTTTGTTACTTCGCTGCCTTACTTTCCATGTCTTTTGTAGTGCCTGTGTGTGTGTGTGTGTGTGTGAGTGTGTACAGTAGGTAGTGTCTTTCTATGCTGTACCTTGCTTGTAGTTTATGAACATAGAGATGTAAACAGATATGAACAGATAAACACACAAAGTAATCACAAGATGATCAGATTGTACACTTGAATTGACTGTGTGTGTGGCTTTCTGCCTCTCCCTGCCCTAACCTGGGCCTGATTAACCCCTATGCTGACTATATATATTATATTCTTACAGAACGCATGTACATATATGTGTGTGTATGTGTGTGTATGAAAAAGAACTAAGAGGCAACCATCAAATCTAACAGCGCAGGACTTCTGAGAAGTTTTCAGTACTCCTGGCATTTTTGCACATGCATGTTTGTAGTAAAGTTTGTGTGTTTGCATTCATGTTAACCCTAGCTGGGCTATTTTGGGTGGCTGGCATTCAGGAAAAAAAAAACTCCCAGAATGTCACAAGAAACAAATAACCCTCGCAAACCCACTACCCCCCCTGCGAACAACAGAGACAAAAAAGAAAAAGGGGGGGAAACTTTTCCTCTCATGAATATGCAAATATATCACAGAGGAGTCAGCGCTTGTTTGAAGAACTGCTGCTTTTGTTTCCAGCAATTAATATCGCAAACAACTGCTCTCTCTCTCTCTCTCTCTCTGTCTGTCTGTCTGTCTTTCTGTCTGTCTCTCTCTCACTTGGTCTATGAATATGGTTAGCAGAGTCGATAGAGCTCTCTCCTCACTCAGCTCCCTGGATGGATTGAGATTAGCAATGGAAATGGAAAATACATAATGCAATAATAATAATAATGTTAGTCAGATGGATGGATTTAGAATAACCTGCAATTTAAAAATGAAAAAAAATGACATGGTCAGCTTCTGAATTGCTTATAACTCTTATGCTCCCAAAGATGATATCTTTCAAAGTTTTAAAGTCAAGAAACTTCTTTTCCTTTACTACTAAGTACATCTCACTGAGAGCTTTAATAGCAGAGGAGCCTTCCTTCTTCACAAATGGAAGTGCTGTGGATTCACCTTCCCTGCCCAAACCATCTAATGTCAGGTCTAACCTTCACAACTTGAGTGATATAAAAAGTTATTATTGAAAAAGTTGTTATGCCTCTTTCATCCCTATTAAAAATGTAAAAAGTTTTTTTTTTAAGTTCCAGATATCTCCAGGTTATCGCCTGTCACCAGCACTGGGACATCTTTATCCTTAGGATTGTCTGTTGTTGTACTTTAAGCTTTTGTATTTCTTTTTGTTTTGGCTGTTTAGACATGCTGTTTGTCACTGCTCACACTCACTACCCAAAGAAGTTTTCCCAGAGAGAAGCAGCAAGCCACCAGCAATGGTTCATTATTTTAGCATAGTGGCCACAGTCAGAATTGCAAGTCACATGATGCCAAAAAGACTTTTTTTCAATGCTACAATATTCTAATACTGGTATATTTTCATGAATACGTTTCAAAAGTAAGGCTGCCTTTGTTGCTTTGATACTGCAGGATGGAAAGCATGAGCTGTTTTTAGAAGGGGACACAACACAATTACTGCTTTCTTAGTCTTGAAATGCAACAAATCATGTATGCATTCACAACGCATCACATCCAGTATGTACATTTACATGCTGTTTAATGTGCTGCAGCTAAGCAGCTAATTAGCTAACTTTTCCCCAGTGAATGTTTGTTTTTGGTGGCTCGTTCAACAAGCTAAGGTGCAAGATAAGTTGTGTGTTCATGTTTGTAAGTTAGAAAGTCAGGAAAGCTAATGTGGGTTGTTGTTCACAGTCTGTGGCTCTTGTGTTGTGTAGCAGGATGCTATCAGGCTCAGTGCGACCATCTGTTCTGCCTATGATAGAAGGCCATGTTATTTCTTTATGTAAGATTTGATTATCATCTAAGTACTAAGAGTGTTCTGTTGAATAAGTGCAAAACTAGGGGAAACCAAAAAGTGCAAAATATACATTTCTTACTTTTGGTTTCACGGGGCATGTGGCTTACAGAGCAGATATGTATGCTGTAGAGGGGAAAAAAATGCAATTTGATTTCAGATGGAATTAAAGAATCGTACCTAAAAAACTGTAACAAATATTGAGTTTTGAGCAGTGAGTGTACACTTGGCGGAGCACCAGAGGACACTCAACACAGCTTGAGTGAAGCAACACAGTGGTAAAGGAGTCTGCTCACCAGTGGTTCAGGTAAGGCCTGCATCCTTTCTTCTGTGTCAGGAATCAATGACTATCAGTAGGTTGTAGCCTGTGACGTAGCTAGTAGGCTTAGTGTTGATTATTTCTCGAGACACAACAACAAATCATTTCTCCAGTACTGCCTGTGACATGACAATAAACACAGATTTTTGAGGCTTGGTGGTACATTATATTCAATAATCAGACTTTGCTGAATCCTTGTTTCATTCTTTACCATTATTAAGTCCAAATTCAGACCAAATATTGTATTGTGTTGTTTGTGATCTTGGCCATATCTGTCAAAAGAAAATCCAGTCAACCTTCATTTCGCCCAGTTTAGACACCCCAGCACTCAGTCCTCATATTTTGATAAACAGCAGAGAGAGGGGCAAGGACGTGCCCTGTCACATTTCATGAGAAGCTGAGTGCTGAGAGAAGAGGGCATCTGTCCGCCCTGCACAGGCTACTCCTCAAATATTAATAATGATAATGAGCAAAGGGCTGACCAGGGCCCGGGGCCCACAACTAGCATCCCCTTATTAGAATAACCCCTGCAACTCTCCATGTCACACACACACACCCACGCACTCAAGTGAATATGGACATGAACACGTGCACATGACAGTATGACAGTCAATATGCACATATATGCACACGCAAATGCATGCAAGCCAACAAAGACATATTATTCAAAAGATGGATAATGTGAGAACATGCAAACACTCACACATACACACACACACACACACAAATGGGACAGACATGCAAATGGGCACCCATTGGGACTGAGAAGAGGATTCCCCTCTGGCCAGAGAGCCCATACTCAGAGCCCATCACCCCTACCCCCCATACCCTCCTGACCCATGTCACACACAATCAGCCTCCCAGTCCAACACACACACACACACACACTTCAACTCTCCCTGTCTCCTTCCAGCACACCACATCACCCCCCCCCCACACACTCTGTCTGCGTCTCTCCTACACATCCACACACACACACTGAGACATGGCGGGTGCCCTGCCTCACCCCTGGACCCCGTTGGTCATTAGTATGGAGGCCTGTCTGTGTTTGTTTGGCTTCTAATGGACCATTTAAATGCAGAATATTCACAGCAGACAGGGCCATCCTCAGGGAGAGTGCACACAGAGGCCTGAATATGCTTCGGCTCCATTATCCTGGAGGAAGTTATTCTTATTATCATCACACAACGCCACACTGACTGGCAATGAGTTAGTGTGCTCTGGCCCTCGGCTGGCTCCCTCTGCTCTTCATGTACTATGTTTAGAGGAGGGTTGCAGGTTTGACCGCCAGAGCCCACAGCACCTGCAATACTGCCTCCTCTTCTTATTGTTATCTATAGCATATGCAACTATAGGATATATTCTATTAAGATTATTCACAATTTTCCTGGTGTACATACGATAATTCACATTGCCTTTCTGTCTCAGTTGATTCTGCTTCTGTCTGTGTTGTCTATGGCTGCTTCAAAACTCATTCAACCTAGTAGGTAAGTTCTGTGTTTTTTAACAATATGGGTCTTATTTTGGTAAGTTTGCCCATCGTTCTCATCAGTTATGATGACGCATGATGAAACACTTTTACTGAGATCTGGGGATGTCGTGACATTGCAAGTAAGCTCCTGCATTGCCAAACCTATTTAAAAGAGAAAGTGGAGGTGAACATCAAAATTATTACACAGTATGTCCTTTATTAATTAGATTTTGCTGACTGGCTTCCTGGTTCAACCCTTTTCCTGATGTATTTACCATAGTTTTTTATGCAGACCATTTGTCTGTAGAAAGACACATTATAAACAAAATTTCATGTGTGCTCATTTTTGATTTAATGATTTAGATAATCTGGCTAAACTGTAGTTTGGTATGTTGCCAGTTTGCCAGATTTTTGCAGTTAAAAGGCTGGAGAATGCTGAAAACAAACTATTTGATACAGTGAGTGTTGTCTGACCCAGTCTGAAGACTGTTGATACTTATTCCAAATGTCACAGAGAGGGGTGGGATGTAATTAAGAGATATGATTAATCTGAGAAACTTCTGTACTAATTTTAACAGTGTACTGTTTTTGCAGTTAGCATACATGATCTCACTTCTGTTTTCTACAAACAGTAATGATAAAGACTTGTGTTGAAGCACGTCAACCAAATTGTGACTTTGGAGGTCCGATTTCAGCTAAACTTTACAAAGAGAACGCAAAATGTCCTTTTAACAATTTAATACTCTCTTTTTTTTTTTTTTTTACTCTTTTTGGAGACATCAGCACCCACACATTTTTCCAGCTGTAACTTGCTACTCCTTTTCCTTTGTGGATTTCACTGTAGGACAACAGAAATCAATTGCACACTCAATCCAGCTGTTTTTAAAAGTGCATGCCAGTTTTTGAGATACTTAATGTTGTAACTTTTCCAGTTTGATCACACTTCATAATCAAAACATGAAGTGATGCTTCTTTTAATGGTTCACTGTAGGATGTTTGTGTGCCGTGAAGGTCAACATACTGTTCCAGTAGGATTTTCACAATAACAAGTTGCAATAACAATAACAAGTGTTGAATGTTTGCATTTTTTTCTTTTTTGGGGGGGGGGTTGAAGGACCTGGCTGCATTTAAACATAATGAATGTCATCACAGTACACTGGCTTATTAGCACATTCAATCCGAAGATGTTGATAAATACAAACAATGACAGTCTGGATTCAGCCAGAGCAAAGTAGGAACATAACAAAAAAGATTCACTCAAACTCTCAGCCCGTGTTTCTTCAGCAACTGTCTAACAATTGGAAGATTACATTGATCACAAAAGCAACAGAAGGTCACAATAAGGCACTACCTTACAACACACTGTAAGGTGTACTACAGTATTATCCTCCTGGGTTTTGAATGACTGTTCAGGCATATTGTGTTAATGACCTTCAAATGTGTGTTTGCAGTCAAACTAAAAACATGAGCTGAATGCTTCTTTATATTAATCTTCACTACAATCAGTTATGTCTACTGATGCAGAGCGTTAAGTTTGGCCTGGTTGTTTAATTCAACTCTCAAACGGTGTTGTCATTGGTGTTTATAGCAGTAGATGTTTCAAGCGTTATGAGGTATCAGACTGACAGATAGGTGTTGCTGTCCAGTTAACTTGTCTCGTCTCATAGCAGCATCGTTCTCTTTCTCTCTGTCCTTCCTCATGGTTAATCTTATAAAAATGAAAGGGAGTTTGGCATGAGGCCGAGCAGAGTGCCATCCTCTGCCGCCGGCTGTAGATTAGCATAATGTTTTAGAGTTTAATGTGCGTGCCTGTAAATTGTGTGTGTGAGTGGGTGTTTGGGTGTGTTATGCATTCCTGTTTGTGTATATATCACAAACTTCCGTATGTGTGTGTGTTTGCATCTCTGTGCATGCATGTGTTTGTACAGAAAGTATATGTATGTCCACATGTGTGCGTGTAAGTGAGGTGTTGAAGTGTGCGAATATGTATGTACATGTACATTTTCTTGTCAGTGCATGTGTGTGTGTGTGTGTGTGTGTGTGTGTGTGTGTGGTATGTATGCTCAGTGCTCTCCGGGGAGCGGTGGTGGTGGTAGTGGAGGAGGAGGGCTGGAGGGAGGCTGCTGGCCCAGCGGGAGGCTCCAGATGTGGGGCTACTGAGCTGACAGGCCTGGGCCCCTCTGGGCGTATGTGTGCCAACCACAACCTCTCTCGCTTTGCAGCAGCCCCTTCTGCGGTCTGGTTATGGTGTATGGACAGAGAAGAGAGAGAGAGAGAGAGAGAGAGAGAGAGAGGGGAGAGAGACTTTGGGTTATAAAAAAAGAGAAAAGTAAAAAGGGGAAAAAAGAAAGAGGAGGTGAATGGAAAGCAACCAGAGAGAAAGAGAGAAAGCAAAGCTTTAACGTGCAGAAGCTTCTCAGCATACAGACTGTTATCTGTTGCTTTAGGACAGTATGATGTAGACATTCTGGAGGCTCAAATACCTACAAATTAGACATAGATACATTAAATTAGTATCTGTCACTGAGCCCAGCTGAGCCCAGGTGCCTTCCAACACGCTCATACACCCTGTCCTCTGTATTTAAACAAATACAAATAATACAAATAATGTTTGTCGAGTGTTAAATGAGAAAATTGATACCACACTCATTCTGTGAGGTTAGCCTTGCTGCGAATAATGTGTTAGCAGGTGAAAACAGCTCTGTTAATAATGTTAATTCACTAATTAACAAGCTGTATCTGATTTATTTAATCCATACACAAACAAAAATGTAAAAATATTATTTGTGGTTTTCTGGAGAGTTGCATGCTGAAACTATTCAGAAGTACTGGATTAACAGATTATGAAAAAATTGTTTAACTAAAGAACTCCCTCTAAGACTGCAAACTTTTTATCTGTTTCTGTGCAGAGTAAACAAACCAAATACAAAATTTAATTAGCTTTAGAGGTATTCATATGCAGTTTTTTGAACTTTGGAGAGAACCAGGCTAGCTGTTTCCCAGTGCAATCTTTATGCTAAGCTAACATGATGACCTCCCTCCGGGCTTTAGCTCCTTACTTACCGCAAAAACATTGTCTACTTAAGAATATTTTGATTATTACTTATTGAATGATATGTTACGTGTACCTATAAGGTGTTCTGCTGTTTACTGAGTACTTTTTTTCCATGCTGTGCCAAAAACAAATTCCATCAACTCTGGTCATATGGCCATTAAAGTGAAGGGAAGAGAAGAATGGTATGGATTTTCTGATTTAACTCTCAGCAAAAGAGGAAATAACCATATGTACAAAAATGTTTAAGTATTGTGTTAACATGTAAAAATAGAAAGCATTACTGTGATTAAGAAAGCAACCGGCATGGTTTGGAGGAATTTATTGACCATCAACAACTAGCAAAGGCCTTAGCTGCACACGGCACTGGCGAATACCCATCCTCACAGTGAAGTCAAGGGGTTCACACACCTTCCAACTCTGAGCAAATCAAGATGATTCCTAAATGTAGGCTAACTGGTGGCTAGCTAGTTAGAAAAGAAGACAAAACATGTAAATAAGAGAACTTACGATATCAGAAGGTCTTCATCCTCTTCTGGTGGAGGCTAGCTGCCTTTCTCAACCTCTGGTTCTTATATCAACTAACAAGTTCCAGACCAGTGTTTCCACTAGTTACACAGAAATAACATTTATCCGACTACTTTGGTCCAACTATTAGTAAGACAACAAATAAGCCGACCCCCCAAAAATACGATATGATGCAATACGCAACCACTTTATTATCAGTTTACATTGAAATTCATTTTGCATCCTTCGGCAGTTCAGTTTAAGAGGTTGACACACAGATTAACCATACAGTTACACATATGACACTTTTCACAGTCATACAGAACACATCAAAATGTCAAAATAACAGAATGTAATTGGGATTAGGAACTGTAATCACTAAATTACAAACTGTAATCCATTACACTATTTTATACTGAAGAAAGTAATCTAATTACTGTAACTCATTGCTGCCCGACACTGCAGTAGAATAGCTTTTTTTTTTAATGGACACAGTTGCTTACACTGACAACAAATGTGTTCACTAAAATTCAAGTTCAGTGTTTTTCTAAAAAGAATATCCCAGTCAAAAGTTTACTTTCTGACACAACCGCAGGACTTAGATGTTGCCACTGAGCACTAAACCCCAACCTCTCCAAAAGAGCTGCTCCATCGTCACTACAAGCTGCAGCTTTACTGAGCAGCTCTGAACCTTAAATATGTTCAAGGATGCGAAAATGAAACAAGGCAGTGTTGAAGAAGAGCACAATGCTCATTTGAATCTCCCTAGGAAAAAATAAAAGATTAAAAAATAAAGCAAATTCTCACATTAACGAAGCAATTTATATATCGAAGCTTCCAGAGCAGCAGCAGTGAGCTAACTTATTGGATCAGAAGCATTCAGCAGGATTAATCCAGAATTCCAGATTTTCTGACCTGAAAATGTGACCCACGTGAATCATGGTTGTATGAGTAGCCCAAGTGAAATGGAGAGGATTTGAGGATAACTATCAGCTGAAGTGTGTGAGGATTTTTTTTTTTCTTTTCAAGTACATCCACAAGGATGTTTGTCTGCGTTCAGCTCGATCGGTGCTGCTGCACCATACTCAGTATATTTTCCTGCTTTTTTGTCCTTTGCCAGTCACATGCCTGAAACACAAAGGATTTCTTTAAAAACTTTTTTTTTTACAGTAATAACCCCTCATAATCTTCTGTAGAGAGGCACGCTCACAAGCCCATGTGCTAAAGATTGCTCCCAGACACACCAGTACAGATGTACACTGTTTATAGGCCTATATGTCCTCACACACACACACATACAAGAACTATAAAACACACACACACACACACACACAGACTACTTTGCGGTGTGTGTTGTGTACAGTGCTGTGTCAAGCCTGCAGCAGTTCTTCCACTGAATGTTATCTATTCTTATCTGTATGTGTGACTGGCCTGGTAACACTGGGCCTGCTCCATACGCCTTATCACTGGGACAGGCAGCAACACCCCCCCGGACACACACACACACACACACACAGACGAATACACACATGCATGGACATATATGCACACATACTATACATGGGCTAAGTCAGCGGTAGAAAACCTGCACACTATCAAGCAAATGGCCATCTTGAGTTTACACAATGAAGAAAAGGTGAAGCATTGAAGATGGTGTCTTTACTGAAAGGGTTGTTGCTCTTCACTTCTGTTAGCCACAACTGCGGGAATAAATAGCTCCATATCTCACATATTGTTGGCGGTGGTGATGTTTGCGCACATTTTATAAAGAAATGAATGGTTTCCTTGCAACACTATCAGCGATGAAATGGAAAGTGAAAAGGTAGCCGGACTGTTCACTCTTCACACTTTCACAGGTGATCACCGTGAGGAAATAAACAACAACGTGAGGAAATATCAGTTATATTTTTAGTTATTTTAAAGTGCTTGCAAACCTTTGCTGAGGCTGCGCAGTGCTCGGAATGTGGTATTTTAATGAAAGAAGTGTATTAGAAATCTTTAATCTGCATCAGGATTCAGATTTGCATCAAAATACACAAAATGATAGGCAATCATAGGACATGTGTCAGTGTTTTTTTGTTTTTTTTAAAAAATGTACATACAGTATGTGCACGAACTAATAAGAAAATTGAGAGAAAACCTGAGAAATCTGTCAATAAAATTCCTGGATCTGAATTTGCACCAGAGCACTTTTTCCTTGGCTCAATGCTTAACTTTCATAGAAAATCTGTTAAAGGGTCAATTCATCCTAATAACAAAAACACACCTTTGCTCTCGTACCACTAGTGATGTCTGGCCATGCAAACAGTTTCAGATTTGGAAGGATTTGGACACTTCTGCTGCAGCCCCGCTACAAAGGAGGTGAATAGAATATTGTTTCTTTTATAAAGACTTCACTGTCTACTGTCAGAATTTGGGAAGCTGCGTCTGTAACTTTCTGACATTCACATCCGCTCCTTTTACTCTCTTTACACAACTGCTTATGTCATTTTTCACGTGTACAACCATTAGCAACACAATGAATGCCTTCCAGACAAGACTGTCCAAAAGTGTGCACCATTTTATTGCATGTTGACCCTCCCTCTGTTCAGAATATAGCTATTCTGAACCATGTGGCAAAATCATTTTTCAATTTTGGATGAAATGGGACAATACACATAAAATCATACACAAAGATACACAATTATCCCCCAGTTTGATGCTGTGGATTTGTGATTTAAGATATATTTCTAATTGGAAACCTGACTTTAAAAATGGTGTGCACAATACACCCTGTGATTCCAGATTCATGAGACACCCTAAATACAGCATATACAACAGGTTTATGTGGGTTTGGAAAGAAAATGAAGGTGAACTTGTAAGACACCATCTTAATAAGTAGGCTTTAGGAAACTTAGTCCATGTTTGGTCAGCCCATCACCACTTTGTTCACTCTCCCTTATTTTCACACACAATGTGGACGCACACACACACACACACATGCATATAGAGCGCACTTGCCCCTGGTGTGCTGGAGGCAGGTGGGGCGGGGGTGGGGGGCAGTGCCCGGGGCCATATGGCAGAGACACAGACATTTACATAATGTCATATTTTATTCAATTAGCCATTCTAAATGCAATCAAAAGCTGATGAGGGCTCTGAGCTGCCTTGCTGATTGGCAACATGATAGCGCTCTGACCCCAAACACAGCCGCGCTGCATCCCAATGATGCAATATTGAAACCATCCCTGTGCTCCTACACAAACCCAATTCACAACTCTAGTGTGTGTGTGTGTGTGTATGTCTGGGAGTGAGGTAGAGACAGAGAGTGAGAGGGAGAGAGAGAGCATGTGTGTGTGTGTGTGTGCATGAGAGAGGGAAGTAACTTCATCATTTAGTAATTGAGAAGGGATGAGAAAAAAAAACATTCGGTAAAGTGACAAAAGAAGAAAGAAAGAGAAGAAAGGAAAAAGAAGAAGACAACAAAGGAAAGAGTGAAAGGAAGGAAGGACAGGTGTGAAAGAGAGAGCAGGTCAGCCAGTGTGTGTCACATGGTGTGGGTTATATTTGGGCCGTTTGGCTGGTGTGATGGTGCAGGTGTGAGTGTGTGTGTGTTTCTGAGAATCAGGAACTAGACCGATAGACTAGTCCTTTAGGACCACCGTGCTCAGCCAAGTGTCAAACACACACTCACACAAACACACACACACACACTGAAACTGCCATCCCAGAGGAGAGAAGCGTTGGTGGGTAAAGGGACCAGGTCCCCTTGAACAGGAAGGAAGGAAGCAAGGCCTAACGCCACCGCGAACACACACACACACACACACACCAGAATGAGCCTACAAGCTTGAATGCACATGTATAAACTTCATCAAAGCACATACACACAAACACAAGTGGCTGTTCATGCACAGATCCACACACATGCAGTTAATCCTCCAGACACACACGCACACACATTGCCATGCTCTCAGCGGCAAGTCAAATAAACAGTTTGAGCAGGGCGGTCAGGTACTGCATGGTTTAACAGGGCCAAAGTGTTTTAAAGAGGCTGCTGAAAGGTGCTCAATATGGAATGGGCTTTTTTTTCTGTTGGAATAAATCATTCTTTGTAGTCCTCAGCTCACAAAACCACCAAGGTAAAAGCAAAGTTACTCCAACATGAGAAATTAGATCTGATTCAGTCACCGCTGCATTATCTAAGCATTCAGTTATTTGATATGATTAGTTTAACTTAAATGAACTGATATTGTTTTGGTTTTAACAGAACATTAAGTGTGCTGACAGATATGTTTGCACCCTCATGCTTTGGAGCAATATAGGTTCATAATATTATTAATCTATACTGTAAACTGTAAAATCTCAGATATGCTCATAAATGACAGTGAAAGAATAAGTGGTTTATTTTCTGAAGGTAATATCACCGACTTAATTCAAGTTGGCAAGCATGCACAGGAAGAGTAAAGATATTTCAAAAATAGAGAGTGTTTACATGATTCCTTCAACAGCTTGTGAAAGGTATTAAGATGTAAAACCAGCCCTCTGAGCAGAATTAAGTTCCCTTCAGAAAGGGCAAGTTATTCTTATCCGTGTGTTTACATGAAGCATGTTCATTCAGAGTTTTTATTAGAATATACAGTACATACTGTACATATACAATCACCGAGCACTTTATTATGAATACCTGTGCAATCTAATGCAATCCAATACAACAGCTCTTCCATTAATTCTACTTTAGCGAAGGTTATACATTTTCAGTTTTTGTTCACATTTGTCCCCCTTCATGGACAAGATATTAGGAATGCTTTTCAATATAATGCACTCAATTATAAAGTAGAATTATCACTTTTCTGACATGGTCAACAAAAACTGAAAATGTAAAAGTTTTTGTGAAAATAGAATTGATGGCAGAGCTGTTGTACTGATTTGCATTAGATTACACAGGTGTACATAACATAACTACTAAATAAAAGAAAAACATCTGATAAAACCATGCTGAAAGTAGGAAACAGCACATGGTTAATACAAACTGACAGTGGTGTGGAGTCACTGACTTGGACTCAACTCATGAATCTGGTGAATTCAGACTCGTCTTGACAAAGTCAAAAAAGAAACTTGAAACTCAACTTTGATTTGAGGAAACACTTGGACTTCAGCCTTTTGACTTGGAAACACTTGACATTCTTCCCAAGTCCAAAGATTATTGTTGTTGTTGCAAAAACATGTTCAATAAATCTACTAGTCATTTTCCTGACAACTAATATACAATTAGGTTGTGCAAGCAGGAGGGGAAAGTGCAGACTGATGATTGTTTACTTGTT
The DNA here is from genome assembly GCF_963924715.1 of Thunnus thynnus. Lineage (NCBI taxonomy): Eukaryota > Metazoa > Chordata > Actinopteri > Scombriformes > Scombridae > Thunnus > Thunnus thynnus. The sequence goes on from NC_089530.1 coordinate 4,486,929, forward strand.
TCGAACTTAATGCAAAGTTAAGGACTTCTGAACATTCATTAACATCTTTTTCCTGTTTTTTTCTTACTGATTTAGTTAAATGAATGTTGCCTTGCTTATCATCATATTCTGGTTCCGCTGTGGCAGGAGCACAGACACAAGCGCGCACACACACACATACACACGAAGCACAAATGTCTGTCTTTCCTGCTCACTTCTAAGAATGGTCTTATCAGTAAACCGCATCTAGCCCTGTCTGCTCTATACTGTACAGTGACCAACACACACAAACACAGGCAACCTTAATGCCCCCGGGGTCAACCCCTCCCACCAGTTCTTGTGCACTGTAGGTACTGAACTGTAGATAGGGAACACTGAAGACTCACATGCACTATCTGATGTATACATACAGAAATGAGAAAGAAACACAGAGAGAGAAAAAAAAGAAAGCCACGAGGACAAATTTGCATTAATTATGCATTCATGTAGCAAGGGAGAAAGAGACAGACATAAAGTGAGAAAGATAAGGATAATTTAACACTTAGGACACCAGACCTGCAAGGAATGTGCAAAGGAAATGTTCAGAATTAAATAGTACAGATGAATTAATGTTTGTTATCAGTTAAAGCCATTTGCCACACCACATGATTTCTGCATATTAATATTAATGTTAATATCAAAGGTCAATACCAATGTTAGTACTTTTTAACCAAGGCTGCTGAAAATTCATATTTGGGTCACTATGTATCTTCAGTAGGTACCATTTTTATTGTAAAATAATAATAATCAAAATAACAACAAGGATTTGGTGTTTCCTAAAGAAATGTTGTTCTCGGAAAAGCCCATGAAACAGCATTTCGACCACCACGGGACTCCAAAACTCTCAAGAGATTCTCCAGAAAACCAGACAGTGAAATAGTTTTAGGTACTTCAGCACCTTCCTAAGGCAGGGTGAGACAGTCTTCACTGCAAGTTTTCTACACAGTTATGTAATTTCCTCCCACACCACACTGGAATGATTTGTCTGGTCATACATCTGATGAAAGAAGTAGATTCTTACAGACTCTCCACACTTAATGGTGAACTTATTAAATGTAAGATGTTTTCAGTCAGATGAGAGATCTTCATCTTTCAGTGTTTTTATTTTCACTTGATCAGTAGGAAGGGCCTTCACCTTTGGACCTCCAGCTGACAAAACCAACTATTATAATTTGCCGGTTATGAAGCAAACACGGTTGGAACTGGGTTGAAACAGGCCGCACATAACTCTAAGATACAAAGATACTCTGATATCATAATATATATCAGGGTCACATTTTGGCAATATTTTGGAGCAGTTATAGTTTGGTAATTTCCCTTCAAACTTTTATGAAAACTACTGAAAATACTGTTCATTCTGGTCTCAGTGGTTTGAAAACCACAAGTCCTTCAAATGAATTGTTTGTGTTTTATCTTTTGTATGTGTTTTAGTATTTGTCGCTGTTTTTGATTTGGAGGTCATTTTACTTATTGTTTTGCTCTCATTTCTTAATGGCGTTGGGGGGTGATTTTTTGCATTTATTGATTTGGGGGTCATTTTTGTGTTTTCACGTTTGTATGTGTTTTACAATTTGTAGTGTAGTGTGTTTCTCAATTTGGAGTGCATTTCCCTCATGTTTGTGCTTTTAGAAAGTTTTTTTATTTTTTGCTCTTAGGAGCCACCATACAGGTCTCCTTTAGTCTTCATTTATTTGTTCCAGGAGACCTTAAGAAGCTTCCACACAGTCCCCAGTCAAATGAGAAGTTGTTTAATTTCACATTCATTAGAAATGATTCCAGCCAGTGAATGTATTTTAAAAAAACAAACTATGGTATTCTAATCATAGATTTCTCCCTAATCTCTTGTGTAATCTAAAAAATGTTGGCATTATAAAGTATCACCTTCCTGTTTCAATTCACTGGTCAGTTATTCTGGTCAGCTCGGGATGCTTGTGGCCCCTGGAGGCTATATATTCATCACACCACGCAAAATTGGACAGAACAAATATAGACATTGCTATTAGGCTCGTGTGTATCGGTGATCGGTTGAAGGAATGATCGACAATTGTTTTTTCCGATGGCAATATTGAGGCAATTTTAACTAACTTACTATCAGAACTAATATGATACAAAAATCATCTCTAGAATCTGCGCCCTACTGTAAAATATAGAGATGCTTCTGGTGGAGCAGCATGTCCATTCAACCAGAAATAACGAATGGACAATATGAAAATAGAAACAATTGTTCAACCCTAGCTGCTATTCTTTGTCTCCTTCCACTAGTGGGGCCTCAAACATAAAGTTCTTCCACCTTCGTCCTGACATAGAGGAAAGATCATGGTGTCATTTAAAAATGTTTTTTCCCTTTAGAAGAATGAATGTACTCAGCAAATTTCATACCAATCCTCATATGTGATTATGAGATATCTTGTGTACCTTTAATTCTATGAGAATCTGCCCATTAAATGTTGGCAATTCTTGTATATAGATGGAAGAGTTTGCCTGATACTGGTGCAAGAGATATAAAAGGTAAAGGATTCACCAAAAATATTAGGATTCATCCTCTGGAAAGAAAATCTGACCTTTTGTTCTCGAGAATATTTTGTGCTGGTTAAGAGGAAATTGTGACCTGATGAAGATGCCACACCAGTAAATGTCTGGCCAGTACTGGTCCAGATGTCTTGCTGTGACTTACACCACCATCCTCAGACCCTGCCACTAGTGAGACAAAATTGAATTTGAGCTTCCTGTCAGAACATAACTTAATAAATGACATTTACTACAATAACAATACACTCTGCTGGTCTGTTAGACCTGAGTGTTTCACTATTCTGTCTTTCACCTTTTCTGGCTCAATCAAACACAGGCTAACACACACACAAACAGTCTTTTAAGGTTCTGGTGGTCCCTCCTATTGTTTGCAGAACCAGCAGGGCTCTGGTCATTGTGTTTGGAGAAGGGGGTGGTGGTTTGTTTGGGGGGGGTCTGTCTGGTTAGGAATTGATTCAGTCTGGGACTGAGACAGGGGTGGAAGGTCGTAGCCTTGACGGTGACCCCCCTCAGCTGAGACAGTGAATGTGTGTGTGTATGTGTGTGTACAATGTTATATAATTATTTATGAGAAACTGAAGATAAAGAAGATAACTTCTGTCGGCACATGCGCACTGTATAATGGCGGTTAGTCATATTTGCAATTATAACTGTTTTTTTGTTGGGTTTTTTTCATGTAGCTTTGTTTGTGTGCGTGCGTGAGTGTGTGTGTGTGTTGGTCCCATGATGAGGAGTGTCTCATTAGGCCCAGGAGGAGGCGCAGGAGGAGGTGCAGGGTCACTCCAAAGGGAGAAAGGAGATCGATCAGGAAGTATACCCCCCACCGCCGCCACCACCATACTCGTCACCTGCTACACACGCAGAGATAACACACACACACACACACACACACACACACACACAGTTCACCATATATCCTGCATCCTAAAATACACCCAAAGATGTAATTAGGAACAAATATCTTTGATGTAGTTCATCACATAGACAAATTTAGCTCAATATTTAAAAAAAAATCACTCACAGACACACACAAATTCAGTCAGGGTCCACTCTGTTTATTGCACTGTTTCTGGCAATACCTCAGGTTCCTCTGCATTGACATGTGATAGACAGGCGCATTAACACGTAAATGAATACAAAAGAGATGTAGGCACACAGTGAAGGACAAACACTGTGCGAAATGACCTCAACGTACACACACACGCATACACACACATACACAAACACAAACACACTCCAATCTAAATTACGGGTGCAAATTGGGTGAAGGGGGAGACGCAGGAGGGGGTTGGAGGCGACTGAAATGGAAGAGCCGGACTGATCAATACTGCTGGAGATTTTCCTCCCTCTACTCTCCTCTCAATTGTCATGCCTCCAAGCAATTAAAGGCTCCCTGTCTCTCCTGCTCACTCTCCCCCGCCCCCTGTTCTCTTTCTCTTCTTCTTTCTTCCTTTCTTTCTCCTCATCCTCCTTCTTCAGTTGCTCAGTGTCAACGTTTAGAGGACTGTCTCTCCTTGATGCTTCGGTCTTCACACACTTTCTTCAGTTTCTGTCTCCATGTCTCTCAGTATCTCTCCTGCCTTTCCTCATCCCTCAGTCACTTCACATGCATTATATTGCACTGTAAGCAAGCTAACAGTGGTTCACAATGTAAATGAAAGGGACTTAAACTACTAGTACAGTTTTAAAGTACATGAGATTTGCCTTCCTAATGATGAAATGTCTTTTCAAGTGCATTTCTATAATGATCAGCACTGTATGTATTGATGCACTGCATGTATCTTGTATCTAAGTAGGTTAAAAGAAGCCTTAAGAGTTTGCTTCCCTATTTACCCAACACCTGCACTCACTAGTTAAAGTTAAAAAAAGTGACCAACTTATGAAAAATGACCCCTTAAAGATGGAGAAATCTGTAGGATACAAGGGTGTGTTCAGACTGGCTGCCCCCTCATTCATTCAAATGAGGCTGTTCCATCAATGTAGCAGGAGTTTCAACGCAACGGACTCAAAAAACGCAGGACCCACAGCATTATGCCATCCAGTAAGGTAAGGCACTGCTGTGTGTACTGTAAGCGTGCATTCCTGGTAATTTGAAGATCCTTTACTTTTATTAGTAGTATTTAAACACTGTCAATCAGTAAACACTTCTGTGGCATCTAATCATACTGTCACATTCAAATCACTCACAAAGTGTCCGGAATTTTAACTGATCTTTCTGTTTTAGATGACTGTTGGTGGTTCTCCTGCTTTTATCATCTTATGAGATATTTGCTATCTTTTTTAAGCCATATCACCAGACAAGAATGTTGATGTTGGACCATACTGCAAAACACTTGATAATATTCAATGATGTTTTTGTGTTCAATACCAATGTTTTTAAAATTATTTATTTACAATATCTGCACATGGCAATTACAGTATGGTAGAGGTTAGGGGAAGAACGTGGTTACAGCAAATCATCTGTGGTTCATCTGTGGTTCATCTGTGGTTAGGGTTAGGTAACTAAAACACCTGGTTAAGGTTTGGTAAAAATTGTGGTTCAGGTTTAAAAGAAGCACAGATGCTAATTGTGGCTTTATGACAGCAGACAAACCTCCGTTCACCATCCACCCAGTATATCAACCTTACTTATCACCTTTCTACAAAGGGTACACAACTACCTGCATTGGCACTAGATGTAAATCGTGAGTTTCAGAATCAAATGTAATTCATGGGGATACTGGACTAATATTTCTTTATCTTAGTTGTCTCTTTCTGTTTTGTGAGTTTTCTCTCTTTTCCAACTATTGTGTAAATATTCCAAGTGACTCCCAGTGAAGAAGAGGGTGGCAATTTTATTTTTTTGTAGATGAGCACAGGATGTAGCCTACTACAATACTGATTTAGACAGGCATTTAAAAACCAAAACATTTATTTTAAAGAGCCAACCTTTATTTTACCATCACTATTGCAAAAAGACATTTGTTCCAGTGTGTGACCTGCGGATTTCCTCCATGTCCACCTACTGCAGAGCTTCCACTCTTCTCATTCCGCTATGAGCTTCGCGCACCAAGTTGTAGTTTGGCTTTTATCAGCTGCTCTGCCAGTTACCCACGTTTCCATTTGAGCTCTGCTAAAGTGCTCCATGAATGGAGTAAATGGGAAATGTGTGAAACACTTACCGTGCATGTACGTGTGTGTGTGTGAGCGTGTATTACAAATGAGAAAATTACATCATATTTGTTTCCTCTTTGCACCTGCTTCAGAGTGAAAATTTTTACTTTAGTTTTTTTTTATATTTTTGTATGAATATATACTTTCAAGTCCACCCAATAATAGTATCATATCATGTGCGTTGTGTGTGTGTGTGTGTCTGCCTGTTCCATCTGTGACCTTGCTGTGAAACAGGAGATACTGCCCATCAGGTGTGTGCTTGAGACACATTTACACGCAAACACTCACACGCTTTCACCCACATACACACACATATGCACACACAGCGGGTGGCCACAAACAGAAGCATACAGATGCCAGGTCAGGCTGTAGGTCAGTGTTGCCTTTGTGTAACACAGCATGGGACCAACATAGATTAGCACCAGTGTGTTGAGGTAACACTTTGTTAAAGAGCTGATACAGGGGCATCGTAATTACTCATTGACCTTAACTCACGCAGACACACACATATACACTGCTACATGGTCAAATGACACACTAGTTTATGAAGTGAATACATAGGAATTTCATGATTTGGTAGATAGATAAGTACTGTGTGTGTGTGTGTGTGTGTGTGTGTGTGTGTACACTCCTGTATACTCTTTATTTTACTCTACCTCTAGTAGTAGTAGTATTATTGTGGTAGCAGTAAATACCATCATAAATCTATATCATAAATAAATCCCAAATATACTGTATGTCAAAAGCATGTTTTAGTAATGCTTTACTCCTCCTGTGAAATGTTAAATATGTGTATGTTACTCAGTTTTACCTTCAAAAGTGCACAGTTGTGGTCTGATATGTTTATCATCCTCCTGATCTAACAAGAGAGGTGAGGGTGGTGTAAGTGAGGGCAAACAGGTCTTTACAACTAAAAATAAATGTGTTTCTCCAGAGATTCCATGCTCTCTAAGTCCACTTTTGAGGAATAGTAGTAGTGGTACAGCAATGGTAACAGTGTTGCAGTATTAGTGATAATCGTAACAAGAGTGAAAACAGCACTGTCTGTGGTTTGTAATAGTATAGTACCAGTAATAGTGCTACATTGTTGTTGTTATTGGTGGATTGAAGTGTCTTCCCATTCTTTATCCCAACAGAAGAGTCTCTCAGCGTCACTCAGGCTCCCTTAGGTGTGCGGGGTAGGGGAGCGATGTCACTAAGAGAGAGAGAATTGCATTGTGGTACTCTGAGTGTGACGCTTCGCCTTCACAGACAAATCGATTAGAGACAGTTCAGCACCGTGGATGCTCCAGGCGTTTCACATAGAGAAAGAAAGAGAGACAGAGGAGGAGGGTGCGAGGGGAGGGAGGGTGCGGAAGCTGGCCCTCCCCCAGCTCATCTTAAGGGAAGAGAGCCCTGCCAAAAGCATGCAGACTGAATACATAGACATGAACAGCGATGCATTGTCTGTTGTTTTACCTCCAAATTAATTCTACTTTCACTGTGACATAACATGGTGACATGAATGTTAGGTTTGCTATGCGAAAGACATGTACAGCTCATTTATTAGAAACATATGCAGTGCTCCTCAGCATTCCAACTTTTTACCTTATCTAGTACTTTAATGTTGTAAAGACAAAATAGAACTTACCAAGTACGAGCTATGCTACAAGAAAATTAGCACATAAGTAAGTTAATTTGGACACGCTAAATAAACATAGTTTAAATAAAGACATCATATCCCTGCTCATATCATCTAACATTGTTAAGACAGTTAAAGCATCCTGAAAGTGCTGATAAAGTGCTGTAACAATGTAAAATACAAGTTATTCAGTACTCTGTCTGAGCTGTGATTATCCATAGTGTAGTGAGAAGAAATGGGAGATTTCAACTGTCTCCAAGGAATTACACTCATATAGTAATTTATTTTCTTACACAATTCAACTGGGGAAACACATTAGTTGTATAGACATAATTTCTAGGAGACAGAGTTGGCGATTTTGCAGTAAACTTTAAAGGAGTTTTTAAAAAGTCCCTTTACTAATCACACTGCATATTTAATTTCCACATTGCATTCTGGTCTGTTGAGGCCACTGCTGTCAGGTGCTGTAATTAAACATCATCTGATGCTACAACAACAGGTGGTAGAAATTCTATATATACTTATAATATTTGGTGTCATGTTTAACAATCTTGTGTAGAACAATTTTATGTTGAGCTTGTGTATGTGCGGATTTATTTAATACCAGTGCCACAATATAGATCCACACAGAACACAGTCCCCTAAAAATTATGTTTACATACATTTGTAGGAAATGTAAATACTGCATGGAGTCAAGAAAAGTCGCAGGAACTTGACATAGGAGACTGAGGTTAATATCCTGAGTCTCATGTCCGTTTAGGTTTAGGATATTAACACCTTGGTTAAGTTATAGGAAAGATTATAAATTGGTTAAGGTTAAGGTCATGCTTTTGGTTAAAAATTGAAAAAGTGAACATGTCCTGTCTAATGGTTGAAGTCAGCATTGACTTTTTCAGTATTTAATCAGGACCACCATCTTTGCTTTTGCAAATTAGTAGTATAGGCACGGAATTTTTAGGATATAGGGTTGCCTCATGATGACAGTGCTCCACATTATAGAACAAGATTAAAACTAGCGATTTATTCATGCTAGAACCTCACATGTGCATCTGTAGTATTGAATGGATTTATACGAGAAAGTTGAGGGTTTTTGTGTTTATTTTAACATTATGTCACAGACAGGTACAGCATTTGTTTTCAGTACTTTGCTTTTAATAATTACTGAAATGTAATGACTATCAGGCACATTCTCTCTAGTCATCTCTACCACACACACACACACACACATATGCATACATATACACACCTCCCCTTTGCCCCGTCTGGGCTGAAAGGTCATTGTGTGTCTGGGAAAGCCGTGGTGGGATCCCCTTAACTCATTAAAGGTCACTTGTATTCAGACCAGACACACACAGACACATATAGACACCACCTACACTTCCATGCACACATTTAAACATGTAGACAGGACACACACAGCAGACTCAAGGCCTGCTTGTTAAAATGAAAAATGTCTTGCAGTCCCGTGTGTAAATTAAAGGACAACACACTTTCAAATGAACTGGCCAACATGCTCTATAATAAGCTTGAATTCAGACAATCATGGCGGAGGATATTAGTACACGATGTTAGTATTGAAGCCAAACACAGAGGTTCTGAGGTTAGCTTGTCCTTAAACAAAGTCAGCTCATTTCAAAAAATCGTCATTGGTATGACTGAAAAACTTCTGTTGCCAAGGTGATATACAGTATATAAGGTATCAGGTATTAAACAACAGTAGAGACAGTGGCAGATGGCTTAGTAATTAAGCTGAAAAAACAAACATCAGTGTTAACAGCAATAATATGATAAACAGCTCTTCCTCTCAGTCAATTATAATTATGTGTAAATGTAGGGAGAGCTGGAGTAAGCACCAGTATATACTGGAGCTCCAAGCACTATGCCTAGGTATAATAATGTAAAATGGTTATAAAATTATGAACATGTAGTCAAAGAAACTGAGTGCAATCCTGCATTTAAGTGTGTGTGTGCGCGTGTGTGTGTGCCAGTCTGCCTCCTGTAAAGGGTTCTTGATTTAGCTGATTGTAGACCAGAGGCCAGTGCTGTGCTAGTTGATTATGATAATGGAAGAGTATGTTAACAAGAGGCTGGATCTTAAGTCAGAGAAGGGGACTGTGGTTATCCAAAAACTGACCCTGCAGTTTAGCATAACAATGGAGTCAAAGTCTTGTCTTGCTAGTCTTTCTCTCTTTCTGTCTATTCATGCTCTGTAGCTCGGAGTGAAACAGGGAAACAGTTAAAGTAATACAATATATTTTTAGATTGTTGGTCTACTTAACTTTTGAGAAGTGATGAGAGCACTGACAAGAAAATCATCCATATGACCTCAGTATGTTGCTGGTATTTCAGTTCTCCCTGCTAACACATTAGCATAAATACTGTTGTATGATACAGTCATTCGAACAATTCTCTTTCTGTCGTTCTAAAACAGGAGTTCTTTAGTGTGTATGTACTATATTTTTGTGCAAAACATTACTTAACTTTATTCATCAGTAACTTTTATGTGAACTCATATTATTTTATATTATCAGTACATCAACAGCAACTTCCAAGTATCCTTGTAAACTGATACTATTTGAAAAGAAGTTGCAATTCATATTCATTATGTGCTTTATGTACTCACACAAGTGTATCTCCTTCACTCACAGTGATTTTGAATAGATGTAGATAGAACACAGTGATGAAAAAACTGTAAATATAAAATGCTAAAGTTGAAGTTCCACAGTGTGCAAACCAGTTTTCAAAGCAATTTGAGTTTAGCTAATCTAAATCAATCTGATAATCAGATTAAATTGTCAATCAAAATATGTTGATTGTTCTGTAAATCCATTCCCAGCAACTTGTGCAGCTTGTTGTTGCTCTGATTGGTGGATCATTTGTCAGTTGACTAAAATAGCCATCAATGGCCACAAAACCAGATCTATTTACAAAACAGAGATGTGGGCAGCGATTAAGAGATTGGAGCTAAACTAATTTCAGTGTGAATTCAATTCAATTCTCCTTCAAATCAAAACACTGTGAAAGTTCTGTGATCTTTTGGACTAATATTTCATCCCTCAGCATATTTAAACCCACAAGGTTGGATGGATTCTAGCTAGTTTTTCTCAAAAATATTTCTCTGGAGTACTCAGGGAATAAGACAAACAAACTTACAATCATACTTGGCTTTCATGAGCCAAAGGGTGAAATACTTTTACCCTTTGTGTTTGAAATACAGTCATTCCAGGGTGTTTGGACAACTGACACCCTAAAGCAGAGAGGCAGTGGCCCAACTGATAATCCATCTTTTTTTTTTTTTTTTAACCTTAAATCACTGTCACACACATACATGCGTACTCACACAGACCATCGCACTCCACTGTCTGGGGATTATTCGAATAATTATGAATAATACATGAGTGTCTCCCCTCCCCCTGGCTCCCACCGCTGCCTCTTATTGGCTTTGGCACACCGCCACTCATTCACTACTGTCGGCTGGTCGGTCTGTCTGTCTATCTAGCTGTGGGACCTCAACACAAGACGCGCCTCCAACAATCAGACCTCATTTCCCTCGTAAAAAGAAGATCAGTGCAGGCCCATGACCACAGCAATCACATTAGCAAAGCCCTTTCTTATGGAAACAGGCCAAGTTTCGGGAGAAGGGTGAAATTTGGGGGAGCGTTCAATCAACAAAACAGAAAAATATTGTTGGGCTGAGTCAATATGGATTTTTCAGGGCTGCTACTTATAATAATGTTTTTGGTTTGTGGCTGCTGTCGGCCAATATTTTGTGCCAATGTCTATTTTCTTTAGAATTTAGGCTTTGATTAGGGACAGGATGGCAATGATTGCAAGGTTACAAGAAAAACATTTCTTGGAAACAGTTCTTGCTCATGATTTTAGTAAAGTTATTTGGAACACAGCTTTGAGAACTTTGAGATGCTTCCCATCTATGTCCTGACCTGTTGTGCTGATCAACCAGTCTTCACCAACATTTTTAACTCATGACTTAGCCTGTTGAAAGCATAGAAGCAGTAAACTGTGATCTATGTCCTTGATGACTATACCACTGATACCATGATCTCTCTGGTAATGCAATTGCTCAAATACATGGCAACTATGATTAGTTATGGTTAGGGGCAGGTCGTGGAATGATTCAAGTTTGGCAATTAAAACACTCCACACAACGCAGCCATCGTCTAGATCTGGTACACCTCACAGGATGAACTTTCTACATACTTACAGATTATATACGTCTTATATATACATTTTTCAAATTTGTGCAAAAAGGTAAACAAAATATTTAATATTTTGGTTTTGATTTTCATCATTTTTTTCTGATCTAAACATGAAAATTAAGAATGTCCATGTAATGAAGCAACAAATAGTCATATAGTCACTATTACTAAATGTGAGCAATAGCAGGTAGATCATTTCAGGACTAGTCTAGATTTGTAAACTATTTGGCAATATGCCATTCATTGAGCTATTGTTATTTATTTTGAACTCTTCATTTTCTGGTCATCTTTTCTAATTTGTCTTAAAGGACCAGTGTGTCAGATTTAGCGGTATCTAGAGAAACAGACTTGTCAGAAATTAAATATAATATTCATAAGTATGTTTTAATTAGTGTATAATCACCTGAAACTAGGAATTGTTGTGTTTTCATTACCTTAGAATGAGCTCTTTATATCTACATGGGAACCCATAGGGTCCTAGCTCACCATATTGCACCACCATGTTTCTACAGTAGCCCAGAACGGACAAACCAAACACTGGCTCTAGAGAGGGTCTTTCGTGTTTTTCGTGGCCACCGTAGGTTCTCCTACACGTTTGGAAGGAGAGGGTGAGGGGTATTCAGTTGGTTGCAATCTGCAACCTCACTGCTAGATGCCACTAAATCTTACACACTGGTCCTTTAACTGAGAAAAGCTAGATGGACACTCAGCTGTTTTTCTGTAGTCTGTTGTTTGTCATATTTGCATATTTTTAACTGATAGTTACACTCAAAAACAAAAGCCTAATTCTGTGAAGTTGTAGTTAATAAATGTTTGCTACACAAATGTCACCAAAAGATTATGAAAACATGGGTTCCCTCATTGTGATTTATTGCATGATCTTTTCACTGAAATGGCATTTTTACTACCTCAAGAAAGTGTAGAGCTTTGTATTTCTTAATAATAAAAAAACAACAGTATGTGTCATTTTCATTGAGCATTTTCTCTTATTTTTCATATTTTCTTTTTAAATGTACTTGAAAAGAAACCCAACTCCATGACAATACCACTTTTTGAGTGCTCAAAAAGATAGGTGCTCAAAGATTATTATTATTTTTGTCAACAAAAAGAGAGTTTTTGATTGTATGTGTGTGTCTGTGTGTGATCACCCCACCCCTGTAGCAAACAAGCAGGAGAGATGAGAGGTTAGAGAGAAAATCAATAGCTCCTCTGAGCACATTGCCTGACATAACCTTGTCAGACCCGGGCAAGGGTACACTAGAACACTAAGGACAGAAAGCAACACAGTTAATCCTAAAATGTAAATAAAACACAACATATGCATTTAAAGTGGGATTATTTGAGGGAACAATTAATCTCTCAGATCTTCCAAATGGATGCTAGAAGAGTTTATAACAAGCCATCAGAATCTTTGTTGTAAATGTTTTTTATTCGAACCTAGTGAGCTGAAAACTGTTAGTTAATGCAGCAATATTTACTATATGCTAACTTTCCCATGTTGTGCGTTGGTATCTTGCTAGCAGTTTTGCTTAATTTCTTGTGTAATTCTTTATGAATTAAAAAAAAAAGTCAAGTTCTAGTTCAGACTATATATTTTTTTATACAATTACAGTGAAAAACATGTTAAACAAATGAGAATTGTTGTTCCTGCTTCATTTGTTAGTGTGAGCATATCTCCAAAGATAAGATGACTACATTACCCATAAACCCTGTAGGCCAAAAAAGATTCATGCTTCCTTGGAAAAGGAAGTCTTTCCACCATCTGCCACTGCCAAAAACAGTACAAGCTTAAACTGTGTTAATGCTGCGCAGCAACGTCCTCCTGGTTGTGCTGTGAAACAAGCTCTCACATTTCCCCACAAATACATCTTGGTGGCACGTAATATAAAATGTGATCGGGGTTTGTGCGTGTTGTCTTGCTCTGTGTCTGAAACCTGTTCGGTCAAAGGAACCGATAAGCACTGAACTCTGATACTGATAATCGCCTGGACGTCACTGCGTTACCTCCCCCTTTCTCATCACGTCACATCGCAGTCAACTTACGCAGTGTACAGTAATATTGGTGAAGGATCTGAAGTCACACACATATGCAGGTCACTGGCTCAGACGGTGCCACATGGGGGATTTGATCCAAAATCTCCATCGAGGTGAAAGGTGAATTAGGGTCATCACACCGTGTGTGCGTGTATGATGTGCTAGTGTGTGTGTAGGTGTAGGGATAGTACAGAACAAGCCTGTAAACTTCAAGCATGCGCACCCTCAGACTATTACCACGAAGGCTTTAGAAGGCAAATCAGGTCAGCCGTGTGACCAGGGGACAGGCAACAGTCTGGTGTCTGAAACACACACACACACACACACACACCATCTTCTTCCTTTATTTTTCCATCTCTCTCTCTTTCCATCCTCCTTTATACCTACAGCACCTTCTAAGAGGACATCATTATACCGCAGGATCCATCTTCTGTGTTGACAGGACCATGTAAAATATATGGCGCTTGTCTTGGCTTAATGTATTGCTGTGGAAGCAGAGGAGACCAGGCTAATGACCACACAGCTTCATTATTTCAAATATTAATGCAATGTCCCTCCTTTGTGTCTCCTGCACATTATAGAGAAGAGCACCATCATGGCTGCCCTGTAAGAATTACAGAAATCAGACCATTTACTGTGAAGCATTTTAGCAGGTCTTTATGATGTTCAACAGACTCATGCAATCATTAAAAGAAAATTGTTGGCCTAAGTAGTAAAATTTAAATATACTGAGACTCAAAATACTGGACGCAACTTCAAAATGTTTCAAGTTTTTAACTGTAAAATGTGAACTCCTCCAGGTTGTTGAACTTCCCAGATTTCAATATCCTCATTATTAGCGTTTACTTGTTGCTTTTAGCCTTATGCTTCTTTCCTTTTCTTTTTTTTGTATAGAGCTTCTAAATAATATGGCACAACCCTGGCAGACATATTAGAGATAACTGACTCACAGTAAGTGGAGCATTTGACTGTGGTTCTTAACATCAGAAAAACTGAAATCCATTCACTGTAAAATGTAACTTGTTGTTTTAACTTAAAAATATGAGTGAAAGAGCTGCCTTAAAAATTTTCTTAATTTCAAGTGTCACAAAGAATTAAGAAAATGCACAAAGTACAATGTACAACTAAGAGGTTGACATGAGCAGTTTTTCTGACTTGGTTACTCTGTCTAAATCATATATGAGCTCAATGCGGCATTAGCTCCATGCTAACATCACTTTGCTGTATTAGCTAGCTGTATTGTTAGCTAGCTAGCTAAATGTCCTCTCATCTCCCTCTTCTCTTCATCTCTTCACTCTCAGTCTCTCTTCCTTTGTTTTCTGCCTTTCTTTTGTACTTCTACTTCATATCCTCTTGATATCACCTTTCTTTTCATTTTTTCCTCCTCCACCTTCCTCACATCTTCTTCCTCTTGTCATTCATTCATCTCCTCCATCCTCCTCCTCCTTCCTGCCATCCTCACTCCTCCTGCTTTTCTTTTCCTTGACTATTCCTCCCTTTTACACACTTGGTCCCTTCATCTTTTCCTTTCTCCTACACCTCATCACGCCTTTATCCTCCTCCTCTTCACCCTCCTTCCACTCTTCTTCTCTTCCTCCCTTCCCTTCTTCACTTCTCACTCCTCGTGACCTTCTGCCATTTTTTCTCCATTATTTACCATTATTTTCTTTTTCTCCTCATTTCCTCTCCTTCGCCAAAGAATCAACGCTCCCTTCGCTTCCACACACACATATGCACCTTTTCACACTCAAACTCAAATAAGAATATAAAACACCCACACACACATTGTCATATGCAGTCAAATACACATGTTCGCTTGCAAACACAACACACACACACACACACACACCATCCCCTCGGTGTGGTCAGGCGACTGGGGCTGACCTTTTCACCGATTCCCGTTATTAGAGAAACTGACATTCAAACCTCCCCAGCCCCCAGGACACTGAGACCACTCCTGAACCACACACACACACACACACACACACACACACACACACACACACACACACCAAGCTTTTGTGGTCCCATCATCTCACCATCTATCCCTCAAAATTCATCTAGGAGACTATCATAAATCCATCCATGGCTGCTGGTTCGATGTTACTTGATTTAATCAAGTTTATTATTGTCAGGACTGGAAAAAAGTTCCTTTTATTTTCTGTAGTTCTGATACAATCACAGATGTAGTTGAGTTTTTTGTTTTTTTTTTCTTTAAAAAGCTCTTTATTTGCAGTTTTTCATTGCATTGTCATTTTTGCTGAAAATTATCAGAGTGAAAATAAACATTTTACAAGATTTATGATCTTGTATTGTTTGAGCTTTTTAAGTGGTGAAATAACTCATCACTTTCAACTCCAAATTACTGTTACTAAAATATCAACACATGTTCACAGTGAACAATGTTCTGTGTACTTGACTTGTTGGCTGAACCATGTTTGGGCTTCAGATGAAATCCTCACCACATAGTAGACTGTCTAGTGTTTTTGTGCTTTTACAACAGCATTGTGGTGATTTTTACACTCTGTGTTAAAAAGGCAACACAAGTCAAACTCATTGGTTAGTCCTCATTCTCAAAGCCTTTTCTCTTGTAAATGTGAAACATGTGAATAAACAAATAAAGTATAAATAGAATCTCATTGTTACTTGTCCAAGTATGTTTTTCCATAGTGAGCATCCAGTGGGGTTATTATGAACAAATAACATTTTAAATACATTTTTATTTCTAATATTGTACTGTAAGTGGTGAGGGTGCTGACTTTGTGTCTGGGGCATGTACCTTAAGAGTCAGTCTTTTAGTGTTATATGATGTAGTTAGCCAACATTTCCATATTCAAGACTCTTTTACATTCTGTACACTGTTACATTTTAAACCGAGCCAGCTGGAAACATTAAAAAGTCTGTCAGAGTTTTCAGCTAGCGAGCCACAACTAATAAAATCAGCTAATGGTAGTTGTCAGCTCTCTTTGTGTAAAATCAAAGACCCATTGTTTCCAAAACCTATGAATTTGAAGTAATAAATCTGCCACCGTTATCACTGTGGAAGTCATGTATATGCCGTGCTAGAATGGAAAGCTTGACAGGCGTAGCAACAGTAACTACGGCTGGCAAGGCTTATAGAGAATGATCAATTGTGAAGCAAAGTGCTTTACATACAGTGTTTTAAAAGACACATTATCGTCATATTACAGCACGGTTCATTAGAGGAGAGTGACTTCTTTCAATATTAGTTTATTTAATCACACACCGGTCTGCACTTCACTGTGTGTCATCAAAATTAGAAATTAAAATGAATTTAAACAATATTTAAAAGGACAATGAAAAGAATAAAGAAAAAACAGTCAAATGGAAATGTATTAAAATGAAATGAACTTATAAATTCATAATAGATCATGGTAAGAAGTATTGTTAACTCCTTCAGTTTGGTAGATTAGTGTGTGTGCAGGAAGAGATCGGAGGGTCACAACTGACCTATAATTAATTACTAATTCAGCACACGTGGGAGATGTCAGGAGAGACACGTAACAAGTATCAAACTAAGGTTACTGTTATGATGGTACAGCTTGTGGTTTGCTTTTGGGAAATATTATTTAGTTTTATTTCTGATGGTGGTTGTTTCTCCTCTGCTGATTAATCACTGCAGGTGTTTTATGTGAATTACAGATATTTTCCTGATTTCTATTTTTTTTTTTTGTTTGTTTTGCTTTTAATAAATAAAAACTAGTGAAAAAGGTCTGCCTTGACATTCACATGTGTGACGCCGGACAGGCAAAAAGCATGAACACAGTGATGGAATTAAGCATGTAGCCAACACGTGTATGTATTTATTTGTCCATGACCTAACCACAAACAGTAATTGAGCATAACAATACACTCACTTAGGTCTTATTTAAAATGGGCCAAACTGATTAATGTTATTACAGTCAAATGGTGCCTAGTTTACTGGAGCTGGCCTCAACCCATTTGAAGTACACACACACACACACACCCATGAAAATAAACACAATCAACTCGGGCTGTCATCAGTCTGTTATTACTTTGTTACTGTGTTTTAATAGGCTGAATGGAAAGAAGGAAAAAAAAAGTACATTTACTTCACTTCGATTTAGATGAGGTAAAGAAAACGTTCACGTCCTGACTCTGTGTGTGTGTGTGTGTGTGTGTGTGTGTTTTAATTGTGTGCACATATCTGTCTATCGTTTGATAATCCTTAGTTAACAAGTTCTAGCATGTGGGCTCTTAGCAGCGTAATGGACTCAGATTAAAGCCATCAATCATCTCAAATCTAGTGGAGCTTGACACACACAAACAAGTCTTGGAATGACAATAATGCACAAATGCACTTGGCTGACCTTTTGTTGTTGTGTAGATGAGTTATATACTGCTAAACGTTTACAAGTGTGTCTTTGCTTACTTTGATGCAGCTGTGCGTGTGTGTGCGTGTGTGTGTGTATTTACTTTAGCAGAGAGCCTCCCAGTGGCCCTGTAGTGTCACTCAACACTCCGCTCACCTGTGGGTGTGGTTGATAACAGGTGTGTGTGCATGTGTGTGCCCTACATGTGTGATCTTGTGAGTGTACAAAGGTGCAGATGGGCCAGTAGAACAGGTCAATCATATGACCAGTGGCTCTGGGGCACAGGGTGTGTGTGTGCGTGTGTGTTAGTATTGTAGTGACAGTTTCTGGGAATACAAAGAGACATGTGGCACACAGCCAATTATGTGTGTGTGTGTGTGTGTGTGTGAGAGCATTTGGAGCTAAACCAGCCAGAGGGGATGGGACAGGTAGCATACCGTACATGTACACCTCTTCTCTCTGTATCTCTCTTATCACTTTCCCTTTTGCACTGCAAAAAATGTCCGTCTTAAACTATAGTTGTTGGACTTGTTGGTTGGATTGTGCATTTATACTGTTGCACAAACATGAGGGGGGTGAGTAGAGGCTCTAAGATTTCAAATAAACATTCCAATTTGATGATACACTTCTTAAAGGGGACACGCTTTTTGTGATTTTCTATAATGTATATACTGTTGTCATGTAGCAACTGGAAGGCAGTGGGGAACAGCTAGCCTGCTTGCCTGGCTGTTTTGTGTTATCAATCGAACTCTCAACAAGTATAATAATGAGAATAAGCATATTTCCCAAAATGGTGAACTATTCCTTTCACAGTGAAAAGATTTTGCTCATTTTTATCTATGTGGCTACTCAGTAAATGGTTTTTGTTCGTGTTTTATTGGGCTTTGTTTCACTGCATAGTAAGTGTTGTTATACCACTGCGGCATCCCACACTACTAATCATAACAAATACACAACACAACATTTGTATTTAATATGACTTTTTAAAATGTACCAGTGTGTCCAGTAAACTTTGATGTTTTATAGTGCTACATTTAGCTTTTTCTTGCCTACCATACTGGGAATCAAACCCCAAGTCTCTGTGCAACTTATACTACTTTTCTGTGTTTTAGTGTCTTTTGTGTCAGAATTGTTTCTTAACTGGAAAAAAGTAATACACCAATGTTCAAAACCATTTAGTCCTGGAACAAAAACATGTAATCTGTCAGGATGTTAATCTGTTTTAATCAGTGTGTGCTGTTGCAAGCACCCAGAGGGTGAGCATTATAATTTTTTCATCTTTATTTTCCCTGTAAAATCAATACCACAGTTATTACAGACGCAATTAACTTTTGATAGTTTGTTTGAAAAGTTTTAACGATTCTTTGATTAACAACATGCAAGCAGATGCAGCAGCTGGCCGACAGCTGTATTACCTGTAGGGCTACAGAATGTCCATCAGAAGCATGGAGGCAGGGCTTTCCTGTGTCATAATGTTGATGAAATATATATGTATACACACACACACACACACACACACACACACAAACATATATATATATAGAAAACTAACTAATTTATCATAGCAAAATCTCTCAGCTTGTTGTGTCGGTTGTCAATGTAAAAGCCTTGTGTGTTAGGAACTAGTGTCCAACTCAGAATGTCTAAATAATTTAATAAGATTGACCCTTTTTACAGTGTTCTTCGCTCTCTCTTTCCACTCTCTCTCTCTTTCTTTCTCTCTTCTGTGACCCAGAAAGAGAAAAAGCCACCTCATCAGGTTCACCCTCCACCTGTAAGTCAAAAATAGAGCTTGTTGAAAAGACAAATATTCACAAGGCTTAAGAGGAAAAAAAGAAAGTAAGGATACACTACTTTAACAGTACTCTAGCCAAGACTTAAAACTAACTTTAGTCAACCGGCCATTGGGGTCAGTGGATTTAGAGTTTCACAAGACAGTTTGACCTCATTTCTCAGCAGCGTAAGCAGTTTGAAGGATAGAAAATACCGATGACAACAACTTGACTGTCTGACCTGTTCATGGCTGCTAAAGCAGAAATCTTACAGGACCTGTCTGATTTCAGATAGTTGAAGAGTTTAACCAACATCAAAAAGTGTAAATCCAGATTAGCCCTACTGATAAATCAACATGTTACCTGTGCTTGACTTATAGGTTAATTTCAGACATGTTTAGACTTCAGAAGAAATCCTCACCACATTCTGCTAAGGATTGCAAATTCTGGTTACTGGCTACTGGTGAGTCAAACCTGTTAGCCGCAGGCCAGGGTAACAGCTTGCTCTCATGAGGGACAATCAGGAACATCCTCACGTCAAACTCACAACACACAGGGCCTGACTGTCATGTTGCGGGCAGGGTTTGTGTGAGGGTTTTAACTTTTACAGCAGAATAGGCGTCAAACATATGTTATCATAATGATGATACAGCTGGTGGCCTTGCTTCTGGTGATTAAACGCCAGAGGTCAAGGTGTACCAATGTTTGTGATTTACAACTATAAATGATTATAGTGGTTTCTGTTATTATTTTGCTTTTAGTGAAAATAATGAGAAATGGTGAATGGTGAAAAATAAATACCATCTGCGACAGTTTTTGACTTGTGGCCCTTTAAAATGAATGAATGTCTACTTGTCACCCATCATTAGAGGTCATGGCCTTAGTGGGGACATGAGTTGTGAGCAGTTTAACCAAACATTGATTTTCTCTCTTAAATGTATCTGATTTGATGCAGGTTAAAAAAAAAGTAAAAGATTCGAGAAAAGTGTGAAAAAAATCATCCTGTGACACCCCTAGGTTGAAACCACTGACATAGGGTAATAGCTTTTAAAAAAAAACTAAGAATTAATGGTTATTTTTAATGTTTGGTAACTGCTCACATACAGCAACTCTTCTTCAAATTTAACAATTGCTTAAAAGGACACAAATGTAGTGATTCCACCCTGAATTCCTACTGAACAACTCAGTCAAACAGCCTTTCAGCCATCATGGGACACTAAAACTTGTAAAGCCAGACAAATAAAATTCTTTCAGATGAAACAGCAGCTCCTGGAGGCAGGGTGAGGCTGGTTTCACCAACTCCCCTTGAAGCTTCTGAGAAAACAAATTCCAAATCAATATGAGTCTTTTGTGTGTGACTGTGTTTGTGTGAGGCATTCACACATATCCGTATGATCACACGGCATTCAGCAGACATCAAAACTTAGACCTGGGTGAGGGAGCGAAGGCGGGGCTGTAGTGTTGTCTGTGTCCGCCGTGACTCTGAACTAGACACAACATACAAAACACACCCCCACTTTACCGTACACACACACACACACACACACACACACGTTTAGTCTTCCCCTCACAGCGAGCAACAAAGGTGTGCAGTCATGTGAAACCCAACCCTCAAACCTGCAGGTTGACCTTTGACCTGTCACAGACACACATATGAGCACAGGAGGAGAAGGAGTGGAAGAGATTAAAAGAGAGGATGAAAGAGTAATGTGTGAGTGTGTGTGTGTGTGTGAGTGTGTGTGTATGTGTGTGTGTGTGTGTGTGTAGTAACAGGCTTGAAGACATGCAGGAGGGTCACAGGAACACATACAGATTGGTTCCAGACATAACAACCTAACACACAATGTCCCCTCACCCACATGTGTGTGTGTTTCTATTACTTTTTCCCATACGCACACACATTAGTACATCTTGAGTTTATGCAGTGTCCCATCTCTCTCTCTCTTTCTCCCTCTCTCTCTCTCTCTCTCCCTCTCTCCCTCTCTCTCTCTCTCTTTCTCACTTTTCCAGCAAAGGTGACCCAACCCCCTCATCTGTGTAGCTGCAATTAACCTCCATAACCCTAATGTGTGTGTGTGTGTGTGTGTGTGTGTGTGTGTGTGTGTGTGTGTGTGTGTGTCCATCCGTGTGTGTGTCCGTGTGCGTGTCCTGAACTCAGTTACACAAGTCAGGCATGAGTCTCCAGGGCATGTTGTCACACACACAAACACACACACACACACACACACACAGACATGCATGCGCACACATACACACTCACACACCCACACATACCCTCACACATGCGCACTGATAATCCATGTCTTTCCTGGACATCCTTTTATCCAGCTCAGGCCCCAGGGATTTTCCGTTAGCCCAGCCAGGCCATGAGGCCTCTTTCTGGGGTCAGAGATCAGAGAGAGGCCCTTCATGACCCTGGAGGATCCAAGCACGATATAGCCCTTACAGCCGTCTGCCGTCGCTGCGCTATGAGGTCAGGGGGTCAGAGCAGAGTCAGGTAGGATGATATAACACAGAACATCATCTCATACAGTCCAGACAGTGAGATTCATCCACAGTGTACAATAGACAGGCTATCAGGCTATAGTTAGTGTTTAATGGCCTGGTTGTTTTACCATGTTACAACAATGAAACCAGACAAAATGACCAAGAGATGACACTGTCCTTGAAGTGGCACTCATAAGGTATTAAAAGGCATCATAAACTGTTTATAAGCACAGTGTAGTTGCCGACTAATTGTTATAACTGAAGCTGGAGGTAATAAAGACAATGTGCAAATGATTTAGGATGTAAATCAATTTATGGGACAACTGTAAAAAGTTAATGACAGGATGCTGCAATTAATGTGTCTTTGTGACATTTTACATGTGATTACATTGTACTTTTTTTAAAATCTGTGCTTCGAACGGTTCCCTTAAAACAGCATGTAAAACCTTTAGTTAATTAAATGTCCCTTTATTAAAACAGGCCTGGGAATTGTCCAATTAATATCATGTTTTGAGTACAAATATGTAAATAATTGTTAAAAAAAAAAATCTATTAAAAACATCTCATACAGAGCATGCACATTTGACACATGTTGCTCTGCTCCCTCGCTGACCCTCCCCCATCCCCCTATTCATTCATTCTTTCATTCATTCACTTTGACAATGATTTTGAACTTCAGACTGAGTTTGGGGTGGAGTGAAAGAATGAGGGAATGAAAGGGGAAGAAAAGGGAAGGAGGGGGCTTTCTTTCTTCCTCTAAGCCTACTCTCTGACCTTATGACCCCACACAGGGCCAGACAGCCCTCTTTTCCCCCTGCTTCCTCAACCCCTCACATTCTTAGTTACAAAATCCTTCACATATTCTGGTTTGAAGACATGAACGGGGCAAGGTTGGATGGGGGGACAAGGGAAACAGACTTGGACATGATTCGCCACACCTGCCATTGCTGTTTGATTTGTCTTTCTGCACCTTGCATTCCAGCACTGATGGTCTATCAATAGACTTTGGCCTCTTATGCCTCAGCTTAGCTGTGTATGAGCATGTGCGTGGGGTGAGGGTTGTATAACTACTACTCTTAAGACCGATTCAAATACTGCTGGTTATAGTGACAATATAATCATCAATGTGAGAGCAGATTTGAAGAATTGTAAAATATTTCCTCAATAAAAATAAAATTTTGTAAATTATTTTCACTACTAGAAAGAAGCTGTAGGGGCTTGAGTCATGGCAAAAAAGACAGTCGAGACATAAACATTAACCCACCTGTTGTTCTCGGGTCAATTTTGACCCGGGAGGACAACAGGTGTCATTATGTGCTGTCATCAAAAAAATTGAAATGGTTTTAAAGCAGTATCCTGACTAAACTTTTACATATACCAGTCTGCCATAATCCATCAACATATTTTCCTCTGATCTCAACTATAGTTAAAATAATTCATAATTTCTTAGTCAAGATACTGTTTTGAAACTATTTCAGTATTTTTGATGACAGCACATAATGACACCTAGGGTCAATTTTGACCCTGGAGGACAACAGGAGGGCTAAGAAAGTGATTTTGAGGCTCAAAACAAGATTAAATAACTTCTTAACACAGACATGTTTTGCTGTGTGGTCTTTGTCTAGTCTAAACAGATCGTGTGGTTACACCATGACATAACATCTGCAAGGTCAGATAAAAAATGTAGAAATAAACATATGAACTCTGACCTTTTACCTCCTGACATCTCAGTCACAACTTCGGCTTGTAACCTACACCCACTGAAAACACACAGTGCAACTCATAATGTTTTTATAGGATTAGCAGTAACAGCCTGAATCAGTGAAATCCCTGCTGTCAATGTTTTAACAGCAGAGCTTACCTGCTATTGTTTTGTGACAGAGGTACATGACGTAAGCTTAAGATGTTCCTCATACCTGTGGCCTGGTTTTGTTTGTCAGTCGATTTATGACAATCTATTTTGGAATTCAGCACGTTCCCGACACATTTCTGCACAGAGTATGGTTCCCACAGCATTGTGTGTGAACTAAAACCTTCTCTTACTTATCTGGTTTTTCAGCCAAAGATCAAAACATGCTGTAACTTTCATCCTGTGAAGTGAGCACTAATGCATCTGATCAGGGGTTTGATGTGGTTCTATCAGTGTTGGCTACTGCAGTTGATTGACTATATTTATCACACATAAAATGGTATTATAAGGTTTTGTGATTTATTACAGCTTGGATCTTATTTTTGTAGTTTTGTCTATAACATTGTACTCTAATTAACTTGCAATAAGCCCCCTCTGGGAAGCAGAAACAAGCTATGAAGGCAACACTGACATGTTATAAAGATGATCTGGTAAACTTGTTAGCAAGTAGTTTCCAATTTACACATCCAGTAGACATAGAGCAACATTAGCATTCATTTGGATCACTGTTTCTGGTCACCTGATATATGTAAGTCCAATATTCACTCACTTTTAGCTCTGTTTCTTGGCTCCACCAGCTACTGAAGAAAAGTTTTTCATTGTTTAGCCGCTAAATGCTCCACTAGTTTTACCAACTAGTCTCTGTCTGTTGTGTGTAGGTAGCATACAGTGACTTCTTCTCTGAAAATGGATGCCTTCTGCAGCCAAAAACATTGCATGCTGTAAAATCAAAACAATGAGCTGAAAGGCAATAAAAAAAACTCTGTAGAGCCGTGCAGAGTCTGGTGAAAATCTTTTGTGGTTTCATCACTACAAGTGTGTGATCCATTGTTAATAAACAGATATTGAAATATAGCCACTTCAACTGCTGAGATCTGGGAATGCAGTGACATTGCTAAATGGAGGAATAAACTAAGAATAGTCACAACTCCAAGTTCAGCCAGACTTATTTGGAGGAGAAAATGAGGGTGAACAGTTAAATTACCCAAACTGTCCGTTGCAAACATTGATCACCAGTTTCCTGGTTTAGTTTTGACCTTCTGGGTTATGTTGTAGTTGTGTTGTGCATCAACACAGGTTTTCTGGGGTTTTTTTTAGGAATCATTATCAACATTTTCAGGTTTAGCTTAAAATAAAATGTTCCTAGAGCTCACCAATTACTTTTGGTTTACTACAGTCATCTTTTTGCTAGCCAACTAGCTGTTAGAAGTATAAGTATGTAGAACATATTCAAATGAATCAAATGTTTTCGCCACCTTGCACTGACACCAGGTCATACAGTTCATTCTCACCTCTAATGGCAGCACAGAGTTTTTTTCTGCTGATCTTCAGACAGTCAGCTTCTTAAGCTTAAACACCTACACAGGGACATTAAGTGTGCTGTGGTCAGAGGTAGTCAATGTCTGTGCCATTATTCCTTTACTGACTTTGATTGCAGTTTTTTACATGCCAGACTGGCCTTGTGGCCATTATATGTGCTAAGTAATGTTCAGTGATTGATTGCATTTACTTTGCAGCCAGTTCCTATAGACCGCAGTGGTCAGCGTGTATTAAACCGTTCGATATGTATAGAAGTAGCTATTCCTCTGTATGGCAGGCAGCGGCTGGCCAAGACAAAATGCATTTCTGTGGCATAGCACACTATGTACACATCAGATACCAAAGCACACTCAGAAGGAAGAAAGACAGACAAAACACACACACACACGCACACGCAAACATACACATACATTCCTTTTTGCTATCTAGATTCTATTGGAACAGTGTTTCGCCAAGGCCATACAGTGACAAAAGCAGTGTGAAAACATGCTTTCTAAAGTCTTTGGAGAATCTCTTATTGTTAAAACCCTGCAGGCCAAAAACAAATCCATGGGAGTTTATGGGGGGCTGCAGGTCATGGTTGTATAGATTTTATAACGGTGACAAATGCATTATGCTTTTCACATAAACCAGCACAGGAGAGCCCCAGTAAAGCAGAAAAGGCCTGAATGCTTCACGGGTTTATAACACAATGAATTTATCACAGAAAGAGAGAGAGGGAGAGGGGAAAGAAAGAGGGAGAGAGAGAGAGAGAGGAAGTGAAAAGAATATGATGCTGATTTGTTTTATTTGCACAGGCAGTGCTGCTGGTGGCTAGTCGCATTGTTTAACAGGGAGTAAAAAGGAAACTGCTGCCACTTGTGGGAATCTGAGGTGGGAAATAAAGTCTTACAGTACTCTCATGTCCAACACACTGAGTCTCTAACATACTGAATCTCCTCAAAGCCATGTGAGTCTCCGGGCTTCCTGGTAGCTTGCCAGACTACAATAGCAAAATCATTGTTTTGAATGGGAGTGATGCATGTTCTTTTGTAGCCTTTATTTGTGGATGTAAATATAGGCAATTTCTGTGCTTTTTTCGGTGCCGTCTTGCTTTACATTCATACAGTGCAACACATTCACACCTGGTAGTCGCCCAGTACAACCAAAATCTCACACTGCACTCCTCTGCATCGGTTGGGGTTCACTGCCTTGGTCAAGGGCACTTCAGCAGTAGCTGATGAGGGAGAAGAAAATGTTCCACCCTCTAAGTCTCTAGAAACCTTTCCTAACTTTTCTCTCTGTACTAACAAAGTAAAAGTGACCCTAAGGAAGAATGCATGGCATCCTTTATAAGAAACAAAAACCAGTTTGTTATACTTTGAGTGTGTTCATCAAAGGTATTTACTTTGAAGTGAGAGCAGAAAAGCCTTCAAAATTGAGTTGTACAACGAGTCGACCTTAGCATTCTAACCTTTGACCTGCCACTGAAAATGGCAGCAGTGTACGAACAGATAGCAAGTTGTGGATTGTGCTTTTTTGTCCATGTGCATGCCCAGTGAATGCAGAGTACATTATGTGTTCACTTTTGCACCTTCTGCTATTAGTCACTTGCTGAAATCTAACATAGCTCTAGATTGTGCAGTTCACACTAAAGCAATAATTTCTCATTTACAGTTTTTGGCTGATAGTGAAATAACTGAATTTCCTTTTTCAATGATTAGCATCCTCCCACTGAATTCCATTCATAGTTTTGAATCTTATATTTTAAGGATTTGCTTCAATTGAATATATTTACATTATGCTAGCAGGTGTATAGATGCTTTCTGAGGAGAAATAAGTGTGTGTTTGAGCTGATCAGACGGGTGTGGTGGTTGGAGGACATAGTACTGATGGATCCTGACAGATTTATGAGGCTTTGTGACTACTGAGCAAACAGAAGGACATAATGATATTTACTCAAGTACATTCTGTGAGAGGAGGAGCATATATGTATACGCATGCATATACTGTACGCACGCATGCACGCGCGTGTGTGTGTCTGTGTCTGTTTGTGACTGGGGGTGAAAGGAACATAACAGCTTTTATCAGTAGCAGATACTGTACAGCACTTTGAGGAGTGACATGCATAGTACACATGTGTGCTTTGAGATAGTATGCAAACTAGGTGAGAATGGTCTGATGCACATACATAAACACACACACACACACACACACACACACACACACACACCTACACCTACACAGGCATGTACTTGTACAGCATGTACAGCTGGACCTGTTCGACCAACAGGTAGGATAACACAGCAGACACGCAAGTGTCAGGAGTTTTTAGAAGTTTTGATTCATTTGCATATCCACCTGCTCAGTCCTCTCATGCCTGTCAGATAAGACAATGACATCCCTCTCTCTCTCTCACACACACACACACAGATGTCATGAAGTACATAGAGTACAGGGCCAAAGGCTAGGTTGAGGTTGGGGGCGGAGGACTGAGTTCACTGGGTTCAAGCAACAGTACGAGACACAGAGACCTCATTAGAGAAAGCATGTTTTAGGAAAACGCCCAGCACAGGTCACGCTGACACCCATAACACACACATTAACACATACTTAAAGGGGGTGACCTTTGTGCTCTGAACTACATGTATGTACATGCTGACTTGTGGAAATAACAAAAACTATTCAATAGTCAACTCTCCGTTTGAAGTGAGTTACAAGCAATGAATATTTTCATAGACACGTGTAAAAGATAGAACATAATATTTATAATATGGGGGAGACGGCATTTGCAGGTAGAAAATATCAAGGGGTTGGGGTGGGGGGCACACACATACTCACACACAAACACTTGAGATAACTTGACACACACAGTGGAGATAAGCGACAAGTTCCATTATACTTTCATTTTTTTTATTAATTGTTTTTCGATAAAGGGACAAAATGGGTGTGTGAACAGGATTATGCAGACATCTGCCAGAAAACACAGACAGTGGTTTTCCCAATACAACTGAACAGGGACCCCAAACAAGTACAACAGAAATTAAAGAGCTAGGTTTGTCCAATGACCATTGGCCACATTACAAAAGAAAAAAAAATCAAAATTATATTATAACCAAAAATATAAAATAAAATAAAAAGAAACCAAAAATAAGGATCCATTCCATGTCTCTGTTTTGAACAGATCATATAGGTAATAATAAATAGTAACTCCCATAGTAAAAGATAAAGTTCAAGTTCAAGTTACAACAAACAGCTCTCAGAACAGGAATAGAAAAGGCTGATAACAAAATATTCCGCATTGCCATTTACAAAAAAGTCTCAACTCAAGCAGGCTTCTCCACGTCCCCCGGGTCATTTTTAAATATGCTTTGCATATGAAAGTATACCCAATCTAAATATAAAGCACCATTTAGTATTTGGCAATGAAAAAAAAACTGCAAAACATTTAATTTCTTTTTAAATGTATTTATTTTGACGCTTTTTTCGTAATCCATGTACTGCATATGAAGTTTTTTTTCTTTTTTTTTCCTCTCTTCTTGATGTTGGAATGTAGTCAGGTGGGAGGGGTGAGAGAGACAGAAGCACACAACAGAACAGGCCGACGTCAGCTTGCATTACTGCATACAAGAATGGCAGCAGGAGGGGGGGAGGGAGGTCCGAACCAAAAACCAAAGAAGATATGTACAACCACCTCTGTGGACAGGAAACAGAGCGGCGGCCATCTGATGGCCCGCGACGCCTCCCAATGCCACATACTTTAGCTGCTTTTTTATGGGGTTTTTCCTTTTATTTCTTTAAACATACAAATAATTCGCACTATATTATCCTGCCAAATTAAAAAAATATACCGTGGCAGCTTGGGATTTTTTTTCCACTACCAAAAAAAGGTATGGTAAATACCTTTAGAGAGAACAAGCAACAGTTAAAAATACGAGCCTCAATATAAATACTATAGTGCCTACTCTAAGTGAACATTGAATTCAAATACAATTCTAGAAATACAGAAAAAGTAGACCATAAATGTGTTTAAGCATAGGAATCGACATGAGTGTGCATTTTCCTATATTTTAAGTTCTTTATTATATATTCATATATAATCTTAATCCTTTCCCCAATGCAAATTGTATTTCAACCTGAAGAGCTGTGAAGAGCCAAGGCAAAATAAAAGACAAAACCATCACAGATTTTTTTTTTGTTTGCTTTTTTCTTCTTTTTTTATCATTTCATATATACTGTGATCGGAGTCTTGAACACCACCAAGACGCTGAGGAAAAGAGAAACGACAACAAAACTTAACAGTTTCCCTTAAAAGATAGTGAAGTGTTATTTGCAAAAACGTTTATTTTCATATCTATAATTAAAGGAAGATTAATACAAAAACAGATTCTCGCAGTGTGAGCAACAAGATTTGAGTGTCTGTCGTCCTGCTGGCAAGGTCTATAGATTGCCCAGGTGTAGATGACGACAATGATACAATACAGCTCCTTAAAAACCATGTGGATGTTTGGCGCTGCTGTGGCCAATGGGACCAGCATCCATATTGTGACCATGTAGGAGCGCTGGTTATTTATGTAAATCACATCAAACCTTTTAATTTACAGACCTTGCCAACAGGGTGAATTTTCAGCCCAGGCTAAGCACTGGGGTTTCTAGGGGTAACAAATTGACAAATGGTCAAAGGTAAAATGGCAAGGGTACAGAGGTCAAGGGTCATGAGGCTGGAGTTGCTGGCAACAGATTATGTGTCTCATCTTTTACTGCTTTTTAACAATGGGACCCTCGTCATCTGACAGCATTTCAATGGTTTCCCCTTCAGCGTAAACTTGTAAACTGGGAAAATTGAAACAGTGCACTTCATGTCCTATAAATGACAATCTAGCTTTTAGACTCAACCCAGGTACCAACATTGCATCAGTGTGGGACAATGCAAGAGAGATGTCGGTACTTACTCTCAGGCAGAGTGACAAGTGCTATACTATGAAAAGCTTGAATGAAACTCAAGAAGGAAAAAAAACCTCTCCTTTTGGGTTAAAAAGCAACAGCAAACAAAAAATGTGCCCTGCATTAGCCTATGCTGATACTGATTAAAATGATCGCATTTCACTCTTTTCAAGAGCCCTGGAGTACAGATATATATTTTTGCAATTCTTTCTTTTTGCTGCAATTCATAGTTAATGGCCCAGTTTTGATACTAGAATATGTAAAGTGAAAGAGATTGCCTCTGATCCCCATAACATGTACGTAGCTTCCAGTTCTGTGTAACTTCCAGCTTGTAGTTATTTCAATGCTCTCAAATAAAGTTAGCCTCATTTGGAGCTCATATATTACTTTA
The DNA here is from genome assembly GCF_963924715.1 of Thunnus thynnus. Classification (NCBI taxonomy): domain Eukaryota; kingdom Metazoa; phylum Chordata; class Actinopteri; order Scombriformes; family Scombridae; genus Thunnus; species Thunnus thynnus. The sequence goes on from NC_089530.1 coordinate 4,517,658, forward strand.
TGCATTGTTCCACACACTGACATATTGAAGCAGCGTTGTAGGTTTGTGCTAACGCAGATACATGACACTTCTCAGCCATGTGCCGTATCCCTCAAGTTCAGGATTGTACATTACAGATTACCTTTATCTCAAAAGTACCTCCTTACCGGAAACAAAACTACAAATAATTCAGATATACACAATACTGCTTGTACCATGCTTGCCATGAAATCCACATATTAAAGATAGCCTATTGAACATGTAATAGGTAGTTAAATGGTCTTTCTGATCTTTCACATGAGTTGTCACAGTCCATTTGAGCAGTCAGGTGCTTGATGCAAGGACCTTTCCTGGGTGGCTTAAACCTTCTAGCTTTATCTAGTGTGACCCCAAACTTATACCAGATAAGATTATGGCCAATGCAGTGTTGAGATATCAAAGGCACTCTTTCTTATTCTACCAAATGATAGTACAAATTGAATTCCTAGCACACCCTTGTCTTTTTGAAAGAAATTTGAAGGCCGTCATTACTTTCAGTTTAGTCATCAAGCCAATGCATGATTTTCTTTTCTTTTTTTTTTTTTAACCCTGTGTGAACATGGCGTCTTTTAGAAAGATCAGGATAAGTGCATTTCCAGGGTTGTCAGAAGAGGGTCAAGTCAAAGACTGTTCATTTTCCATGTTACAACACAAAACTGTACATGATATGTGTCACAGAATGTATGCAGCATGGATGTATCTTTCTTGTCTTTTCTCTTTTTGAAGAATAAAAAGAAAAAACAGAACAAGAGAAAAACAGCAACACATTACTCAACAACTAACCAACCAGGGACAAGTTCTTTTCTTTTTTTTGATTAGCAAAAACATACTATGCATGCTGACTAATTCTTAAAAATGGAAAAGGAAAACTCAAAAAAGAAAATAGTACACAACATGTAAATTATTGCACAAGAGAAAGGCTCGAAGTTTTGCGTCAATGCAAGAGTATTGCCCCGATACAGATCATGCATTCAATGGGTAATGGAAACGGGGTGTGCTGGTGCAGAGCACATGGTCTTAAGCTTCCACCAGATTGGCGAAAGTGGAGTGTTGGGGTTGGGGCAAATCTACAAGGGGCTGGGAATAAACAGGGGACTAATGGCGGACATAGCTGCGGGGAAAAGGTCCCATAGTTCGGCCTTCTACTCTGACTTTATTTCGGTACTCAAAGGACGGTCACTGTGCCATTTTTTCATGTGTTTCTCCAAGGTGCTGTAGACACTGAAGGGCATCTGACAAATTTCACACTTGTACACGTCTTTGCCCACCTGACCGTGGGTCTTCATGTGGCGAGTAAGTTTGGAGCTCTGAGCACAAGCATAATTGCACAGCTCACACTTGTATGGTCTCTCCCCTGTGTGGCTGCGCCGGTGCACTGTCAGGTTACTGCAGTTCTTGAACACCTTGCCACAATACTCACAAGTATCACTCCTGCGGCCATCCTTGGAGTTGGGCCGCCCAGGGCCCCCAAGGTGTGGTGTGCTGCCGCCACTTCCTGTTCCACTGCGGCCCGACATCCCCCCGTCCAGTTCCCCCGGTGGGGTCGAGAAACGCAGACTGCCGTTCTCTGAAGAATGCTCAGACGAAGAGGCGAAGGGCGATTGTCTGGAATCCCCAAAGTTCAGAAAAGGGTCCTTGAGTTGTCGGGAGGCGGCATAGCCAGCCAGCCACTGGGAGTAGACGTTCTCCGTATTAGGGATTGTGGGAGTGGGCACGTCAAATTCCTTTTCCAGCTTGATGCGTTTGGAGAAAGGACTAAGTGGACTGGGGCTACCCAGAAGTAGTTTCTTAGAGAGGCCGACAGAGGCAGATTCATTAGGGGATGCTCCCCGCCCGTTGACTGTCGAGACAGAGCCCTCCTCTCCACGATCTGTTTCCAGCACTGAGTCCCCATCACACATCTCGCGATTGTGGTGATGGTCTCGGTTGAGGTGATGGTGCAAGTGGTTCTCCTGGGCCATTGCATTCCGTTTGTGCGCGTTGAGGGCTTCACTGAAGTGCTGCATGCTAGCGGCCAGACCCATCCCCTGCATCACCTCAGGCAGTGAACGGGGGATGGGCCCTTCATCAGCCACTCCTCCCAATCGACTTCCGATACCTCCGTTGTTTTCATGCTGACGTGCTGCTTCAAGGTTCAAGCCAAAGTGGTAGCTGCTGTTGTTTCTTCTGGCTGCCCTCTCTCCATTCTGCTCTTCCTCCTCCTCTCCCTCTTCTTCCTCCTCCTCCTCCTCTTCTTCCTCCTCCTCTTCCTCTTCCTCTTCCTCCTCTTCCTCCTCCTCCTCTTCCCCATTCTCACGTAGCATGCGGTTGTTCACACTTTTCAGCTTGGCCACCACTGACTTCAGAGCATTGCTTGCGCTGCCCAAGGGCTCACTGGTGCCAGGCTCTGGAGAGGAGGCTGTTGAGAGTCCATCTTCTGACTTGCCTGTGTTTGGCGAGGAGGATTTGTGCATGTGTGTCTTCATGTGGCGCTTCAGTTTACTAGCCTGTGTACAGGCATGATCACATAGGTGACATTTGTACGGCTTCTCTCCTGTGTGGCTGCGCCGGTGCACTATTAGATTACTCTGAAACTTGAAAGCCTTGCCACAAAACTCACAACACTTTGATTTCAGGGGGGTGGTTGAGGAGGGTGTTGCCCCTGCAGAGGGGAGAGGGGTAGTAGGAGTGGTTTGAGAGCCCACAGGTGACTGCATGGAGCCTGGAAGAGGGGGTGGGGTAGCAAGGTATGGAGGCTTGCTGCCCCCTGCACCTCCTGTGCCTCCGCTTCCTCCTCCTGTCTGGAATGGCTGGAGCAAGCGCTGCATGGGGCTGGGCCGGCTGGGGGATAGCGGGGGAGTGGACCCTGAGGTGTTGCCCGCCAGCTCCCGTAGCCGCCGTGAGAAGTCCATTGTAGGAGGGGGGTCCAGGGGCAGAGGAGGATTGAGGCGCAGCACCCTGTCAAAGGCACTCGGGTGGTGGGCTGCCAGCGCCAGCTCCTCTGGGCTCAGGTGGTGGGGGTCCAGGTGGTTCCTTGGAGGGGGGCTGAATAGGGGTGGCGTGGGAGGGAAACGCTGATGATGTCCCCCACCAACAGCGCCAACAACGCCAAGTCCACCCCCTGCTCCGACGCTGTCCCTTCCACCTGAGCCCGAGCCAGGGATGCGGAGGAGGTTGAAGGGGCTTGCATCGGGAGGCAGATGGAGGCCGTGAAGGGGAGGCTGAGAAGGGCAGTCTGCACCTCCACCCAGGGAGGAAGGCCCACCCATGCGTGGGGTGAGAGGGCTGCCATGTTCACTTTCTAGGTAGATACGAAAGCCATGGGTGTTCTGGGCATGCTGCAGCAAGAACCAGGCACTGCCGTACGACTGCTTACATGTAGTGCAGGTATAGGTTGTTGGCTCCTCCTTACCTGTAAGACACAGAAGAATGAATTGAGTTAGATGGTATTATAACTGATATGTCCAGTTAAACATCATCCAGATTATGTTATACATGACTGTATGAATCATCCAATAATAGAGCATATTTAATTGTAAAGACTGATTTAATCTAAACATTACTATTTTCAATAAAAGAAAAAAGGATTTTCAAGTGTTTCAAATTCATTTGGAAACATTAATACAGTCATTGTACATAAACAGTACTGTGTACAGAATGAAATTCATGAAGGACAACTCTGTTCAACTTGGCTGAACCAATCTTTTATTTGAACCTAAGGCCTAACTGTTACAGCTTTTAAGAGTGGTCGGCACATGGTGTTGAGGGCTTTGCAAATACAACAGTAGCTCTTATTGAGGTCATGCCCCACATGAGTAGCATGTGAGAAGTAGTGTGTGTGTGTGTGTGTGTGTGTGTGTGTGTGTGTGCATTTGTTCTTCTCCCAGACTGCTCTGGGACATAATTTCTCCCTTTAGACTGACTGTGAGTCCTCCATTGTCAGCAAGAGAACAAAGAAACAGGGCTATCCCGGCGGACTACCACTTCCCACTGATCTGCCAAAACAGAGGTTTGCTGACAAACACACATACACACACAGGGGCACACAGGAGAGGCAACTGGGGGAAAAAATCCTTTAGACCTTTAAATTAGTGCTTCCTTATTTCTGTAGCAACGGTATAATTACTTTTAAAAATATATATCTGATCTGAACTCTGACAAAATCTCTAGATTTAACTCAATCGGTAAAATAGTCAGGAATGAACAACAATAGCAACAAAATAATCAAAAGAAGGATTAAAAAGAAGAATACTCATATTTAGTAATGTTTCTTAACATCATATGTCTGATCCATAGAAGTATACACGCTGAATTCTAGATTCACATTTTCTTATGTCCTTTTCATTCTCCCACCGATGCTGATCAACCCACAGACAAATGCACAAACACAGACTCACACAGACGGTACAGAACACGCCGGCTGCCTGAAGAAAGTAAAACAGTAGGAAAGTAAAAACATTTAGGCTCCAACTGGTGAGGAAAAACAACCTCTTCAGTCCACCTCAAAGCTTCTTCTCTCAGTGAGTCACTTTGAGATGGCGACAAGAGGAACATTTAAAACAATAATTGCCTTTGAATGGCCTCGGCAATGATGGCCTGTGGTGGGACCCGCAATGCATGTGTAATCTCATTAGGGGACCAAACGGATGGCCATCAGCTCGTTTACAAGATTAGATGACAAACAAACCCCCATCGCTGCCATTCAGAGCCTTCTATTTAGCACAGTGCAATGTGGGTGCAAGCAGAGATACACATTCATACACTAACACATAAATGGATATCTACAATTAAACATACTAGAAAACAAACAGTATAGACATTCACGTCACATTTCAGGCATTTAGCTATATATACTATACTAGGGTCAAAGGTTAAGACCTACAAAAAGGTAAGAGTTGAGAAAAGTATGTGCAACCTGCTGAGAAAGAATTTTAACAGAGCCTGAATGAAGAAGTTATTGCACATAAACCTTAAACTCTACAGCATAAAAACTACCAGGAGAGCTGAAATACTGACAAAATGCCCTGACACCATAGAAATAAATTCATGTACCTTTGACTGACACCAAATGTGATAATGTTTCCTTTAACCAAAATTAATGAAGTTTGTAGCAAATGTGTAAAACCTTTAACTCTAACCTTTCAAATTCTGGTTAAGGCTGATATGTCCAAATCCACATTTTATGTGTGGCTAGAAATACAGTTATTTATGGAAAAACAACCATGACAATTATATCAGCATCCAAAAATGTCAAAAGTTACGAAACATAATAGATTGAAACATGCTGTGATATTGCAATATCGCAAAAGCAGAATAAATAAATAAATAGGTGTCATTTGAGGGGTCATAATATTGATGCTAATTATCTTAGATGATTTTTTTGGATAAAAAGCTATTTTGCTGTAATGTGTCATGAACAATAAATTAGAAAACATCCCATTAATATGTAAACAGGTATGGTGGGTTGTAAAAAAAATACCCAAAGAATTGGGATGTATTACCTGCTAATTACTGGCAGAACGAATGACAAATTAACAGTGATACTAAAAGGATGTCACGGTTTACATGAAAGCTTTTATATATCACCACACAGCAATTTACTTCTAATAGCCAGAAAGAGAGTCAGGTTGTAGTGAAAAAAAACTGTTTCAACACATGTCTGCAAAGGGGAAATATGTGGATGTGTTTGTGAATGTGTCTTTGTATGGCTGAAAGAGATGTAATTTCTCTAATGCTGAGGGATTTCTAAACATACATAAACAAATTAGTGTTAGAGTTAAGGTTCTATTTACAGGGATGATACTGAACATTGAAAAACCAGCACGTCTTCGTAAACGTGAATGTGTTTAAGTGTGTAGACAGTGGTCCTGTCTGTCTGTGCGGTTCAGTGTTTGGCGAAAGATGTCTCTGTCTCACTACCTCTCTTTCCGCACACACAAACACACACTTATCCCACATGACCAACAGTTTGGAAAGGCTGCTAAATTATGGATCATTAAAATCGGCACAAATTACCACTAATTGTGGCCACCTGCATCGGATCTAACCTGTGAATATCATTTGCATTATTAGGACTAGGGAGGCTCTGTTTTATTTATGCATCTTTTTTCATCTGGTTGATCCACTCGACTCCTGGACACTGACAGTGTTAACAACACCACTGCACTTTTTCCACTTTGGTTGAATCAGGAGATGTGACATGTCCAGAAAAATGCATAAATGACTCAAGTGATTCATCCATGAGAATGGATGTATTGAACGTTGAATGGGGGCCACTGAGGGGGCCCATATTTTTTGCCCCTAATATATCAATACTGCGGATTGATGAATCTTGAATCTTGGCTTGTGTAGTGGTCTAGATTGGTCACAGCACAATGATAAGACAAAGTAAAAGACGGATTTGTTTGGGGGGTTTTTTCCAGATAAAGATGTAGGCACAATATTGAGCAAAACAAGAGCAAGGCAAAAATAGTGTATCTCTTAAGCTAATACGCTCCTTTTTGACTCGTAGCTCAGACTTGTCTGTGCGCTGATTGAAACTGTAAGGTTAATGGATTTTAGAGTAGGCGACCGCTCCACTCTGTCTCTCTGTAATATACTCCCATCAGCCACTTCATTAGGCAAACTCTCCACCACTCCGAGGTAGAAAAATGAAGTGAGAAAGCGGAATGGAGAAAGAGAGATGAAGACAGATAGAGTCAGAGAGGGGAAAGACAGAGATGAGATAGAAGTAATCCCTCTGGTTTAAGTTTAGATAGAGGTGACAAATACCTGCTACAACTTTTAAGCTTGGACACTTGGTATGGATGGAGGAAGAGGAAGGGGGAAGGAGGGAGGGAAGATGGAGGTAAATAATAGAATCCGGTTCTTTACTTGGGCTAACTGTCAGAGCTCTACAGCCGCTACTGAGACTCCAGAGAACACACACTCGCGCAGTTTCAGAAATGTCCTAACACTCAGTACCAGCCATGCTACAGTGACAAGCACAGGCATTAAGCCCTATTAAGCCAAGGGCATTGCCTGGACACTTATGTGGTGCGAGATGGAAGAGGGAGGCAGTAAGGCAGCTTGGCTCATGTTTCACAGGTCCTGTGTGTGTGTGTGTGTGTGGGAGAGAGAGAGAGAGAGAGAGAGAGAGAGAGAGAGAGAGAGAGAGTTTGTGTGTGGCAACTTCCTTTGGCTCTATCCATCCCTCTCCAAAGGAAGTGTAACACTCTGATCCAAAGGCAGTCCAAGGAGCTGAAATAATGCCAGTGCACCAAACTGAAGAGACATACTGTGCATCTAGAAAAAGGGGATTCATTCACAAGAAGCATCAAACATGCACATTTTTAAATGCATCAAATGGTGGAAAGACTTTTTCTTTATTTCTTGATGTTCTTATATCAACTGTGTTGTGATGCTTTTCTTCCTCTCTAATTTGCAATCATAGTGAAAATTCCATTGGAATTGTGGATTTAGTTAATTAGCACCTTTAACTTGTCAAGCTAACTAGTGGTTCAATAGTGAGAGACGCCAGAATAGAGGTTAAAGAGTAGAAATGTACTCCCTACACTGCAGTTGCAAAGTGCAAATACCTCAACACATTAAAATCCCCTTCCTAATGTGTGCTATTACACAGACTGTGTACACCTCAAAAATCATGTTTATGCTTAAAAGGTTCAATGATAAGATGTTCTTCTTCTTTTTTACATTGTTGGAAAGGGTTCTCCTATGATTCTCCTATTTTCTGCATTCAAGCAGCTACAAACATCCTAGAAGATCAGTGAGGGTTCCTTAACCATCAGCATCTACATCTGCATATACGTCTATGCTGGCTACACAATTGTGCTGACTGGCCATGCCATTGTGACTTTTACTGTACATGTGTGAAACATATCAACGTTCGTAATAAAGTATTGACAGAATTGCGCGCGTGTCTAAATATCAGGGCTCTTAGTGGTTACACATGGGAAACTTAAGAGTGCACATTTCAGACAGCCAGCAACACATTTACATTTTTAAATTCTCTTTAATGAATCCACCACAGAACATCAGTCTGCATAGCTGTCTGTTCTTCAGCCAGTCATTCTGTCTTGTAAATTAGCTGGATTGCCACCATTAAATCCCTCTCAGACCAGCTGGGAAACAAAACTGGTTGCCAGTTCTTGGCCACCAGCTATGACAGACCTACCACTATCTTACTGGCCCTTTTATGAATTTAATCCATCTCTACATATTCAATTTCTTCTTCTTTCATCAGCCATCCCTTAAAATATTTTCCCTTCATGACTTTCCGCCCTCTGTTGCACTGTCCTCCTTTTTTATCCCCGTATTTCTCTCTTTTCTTTCCCATCCACATTGAGCTACAATAAGGGACTGTCTCCTTTACTGCCCTCCCTCCCCCTCTCCTCCCCCATCCTTTCCCCCTCTCTTTCCACCCATCGGTGGCTCTCCGGTGGTGTCCTTGGCTGGGTCCACCTCTGGGTGAGATGATAGTAATTGAGGTAATGGAACATCGCTGAAACAGGATTAGGTACGCATACTGGGAGTGAGGGACAATGTCCCTTAATACAATTTGGGATTTCTATCTGAGCCTCAGGCTTTCAGGATCTGCTGCTTATATTTACATCTGGGCATCACCGCTCACCCCCGATCACCCCCTGCTCTACCTTAAAGGGATACCTGGACGTTTCATGAGAATTTTAGTGTGGCATGTATAGAATGTCTGGAGGGATATGTTAATTGATTGCCACGTCATTTTTTCTTACTAAAACAGCATTACAGTTTTAGAAATGTCCATCTGCATTGCTGAAGTCTGCTTGAGCAAGAAACTGAATTTTTGCACGCTTTGGTGCAGTTTCTCTGTGCATTAACCTGACCTCTGACCTCTAAAAGGACAAAAGGTAAGTGAGCTGGCAGTACTCATAAAATCCAGTGAGGAATGACAGTTTTAAGGTAAAGAACATATGCATGCTTTGTCAAAAAACAAAATGATTCCACTGAAATTGCCATAATATTGTATTTTTTGTGATAAATTCTATTCTTGTATCTTTCCTCCCTCTCTTTAACTCTCCGTTTTTCATAATCCATATGTGTTTTCAGTGACACATATAACTGCTTACTGACCAACCCTCATATACTCATATCTCACTGCTCCCACTATACATTTGTACTGTCACTGATACACTGACCCACTTAAATCAAGGCTCTTTCATGTCTCTGAGAGCAAACCATACCAGAGTAAATGATTTTCAAATGGTTTCTGCAGGACACAACATCATCGACTCCAGCCTTCCTCCCTGCTCCCCACCGTCCTCCCTTCATCATCACCCACGAAAGTGCAACAGTTGCGGCTTCCTGGTTCGGGCAGTAAAACAGTCTGTTTTACTGCCCGAAAGCACTTAACCATATCATTGTTGTCATGTGAAAATCTTGTTGCCCTAATTATGTCTCTTTTCATGTTTTAATTTCAGAACTGCATGTTCTTGTTGACCCTTGGGCATATCTGCGAAACCATTTCAAAACCCTGCTGGTTAAACTCAAAAACGCATTGTGGTCAAGTTCAAAGCAAGTTTCTTACGAAATCCAGGAGAACAACAAAAATAAGAACATTCATGCATACTTGAGTGGCATCCTATTAAATTGTCACAAAATTCCCGTAACTGCTATATTGGTCTCATACACTGTCATACCAATGCACTGGGTTCACTTCTGAAGAAACTCACACTGAGGTCCAAGAGAAGGGATCTGCACTATTCTCCTCTCCCCCAATTATTTTTCCCTCTACTGAAACTGGACTGCGAACAATTGGAATGCAAACAGTGGCAGCTGGTGTCCTGTCCGCTCACTGAGGGGAGCGACGCAGTCAAATAACAACATGACTGCAATTGCTCAAAAAGGCGGCGCTCTGCTTGGAAGGAAATAAGACTCTATTACTGACTATGAGTCGCCGGTTAGATCAAAGCAACTTCCCAAAACACTGCAGTTAGAAGAAAAGCATGCAAAGAATGGATGTGTAATCATAAAAGGGGGTTGACAGACGAAAGAAACTATCTTACATTATATGAATAAGGAGTAGGGATTAGTCCTGCTTGTCCTGCAGTCACAGTCCTGAACTGTTTGTTGAGCTTCCTTCAAGAGGCAACCACTCTATGTGTTTGACAAATGAAGATACTTCATATCTACATCCAGAGCATTTTCAGTGGTGTGTATATCTGCTGGCTGGGGAGGCCTTTGACATTGTGCAGTCGTTCACTCTCGGTGGTGTTATTGCATGACATTATCAAGGAACCATAGAGGCCTCAGTATTCTTAAAATGAAGCTTGTTGGAACTTCTAATAGCAGCAATTTTTGCAACTATCCTATAGCCTTGCCTATTTTCCACATCCCATTTTGAACCTCTCGCTCTTTTTTTAAAAAAAAAATTAAATTCTTCTACCTTTTGTGGTACAAAACAGCATAATTTGAACCACAACAGCATAAATGCTTATGATTGTGCAATTCATTGCATCAAGAACTACAAAAACACACCAAAGACACAGAGGTCTTGAAGAGAAATTGGGGAGGCAGTAGGATGCAGTCAGATGAGTCTATAGTGTTATATGGCAGCTATGAGAAGAGGTCAGACAACCTGGTCATACAAACTATACTGAATCCCTAAGGTACAACATGTGCAGACTAATATTTTATGGCCTCTCTGGGCTATTAGAGGACGACTAACTACCTAGAGAGAATCACTGAGAATCACAAACATCTTACTTCTGAGTTCTGAGTATCTCTGTATACATAATTATAACATTATCCAGGCACAAGTGTGATCCATTAACACTAATATTCTGGTTATTATTATTGTGGTTTTTGGAGTATTTTGTTTAACTTATTGTCTGGTTTCTGATTTCTTGGACACTGCTTCCTTTATCACTCTTTTTATCATTTACATCGATTGAAGCTAAGAGTCACTTTATCCTTCATCGATCATTATCATCATTAACTGCTGTATGACTTGAGTAAATAAGCTAGAATAGGGCGTTAAATGAGTATCTACTGGATCCAACTAACACATATTTCAATATGGATAAAGACTTATATTTTTAAAATCATTACATGCTTAAACACAATAGAAAAACCTGATCATAACTGGGATACTAGCATGCATGTAAACATACTGATTGGAAACTGCAAGGCCCCAGTGTATCTGAGAATGTCTTGATGTGTTTAATACAGAACCAATGGAGTGACAGCTATTCTTTGCAACAAAGGTCTACAAAGTACAGACCAAAACTCTGGAAACTTAACAAAACCATCTTTTTATCTTCAAAAGAAAACAGTTCAATCAACGCCAAAGTTGTCAGATTCATAAATATTGAACATCAAGGTGAAAAATAAAAACTACTGTCACTGGTCAAAACCCGTAAAAGCTGGACTTAAAATAGCGATAAACAACTTTTTCACATAGACGCCTCCAGGCCTGACAGTAATAATGTGGTATTTTTATGGAAGAAAGAACTATGAATGCATTTGAATAACCAAAAACAGCAATGGATTATTGAGCCTGTCTGATTACATGCTGTGTGTGCATGGATGTGCACGAGAATGTGTGTATCTGTGTGGTCCCGCTGAACAGCCATACACTCTCGGCTGATGAGCAAAAATATCAATACCGTCTGTCCCTGAGTGTGTGAGTATGTGTGTGTGGGGATATATCAATACCTTCTGTCTCTGTGTTTGGAACTCCTGCTGTGCTACAGACTGTGCTATCTGCAATTCTCTCGCTAGTACACACACACACACACACACACACACACACATACTACTCATGTGTGTGTGTGTCCATCCGTCCGCCCATTATAGCCGCCATGTGACAAAGTTTCCTCTTCTTTTTATTTGTCGCACACACACAAACACACACACTCTATCACACACACAAACACACACACACAGTAAAGTCTCGTAAAGGCTGTTCTAATGACACAGCCAGGGCCCTTAAACTGTGTTTATAAATGTAATTAAACGGACCGGCCTTTGTAGAAGCATCCAAGCGCACTGTAGCTGTGATCCAGTGTGTGCGCATGTGTGTGCGAGTGAGTGTGTGTGTGTCCATTTGGAAGGCCGGTACTCATGATGGCAGGGACAGCCTCCACTTAACCCTAAACCACCATGGTGAAATTACAGAGCATCCAAATTACAGCACTTATGTGAGCAGAGAGAGAGAGAGAGAGGGGTTTGAAAGAGGGAACTTGGTCCTAACACACACACACACACACACACACACACACACACACGATATTCAATGACTCAGCTTGTGGACTTCCACTTCAATGTAGAAACTTACTTTCAACTCCTAATCTGTTGCAGATTGGTGACCTTCATCAGAGTTTATGTGGTCATTTCAGGTTGGTTTTGAAGTTATTGTCGCTGCACGCAGACATTTGATTGATTGCTTACATGCTGAATAACATTGCATGTCTCAGTTCTCCAGGTGTTCACTCCGATGACCGGTGTATCATTTTTAGACATAAATACATGGATTTCATGAAGATACAGTAAATAATGTATCCTGATAAGCAGATGTGAAGACTGACATTGGTCCACTCATCTGTGTCAATGAGGCCACTGTGTGACGCAGCAGGAATACCACAATTACATACTTGCATGCACACACTCCTGGTAGATTACTTCACATGAATGGGCTAATTCTTCTATTTACTTTGTGATTATCGCGTCACTTCCCACAGTTGTAAAATGCTTCCTCTTATTATTATAAATTACTGTGTATCTGATATGCCTTCAAACTCAAGGATTTATCACTAAAACCAGCCTTCCTGAGTCGTATTTCATCATCTCACCAGTACCTGAAGCAACCACGTTTTTTTTAACTCAGTACTGTTTTCAATCTGAATGCCTGGTTAATTTAGGATCTGGTTCAGTCAGTGTTGGATGTGTCCAGTATGTGAACTGTATCTTCAAGCTGAGATGAATATATGGAATAATGAATCAGTAAAAGTGAGCAAATCAGTAGCTTTTAGCATTGGTGCTTGGATCACCGGTGATTGAGCATGAAATCCACAGAGACAGTCATGATGCTTTGGGAACTTTGCTGCAGACAGGTGACACTTGAGCATTTGAACCAGTAACAGACAGAAAGTAATCAGACTGAAAGCAACACCATTATATCACCGCTTATGATAATAGTGGAATGGCTTAAGATAGTGAAAATGAGTGAAAATCTTTGTGCTGAACTGAATGAAATCAGCAAAGTGATTTGTAATTTCCACCAATATAGTGTGTTTAACTGATTTCAATGAGAAATTCTGAGTGATCTTTTATTTCAGAACTTTGAGAAGTGGGGAGTTTTAGTGTCCAGCAGTCTAAATGCTGAATGAAATAATAGAGTACAAGTGAAGATTTGTAATTATGAGGATGTTTCTGGCTCAAAATAATTAAATTTAAATCCGCTACTGGCAGTCTCAACACAAAAATCACTCTAAATATATGTGAAAGTGAGTGAAGTAGAGTAAACAAATTAGAAAAGGTCAATTAAATTATTACAAAAGATATATGTGCTTTATTTTCCCTGGAAGCACACACACACACACACACACACACACACACACACACACACACATATACACGCTTATGTCTTAAATCCCTGGTGAGACAAGAGCACACGCTGAGAGGAAGCAGATTTTCTTTAGTGCCACAAGCAAGAGGTTGGTGGTCACTGAAGACACACACACACACACACACACACACACACACACACACACATACACAGTCTGGTATTGAGTGATCTGCAGGGACCTGCAACAGCTGCCAAGCAGGACAATTCAGTCATCAGTGCGTGTGTGTGTGCGTGTGTGGGTGTGTGTGTGTGTGTGTGTGTGTGTCTTGCAGTGACCACAATGGGAGATCACTCTGAGCCGAGCAAACACCTCAGCTGGCCGGAGGCCCACACACACACACACACATACACACACACGCACACACACATACAGCGCTTTGCTTCTTCTCCTCATCTAATCCCTCCTCCGCCCAGTTGGTTTCATCCCTCCATCTGTCCATCAACATTGCATACAGGTGGCTGTTCTCTCTCTCTCTGTCTCTCTCTATCTCCTTTTTCTCCTTTCTGTTGCTCAATGCCTCTTTTTTCTTTTCCACATTCCATCTTTTTCCCTCTCGTCATCTCTTTCACTGCCTCTTTTCTTCCCAATGATTCAGGGACAAAACAAAAGAACGAAAAAAGAGAGGAGAGAGGGAATCATGGAAGTCAAGGAGGCGGGATAAGGAAAGAAGAGCACAATGAGAACGTGAATCCCTAAAACACAAACAGCCACACACACCCTAACCACCCCCACACACACACACTCACACATTTACGGCAACATGTGGACAAGCTGCGACTCGACCGAAGAAAACGCGAAACCTTTTGCACATCTATTCTTTCAGTCCATCACACCCACCCTTCCACTTTCCCTCCTTGTTTTCCTCCCTCTATTCTTCCACCCATCCATCCTTTTAATCCGTCCATCCTCCCCTCCCAGGTGGGAAGCACTCAGCGCCGTCTCTTTAATTGTATTCATCCGACAAAGCCAATCGATAGAGGACATATTTAATACAAATTTATGACTATTAGCCATCAGCGATAAAAAGCCTTTTTTTTTCCAAGATAGCTCTGGTTTGTGGTGAAAGAGAGAAAGAGAGGAGGAGGTGGAGGAGGAGGAGGAAAGAGAGGAAATACATGCCATCCTGCTTTTAACACAAACAGCCTCCCACAGTCTCACTGTCTGACCTTGGAGAGATACGGTTTAAGCTGCAACAAAAACACGAGAATTCAAGATTTTTTTTTTTTCTTCTTTTCTTTTCTTTTCTTTTCAGACAAGGCTTCAACTTCAAGTGGGTCTCGGGTGTATTTGGGAGGTTTTTTCAAGCATTTGATTTTAGTGCACGGCTCACAAGAGGATTTCATGATGGACTCATACAATATACACTCATACAGTATTTTCAAATTTGAGCCTTATAAGCTGCTTCTCCGTTGGCGTTAATGACAAAAACTGATGCTGATTGTGCCATTAAGACATCAACATGATATACTTTACATACTGTACATACTCATGTTAATAATATGTATATTAAAAGGCAAATTTGACACCATTTGATGCCTTTTCTAGTTTTTTTTTCCATAAATCATTTTCCTGCCAAAAGGCATGTGAGGTGAAATCCTGCATATACGAGAAACTCAGAATTAAATATCAAAGTTTCCTGATTTGGTCACTGCTCTGTTACACACAGAGACAAACAGCAAGGGAGTGTTGCGATGAGATAAAGCACGAAGACAAACTCCCCTCCAGCGCTCCTTCACAACCTTGTCTACTTAACAAACACTGTAGGCTTGATTCATTAGAGCTGCAGTCACTACACCCTGAGAGCCCTATCGATCCCCCAGACGTTTTCTACAGGCCGGGGAAAAACTGACAGCCGAGAGAAAGAGAGATGAAGAAGGGGAAAAAAAGCAAGAGAGACAGGCTGAATATATGGCTCTGTTAATACATAGCGAGCAGCAGTTTACCTGCCTCTTTAAATTCATTCTGGTGTGCAAGGCGACTGTGACGGCTCCCGGAGAGAAAAGCCCCCCGCTCGTCGCCAAAGGAAATCTTTCGCCCTCCAAGAGAAACAAGGTGTGCATGGGCTGGAACCAAAGTCAGATGATGGAGAGAGATTTTTGGTTTGTGTGAAACCGCCAGTCAAATGTATTAGACAGACAGTGAAAGTTAGCTCTACGGTGGGTTGACTCGTCATCATCCTTACACAATTAAACTCATTTCTTATTTGTACAGCTGATTTTACCACCTTTACAGAGGGATATATTGTGATATTGAGAAGTGTCAGGATCGATCAGGAGAAAAGAGAAACACCTTCTCCTGCATGAATTCAATTTTTTGGAGGAAAAATATATCACTTTATTTTTGTAACTATTTCTTTTTTTTTTTTTGATGAATGTATCAATTTAAAAATCTAATCACCCACATTTTTTTGCTGCCTCAGGGCAACAATGTGTGATATGAGTATAAAAACCTGATTTCTGTGGAACAATCATTAGTTGTACAACAAATAAGTTGTAACATACACACAGTCCCTTGTTTTATTATGTAATTTTTTTTTTCAAATTCATTTTATCAACCTCAGTCTTCATTATTTTTGTGTGAAATCTCAGGAAGCTGTTGGTTGTGACACAGACATGAGCAGCACAATATTTTCTGCACTCTGCTGGCTCTGCATCAGAAATCACAAATCACAAGAAAAGTTCTATTCTTCCATTCCTTACAAAAATCCTGTTCACGCTATAATAAATGGTTAATATGGATCTTTCCTGGTTTAGAAGACCCTGCACAATAAGGTTCTTTTAGACCATAAAACGTCTGTTTCCACTGCAGTAGGTGAGTGTTAGTAGCCAACTAAAACACTGACCAGGATCTTCATTTCATACATCATTTTACATCTCCATTACAGAGCATGATATTGTCCTAACAACCAGCCAAACTGCACAACACTGAGTCAACTACTGGAAAATCACACATTAGGAATCTAAATCTTTAAATCATCAATTATGCTTCCCTAGAGTTTGTGCTTGTATTTATTCTATCAAGTTATCTTGATTTAAAGCTGGTAAATAGTCAGATTTATCTTACTTTTAAGAGTTTCCACCCCAACATTATACTCACTTCAGCTCCTCATGTGATTCATCTGAAACTTTTCATCAGGTGTGCAAAAATGAAAATATAAAAAGATTCAGACACTGCAAGGGTCCAACACAATATTCAGCAGGGGGCTAAACGCACCAAGACTGCTATATTAAAAAAAAAGATCACCCAAAATATTATATTAAAAATACCCCAAAATTAAAGAATCCTGACATGGAAAGTGTCACAACCGTGTTACACACCTGCATGAGCATATGGTATAGATAACGCTTCTGAATGTTAAAAGACTTTTGAAAGCCACTTGTGTTTGTGTGTGAAGCGGTATTCATTCCTGCATACACAAACACACACACACACACACACACACACACACTGACATATGCCTGGGGCTTGGCCACCAGCAGAGGACAAAAAGGCCAGTAAATAATTGAGAAGTGTGAAAAGCAACGAGGGGAGGAAAAAAAGAGAGAGAGAGAGAGAGAGGGTGGTGGGCAAGACAATACATGCAGGTTTGTTTTATATATTTCTGTTGATCTCTTCGGTATTCACATGCAGACGAACAGTATGTAAAAGAGTTTTTGTGAGAATCTACACGCATGTGACAAATTGTCTGAGCATTTCTCTTACTGTGTGTGTGTGTTGATGTGTGCATGTGAGTCCAAAGATGCTCCATTAGTGATTTGGAAAGTGGTGTGGGGGCCTGGCATTCCCATCAGACCCAGTATGGCCTAAGTGCTGCACCACACACACTCCCAAACGCCAACCAACCCCACCCTCATGGGCACAGCCTGGGTGCCCCCCACCTCATCCCACCCTTTAATCCTACCTAGGACGACCTAGTAGCGCCTCTCAGCCGGGTTCAAAACACCACACACACACACACACACACACACATGGTCCACTAATGACCAAACCCAAACAGCTCCCAAACAACTCTGAAAAGCTATTAGGAGAGGGCATTTTGATGGGGAAGTGATTTTTTTATATGCCATTAAAAGCCATGGATAAAATGGGCATTCGCGTAAATACAGCCACAGGTCGGAAGGGGATAGCCAAACAAGGATAATTGACAAACCAGACTTCCCCCTTGAGATAAAGGTAGAGGAGTGTCCACATGCTGAGTATGTAGAGTAAGTAAAAAGAGTAAGTAACAAAAAATTTCTTTAGTTTCCAGTTTAATGTCTTTGCCTCATTTTGTGACTTTTTAAGTTGGTTGATTTACACGTCATGTCCTCTTTTGGACATTATGTGGATATGCGGTGACTGTTTAATTCATTTATTTGTTTGCATTTGCTTAAGATCTGTATGAGTTTCTGAAAACTTTTGGCTCGAGCCTTTGACATTCTATAGCTCACTACACATGGCATTACAACAGCATGCAGGGTCTTGCTCTTAAAATGTTTTCCCTTCATTTGAGTCCTAAATCTGACTGAATGTTGGTGTTAACCATAAGACATTTATCAGGTTATAAATCTTTTCTACTACTTCTTCAACTAACTATTTAAGCTGCTCATGCTTCAGAGCTTCATGGACAAAATCTAACACCGAACGCTACAGGAGATTCTTTCTCCTGGTGATATATTGTACTTCAAACTCATTTATTTGTTTTTACTGTGTGATTCCCTCCTTAATGCAGTTCATGCTTTTTCTACATTTATAATCTATGCCTTGTAACGTTTGTAAGATAGTTATACTCATGCACCTGAAACAGTGTAAATCTAGCAGCAGCACATGTAATATTAAAATGAAGCGCCTCCCTGGGAGAGTTGAACCCCGTCCACATGAGGCTCTTATCTATACACACCTGCACTGCTTTCTTTTCAGCATTTTTTAGACATACTTTTATGAAACCTTTTGTCCGTTTCACAAGTTTTGGGACATGCTTTTCAAGTTTTATGGACTGCTTTTCAGGCAAACCTTAAACATCTGCACGTTTATGTTCTCTAGGTTGTGTTGCTCTCTGTGTCATGTCTTATTTTGTCCACTGCTATCATAATAAGTTTTGGCATATGACCGACATTTAGATTTTAAGCCACAGTTACTAATTTTTAGTCAAACTGAAACTTTGAACACTCTCCTGAATACTTTACGTTCTGCATTGTGAACCCTGAGATTTGAATTCAGGCAGAGAGACCATAGAGGCTCCTGACAGGGAGAAAATAGCTCTGGTTCCAGGGTAA
The DNA here is from genome assembly GCF_963924715.1 of Thunnus thynnus. NCBI lineage: Eukaryota > Metazoa > Chordata > Actinopteri > Scombriformes > Scombridae > Thunnus > Thunnus thynnus. The sequence continues at coordinate 4,536,514 of NC_089530.1, forward strand.
ACAGGGTCCATTCTTTATAAGTGGAGAGCACCGGGAATCACGTCAGGTCAGGTTCAGACACGATTTAGAGCCGAATACGCACTGACGCAACTTTTTCCTAGAAGGAGACGCTCGGCTTGGCGTACCTGTTTATTACCCGCTCTCCTCCTCTTTCCTTATCTCCTCCCTTTCTTTTCCTCTTTTTTTTTTCCAATTCAGTCTTTTTTTGTCTCTCTGTCTGTCTCCTTCAGGACAGAAGAGGGTTAGAGAAAGACAAAACATAAACATCACTCATCATCCAGCACACACACACACACACACACACACACACACACACACCCTCCTGGCTCAGCCTTATTCAGCATTAACAGCGAGTCATTCAGCACCTCAGCAGCATTTCTATGGCCTCGTGATAAAACTGAGTGAAAGAACACAAGTAAGAAAGAGGAAACCTTCAGACACCCTCGGGGCCTGACACAAACCCTCCTCACATTTAGGGTAGGATATCTTCCTCCTCCTCATTAGCTCTTAATAATCCACAAGGTCATCATATTCATAACAGCTGTTAGGCAATCTTTAGAAAAAAAAACTTCCTGATGAGAAGGTCACTCAGCCTATTAGAAAAACCTGTCAGTGTTTGCTAGCTAGTTTAAATCCTGCTCAACCTGGGAGTGGCCACAGTGGGGGAAATGGATTAACAGGTACATGTTACTACACGACATGTCATGATTAAATACAACATGCAAATATATTAACCACTTTTCCTGTTTTGGAATTATCTGTATCATCGCATTTGTTCTTCTCTTTTGAATGCCAAAATAATTCCATCATTTCTGTGAAAGGAAAACAAGAGGAGGAGCTGTGGGCTGAAACAGCTGGGATGCAGGTTGTTATTCAGAGCGAGAACAAACTGACAACTGATAACTCTTTTGTTTTGATGCTGGCCAATGTCATAAATAGGGTTGCTTGTTCACACTACAAGAATACATATGACAATGTAAAGTATATTTGATAACGATCAAGATGTGGCAGACAAGACGGCGTTTCAGTCACTAATGTAGTAGGAGGCCAACGTCTGTGTCCCAACACTATGTAAGAGTTCATTGTATTGCTTTTTTTTCCATAGCCACAGTGTTAACCACACCATGCTGCCATGAACAACACATATATAACAGACATAAATACATTTTTGAAGTGCTGGTATTGGACGTCAAAAATCATTTTCATTGAATGTCATCATCCAATATTTATATTCTTATCCAGGCAATATGGGGGGTTGGTCCACTTTTTGATTAAGTGATAAAAGCAGACAAACATCACACAACATCACACAAACACATACTGTAACATCAAATGTCTGAGTGTCTGACTAGAAAAAAAAACTCACTTACCCCTAATATGGCCTGCAGATAATTATGGCTTTACTTGCCAAGGTTTTGGAAAATCAGCCTTTGAGATTAGTGCTGCCATCCCAACACAATGGTGGCCACAGCATTGAAAATATACATTTAGAAAACCTCACAACAACATATCTTTCCAAAAGCAGCATCCCAGTTACACTAATAATCTACAGACCTCACAGAGAACATCACTGGAACTAATTTCTACCAAAGAGTTCTGGAAACATTTGGCACTGTGTTCTGTGGTTTAGGGACAGTGTATCTGGAAAGACACAAAGTTGTTGAATTCTTTGAATAGCATTCTTCAGTATTTTGAGCAGGCCTAATGAAATTCCATTCACCTCCATTGTATTGTTGGGGATAACCCAAAACATGGACACCCAAGATCAAAACTACCCGCATGTTCAGATACCACTAGATACTGTAAAAAATATATTGTTTCATAATTTGGGTGAACTGACCCTTTAACATTCTGTACTTCTCATCCACTTATTCATCCCTGGGGGGCATATAGCAGCGTGTCAGGTACATAAATTAATATTTTCTAACCACAAACTACACTTTCCCCTACACAGCATCCACCCCCGGACCCTGTAAAACCCCGCACCACTTCAGTTTAAAACTGTTATACAATCGCTATATTTCTTCTTTTCCCAGACCTGCTACCTGTAAACTATACTCCCCCATCTCTCTCTCTCTCTTTCTCTCTTTGTCTGTCTATGTCCCCCGCCCTCTCTTTTACTCCCATTCCCTGCAGCTGAGCCCTGTAAATCAAGTTGAAACATAGCTCTGCATATGTGTGTGTGTGTGCGTGTGTGTGTGTGTATATATATATATTTTTATATATATATATATATATATATATATATATATATATATATATATACTGTGTGTTGCCTACTAACCGCTGCCAAAAAATGTGTCCCAACTCCCCCCCTCCCCTCCCTATACGTCTGTCTATAGGAGGAGGAAGAGCCAGAGGGGGTGAAGGCGTGCGTGTATGTGTGAGTGTGTGTGGGATTAAGTTTGGTGCTATCTGTCAGGGTCATACGGGTTGAAGGAACATATCCTAGACGCTTATCTGAAGTGGTGCAGGGAGAAAACGTAACCACACTGTGGTGACTCCTGTCTGCAGGTTCTTTTGTGAAAGAAAGAAAGAAAGAAAGAAAGAAAGAAAGAAAGAAAGAAAGAAAGAAAGAAAGAAAGAAAGAAATAATCCAGCAAATTACATACCCGAACAAACAGGCACTGTATATCATCAATCATATTAAAAGGATGCACATAAAGTTGTCCTGCTTACTGACTTCCAACACTGTCCTCAGTGGCCTAGTACACACAGATATGTGGGAGCAATGTAACACCAGTTTTATCTCAAACATGCTGCTTTTACAATTTCAAAAAATGCATTCAAACTCACATCTGAGACTGTGAAACATCATAGATTTTTCTTTTGCTGTACAGGGAAGAATTGTTTGACTTTCTCTGGTAAAAGACAAAATGTGTAACTATGGTTGCAAAGGACATTATAGCATGGGACCAGGATCAAAAGATAGTACAAAAAGCAACATAGTGTAGATATAACTTACAAACTCAAATCAAGTGGAGCTAGTGTTAAGTTACTCTTTAGAGAGAGAGAGCTCCTGTGGTGTAAACAGTATCCCAACAATTTCTGACAGCTGACAAATGTGTATCATCATATCTACCGAGCCTAACCTGCAGTGTGAGTTTGTAAAAAAAAAAAAAAAATACATATTCCATTTGTTTGAAAAACATAACTTGAGAAGCATCAGAATCATGAGACAAGGCAACACATAATTACTGCACTGGGAACTTGATACAGGAAAACTATTCTACATGAAGATGATTCATAACATGGTAAACAACTACATCTATCAGAGTCATGGAAGCATTATGAAACATTTGGACACAAATACATAAAGACTTCCCCTCCTATGTAGCACATGAAATAGCTTTACTTTTCATCCAAACTTACTGTACCCATAAGTATTCACTTTCCAGAGAGAGTTTTGTTATTAGTGTTGCATTTATAGCAATGTCACTGGTCATTTTTTTTAGATCTAATGCAGTCAACAGTGTGAGGGAAGTGAGCCAGTTAGTGTTTCTATTACTGTAATTCAATACAAATGTTTCTTATGAGAAAGCAAAAGACTGATGTGATGTCAGCTTGTGATTATAGCTCTGCGCTTTACTGTTAAAGCATGTTAGAAAAGCAACAACAGACCCCTTGTGTTACCAACGTCATGGTAGTTTTTTTTTGCAGAGACTGTGTGTGATAGAGGGAGTGTGTGTGTGTGTGTGTGTGTGTGTGTGTGTGTGTGTGTGTGTGTGTGTGTGTGTGTGTGTGAGGGGAAAGAGTGTCAAAAGCGTGCCATATTTAGGCCAGACTGGCACACAGCTAAGATAGGCTAACTGTTGCTTTCCACACATCGCACCAACTCTTTTTACCATCTGCCCTCTCTCTTTGTCTCTGTGTGTGTCTGTGTATCGCTCTCTTTTTCTGTCATTCCTTCCTAAACTGTCCACTCTCTGCCCGGCTGATGCGGGCTCCGCTACCGCCTCCCACCGCCTTCTTTCTTCCTCTTCTCTCCATTAAAAGTGCCTCAAGGTCTCAACTAGGCAGCGGCACATCTCGCACGTCTCACCAAAAACCCCTGACGGCCATCACAGCTCTGCAAATGCAGTTTCTGGCCTTAAAATGGCTCCTGTTTAAATCCGTAAGAGTGTAATATCATAAGTGAAAGGCTGCGACTATAAGTGGCAATACCACTGTGACTCACACACATAGAACCGATTACACACACACACACACAAACTCATTCATACAGAAAATCATACTTACAGACAGACCTGTTTGCCTGAACAGGAATTCACGTTTCTCACTACCTGTTTTTGTCAGGCTGGAAGCCAGATGTGTGTGTGTGAGAGAGAATGGAAAAGAAGTATGAAAGAGGAACTGACCGCTCTTTCTGTGTGATAATACTCAGCGGGGCAGGTGTTGCCAGTCAACCTTATCATTGGCCTTAGCTTGAGAAGTTCAAGTGTATTAGTGAAAATTAGAAATTCAGATTGTCCCTCCAAAATTTCAGCTTTCAACTGAAGTCAGAAAGTTTCCAAGTTTCCTCGAATTCAGTTTTCAAGCTGACATAAAGAAATGCAACAGTGGGATATAAACTTGGACAGGTGGCATATTGCTGAGTGTTGAGAAGCTGCTGGTATATATACACTACTAAATATAGTACACACACTGTAAACTTATTCTGTTAACACACCGCTGTGTGTACAATAAATTCAACTCTTAGCTCGGTGTCATCTCTAGTGCCTCAGACACAAACAGTACTGGACTCTCTTCACTGGAACTAGAGCCCAACATGTTAGCAGATCTTTCTTTTTTAACAGAAGAACATTTTTGATAAGGATCCCATAAATTTGGTTGTCAAAAGAAATTACTGAACAGGTTCATAGTTAGAAAATATAAATAATTCAAAAGTATATCACTAAAGGCATATACAACAGTAAATCTTTAATAGTAAACTTCACCAGGATTTAAATTAGTATCAATAACAACAATAAACAACAACACAAATACACTAAATATAAGATTTGGCAAAAATTTTAACTCAAGGTCCACTTAATAGCTTTTTCCTGAGCTTTTAACCACATCGGTCTTTAACAGTGTATGACAGTTGAGACAACTGAGCAGTACATGTGCTGATGAAGACCATGCGGTGCGACTGAAAGCTTAGGAAAAAGCTACTAAGTGGAACTAGAGTTAGTTTTTTTTTTGTGAATGTAGTATTTCCAAGATCAGAAATGACCTTCAAAGCTAAATAAATATATATATATACTAAAGTTGAGAAGAATATGACTCAAAAATATTAAATTATTTTTTAACATAGCCTGTGACCAATGACTCATCAGGTATTAATTAATCCTTCATCTACAAATTTCTGTATCTATCAGCAGTTTATAGTCTGACGCTGATATATTTGTTAGAAGCTAAAATCAGTTGATAATATCTGCCAATAAATCAGGCTGTAAGTGGAACTATACTTATCCTATAATGCACCTTAGGAACCTGACTGTGTATATTTAGCTCATTAGCACTTGCAGACTCCAGTCCAACCCCAGCAGCTAAAAACGTTAGCATTCCACATGCAAACCACTAGCGCTGCTGTAACCCCGGCCTGAAACCAACACCCCTATGCTGTGGCCAGGGTTGGGGGCCGTGTTGAGCTAATTAACCCTGTTAATCTAAATGGGCACTGGGTCAGAATGTGCGTGTGTTTGTGTGTGTGTGTGTGTGTGTGGCTATAGCTGGCTAACCCCAGCAGATGAGCCTTCACCCCAATCATAGCCCCCTTTTTTGCTGGCAGTCTGCCGTCGGACTTGGCAGACACACACTCGCAAGGGGTCTGGTGTGCACGTGTGTGTTTATGGCTGTGTGTGCATGCATGCATGTGCGTTTGAGCCTGTGTGTGATTGCACAGGGGAGGGAGGATTATAGATGTTGAACATACACACGCAAATGAGCACAGGGCCCGACTGGTCTGCATGGTGTGTGTGTGTATGTGTCTGTGTGTGTCTGTGTGAGTTTGTGTGTGTGTGTCTGTGTTGTACTAAAGCCAGCAATGTTTTACTGGCCCGCTGACACAGTGCATAAAAAGATCAGTGGGCCAAATCCATTAGTGGTATAATTGCATTACATGGTAAATATTCCTAAAAGGTCAATATCTCCATTTGAAACATCACCATCATCACAGAGTTTTGCAATAGAAACAAGAATTCCAGGATTTTTATAGAAGCTGGGGGCACAAAATAGCACTTCCAGGCATCTATTATAGCAATGGTTTGGCAATCAAGACAGATTTTCCACCTCTGAATGAGTCACTGCCAGCTTGTGGTGGTCTAGCAGGTGATCGTATAAAGAATGAATGTCTGAATTTGATTTTAACGCTTCCAAATGCCTTTTGCCTCCAAATTAGCGATGTCCAGTGCTGTGCCATAAAAGACACAATGTGAGGAAACTAAGTGGCACAGTTATGCATGGTGAACCAGGGTTGGTGGTCAATTTGGATGGGTCAGATTGATAAATTACACTACATTACAAGCAGGGATGGTAATTTGATGAATATATTTGTCTGAAAAAGAGTAAGAGAAAGAGACAGAGCGAAAAAGACAGACAGAGAGAGTGCACTGAGTGGGCGAGTACGAGACAACGAATGTGTGAGGAGAACTGAAAGTGAATCTAACTTTATTTGGTATTTATGTAAAGTAATTCTGTGTAATTCTACTGTATCGCAGTGAAGCATATCAAAGTCCAGCCACAGACTTAACATGCAAGGAAGACATGTGCTCAAATCTGTAGTATACAAATACCAAAATGTCCCAAGGGTTTGGTGTCCGTAAGCTGTTGTGCTGCCGATATCTGTAAAACGGACAATTTCAAGGAAGAATTAAGTGAAGAATATTCACTATTCAATATTGTGACAGGTGTGTGAAACAGTAGTTGTAAATTTCTATTTTTGAACACAGGTGCTCACAGCTGAAAAAAATTCAGATACACATGAATGGTGATGTAGTAGAGACAGAAAACAAAACCGAAAAAAAAAGTATCTGTTAGTATAAAACAGTAAAGCATACTAACTGCAAAAACAGTATACTATCAAAATGTATGTAGTATATACTGTGTACAATTTTATGTAGTGTGGATTTAAGGCTCAGCAAGTTTTTTATAAGGCACTAAAACTCTCCATATGAAAACATAACATCTGTTAGGTGGTTACACTTAAAGGGTCAGCTCACCTGAACTACAAAAACACACATTTTCTGTGCTATCTAACTGTGCAGATAGTTTTAATTGTGTGTGTTTGGTGAGATGTTTTTATGTGTCAGTGATAGTGAGGTGTGGTGATGACCCAGTGTGGCCAACGGAACAACCTTCTACAGAAAAAGTAGTTCTTGTGAAAACTGTTGATGTGTTCTGTGGATTACGCAGAGTTATGGCGACACTCTGTCTGGGTAGACACGTTGCTGTGTTTTTTTCGTTTTTTTAAAATGTTATATTTCAATGCTGTGAGCAGCACAAACTCAGCTTTATTGTATTTAAGTGGAGGCAGAGACAAAACCCGGACAAATTATGGAAATATTTGTAATTTGAGTGAATCAGGCCTGTAAAGCAAGGTGAGCCAGCTTTCCTAGACTGATATAAGCAGAGCGGGACACACTGAGTAGCTGTGTCTATATCATGAAACGACCAAATAAAAAGCCAGTATGTGGTATAGTTGCATCACCGATTTAAAAAAAAAAAGATTGATGCTAAAAGTGTTGAGGCAGACAGAGAGGAAAACCAAAAAATGGGAACACACAAACACAAAAAGGCAAAAAAAGAAGATAACACATAATGTACAGTACACACAAACACACATACACACACACACAGCCTCCAGGCTATTGTCCTCCACATTTAGGTCAGGCTGCAACTAACAGCTTCACACACACACACACACATACACACACACCCCAGGAGGCTCTCCTCACCTGCAAAGAGGCCAGTTTGGACACAGTGTCAAAGATTAAACCTGTGTTTTATCTCAGAGAAGGGAGCTGCTTGGGGGAGAGTGTGTAAGAGTGTGTTTGTGTGTGTTCACTCAGTCCTTTAAACCAGAGGGCAGAGGGTGACTGGAGAATACACTTTTTTTTTTTGCTCACACACACACATGCACACACAGACAGCTGCCCTTCTCTGTGTGCGCGGTCAAGTAGAAAGGTGGATCTGTGTCAGGTAGCAAGGGTATTTACTGTTACTGAGACAAGCAGGCCGAGAAAACACAAACACAGCAGAGAGAGAGAGGGGGGGGGGGGGGAGAGAGGGCTGAGAGACATAGAGGGAGACTGAAAAAAAAAGAAGAAAAAGCAGGGAGAAACTGAGACAGAAACCAAGAGGTGGAGGAGGAAGAGGACGAGTAGCGATGCTTTGAAGGCCTCAGCGGTCAACAAACGCAGCCATGTGCAACGTCAGACACGCAAACACACACACACACGCACACACACACAGTCAGAGAGAGAACTGGGCAAGTGTTAAAAGGGCAGAAACAGAGCTGACAAGTTATTTCTACATCGGGCCACGTTATGCTGCAGATGCTTCATTGGAAAAAAACAACTTATTTAAAAACTACAGGAAAACTTCCAGCAGATTCAAAATCATATTACCAACCACCCATGAAGGAGGAAAAAGTATGTGTGTGTGTGTAAGAGCGTGTGAGCTCTTGCGTGTAGGTGACAAAGCAGTCTCCATCATAAATTAATTGGAGTGTGACCCAAAAACGTAAAAGTCCTGATCCACTCCTCACAACTATACTGTAATAACGTGTTACATACATCATCACGTCATTTCTCATCCAAATCAGCTTCATAATAGTGAAAGCAAGAAACAAAACCCTCACAAGCGCATCTGCAGCTGAAATCTCCATTATTACTGGATTATAATTCCTACATTATAAAATCTTTACCAGCGATGAACATTATCTCACTCAGCACCTGCCAATCTGCCTTTACCAGTCAAACAATAACCTGCTGCTTCAGAGGAGAAGCTGAAATCTCCTCTATCAGATGTTAAGGAACTTCATGCGCAATTGATAAATGCAGTTGGAAGATAAACTGATGACTGAGTGTCCAAGAGTGTTCCTCTGATTAGGGTAGTGGATCAACAGGAGACACAGGCCGAGCGAGGTAGAGAGAGAGAGAGAGGGAGAGAGAGAAGGAGAGGAAAATGTGGTTCTTATCCTGCATGTCTGACTGAAATAATTCTTGTAGAGATGAAACCATTAGACCATTAATTGATTAGTCAATCGACAGATAATGAAACTGCAGCAATTTTGATAATAAAATAATCATTAATGTAATTTTTCAAGCAAAAGTGTCCAAATTTGTTTGGTTTTGGCTTCTCAGATGGAAGAATTTGCTGTTTTTTATTTTATTTTTATTATTATCATTATTATTATTATTATTATTTGAGTATTGGTTGAATGAAAAAAGTAATTTGAAGACGTTTCCTTTAGCTGAGAAAATGCGATCGATGATCAAACAGTTAGCTGATCAATGGAGAAAATGATCTTTAGATTAATCAATCATCTAAAATAATTGTTAGTTAATTTCTTGTGAGGGTGGAAAAGGTTTTCCAAACAGGACTGGTCACTTGAGAAATTGTGTTGAAACAAAAAAGAAAAAACAAACTCATGTCAGAGGTGGATAATAATAACTGGCCAATATCACAAAACATTCACACACAAAAAGGAGATAAAACAGAAAATGTCCTGGGAAAAAGAAACTTGCATCCTGAAAAATCCCTGGAGACAAAAAAAAATGTTCCGTCCCTAAGAGGCCTTTTTTGTTTATCTCTTACTTTGCTTATTTATTTATTATTTCTGCTCTCCTGCCACACGGCCTGGGGAGCGAGGGACCACAGGTGCTCGGGTGAATCCGATGGACATCCGCAATTTATCATTCATACGCCAGTGACGGCAGACCCGGCCGAAATATGGCACAGTAAACACAAACCATAGATCATTCACAGACACAGATACACACAGACATCCGTAGACACTGATAAACACATAGAGACACACACACACACACATAAAATACATCTTTGAAGACAGATGCTTTTATGCGTACACGGAGCTGGACACGGGTCACATCACAACATGCTTCTTTCAGCGTGGTGTAGATATCTTTTTCTTTCCGTCTCTTTATTCCACTTTATCTTTGTCTCTCTTTTGGGATGCTTGTCTCCCTCCCTTGCTTTTCTCTTCTTCTTGTGAATGTCTGGCAGACTAGACACTTTAAAGCACAGAGCTGCCACCCTCCCATTAATGAAAAAATAGATTTGTGCTTTAACCCTGTGGAGTGCAAACATTTGTTTCTCCTGAACAATTATAGCTTCCTCTTTAGACTTTTCTTGCACAGTCTCTTGTCAGGAAGAATACATTCACTCAAACTACCCGGATTCCAACCAACTTGCGACCTTGGTTCAATCTTTCGTTCTTTTTTCTCAGGTATAAATACACTGGAGAGATGACAGCTGCCCCCCCCCCACCCTGCCCCCCCCTCCCAACTCCTACATAAACTCCCCTCCCCTAAACGCCCCGTGCCTCCAAACTTTTAATCCAGGCTTTAGAGGGATATATCACAGTGGGACATCACTGCTGGCCTGCATCTGCCAGAGCGAGCTGGGAGCTGATTTCTGTGTTTACATAAGATTAGAGCGCAGGGAGAAAAGAAGGTAGCCGATATGGTAGCTCCAAGCCAAGCAGCTCTCATTTTTAATGCAGCAAATGCTGCCACAAACAGCCTGCAGGACGGGGGCTGAGGAAAGATATAGCCAATGGTAGGAACAGTAAGTTACACCACTTACAAGCCTTAGGGGGGTGCATGTGTGTGTGTGTGTGTGTGTGTGTGTGTGTATGTGTTAAAACTGTGGATGCACTGCCCTGCCTTTACAGACTTTGCAGCAGTGGTCAGGGATTCTCAAAAGAATTTGACACCAATACACAATAATCTCTACAAATATCAATATTAGAAACCTCTTACTTCTCACCAAGAGAAATAATGGAATATCTTCACCAGTCAGGCAAGATTTAAGAAGGGCAGACAGTTCCAATTGCTATTTTTGTGTGACAGAATTTGCTTTATGGAGAAGTAAAACTGAGCGATTTCAACATCAACAACCCCATCAAGAAGTTTAAAGTGCACTGGAGGGTATTGTGACTTTGAAAGTGCTTAAAGATATGGACCATACAACAAATAAAGACATATATGCTTTCATAACCATCCATGTCCTCTGCTGAAAAAAATGTGAATTCAAGCAGGAATCTTGTAAAACTTATATGTACAAATGATGCTACATAGTGTATGCAAAAACCAAGGTAGACAGACACCTGAATTAAATATAGGTTCAATATGTTAAGCTAACTAAAGCCTCTGATGAGACAGCTTGAGGAGAGCTCATTTAACCCCGTTGCTGATTAGCTTGTGGGCTAATTCAACAATATAATGCATATTAAAGCTGCACTAACCAATATTCTTGCATTAACAATGGGTCAAATTACTATGTTTAATGTAAAAGATGTTGAAATCCACTGTATGCTACCTGCCCAGCACCAAGCTACAGACAGACAATGCTAGCAGCGGGTGAACATAGCGGAGCATTTAGCAGCTAAAGAGTCAGATATGTTTTTCAGGAGTTGGTGGAGACCAAATTAGAGCTAAAAGGAGAGGGAATATGGGCCAGAAACATGACTCTAAATGTATGCTACATGTCTGCTGGATATGTTAATAGGCAGCGGTTTGCTAACATGTTCACCATAAGAACATTATGAAGTGATGATGTGTCAGTGTTGTGTTTACAGATTGTTCTACTGTTCCCAAATGGTCAAAATAAATCTTTAACAGTTCTTTCAAATTAACTTATACAAATTGGCATGCATTTGCATATCAGCAAGTGTGAACTGAACTGTGTCTTTTCAACTGAATGTCCAAAAATGGAGTGTTATATTACATAAGCTGACTGTTCTGTATTTGCTCCATGTGTTTCTGTCTGTACTTATAGGTGAAGGTCATGGTGTCCAGTTCACAGTTCACGTTGCATGTACTGTAAGAGCCCACACTGCAAACATAAAGTCCACATACCACCTGCCCTATCATATGGCACACACACTCACATGTACAGTACATACAGTATACACCCATTGACCCTTGATAAATGACATAACCATGAGACGTGTGTGTAAAACAGCCAAGCAAAGCTACTTTACCCCTGCACTCACACATACAGAAATGTCAAACAGGCGTCTCTGGCCTTTATTTTAAACTCTTGTGAAAGCTCAGATTTGTGCTTGCACTGACCACAAGGATCAACATGGAGTCTACAATACTGGCACAAATATGTCCAAAAACACACAGAGATACACTTTGTGCAGGGTACATTTACATCCCTTGGAACATCAGGACACTTTTAAACTTTCTACACAGTATGTTGGGCCCAGATGTCGCATTCACTCATCTATACTGTGCAGGACCTCTGACAACAGCAAACTCCTGACACAATCAATCATTGCAATCCTACAATTCTACAAGTTCTGTTGAAACTAACTACATATGCAAAGCGCATGTCCTGAGTTACTGTTATGATATTTCAGACTACAATGTTTAACATTTGGAGCAAATTAACTTCTATTATTGTAAAACATTTACTGAAAGGAATACTATGTAACTGTACATTATGCAATTCTTGGGTACTTCCATGCAAAATTTGAGACAATGTAACCTGCATAATTAAAATAAGTGTAAAATCTCTAATATTTCTAATTATGGCTAATGATCCGTTTTTTAAAGCTGCACATCAGTAGTAAACAGTTTTGGTGAATAAAAACTTTTTGTCAGCTTTGTGACCCGCGACAGTCAGGAAATGCCTTGATGCCTTGCTGTCTCCTTCTTAAAGGTTATGAGCATGTATATGTGACCTCCTAACTGTTACAAGTGTAGACTTTATGGTTTATTTCCTGCATGTGTGGAGTCCTATTTTAGTCATGCAACTCTCACTCGCCACATGTCACCTTTGATCCTTGTTATGTGTGAGTGGGACAGTGTGTCTTGTACAACATGGTAGCAATAATGAGCACATGCTTTATTATAGGGGCGGAAAAAAACACGCAAAGTCCAGTGTGACATTGTTAGTGCCAATGTCCGGAAAGGTCCAAATCAACTGTCTACCCCCCATTATAATATTAGAAACCATCTGAGACCATCTGAAAACTACCATTAAAGTTCACACCTAGAGTACAAAGATGAACGCTATTAAAGCCCCTGAGCAAGGCACTAGGCTGTAGTTACTGAACAACAACATCCACAAACAGGAACTTAACCGCCAACACATATCTTCAAAGTAGGACACATGAATACCAGTGAGCAAGGCACTAATCCCATCAATCAAAAGTAAAAATGTCATGACAGCCAGGACAGCAACTACCATCGAATACCTGCGCAACTTACACATACAAGTTGAAACGCAGCTCATTGTACCACTTTCCAACTGTGCCCCTTAAGCAAGGCATCAAACCCACTAAACCTGCTCGGCAGCCAGCAGCAGCAGCAGCGGCAGCTCGGCTTTGTAAACGTACAGAAAGTGTGTAACCCTCTCCTTCCTCCCTGTTGCACCTCCTGACCCTGGCTGTTGCTGTAAATATAAATACGCTCCGGCACTGTCAACTTGCACTCAGTTACACAAGCACAGTTCCACAAAGGTTAAAAATATGTATATTTTACTTCCTCCTGCTTTTCTGCCTGTCTATCTGACTTTCTCTATGTGCGTTTTTTTTCCTCCTTCTATCTTTCTATCTCTTGAAGTGCAGGGCTCTGCAGGTCAGGGGCATTAGTGGAAATCTGCTGTAATTTTTTTTTTTCCCTTTCTTTTCCTTTGTGTGTTTGAACTTTTTTGTTGTTTTTCATTTTTCTACTTTTCTTCTTTAACCCTCCGTGGCACCGTTTCCATGCCAGCAAACCGGTCTGAACTGGTCCTACCGAACTATGTTAGTGAGTGTGTGTGAGAGAGGTGTGTGTGCAGGTAGATAAAAATGAGAGCAAGGCGGACACTAACAGTGGGTTAATATGCTGAGCCAAAACGAGAAAGATAGTGTGTGTAATTGTGTGTGTGTGTGTGTGTGTGTGTGTGTGTGTAGCCCCCGCACCCACCCACCCACACACACACACACACACATACACACACATACACACACATACACACACAACCCTATGACACCCGTCTCATCAAACAGTTGGACGTCGGCCAAGTTCATCTGTTAATGGACAGCCATCGTCAGGACCCAGCCTTTCCTACCTCACTCTCCCCTCCCTCTCTCTCTCTCTCTCTTTCTCTCTCTCCCTCACATCCCCTATCCCCCCAGGGTGATCTACCCCTATGCCCTCTCCTCCTCATCTCTCTCTTTCTCTCTCTCTCTCTCTGCCCTTTTTATTTTGTCGTCCCATCCCCCCGTTTCTCTCAACACCTCTCCCAGCATTGCAGATTGGGGCCTGCATTTCCCTTGTATGGCAAAGATAAACAGTGTGTGTGTGCATGTGTGTGTGTGTGTGTGTGTGTCCCTTTGTCTGTCTGTCTGTCGGCAGACGGTGCTCGGGGTGTGTTATATGCACATACACACACACGTTCGTCTTAAGAGAGTACCTTCGAACAGACGCTTTTCTACAAGCTAGAAACAAAAACAAAAAAAAGTCAGAAATCAAACAAAGGCCAAAAGACAGGTTAGGTTCCATTAAATTAAGGGAGATAAAAAGTGCATGTGAGTGAGTGAGTGAGTGTGTGTGTGTGTGTGAGAGAGAGAGAGAGAGAGAGAGAGAGAGAGAGAACGAGAGAGAGAGATCAGCGGTGTTAACTACAGTCCAGAGCGTGTTGAAACACATCTGTCTTCCAACGAAAAACTGCAGGTAAGAAAAAAAAAGGATGAGAAAAAGAGAGATTGACAAAGGAAGAGAAGACAGAGAGACAGTGAGTGAAAGATATATGAAGGGAAATTCATAAAGAGCAGGTGAAGGTGCTTGTTTTTCTCTTTCTCTCTCTTTTTTGGTCTTCGCTTTAAAGACACACACACACACACACACACACACACAAAAGGCTGGCTTTCCTCCTGGCTTATTTGTTGCAGGGCAAGAGTTCAAGGAATTACAGTCTCTTTCACACTTCAATATTTATTTAACAAGATAGATGATGTCTATTTTTAAGTACATGGGGTTTTTTTTCAGTTTGTGTTTGGGGCAGACTGAGCTGAATAGTTGAGGGACGGTGAGATGAAATAAGAATTAAATATCGCTGTTGTTATTGCCAGTGTAATTTTGAGGGCAATTTTGTGATTTTAGCTTCGGGTATGATTCCTGTACAGGTTTGGAAAATGAAATGAACTCTTCAGATTTGTTGAAGCTTTTTATGGTGATAAAGAAAACAAAGCTGATTTTCTAACATCCCACTGATGCAGTGGGAATTAAACTGTGACCTTCAGACAGCCATACACAGACAAAAATAATGTTATTTTTCCAGAAAAGCATGGATTTGCTATTTATTTTCTTTTAAATACCATAACTAATGTAGTTGCTTGTACTGGCAATGATATATATTATAAAACTACATGATAAAGATTCATGTCAGCAATAAAAGGACAGATTTTGAAAGTTTTTACCCTTCTGCAAACATCTTTTTCCAGTATGACCACACACAGCTGAAATATTTGTGGATATTAATCACACATGCACACACAAAGTCACGCATACATGGAGAAAAATGCCTAAAATGTACATTTTAGCAGTTCTCTATCCATTTTTGGGGGGTAAATTATCCATTAGATTTCATCATATCTTACCGGGGCAATTACATCAAGAAAATGATAGCGGGTATGGGATCAATTATGCATACCCTTGGCCAAAGACCAAGCATCGGGCAGAAGGAGAGGGCATGTACACACACACACATACACACGTGAAGAAGAGGAGGATCTCATAGATGTGGCCCATCAGTTCATCTTACTGCCTAAAAAGTTCATACGCTTAATAATTTAGCTGTGCTCTGGATACAGTTTCCCAGCTGAATATTAACAACTTTGAAGTGAGTAACAGCAGCCAGAGGTATATAAGGGTGTGTGTGTGTGTGTGTGTCTGCATATGTGTGTGTGTATTTGTAGGGGGGCTAAAAGAGACCTCAGGAAACAGGCCTCGTGAGTCCCACCGGAGACAACCCCTCGAAACACACACACACACACACACACTCCTTCCATTCGGCTGCGTCCATTACACCACCATTCGTAACATTGCTAATTTCTGGCCAATTAAGAATTCCTTTTCATCGCTATGTAGGTTCCCATATCTCCCTCACAGCGCTTGTACACAAACTGGGAAGACGTGGGGAAGAGTGTGTGTGTGTGTGCGTGTAGGGGGGCATAAAGGGAGGGTGAAAAGATGAGAAAAAAATGAAGCAACAAAGGGAACTGAAGAAGAAAACATAAAGATTAGCGCCCGTGCACCAGTTGTTCTCGTTTGTTGTTGCCGCTTTCCATCTTTGTTCTCATTTTCTTAATTGTCCGGCCTCATTATTAGATGAAAATTGATTTATTTTATTGACTTTCTTTCCTTTTTTGTCTTCCTCTCTATCCCTCACGGAAGAAAAAAAAAGCATTTTCAGAAGAGGCCTCCTTTTCAAAGGAAGCGTACCCATAGGGTGTGTGTGCATCTGCAAGCATGTAGCTAAGTGAGTGTTTACGCACAGGTGCCTATTTTCTTGTGTGTATGCACAACCGCATGACACACACACCAGAAGGAGACACATTTTTCTGCTGCGGACAGAACAATGGAATTCATTTTCGTTCTTTTTTTTTTTTTTTTTTCTTTTTTTTGAGTTTCCGTCCATGTTTACAGAGAAACTCACTTAGGAAGACGAATCACTGTCTCCAAAATGGCAGCCTTAGATAGAGTCGGGGAGGGAAAAATAGAGGTATCTGACATCTGTTTGTTCAAGGAGAAAGAGAAAAAAAGGGGGGGGGGGGTGACACTAAAAATGAATAGGCTGACAGAGAGAGAGAGAGAGAGAGAGAGAGAGATGGGCATTGAGAAATCATTTTACCATGTCAAGACCGACACGTACAGGGGAGAGCCAGATGGTTTGCATTGGGTGTATTTTGTGTGTGTGTGTGTGTGTGTGTGTCTGTGTGTGTTTGTGAGAGACAAGCAGTGTAATGAGGGAACAGACGTTACATCATGTAAATTAAATATGTCCAATCTCTGGCTCGGTTCTCAATCTTCACACAATTAAAAAAAATGCAACTTTCATTTATATTAGCCTAAAAAACACACACACACACACACACACACATATCTCACCCAAGGCACAAATGAGAAAACACACGACACACACTGAAAACACACAAACACCCCTTGACATGCCGGCTCTGACAAGCATAGCTGATGTGCGCCGCGAATGTGCATGGTAATAGGCCAATCAAAAATGCAAAACAATTGGCAATTACTGTGAGGACCTAATGGTCATTAGAATTTACAACTAGGTAATGAACTAAAGTCTGCCCACTGCATGCATATTCATAAAGCTATTTGAGCTTTGAAGATTAAAGTAGCGCTTAAAATTCAAATGAGCCTCCGCAAATTATCGGGAAAAGTCAGCGCCGCTGCTGCTGGTGGCGATGGGGGAGTTCCTTATACGTGCATGTGTGTGTGTTTATGCGTGTATGATTTTTTTAAGCATCATTAAACGGTGGTGTTCCTCGACATCTGAGGAGTGAAAACTGTAATAATGTGTTTTGGGGTTTATCCCGACAACAGTCGATGTTGGTGACATCATGAGAGATAGCAGATTCTTTTTTCCTCTATGGATTTGTCACTTTTCAACCTTCAAAAATTTTTAAGTATTTACACCTTTAAAAAAAAAATTAAAAAATTTTAGTGGAAACAACTTAGAAATTGAATTTAAACCATTACGAGATAGACTTTAAAACACTTTAACACTTTGTGATGATAATAATAAAAATGTCACAACATAAGATCAAAGTCATAAAATAGATCAGTGGCTCCAAACTTTTTTGGCTTATGACTCCTCGTCACCACTGGTTGCATATTTCAGATTATGACCAAAAGTGATATTTTCCTCTTGTTAAATATTTTAGGAGGTAAACTTGTCCATTAATTCACAGGAAAAAGCAAAGATTAGAGAAAAAATAAACATAATCTGGTGCAGCAGAAATATGTTTTCTGCTTTCCTGTCCTGTTGCGACTCCTTAAATGTGTCCTGCCACTGGTGTAGATTGTACATGTGTAGGTTACTATGAGCATACTGCATGTTCACGTACATGTGTGTATTTAGATTTGTGTGTGAATAAACCTTTACAGTGTGATGTAATAATATATTCATGCAGTGTATTCAACACATCAACAAGAAATCAGCAATGACACATCATACCGGTGGAACCCAACTTCATACACCAGGCTGTGACTAGTAAACACACAACACGATAAACAATCTATAAACAGCTTTTCAAAGGCTGTCCTGTGGAAACCACCCATCTCTAAACTGTCAGCTTCTCATCATCCAGGACAAACTGTCTTGTTTTAGGCTTTGCAACAATGCATTTTTGAGACAATCTGATGGCTTTCATATTGCTTTATTTTCCTAAGAAGTAGAGGAATGGGTGTTTTTAAGGAGTGTGGATAATAGTTTTTATTATTGATTAGTCTGACAATTATTTTCTTAATTAATTTGATAATTGTTTGGTTTATTAAATGTCAGACGACAGTGAAAAATGTCACATCTTCCAAGCGTACATCTTCAAATAGTTTATTTCGTCTGACCAACAGTCTGAAATCCAAAGACTACTGTGAATTTTTGGATTTTTTTTTTCTTTAAACTTGACCTAAACAATAAATTGATTATCAGAATTGCCACAAATCCATTTCTGTTGTTCCACTAATTGATTAAGTGACCACTTGTTTCAGCTCCAGAGCATTAATCCTTCATTTAATCTGATAAATTCCAAGTGACCAGATGTGGAGATACATGGTGTTCCCTGGACTGTGACTTACTACTAATACTTTTAGGATTTAAAAATGTAGGTCCATGACATCATCAGTATAAATGATTGAGCTTGTTTTGGCTCCTTGTTCATGCAGGTGATCTCACACTGAAGCTTCCTCCAAGTGAACAAATTGTGCTGTCGGGGACTCGGGCGTCTCGTCTTGCACTTTTGTGCACGTTAAACACAATATGGAGCGATCATAGGAATTACATACTGTATGTTATCCTGCTTTGAGGATGGATCCCACTTTATTTGGCACTAAAGGTGCTTTTAATTTGCTGAGAAGAAGGATGTAAAGTGGAGAAGGTGGTGGGAGTGACGAGAACAAACAGGCTGAGGATCACAATGCCAACATAAAAGATTATACCCACTCAAACAGAGCTTGTGTGCCTTTACAGTATACGTGCTCTACATATGGACACACACAGTTACAGGGTGGCAGTGTGTGTGTGTGTGTGTGTGTGCAGTTGTAGTAGTAGTTCAGCCAAATGAGGAACATGAAACCAGAGTAAGGAGCCAGGCCCTTCCACACACACACACACACACACACACACACACACACACACACACACACACACACACACACAGGCCACATAGACATTGCCAGCTCAGCCCTGGCACACACTACCAGGGGATGTCCTGCATCCACACTGCCAGCTCACACACATACACACACACACACACACTTTCATGTCCACTCATGCTCCACTGAAACACACATATACACACACAAATACATGTAGACATGCTGTATAAGTAATGATACATACAAAGGGAAGCACTGACGAATGAACAGATATCTAAGCAGTCATATCTGAATATATATGTGTGTGTGTGCATGTGTGTGTGTGGTGTGTGTGTGTAGAACCAGTCTGTAATCCAGTGGCCTATATAAATAAGCTTTGTAGTGTATAAACAGTTTTATGAACAGGCCTTCAACTCCATTCAACATAATAAGAGAGCTGAGTTACATGTGCACCCCCTGAGCAGACCGAGCCATGTGTGTGTGTGTCTGTGTGTGTGTGTGTACAGGAATAAACACACACACAGTGAGCAGCAAGTGAGCCAAAAACAGCAGCTTTCCCTCTCACCACGAAGGAGTAAATGTAGCGTGGATGTCGAATCGCTCGCATAAACACCAAAGAGCCAGATCAATAAACAATCCTCCATCACAGAGCGAGTACAGTAGTCCACTTGACGTCACACATGCCTCTGACACATCGTCGCCGCTGTAAATACTGCAAACCGGGAAATAACGCTGGTCTTTTTAAAATGTCTTTTCTTTTCTCTGCTGTTGTCATTGTTTTAAAATGGTTTAGCAACCACAGTAACGCGGGAGATCTATGGTTTGAAACAGATCTGTCTCCATCTTTGGTTGTCGCCGCCGCGGTGTGTCTGCGCCGCACTTCCCAGGGTTCCCAGCTGTCAATCAAAACGTGTGGGCAGCATGACGTCTTTCTCCTGCTTTTTTATTTTTTGTTGTTTTTTTACCCTTTAATGTTGATGATGTTGTTGTGTCTGTTGAGCCGTGGTGATGGTGATGATTGCTGCTCACGCTCCTCTTCTATTTATTCCAAATGGAAAACGCATCACTTCCTGTGCAACCAGACTACTTGTCCTGGGAAGACTCAACAGATACTGTAGTAATTTGCACTATAAAAAAGCTGGCAGCCTAAACAACTCGCTGTTATTATTCTGTCAAGTGTACAGCATCCATCATCCAACCACTAATATGATAATATGAGACTCTCTACTCTCTTTCCCCACTGCACAGGCAGAGATAGTGAGGAACTAAGTACATTTACTCAAGTACTGTATTTAACTACAGATTTAATGTACACGCTCTTTACTGTTTGTGCTTCCACTTTATGCTGCTGTATACTTCTACTCCACTACATTTATTTGGCAGCCATAGTTTTCAGTTACATTGAAGATCACTCTACATACAAACAAAATAGAATAAGCTTTAAAAATATGACACATTATTATAGTCTGAACTACTGAATCAGTACAAACTACCTGAAATCAGCTCCATTATAAGCTGTTAAACATTAAAATACTGTTTTCACCGCATGAGTAATAATAATCTAATTACATGATGCCGAGTAAGTACTTAAAGTACATTTTACTGGTAATACTTTTCTTGTGCCTGTAATGGAGGATTTTTAGACTGAGGTATTGCTAGTTTTACTTGCATTTTTAGATCTCAATACCTCTTCCACCTCAAGGAGGTCAAAGGTCACATTTATCTACGGAGCAGCCAGCAGTGGACGTAGCAGGAGTCCATCGTCTTGCTCAAAGACACTTCCTGGGATCACCCAGAGTCATTTGAATGAAGAATCAGGACTCATGCATGATGTTACCCCTTAAAATGAAGCGTTTGTCACCAGTGTCAGAAATCTACCATGTTAACCAAAACTTCATTTTTTCTTATTTTGTTTATTAAAATTATCCTGTAATTCTAAAGAAAAAAGAAAACATTAGAGAAAAGTCTAAGACATTAATGTGCATAAGTGAATAAATTGTAGCAGAATTGTTATTCTTGTGCTCTCCGATCCTGTTATCATCTTGTGACCCTTAAGGTTTGTCTTGTGACCCCATGTGGGGGTCCCGACCCACAGGTTGGGAACCCCTGCGAAAGCGGACTAGATTTAGTTCAGAGATTCAATGCTGCTGCCCTAACACTATCTTATGTAACAAAAGATGGGTGTGTGTCTGACGGTGTATGTGTGTGTGTGTATGTGTGTGTGTATGTGTGTGTGTATGTGTGTGTGTGTGCTTTGAGCATTACCGAACAGGATAAAGGATAAATCAACAGGCTCACCGGTTTGGACTTTCCCAGCACAGGCAAGAGGAAAGCAACAATGTGAATCTTAAAATTCACGTGAAGTGCTCCATATTCTATTTCCAGCAACACAAAATCTCTGCCCAAAGCACTGCTTTTCCGTTCCTTGTTTTATTACTACGTCCAAAATTTGTCAGCAGTGAATTCCAAGTTTTTTGGTCCGTCTGGACTGCAGACACGCTCTGCAAACACACACCCACACATTTACAGTGCAGCAAGACAATAATCACTAACACTAACAGTCAATATGCAGCTTTTTTGTGAGCGCTGAATATAAAACACAATGCAGCTTGTTGGTCTTGGCGGCAGATTATTAGCTCTTCCTGTCATTCCAGTGGCCTGCCGAATGTGTTATCCTGCTGCTGACATTTTCTGCATACAGCAAGATGTTTACATTCAGCGAGCTCATTCAAAAGGCAGACAAAATGCTGGAGTTCAAACGCTGCACTTGAGTCCACTAACTAAAATCTTATGTTAGAAAAGAAAGAAAGAGAGAGCGACAATAGATTAGTAATGGCAGCCTGTGTGTGAAATCTCTTTGTAGGCTTGCCGGGATGTGCTACAGCATGACACGCACACACACACACACACACACATGCAACAAACATACTGTAATTGATGCAGTATCAATTGGCTGTCCCGGATTTGCATTGACTGCTAATGTTGCAGGGAGAGAGACAGACGCATGAGCCAAAAGAGAAAATGAGAAAAAAAAAACAAAAAAGAAGAGGAGAGAATAGAAATGAGATAGAGAGCGATATCTGACACCGAGCCAGACAATGAATGGGTGTTAAAAATGCACTAATGTGTATTGAGGTCGGTAGTATTAGCCAGTGATGATAAGCTAATTGCTAATCACTAGATCATAGACTAACAATAGTCATGTTACAAGGCTTCAAGCCAGGATGACTCTTCAGTGGGATGACCATAATAATGGACTGAAAACTGGATATTTTGGGGTGACAAATATCATATTTGTCTCGAGAAATGTTGGAATTTATCAGCGTGTGCTAGTGCTGATAACATCTCAGTTAATCAGCTAATACTGATAGGCTAACACAGCTTATCTGCCAATACTGCTCAATGGAATAAGCGGTCAATAAGATGAACAATTCTGTGTTCTGGCTGCGTATCAATTTCTGCTCATTAACACACACATCATCTCTGATTTTCCATAGAGGAAAGGATTAAATTCTTGATGCTCATTATAAGAAATCAATTGACTGACTGGACAGAGATTATATTTATTTTAAATAATAGTAATAACAATAATAATAATAATAATAATAATCCACAAAGAATTCATCTTAAATTTTAATTTTCAAGCCAAGATTTTTTTCAATCAAAACCACTTCAGTTAAAAGAAAAAAAAAACACACAGAGAGAGATATGGCCATTCACACACATATATTCACACACACACACACACATGCAGCTCTCTCTTTTGAGACATTAGCGATGCTGTTTCTGAATGAGGGGCGCCTCAGGGATTATAATCAGAAATTTCATCTCAGTCAGGGATTAATAGAATAAATGGGCAAGAGAGAGAGCACAAACCATGTGTGTGTGTGTGTGTGTGTGTGTGTGTCTGTGGTGTGGGTGGGCGGGTATGCTGTCTTTTTGCATCGCTGATCGGCATTTTGCCTGTACAGTGCTCTCTCTTGCACACACACACACACACACACACACACACACAGGTAATGTCTCAGCTCTCCTCGGTCGGAGCTGTTTGATATGTAAATAGCAGCGTTCCGGCACAAGTCCGACGCTTTGTGTTCCTCTGAGCCTCGCAGCAGCCGCAGCAGCTCTGTAGCACTCTGACCATAGACGCAGATACACACATTTTTTACAACAAGCAGCCATACAGCCGTCACATTATATAGGCAGATACATGCAGAAAAGCAAGCTACATAAACAGAGCTGAAGGAAAAGATGCCTCACTTCCTTCCACTGTAGGATTAAAAACATTCCCTGGATTTGTCATAGATGTTAGATTTAAATATAATTATGAGAAGCAAATCCTCTAAAAAGCAAGAAGATAAATGAAAACTAATAGTGTGATCGTATTTGTATGATTAAACAGTGCTTAAAAACCACACACATTCAGTCATGTGGACGCTAAAACCAGAACCCAATAAAAATTGTGCTGAATTTAAAATATTAGTAGAACAGCAATAGTATTTAACAGTCTTTACTGTAAAAAAAAATATGATCTCTTACTGGCTGAGAGGAGGCCTGATTCACTGTAAGGAAAACCTACATGTACTATTAGAGACACAGTGGAACACCAAGCCAGCATTTACAAATAAGAAACACACTCGCATTCCTCCCTCTCCTCCTTTTTTTGTCATTAGGAATGCTTTTGGACGGCTGTAATCGCATTCGAAATTCCAGCAGATTTTTTTTTTTTTTTTTTTTTTTTCTGACATCTTTACTTCACCGTGACAGTTTGGGGTCAATTAGGATGAAAGCAAGGGTCGGGAGGGAAAATACTGGCTTTAATTATCAGCTATCAGAATGGACGTGTTGTGTAAATTCAGCATGTGAGATGCTGCTGGTGTGTGTCCAGTGGCAAAGAGAAGGTCCGAACAAAAAAAAAAAAGAAGCATCTATTAAAGAAGATTGATTTTTTTGTTTATGTGCAGAAAGCAGATGGACATTTTTTTGTCTGAAATTCCAAACATGTAATAATGCTTGGCCTTTCTGCCGTTCAGCCTGACGTCAACATCAGACAAGATATATAACGCTGCTGTCCTGTTTTCTCCTCCTGTCTGAGTGTACAGCTGTTCCTACCAAGACGTTCCCACACACAACGCTATTGAAGCAACCAGACGCCTGTATTATGATGTAAATCGCTCTAATAACCCAGTTTAGCTGGTGAGTGTCTGTGAGAGTGTGTGTGTGTATGTGTGTGTGAGTGGGGGAGTGGGTGTGTGTTGAAATGTATAGTCACTGCTGGGACACAAGCAGGTTTGGCTAAAAAAAAAAGCAGTAGATAGATTTGTCTCTAGTGCCCGAGCCAGCGAAGACGAGGTCAAAGGTCAAATGCATGTTTGACTCTCAACGATTTCCTTCATCTGCACTTCCTGCAACTCTAAATTTTCATTGTGGCGAGTGAGATCCATTACAAGAAAGGACGAGCAGTGCTCCCAACATCTTATTGTGCTTATTTCCTCAAACACAGAAATGACAAAATGGAAAACAAACGGCAACATTTAGGATTCCTGAGCTGCATTCAACGAGCAAAGTGATAAAGTGTGTATTTTGCTTCTGTGTTTCCGCTGCTCTATTTCATCCTCGCTCCCTCTTTCTCTCCCTCTCTCTCTCTCTCTCTCTCTCTGTAACGGCTAATTTAGTACAGGCAGCCCGCCACTAAAAACTACTGCTAATTAAAATGCACAAGGAGAAGAAAAAAATGGCGCTGCAACAAATAATTAGTGGTGTTAAGATGCTTTAAATAAACGACTTTCTCTCTATGAGCAAAACTAAAACTGGCTGTTCCCTCTCTGTGCTCGCCTCTCATTTGATTCTCGCACTGGGGAAGGAGACGAAAAGGGAAGGAGAGGGAGAGATGCAACTGGAGGAAAAATTGTGCGTGTTACCTATGAAGTTTGTTGCAGAGGTAAACTCGGGGAAAAAAGGGGGGAAAAAGAATGAAAGAGATGGAGAGCTGGGCTGCATTTCTTTGGGTAAGATGTGGCAGTGGGAGAGGGGGGGAAACCACATCGAGCGGACACATCTGCTAGGGCCACATGAGAGAGAGTCACACACACACACACACACACACATACACACACAAACACGTTATGCAAGAACACACATTCTGTGCACCCAATCCCAGGAAGAAGCTCGCAGTTACTCCCCAGACTGAAAGTCAGAGTCATGAATGCTCACACACACACACACACACACACAAACACAAACACACACACACACAGAGTTTTCCCTTCAGTTCAGCCAATGATCCCCATCTGCACACACACACACCCACAATAGCCCTCATAAGTGCACAAACACACTGACCAGTGGTACCACAAAATCAAGGTCACCCATGTCTCTTTGCCACTGGGATTTGGTCACCATGGCCAAAGTGGGCAAACTGGGAAAATATACACACACATTCACTCACATACTGCATTGAATTCAGAGGATCAGTGGAAGGACAATTGGTCAGACTTAGGTTGATGGGATCCGTTACATTCTCTCTCTCACACACACACACACACACACAGACGGAGAGAGAAAGCCATCCTAAATCAAACCATTGTGTGTGCTTTTTTTGTCATCTATAACAGAGAACAGATATTCTTGGGAGGGTTCCTCCCCACCTGTGACGTCCTTCTGTTGTTGTTTGTCTGATAAAACCCCCACCAAGCCTCAGCCAATCAGATGGCTCGCCTTAACAAGGACTGGCATGTGTGTGTCACCTATAAAAACCTTGCGCTCAGACTACCGCAGTCTCCCACATGGTTTGGGTGGAGCGTTCGTAGGTGACATGTAGGCTACGCTTCAGACTACGCCGGCTTGTCGTACCGTACAGCAACACACACACACACACACACACACACACACACACAATGCGTCAAAGATATGAAAACACTACCTGATGTTGCACACACACCCACAAATATACACCCATCCAGGGCAATACACACAACCAAAATGACACTGTAGAATCTGGACACTGAAAGCTGCTTTCAAGCTGCAGGAATTCATTTATGTCTTGACATGTAGCGCTTCTGAAAATGTTAAGAGAAAAAATGACTATTGTCCTTTTTTTTTTTTGTATTCTGCCAGATTTTACTCTGAAATTGCCTCCTTAGCCTCTACACAGAAAATCTGACAACTACTGCCTCAGAAAAGCCACTGCCACCGATAACCATGTGGTCAAATCCAGACAGAAGTGATGCATGTTGGGAGTTTGAAAGCAGGTATGGTTACCTGGGAGAGGCTCCTGTTTGGGGAAAATACCCCGGGGCGACGAAAACCGGTCCTCGTCGTCCTCTGCCAGCGTAGCCTGGACTCCCACTTCCACGGGCCTCCGGCTGCGCAGGGAGCCCAAGGCGGGCGACGGGGTGAGGGCCAAGCCTGGGGAGGGCGAGGGGGGCTTGTCCAGCCCCCGGCCCACAGCCAGGCAGGGCGGCCCGTGGCATCTCTTCCTCTTGTGCTCGATGAAGAGCAGGATGTCCGCCAGGGGGAAGGTGGCCTGGCACTGGCCGCAGGTCAGAAGGTCCTGCTCCAGCGAGGGGTGAGCGTCGTGACCCAGCCGGGCCAGCCGGCCCACGGTCGAGCCTGGGTGGTGCCCGTTGAGGCTGCCGCTCTCCTCTGAGTGCTCCGAGCAGCGCTCCGACAGCTCCTCCGACGAGACGACGGCCGTGGAGAGGGGCTCGGCTGCTGGCGAGGCAGAGAGAGAGGAGGGGGGGACAACCGCAGAGGAAGAGGGAGAATAAGAGAGGGGTGGGAGGAAAGAGGGAGAGTGAGCAAAAAAGAGGAAATTAGAAGGTGATGCTTACTCTTAGCAGAAACCATGTGTTCATATTTTTCTTTTTTTCTCCTGTAATTTATATTGATACAACTATTTGTGGGAATTGATGACAAGGGAAGAGTACCACCAAAAAACCTAAAAACATTCTCGTTCTGTCACATACAGGATAAGATTTAAAAAGACAAAGCTAAATAAAAGCCTGACATGTGGTACAGACAATAACGGGGTGAGAAAATGTGCCTTGTAATGATAGAAATGCATGTAATGCAGGAAAAATGATTACAATGCAAACTGATCCGGATCACACATCATAGACATAAAATGGTGGGAAATAATATCTTGACTAGCTGCAAAGCTGAAATCAGATTCCTCAAAGATAACAATTTCTTTGCCAATGACAGGGAGAGCCTGGAAAATGATGGTTAAATACAGCATTCACCAAAACTCTAAATATGTGGATGAGACTTGCATAACCTTGTTTGTACAGGTTTTGATCCTGTAATCAGCAGAAGGAAAAACTGTCACAAACATGTCCAACATGTGTGCCGGGGAGCGGAGAGGCAGGCGGCAGGGAGAGTGTGTGTGTGTGTCAGGGAGAAGGGAAACTCTTCCCTCGGCCTCAATTACATGTGCCTGACTTATAGTTCTTAGACACCAGCCGCCTGTACAGCGGGAAATCACCCCAAAATGAGCCGTTCAACCCGATTCCTCACCCCTCCAAGGCCGGATTAACTCTTGACTACTTTTTTTAAGAAGCCCTTTGTCAAGCCCAGACCGTCCTGCAGTGGAGGGAGAGGAGTGTGAACAGAGCGGCCCACTGAATTAGAGAAGCGAAACGGGAGAACATAATTCACTGTCCCTCTTTTAAAGAAAATCTTCCAGTCCAAGGTGAAGAGTCTGACTCTGTGCTAGCCGCCTAATGCATGTTGACCTTCTTTACTCAGCCGCCCAATTTCACATTTTAATGAACTTAAAACCACTGAGAATCAAAAAATAGATTTTAATTTTCACTGTCTGGGTGATTGGTACAGATTTTGTCTGATAACAAGGATAGGGCTGGAGAGTGTGTGTGGGAATGCATGCAAGCGTGTGTGTGTGTTTCTGTGTGAGTGTGTGTGACAGAAAGAAAGAGAGAGAGAGAGAGAGAGAGAGAGAGAGAGAGAGAGATAGTGGCTGAATGTAGACTACATCCCCTCAAGGAAATATCATTTGAACGCCGCAGTCCTGCGCGACATCTGTGCGCAAACTGGGACATGGAGATAACATGATAAATTCACCAACACCACCGCTACCCCCTCCACCCCCGGCATCACCCCCTCTACCTCCTCCTCCTCTTCCTCCTCCTCCTCCTCCTACTCCTCACCCTTCTCCTCTTTGATTTAACTTCAGGTCAACACAACACCACGCAAGTTACACAACAGCCTCCAGGGAAGGGGGGGGGGCATTAAATTCACAAGATAAAACAAAAAAAATTCTAATGAAAGCTGCGTAAGCCCCTCACCTTTAAAGTTGAACTCAAGACTGAATATCCAGTGTTGAAAAACATTTTGTTGGATTTAATGGAGCATGAGGAAGGAGAGTAAGAGACCTAAATAAGATTTTTTTTAAAAAAAAATACAAAGTAGGTCTCCATGCACATGGTTCAATTTCAATAAAAATTTCCAAGACACACGTATAAATCTCTTATTTCTATCTACTTTTAAAGCAGATGGAATAAGAAGCAACAGGAGCAGAGAGGATGATAATATGTCTGCACACTATTCTCACATATCAAAACATGCAGGACAATTCTATCACATTTCCTCAGTTGGAAAGAATAACACAGGGAGAAAAAAATGAGGGCATAAATGCATTCTGAATTATAATTCCTTTAACAGCAACTGCAGGTTAAAAGTTGCACCTGTCTGGTAATGAATCTATAAAACAGTCACAACTTAACTATGAAACTACTGGCTCTCTGCCCCAAAATAAACTATTTTAAATTGTATTCCATTTTTTTTGGCACAATATGGAAATTCGTATTTTAATCTGGAGGAAGAGATGTGGAGTTGTAACACTGAAAAACACTCAGCAGAAGTGTTGAATTTTACTACTTAAATTCAGCCGATCATGCTGTTAAAAAAAGCAAAGACTGGAAATGTTATATGCTGTAAATAATCTTGTATAAATATAGAAGTAAGAAATGTAGAAAATAAAAATGTTGCTGCTAAAAAAGAAGAAATAATCAGAGATGGATGTTTGCTGGAGAGCAGCAGGGTGATTACAAATCTGTATGCAAAATGAAATGCGTGTGTGTGTGTGTGTGTGTGTCTGCCTGTGTGTGTGTGTGTGTGTGTGTGTGTAAGGTTTGAGGGAGTAAAAGGCGAGGTCTGCAGGCATATCACAGTGTAGCTGCATATGCTGATTGCAGCCTGCATGTATGTACAAAATGGGATGCACAAAAAAGGAGATATCGGGAGAGTAAGTGGGTTTGAGGTGATGAAGAGGAATGGTAGATTTTGGTGGTGGTGCTGGTTTTGAGAGTTGGGGGGGGGTGGTGGGGGGGTCGTCCTCCTCCCTGCCCCCCCCCTTTTTCTCCCTCCCTCCATGCTTCCCCATGTCTTGTATACTCTCCCTTTATTCTAAAGAGATCGCCAAATAGTAGCCCGTGTAGATGTAGAGGGGTGGTGGTGAAACTGATCAGGTTCAAGTTCAGCGCTGGATTTTCTGATCGTGCTCTGCCTCCTAGCGACGGCACATGGCCATGGTGACTGTCACCCTAACGGAGCCACACACACACACACACACACACACACTCTCTCGCTCGCTCTCGCTCCCTCTCTCTCTCTCTCTAAACCAAACAGCTACACAGGCGACAGCCAGTCAACATACCGAAACATAATCAAGCACTGATGCGTAAAGACGCCCAAATATCTTCTTGTTTTATGTTTGCGGGCCACTTGGAGAGCCGCTGAAAGGTGCGAGGTGGCGCACAGTACGGCACATGGTGGGGCGATAAACGCCACTTTGCCAATCGCCCCACAGTTTCCAAACACACTCATCTGCTTCCCCGTTACATATCGCACTTATGCCTGAATATGAAGCCAATAAACTAAAAGAAATGCATCTTGGGTGATAAATAAACGCCGTGCGTAAAGACGGGTTCTGCCGACTCAACTAAACATTGTTGGAATATCTTGTCGCTTTTCCTCACTCGCTGCAGTTGCAACGCACCAATGAGCTGATATTTGTTTCTTACCTTAACTGTACGTGAAGAATTGGAATCATAAGTTGACATTTTTGTCGGTCCAAATTTGGCTTTTTGAGAAAAATAAATGCAAGACACAGGACAAGATATGCTGTTGTCCTGTTGCTGTGTTTCTAACTCTGAGCTGCAGAGGCTCTGCTGTGTGTTTCAGGAAGAAACGTCTCATCTACACTAAACATCAATAAACTGCCTTTACATAAGAGGCATTAGGATTTAAAAGTGTGTAAAATATATCGATTTGTGTTGTCTCTACTGCCGAGCTGCTGATAGAGGGAGGCAGTTGTAAACAGTCGGACACGAGATTTTCCCCCCTCGATCCAAAAATCCACCTCCAAGTTTTTTTTTCTTTTTTTTCTGAAAGTAATCCAAAAATAGCACGAGAGAGAGCAGATGAAACCTGCCCGCAGAACTATCAGATGGTGATATTCCGGGGGGTGATCTCTCCACGAAGCTCCGCGGACAGGACGCGCTCTGCTACCGGGAGCCCAGTGCGTTCCCACTGACCGGAGCGACCGTGGGGGCACCGCAGCCAGAGCGAATGCACATTCTCGCCGTGTAACTTCCCTGTTTTCGCAGAGAAGCAGTAACGGGTATACACCGACACACAAAACTTTTTTCTCTCTTTTCGGGCTCCGAGCGGCTTTTACGCACGGAGGTGTCGCACTTTCTCGCCACGCTGTTAAGTCCAGTTGACCGGGTCCGAGCGGTGCGTCCGGTGTCCATAAGCTCTTCTTTTGCTGCCCTTTTCCCCTTTTGCTGAATGAATTGAAAGGGAGTCAGAAATGAACAATTGCTTTCTTTTTTGCATCTCTACTTACGCGAAAAATCCCGTTTGCTTAAGTGCTGGGGTTTGCCTTGCTTGCGGCGAGACATGGTGGCTGGCGGCGGCGGCGTTCAGCGCGGATCACATCGGGGAGAGCCGGGGTTAGAGAGGAGACTCCGGTGGGGCAAAAGAATATCTTCATCCAACGCCTTTGTCATCCACAAAAAATTAAAAAAAATAAAATAAATTAGAAATAATACAAAGATGGCGCGGAGGCGAAGGTGGATCGCGGGATCGCCGTCATGGCTTTTTTGAGAAAGGAGAGCAGAGGAAAAAAGAGAGAGAGAGTGTGTGTGAGAGAGGTGGATGGAGAGAGAGAGGGGAGAGAGATGGAAAAAATGGCAAAAGCCCCCCCCCACCCCCACCCCCCCCTCCCCCCCAACACCACCCCTCCCCTCAACCCCCCCTCTGTGCTGTGCAAGTTCAAGTGCACGGACGTGACGTTCCCGGCGAACTTGAACGTCAGGCGATGGACGGACACCCGACATACAAAAACATGGGCAGGGCCGAAGCACCCGAGTGGGAGTGGGAGTGGGAGGAGGGACGAACGGGACGCGCAATAACAACACCAATGGACGGTCATTAGAAAGAGAGAGAGAGAGAGAGAGAGAGAGGAGGAGGAGGAGGAGGGAGGGAGGGGGGCTGGACATGAGAAATAGACCAGGTGGAAGCCAATGGACACAGAGATCAGGGGGGCCGGACAAGAGGCACTTGGAGGGAGGGAGGAGTATGTGTGTGTGTGTGTGTGTGTGTGTATGTGTGTGTGTCTGCGCGCGCGCGAGTGTGAGAGAAAGAGGAGAGATGTCTAATGAAAGCAATATGCAGAGAGAGAGAGAGAGAGAGAGAGAGGTGGACGCAAAACAGGGCAAGGGAAGCCGCGGACAGGAGCTCACTGGAGGGGGGCGGATATAATACTGCTGCATGTACTAGAGACCGGAGGAGTGTGTGTGTGTACGTGTGTGTGCGTGTGTGTGTGCGCGTGTGCGTGCGTGTGTGTGTGTGTGTGTGTGTGAGTTAACAAAGTCTGTCGCATGCGGTGGCCACTGTTTCAGACTGAGAAAAGCGCGCAACGCTGGCCACAAGCTCACCTGGACGCACGCGCGCGCGCGCTTAAAGGCTACAAGGGGAGAGAGAGAGAGGTGCACGTGTTAAAATGACAAGGAGCGCGGCAAACTCTCCGGTAGCAGAGAACAGGACGGACAGGTTGAACAACCAACAGAAATACAGGCTCTAACCTGGGTGGCTTTACATATACACGGTGTGTGTTCTGCTCTGTTTACAGTTAATAATCACATCACATTATTCTACATTCAATACCTGCAAACCGCAATATTTTACCCAACAATAGTGCATAATCACTGATATTTATAATAACCTATACTCATAACAAAAAGAGCGAAAATATGTTCTGCACCTTTGCAGAAAAGCATTTGAAGACACTTACAACCTTTGAAGAATCAATGATTTTTTTTCACCCTAAAGGAAAAAAGTTTTACCGGTTTATTTTTTATTTCTATTTTATTTTAAGGAACTGCGGGGATTCATATCTGATGTCTGGGTCACTTCCATACATGACTTGTTTCCACCTTTAGTTAAAATCCAGCCATTCAGCTCCCTTTGTGAATAACGCGCACTGTCTGTACCGTTGGAGGCGTACAGTAGTGTGTGTGTGTGTGTGTGTGTGTGTGTGTGTGTGTGTGTGTGTGTGTGTGTGTGTGTTGAGGGGAGGGGGGGCAGTTTAGATGAGGCACTATAGGGTCCAAAGCCCCTCTGTCTGTCCGTCTGTCTGTGTCTCTATCTGTCTGCGTGAAATCCAAACTGCAGACCGTGGGAGTGCGAGCGGGCCCATAAGAGCCCCGTGTAATAACTTTCAGATGTGCCTCAGGTTCGAGCTGCATACGGTACAGGGGAGGGTGTGTTGGTGGTGGTGGTGATGGGGGTGGAGAGGAGGAGAAGGAGGAGGAAGAAGAAGAAGAAGAAGAGGAGGGGGAAGAGATTGTAAATACTCTTGTAATAAAGGGGGTTTGGTAATATAAGACGCGGGGCTTAAAACGGCGAAGGCGCAGCCCGACGCGATCCGGCTTTTAGAATAACTACACAGGCATCAGCTGAGGAGACACCGCGCAAAATGGGCAGAAGAAGAGCCACTGGTGCTGTGGTATGAGGTGGAGAAGAGGGAACAGGAGGAGAAGACGGAGAGATTCGCCAGGAAAGCGGCACCGGCAGCGGCGGCGGCGGCAGCGGCGGTTCTACACCGAGAGCCCGGAGAAGGAGCGACCTCGGCGGCGGCGACTCTAGTGGTGCTTCGGAGACCTGGAGCTACGCGCACTGACCGAAGAGGACGCGCACTTAATACCGAGGGGGTGGTGGTGGTGGTGGTGGTGGAGGGAGGCAAGACAGAAGGAGGAGGAGGGGGAGGAGGAGGAGGGGGGTGATGGGAGAGAGACGGAGAGAGAGAGAGAGAGGAGCCGGAGGAGTGGAGGAGGAGGAGGTTCAACGTCAAGGGGGAAAAATGCATGACCAGTGAGTGAAATATTTTTGCAGGTTGCAACTCGCTGCATGGCTTATAAAACGGACCGGCATTAGTGTGAGTGTGTGTGTGTGTGTGTGTGTGTGTGTGTGTGTGTGTGTGTGTGTGTGTATGTGTGTCTGTGTGTCTGTGTGTGTCTGTGTGTGTTCGCGCGTGATTGTGCGTGCGCGTGCAGGGCGATTATCCCGTTTGTGACCGCGTGTCAAAGTTCAGGCAAGTTTAAACGTCGCAGGGGAGATTTTTGATAATAAAAATATAATTTTAAACAGAATATTATCTAAAAGCGATATTAACCAGGAGCTGGTTTAATACTTCATCCATTCCTTGTATTTTTAATCCTACAACCTATTCACAAGTGTAAATGCTGAATAGATTTGAGAACTATTTCCTCTCATCTGTAGATTTTAACTGTCTGCAGATGGACAGACTAATTCAGTTTTATTATTACTGAGCCATATTCATCTTCTCTTCACGTAGCCAGTTAAAACCAAACTAAACAACTCAACAGGGAAGCATTTAAGGCGGGATGAAAGATTAAAGAGAAGGAATTCATGTTTTAAGACAGAATTATTATTTCTGAAGACCAGCAGCGCTCTGGCAGTTTGGAAAATCGATTTTGAATATGTTTTTCACTGTCAGCAACAAGGTAGATCAAAAAAAAAAAGGCGCAGACGGTGAACGTTACGTGGAAGTTCAGTGTAGATTTTGATATTTGTTTCTTTCTCTATTCGCCTCATTTGGGCACTTTTGCATAAAGGCGAGTTATTGTAATAAGTTTGTGATGATTTCAGTATCAGTGTGGACACCTTTCCTCTTGATTTCAGCACCCATCAGTGATGGAGACGCGCCTCTCTCTTAAAAAAAAAAAAAAAACCTCCCCTCTCCGCATCCAAGATCAGGATAAAACATGTATTAAAGATCCTTAAAAATATTAACACAAGCTACAGAGTGTAAAGAGAAGACCTGGTTGATCCTTTGCAAAATGATGCGTCCTTTTAAAGAGTGTAATTGGGGGTAAATGGGAGGATTTTAGCTTTCTTTTCCCGGGCATCGGGTGTCCTGGGTGGCCTGTTGCTGTCTGGATGGCGACAGGCGGCCACCGCACCTACTAAACCTGATCCAGTAACACTAGAAGCCCTTACAGGCTGGCTGACACGGCGGAGTGGTGCACCTGGAGAGAAGAACATCCAGAAGGAAGCTGAGACTTTATCATATTATTGGTATTAATTATCAGATTTTATGACTTATCGTCTAGTCTGCCTTCATTTCACTTCAGGCCGATGTGGCACCAAAACATCCAAACCTGTGCGTCTGAGCAACAATTGATGGCTTCCTGAAGGTTTTATTGTGTTGATAGAAATGAGCCATGCAGCTCATCCATCAGGGGAAAACTTTTAATAGAGCCCATGTTATACCCACTTGGTACCCACGCTTAAAGGGGCCCTCGTTTTACACCCCGCACACACACACACACACACATACACACATCCGAGAGCACTAACCTTGACCTCTCTTTACACCCCGCTCCATCTGTTGGCAACAAAGAATGTTTTTCCTTTTTCTCTTCATCCCATCTCCTCCTCTCTCCCTCCTCCTCCTCCTCCTCTGACTTTATGCACCCTCTAACACACACATACACACACACACACACACACACACACACACACACACACACACACACACACACCAAGTCAAGACGGGACATTGATCAAAGCCCGCAGAGCTGCTCGGACTCAGGGAGCGCGCATGGGGGAATCTCTATATGTAAATGGCAGCGCGTCGCCGGTCCCGTCATAAATCAGTCAGGCTGCATGCTTAATGTGGAGGTACAGCAGCACTCTGCATGCATGAAAGACGCAGGCCTGGCTGCATGTTTGCGTGTGTGCATGAATATATGTCATTGTGTTCCATATTTAATCTCTTATTTATTCATTTTTTTTAAGAAGAAGCAAAAACCCACCAGACCTCACTATAGAAGCCACAGGCTACTTTCAGGTGTAAAGATAAAAATTGATATTGCAGTATTTTCTGCGGCACATGTAGGCCACACTCTGCCATCTTTAACTTTATCTCCTATTCAGCACTTTTATTCGCTTGTTAATGCGGCTACAACTTCCATCAGCCTATATATTCAGTACATATGCACTGAGCGAATGGACAGCGGCGTGCTTTGATGATATGTTCATAAAACGGGGAAGGGGTGTGGGGGGGGGCGAGAATTTAGGCTTTGTAAGGAGCGTGAAAAGAGCGCAGGGACCACAGGGCATCAGACCGGCGGTGGTCACATGCGCGCCTTCCCCTGCACGCACGACAGCTCCGGGGAAATTGAGTGACTGGGGGCGCATTTCAATATATGGAAATGACCGGGGGGCTCCTGAGATAAATCAGCTCCACACACTCCCTCCCTTCCACACTGTCCCCCACACCCTTCCACACCCGCCCGCCCCCCTCCACCCCCCCTCCCTCCCTCTGCAGGCTTCCTCTTCACACCTTCATTTCTCTCCCTCTCTCTCTCTCCATCCAGACGCTGCTTGTGTTGCTTTTGTCATAATTCCCCAAAGCCGTGCGTCAAAACGTGCAGAGTAAACTGACATTAACGGCGTTATTATACAGAATTAAAAGGCGACATAAAACACGCTGAGCCCGCGGTGGATGGGGCCTAACAGTTGTGTCTTTTTGGGTAAATTAAAGGATTTGATCTCCAGTCTGTGATCAACGTAAGCGAAATATCCACTGACTACTGTACAATCAAATCCAAATGTATGCATATTATGATATTCAGCGTGTAAATTGTTACATGATATAACTTGCATCAGCGTGTTGGCTGTATGTTGAGAAAAATATTAAAAAATATATCGTTTAAAAAGTGTGATCAAATTGTTTTAGGTGCCTGTTCACCGCTGAACCTGCCGGAACCAAACTTCATATTGTGCAATTTAGTAAATCGTCAGTGGGATTCTGCATAGCGCCAAGTAAAAATTATGATTAATTGTTGGGCCTTTAAATCCAATGTGTTATTCGACTGCAGTTATTATTTATAACAAATAGTTCGTGTTTTATGATTACAATCGTATAAAATCAGCCCTTTTCGCGATTTGTGTAAAAAAAAATGATATTTTTGACAAATAATTCTAGCAAAAACGTGACCAGTGTTGTGATAAAAAAAAATATATCATTTTTGGTAGGTTTTCGGTTTTCATGTGTTTATTTCCGACGGGAATGAGCTTCAAATCCCTATTAAATCCAGTGCCAAAAGAATTTCAGGTTCTGGTAGTCTCCACACACACACACACATCACCATCACCACTATCCTCACATCCCAGAAGCTTTACAATAACGGGAGCCGGCTGGATTTCACAACGTGCCATTATCACACCGGGGATGTGCGCGCACGCCGTTGCGTCGGGCCGGTGGTATTAGATAAAATCAGACGGGATTACACGGCTATAGAGCAAATTATCAGACCCCCCTTCTCCCCCCCCACCCGCCCCTCCTCACATCCTTCCACCACCACCACCACCATCCCTCCTTCCTCTGCATGATGTGTGGCGCTGATGTGACGGCTGAGTTTAAAGTCACTCACAGAGCGCTTCAGTCAAATGAAGAGGGTCTCCCAAACTGTGTGTGCCACGAGACAGATCGTCATTAAAGCCACTTAGCGCGATTTCACATCATGTTGAAAGAATTTATTGTCTCCACTGTATCTCATAAGTGACTGACACGTTCTCTCATTGTGCTGCGTTGGGACCACTTGGAAAACCCTCAAAGGACCCCTGAAGGGCCCCAGACCACAAACAAACCCCCCCCCCCCGCACTGCATTGCACACACACAAGGTCCGGTGTCTTTAAAGAGTCATGTACCGCGCACTTTCCTCTTTCCAACCCTCCACCACCACCACCACCACATCCATCCATCCATCCATCCATCTAGCTGTAATGCGCGGACACGTTTATGTTCTCCGTATTAAGTCGTTGTTAATTTTACACTAAACGGGTTGTTATGAAGATGAATGACGGGAGCAGAATGATACACTTGGGACAGTTGTGCGTTTTTTCTGTTCTGAGAGGAATCCTGTGCTGGTGCTTATAGCTATAGGGATCTATAAAGGCGGGAGAGTGCTGGTCTGGAGGGACCAGTATGTGCTGCTGATGTTAAACATCACGGTGACAAGTTACTGGTGTTTTAAGGGTTTGACTGATGTGTGGTTTGCTACTAAAAGCTCAAAGTGTTTTTTTACCAGGATTGTGATTAATGCAAACGTTTGTGAGACAGAGTTTAGACCGATATGTAACACTAAACCTCTCTACTGAGAGCCGGGAACATTAACATGAAATGATGCAAACCTCTGTGGATGGTGTGGTGATGGATGGATGATAGAAAATGAATAGTTTTATAATCCACACAGTTGAAAAATGCTCTGACATTCTGCTTTCTGCTCAAAGGAACATCAGCAGACACCTGAGCTGAGAGCAGTTGATGGACTCCTCTCTGAGTTGTATTTTAAAGTGAATGAACTCATCTAATAGCCGCATAACCTTTAATATAGTAGCTGTAACCAATGTTTTAAGACCCCCATCAAAAAAGCTCCAGTGATTCTAGTTGAGGTGACTTTCATGGCTCAACATCTCCAAACACGGACTCTAGCTCCCTCTAGCGGCCAAACACCGCCGCTGTCAGAGCGCGCGGAAATGTGATCGGGGGCCCCTGAAAAGGCTGCAGCCCTCCGCCGAGGGCCCAGAGCATCAAACCGAGGCTCAGGGTGGAAATAAAGGATTAGATTTTGGAATTACATTTTGACAGAGTGATGAGAAGTATCGGAGGTCTCATTAAAAAAAAATCAAATAAATAAATATGAGCTTGAATGAGGAAGGAGAGGTGGTTTAGTTTGGAACAGAGGATGGAGATGAGATGAAGGAGCGGGCTGAATGAGAAATAACTCGAGGAAAGCTGATGAAATATGATCGATTTTTTTCTGGGTTAATTTTTCGGATTGTTGAAGGTGATAACAGTCTTTTTTCTAATTGAAGTCTTGATTTATGTTGATGGTGTTGTTTCATTTCAAAGCTGAAATTCTGAAATAAAAAAAAATCAACTCTCATCTCCTTCAGTTGTGCTCTGAAACTTTGTTGTAAATTAGATTTTTTATCTCAAACAAAAAAGTTTTGTAAACAGCCTCCAGCGTTATTATTCCACTAATTTTATATCCAGACAAAAATGTTGTCTTTAAATCTTTAGTTTTGCTATTTTAAGCTGAACTCACTCGGGTTGCAACAAGACGTTCAGTTATTATTATTTGTCTATTTCGTTTTATTTATGATTTATTCTTTTTTTTCTATACGGCAAACTTCTAGTCTGATAGATCTCATGAAAAAAATAAAAAAAGATGTTAAGCAGATTTTAATTTTTAGGCTACAATATTTCACATCTAATCGTTATTATTATCATTATTCGGTTATTATTATTCTTTTGGGCTTTTCAAATAGGTAATAATGGCGATAAGGATAATAAGAGTGCCGCTCTTCATGATGTCATTAGTCTAATATCAAATCTTGTCTGACTATAAAGAGCGTTAATTCCTCCGCAGTGATGAGCGGCTGTAAATGAAGTTGGATCCAGTAAATCTCTCCGCAGAGCTTCTCTTCCTTCAGCGCTGCTTCTACCTTCGGAAGGCTGAACGGGCCGCACCTCAGAGAGCTTTAGTGATAAATCATGTATTTTTAATGAATATCAATAGAAGAACACCCCCCAAAAGCCAGGAGCCCGGGCCGGCTATCTAATTAGATTAAGCGGCGGTGAGGGGCGGTGCGGGCCGGACGGGGAATTGTGCGGTAATGATGCTGTATCACGGCAGCGACTTTCTAATGGGCTCTGAAGCGCTGCCACGCAGCCAAACTAGGGGCCCTTTCAAACCATTAACACCGAGGGGGGAAATGACAAATCTAATGTGACATGACACCCTTCTGTTTCAGTCTGCCTCTTAACCAGAAAGCCTCAAGTCCCCGCGTCACTTATCAACTGAGTTCATACACCGCATTTCTACACACACAGTGGAGCGATAACTTATTATTATCATAAGTCATCAATTATAAGTTGCATTGTTTGTTTTCATTAATGTCAAATAACACTTGTTCCATCTAAAGAAAGCAGCAAAACTGCTAATTTCCTATTAAATAGTGGTCCTACAACTAAGTATAGCACGATATACTTTACTTTATAGAATTATTACAGCAAAATGTATGTAATGTTTTAGGATCATGATATGCCAAACATCAGACAGCTACCACTCAATGTTCCAAAGAGCTTCACAGAAAAACAGGAAAAAAACATGCAACATAATAAAATAATAGAAATGAATATAAAGGCACAGAAATGCAGATTCATGAATTTTTAGTGCTGGTGCAGAGTTTTGCTGCAGGATGTGAGGTTGAGTGCAGGTACATATGGACTCAAAAGCTCACAAATACTGCAGGAAGACTGAGGAGTGCTTTAAAAGTAGTGAGTAATTTTAAAATCAACTGTATGGAGGTTATTTGTTCTTGTCTGGCTGCAGCATTCTGTAAAAGTTGAATATGTGAGCAGGCTTTGCCACTCAGGCAGGTGACACATTTTTCTGTAGTCTATATTTAGCTGATTCGGGCCATAAAAGGCACCATGAAGCACAATAAGCTTACTATAAGTCATTAGTGAGAACTATAAACCCCTATAAGAACACTGTGATATGGGAAATATACACAACTCTGATGATGTCATGAGAGGAACGGAACAGTGTGTGTGATCAGTGCAGAAATACTCAAAGCTCTATAGGAATATTAATGAGAAATGATAAGTAGAACACAGATTATATAGGAATAAAACAGGAACATTTCAACAGACAGATTGGTTAATTTTACCGTTACGTCTGTGAAGTAGACATTTAAGGCATCTGATCTGATCTGAGGTGTGAATGACTCGTCTGAGAACAAACAGGCTTTTGTAGTGATAAAATCTTTCATTGATTTAGGGGTCATTTAGTAATTTGGAGAAGTTTTGGGAACGGCAGGGGACCCATCAAGTGACAGTTTTGTTTTAAAGGACGGAGGCAATGGAGAAAAATTTAGATTTAACTGACATTTCTGTGTCATTAAGTGTGACTGTTTTATTGCATAAAAGTTGATGTGTCCTCCATAACTTTATTCGTCAGGGACAACACTCGTTTTGAAACATTGCTATGGGACATTAAGTCTCTCTGCTGGAACTGAGAATAATCTCATTCATTTTCATGTCAGGTTTTTTCCTAAATGGTTTGGAGGAATCTTTATCATTACAGATGGTCAACACTGACTGCTTAATATCTCATATTGAGTAAAATGCTAATACAGGCATCAGTATTAATTAATTTAATAACCCTAAATTATTTATAGATTAATGAATTGTAAATTGAGTCCTGACACATGATAGATTGTCTCAATCACTCAGTCATTCTCTCATCCATGTGTAGCACACATGATCTCAGCTGCTTATTGATGCATTTATGCGTTTTCTGAAAATCACACTTCGCTTCTGAAGAAGACAGATTTCTAGCTGTTTTGTGACACCAGTTAATATTTTTTTGTTAATAGTAGACGTGTCATTAAGAAACAGTGTGTTTGCTTTTTTGCATGTTGAGCGTGCTGGTTGAATTGAGGAGAAGCTTCATACATGCTTATTAATTTATATGTGAGTAGAGGAGCTGAGGAGAAGTCCATTCACTTCCATTATCATTTAAGTTATTCAGGAAAATGTACATTCACATGCCTGCTTTCATTTGGAAGGATTAATAATAAACACAATACATATACTACATACAACATTGTGTACATATTATTTCTTGCAGGTTCTGCTTAATGCACATGATGAACCTCATCTTCTTCATTTCTTTATTCATTATTTTTCTCTCTAAATGTTTTGTCAACACGACACTTTATTTGACCATCAGGCCAATAAAGCAAACAGAAACTGAAGGAGAACATGAGAACCTGATTCAACATTTGCTTCCACTGGTTGTAACAAGCAAATCAGTTGATCACAAGATGGCGCTAAAGAGCTTCATATGTCCTCCAGAATGAGCGTTTGATCTACAGACCTCTGGATGGAGATTCAGAGAAACACCAATGCTGACAGTGTGAAAACATCAAGCTGTTACGTTCTCATGAAGACTCACCGGACGTAGACGTTTCCATACAGCTGATGATGATGATGATGATGGCTGGATGAACTCCAGGTTTTAGCCTCTTTTGTGAAGATAATGCACCTTTCATTTTATGTGAGCACATGTGGTGCATTTTAAAGGTATGTTTAACATATTATTTATCATATGTTTATGTATTTGATAATGTTTTATGTATCTTATGTTCAATGTGTGTGTGTGTGTGTGTGTGTGTGTGTGTGTGTGTGTGTCCGACAGATTTCCTCTTGGGGAGAATAAAGTTCAAGTTGAAATTGGACTCTGTGTAATTTATGTAAAGTAACTATCGTACACATGCTTACTTGTAAGTAATAAAATAGTTAATAAATTAATAATAACATATAATTGTCATATATTTACCATTGATTATGACACAAATGGACAATCATTTCCTGTGGACTGATACTTAAAAGTCTTGAACACTAACAATGTTCTCTCTCTCACACACACACACACACAAAATAACACTTGAAGCCTATTAAACTATTGCGCAAAATATCCCGCTAATGAAAACACATTCTGTCCCTTTCAAACTTTGTTTTATGATTAGTTGATCTTAAAGCAAACAGTGAGATTCTGTGGAACGCTTTAAGGAAACGTTGGTAAGTAGGACTCAGCTCCTCTGGCCTGATGCTGTGCTGTTTGTCTGTCAGAGGTCTCAGTGATACCTTCATTGTGGAGATATTTTGCACTCACATGCTGCCTTCTCTTCATAGCAGTCACTTGGTGCAGTTTACATGCTATATATTATTCATAGCTTCATAGCTGGATTTGTGATTGGTCAGTCGTCTGTAGCAGGACGAGGGAAACTGAGTATCCATAAGGCTCTGGAAAAGTAGAAAAGTTCATAATCTTGTCACCTTTTATGTTTGTTTGTTTGTTTGTTTTTAATAAAATGCTACATTGTCTATAAAGTTGTTGTTCTTTAACACCATCATGTATGATCCAGCATGGTACTGACAGGCCTTAACAACTAAATAAATATTTTGTTCAGCTTTTTTTTTTCTAATCAGCAATGGACAATTCTCCAATGTAAAGACAGATGCTCCAGTCAAGGGCATGAATCAGGAAATAAGAAATTTCATCAACACTGTATGAAGTGAGATGATTAAATCAGAACATTTGACAGAATTCTTCCACCTGACAATCTGAGCTGATGGTGCAGTAACTGGTAGGAAAACACTGCTGTGACTGTGTTACTGCACAGCTACATCTAACCAACCGTCCTAAATAAAGTATCTTTAATGTTTTCAAATTAGCTTTAGGTGCAGGAAAAGGAAGCTCATCATTGTCTTCCTGGTGTAAATGCTGTAAAGCAGCTGATGACCTGGAGTCT
Source organism: Thunnus thynnus (assembly GCF_963924715.1). NCBI lineage: Eukaryota > Metazoa > Chordata > Actinopteri > Scombriformes > Scombridae > Thunnus > Thunnus thynnus. The sequence continues at coordinate 4,580,020 of NC_089530.1, forward strand.
CAGATGAAAGACATGAAATTTCCATGAACTCACCATTTGTAAACCACAGGAGTCCTGTTATCCTGTAACGGTTTTATATATAATGCACCATCTCAGTGCTCTATATTCTTGTCTGTTAGATGTATTTTGTCCTACAACATGCATAACTCATGTGACAGAAAGAAAGACACAGAAAAGAAATATATGAGTCAATAAAATGGGACTTGGTATATTTTTTTCCTTGTAATGGCTATATGTGGAAGGGAGGAGGAACTTACAGTGCTTACTGCTGTGTATCAATATTATTAATTAACACTTTTTTTGATCTGGATCAAAAAAGGATCAGGATCAGATTTGTTGGCCTATGAATTTTATAGAGGGAAATAAATAAATACAGCATCTCTGCATTTAAAAACTGAGAAGCCATACCTGGTCTCACCACAGGGTGGCAGCAGTAGCCTGGAGGGAGGACCAGAGAGTTGAAGAGTTGACTACCAGAGTCAGTTCAAACTGAAACTAAAATCACTGAGGACTCACATGTAGAGAAACTGTAGTGGTAAATGAAAAAAGATGTGAACTATCATCTCTAGTCTGTTATATATATATAACGTTGTATATATATATATATATAATGTTGTCAAAACCATCACCAGTGTGTCATATTCAGAGAAGAACCAAATACTTATCATACAACTTCTAACAATGTAATATTGCTAGAAGTCAGCAGGGCCTTTTCCTACGGGGCCCTGTTCTTAAGGAATAACCTTCCTGCTGATGTCAGACAATCAGAGTCTGTTGAGTACTTTAAATCTAAACCTCAGGTTTCTCCCTCTGAATGACGTATTCATCCTTCTCTCTCTCTTGTGTGAATAATGTATTTTCTTGTCTCTTGTCCCGTGTATGTGAATGGTGTGACATGAGTATCCCCTGTGTGCATGTGTAGTCAGTCCTCCTGCCAGGTCTCCATAGTGACGGAGGTCACGTAGCTCAGGTCATTTTCTGTTCTGGTGGCACCTGGAAGCTGCTTGGCATCCTCTTCATCACATTCTTCATATATATTATAAATCCATTACAATTTTATTATCCTGTTCAATGCTGTATTTTGTATTTGTCTTTATTGTTCTGTACACACATCTTTTGCACGTCTGTCCATCCTGGGAGAGTGATCCCTCCGCTGTTGCTCTTCCTGAGGTTTCCCCTGTTAAAGGGTTTTTTGGGGGAGTTTTTCCCTTATTTGAATTGCAGGTCTGAGGACAGAGGATGTTGTATTGCTGTACAGACTGTAAAGCCCCCTGAGGCAATTTTGTGATATTGGGCTATACAAGAACTAGACTTGACTTACCATGATAAACCATCATATGTTAAGATTTTTCAAAGGTGGCCCAACAGTATTATACAAATAAAAGGGTGAGGATATGTGTATTGTACTTTCTACTAAGTCCATCCTGAATATCTCTTTGCCATTGCTTTCCTAAGACTTTAACCATTATGTCTATTCTCTTAACTACCAGAGGTTATAAACAAGCATATTGACATGGAACTCTGTTTTCATTGGTTTGATTGGTGGGGCATCAAGGCAAGAAATATTACAAACCTACTGTGGTTCATCTTACCTTCAGTCATACACCAGTGGATCCAAGAAAAAACTGGAAATGGAGGATGCATTTTTTTTATGTAGCGGTCAAAGCACCAATGAAGAATAAACTGTCACAATCACATTCACCATGTTAAATAAAGCTCTGAAGCACCTGCTTCACAATAATAACGAGGCCACTCCCTTCGAAAAAGCCATGATCTTCTTCCACACAGTCTTTTATTTGTAAATAATAAAAATGAACTCTTGAATATAAAACATACACATCAGTAGAGCCACATCTGTTATACAAACAAGAACTGTTGCAGTGAATACTTCGTCTTTCGTCTAGAATCGTGGTTTGGGAGTGGGGAGCCATGGGCTGTAAACAATCAGTATTCCTGGAGTAATACTGACAAAGGAAAGGGCAGTCGGCCACACCGCCAAGAGTTTCAACAGAAACATCTGCAAAATATGTCTGCAAAACCAGATTTCTCATTGGCTTTAGAAGTCCAGTCCAAACCAATAGTAATAAACAGGGGGGAGGGGGGTTTAAGGAAAACAAAGTAAACTTTGTTCCAATTGTTTCTGCATTTTTTTCTGCAACTGGGAAAAAATAAAGGCCTATTAGCGCCCCCCTGTGGCTCAGTGCCGCTCAGCGGCTCGAGCACATCGACAGGACGCAAATTCCCCTCAACAAGATCAGGAATGTTAGTGTGTCAGCGATGTTTTGTTTGTTCATAACTTAAGTTCAAGCCGCTCATCCTGATTTGTATGTACAAGGTGTGCATGTGTGTGTGTTTGTGACGGGTGTACAGTCAGATACACTCTTTTTATATTCATATATCTATATCTTTATAATTTCTGTCAAACTCATAATGATACTTCATATACATTTAGCTGTTATACGCACATTCTCTATCTCTGTCTCTAGCCCCGACTGTCTTAAACTACAGTTTAGACACCTACAGCCTCAGTGACGCCAGGGGCTCGAGTATGCTCAGTACTACAGAACAGCACTGTTGTTCAAAGGGTTCAAAGAAAAAACAGAAACAAAGAGAATCTTTTTTTTACCGGAGACTTCCTAAAATGGATATTTAGACCCAGAGTGGTAGGCGTGGCCTGGGAGGAGTTGATTCCCCCCATTGGTCCGCTCCTGTTAGGGGGCGGGGATGGCTTGGCTTTTCTCGGTTTGTATTCATATTCAGTACGAGCAAACTGTACAAGAACATGCAACATACAAGCTGGCCTAAAAGTATGTGGAACTAACACACATAGTCTAGTCTTTTTTTCTGTTTTTGTTTTTTTGAGAATTGTTCGTTAATTTGTCTCGTCTTCGATTTTACAAAAAGTAGAGAACAAAACAGAAACAAAACAAACGGAACAAAAGAAACGTGCATGCAGCTTGGGGCCGGGGCGGGATGTCCCCGAGTCATGCTGCTCCCTCCTACAGGGGGAGTTTGAGGGGTCAGGAAGGGGAAGAGATGGGGGGTGGTGGTGGTGGAATTTGGGCGAAGGGTGTTCGGGCGAATGTGACCTGAACCTTATTGTCGGCCTTTGGCGCAGCATCACTCGAAAACCAAACATACACACACACAGAGGGAGTCTGCACCTTATGGTACCATTCTGAACTCTAAAACGAAGAAGAAAAAATGATTCCAAATGAAAAATAAAAAGCAAATAGTAAATTTGGCCTCTATTTTCTTTCCTCTTTGTTTAGACAAAGAACAAAACTTTTTGTTTTGCTTCCGTCTGAATAAAGCAGTCAAGCTTTTCTTGTGCTTGCTTTCATATCTCACAACAAGGCTAAGAATGTGCACGTGCGTGTGCAGGCTCCCTTTCCTTAAAAAGGTTACCAAACCATGCCAAACCGCTGCCCCTCGTGCTCATCTACACCGACACTGTTACCATGGTAACACCGGTAGAGACGACAGCCAACCTCTATGTGATGGTACAGCTGCATGAAGCTGCATCAGTTTGCTACTTTACTATCTCGCACTCATCCCTGTGGCCTAGCAGTAAGCTCTACTCTGATTGGCTGGAGGGCTACTGGGTGGAGGACTCCACTTTGATCGGGTGCTCTGATAGGGGCTGCACGAGAAAGGAAGAACAAAAGAAAGAGAGAGAAGTGAACAATAATGAACGTGGACAGAAACTCCACTGCTGCAGCTCAGAGGAGAAAACAAAGAAAGCAAAGCTTTGAAAACAAAAAGGCGCAAGGAGAGGGAAGAGGGAAGGTGTGAGACGTGATTGTCAGACTCCAGCTAAGCTTTGATTGGCTAGTTCTGTCTCTCCCTCTCTCTCTTTCTCTCTCTCTCATTCCCTGTCTCTCCATCTGGTTTTTCATTGGTTGACCGAGGGCTTCTGGTTGTCGTCCTCGGGCGTGATCACGCCCTCTGCTCAGTTGTGGTCCAGTAGCTGTGGTCCATGATTTTGTCATTTAAGGTATATTGGGGGGTTTTGCGGTCGCCATTCCGGTCACTAGGACCGAACGCCCGGCGGCGGTCCTGAGCTGTCCAATGACGTCTGAGACGCCAGCCGTGTGAGCGGAGCTAATGTAGGGTCCACCAATGAGGACGGCGGAAACAGTTTGTACCAGCCAATCACCGTGCTTGAGAGGTCCAGCTCCTCCAATAGGATCTGTGCTACACCCATGAAACATTTGTGGTCCAATCGTCCATAGTCACCCCACACTATCACCTACAGGAAAGAAGGGTAGAGATTAGTCAAACTGGTGAGTGTTGAGCTGGGAAAAGAAACACACATTATGACTGCGTTTATAAGGAATTTCTTAACACACAAGGGTGGCAATAAGTAATTCTAGGCTTCAGAATGACCTGACTCAAGACTTTAAAGCAAAACTGATTGTTTGATTAACACTTTTGACCAGGAAAATAGAAATTCTCAAAGTCAGAAGTCACAAGAGTCCAAGCCAATTTCAAGTAAGAAAAGTCCAAGTCAAGTCTTGAGTCATCTACATATGAGTTTAAGATCATTTTCTTTACAATTGTTTCAGTATTTATCAAGTGAAATGAGACTTAAAATATTTGCTTTCAAGTCTCAAGTCAAGTTAAGTCTCTAGGGAGTGAAATCTCAAGTAAGTCAGTTTTAGTCTGACTCAAGTCCTCACACACTCACACACACACAGATTACCTGAAGCACCTTGCCCTGGGGACTCTCATCAAAGAGCAGATGCTGCTGGTAGAGGGGCTCCAGGGTCTTTCGTGCAATCTTAGTTTTCTTTTTGGCTTTACAAGTTCCATTATCCAGCAGGTACACCTTGACATAGGGAGCTGGAGATGGAGGAATGGAGTTAAGAGGGAGCAAACAGAGAAAAAGGGAAGACAAAGAGAGATTGGGAGGTGGGGAAGAGGTAAAAAATGAAGACGAGGAAGAAGAAAGGAGGGAGAAACTATGTTAGGTTGTGTTTGACATTCAGGCATCAGACAAAAGTGTTGTTTCTCAGGTTTGAGTGTGAGTGTGTTACCTGGGAGGGATTTGGAGCCTGGTTTGGGAGTAAGGCCGCGAGCCCTGATCACCTCCACCTCCAGCTGGCCTTTCTTATCCATCAAACCGATCTGAACATCACCTGTATGTATGGTAAACCCACAAACACACATATGAACCCCATTAGACAGTCAATTAGACACATTAGATATATTTAACTTAAAAATCATGGAAGTCTGTGGTGGAGTCCTCACTCACCCATGGCAGGTGTTGCTAGTGTTTGCCGGCCCACCAGCTGACCGGGGCCTAAACCGTCCAGGAAGTCACTAAACTGACTGTCAGCACCCAACCGCATCCCTGAGAAGATCAGACTGACACACACACACACACACACAAATCATTAAAAAATTCCCACGTCACCTCTCAAATCACATATTGTAAGAGAGAGGCAGAAACATTTGGTAATATAAACATTGATAATGGTTACAACACAGCACACTGCCTGACATAGTCTCTATGATGATATTACCGCAAGATGCAGCAGATATTTTGACATGTGCATAACTAATGTTTACTCTCAAGGTCTTGCACAGTTCAGTCAGACAACCTTGGCCACTGAATAAGAAACATAATTGTAGTAACCAATTATATTTCTTGTCTGTCACTTTTACCAGGTACCTTCTGATATAATAACAAGACTAAGAGTCTACAGCCACACAAGTGGCTATTTGAGGCTGTACTGAGGCACAGTGGTGCTTTGAGCTAAATGCTAAATTTTAAAATGCTGATTTTTCTGCAGATAAATGTTTACCATGTTCACCATCTTAGTTTAGCATGTTAGCATGCTAAAATTTGCTAATTAGCACTAAACACAAAGTAAAATTTAGACTGACAGGAATGTCATTAGTTCTGCAGGTAGTTGGTCATAAAAATTCAAAAAATTAAAATTTGGACCTGATGATGGCACTAAATGAAAAGTTAAAGGAGTACTCTACTGATTTAGCATAGCACTCCTGTAACATTGTCACACTCAATATGGACAATTTTAAAAAAGGATCAAAATGGATAGCAGCAGAACCAGAGGTATTGTCTTACTTATTCCACACATTCCTCTTCCTTGACAAAACCTGGAGCCTACATTACCCACAATGCAACTCAAGCAGATTCACTTGACTGTAAAGATTATGCTGGTAGATATTGCATGCTATTATAGCCTTGAGCCATACAGTGTAATCATTGTAAGTCACTTTGGGCAGTTCATCAGATTTCACACAGCTCCCTCTAAAAGCCACAAAAGGCTTTATACAACGTTTTTCACAGATGCAGTAGTACTCCCCAACACCTGGAAACACACTTTGATGTTTAAAATCAATCTAGTTTTCCTTTAAGGGATCACTGTTATTACATGTTATCCCATGGAGGAAATGAAAAAATGTTATGGTAATCCATCCAATACTTGTTGAGACATTTTAGTCTGAACCAAAGTAGTGGGCTGACTGGCCGATATTGCCAACCCTAGAGCCACGTCGCCAATGTAGCTATAAAAATGGAAGCAGCGTGCCCTTGTACCCTCAACCTTCAACAGAGTGTTTACCCCCAATAAAATAACAGATGAAGAATGACAGAGATCAGATTTGAAGTATCTCCAGAGTCTAATGTAGCCACAACTGCACCTACAGAAGCTCTTCATGGAATTTCTGTCGTCATTCTGTAAGTGTAAAGCAAAACTTAACTTGCTGGCATTGTCTTGCTTGTGAATAGAAAGTAGCCCTTTGAAAATATAATAAAATTCATAGACAGAGCTCCCATTCACAAGCACTGTCACAGTCCTTCCTGAGAATACTGTCCACCAAATCATGACGCTCTACCTCTTCCTAGTTAGGTTCTCACTATGTGCTGTAGTACACTGAGCAAACAGTCAACACAACAACCTTTCTGTGTTCACATGTAAGTCTTATATTGACAACAGCTGTAGACTGGACACATGCGTCAGTGTGTACGTACTTCCCCTCAGAGCTGTAGCTGTTCATGCTGCCATCGGTGGATTCTCTGCTGGCCTGCCGGTTCATGGCTGTCCCTCCTCGTGGGTACTCCACTGCCATACCCGTTTCCACGCTCCTCTGTATGCTGCTGCTGCCTGCCTTACCCACCTTCTTACCTGTTGATGCTTCTATGGCAAACACAGAAACATGGTGTTAAGCCATGGGTCTTTTTTGCACGTGCCATTTTAACCAAGGGTGTTATCAGTTATCAGGCATCTCATGTCATACGTACCCAAAATTCAAATTGGACCAGCATTTGTACATGACAGGATAAAGACTATAATATAATATAGGTTACAAGCTTTCAGACGCTGAGTTGTTTCTTTTTGATACTTCTTTGCAGAGATTTCAAGGTAGCAACTCTGACAAGCCTGATAACTATAGGCTGAGATCTATCGCTATGCGGGCCATCCCATGCAAATTAATATTCCATGGTGACCTCACCAACATATCAACAAATTTGAACACACAAAAAAATTCATATCAGGTTTTTTTTAATCTGGAGAACCCTTTAAACCTGCTATATTAGCTGATGAGGTCACTGCAGGAAAATGTGGTTGACATTAATATGACTCAGTCACCTACAGTATATCTTGAATGTTTGGCAGGGTAAGTGAGGGATTGAGGGTTGAGGGGCTGAGGAAATCATATAGTGTACATCCAACCTTAAAGGAAGAGTTCAGCTCTTTTTAAAACCCTGCTGTTTTAAGTCCACGAAAAGAACTATTAGCAGCGTCTCAGGTAGTGAGACATGGATATCAAGTCGGATTTAGTTTTATTTTGTTAGTAAAATTAAAGTAGTGACATTTAACAACAACAAACTGCTGGGAATTTGTTTTCTTGAGGCAGCCAGGCGTTTTCTAGAACTGAACCAGCCTTTAAACATGATTGTGGCAGAAGAGGGTGGAGTAAGGAAGCGTGCCGGAGACAGAGTTCGGGAAGGGCTGGAAGTGCTACCTTTGTCTGTCTATCAAAGCTACTCTTCAACTCTCCCTTGCTGTCATTCTCTCTGTGTGGTTCCCTGTCTGCCTGAGTTTGATCTATTCTGTCTGCATCTGTGTCTGTAAAAAGTGTGTTATGATGCTTTATTATGATTCTTTATTAATTTAATTTAACTTGAACCAATGAGAAGATCAGACTAATGTCTCACAATACAATTAGAGACACATCAGAAAAGTTAAATCTAGCAGCTGCTACATAATGTACTCAACCCTCTAAATGTATTTTTTTGTAATGTGTAATATGATATCATGCTCTATGTTTGATTATCAAGCACCCACAATGCACCTTTATGGCACCTGTAAGTCCTTATGAGCATCACCTGCAGTAAAGTGTTGCTTGTCATAGTTAAACTTTCTTTCTGTCTTTCACTGTGTGTCTACCTGCCTTTAAAACTGTCTGTCAGTCTAACTATTGCTTTACCTTTCTGTCTGTCCGCCGCCTTACCCGCCGCCTCTGAAATAACACACACAACAACAACAAATCCAATAAACAACAAAAACAGCAACAGTGGATACAATGGTAAACCTCTGTGTGTGTGTCAGTCTTAGTGACTGTCTGCTCTCTGCCTTACAGTCTGTATTGTGTGTGTGTGTGTGTGTGTGTGTGTGTGTGTGTGTGTGTGTGTCTGACCCCTCGTTCACAAATGCTGGTTTAAACTGTATCTGTAGTTTAGTCTGTTGATGTGTCCTGTAGAAATCACCTAAACACCACTAGAAGTTAGCATATCTGGTCTAAGTGAGGTTTGAGATCACAGAGTTCAGTAGAGGGCTCATATAAGGGTTCATTTCTAGAGTGTCTGACTAATTGTGTTATATTGAAAGGAATAGTTGGACATTTTGGGAAATGCATTATCTGGTGTAACACATTTGAAACTTTCAACCAGAGGAGGCAGTAAAACACTGCTTTGTGGGATTAAGTTACTCTTAAAGCCATTACTGGTGTTTTTCCATCAGTGGGACTCAGAAACTCGTAACCTGGAGCTTCCCATATCTGACCCTTTGAGAACTAAGGCAAGCTAAGGCAAAGGTGGCTGGTTCTGCCTTGCTTTCCATTGTATTTTACAAATTGGGAAGGATCAGATGTACATCTTGAATGAAATGTGTCCAAACTTTTGACTGGTACTGTAAGCAGTTGAAAAGGTGACAGCGAGACAGACGTTGCCATTTGTTCAAAAATGTGCGCTCCATTGTTCTTCGTTATATATGAAGTTAACAGTCCTCGCTGATGTACACACAGAAGTGAAACTGTGGTTACCGCTATGTTATTGTGTTTGTTGTAGTTGAGATGTGATGACACATCTGTTTGACTAATCACAAATGACAGTTCTGAGCATCCTCCTCCCTCTGCGAGTACCTGGAGCTTGATTTAGTACCACCTCCCAAAGGGTGCCAAAATTTTGCTCTCGGAGCTTATCTCCAAAGCAGGTGGAGGAAAGTGGAAACAAAAGCAGAACCCCAGACAACGGCTACAAGTTCAGTTATGGGTCAGTAAGTCCCAGTAATGGAAAAACACCATACATGTAGAATTTGATAAGTTCTGACTTTGGCACTTCCCAGTGGTCTCAAAAACAGACACTGCAACAGACAGCAATGTGCTTCTTCCCCCTGGGATTGTCTCTTTGTAGACAAACAAACCCATATGCTATCAGACTGATTTGATACTATAATCACATAAAAAAATTCTACATATAGTGGCCCTAAGAAAAAGTTAATGAATAACCTTTCAAGCAAAACCAGCTGCTTCAGCTTTACTGAGGAGGATAAACATCGTAGATCATTTTTCTCTCTGTTTATGATCTGCTAATGGAAGGTTTACCTTACAATATAAAACAGAATAAATGCCGTTAGAGGCTGCCAATCTTCTTGGCAATGGTATTGTTTATTTACAGTAATTATATTAATGTCTTAAAATGATTGTGAAAGGTATAATTTAATGAAATGGTACACACAGCAACTTTAAAGGCCTTCATTGAGGATCTAGGTGGAAGGGAAGTAGGATCATTATTGCTATATGATGTGTATTTCCACATGTTTCTTTGTGTGATGATTTCTCAGACGCTCTCTGACCTGTCTGGCTGAGTTGTGAGGTACTCCGGCTGCGTCTGGATGGCAGGATGGCGACAACACGTTGGCTGAGGCTCGAGCGCCGTTTTTTGATCCCGCTTCCCAGGCTTCCAAGTGCCGTGTCTGATTGGCTGCCGTCTGCGTGCTCCATGCCATAGATCTCACCACTCACACTGGTGCTCTTCATCATGTGGCGGCCCGTTGCGCGCATGGCCCGGCTGATAATCGTGTTTCATAAAATAAATCATGCTTATTTAAATATCACCTCATAATTCCTCTATTGAAAGGTAAGAATAAGTGAAAAACACAAACATGCATAGTTAGTGTGTAGTGTAGATGTGTGTGTGTGTGTGTGTGTGTACCTGAAGCGTCCCCGGGGTCTCTCTGACTGGATGGACATGTAGCTGGTGCTACTGATGCGAGAGGCACTGCTGGTTCGAGAGATGGCTGACACGTCGCTGACATCACTGTCTGAGGACTTATGGGAAATGTTCTCACTGCTCCTCCTCTGGTCCTTGTAGAGCTGCAGGAAAACACACAGATTTTTGCTATTACATGCTAGCCTGAAAAACCTGCAATCAATCAACTAATCAATGCTGATAATAATGCTATACCATGCTCACTCACACAGGTGTTTTCACTTATTGCAGCTAATTAGTCTGCAACTTCTTTAGCTGTTTGTAACTACTACCTAGTTACATTGTGTTGCACCTTTAAAACTTAAGAAATGTTTTAGTTAGTTCCTTAGTAGTGTAAATCAGTTGCTATGAAACATTTGTAGTGCCGTCTCCTTCCCTCTTCACTCTAAACGGGTTAGATATTAGCAAGCTGTGTGTTAGTTTTATCATTTAGTTCAGTTAGCTAACCAACAGTAACAGTAGCTTGTTTTTCTTTAGTGATGCTTACTTTTCCACCTACATTATAACCAGGCTAAGTTTCACCTCACGAAGAGCTGGGGCAGCCAGCTCCTGGTGTTACTTAATGTGACACTTAATGGAACTAAGTCATCATTAATGTTATTATTTACACCTGTGCTTTACCTGCAATGATGAGACAAGTGTCTGCTGTGAAAAAGGTCTATAAGAGGAGGTTTAATTAGGCAAATTAAGTGAAAACACATGATTGATGAATGTATGTAAAATAGCCTTTATAGTGCCCAATACTGCACTCTGGAAGTAAGATGAAAATGATATGTGTAGATGGTATTAGATCTGGTCCAGTCTGTGCCATACATTTCTGTGACACTTCGTTAACTAGTAGTTTACATGTTAATTAATACATATTTATTGTGAAATAATTAATAAATGAGTAAATGTAATGTCTTAATAGAGTGGTTGGCTACAGGTATTCATTAACCTTAGTTGATCTAATGAGACAGTTTGATCAGTTAGAGCACGGTATTAGTATATTTATTGGTTTCAAAAGAAAATCCCATTCATCTCACGATCAGAATGCTGTTTCAGAAACTTGAAAATGAAAGCTACTGTAGTGTAAATCTCTAATTGCTTTTTGGAAACCCTCCTTGTTATTCAAGCCTTGATCACCTTCTATCACTAACCTTCAATGTGTTTTAATCCATATCACAGCATTAGCTGCCACTTGGATGTTTTAGCCAGTTTGTGCTTGAAGATCTATATCAGATTTAAATCATTTCACATTCAGTCCTATGGGGGACAGTGTAATGCATCACAAAGACAGCATTTTCACGATGCATACAAAAAAGTTCTACTAATGGCATGTACACATGTGTGAAAGACAGGATATCGCCATTAAACTGTCAGTTTTCTGTAAGTTAGGGCTAGGAAAACCAGCAAGTATGGATTGTACATTTCAGTATCCAAGGTGTTAGGCACATTCTTGAGTGACTGCCCAGTTGGAACCAATTCATTTTATTGAGTGGTCTCCACCATTACTGAAACATAATTTATTACTTTCTTAAACAGTGAATGCAATTCACTGCGATGCACTTCAGCAGCATTATGGCTCATAATATCTGGCTGGAAACCCTCACAGTCCCTCTCCACTCTCCTGATGAGTTTGTTATAAAGTGTACTGTCAGGCTGAATGAAGCCAAAAAAGGGCTGAGGCCCACCTCCTGTTTGTTCTTCAGGGAACTGTCCAGGTCCTGTTGGCTGGAAGTGGTTGCAGCTGACACCCGGTTGGAATGAACCCTCCTCTGGAGCTGACGAACACACTCCTCTGCTACCAGGGCTTAACACACACGCACAAAATACAAGAAATTCAGATAACTCCCACTTAACCAGACACTGTGCTGTAAATTGACCCATTTGCACAAAATTAATGTTCTAGTATGGTCATCAAGGAGAACATTTTATGTCACAGGAAGTGACATAAAGGGGATACTTGTCAACAGTGTACACGTTGATGTTCAACTTTTCCCTTACTCAGACTTGATGATTCAGGTTTAAATGCACACATACTCATGAACACACACCTTGTTCTACGGTGTTGCTCTTGGGGGGAAGCTGTGGGAGCTGCCTCACTCTGCGGGCCGAGGAGGACATCACTGAGGAGGAAAGAGACACACCACCTTGGAGCAGGCCCCTAACACAAAATAATACGATAGTGAAGCAGACAGAGAAGAAAACAGACAGAGGGAAGAAGAGATGGAGAGAGAGAGGATTGGAGGACAAGAGAAGAAGAATGAACAGAAAACAAGGATGAAAAGAATGGGAGTAAAAAGGAGAGAAAAGGGAATTTGGGTCAGTATGTAGAGTACGTGAACCAGGGTGAACACTGCAGCACCGGTCACTCGCTGGTTGGATGTCACATTTCTTGAAGCAGTATTATTTTGACAATACTCTGAGGGAATGCAAAAACCGAGCAAAAAAACATCTATTCACACTTCATAAATTTATATAAAAACATTAAGTAACAGAATGTGGCTATAAAGCATCAGTTTGTGGAAATAAATCACAGCAACCATGTTTTGGTAAAAAAAAAAAAAAAATCAGTGGCAACAACATATTCACAAAAGGAAGCAAAGTGAAGCTTGTTCAGGGGTTGGCAGTGAGGAATCCTGTTACCAAAAGAGCAGCAAACAAAGATTTAGACAGTGAAAAAACAAAGAGAAGGTGTCACCAAAGAAAGCCTTCGAGCACAAATCCCACCATGTCTGCAGACAGTCATTCATTCTAATGCACTCTCACAGAAGACCCAAGAACAGGTGTATTACACTGTAAATGACCTACAATCACTTCGTCTTTTCCAGGTTTGTCTTTTCTTGGTGTTCTGGTCATTTTATTAAGCCGCTGTATTTAGAATAAAGCAAGTGTAATAAATGACTAATGTTTAATAGATTAATTATTCTAAAATACACGGTCCAATGATTATGCATATCTTAGTTACCCTTGTGTTTTACAAATTATCCTGGTAAAAACATTCAGATGTTGTTCAAGGGACACTGGAACAGACCAAAATATGCAACACAGGAATTTAACATCGACCACAAGTATGAACACTGCACTTGCACATCCACACCACACATATACAGTAGATACACAAATACAGAATAGCAGCAGCATCCGAGGCTGTTTTGTGGCAAAGACATGTCACATAAAGCACACACATACACATACTGACAAAAGTATGTAGGAGTGAGAGAGCAACCCTGACTTGTTCATCTCAAGCACAATATCTACAGAAAATGAGAAGGCAACTGCCTCTCTGTTACTGGGATAGTTACAGAGGACACATTCATTTGAGGGGAATCCCCTTACCAAGAGGCCGCAGTGGGGCCTTCTTTCCTCTGGAGCCCCTTAAGATAGAGGTGGGCTTGATTCTGATACACACACACACACACACACAAACAAATGCGACACAGTCACACAAGTGTCATACAAACCCAAAGCCCCGCAACACAGTGCACAAGCGGCAGCAATGCAGGAGCAGAAAGGGGAAAAAGTATGGGGTTGAGGAAAAACAGAGAAGGAAAAAAAAGCAACAGAATACAAATAAATAAAACGTGATCCAAATAATGTTAAATGAAACATTAGTAAAATCTCTTGCTTGCAGGTAGCATTCACCTTGATTTGCTAAACAATCTTAACCACAAAAAGTACACACTCCTTGAAGAGTGTGAGTATGGCTCAAGCAACTTAGGAGAATGCAGGTTATGAATGACCAACATCTAAACATCCAACCCTGTCTCCTAAAGATAACATTTATATATTACTAATATTTGCAACAGCAAATATCATTTAAAAGAAACATAATTATACCACTTTGGTTCAGACTGAAATATCTCAACAGCTATTGGATGGATTGCCATAGAATTTTGTATAAATATTTATGTTCCTCAGAAGGTGAATCCTGGCTATGGTGGTCCCCTGACATTTCCTCTAACACCACTATGAGGTTGACATTTTTCGTTGATTTTAGTGAAATGTCTCAAAAATCATTGGATGGATGCTATCAATTTTTTTCAACCCCTCTTTCAGCCTTTATCAGCCTCAGCTGCTGATATCGAATGAAAATTGTCATAGTCTCACCTCATACTAATAACAGCCAGATAAATTTGGTGGAATTTATCTGGATATGCACAAAATGCCTCAAAAGATACATAAACCTATTTCAAATCTTCACCAACTACCAGTTAAATACCAATAAATATTTAGCTTACAACTATCAAATGACGTCCATGTTTTATTGTGTGTCTATGTGACTGGCCATAAGAGGACATATTTAGAAACCCTGCCATAATCTAAGACTTGCTTACAAAAACACGGCTTCTTCCAAACTGGTAAGTGGGTTTGAGACAAGCCCCCAGGAACAGTGCAAGGCTGTGAAGCCAATTTGTAATAGTGGCCAAACCATGTAATTACAACTTTGTGTCTGTCACGTGATGCACACTGGCCCAAAAAATAGACTTGCATTGTGAAAGAGATGTCTGTAAATCAGCGGATACATCTTTTTGAGCATCACAGCCCCTGCAAAATGATTCGTTTCACTATCAGAATTTGATCCATTTGGTCCAATAACATTTGGAAAGTTTAGAAGAGCTGCACGATTGAATTATTTTAACCCTATTCAAGTCGGTGGAGGGCTAAACCATAAGTTAGTGGGCTCGGCCGGCGGAAGTATCTGGCAAGCCTGCTCTAGTCAAACTAGTCTAGTCTAACTTTTCTAGCCTCATGCGCCACTGAGCACCTTTCATAGGAATGAATGGAGCCCCGCCTCCAATGCTGTATCTAGTTCTCTTTATACATCCATGGTTTGAGAAGCTACAATAGCCATTTTTAAAAAAAGAAATTTGAGATTGGTGTAATTTCAAGCTCTTCCTATCAGTCACCTCATACACTAATGTTTGACATGTGCTGAGCCTACAGTACATGCCTTACCTGCCACTGTCAGAGAGCTTCCTGCCAAGAGTCTGACATTCAGGTGTTTCCAGGGTCCGAGGCTGTCTGGAGAATGGTGGATGAGCAAAGGGAACACAGAACAGAAAAAAAGATGGATGGATGGATGGGTGGATGAGAGGATGGAAGAGAACATGATGGAGGATAAATCATTTAGATTTAGAAGAGTCTGACTCTGTCTGGGGGCTGTCATTGGCCTTATAAGTTTATGATCTGGAAAACAGGAAATAGGAGGCATGCTGTGATGGATGGTATGGTGGTGATATGAATAAGGAGTGCCACACATTCATGCTTCATCTGTAACTCTGTGTGTGTGTGTGTGTGTGTGTGTGTGTGTGTGTGTGTGTGTATGTGTGTGTGTTGTGTGTGTGTGTGTACCTCTTCTTTGTACTGAGGTGAATTAAAGTCTCTTGAGTAGGAAGTAGCATCCATATTCTCCATTCATGGACATGAGGATGACAAGGATGATACATGCACCGCCACACACACACACACACACACACACACACACACACAAATGAACACACACACAACCACACTTATGAATTATGAACATTGTGAATTCTAAGTCAATGCTGGGCACTAAGCCTTGAAAAACAGAGACTTCTCAAAGACTGAGAGGAGAAGGCGAGCACACAGAAGCTGCAAATGCAATTCTCAGAACAAAAAGTAAACTCTGAAAGACTGCAGGAAGCAAACTCAACAAGGCGGGATTTCACACCATAACCAGTACAAACTACAAGTTCAAAAAGAGCAGAAACCAAGGCTAAATACAGTGAAGAAAAGATAGAAAACCAACAGGACAAAACTATGGCAACAACCACAACCAGGGACGAAAACTATCGCTACAACTCTTGTACAGTACAAGTACAAACCACCAGAAAGCACCACCCACGAACTGAGGAGCCATAATAGCAACCCTTCACACAATGTGAGTGACAAATTGTAAAACAAAGTAGAACTTCTGTGCCTAGAGGACATTGTGACTTTTATTTTGATTTTAAGTTCTACGTTGTAAATCATGTTCACTCTCACTGTGTCCAACTAATTCATCACCACATACAGTACCAGGGGTTTAGGTTTAGCAATGGAGAACTAAACTGCAAAAGAATAGCTTGTGATTTTATCTTGTATTTCATAAAATAAAGTGAAATCACACAGTTGCAACTGCAACTATTACTGGCTTCAAGAAAATAATAATTTCAGTTTTAAACTAGTTTAAGAAATAGTTAATGAAGCTTTAGCCAGCAGGCAGTTAGCTTAGCATAAAACCTGGAAACAGAGAGAAATGGCTAGCCTTGTGCCAAACATTAAATCCTGTTTGTTTAACCTGTACAAAAACTGTGTAAAAAGGTGTAAAAAGGATAAGTTGGAGTTATATGCTACATTATTCCTTAGACAGGAACAGTGACTTCCTGGAGTTTTATCCCCTTGTTTCCAGTCTTCATGCTAATCTATGCTAACCATCTCCTTCATATTTAACTGACAAATATGAGTGGTATCTGTCTTCTCATCTAACACTCTGAAAGCAAATAAGTGCAGTTTCAAAAATGCACAACTATTACTTTAAAGGCATTTGAAAATGTGAAAATCAGCTTTTTTCCTTCTGCATTAAGTCAAATTAAAACAAATTGTGCTTGTTTGATTTGATACAAGATAAAGTCACTCCCTACACATAGTGCTTTTATCAAATAGAAAGATTTGCAGTGGTTTAGGTTACAAATTCACTTCCAGCTGTTCACATAAATATCAAAACTTGGCAAAGATATTGGTGTTAGCTGCAAATATAAGGTAGAGCTTGACATCTGCCTGCACCTAATAAGACCCAACTGAACCCGGAGGATTTAAGTAAAGTTTGAGAGAATGAGTTCCTTACGTTGATGAAAATAGTAAAAAAAAAAAAATTAATAAATAAAAAGGAAATTGGTAACATATTTAATGATGAATCGCATTTTTCTCATAAAGAGCCCTTTAACTTTCATTTAGATTGAACAGGAAAGTTTAAGGTTTGGGCCCCAGTGGCATCAGATTTTAAGGCATAAGTCAAGCTCTAGGAAGCGGTTGGGGGTCCACAAAAGGGTACCTGTCATCTTCAGGGGAAGCGTGTTGGATTAGAATCCTGGGACTTGCGGGACGTCTCCGGGGCAGGGAATGGGACAAAGATTTTCTATGTGTACACGGGGAAAAAAATCACTTCATTGAAAAAAATCCCTGGTTGATAATCTAATATGCATAAGAGGGCAACAGCCACTGCACACATGCATTCTCCTAAACAATGGCCACATACCAACATAATACAGCACCTAATCTGGTTAGATTGAAAAAGTGATTTTTTTTCCTGTTTGCAATTTCCCACAATTCAGACAATGTTGGCATCTTCTGGGGGAATTTTTTAAAAATAGTAGCCTTGATTGTTGACAGAGATCATTTTTAACATGGTCAAATTTTACAACACCAGTATACCAATACCTTGAAATCTAGGGGTGCAACGGTACGTGTATTCGTCCTGAACCATCATGGTACAGATGTTACGGTTCAGTGCATGCAGTCACACAAAGAATATGCTCCATGACCCAAACAATTACTGTCAAAATAGTTTAATAATCCACTTCCTCCAATGTGCAGAATAATAACTCTAGAGCGCGAGTTCCACCCAGAAGGTTTTGGCAGCGCATTACTTAGCTGTAGTATGCTCATGGGTGTATGCTAGCCGGCTTAGCCAAGGTAGCCTGGTTACCCTGCAGTGTTGCTGCTATCAGAATGACAAACGAGAAACCCATAACACTGACCGAGTGCAACACTATTATTAAATATGCTCTGTTATCTCCATAGTGAAATGATACCACCTCTCCTCGTCCCCCTCCCCTCTATGATGGTTGTCTCAACCGTCATTTCTGACTTGGTCAGACAGCAAGAACCAGTTCTAAGAGAAAAATGTAGTTAAAGTATGAAAGTAAAGGTAGTGGTAAAGGCAGTGGTTTGGTCCCTCTGAATTTTTTTATTTAACCTTTATTTAACCAGGAAGTTAATTGAGATTGAAATCTCATTTCCGAGTGAGACCTGGCCAAGACAGCACACCAGTTACAGTTTAAGTAGAAATAAAACACAGCAGATAGGGAATACAAACATCAAATACACAAAGAAGAGACTAAATCCAGCTCATACAGGCAGTTACTTTTCATGGACTTTTAACATGGCTTTAAATTTTTCTATATTTTATATATATCATTATATATGACATCATTAGATTATTAATACTGAAGCATCAGTGTGTAAGCAGCATGTTACTGTTGTAGCTGCTGGAGGTGGAGCTAGTTTCAACGACTTTATATATAGTTAGACCATAAATCAGCATAAAACAGCTGTCAGCAGGTGTCCTGACTCATTGCAAGAAACAGAAAGCTTGTTTTCCTTTTCCACTGCAGCACAACTAAACTGTTTCAGTAATAGTTTCCTCTGCAGCACCACTAAACTGTTTCAATAATGGTTATGGCCAATGAGCCATTGTTGGATGTTTATATTTTTCAAAATAAAAGACCAAAATGTTATTTTCTACCTTTCCTCTTTTTTCTGCTGCACTGAAATTGTACCGAACTGTGACCCCAAAACAGGGGTATATACTGAACCGTGAATTTTGTGTACCGTTACACCCCTATTGAAATTATATATAGGATATATATTACCCAAATTAATGTAACAGCAAGTCATTGCAAAATCAGAAAGCCAAGCCTTTTCATGCACAGAGTAAAAAGCTAATTGTGCCTATCATGGCTACAAGTTAAATATAATGCTTCAAGGGGCACCCTAGTCGCCATGGCTGGATTAACCTGTTAGGGGTGCCTCATGCAAACATTTCCTGTTGGTCCCCTACTGACCCCCACATACCACCCTCTTTGTAATGTGTATGTATCCTATGCCTGTTGACATTTCTTCCAGTGCAGTAGTAGTACTCCTGTGCTGGAATAACACTTAATTTGTGTTCATCTATGGTAATTTGAACAAACCCAAATTTTCATAAATACACATCATGTAGCACACAAACTAAAAACTAAAATAACAGGCCTTTTAAAACTAGATTTGATGTAGGGTCCCTCTGCAAGACAGGACCACAATATTAGCTTGTAATGCCTTACTTAATGCTTACTTTAGTGGTGCAAATTCCCCAACAAATTTGCAAATAATCAAATTACTGAAACCAATTAAATTTTCAGTGAAACTGAGGCTTTCCCTGGGTATTTGGGCCCAAGAGGAAGTTGCCTGCTTTGCCCGGCTGATAATTGCCTGGTGGCCCATGGGTTTAGGGCGCAGACCATGAAATGCAATGTCCCTGATTCGGTTCTGGCTGGGACATTTCGTTGCATGCCATTCCTCAGCTCTCTCTCCTTTTATTTCCTGTCATCTGTCATGTAATTAAGGCAATGAATGCCCAAAAAATACTAAAAAAGAAATTCAAGCTGCAATAATTGGTTTTTCAGAATGAAATTCCCTCTTTGTGTTTCCATGAACAGTATTTCCCTCTTGAGTAGTGTGGTAGAAATACATCCTGGCAGGCACATATCGAGTTTGCTGTCGGGAAAACATACCAATGACAAACCTACATGCAATTGCCAGGATGACTATACCCAATAGAACATAACAAGAACTGTGAATTAGGCCCCTCATCTCTTATAGTGTCACACTACAAAGGTATGACTTCACAGTCAAGTCTTTCAACATACAAATGGTTCTTTGATTACGCTGTGGATGATGGTTGACCAAGAAAGCAGTGCAAGCACCACAGATCTCTTTGGATCAAGCTGCACAGCTGGTTACATGCCTATTTTTTTGATAAACAGACCTTGGTGACAATGGGATTGGAAGTGAGGTATTACTAAAGAGTGTAGTTGAAAAATTAGGCACATCAGTGGTTGAAGGGTCAGTTCTGCTGAAGACTGGATTGTGTGAAACTAAGTGGGATCAAACAGGTTGGTTGGTGAAGTATTTCATCTTTAGCTACAGTAAGTAGAGCCTTTGGGAAGGTGTACAACTGGAGGTGCACCATTTCTGATGTTGGGGTGCCAATAGTGCCCCTACTTTGATGGGTCAATGAGGATGTCTAGATACTTTTTTTTTAGATTTAGATTTTAAAATTAAGCAATTCTGAAATTTAACAAATAGAAGTATTATAAATGATACTTGTTAATGATCTACTCCAGGCAGTTTTGAGAAATCATTGCACCTTCATACACAATTTGAGGATTGTGCCAAAGCAAAGGAGCTGCTGGATGAAAGAGCAGAAAGACAGACTGGAGTAGTGTACAGCAGGAGTCTGAGTGGTGTGAGGAGGGGGAAGCTTAATCTTCAACTAGTGTAGGACCATTCAGAGGGGGAGAAACTACAAAGACCAGAAAGGTAGGATAAGAGACTACATGAGGGGTGATGGGGTACAGAGGCTGGTACCTTTCAGACTCTGGTGAGGGGACATGATTGTCTGGAGTTAGACAGTTGGCACTAGCGCTCCTAACCCTGTCCAGAGAAGGTTGAAGATCACTAGAGGCAGCACAGCACAACATGCCATCCAATGGAGGAAGAGGAGAGGAAGAGAAGGAGACAGAAGGAGAGGACAGAAACAAACACAAAGAGAAAAACAATGGACAAACAGAAAAAACATTTTAAAAGAAAGTCCGGTTAGGTTCCCAAAATCATAACGCTAATCTGAAAACCATGACTGGCTGGTTGACGTAAGGATGGGTATGTCTTTAAGTTGTCATGGTTGTCATGGAGATGGAATACTGTATGGCGGAAAACGTGTTTTTTTTAATTGTCATGGCATAGGATGGAATGATCTCTGCACTTTTTTCCCAATCTTGCAGTTTTACAATCATATATTTAACCATGGATAACAATCTGTATGCAGACGTGTGCGTGTCTTACCTAACCATCACCTCATCTGTCAACATTTGAATGCGGTGTGTGATGGAGCGGCGCGTTGCCATGACCATGTGCGATCCCACGACAGAGCTTATCTTTCGACATGCAGGCAGCGAACTAGTCACAAGATGAAATTTTCAAAAAGAGCATGCATTCGCAAATTAAGAAACAAAAGAAAGGAAAGAAAGCTGAGATTGGGAATCTAATCTGCGAAGCTCCTACTGCTGAGGAAAATACTCACATATAAAGAAGTCCACAGGCTTATGGAGATCTCAATCTTATCTCCTTCTACTATAAATATGTGAAGCCTTGCAGATGTCCTAACTCTAACATTGGTGATTATCAGGTTTTACTACAACAAAATAATGAAGTGCTTCTCCATTGATTGGGGGAAAAAAAAATCACACTGACAACACAAAATGTCTCATAAAAGGTCTCAGTATGCTTCAAACAACGTACTTGTAACATCAACTAACAGTTTGTGAAAGGCCCTTTCTAACATTAGAAACAGATGGATGCATCCAATAATTTCCTGGACTTTCCTTCAATCTTCCTTTATGAAGAGACTGTCCCAAAGTGTTTGCAATTATTCATATTTGTATCATATTTGTATCCTTCAAGAGTGGCCATAGATTTTAGATGAAAGAGGAGCTATTTTTCAAAAGTAAAAAAGTGCCATTAAATTGAATCCAAAGACAATTTCTCTTACTCATAGTCAGAGCATTTCTGAGGCTTGCATGGGCGTGAAAATGGTTGAATCATCAGTACAAAACATTAAGGACTGTGTTTGAAGAAATCCTGAACATTTATTTTGATTTAAAAATTCCATGTCAAAAAATGTCTACGTAAAAACTTCAGGACAGAAGTTAACTAGGACTCCCAAGGTGCATTTCACAAGAAACATCCAATCGCAAAGCTTTAAATTGTGTTCCATGTGCTACTTATGGTAGGTGAAAGCCTAAGATTATGCAGTTAAGAAAACATAAGCAGCTTAAATCAACTAACCTCCAGATTCTGGGTCAGTTTTTTTGATTAATTCAGCAACTATGACGATGTGTTTTAGCCTCAACTGCAACAATGTGTTCTGAATTCATAACAGATCTATTTTGCACCTCTGACTGGTTTATTTGCCATTGCGATGGTACTTGAGGATTATGGGTATTGTAGTCACAGTGGCCGGCAATAACATAAATCTGTGTAATAGTTACATTACCCACTTGAAACTCATGTTTCCGTGTTTCAGTAACATTGAGGATACTGTTAAAAGTAGATATGGGAATACAGACTGGGGAAAATACTTTCGGAATCATCTTTATTTGGAACAGATATAAACACTGTTTGTTTGAGGCATACTGAACCCTTAAACTTACCTGTTTGTGTTTTTTTGGATACCATTGAATAAAAGTGGCATCTTGGGGGGGAGTGTGTTATTGTGCCTAGTCGATCTCCTGAATTTAGCATGCATGCAGCAGACAGAAGAGGGAAAATGGGAGGAATGGGTGGAAAAAGAGAACAAAAGAAGTGTGTGGGAGTGTTTGGACAAACAGAAAGTTCCTTCAGCACAAAAGATGTGGCAACTTATCCAGTGATTTTATGCACAATGTAGTATGTTATTAAGCTTTTAAGCATTTAAGGATATTGTACAAGAGGCTCATCAGCTGATTTAATCCATTTCTACTTCAAGACATTTACTGTACTAGAAAAGCAAGGCAAGTTTCATGTTTCAGAACTGTCGGTCAGAATTTCTGCGAAACAGTCAGTTTCTCAACAGCGTAATTCTTGCAAAAATCACTGGCAAAGCATGAAGGTTTTTGCAGTGTAAGCGAGTATAACTACTGCATGGCATGACTAGCATACAAGCTTCAAAAGCCAGCTTTCATCCCTACTGACAGGCTTAAAACACCTTCCTCTCTCAAACACATCCATGTGTACAGACAGTACATACAGAAAGTGTTTATTGTCTTACTATGTTTCTATCACAGACAGGTATGGTTGTACCTGTTATAATCTGCCTCTCATGAGACATACAGATGTGTTCTCAGGAATGTAACTTACCTCTATGACTGTGTGCATGGGTGTGACTACACTTGATACATAAACGTTCTTTGACATATAAAAAATCTTGATATCTAAAACTGTATCAGTGTATAGGAAAAGAGTGCAGAGACAAGATCTCTGAATCATTTTAATCACAAAGCTCAGATTGAATTGGTTGATAATCACTGGTTTGATTTTTACAAGAGGGCCGAGAGTGAATCCTTATGGATCTTTTCATGACACAGATGTTGAGCAAACCTTGTGTGTTTATTCTAGCCCTAGTAACCCATGCTGTTGGCCTGGTTGTGGAATAGCAGTTCGCTACAGTAAGAAGCACAGTCCTGTATACAAGCATGGTCCTGTAGTGTCCTCTTGTGGATCTGAGGCAGTAGTACAACTGAACAACCACAGAATTTCTTTCTGCCTTTTTATAGATTTCAATTTTTCCTAGAAATGCCAGTTTCAAATCTGCTTCGTAATTGCCTACCTGTCACTTTCCTGACAATCCATTTTACCAAACATAATGGCTGGAACTGAGTCTCACTTCAGTATATTTCTTTAGGTCTGCAATTTTACTCTTACTGAATTATGTTGCAATTTCTTATCCTTTTTTGTGTAACAATACAAAGACCATTATGTAACTTTATTGCCTTATGTATAAAGTAATGCAACTTTTATTCTGACATTTTAAATTTACTTTTACACCTATAATACAGAAATCAAACTCAAACCCAGAGCCAAAATGTAAACAATATGTCATGATTGGCCAATTTACCTGGTGTGGAGGCACTCAGCACTTTTGCCTCGCATTGACTGGTGGATCATGATGACCTCACTGTGGTTACCATGGGGATGGATGACACATGAGGAAATCAACAACAGTCAAAAAACCAGAAGAGCAGAGGGAGAAGAGGGTGAATAGGAAAGAGAAGCTCTCGCTGATTTCTATACATAGATGACACACACATACACACACATAGAAATGCCATAGATTTTTGCAACCAAAGCCTTTTTGTCTAAAGACTGCCCTAAAGTCACTACAACATGACAATCAACTGATGGGTACTGCACCAAGCTCTGTTCAAGTCCAAAGAAAATAATTGTAATAAAAGAGAAACTCAGTGAAAGAAAGTGCAGGAAAAATGAAATATTAAAGATAATTGCAAACAAAAGAATTTAACCTTTTTGATAAAATGAGGTTTTGCCAATACCGATGACAGACATTCACACTTCACAGATTCCCTCCGCAACGGACACAGTTTTGCACAAAAAACTATTGTCTCATACCAACTTTGCATACAAATATGCGGTCACTATCACACACAATAAAAGCAAACAGTAAGAGAATAATTTCTTTGACAAACACTGAAACGACTGATGACATTTAGTCTGACTAGATGTATTATGAGTGGTTCTCACACACACACAGACACACACCTGTCATCCAGGTACTCCTCCTCCTGGTGGCGACCTCTGGCAGCGTCGTAGTAGCGGGTTGGAGAACGAGAACGACGAGCGTGAGGAAGTTCATCATCCAGACTCCTGAAAGAAATACAGAAAGACGGAAAGAAAGAAAGAAAGAAACAAAGACAGAAAGAAAGAAAGAGGAAGGAAAGAAAGAAAAGACATAAAGAAAGAAAGACGCTTATGTCAGGTTAGTGGTCAGGCAGTATTGCAGCAGACTCTTGGCGGGGCTCATTTGGCTCGGTCAGTAAAAGCAGAGCTGGCAGCACTGTGTGTTCTGCATCAGACAGACATTTCATAAGTAGATGGACTCTGTTTGCTGGCTTCCAACAAACTCTCTTATTCCTCCTCTCTCTCTACCATGTTGCACCTGCCTCTTACAAATATTAGACAGATGTCTCCTCACCAGGATGATACTGGTCCTTTAACAGGACTAAGAGTCAACAGCCATGCTAGCATCTCTATGAGGCTTTACTTTTACAGAGGTGCTTTGAGCTAAATGGTGATGTCAGCATGCCAACATGCTCACAAACACATTATGCGGATGTTTAGTAGGTATAATATTTACCATTTTCACCATCTTAATTTAGCATAATAGCATTTGCTAATTAGCACTAAACACACACATAAACCAAAGTGCTGTACAAATGGAAACTTTGACCTGAAGATGGTGCTAGATGAAAGGATAGGGAATCAAAGTTGTTACAAATCACCCTGAGGAGCACATGAATGTCTGCACAAAAATTTGTGCAAATCAATGTAGTACAAGTTGATGTGGCACTACAGGAAAAGTCAGGGATCAAAGTTATTGGGCTTCATCCTCAACCTCCCAAATTTCGTGGGAATCCATCCAACAGCTGTTAAGATATTTCAGGCTGGACCAAAGTGGTGGTGATGCATGCCTTACTATCTCAATTCTTAAATACAACCATGTCACAGGAGTGAGCTAGGAGTCCAAAGCACTGAAAAGTTCCTTTGGTCAAGCTGACCATAGCGCCCGCTCTCCATGAAGTGCAAAATTACAATTTTTCAAGCCTACATGAGCTTAAAAGCATTTCATACTCAAAAGATTTGGGTCTATCACCTTTAATATAGTCAGTCTTCTTTTTCCTCAAAATGCTTGACTCATAATGATGCATAAGTAATATATTACTGCTTTATTCATGTCAAAAATCAGCATGTTTCTCTTGTAACCTTGTGCCAACCTCTAACCCTCACCTCTGGGTGGGAACGTTTGGTGGCCGTGACCGGATGCGCCCCTGCTCCTCGCGGTGCGGGGAGACTGAGCGGGAACGTATGTGATGGGTGGGTGTCCTCTGCTGATCAGGCACCTCCAGGGTAGACGTGGGCTCCCGTTGCCTCCCCCTGCCACGCTCATCTGCTGCTGAAGTGCAGTGGCATTGCACATGCACATATGAACACACATGCATAAGTAAATGTGGAGTGCACAGAAATCAATGTAAACATGGCAAACATGGAGAAAGAACTTCAAGCCATTCTTCATTGGTTGCCAGTGCAAACCTAATACAGCCCTGATGCACAGTTGATTTAGAGTGAACACTACAACGGCCACCTGGATAACACATAGTATCTTAGCTTAGATAGGACAATGGATAATAACTATAATATTTAGAGTCAAAGTATGTAATAATGACAAATTAAATAGACTTTAGCAAAACGGCAGTCTGTACCTTAAACCTTCATACCTAGATATGAATTATTGTCACTCAATATCATCAGTAAATAGAAAGCAGTATATGTGGTGTTCAGTACAAAAACACACTCCAAATCAGGAAATGCAACAAATGTGTTTTCCCTTTTAGTATGTGATTTGGTATTTGTTGCATTTCTGGATTTGGGGTGCGTTTCCCTTAATGTTTTCGCTTTCACTCTTGTGTGTGCTTTATCCTTAGGGGCCACCGTACTTCTGGCTGAAGACTATGCCATATGAATGGAAAAAACTCAAATCATTTATTTATCAAGTCCCACGTTTTAGCTTCTATGTAGTTGGAGCCTGTAAGTGGCATTAAAATCATCCATGTGTTTTATAAAGATGGTTTACTCTAGTAATGATTAATACACAACAACTACCATTATCTGATCTAAGAGGACATTTGACCTATGAGTGATAAAATGTTGCTACTGTCTTGTGGAATATATGTGAGTGAACATGGCTAAAAAAATATATTTCTGTTAAATGTTTCTGCAGTAATTTTATCTGCACAGTCTCCCATTACTGTCCTTATTCACTGAATTAACTAGTAAAGTATACATTAGCTAAATGTGCATTATATACAGTATTTATATATACACACACACACACACACACACACACACACACACACATATATATATACATACATACACAGTCTTCCATGTCACACCATCACATATTTAAATAATGTACAATTTAGATTTACAACTGTATCAACACGTAAGCCTAGCATATCAAAGTATTTACTTTACTACTACTTTTTACTCTTAAGAAAACATACATGTTAACATGTTAGCATGGTGCCTGGCAGCTACAACAGGACAACCTGTCCCTTGGTTACAGACTAATAAAGATTAGACTAATAATAGAACTGCAGCAGGCTATTTTTCATTACTGTGTACTGTATTTTTAAAATGTAGTAACAAAAAAAGCAGAAAAATCTCTGAAGATAAAAATATAAATAGAGAGATCGGCCTTGAAGAGATCTGTACAACTGTGTCAGGCTTTGTTGTGATCCCAAGGTCACTGGCTTCATTTCCAAGAGAACAGCATCTCAAAGCTCACAGTGGGCCATTAGTTTTGCTTTGGAAAGTGCTACCAAGGCTTTACTTCATTTATTCCTACCATGCATGGGAATTAAAACAAAAAGTTGGTTAAAGTGATGTGGGGAATTTTGCAATCCCTCCTGTCTGTTTTTGACACAGAACACATATATACACACAGAAAGGGTTTGACTGATATGGTTTGTTAGGAGATAATGCAAGCTGAATCTCAAAATAATTTAATGCCAAAATAGAATTCCATCAATTTAACTATTCAGTGTTTTCTCAAGAAGTTTACTCTTGTTCTCTTAGAAAGTGTCTGAAACAACCTATAAATCATTATCCTGAGGTACAAAAACTCTACATTGATATTCAGGATGATAAAGTTTTTCATACTGATGTGGAATTTGATTAGATTTTAGGTATTCACACCAAACATTTTACTACAGTCTCCACTTTCTACTGAATCCCCCAAAACTGATATGAATAGTAATTTAATATAATTAAATGTATGTTATGTAATTTAGTAATAAATGTTTAATAATAAGCTTTTTGTATCCATACTTTAGACTGATTCTTAACAGCCCATACATATATAAAAACCTATACCAGTCTAACCCTCACATATGTAGACAAACACTCAAACAGACATCTACAATATACAGATGTACACTAATACATACACAAACAAAAAGCTCAGTGTTTCAACATACAGTACACGGTAGGACTGTACTTTCTACTTTGCTAATGGTTGAACTGAATAAAACTGTCACCAAAAGAAATGAATGTCTTTAAGGTGTACTTAAGATGTGACTCATTCCCAAGCTCGTCTGAGGCAAAACTACTATATCTGAGTGGAGCATGGAGCCAGCCCCATGCCAACATGTAGTCTACAACATGACAGTGTTTCCCATACACTGATTTATTTGTGGTGAACACTCATACTGTAATTTTGTTGTTATCTGTGTTTTTATATTCACATTTTAAGTAATTTTGGGGACCTATTATGCTAATTTCCAGCTGTATATTTTTAATTTGGGACTCCACTAGAGTAGCTTTGCATAATTCGCAGTCCAAAAAACTCCTTATTTATCTTATACTGGCCCTTTATGCAGCCCCTAAGTTCAGCCTCTGTCTCTAACAGGCAGTCTTAGTCTCTTAAGACCTCCCTCCTGATGAGCCCACTTTGTTCTGATTGACCAGCTTTCCAGAAGCCTGTCAAGGGGCAGCCGTATCAAAGTTGTGTTAAGTCATTGCTGATGAAAACCCAATATTTCCTGCTTTTGCTGCTTCATACTAAAAGCTTTTATTAAAAGCTTAAATGACTAAATAACAGAAGACTTTTATTATGAAGAATTTACAAGAAATGAAACATGTTCATCACAGAATTAGCAGAGCTTCATTAGCGGCACTAAAAAACAGTCGACATAACAACATATGGAGATATTTGGAGCTCTTTGTTGAGCAGATCAGTTAGAAATAATGCAGGGAGGAATAGTTCAAGCAGAAACAGCCACAGTGATGATGGTGTTTGATGAAGAGCTGCACACGACCAGCACACCTCCAACAGGTAAACTATTGATTTTACTTTGCCAGCTCAATTCAAGTCATGGCTAGGCGTGACTTCCCCCAAAACAATGGAAAAACACTATAATGTTAGCGGAGCAGAGCAGTGAACTGGCACGCTGTGTAAGGAGCAGATGACCATACAAAGAAATTCATCACAAACTGACGTTGGCTCAGGCTGAAAGTAGGAAAAACCTTTGGAAACCAAGCATTCAGAGCAGTCTGAAGCTGGTGCTTTTTGCTCACAGGGATTACATCTACATATGTTTATCTCATTATTTGACACTTTGGCCACGTTTATGAACATCCGACATCTTAAAGCATAATAGGTCCCCTTTAAATAATACAAGTTTACTTTTAAAGCACTAATTACGAACAGCATATAACTTAATTTTAATGCAAAAAAAAAACTTTTCAAAATCAAAATTTCACCTTTCTTTAGTTTTTTGTCAGCTGATGTGAACTTAGCTTAATGCTAATATGTATGCATATGCATATGTATGTATGCTTAATGCTTGTGGTGTATGAAATACATTTCAGCATAACATTTTGACACAAAATGTATTCCATACAAAAACTGAAAAGTGAAAAATGTAAAGAAAAAAACTGGAAAACACTGCATGTAATACTAGGAAACGGCCCCCACCCACCTTTAGACACTACTGCTGTACCCCCATCATATTCAGGGTCTGTTACACGCTGAGAACCTACACAGTCATAGACACACACACACAGACACACACGCACAGATGTGTATTACACACACACACACACAAATATGTATGCACACATCCAAGTACAAATGCATATTAGGGAAGGGAAACGAAGGCAGACATTTACATTAACATACATGTTTTACATCGCTCATACATAGTAAAACACACACAACCCTTTGTCTCTTTCACAGTGATGCATGAACACCTACACACACACACTCACAAAAAGAGGATATGAAAGAGCTTACACATAAATATACACAATTACGTGCATTCACAGACACACGCAGACTCAGACTT
This sequence comes from Thunnus thynnus, assembly GCF_963924715.1. Classification (NCBI taxonomy): domain Eukaryota; kingdom Metazoa; phylum Chordata; class Actinopteri; order Scombriformes; family Scombridae; genus Thunnus; species Thunnus thynnus. Next base: position 4,610,254 of record NC_089530.1, read on the forward strand.
ACGCTGCAGCTTCCTGCCCGGGGTGTCTGTGTGTGTGTGTCGTCGGGGCAGGTATGGGGAGGGTTGGGGCAGCGGTATGGATGAGACATCATGGGTTTGGAGTGGATACCAGTGAGGCTTGTCGTCAAGCAAGGCCGTCTCCAGCTCTATCAGGATCTGTTCAAGACATAATCCGCACAGTAAATAACTGCCTGATAATATAAAACAGACAGTAGGAGCTGCACAATAATATATCAGGGAAGACTTTACATGTACTGCTGTCAGGTATTTCTTTCATGTAAAAAAACTCTGGTTCACAACAACCATTTCATATTTTGTGTCAAACTCTTTATCCTCAACAAAATAAGTTGTTGTGGTGCTTTGCCACTGCATATAGAAATTATAACAGAGAAAATAAATGATGAAAATATGACTATATTATATATTAATATTACAAATTCTGGCCTTTATAAGAAAAATACACTCTAAAAATTACAACTGAATTTATAACGCTCTGTACATTGTGTCAATCTAATTCTGCGTGTTATTTCTTTAATCAAACCCATGCTGATAACAATGCCCTCCAACATACAGTATGTTAAAGGGAAACTTTGGCATTTTTCAACCTGTACCCTATTTTCCCATAATTTTGGTGCTCTCGCTCAATACTGGACCACTTCCAAAACTTTTTGTCCACATTAGTCACTTAGATCCAAAATGATAGGAAAATACAGTCCATGTTGAAAAATACCTAAGTTTCCCTTTGACATATCTTGTGTTGAAAAGTAATATAAATGTGTGTGAATCATAACTGTATTAAGGAATATTTTGACCATTGGAACAAGTTGAAAACACAACACTGACATATTATCACCTATAAAGTTGGCAAACATGTCAGCAAACAATTGCTTTTTTACTCTAGCAGACATGGAGAATCACTAGTATTAACTGGATGTCATGTTTGTCTCCACGTGATGGACAAAAATCAAATATTAAGTCCTCTCTAAGCTCTGGTCTGGTGTCCATCAACTGCAGAGGGTAGCTCTTTAGTAGTTCAATGGTCCACTATGTTCAACTTTGTCTGCTGTATTATGCTGAGCAGGTAATGTATAGTCAGCTAATCAGAGCTTTCTTGTTGAAAACAGCTGCCAGCTGTGGCAGAAAACAAGGCTGATGAAAGCAGAGTTTGCAGGCCAGAAAACCAAAGCAATGGTGCTAAAAGACACTAAAAGGCTCCTTACAGTTGAGGAGAACTCTAGAGTCAGGTGATAATTCTCTGTAGGCTCTTCACTACGAGGAACCTCTTTCATATTACACAACGTCAATCAGTCAACTGCTTATATAAAAATATTGAGTGCAGCTTTAAATACTACATACAGTACACTGAAGTGTATAATGTTGATTATTCAAGGCACTTGGCACTTTATCTCAATTTAATCTCAATCTAACTTTAACCTAATCCCTTCTAATCTCAAGATAACAAACTGATTTCTCCCAGCTATGAGTAAATTATCACACTTCCCAAAGATAATAATTACGTTTGTGATTCTCATTTTTATGAGACCAACAACTTTAAAAACAATGTACTCTATCTATCTGGATATCTTTGGATATTATCTCATTATCTGAAGATATAAAGTATAGTCCCGATGCTAATATTATAATATTATATTATGTAGCCTACTTTACTGTCTTGACTTTTTGATATGCTCCCTTTCTCATAAGGCTGAGAGGAATAGCTCCATGATTACAGACGATGAAGTGTGGAAGTAAATGTAACATTTAAGTCCTGATTAGGAAGTAATGTATAATATCTCAAGATAACATATTAATTAAATTGTTAACTAGTGATAACAAGTTTAGCCACCAATTTTACACTGTGATTCAGAGAGATTCACCATCACCACATTACCACGTCTCTAGAACAAGTGAAAAGGACAATAATACAGTAGAAACTAGAAGACAGAGGAACCTTTATTCATTGTGTGTGTGTGTGTGTGTGTGATACCTCTCCCATAAAGGTGCTGTCCTCTTCTGGTGACCTGGGCTGGTCCCACACAGTCAGCTCCAGCATGTGGTTGCGGAAATCCCTGCGATGGACGTGAGTGTAGGCAAATGTTTGGTTCCACTTGGGCTCACAGGTCTTCTTCATTGTTTTCGTCCTTCGTTTGCTCTTGTCACTATGTTAAACAAGACACAAACAATACATAGCCACGTGCAAGCATACACACTTTAATGATTAAACCAGGTTGGTTCACGGAAAAAAAACAATCACAAGCACCAACTTCAATCGCTCAGTCTGGAAGCCAGTATGGAAGCCAGTATGGAGGTGTTTTAACCTGCAGTTCCTCAAAAGGCCACGTGATGCAGGTTCCAACTAAATTATGAATGTATCCAATTTAAGTAGGAAACTCTAAGCTTTCAATGTTTTACACAAGTCAGGGTCCCAGTTGCTAATTTAAAATGTTTTGATGGTAATTTTGTAAAGTACTGCTTTATAAAGTGTATATTATGGTGTAAGGAGGGACATTTTTCATTTCTAAATATGTATTTTTATCTTCTTGTAAAGGGGAGGTTGGCATACCTGCGGTCAGGGAGGAAGTACATTTTGACGTAGGGGCTCCTGGGCCGCCCGTCAGGCCGGAGAGGTAGCTCTGCAGCCTGCATCACGTTGACTATTAGCTGATGACTCACTTTGTCATACCACAGCTTTACCTGGGTGGGAAACATACACAAACATATCTGATGCACAGTCTTTATCATAACAAATAAACAGATCAATACATTCACAGTTTGCACACACACTCACTGAGAGCTGTCCAGGCATTAGCTGTGGAGCGTCTTGGAGCATCCCAGGACTGGAGGGAGATAGGACGTTTAAGGTCGGTCTCTCCATCTTCTGGGACTCAAACGAACTGGAACCTGCTATGAAAAAAACATGAAATAAAAGAATGGATTTGAAATCCCAAGAAGAGGTGGTGAAATGCCAAAACTTTTTCAAAATTTTTGCTCAGCAGTATAAACTGTCGGGGAGTGGGAACATGTCTGTTTAGACATACGTACATCATATATGTGCGTATGTGTAATCAGACAGACAGACCCGATTTCCAGTCTTTATGATAAGCAAAGCCTAATTGTCTTAGAGCAGATGTTTTCAGGCTGTGAGGAGAGTTGAATGGGGGGACATGGAGGGAGAGACGCAAGGCAAAGATACTGCCTGAGGTGAGGAGACAGGTGAATGCCAGTGTTCTAAAAACAACAGGAAGTTAGTTATTGAAGTCTGACCACTGATTTGGCTGCTTATCAACACGGTCAACAGTTCAAATCTGAACACAAGTACATGACAATTTTAGCTTAAGTGTGACTTACACCTTCTGAGAATATTATCACTGTATCTCTGATGTCAATCACAAATAAATGCCTATAAATCACCAAAAATGTAAACAAATGTAGACAAAAAAAAAAAAAAAAACAGGGCTCAAATTGTAGCCTACAGGTACTAACTGAGATGGAGGGTGTGTCTGAGAGGGGGCCCACAGTGTTGAGACCTCCTCAATCTTACACACAGAAATGCAAAGATAATGTATAAGACAGATAATCAGCCAGACAGACACACAGACATAAATCCAGACAGACTTACACTTAGAGAAAAAAGAGATGTTACCACAGCAGATACCTACTAGATTCTAATGGAGGGTGGGACGTGTCGGGGATTCTTGGGATATCACTGGAAAAGAAGCAGCAAAGACAGGTTTCAGTCACTCTCATACTGACATCTAACTGGATTAAACATAGTTAGTAGTATTCTTGATGCACAGGCATACATGCATATTAATGTAGTATTTATTATACAAGTAAAAAGTAGTATTGTAATTGGTTATTTAGGTTTTCAAGCTAAATGTCACATGGTTAAAAACATGGAGAAGCAAAGGGAAAATGTGAGTAGAGCCAAGCTCTTCTCATGAATGCAGTGTTTCCCAGACTCATTTAGACATTGCTGTCAGGCCAATCATGACTGGAAATGAGAACCAATAAGGTCCAGCTCATAACTCAGTACTGTCCACACCACCACCACCACCACCACCACCGTATAAAAAAGATCCAATGGGAAACACCAGAATCCACTGCACCAGCTTCATGTAATAGAAAGAAAGCATGGTAAGTTGAAGAACACTTATCAGTGTAATTTGTCATTTCAAATTAAGCATTTTAACAGCCTTGACCCAACCACTCACTTTATTAATGGTGTTTCTGACCTCAACTGAAAATATCAATATCAATTTTACAAACTCAATATAACATTCACTCTATGAAGGTCTGAGGACTGAAATGTCATTAATGAAGTGAGTACAGGTGCAGGATTCTTTTATCCCATGCACCTGTCAATACAACTTCATAGTGGGCAAGAACTTTATCATAATTGTTACCTGATGAAATTCTGTATTCACCAGTGGGGCAACAAACTGACATTCAAAATTTGAATATTATAGTGTTTATACTTAAAATGTTTATCTTAAATCCAACTATTAAACTGATAGGTGTTTTATGGACCCTAGGTTGCCTTGGAGCCCATTCAAATATGGAAAAAACTAAATTAAAAGAGAAAACAATTAAAATAAATAAAATCAAATTTTATATTGCTTGCTTTATGAATCCCAGCTTTCCCCATTATAAACCAGAAAAGGAAGCACTACAAAGATCTTTACATCTGATACTGTAAGTGCTAGATTTCTCTTTGGCGTCAGACTTGAAAAACTAGCAATGAAATAAAGGAATCCCAGACGCTCCACAAACAGTTTAAAAAGCTAGCAAAAGCAATGCTACATAGATGGACATTTCCTATTGGCTATTTTGCATCCCCTCCAGTGAACCTTCGGTTTGATTTAGTTGGAGATGACAAACTGCAGCTGTTTTTACAAAAGCCAATATTTGCATCAATTAGCATCCCTACTAAACAGGATTCATTCAGTTCATTAAGGGATGCAAAATGGCACCAGCAAAATGAAAATTGTTTCCATAAGCGTGAGAGAATTAAGGAGTCCTAACAAAATGGGCAGATTACTTACTGATATTTTCTATACACCCTTCGTGAGTGTTTGGAGAGAAATTAATACATTCAACTTTTTTCCATTACAGAGGAAATGAGGTTCATTCTTAAACTGCAACATTTTCAAGAGACAGTCAATATTTTACTGTAAATTACAATGGATTCATCTGACTCACAACAACACAGTTTAGCAAAAATACTGAAGCACAACTTGTATATTTATTACTCAGTTGTTTACATGAGGTTACTTGGACTGAAATATCTAGACTAATAACATTTCAGAAGACTATTGGATCCTTCAAAAAAAAAGTTCAGAATTTTATGTTCTAGGTTTGACAACTTTCTAGGGAAAAAAAGTCTTCACATCTGACCCTATAACACAGTCACGTCCTGAGGCATTCTTGTTTCAATGTGTAAATTAACATGGTAATGCTTTATATTATAGGTCTGTAATTTTCTAAAAAATTCCTTGGATGTTTCCTGATAGAATTATGCTTTTTTTTGTTGAATGGGTACACCAATTAATTGCGAGCAAAACCTAGAGACTTTTAGTAAGTGCTTAGTAGAATGCAAAAATGCAAAATTTCTCTAGAGGCAAACATACATTTCAACATATACGGAGAAGAAAGTTTCTAATAATAAGTTAACAATGAATATATTTTCAACAAATATCCCATTTTCCCTATAATTAGTACCAAATTATGTATTTGTTTCCAAGAAACTTGTGAAGAAACTACTACAAAATTATTTTTGGAGTTTTTTTTTTTTTAGATACGCACATCTGATCTTGAAGTAGAGATAAGAGATAGAGATCAATTTCATTGTGTGTAATACAATATATAACTATTTGAGTTTAAGAACAAGCTCTAAATACCTAAAATCTGTGGCTATAGATTACTTTAAATAAATTTAAAATTTTAAAATGTCTTTCACATTACAAAACACTAAATTTATCAATTTATTATTATCTTAGTTATGAAAGTATCCGGAACCTCAAAACTTGACATGAATAAAGTTTTCTACCATATTATAACTACAAATAAATATACAAATTGAGACTTCAGGGTATTTAAATGAGTGATAGCCAGAACAGACCAGTAAAGAAAGAATGAGAAAATTAATGAATTAAATAATATTAGATAAATAAAGAACATATTAATCAATAAAGCTATGAGGCTGTTAATGTATATAAATAGTATAAATACCCTCCAACAGCCTACTTCACTAACACTTCAAATTAATAGTCTACTTCATTAAAATTAAACCACTCAAAAAGGCAAGTAAAACTATATCCACAGCATCAATCAATATAACCCAAGTTACAATGCTGAATTTTCCTTTCTAGACTATTACAGAAAACATATCAACCATTTTCTGGCTAAATAGATAAAGCATTTATGACTCAAAGGTATACAATCTTAATTTAACATGATTTCAAATGAGTCACTTTCACACAGCAAGCCATCTACAGTATACTACCCTCAAAAATGTGTTCAAGACCTGCTTGGTGGAATTTTATAAGGCATTAACCAAAATATCTGATGCAGCCACTTCTTGTCTTTTATGGAGCATACCGCCAATTTTATTTGGCCAATAATAATTTATCTGATGCCATCCAAGAAATAAACACAAGTGCTTTTTTAAAAGGGATATATAAGACAAAATGGAAATCTCCTGTTCCAAAACTTGGCAAGTGCCAGCAGTAGGTAATGGCTGGCTGTTTTTAATACTTTGAATGCAGGCACACAGTCGTGGTCAGAATACAAATAAATGGCCCTGTCTCCTCTTTTATCTGAGGTCAGCCAACTCTGAGTCACAGCCTCACTCAATGCTAGGTTAATTTCAATGCAACACATAGAATTTTGTGAATTGGAATATGAGTATCTAGCAGTGACCACTGTACTGGGTGTGTTTTATTCCTGACTTACCCAATAGGCCTGGATACCACTAGTTCCACTTGCGGCTCAGCTTGAGACTCCAGGATGATATTGTAAACTTCCTTCATAGTCGCCCCTGGTAACAGCTTCCCATTCCACTGCAAGACCTCATCACCTGAAATCACACGCGCAATCATTTGTGAGTATGTTTTTTACACGAGCAAAAATCAGCAAAAAAATTAGTCCATCTCTTAGTACTTTCCAACTTCCCTAGCCTGTCATCGGTTCTAACTGAAGACACAAATCTTTAAAAAGTTTAACATTTTAAAAAAAAGTCTCAGGACTTTCCTGGCCACTGGCCAACAGCTGGCCACTGTAGTTTTTAGCAAATGTTCTCTCAAACGGGAGTAAAAGTGCTCACATTTGTTGCTCTAGTGAGTATTTACGTCTGCACAACAGTGTGTGTGGGACTAACTCACAATCGTGGCCTTGTTCATGATAATGAACCAACATGCAACCATGTGGCTCTTTATTGTGTTTTTAAGAATATGTTGGATAACAATGGAGCTTGATGGCACAGAGGAATAAGATACTGCACTGTATATCCAGCTTTGGCTAGTAGGATAAATTCATTGTTGGTTTCTAGTCTTGTTTTTAGCTGTGACAATAAGAAAAATTAAACGCTTTTTTAAGAGACATCAAGTCAAACTGTATTCATTAAAAATTCAGAGAGGGTTCTCCTAAGATTTAGCATGCAGCATAAAGAAACATGGTGAGAGAGACCTTAAATATCTACAATTCTTTATTGCTAAATAAGATTACTTTAAGATCATTATGGTTTTTCCAGTCTTTGTGAGGACCTGCAAATAGTGTGATGGGTGTGATGGTTTAGTCTACCTGCTCTCAGATGTCCCACCACGTCAGCCAGGCTTCCCTTCTTGACTTTAGTGATGAAGGCACCTAATCTCCCTGACTCTGTTATTCTGCCTCCCACCACCTACAGAGAGGGAGATAGAGAGAGAGATGTGAGTTCTCCAAAAAAAGTTGTGTGTATCCGTCATATCAGAGGTAGACAACACTGACTGACACCCATTTGAAATGACTGTAAAACTATACATTTTTCTATGTGTGCGTGTGTGTTCTCCAACCCCACTCTGACCTTTAACCCCAGCAGAGCCCCGGCTTCTTTAGGCATGGTGGCGCTCCTCTTGCTGAGGGTGATTCGTCCAATCAGATGGTCTCCCTCCTTGGATGGCTGCCAGGTTACCGGATGCTGAAACAGGAGAGGGCAGATAGATGCACACTGACTTTCAGAAGACATATGTATATAATGTATATGCTAATATATACACAAATTCAAAAGCATGTGTGCATGAATCCAAAGGAACCAAAGAAATACAAAACAATGAGCTACAACTTAAAGGTTCTATATGTAGGAATCAGAAATTCCTCATCATCAGTGACATATGTGGCCAATAAATGAGCTGTAGTCAACATCCTGGCGTCGTCGATGTTAGCAGAAGAGAGGCAAGGCAATTGGGAGCACGCAAAAACGTTACTTCCATTGGATTGGAAAATTGGATTCCGCAGAAAATCCAGCCCGGGTCCTTCACATAGAAATCAGTCCACAGGCTGTTACAGACAACCGAGAAAGTCGGGGAAGGTCTCAGTTTTTGTGTTACATTACTACCCATTCACTCATTGGCAATAAAAAAACGATTAATACATGTAAATTGCCTCATAATTCTACATATAGAACCTTGAAGAAATAGTCACTTTTACATTTATATTTTCATAAGTATGTTGCCAGTCTAAATTGAGAGTCCTTGTTGTTCCCTCTGAAGTAGTTGTCTTATATGTTTACAGATCGAAAATGCACCATAATTCAATTGTGTTGGTAATATGGCCAAATTCATGTGTGATTACTTCCAGAGCTGGTTTGAATTAGAGACAACTTAATGCATTTACAGTCAGATTTGATGCTTTTTCCCCTCCATCTGATGACAATAGGATCACACGGGATCAAAGGTTGCAACAACTTGAAGGAGTTTCCCAGGATTAAATTAGCTAAAGTTTGCTACCAACTATCACTAATTAATATAACACAACAGTCTTTTGACATCAAGTTCATAAATCCTTTACTGTAAACACCCAGGGTCTGGTAGGTATTTCATGGGAAAAATCTTTCGGTACACAAAGTCATGTGTTTTACATTAATGGATTCTTTCAAATAAATATAAAAACAACAGTGAAGTTAGAATTGGCATTGATAGCTGATTGTTTTTAAGAAAAAAACAGAAAGACTAAATTCATCCACAAAGGATGCAAAGAAAAGTACAGGACACACAAATTGAAGAGTCATAACATGATGATATATCTCCTTTAAAATGTTAAGAAAAAAACTTCACGCTAATTTGAAAACTTGCGAGCGGAATATGAAATACATTTTTTTTTTTTTTTAAAGTTACTTACATGCCATACAGTGGGGTCATGTGGGTAGCACTCCCAGTCGCCTGCAAGAGAAAAGAGACCAGCTCAGATACTGTGAATGTAGAAGAGACGATGACCTCCTTCGTATCCCTGTTGTACACACACACACACACACCCACGCACACACACAGATATAACTGAAACTGTATACACAGCACATACCAGCCTGAGTTCTCTCATACACAGCTCTGCCAAATTTGGGGGCTCTTCAGAAGGTATTTGTTTACAGTGGAGAGGGTTAAGTTTATTGAATATTCAGGCCTGGGCTAGAATTAGAAATTTATCACCGCAGTAGCAGGCCTCAAAGTAGTCCGCCGAGGCAGTGATGATACCAAAGGACAGCTAAGCCTTTTAAAATGCTATAAATCCCCCCCAGATATTTTACAGATTAGATGTTGTAGATTTACTCCAGGGGTAATGCAGTGATGTAAGGCTAAATAAAAACATTGGCAAATTACAACCACAAATTGATGGCCATTACAAATCATGAAATCCAAAAACATGACCAAAAGTATATTATAATTGCAGAAAAGCACAAAAATAATTATTTTCTGTTCTTTTCCTTATAAGTATGGAGGCATTAGTGTGCCAAAGAAATAATTGACCATGCACTAAGCCCCGCCAAGCTTTTAGTTGTTGCACTGCACATACGCAGTTTACAGCAATAGAGTGTCTGATTCACCACTAAAAATTCTTGCTGATTTTTGAAACAATGGGACTGTAATTTAGACAAAAGCAGGCTTCTTATTTCTAGCCAGCAACCATTGGTTTTGCTGGCAACCATCAATTTTGTCAACTGTGCACATAAACACACAGTACAAAGGACATAACACTAGTATTTTATCATTGATAGCTAGCTAGCTAATTATTGTTAGCGCCATGAGTGGGTTGAAAACTTTGTGTCAGGTTGACTCGTTTTGAAGCTAGAACTCTGTAAAAGGGTCTTCAATGTGCACTTGATAGCTACATACATGATATCACGCTAAAAGACTGAGGCTAAAAGTCAGAGCTTTGGACGGCCTTGTTTGGATGCTTAGCTTCGAGGAAGACATACATAAACAAGTCATAGAGAGGTATGATGGTTATGAGTCTGGTACTTTATTGTTTGGATTTTCAAACTGTGTGTTTCACTTTTCATGTTACAGTAGAAAAGGCTTTGAGGACGATGTCTAACCGATGTGTTTGGCAAATGTTTGGCTATCTTGGGTAACAACTGGAGTATAAGTGCAGGAATACTACACAGTGGATGTTCCAGTCCTGAACTGGGATATATTTAAAACTTGTAAGCTTTCAAAAACTGATAATGATGATAGTGACAAATGATATGCTGCTTGGCTTTGGAAGTAAAAGTAGGTCACTTACGTTACTACTGTAAGTAATAAGCTAGTTAGCTGGACATGCTAACATTAGCAGATTATGTTAGAGCATACGAACACACAGTTTAATCCATTCCTTACGCTTTTGTTTTTTGTTTTTAATATTGAAGAGGCAAAAAAAAAAAAAAAAAACGCAACACAAACTTTATGTTGAGTATTGCTCCATGCACACCACTTCAGCATGTGGAGAAATCAAAAGCTTAAAAGACCTGCCATGCCAAGTGACAGTTGTTGAGCTATGTTTGGAAAATTGCGATCATAAAAGCTATTATAACTTGATTAAATTTGCATTTAAATGACTATCAATGATTATCAAAGTAAAGAAAATAATAAAAAGATCATTAAATGAGACAATTAATAATTCTAATAGTTCATATTTGTTCTTCAAATAATGAATTAATGATTGATTAATTTTAAAAAGGCTTTTAAACCAAACTCTTCGCAACTAATTTGTGGGAGCTGTGATTGACCAAACTCCTACCAACACATAACAGCTGGCCAATCGAAGCTCCGGCTGTTAGTTTATACATTTGATCAAATCTATTAATTCTATTCTGCTATGAATATACCTCAAAGACTTATTCGACAAGTCTGATAAACTATGTTTAAATAAGCATGAAAGTTTATTCTCAACCTCGGAAACAGTAAAAACAATCAAGACTCAAGGTACATTTATAGTACTAGCTTTTTCTGAAGCTTTCAACCATATTAAACTGTCTCCATCAATGGATCTAGCTTGCTAAAAGTTCTAGAATAACAGACACAGAGCAAATCAACAGATCCATTTGCATGACAACTGAGCAAGCTCCATCCACTGATGAAGACCATGCAATACATCTAAAAGCTATGGAAAAAGATAGTAAAGGGGACCTTGACTTGCGATTGTTTTGCCATATATTTATAATATAACTCCTTCAAATTAGGTAAACGGCACAGTTTCACTTCAATTGTTCATGGTGATGAAGCAACAACAACACAAAAGCTACAGTATGCTGTACACAAACACATCTACTGACAATTTTCTTTGTTGATTCTTTGAATATCATCTGTATTTTAAGGAGCTCTCAACAGAAACTGGTGCTTTTTATTCATGTTCAGCAGGATATTTTAGACAATTACACAAAATTCTTTAAGTGGTTCAACTCTGTCTTCTGCTTTAGTCCAAAAACCTGTCCTCCTCTGTACACATGGGCCGGGGGGCGGTGTTGAAATGTGTGCAGGACCTCGACGACACAGTTATGACACAGAGTAAAGCAGAGCCAAGCGTTCCTAGGAGCCAGGAGGCTATGAGGTTAATGAGTTGTGACAACTTATAGTGACATTATGTAATCTTAAAGCAAACGCTCTGACGATAGACAGCCGAGTTCTCAGTTTCACAACTCAAGCGTGAACAAAATTTTGTACAGTGGGTGGGCCACATGGGTGAGTGTGTGTACTTGTTTTTGTAGACTAACAAGGACTGAATGAAGTGATCAAAGCCACCACGGGGTCAACTGACAGTTTGCTAAACACCTGCCCCCAAAAACAATTGTCCAATCATAGCTGTAACTAACTCTCAAGCACTTTTAAAAATGTGTGCATGGAGCTTTAAGAATCATACTTGATTTCCAGAGAGTTTGAAAGGTTGTGTTTTTTATCACCTTTCCAACACCATAACCACAGGCGAAAAAGTGTTAGAATAGGTTAAAGAGTGTGTTTATTTACTCAAATGTGAGCTGCTAATGTTAGCATGTCGAGTTAACTAGCCTACACAGCAGGATTACTTCAAAGGTTAAACAGCATGTCATTAACTAAGTACATTAGTTTTTGGGATGACAGGTTAGGTTAGAAAAACACATATTCTGGACTGAAAAATCCACTTTGAGTTTAGGGTAATGTTAGCAGGTCTGTTTTTCTCTTTTTTTGGTTTGGAAAAGCAAATTAGCGATATGTTCGCCAAACTCATCAGTTAGTCCTCATGCTAAAACCCTCTTCTCTTGTAAAAGTGAACCTATTACATGAATACACAGACAAAAAATCATAAATCTATATAGTATTTTTATATACATCTAAACAGGGTTATGTATGAATAACAATTTAATACATTTTATATTTATAATACTGTACAATAATACTACGGCTAACTAGCTCTACCCCACAATACATAAACAGCTGCTCCTTATTTCCATGTCCTCTATACATGCATCATTAACTGGTGTAGATGCTGTAAATTAAGATGGTAAACATCACACCTGCTGAACATCAACATACTAACATTATCACTGTGAGCTTTTAGCATGCTAACATTAGCATCTTAATCATAATAGGATCTACTGTATGTATGTGACTGACTGTATATTTGAGTGTGTGTGTGTGTGTGTGTGTGTGTGTGTGTGTGTGTGTGTGTGTGTTTCTGCTCTGATCTTACAATGATTTACATGCCTGGACTCTTCTTGGCTGCCAGCAACCACATCTTAGAGCTGACCCGGTCTCAGGCTCGAGCTAAAAAAGGAAGCAGTGTCTCGCTGCCATGCCGGTGTGTTTAAAACCTGGTCTGACAAAACACTCTCATCCTAAACCTCCACTTGATCGATGTCAAAGCGCCTGGTCTGGGTTCTGCATGCACCCTCTTCTTCCTCTGAACAAACCACACTTTATCGATGTTAACATCCTGGGAAAGTGCAGCTTTTATGTAGCAGGAGCTGGCTACAGTCAGATGTAGTATGTTTGTTAAATACTGTCATTGTTATTATTAGGTAAAATTGGAAAACTACAGGGCCTGTCCTGAAGTGGTGATTCTATTTGTAGTACATAATCTTTCCTCATTTGAGCATTGTTTTATTTTCATGGAACTTTTGCTACTATATCATCAAGGGCAAAGTCACCTAAAAAGTTTAATTTGAGTTTCATGTTGTAAAAAAAATGAAGAGTAAACTGGGTTTAGGTGGTTAAAACAGAACATTCTTCCCTTTGCTTCACATGTACTGATGACAATAATGACAGTATCACCATTAAGCGTGCAACATTCAGCTACATGAACTGCACTACTAGTACCAGTAGTGATGATGATTTTTTAGAATTTAGCCATGTTGTACTAACCAATACGAAGCCATGGCTCAGCCACAGTCACAAAATCAAATTTCACAATATTTTTGACTATTTTTGACTGGATGTCTATGCTAAACATGGTCAAAGAGGTGAACATATGTAGGAATACTCCCTGCAAGTCAAAAGCCTGAACACTTGGTTTGTGATGGAGCTGACATTGGCTCATCAGACATGCCCATAAACAGCTGTTTGTTCCATAGCCTTTGTTGCTAATGTTGTTACTAATTTTATTCCATGTATTGTTTACATTGTCCACTCTCATATTTGGGATCGGATTCCAACTCGAACTTGTATGGATGTATTTGCTGTGACTTAGCCAGAACGTGATGCTGCCGTGTCTGAATCAAGCCATTAGTTTTACAGGTATTTGATCTTATTTTGACCTGGTGATGGTTCTAGATGAAAAGTCAGGGGGTAACCAATGATATTACAGTTTATCCTGTGGAGAACATGAATCTCATTACCAAATTCCATCATAATTCACCTAATAGCTATTGAAATATCAATAAAGTGGTAGACCAACTGACCAACACTGCATTCCCAAGAGCCATGCTTAGGTAAGACTATGCTACCTTTCATGTTTTTTTTACAGGTTTTCAACAACATGTAGGAATGCTTTCACCCAGTCAATATAAAATTGTTTGACTTTTCCATTATCAACTTATTACTAGGAAAGGACAACATAAAAAAAAAATTACTACCCACCTCTAGTCAAGAGCCCTACTTACTGGTTAAAGGCTGCTACTAGGCCTTGAAATAAAAGAATATTAGAATACTACTCTGCCCCTTATAATAATAGTTTAGAATTTTTTTATAGCACTTTTGGATACATAGCAGCAAGCCCGAGTGCCTTGGAATGGTTAGCAGTGAAGCGACATAACCCAGCTTGGACATGACAAGCTTAGAGTGTAAACAGAAGTGTGTTCTCAGGCTTGGGGACATAGCTGGCAATGCAAGGCCACACAAGGTCGACACTGGGATCAAACGGGGTCAAACTGCCCCGTCGCAGACACACTAACACGCACACACGTACGCTCAGTGTGGGGTTGTCCCCCCCCTAAGGGCCAAGCTGAAAACAATATAATATGACACACAGGAAAACATTCAGACACGCACACAGGATCACACACACTTGTTAACATGCACACTGGTATACTGCGTAGCTGCTCACTTTGACATTCAGACTGCTGGCTATGGCGCACTGCAGAAGTTAGAAATGTTGTAAGAGCTGCACTGTTTCTGCAAAAAAAACACCAGACAATAGATGCAAAATGCTACATTTACAAAATTGAAAAGATGCTAATGTTCTCAAGTAGTTTGGTGTATATTACTTCAGTAATATGACACTCCATACAACAGGATTAAAAATGGGAAGTTTTTCTTTAAATCAGTAGGTTATATCAGTGCAGCCTTACCTGATCTGACCACTGAATACAGAGAGTTAATGACGGGCCTCCAAATTCACAAAGTCTGAATGAAGACGGCAGCCTGAGACTTAACAGCTCACTCCACTTCTTACATTCACATCCCATAATAGTGTGCGAGTGTCAAACACACACACATACACACACATACCGAAAATACAGTGCCTCATACCTTAAGACAAGAGAGCTTATATACAGTATTCCTGTCTGATCTAGTCATTCATTGTTTAAGTGAGTGAACTATTGCAATTTAAGTGAGTGGAATAAATTACATTATATCATTATTCATTTAAATGAATATTACCGCTCATAGTCCTGGTTGAAGAGGTTTGTAAATGGCTCAAGAATTGTACATTTTATATAGAGATGTGTGTTTTTTCATGTCCCTCATCCTAAAGATCTAATTAATTCAACTGCTGAGGCAGAGCCATCATTAACAACTCCTGTGCTGTAGCTAATCTATTAGCATTAGCTTGTTCAGTATATTGTATCTCCTTGTTTGGTATGATACATGCTAAATATATCCACACTGAACTATTGCATCACAGAGGTCTGTGCAGTTTGATTACTCCTGTCATTAATCAGTGATGGTATGAATTCAACCTGATCATCACAACTAAGAACAAAACCAGACACATTTTACAGCCACCTTCAAAGTGAGTATGATGGTCCTATAAACAGGCTGTATGCGGAAGTAAACAAGCTGCCATTATTGCTGTAGCATCTCATTGTTTACACATGGAATGACACTATAATGTCAATAAATGTATCCAAGAGATCCTGTAGAACTTCTTGAAATATGGTCAGCAAAATGCCATTAAATAATAATAACGGTTATAATCTAAAAAACATTAACTTTTAACAGAGTCCACAAGGTTCTGTACAAGTGTCCCTAAAGATCAACCAGCCTGTCTGTGAATTAATATTACATTTTTTCAAAGCCTGTAATAAGTTGAACACTACTTTTCTGAGAATGAGTAACTTCCACATTCACACAGGCTACCTTCATCTATCAGAGGGGCAACTGGTGACCATGATCAACCCAAACATCTCATTTCAGCAATAGTCTATAAGCAAGGAACGAGCAGATTTCATGACATTTGAACTTGTGATGTGAGAGACATTACACAGATTTTTAGTGTTGACTTGTGGTTGTAAGAACCTTCTCGGCCCAATAAGTATAATTATGAAACTGCCATAAAGCAGTAGTGAGACGGCTCATTCCCTCATATTTTGTAAAGTCAAATTGCCTCAGATATCTTGCGTGATGGATGAACAAACAAATGAATTGAACAGACAGAGGTCAATACTCTTCATACTCTGCCTCGCTGAGATCAACAACAGTTTTTTTTTTACGAGCACAGCCTGATGATTGATATGTCTCTCACCTCTCTCACTGACACTTTCGATCTCAGCATCCTCGCAGCTGCTGTACTCAGGCGTGGTCCCTCCCTCCTCCTCTGAACTGCTGACGCTGGTTTGCCTCTTCCCTCCGGCCCCCAGCCCTCGCTTCGGCTTGTAGGGTCTCGGCGGCGGTGGTCGCAGAGATTCCGATTGGTCAGAGCTTAGCGAATCGTTGCGCAGCATGCTCTCAGCCTTCTCCCGTTTGGTCCGTCTCACTACGGGTCCCTGGCCTGGGACTGATCCAGGACCCGAACCCGGAGGCTCTCTGAGTTCAGGGGGAGGGACTTGCTGCGCAGGGGTGTGTTCATGCAGCCCACCAACCCCACCCACCGTCCTCTGCCCAGGCCGAACGCCATCGCCCACCTCCCCCACTACGCCCGTGCCATGACCCTGCCCTGACACAGGGTGGCCCCGGCCTCCAGGAGGGACCGGCCCTGCTTGGCGAGGGGGGCCAGCGATGTGGTCCATGTGGTGGTAGCCCCCCTCTTCTGTCCGTCTCACCCCGCCACCTCCTCCCACAGGATCGTGCTCCAAAGAGCGTCCCTTTGTCAGCCGCCGGCTTTCCCTACGCTCCCTGGACTCGCCTCGGAGTTCCCGGTCCATGGAGACTTGGGTCTGCAGTCTGGGCTGACCTGGCCTGCGCTCTCCCCGACCAGCTGCTCCGCCTCCCCGTCCATTTCTCCTGGGGGGACAATCAATATGTGGATGGAGAGGGAAAGACAATAATATAGGGGACAGTTGACAGAGACGGTGCTTCAAACATGTACAGTAGAACATCACTGAATGCTTCATGTAAATGCTCAAAGAATTGTTGTTGTACTCTGCACAAGATTACCCTCACTGGAAAAACCAGTTTAGAGACCTGGTTTACCCCAAATTAGACATATTATTTTAGTGTGAATGATCCCACAACTTTCATTTTTAGCTAATGCTAAGTAAAAGCTGAAGGTACAATCTTTTGTTCACTCAATATTCAGTTCTTCTACACTGCCATGAGAGTCAAGCTGCGACTAATTATTGTCATTGTTAAAAAATCCATAGACTTTTTGATGAACGAGACAATGAGTCCACAGCCAGGCTAACAGTTCTGTGAGGTTGTACAGCTTTAAACTAAATGCTAATGTCAGCATCCTAACATGTACCCAATGATAAAGTTAACATACTGATATTCAGCAGGTATAATGTTTACCATGTTTCCATTTCAGTTTGGCAATTTAGCATGCTAATAGTTCCTAACTAATACTAAATAAAAAGTACTGCTGCAGCTGGTGTGAGTAGTTTTGCAGGTATTTGGTCATAAGCCAAAGTATTGGAAAACTAAAATAGTTGTCGAGACATTTAATTCAAAACAATAATGTATACCTCACTCATCCTCTGGGGACAATTAATGGAAAGCCATCAAAAAATTACAGAGATACCATATTTTGACCGATATTGCCATCTCTAGGGTCATGCCACTATAGTCAATCACAAGTTTGCACGGGCCAAAGTGACATTTTCAGATTGCTTGTTTTATCCAACCAGCAACCCAAACCACAAAATATTGTTTGAACAATTATATAAAAGCAGCAAATCCTCTGGGTCTGGTTTGAAAAGTGCCTTCTGTGAGGAAAAGTTTATTAAAATGGTTGTCGATTAATTTTGTTTCAATTACCTAATTGTTTCAGCACTACATGAAAGTCAAAGGCAACAACCAGTTTTTATTGTCACTTATTTTTACACCATCAGCCTACAATATAGGCATCCAGAACTGGAAGGAAACTATTTACTGTTAGTCGAGTTATTGTAGTTGTAGAGTAAATGTTCAAGATTCTACAGTGGTTTGGCTGCTTTTAGCTTCTACTTCCCTTAAAACGTACAGCATAATTATTGACTGATAGTTTACCTAACAAATACCAGTGATTTTGCTACTGTTACCATTTCATTGTTTACATCAGTGTCTACTAATAGAAATCCATGAGTAAAAACACATTCTACTATCCAGTGTTGTGGAACATAATGCATTCTTCCATTACACACCCGTTGGCGTAGGAAACAATGACACACAGTGCTTGTTTAAGAGGCACAATCCACCACTGTATAAAGGAAGCCACTGATGAATGCTGCAGATATTACTTGATAAAAATAATATTAACATAGTTTATAAGGACTGCTTTTAGTAGCCTGCAAATGTTTCTTTCAGGTAGCTGAGAGAATATATGCTAGAAGGGCACTTCACCAATTACACATTACACAATCAAGGTCAGTGGAATACCACTAAAGCTGTGAAAACAGATGTAGAATTTCTTCTGTGGCTCTGGAGGAGCTTTCTAAAGTCTGACAACAGAACCCTGATGATGTCACAATGATGTTATCAGGGTTATCCCAGATTATGCTTGCGGACTAATTTATAGCAGAAGCCTGGGGTTGGAGACATGGGCATTAACCAGGCAGGGTGGATCTAATGAAATACACTACTGGGTTGCATTATGGGATTTGTAGGAGCTTGACCCATATTAAAGACTAAACGTCTGAATATCTCAGCCTTTGCTGCTTATATTTGGACAATTCTTTTTTCAATCTGTTTCTTGTGAGTACTCAACTTTATGGAACTGCACTGGTTAACTGCAAGTAATGTTAGCTACAATATATTCATTCAACAATTAAGTGAGCATTGCTGTATGTCTTCAAGCTACTTTTTTATAGGCAGTGTTACTGTATGCCATCATTTCAATGAGGTTTTCAACTGGATATGCAGAAATGTTAGTGGTCAACAGACATTCTTCAATTAAAGGAAACAGAGATCTTTCCTTTCTTTGAAACGGTGATGCTCTGGTAGGGAGCCATTGGTGTGAAGTCTTTTCTCTTGAGACTTGAGGGTCAAAATTGAAGGTGAGCTGTGAATGAGCCACTTTTGAGTTGTTGAAGTTTTTTCTTTTCAATGCTTGTGCACAATTGGATATTAGACAGCGGAATACTGTCTACTAAATGATGAAAGAAGAACAAAATATTTCTTCAGTTTGTTCACATCTGCCAAATACGTTGCCTCACAGTGTCTTTCAGCTGTACTACATTGCTTACGTGTCTCGTGGTGGTTCGCTACGTGACCGGGCGTCGGTGCCAGGTGTGGTCCCGGGTGCACTGGGTCGGTTGGGGTCTAGGGTTGCGATGGTAGAGCCCGGAGGTGCTTGGGAGCGAGATCGGAGCTTCTTATCACCAGGAGTTTGGCACACAGATGGCTCGCTGACAGCTGAACCAAGGCCAGCAGGCTTCCCAGACGGACCAGTGAACCACTCGCCTGGCTTGGTCAGGAGCTCCTGCTGCTTCCGGCAGTTATTACAAACCCAGATCACCTAGAAAAAAAGAAGCATATACAGGGATTACAATCAGAGAGATAAGACAAGTCTAGATCACCTGAGTTTTCATCATATAGTTTCTGTACAAACAGACTAAATAACAACATATATATGACATACATTTACATAACTTTACAGAGAACTGATTATGTTTTTGTGGGTAATTCATACAGCTGACATTAGTATCACAATAATGTGTCCAACAGGAAGAAGCCATTCTTTACTGCAGCCAGTGAAAACCATTTCAGCCAGCAACTTTGCCAACCACTAATCTGAGGCCCAGCTTCAATCACTGTGACTGTCAAACAGGAAATGGAACAATGCACTTCCTAAAGAGCTGCACTGCTGCCAACGAGTGGTCCAGAAAAAAGCTTTTATGGGAGCTTTTTAAGATCAACATCACGCCACTTATACCAGGCAGCAGCTTGGCTTCCACTGTGGGCTGCTTTTGGCCTCCAAATGAAGAACACAAAGCCAACTGGATAATGAAAGGATACTCAAGCTGCTGCCAAAATAATATCTCCCGTCTTCCTTCTTTCTATTTGTCCCATCACACATATGCACACCAACTATACGTTGGCGATGTTCACGCACTACAGCTGAGAGTGTCCAAATACTTTTTTTTCCCCCTCACACTTCTGTGAGATTCTGTTCCATAATCAGTGTGTACAGAAAAAGCTGCACAGAGTCGCATGTTTGCAGTCTTAATCTGTATCATGCTGGCTCCATTCACACTGCAAGCCTTTATGTTCAATTCTGAAGTGCTGCTCACAACACTTATTCATTTTAGGACGTAACACATACTGTTTCTGACATCAACGCATTTTGACAGTGACGACAAATTAAATTTCAAGCAACCAACAGATTTTACATTATGTACAATATGTGTTGACTTAAAAATCAAACAAGTTTCTAATAATGTTTATCTAACAAAACAGGCCAAACTTGTCAAACAAAACAGTGTTTAGCACTAAGACTGATTAGGGTATCAGATTTTGATAATCGATTAAACCTTTTTCCAAGTCATTTTTCAAGCAAAAATACCCAAATTTGTCTGGTTTCAGCTTCTCGAGTATCTTCTATGATAATAACCTAAAGATTTAAATATGTAACCTTTGGCTTGGGGAAATTGTGTTGGCACTATTTTCTTTCATAGAAATATAATTGTTAGCTAGAGCCCTAGCACTATTTAATGTTTCTTAGCACAGGCAGCCATGTAAAAACATGATTTATATCAAGAAATATCTGATCAGAAAACATGTGAACAAGCCTTGGCACAGCATTCACTAGTAATAACATGACAGTTTTCAACACTCAATACTATGGACACATTCAAGTCAGCACTTAAAAGATATGCTGTCAAGCATACTTGACCTTCAAAACAGTAGATTAACAAAAAAAATCTTAACTAAAAGGTCCACTAAACTTTTACTGAAGCTTCCAACCGCATCTAACAGCAGATGAAGTTTGCTCATTTGTCAAGTAAGCAATCCTCTCCATGACAACTGAGCAAGTTTGAAAAAACTTCACTGAGGAGAGACCTTGAGATGAAAGGAAGATGGTGATGATCTTGAGACCTTGAGATGAAAGCTAGTACATGGACCTTGAGTTGAGATTTTTTTGTCAGAAGACAAGATAATGTATGCCTACATTTGCATTATTATTTTTGTTGAAAGAGCTAAATCTTAAAATCTTGTTTTTTTCTCTTTTTTATTAGTGAATTCTAACTGTCATTCTGAAGAACAGTTAAATCAGTCACTGTGCAATAACACTAAAACATCCATCATACCTACACATTACAAGCAGACTGTTTTAACTGTACATAAACACCTACTTTATGTATATAAACTAACTTATTACATTACCCATTCAATATTGTATGTGGTCCATGTGTTGTTTCTATATATATGTATCTATTTATTCACCTACATGCTTGTACATAACAGTGATATGTTTATGTTTAATCATCTTGTTTGACTGTTGTCCTTGTTTTGGCTGCATGTCCAAGTCTGTCTTCCTGAAGATTGTTGTGTGTAAGTACACTGAGAGCCACTAGATACCAGAGTCAAATTCCTTGGGTGCGTAAACATACTCGGCCAATAAAGCTGATTTCGATTCTAACAATTCTGATCTACAGCCCTTTCCCTGACCTACTATTATCATAAAAGACAATAACACACAACATTAAAAAGAAAGCCAAACAAGCAGCTAGACTGGTATTTTAGAAGACGCATCAGCTCAGTCAGAACTTTGCATTCAAAACATACATGTATGAAGCTTTGGTACGTTTCTCTGTGCACATGCCTCGTCTACATCTCTGCCAGTTCATATTGATAAGGCATGTGGGTTACATCCCAGAATAGATATGAGGATTCATCCAGTAAGACAGAGCTGAGCATGATGGCCTCGCAGTGTGAACGCAGCTGTCGTCATAGTCTTGTGTTGACATCAGAGCCAGAATGAGGAAGAGTCGATGACAGAGGACGTGAGGTTGGGCGTGAAATAAAGAGACAGAGAGAGGATGGAGGAGAGCGAGGGGAGGTTAGAGTCAGTCCCTCTCCTCCAGCCACCAGGGTTCTCATTACTCCTGAACACTCCCCAATGACTCTTTAAAGAGAGCTAAAATAAAACACTCTGGCATCGGCCATCTCCACCCCCCACCCCCACCTCCCTCTTCCTTTTACCCTTCCTCTCTCGCTCGCTTGCCACTGCTCCCTCCCTCCCTCCTCTTCCTCCTCTTCCCGCTCTCCCTCTCACCCCCTTCCCTTCCACTTCTCCCTCCTCCAGATTGCTTTTGATTAAAGCTACAAAAGCCGAGGAGAAAACAGCTTTACACCAACGCAGCTATATTTATCCTGCCAAACACCCCAGCACCACCAGGGAGAGAGGGAAAACGTGTGCTCAAACACACACACACACACACACACACATACATACACACATATACTATACACAGCAAAGAAAGCAAAACACTGCCTCATGTGGGACGTTATAGCTTTGGTGAAAACATCCACCAATCTGTGATTTTTCTGCAGCCAGACCGATGAGGTGGACGGCTGCCAGATCGACACTGCAGTGCTCATCTACTTGTCCATACATTTACAGGCAGCCGCCATCGGTTGCTATGTAGTCACATATCAATTTCAATGAGTTTTGGGCATCCACAAAATTTTGTAGCTTTTTAACAAACGGTTAGAAATTTGTTCCATGTTTCTGTTTACTTCAAAGAATATGGATATTTGTGCGCACTTTAATAAAGAAAGCTTTCAGTGTTTGGTGCAAATGCTAAATCTATGATATCTTCATCAGAGGTGGTATGTGTTTGATGGAGCTGAAACATAACTAGGGCTGTAACTAACAATTGGTTTGTTTAGACCAAAAACCCCAAAGATATTCAACTTACATTAACACAACAGAGAAAAGCTGAATATTGTCACATTTGAGAAGCTAGAACTATCCAGTGTGAGGCACCTCTGCTTCTTAAATGACTCCAACTAATTATCAAAATTATCAACTTATTTCAGCTATAACCTTTAATTACATTCACTTAAGTAGTTAAGGACATTTTTGAGCTACTTAATTTGAGTGTTTCCATTATGTGCAACTTTGTACTTTCACTCCAACACACAGAGGGAAATATACTCCACTACATTTACAGTTTTTAACAATCATAGTTACTAGTTACTTTTCACAGAAGACCTTCTAACATATCACAGTAGGGAAAGAACAGGTGTAAATAATAAAATTAATTATGTATGAATTCCATTTAGCTGCTTCAGTTTTAGGGTGCTGGCTCACTAACACACTGTCATGACTTACAGGGACAGGGAGCCATCGTTATGTTATTAGTAACACCTGTGCTTTTCCTACTCTGACCATGTAGCACCACCTGAACCTGCTACAGCATTAAAATGATGCTTATGGGTCAATATATTAATGATATTGCAAATGGGAATGTTTTGTATGGCGATACTTTTCTTTAATAAATAACTGGATATGTTTTGGACTACTGGACAGAATCAACAAGCAATTTGTGTAAATAATATACATAATAGATAGTAGTTTCTCCTGAAAGAAGAAAAAACTTACTGGTGAATTAAAACAGCAGGAAAAGTTTCCATTTTCTTAATGCAAAGTAAATTTCTACTGGTGGGGAAATGTAGCTACACAACAAGTTTTATCAGTCAACATGTGCTACAATCATAACATGAGACCAAATTCAACACCCACATCAAACCTCAAACAGTTAAACAGTTCAAATAACTGCATTGGATGTAAAACCAATCTTATCAGTCACTTGTTATAATACGAGTTTAAAGTGTTATGAAGCATTTACTCTAAACTCAAGTGAAATGCAGTTGTTTAGTGTGTACTAGTGTGTATTCTTCTCCACTCATAAGGAAGTATATTCAAGCTGCATAGTGAGATCATGTAGCAACGTGTGTGTATCTTACCGAGACTCTGTTCAAGCGCCTTCTGGATACTAAGCCATCCGCATCCTGTGCAGTCCAGTCCATACACAACCAGATAGAACATCTCTGCAATTTATTTAGATACCAACATTTAATGAAAGAGGAAATCTTAATAGAAGTTGTACCTAAAATTTATAACCACAACAATGAATATATAAATAATATGGGGTGCAAACCAATTGACCCTCCTAAAAACAGTGTGGACTCTTTAAGGAACTATTGATAGAAAGTAACAGAAATAGGTGCCCCTCTTGTAAACACCAAATTAGTATTCTGTGTTACAATACTGCACATTGTGTGTGTTAACATTAAATTTGAGAATAAAGAATAAATAGGATGAGGCCTACAGGCTAACAAAAGTGACACTCTACTGATTTTCCTCAACAACTTCAGCCCTCTGAGCACAGCTTCTCTGGTTGTGCCACTTGGTATAGCAGTTTCTATATGGCATCAGACACAGAGGCACCTCGCACCTCGCGTCCAAAACATCTGGTGCCTGCTCTGAGATTTGCAGTGGCTGCACTGCATACTCCCAACAACCTGGTACCACTTGGTAGGCTGGATGACCACAAGAAGGCCTGTGACTGAGATGTTGCAGGGGACGGGTGTGGAGCATTGGATGGTGAAAGCACATCCAAAGGGGAAGAAGGAGCAGAAAACCGCATTTCTCCATCCTTTGGATCAACAGGACCACTCTCCTCTTGACTGAAACTATGCACACACAGTCAGGCAGGGATTTAGTTGATGTTGCTATAACCTAACTGGCAGCAACAACAGAGATCTTGTACAGTACACGTGCTACTACAAAGAGGGAGCCTGGCTCCAGACTACTGAATTACTGCCCGCGTCTCCAATCTTATTAGTTATTTTAGTGCAAATAGAGGACAATAATGAAGTAAAAACGAAACAGACACTCAGTCAGATTATCAAGTTAACTAAGAGGCTCTGCAGCTGGTCAGAATTTAACACTGTTTTTTTCTAAAGAAATATAATTTAATTTAAATATTTAGTTAGAAAAAGCAGTGTTTATATACAGTTCTGCATATATGACATCTATTATTATTATGTTTTCTATTTTTTTTATTGTTGCCCCGTGGTGTCTAGTTAACTAATTCATCCCACTTTCTAAATAAAATCAAATAAATATTTTATTTGATTTTTTGTGTATATTCATACACAGATTTTTCATTAATCTTGTAATAAGGATGCTCTGGCACATATGAATGTGATGTCACTAGTCATTTAGTTAAATACTGTAGTTCCTCCACATTTATTTTTTTGTCTGAGGAGGATCTGTGTTGTGTTGAGACATCACTAATTAAAGATTAAGGAAGCTCTTATTCCACTGTTTGGGTAGTTCTCTATTGTATACTCACTGATTTCTCTGAATATCCAGCACCTACCACATTGAGGTTTTGTACAGGTGGATGCACACCTGACTATTCTAACCACATGTCTGATTAAACATTTAAATTATCTTTAAGGCTCACCTTGGGTTGCTATAAATTAGAATAACCCTTTTTTTAAATTGTTATATGCCAGAAGAGTCAAACTGGCAGGGTACATTTTGTGCATTTCATTATTATCAACATATTGTAGGTAATTAAATTGCAGAAATGTAACCAAAATTTTGCATTTGTCATACATTGACAATACACGTTGAGTTGTGAGATTTTAGACACTGCAGACAGGACCTGCGTGCTTCCAACATGCAATACAAGGATATTTACTATTGCTAAGTGAATGCTATTTCATGGTGAGATATTGTTTCGATTGGAGATATATTCTACAGGTCATACAGAGGATGCAGAGTTTGCAGTGGCACTGATTTAGTTACACCTAAAAGAAATGACAGTAGCTCTGTTCTTCCTATATGCCAGTAAAACCACAACATTTTAGGTTAGGACTGACTGTATATATATATATTTATATACAGACTATGGGTTAGCTGGGTTAATTATCTGACTGAAAAGCAGGTGGTTGGTTAGCCCCAAAATGGCTACTTTGTTTAACCTATTTGCTATGCCACCAAACCAAAATAATACATAAGTGGAAAGCACACCTCACGCCTTTGCATTAACCACATGAGCTGAGTTACCTGAAACTATGTAGCGTCAAACTCAGCGGCAACCTCCGGGGCTGTAAAATGAAGCCAATGCGGAAGTGCCAAAAACTGCAGTTCATTGAATGGCCACTGGAGGCTGGCTCCAAAAGCGAGTCAATCCCTCAATCCCCATAGACCCCCATGTTAAAATGCCCAACTTTATAACAGAAATAAATATGTTTACAGCCTGGTACAAAAAACGGTTTAGTTCTCTATAACTAATTTCCCCTTTCATGACAACTGTACGGGGGTCAATTTTTTTCACCCGTTTAAATTTTATAAACCGTAAAGTTATGCATAATGAAGGACATGGCTGCTTTGAGTGACAGGTCCGCCAGCCGCTAGGTGGCTTGTTTCAGCCATTCGGCCCGCCTGTTTGCCCATTTTTGATTGGCTGGGAGTTAGGCAGCATCATGCACTGCCAATATGGCGACGGCCAGAGCGGTTCACTTTGAGCTTCAAAAGCTCTTCAGAAACCAACGGATGACGTCCCGGTAACTATGTCCACATTTTTATACAGTCTAGGTGTCAAACATATGTAAAAGTGTGTAAGCGTAATGGCTGACACAAAAAAACTACGCAAGGAACGGTCAGGGGCGTCGTTTGCGTTTAGCTAACGCTACAGCTAAAGCTAATAACCTCCACACATACAAACATGCTAACGTCAAATTTGACGACAGAAAGTAGAATAACGGCTTATAAATGTCATGTTGTTGGTCTGATGTGGTGCAGTTTAGACAAAAGATTGGTTCTTCGTGCTTTTGCGGGCGTACTCTCCATTAATAAAAATGTTTGTAATTGTGTGGCCGCGCTTACTTCTATCTATCTATCTCCCGCACTGGCACGACGGTGTTACCTGGAAACAGCCAGTCAGTGGTGCTGACAGCGTAATATTCATCTCATGTGGGGGTTTCATGTGTTTTATCCAGCAGAAGCCACGACTCACTGAATCGTCTGCCCGACATTTTCAACGAAAGAACCTGTCCCGCTCTTCTTCCAAGTAAGTCTACCTGCAGCCTGAGTATCTACTTGGCACACCCATTTTACTACACGTTGCACTTGGTTAGGTTTAGCCATGAGCAGTGAGACGGTGAGGGTTAGTGGTGGAAGTTCAGATCCTTTACCTAAGTAAAACTACCAACACAGCATTGTAAAAATAGTTAATTAGTAAAAGTCCTGCATGAAAAATCCTACCAAAGTACATAAGTATTATCAGCTTGATGTAGTTAAATTATTGCAGTAAAAGAAGTGGTTTGGTCCCTCTGACTGATATATTATTATATATGACATCATTAGATTATTAATACTGAAGCATCAGTGTGTAAGTAGCATGCTACTGTTGTAGCATCTATTTAGTCCATTAGTTCCCAACCTAGGGGTCAGGCTCCTCCAAAGGGTCTCCAGATAAATCTGAGGGGTCGTGAGATGATTAATGAGAGATGAAAGAAGAAAAAACAAAGCTCTGATACACAAATCTGTTTCCAGTTTTTGGGATGGGCTGTTGTATAGTGAAGTTGAGGTTTCGTCTAAGTCTGCATGACTACAATTAGACCCTTCTGGCTGATGACAAGGATGACATTTTTTTTATATTAAATATATTTTTTAATTTTAAAATGTTAATATTAATATTCTTAAAATGTGTTTATGGTAGTATGGTGACTTTATGATTGAGTAGCCAACATCCAGACACTGATTTAGAGTTTGTATTTCCATATAAGCTAATATTTTTTAAATATATATATGCCTTTGCACTAGTGTCTTGTTTTACAGTTACAGTTTAGATTTGTTCAGTTTATGCTCTTATGTTTTATGTCGTGTATTTTATGTCTTGCACTCTCTACCTGTTTAACTGTTGCACCATAGGCTCCTGGGAAACCATATTTCATCCCAAATGTATACTTGTATATGGATAAAGATAGTATTTTACTATAGTGTTCCTAAGACATAACCTTTTTCAGTGGTATTTGTATAGTACTGCATCATATTTTGTTTTCTGCTCATAATTGTCACTTGTATTAATAATCATAATAATATTTTAAATAATCATAGTAGTAATAGTAGCTGTATATTGTCCAGTGAAATAATTAATGGGACTGACTGAGTGGGACTGATTATTATTATGATTCTGAAGATATAACTGATCTAAATAAATCACAGCATACATGTTATAAACTCTCCTCTTGGCAACTGTATTGTTATAAATAAAATTTAAACATCATGGAGTAAGCATGATGTATGTGCAAAAAGCATTTTAATAAAAAACAATCTATGATGGAGACAACATTAATCTGGCCATCAAATCATGGAACACATGTTCTACTAAGCTCCACAAAAGGTTGTGTACAGATGTTTGGCATGCAATGTGGATGTTAAAAAGAAGGGAAGCATAATATACAGTATTCATCCTACAATGCAATCGCCTACAGTGCATTGTCTGTGTTGTATGCTCTGACAAAGGTTGCATGATTTCAAAGCTTAAACCTGCTTTTACTTGTTTTGGCCACTTGGGGGCAGCAGAAACAAGCTGTAAAAACAACAGTGGCTTATCATCTTGACATATCTATTACTTTATAAAGTTGATATGGGGAACCTGTTAGCAAACAGTTGCTTATTTACACATCCAGCAAATAGCATTCATTTGAAGATGGCCACCTGATGCATGTGAGTGTAATATTCACCCTCCTTTGAGTTCTGTTTTGGTCTCCACCAACTCCTGAGACAAATATCTGTCTCTTTAGCTGCTAGATGCTTGAATATGCTGTATTCTACAGTTTGGTTTATCAGAGTTTTTCAATGAAATATCTAACTTTCCTTGATATTGTACAGTACAACAATGAGGTATCTGAGCATTATCTAATGTTACATTCATGTTCTGTTTGTCTTGCTTGTGTTTCATACTTGTACCAATTAGATTGCATCATAAAACATAATCATTTTTGTTTTTTGCATGCATAGTATGTCTGTATATATGCATCTTTTCAACTACAAATCTATTGTATGTCTGTACTGTAGAGTCACACACCAAGATTGTGGCCACCACTTAAATTATTTGAACACCCCCTCCCTTTCATAGCTTTCATTTTCTGAAGTGTGCTGTAGTATTCCACAATTAACAAAAATTATGTTATTTCTTAATATTTAACTATCTCACCTGCAAGCTATTAAAACAAATATTCTAGAGAACAAAATAAGCACAAAGAAAACATCAAAATTTAGTTCTTCTGCTCATGGCTGATAGGTTCGCCATTTCTGATTTAATCAATGAAATCAATTTAATCAATTCTGATAACAGAATAAAATTAGTTTAGGTACCAAAAAAAGGGAAACAAGTGAAATTTGCTGGTTGACTTAAAGGTTGTGTTTTTGGTCGACTGTCTCACTGGTCAATTGTCCAGTTGGTCTATTCCCTTCTAGGCACAATTCACTCCCTGCTGAAGCAGTTATTGTGTTTCACCTTTGTAAGACGTTGTTAGACTGTGTTGATACCGCAGAACAAATGGCCAGTATTGTGGAGATATGGAGCGGTGAGCTGTTATTTTATAAGAGACTCACTTAATCCCATAGTAATCCCTGTATTAGATCACACTCTGATGGTGAAACAAGCGCCGGAGAGGAAGAACCGTAGGCAGGCAGAGAGCAGCCTGACAGCAAGCTGACACACACACACTCACACACACACACACACACACACGAAAAGGATGGACATACATACAGGCGCCTACTCACATAAAAGCCTACTGCATACACACAATCAAATATACGCACATGAACAGCGATGCACACATGCAGATATAAATGCCTGCTCTTATCCACATACACACACACACTGCAACAGCAGCAGCAGTGTGTCACATGACCACAGTAAGACCCCCCCTGAGATGAGTTTGTGAGTGAAGGAGAGCGCCAGAGAGAGAGAATAGCTTCTCCACAGATGGAAACTAGGACACCAAACCCCTGTGTGTGTTTGTTTTGCGTCCTGCTGCATCTGCGTGTGTGTCTGCGTGTCCATCTGTGTGTGAGTGTACTTGTGTCTGTCGAGGAGCAGGAGTCTGTATCTGCATGT
This sequence comes from Thunnus thynnus, assembly GCF_963924715.1. Lineage (NCBI taxonomy): Eukaryota > Metazoa > Chordata > Actinopteri > Scombriformes > Scombridae > Thunnus > Thunnus thynnus. The sequence goes on from NC_089530.1 coordinate 4,640,912, forward strand.
GTGCATCATTGCTCATGTGTATACAGTGCGTTTGTGTGCTTGTGTGTGTGTGATACAGTGTAAAAATGAATAATCCAGCGGTGAAATCTTGGGAGTTTGCATAGCTGGATGTTTGTTTCCTGGAGAGAGAAGGCCATTTGTGTAACCACAGACTGTACACTATGTGAAACGGGTGAACAATTCCCAATGCATACTCTTCAGTGGTGAGTATGTTCACAATATCAGATCAGTTTTCTCCTTTTCTCTCAAGATAAATTAGTGGTTTATATCCATATAAGTCAAGGTTGCTTTGGATTTGTGTTAAGTGCACACCGGAAGAAAAAACATAAGTCTTCACTGTCACTGCTACTGATAAAAACTGATTTTGACTGAAAGCTGATCTCATTTTGGGGAAAAAATGAACACAAGGAGACACTGCTGGTGAGAGGGGAAGAGAAAAAACTCAATCAGTCTAATGCATTTAGAAAAATGTGTCTGTGGCTCAAAGGTACAACAAATCTCTTTGTCACTTTGGCAAATAACCAACATGGATCTAAATTACTAAATCGTGAAAACTTAGCTGGAAAAAAATCAAGAGAAAATTATCAAATGTAGGCTACAATCAGTACAGGAATTATTAGCTCGTGGATTATACTATGTTTTAGTTCGTTAGCTAGTTAATCAGTCAATTAGTTAAATGTGACTACAAAACAAGAGAAAATATCAAAAATCCAAGGTATGCTAATATATTTAAAACTCAAAGAAAATACCAGTGTATCTCCTGGATTACGATGGCTGTTATGGATACTTTCCTACTGTCATCATGTCTTCATGCAAACCACTGTTGCATTACCTTCTTTCACTCAATGCTAACCCTCATTTACAGTGTCTTTCATGTATTTTTCTAAAAAGATGAATTTTTTTCCTTGGGTTTACTATCCATATTCTAGGAAAAATTAAATTGTACTACAGCGCTAACAATTCTAATTAATTGACAATTAATTTGTCAGCATACAAAGAAGCACATAACACATTGTAACTGTTGGTTTCTCCCTTATCCATGATATCCATCCACACTCTCTTTTAATGTCATCTTTTCAACTTATTAGCCTTTTAGCTTATTTCTGCCGTCTAAAGATACCTACATTATTCATCTCTCCCCTTCCTGCTACTGTTCTACTACTGCAGCCACTTGACTAGCTTCTTCTGTCTAACTGGTGACGTTTCACCTAGGAATGTCTTGGGCTTGTCAGAAACAGTGTCATCAAAGGTCATCAAACGCAGCTAAAAACAGAAATATTACAGCACCCCTTCATTCACAAATGTGTTTTGCTTTTTGTTTCTTGTATGTGCAGAGTTTGACAATAGAAGGTTGTTTTCACATTCATCTGCTAAAAGGGGAAAGTTTCTCTGTGTTCACTGAAAATCTGATTTAACATGACAAAACCTGGAAGTTCTGTATTCACTTTGGCTCTGTATACAGAATATAGAACAATTTACTGCATATAAACACTGTATGGAATTACTGTATACATTGTGCATTTTAACTATTATATATCTGAGGAGATCTGACTGAGTACTGTGCACTCTATTTTCACACTGGAATCTATCCAGTGCAACCACAGTCTTCTACTGTAGGTCAATGAGCAGCTCCACTGGAGCAGCTGGCAGTTAAGTGTCTCGCTCAAGGGCACATCGACAGCAGTTGGTGAGGGAGATCTAAGTGTTAACTCTATCATCTTTCCAATCTGCATTTACCCTGCCAGTTTAGGAATTCAACATTGTGACTTTTTCAGTTACCACTGTAACTGTAACTACTACTGTACCAGAAACTGAAATGGTTTGTGAAATTCAGAATCCAAGAGTATTCATGCTAAATAATATGGAACAATCATACTAGGAGGAATAGTAAAGATGCAAAATGAAATCAACAGCAGCCTTAACTTAGTAAACACAGCCACAAGACATGTTTTTTTTATTTTCCACAGTAAGAAGTATCAACTCACATACGTGTCACATGTCACTGACCATCTGAACAGTGGCCTTGCAGAGGGTCCAGAGAGGGTCAGCTGCCTCCTCAGGGTACATCCCAGCACCTTGTTATCAAGCTCATTATCTATGTAAGGCCAATAAACAACCACTACCACAGCCCCTCGGGAGGAAGGAGGGGCGTCTGTTAGTCACATCCATCTTAGGAGAGCCAGTAAGAAATCATTCAGTCCTGTAACTCTGTCTCATTTCTTTTTACTCTAGGTAGGAGCACCAGCCTTAACTTAAATAACAAGTTCAACATTTTGGAATAAACTCTAATTCACTTTTTTTTTTTTTTTTTTTTTTTACCAAAAGTGAGACGGGACTTTCATGTCTCTGCACAAATATGGTGCTGGATGTGATTAGCCTAGCTTAGCACAAGGACTGGAGGCCCATGTAACTCCCCCTAAAACAACATGTTGTCATTTGGCTGGATTATACAGACAATACTTGTTAGTAAAGGATCAATTCATTGTTGTTTTTGGTATTTTCAAAGTTCTGACAATAAGAAAAATAGGACTCATCCTTAAAGTATGGAGCCTGGATGTGGTTAGTCTGTCTTAGCAAAAAGACTGGAGGCACCGGGAAAGGGTTAACTTGGCCCTGTTGCATAGTCATTGCACTGTTGTCTGCAAAAGAAACAGTTCTAGCACATACATAACTCCTCCTAAAACCACAAATGGCCAGTTTTACATTTCTGTTAAGTTAGTAAGCATTAGAGGTGCTGGTAGGCATATTTTTGAACTACAGAAAAAGCCAGACTGGATGTTTCCCACTGCCTCCAATCTTAAAGCTAAGCTAGGCTACCTCTGTCCTGACTCTAGCTCCGTACTTAACGTACAGACATGACAGTCATATCTTCTTGTCTAACTCCTCAGAAAGAAAATAATTATATTTTCCAACATGCTGAGATACTTCTTTAAAGGAAAGCCAATGTCAAACAAAAAGATCCTTTTTGTTCTCTCAATTAGAGCTGCAACTAACAATTATTTTCATTATTGATTAATCTGTCTATAAAATATCAGAAAATGGTGAAAACATTGATCATTGTTTCCCAAAGCCCAAAGTGACATCCTCAAATGTCTTGTTTTGTCCCAACCAACAGTCCACAATCCAAAGATATGTTGTTTACTGTCATTTAAGACCAAAGAAACCAGAAAATATACATTTGTATTATTATATTCATCTGAGAGACTGGAGACCTTTTTCTCTTAAAAATGACTAAAAAGGACTAATCAATTATCAAAATAGTTCCACTCTCAATTACACACTACTATTACACACTTAATTATAGTTCATGAAAATTCAAGATCAAGCATTCAAAGTCTCCAGAAAACATCAATCAGATCTGACACCTTTTAAACAGAGTTCGAAAGTATGAACTGTCATGTTTTTGTTGTCATTGTGAAAGCAGCGCATGTCACTGTCTGTTTCCATCTCTCCAGCCAGCAGCTCGACAGCCAGTGTGCACTAAACTTGACATATTGTCATGTAACACTGCCAGGCACCATTACACTTCCTGCTATCGCCTCGGATCGAGCAAAAACACACCGAACGCCTGCTGCCTAACAGGTGAGACAAATCCCACATATCCCCAAGGGAGGGGAGGGGAGTGGGAGGAGGGGCGGGACCAGGAAGTAGCATCAGCCAATGACAGCTTGACGTATGGCACCGGCAGCATGCGAGGCGGCAGCCGTAAACGAGGGCGTCTATAAATCCTGCGCTAAGGATGAAAGACTGCCACAAAGGAGATTAGTGTCCACAGCAGCTAATGAGGTACTATATCAGCACAGCCCGGCACCCGCAGAAAAACACACTCACACAGACATACATATACAGTACACACACACACACGCAGGAAGCTCATACACAAATAAGTGCATTTGCAGGCACCTATGTGCATTGTATTTGTACAGTAACACGCAGAACAATATTCTTACAAGCAAGCACAATGCATGATGGGCACACACTCTCTCTCTTAAAAACACACATACGGTACACACACACACGGGCCATATCTACAGTTAAGTGAGTTGATCAATATTGAAATTCACTTTGGCTCCCTCAGACAGTACACAAGGGCCAGGTCAGGGCCTTGTTCCAGAGGACAGATGTAACATATATTTCCCTGACACAAACACACACACACGTGCATCATCAGTGGGTCAATGGGAGGACGAGTTTACCTCCAGCTCCTTTCTCTCTCTCTTTCACACACAAATACTACCCTTTCTCTGAATGAAGACAAAGATAATGGAGAGTGTGTGTGAGTTTAGGCAGGTATTTACACACTGTTCCCATCGTAGGAATGTGTTAATATGTTACTGTGTTTTGGAATCCCCCAGACCCAACCCCACCCCAACCATCAGCACGTTTTACACACCCACACGCTCACACACACACACACACACACACTCTTTCCTTGACGTTAGAACTGTAGTGTAGAAGACTGAAGGAAGTCATGACACTGCACTTCCCTTTTTCACCACTAAATGTCTCCAGTTAGCAAACATAGCACCTGGTAACGTTAGGGTCAGCTCCAAGGGTGTGTGTGTGTGTGTGTGTGTGTGTGTGAGAGAGTGAGAGTGAGAAAGAGAGAGAGAGAAATCAAGAGAGGAAAGTGTGTGTGTGTGTTTGATATCCACAAGTATCCAGTTTTTAAGTCTTAAGTTTTATTTAAGTTTCTGACTGACTAAAACTGAGATGAATAATGAGTTGACTGTTGACTGAAGACATACATGTAATATATAGTATTTTAGAAGATGTAAAAGGGTCGCCATGTATTCATACATCTGAAGTGAACCTCCTCAACCCATGCCGGAGCAACTTACATCCAGTCTTAGAAAATGCATTTTGTGCAGACAAGGATTGTTCAAACTGACACAAGTTTATTTTAAAGGGGCATTCCATCAGTTTTACACATCAAGACTAGTTGGCAGTACTGCTCAGCCTGTGAATACAGTTACGATGACTTCTGTATCTCTGGAGAAGCTTTGTCAAGTCTGGGAAAATAATCCAGATGATGATGTCGTCAAGATTAAAATATCACAACTTGCGCTTGAATACTTCAAATTTATAGTTTCATTATGGCAAGTGTAGGGCTCAGTGTTTTTGGAACTTGATCCACACTAGGAACTAAAAGTCAGTTGATTTTGAATATTTTTAAGTTGTCTCTTGTGAGGCCTTCAACATAATGGAAGTGTAATTCTTAATTCTGTTAAATAATAATAGTGTTGTCAAAGTTTCCAAAGATACCAAATACTGGGCCAGTCAGGCTAAACTATGTGTATACAATAGTGCACAAGACATATTATAGACATCTAGAATGTCTGTTTAAGCCTTGGTGCAGCCATAAAACATGAGATCATGAATTTGAATATTTCACTCAAAGCACAGTAGGTGTTTTATAGCTTTAATGAAGACTGGCTGGAACAAGCAGGAAAAGTGTAGAAAAAAACTTTTTTTTTAAACTTTAAAACTCGGGCTTTAAAAGTTTAAATCATCATTTAAAGGTAAAGTCAGTGATTCTAATTCTAATACACTTTTTGGCAAATTCAGCAAATATCTCCTCATGGTCCACTAGATGTCCATTCTGTGTGTGCACAGCCCTGGCTCTGTAAATGGGCATGAAAACACAGTGGCTCGGAGCGAGCCACAAAACTCTACTCCAGCCAATCAGCAACATGCTCATGCACAGGACGGGGGGAAGTCATCAGAACAGCTGTCTGTGTGAGGACATGACAGTCTCCCCTCTCCATCACCTGTTGAATGGTGGGAGAGAGAGGCTGTGTTTTTTTCTCATGGAAGAGATACATGGACAGAGACACTGAACGCAGGTCCAGTGAGAAGTGGGGAGGCTGCAGAGAGGCGGAGAGTGTGGATAAACTGTTGTGCTCACATGAGATGAAATTGTCTTTCTGCTCATGATGTGTGTGTGAGAGGAACAGAAGTGACTCTATAGCTAATGCATCACTCTGGATTCCACCATATTTCTCTTTTGGTCATTGCCATGGCAATATGTATCCATGAATTTGGTAGGCAGAGCTTCTGAAGGAGCATGAAGGGTTTTATTTGTTCAGGTGTTAAGTTCAAATACCAAAAATTGTTCTCCAGAACAACTGACTAACTTTAAATCACCCACATTGAAAGACAAATAACACATTATTTTGCTGTCTAGAAACTTTCTAGACAGCAGTTATTAGTTATTAGAACTACATTAGTAACTACTTATTTTTTAACCTTTTCTACCTTTCCGAACCTTGGATAGAACTTCATTATGCTGGTGAAACATATAAACACGAACAGCAACACTGAACACTCTGTGGAAAATGTCCACACTGTCTCCATCTTACGCAAACAAGGTAAATTTGTTTTTATGTGTGTATGTGTACATGAGCATGTAAATGTGTCTTCCTTGTTTGTGTGTGTAACAGCCATAGGCAGTATGGTGGATAGTGTGCTTGTATGCGCAGAGAAACACCATACAGTGAGAGTGTGTGTGTGTGTGTGTGTGTGTGTGTGTGTGTGTAATCCTGCTTTCATAAGAGCGTGTACAGCAACAACCAGGAGAGAGATGGCCCCCTTAAGACCAGTCAATGAGAGACGGACGTGGAGACGGACGCAGCTAGCGAGACTGGCGATCAATAGTAATCATGAGGCGCTGTGGCGTTAACAGCAGATGACACATCGCTCAGGCTTTTCTACTGTGCTGCACCCTGACACAAAGCAGCACAAAGGCATAATTCCTTGGAGGTTTAGATCAATAGATATACATTTGCGCAAGTATCAGGCGCACAGTAAGATTATTTTTAAGGTATTTTTGCCTTTATTTGATAGCTGATTCCTGTCAAATTTCAAGACTAACTTTGTCAGTCACAGTGGCTAGCAAAAGGAGTTACAAGCTGGTAGTTTCTACACTCAAATTCTGCTTTAGAGGCCTGAGAGAATCCTGGGACCATCACTGAATTTGATAAGTTAGCAATGTAGCAGTAGTAATGCTGCACAATTAAGTGGGACTCTGTTGAGGCATGACACAGAGTTGCCTCTGAGCTCACAAACAAAACTATTACGTGAACATCATGGCAAGATAAATGAACATGTTGAGTCTCCTATAGCAAATTCCTTTATGTAATAAGAAGCTATAAACACTCACAGGCTCAGGGAGTAAGACTACTGTGATGCTAGCAGTAGTGGTAGTAGGCATAAGACAGTCCTGAGCAGAGGTAGGTCAATAATCTTATTATACAGACTGCTTCATTGACTGACAGTAGGTTGTGATTGTATACGTGACTTAAAAGAAATAGTTCAATATTTTGGGAAATAAGTTTATTGGAAATTTTGTCTGAGTGAAATGAGAGGATCGTTATCACTCTCCTGTCTCTGTGTTAAGTACAGAACTGGAGTCAGGACATATCAGCCTAGCTTAGCATAAAGACTGGAAGCAGGAGAAAACAGCTAGTCTGGCTCTCTCCAAAGTTCAAAAATACACCTACCAACAACTTCATAGCTCACAAATACACTATGTCTTGTTTGTTTAATACAAATAATAACAGAAACGTAAAAATTACTATTTACAGTTTTTCCATCCACGTACATCTGTGCAGGTTGTCAGACATGGTCATGAGCACAGGTTCTGGTGTAAATCTCTGTACAAGCACAGTCTTACCAAACCTGTCAACCTCACTGACAACAAGACTCAAGGAAGCTGCGCACAGTCACTACACCAGCTGTTGTTTGGCAAGAAATAGTCCCAGCACATAACGAAATGTTGGTTGTGGAATCAAATCAAATCAAATGGTAATCTGTGTAACTGTGATGCAAGGTGTCACCCATAGAGATGTTGGTAGCCATTTTTTTTTCTGTTTCCCTCTATCTCCAGTTTTTCTGTGCTGAGCTAGGCTAACCACGTCCTGACACAAACTGAAATAACTGCTATAAACAATTATATTTTACTACTACTAATAATAATAACTTTATTTGTATTTCTTTGCACCTTTCATAACGCACCAGAGTAATGATTTCCATGAATCCTCTCCTGCTAGTGAAAGATAAAACACATCTATTTTTTGAATTTCTAAGAGTAAGAAAATGATAAACAGGGAAAAGGGAAAACATATGTCTAAAGACACATTACATCTTGCTAATGTATCTAGTGCTGAAACAATTACAGTAGATTAATCAATTAGCCGGGTGGTTCCATGACAGTGACTCTGATTTTAATCAGCAATGATAGTGGGAAAACTAGAAACAAAAGAAGCCACATTTTTTTTAACATTGTCAAGACCGTGAACTATATGTTCCTTTTCATGCATGTTTCTCATTAACCTCCGTAGTTTTTACACATTAAAGACAAAAGGCTCTTCTGCTATTGACAGTGAACTCAAGAACAAGATAGGTCCATTTATATATTGAATTTGACTGATTTTGAATATCATTACTTAGTGAGCAGTAGCTGTTTTTGTCCATGGTATACTTTCCATGTTTGTTTTGCTTTCGGAGTAAATCTAGCTTCCCTGAATCTTGCTGGCCTCAGAGCTCTTGTGTCTTTATCGTTCCCAAATGACAGATTTTTTAAGACATCTTGACTTGTCATAGAAGGAAAGGCATAGGTGGAAATACTAACATAGACATGACTCTGTTCCAGCAATTAATGAAATGCAATGCAACAACTAATATTGGTATCAGTTATACCTTTGTTTGACAGTCAAAATGTGTGCAGTGAAAAAGGTCTATTTAACTTGAGTTTCACTCCAGGTTTTTCCCCTTGCTCATGCACACTAACACTAACCCTCATCTTCAACCGGAAAAGGCTCTGTTCTCAAATAGAGTGCATTTATAAAACCAACATTACGTCTGTTTTTAACAGCATCAGTGGCCTGAAAACACCAGCGGATGAAGCAGCCATGCCAGTAATTCTGAATCAGAATTGGTCTAAAAACAGCAATCTACCAGTGCCGAGCAGTCTGAGTTATAGCAACATAAAAGCACAGACCCCCCGCAGAAATACAGCCCTGGACATTACAATTAGAGAGAGGAGAGGTGTTCGTGAGTGTTTGTGTGTCTGTGAGTGTATGTGTGTGTGAGATAGAGAGAGTGAGAGAGAGAGAAAGTAACACACAACACTCGTTTCTAGTCTCCCACGAGAGGAGGAATCAAGACTTCAAAAATGGCCCTTTCTGTGAGAAACACGCTTCAGAACAACAACACACACTCATCTCTCTACTAGAGCTCAGCTATCACTGCAGATAATGAGCCCTGAATATCATTAGCACAACACGCTATGCATGTGGCTGCATGCACCACACATTGTATATCATTCTTCCTAATAAAACTTTATTTATCCATTGCTCTATCCATCTACTTTCAAACATGTTCTTTGAAAGCAAGACTTCACACTCATCACAATTTATTCAGAACATGAGATAAATACACAAGACAGACAAGATTATTTTAGTGAATATCAAAATATTGTTACTATTAAGCTTCCATTTTTTAAATTTGGTGTATGTAGAGAGCGAACCGTATGAGTGAAACCAGAACTTCACTTTATTCATTTGGCCTTATGTTCACATTTTTCACATTGATCAAAAGTATACACCGATTTAAGAGTTGTAACTTGTTTAAGTCAACTTACAACATCGGTGCTTGTCGCCATATTTCTTGCAATGTAGAAAAATGATATCCTCAGTTTTTAATCCCCCCACTAGCCTTGAGTGGTCCTTCAAACGGGGGAAACAGTCGTCAATGGGCACAACACCAGACCCACAGTATATGAATCACTGAACAAATCTGTGATGTGGGCAGCAATTCAGAGGTCTGTGATCAGATTAAGACTCCAACCTTGAAACAAATCCTTGCTGAACAGTATGTCTTGTGGTCATGGGATGTAAAAATTCATGGGAATTTTTCCGTATGCTAAAAAATGAATCCTCGTTTAACTTTGTTAAGATCACAAATGAAGAACGTTCAAATCCTAATAGAAAGTGCTGCAGTAGATAATCATTATTTTAAAATAAGGAAAGACAAACTCTACAAGAGATTGCATCAAGTAGCTTCACAAGCTTGGACCAAATATAAAATGTTATTCTCATTCGAAATCATTACCAAAGTAACATCTGTAAAGTGATGATCACAAACACTCACAAAATGTCTCTTTGTATCCTCATAGTTTAAACCGTTAGTTTAAATAAAAATTAAAAACTCTCTAAAATACTGCATCATTATTCTATGCTAGTGCCATTCATTCATCGGAGCTAGACTTATAAAAAGCCAGTCCAATATATCAGCCAATAATTGCTTATTGCAGATACAGTGTGAAGTCAGCGAAACGTGAGCCAGTTTAGCCTATCAAAGACTGATGCATATGCTCTTTGATGCCTGAGAAAGCCAGAACAACCTTTTGGCATATGTATGCGCCCCAAGAGCACCATTCATTAGAAGGAATGAAGCACCATTCTCAAACACAGTATTTAGTTCTCTCAATACATCGATTCACTAAACAGACAAAAAAACACTCCGGATAACTCAAACTTCATCCACAGAAAATCCAAACGAAAATTCCTGGACACAGGAACGACTGACAATTGGCTGACAAGTTGTCAAGAAAATTTCTACTTGTGAAATTATAGTGATTTATAGTTAAGTGAAATTATACCATTCCCTTGTTTGCTATGTGCAGTATTCTCAGGAAGTGACCTGAAAGACCTCAAGAAGCCTGGTTTAAGAAGCACTTAATTAATAAGCAGTAATACTGATCTGGACTATACAACACACTGATAGGCTGCATATCATTCAGGCCCAGAATGATCCTTGCCAACACTTTCACTTTAACTTTGAGTGTTTAGTTTGAGTGGAGTGGAAAAAGTGGGCAGAGTAACTTTGCACTTTTGGACTGCTGTGCCAGGCAAGATTAATCAGTCCCAGAGTAATTAAATGAATCCATGTCAAACAGTAATTCAAACCCGGTCTGCTGTCCAGCTATACAGCCAGTGCTACATAAGGCCCGTATTCTGCCAAAACGCTCCTCTTTAGAGCCAGTGATTGTTGTACCAAGCTTTAGCAAGGGAAGTGAGACTGCTATGTACAGCACACCAAAGCACTCTTGGACAGCCATGGTGTTCAAGCCCAGCCAAGTATCATCAAAGTGCTGGTTTGGCAGCTGCCCTGAGGGAAGGTAGCCAAGGCCAAGTAAGGTTCTAAACCTGATACAACTACACAAACAGAGGAAGGTGTTAAAGGCATGTCCGCTGGGAACACTTCTCCAGCAGTATAACATCGGATGATTCTGCTTAACTCTTGTTTAACCAGGCCATATGATGACGAGGAACAGCTCTTCTGTACAGCAGTGGAGCAGGCCAAAACATAAACCCCAAGAAACACGCCAGATAAGTCGGCCACCCACCCTTCCATCTGCCTGTCAACTGCATTGCACACCGTGGCAAGCCCAACTAAGCGTGTCCCACTGTGGCAGAGATAAAGGTTATATGATGTTGGTTTGTCTGGGTGCTCAGTGCTGGGTTTAATGGGTCCAACCACCATGCACAAATAATTTAGCAACAATGACAATTATACTTTCTTAAGGGTTTCATAAAGAGGAAAATGAAAGAGGTGTGTATAAACTGGCTGCTGCTTTCACTGAACTTGATAAGAGGGACATTTGCTTAGCAAAACTGACCTTATGAGATTTTTACAGCTTAATAGCTACTGTATGTCTCTAATAATAGAAAATATATTAATATATAACTTATATCTCTGGGCCTTTCTTTATAGAGTTTACACTTTATTCACATGTTTGCACAGGCATGTTTCCACCTCCTCCCACACATTAAGTTTTCAGTTGCAAAATCTAAAATTGTTCATAGAGTGTACTGATCTGTCTATGTGATCTACCTGTGATGACCAGGTTGTTTCCCTGCATGTAATGCATGCTGCAAGCCTTCAGCCCTTAATGACCCTGAACAGGAATATCAGTAGATGTGGAAATGCAAAGGATACATAGATGTTTTAATCTGGTTGCAAGATCATGTAGTTTGGTCAAGTCTGATGTATTATTAAATGTACATTTTCCACCATAAATACTATTAAGGCTGCTACTACCGCTGCTACTATTGATACAACTGGTCCTACTTTAATTATATTAGACAGATAGAAAGACAGACAGAGTGACAGATAGGTACATACACACATACATACATACATTCTGTCTGAACCCATTAAGCTGGTTTGTCTTAAAGGTTGCAGGCAGAGTTATGTAGTCCAGAAAAGAAAAATCACAGCACTCACCACTTTGTCCTCCTGCAGCCCAGCCAGCCATCCATGTATAATGAAAAGAAAGACAGAGAGAATGTGAGCAAGGATGATATCTGAAAGCATGGCAATGATCCTACAATGACAAACACTAACACACAGATATTTTAGTTTCTGTTACAGTGCAGTTAGGCTATGGAACTGAAAATAATTCTATATTTTTTACTACCCTGTAAGTGTAAGATGGAAGTTGAAATGTCCCAACAAGCCCTTAAACCAATACAATAAAATAGGTTGATGTCATGTCCTGACACCTCTTTGGTTAAGGTCTTGTTAAGATTGGGCAACTAAGACTACACAGTTTTATCATTGCAGAATTGGTGTTTTCTGGACCTTCCAGCCCAACCTCTTAACTTTGTGATGGTGTAACAACTGCATAACAACAGTTTAACAACAGTATAACAATGTCGCACTACAGCACATCTGCCTTTGCTACCAAGAGAAGACCATAAATATTCAACCGTAAAAGGACACTTATCAGGAAAACATTATGTTGCTTGAAAGACCCCATGAAACAGAAGTTAGAGCATCTTTAGCTTCTGTACTGATGCATTTCTCAGTGAAATGGAATATTTGAGCGTGTACGGTTATAAGAGGGATTTAAATCAAATCCTTCGCATTTGATTGGACTTCCAAAAAGTGGGAAGGGCTCAGAGTTTAGCACAACATGGAGCTGCAGAGAGAAACAGAGCTACAGAGGACTGTTGGCTCCACACACACCTCCTTTACCTGTTGTTAGATCAGGAGGAGTATGAGGGAGAGATGAATGAATGAGACCTCAGCCACATTGATTTAGAAATGAAAACAAAATATTTGCCCACTGATGTCCAAACACACATCTCCTCCTATCTCTCTTTCTATTGCTCTGTTAGCTACTACAACCAACAAATGGTGAAGTGTGGTTTTATATGACCAGTGCGGCTAGCTACTCACCCCATGTCATATTTGATTGGATGAACTTTTGTAAATGCCTCTGAGTGCAGGGTGAGTCATCAAACATTTGAAACCGTTTTACAGGAAGAGAAAAGACGGAGATTGTGATGTAAAAATACTCTGATACTAATCAGACATATATTTGGCATATAACAAGACATAAATTGACAATTAACACAGGGACACAGGATTAAATCTGGGAAAATGTATTTTACATTTCATGGGGCCTTTAAAGAAATACGTCAACATTTTGAAAAATACCCTTATTCACTTCTCGTCCGATACCTAGATGAGAAGACTGATGCAAATCATTTCTGCATTAAGTATGGAGCTAGTGCCAGCAGACGATTAGCTTAGCTTAGCACAGGACACAGAGGGAAACAGCTAACCTGTCTCTCTCAAAAGCTCACAAATATGCCAACCAACCCCTCTAAAGCTCACTATTGAACACATTTTATCTTGTTTATTTAACCAATACACAAACAGAAATATAAAAATGACAAAAAGGACTGGAGCCAGGAGGCAATTAGCCTAGCTTAGCAAGAGGATGGAAGCAGCAGGAAAGCTAGTCTGGCTCTGTCCAAAGTGAAAAAGTACTCCTACCAACGCCTCTAAATCACTCATTAGCACACAAACAAACAATGTTAAAAAGTCTTTCTTGACTGACAAAACAATTCTTCCAACCAGCGCTGAATGTCTGGCAACTGCACTGTTGCGACAAGGCTCCAGGAAGTCACTGTACTTGGCTGTTGCTAGCCAAGAAATTCACAGATCTGTTACTCAAACTGGACTTCCTGTTCCTGGATTATATTTAATGTCACTCCAGTACATGAACAAACACACCCCCACCAAGGGGATGAATGTTCACAGTTAACAGTAGTAGTACATTCCAAGTCAAATTTTCATTCAAAATATCCTGAAAACACTTGCAAATTGCAAATTTATGCGTGTCTGTATATGTGTGTGTGTGTGTGTGTGAAATCCACTTTTCAAAGACCTTCTCCCACTGAATGCAGCTGCCACCCACCCCAACACACCACCCGGGACCCCACAGCTGAACTCTCCCCATGTCAGGCAGTAACTAATTAGGATGTACTTTTGAGTGTGTGTTTGTGGTGTGTGTGAGGTCATTAAATGCCACACCAGTGATGTAGGGGAGGGGAGGGTTGGGAGAGGGGACGTCACTTATTTCAGAGGAAGACTTGCCTCCCAACTCTTACATACACACACCTACACCCTGCTGTGCGTGTATAGGGCACCTCCGGACCCCTGGGAGACCGAGACAGAGTGGGAGACCACCCCCTCTGTCCACAGCTTAGTCTAATGCCCAATTAACCTTTACCAGTTCCTGCCTGGGTCACACACACACACACACACAGACACACACGCAAGCACAGACCACATGGGTAGGCGCACACATAAACACACAGTAACACACACAGATGTCACATACAGCACACATCAACACACATCCAGAACATCCTATACACTAACCCCATAAACACACACACACACATATGTGCTATGGCTCATCACCTCCACCTGAGTTCCAACACCTGAGGCCCTGATATTGCCTGATCGGACATACAGTGAACAGGTGCATGTGCTATACGTGTTATTGTGTCTACTGCATCTGAGTGCAGATTTGGATCCCATGATGGATACAGACCAGTGCTACACCAAGAAATAAAGTGTAATGTAATCTTTTCATTGAGACCAATACAATTGGTTAAGACAACTTGATAAAACTGCTATAATGTGTACAAATGAGCTGTTTAGATCAAATACTTCAATGTTTTTTTTGTTAAACAAAACAGAAATAACTATCCAAACAAGATATTGAAAGTTTATTGTACTGTATCTTTATACAGACGGAATTGAAGGAAAAACCTTAAAAAATGTGCTGCAGTGTTTGGTTCCTTCTGTATGGAGGCCCCAAACCAACAAAAGGCAGATTTTCAGACGAGATTATCAGAGTCAAAAATGCAGTAAAACTGAATCTATCAGTTAATAATACTGTTAGTACATACATAATTAAAATGGAGTGTATAAGTATAAATAGTACAAGTAGTAGCAGAAGTAGAAATAGTAACCTCCAATCAGTTGCTAAAAAAAGAAAAACTTTTCTGGATTTTCCTTTACCACCAATCAGTTGATTAAAAATAATAATAGATTTTACTTCAATTTATCTTTCATTAGTTCATTTTATTCTTCAATATTTTTTTTCTTTGGACAATTTTGTCTATTTATTTATCTATCTATCGATCTATCTGATTATCACTGAAGCATTAGGGAAAACTGGAAATGTCGCTTGCGACAATAGGGAGGGATTGAGCAAAATAAGACTGTTTTTTAACTAAACATTTGAAGATTAAAGGACAAGTATATTTCTTTAAACAATCCATTTAAACTATTAACCCAACTGGATTTTGTTGTACCTGTTTTATTTTTGAGTTTTGTCTGTTTTGGGGCTCCATACACTTGTTCTGTGTTTTGCCTGCAAATTCGTGTATGTGGTTTTCACAGGATATGTGTGAATCAGAGTAATTGGCCATGAGAAAACACTGACACATTACATAAGACACAGTGTAGTCCACCCCCTTCCTCTCTCACCGTGTTGGATCTCAGGGAGACTCTTCCCCCACAGCGGGCGCAGAACTTGGTCTGGCAGTACGAGCACAGATTCCCACAGCCGTCTGCAAACTTGGTCTTGTGGCAGATGCCGCAGGTTGGTGCGTCATCCCGGTGAACGGCTGTCCCCGTCGCCGCCGTAGCCTGCCGGATCACAGTCTCCCTATAGCTGGACAGCTGCTGCTGGATGCCTCTGGAAAAAGTGAATAAAGGAAAAATCGAAACATGAAGGCTTTGGCATCTTTGGAAGTTGATGTGTTTTGGGTGTGTTGATCACAGCCAGTGTCTCTGTGAGGCTGTACTTGGGCACCACAGTGTTTTTAGCTAAATGCTAACATCAGCATGCTCACAATGACAATGTTAACAAGCAGATTCTTGACAGGTTAAGTTTACCTTGGTCACAATCTTAGTTTAGCATGTCAGCATGCTAATTTGCTAAATAGCAAAAAATATAATGTATGAGGCTGATGGGAATGTCATTAGAGTTGCAGGTCATAAACCACGTCTTGAATAAATCAAAAATTTGATCAGATGACGAAACTAGATGAAACGTCGGGGGATCATGTTACTGAATGTCATTCCATGGGGAACATGAATACCTGAACTAAACTGAATGGCAATCCCTACTACACTTGTTGCAATATTTCACTCTGAACCAAAAATGCCAACCTACTGGTGGATCACCAAAGTCACTAGTATACATCCTCTGGAAACCATGAATGTCTGAATCTAATATATATAGATATTTCAGTCTGAACCAAAGTGGTGGACTGACCGAACAAACCGATCAACAGACCAATGTTTGACCTGTGTGAAAAGTCAGGGAATCACAAAAGTCAATATAGTTTGACATCTGAAGACCTAGAATGTGTGTACCAAATGTCTTTACAATCCATCCAGTAGCTTAAAAGACATTTCACACAAAACCCAAAATGTCAGCTCTCATGGACCTTTAAGGTCTGTAAAAAATTTCACAGCAATCCATCTGATAGTAAATATTAATGTTAAAATAGTTAATATGTATACATAAAAATATAAAGATATGAAAAAAATAAACATCTGACTGCTCCTGCATGAGTTGAACTCTTTTAATCAAAGAAATGAGTTAAAACCATGACTACATACTACTCTTATACTCCTTTGATCCAATTAGTTTCGGCCTTCTACAGTAAATCCAGAGATTGTGATGACTGCATATCACACAACGGTGATATGATACAATAAAAACTATCAAAGGATGGCAAGACTTTTATTGGATAAATAATAAATAAATAAAGGGGAGGAGAAGTGAACTGAAACCAGAGAGCGAAGAAGACAATCGTTGCATTAAGTCCAGTCGATATCACTGTTCTCTGTACTGTTTGTGTGTTTTGGTGCAATCAACTTTTTGTTTGTGCTATTGTTTCAGGCTGCTTTGCCAGCACGAGAAACCCCTAAAATCGATATGAGAAAGAGAGGGGAAGAGTATTGGTTTTATCTAAGATGTTACAGTATGTTGATTAATTGGATTTCACACTGTGGAGATTGAGGAGAGAGCAAATATAGGGGGAACAGACCAAAGAGTGGAAAAACTGATGGGCTGAGAATCACAAGAGGAGAGAGATGTATTCATTTTTATTTTACGTAGTCAGGGTAGTTATCCTAACCATCGCCTGAGCAGGCAGATCAGTTCTGATCATATAGACTACTGAGTTATAGAGGGTCTTAGAGAGGGGAGTGAACAAAATCTGATGTATACATACTATACATGTAATGTGTATCAAGAACAGCTGGCTGTATATCACAATAAGAAAAGACCAAGACAGCGAGAAGAGGAGAGGAGAGCAGAGAAGAGAAGAGAAGAGATGTCAAATCTTGCATGTTGAGAAAAATACTGAACCCCAAATAGCTCCCGATGGTTGTGCCAGCACCCTGCGTGGTAGCTTGCACCCATTGGTGTGTGTTTGTGTGTGTGCGTGAATGTGAGTGTGAATGGATGAATGAGCAGCAGAAACATTGTAAAGCGTTTTGGATAAAAGCGCTATATAAATGCAGCCATTTACCCATTTACCATATAGGGGGGAGTGAAGAGGAGGAGAAGAAATAAGAAAACGGAGTAAGAGAGGAGAAGAATAAGAAACAAGGAAGGGTGAGAAGATGAGAAGAAATGACAAAATATGAGAGGAGAAGAGGGGGCATGAGAGAGGAGGAGAGGAAATAATTAAAGAAGAGAGTTGAGCACAGAAAAGTAGGCAGGAATACAAAAAGAAATGAGGGGAGTGGAAAAAGAGGAGAGAGAAAAAGGGGAAGAGGAGAAGTGAAAAGGAGATGAGAAAAAAAGAGAAGGGGAAAAGGGTGGAGATGAGAGGAGGAAAGGGGAAAGAGGGTAAGTGATGAAAGAAGTGAGAAAAGGAGAAATGAAAAGTAGAGTACTAGAGATTTTAAAAAGTGAAGAGAACAGCGTGCAGAGCAGAGGAGAGAAGGAGGGAATAGAGAGGGGAGAAGAGGAGAAGAAGAAATAAGAAGCTAGGAGAGGAGAGAGAGTTAGGCAAAGGAAAGTAGGAAGGAAGAGAAAAAGAAAGGTGAGAGGAGAAAAAAAGGAGAGGAGAGAGAAAGGGGAGGAGAGGAGAAGAGGAAATCAAAAAAAGGAAAGGGGAGAGGAGGGGAGTGGTGAGAAAAGGAGAGGAAAAGAAAGAAAAAGAGGAGTGAAGAGAAAAATTAATTAACTTAATACGTTTATGGCAAACTGCTCCTTCCACCAAACCGGTCTAAAATGCAGCATAGCAGATCATAATGCACACACTATGAAATAATGACTAGAAACAGCACATAAAAACAGTGGTAGGAAGTAACTAAGTACATTTACTCAAGTACTGTACTTAAGTACAACTTTGAGGTACTTGTACTTTACTTAAGTATTTCCATTTGATGCTACTTTATACTTCCACTCCACTACATTTATCTGACAGCTTTAGTCACATTTCACATGTCTATGAGTTGTTAACAGCTCCACCAAATAGTGATTTTTCCCTCTAAACTTCTCACATGCTTTCATTTCAATAAATGTTCAAATGATCCAATATTTCAGCAAAAATCAAAGATTAGAGAAAAAGTCCAAAAACCAAAAACAGATTTGTGTATCAGAACTTTGTTTTTTTTCTTCTTCCTTCTCCCATTAATCATCTCACAACCCCTAAGATTTATCTGGTGAGCCTTTGGGGGGCCCAACCCCTAGGTTGGGAACCACTGGACTAAACTAGCTAATTGTATATAAAGTAGTTGAAACTAGCTCCACCTCCAGCAGCTACAACAGTAACATGCTGCTCTAACACTGATGCTTCACTATTAATAATGTAATGATGTCATATATAATAATGTATCAGTCAGAGGGACCAAACAACTACTTTTACTGCTAGGATTTTTCATGCAGGACTTTTACTAGTAATGGAGTGTTTTTACATTGTTGTATTGAACTTTTACATAAGTAAAGGATCTGACTTCTTCCACAACTGTAAAAAACAAACCAAAACAAACCTCAGACCACCATATCTCAAACACTAAACAATGATGAACACACAAACCCATTTGTGAGAAAATAAAAGCCTTTTTAAAGATAAACCGGACAACGCTGACCAAAGCCATGCTCCAACATCCTAACATTCAATCACTGCTCAGTCACTCAAAAAAGTAAAGAGCATTTGTGATACTGACAGCATTTGATATCATTCAGCGGCTGTGCATTGTAGTACATTACTTACAGACAGGGGACCAGGGATGCAGCCTCCTCCCCCTTCAGCTCAGCCATTAAAAACTACAAATTCCAGCAGCAGAGGCCAGAAAAAAGGAAGCCCAACATCCGATACTTTGATAGAGAGATCAACATTGCTCCTTGGGGTGTAACGGAACAAACTGTTCGTCCAAATACAACCTGAAGAAAACCCTTCAGAGAGGAGCAGGACCCAGTGGTTGAAACACAACCTGCCCCTGGAAATGTTAACACCTGCCCACACACACACACATACACACAAACACACACACATACACACACACACCTCACCCCATCTCCTCTCTTGTAATCCCTACACAAAAACACACTGCCAACATACACACATTTACACACTAACTCATACAAACCCACCAATGATGACACACACACTTCCTGCTTGGGAGCAATAACCAAAGGTCACAGAGAGGTCACCTGCTGCTGCAGCACCGCAGGATTTACTTCCTGATCCATGGCTCTCACTGTGTCCCAACCCCTGGCTCTGTTCACAGGCTAATAGAGTCAGACCAATATAGAGTACAATATGGGTGTGATATATAGAGCCAGTTTGATTGATTATACTGTATGTTTATTGTAGAATTCATCGATACTACATTGGTTGTCCATGGGAAGCCTTTAAACTGAATTGAACGTGATAATTTTGCTGGTGGTGATTCCAGATGAATATAAAGGCTTATGTTTGGTTTTTATTATGATGATTATTGTGCTGCTATTTTAGAGATATTGGTGATACGTGGCTTTAATCCAAAATGGCTTCTATTGGTATTAGGCTTAATAAATCCTTCTTGGCTAGATGTAACTACACTCAATAAAAATGGCTCTGTGCACTCACTCCTCCTCACCAACCTCCTTTCCTTCCTGTCTTTCTTTCTTTGTGTCCATCAAACTTTTTGATTATTTTTTAACTCCTTCAGTCTTTGCTCATGTTCCTTTCCTTCTTCTCATTTGTGCGTGCCTTTCCTTGTCTCCTTTTTCAGTTTTCCCTCATATATCAACCTATTTTTCCTTTATCCTTCACTTCCCATCCTGATGATAATCACTCCGGTCACAATACCACCATTTTTTCCTGTTTATGTGTGTTCAGTGTACTTGTTAATTATACGATACAGATATTTACTGAGATTAAACTCCTTAAGAAGAATGATGCATACAGTAAATATGCGGGAGGTGTTCTTGTTTATGTAAATATGAGTCAGAGAAAATGATTAAGGTTAAAAAAAACAACAAATTAACAATGTAAGAATAAAAGATTCATGGAAGAGAGAGGAAATAAGTATAGAGGGAGAGACTGAGATGTGGGCTGAATGGTAGCTAATAATCAAACAAACTCATTAAAGAGAGATTTTTTTTCAGCAGTATAGACGGGCAACTTTTTAAACAAACTGGCAGCAAAGTGAGGCAGTTTTTTTACTGACAGATTATTTCCAATCTCATCTACTTTGCTGTTTTTTCAATCGCTTTCAAGTTACCTTTAATGACATTTACACTTCATGCAGATCACCTTAAAGGCCAACCAGGAAAGGCAGGGATTATGCCCTTTGAGTCGTTAGAAGACTTTTAATGGGAAATGTCAGTGCAAGAAGTGTTGAGTATCATGGACAGTATCTTAACGAGTGGAAAAACAGCAAAGTAGAAATGGTTGGAATTAGTGAATGACAACAGTATTCTGATAAAAATGGAAACTCAGACCAAAAGAGTGTTGAGTATAACATGATTATGGTGTACTGATGGAAGTGCTGTGGAAATGTACTTTAAACTAATTTATCAAGACAGCAGGTAAATATTGAGGAAGATCAGGAAACAGGAAGACATAACTAAAATGTGACAAAACATACTTATCATAAAACTGGGAAAATTAGGAATAAAGGCCTGTATATGACATAAGCCAGATTCAAAGAAAAGTTAAGTTGAGGTAAATAAATTTGAGTTTCTTTGAGGGAGGCTGCCACTGAAATGGAGCCAACGAACAGCCAACGAAATGAAATACAAAGATGTGGAGCCTACCTTCCATCAGCCTAGTAATTTCATGCAACATAGTGTAAGCTTAACAATTACCATGGAACCTACTATTGCCCAAAACTATACACTGTGTTTACTCACATGCTAAACTGGCGTTACTATCACTCACTAAAGTGTATGCAGAATTATTCTTTCAACACATGCTAAACAGTTAGCTAAGTTAGTATTTTCAATTTTTTTTCAGAACTGATGCCATCGTTAGGCTATCAGGTCTTGATTTGTGGGTCAAGACTATCGAGTCTTGAATACACCTCAGTGTCAGGGACGGCCTTATATGAAGACATTTAACTGTCATCACTACTGTGTACGTACCCTCTCGCTCCTATGCAAAATGCTAGCTGAGTGGCTACTTTCCGTACCACTGCTTCCTTCCTGTTGTAATTACCTGAAGTGGGACACCAAACAGAGAGCTAAGTTTAATCAGAAAACGTTAACCTCCAGAACATCTGAGTGTCCGTGCCAGGCAACAGCCTGGCATGAACCGGAAGCAACCAGGACGCTAGTAGCATTTCCGCGGCTGAAGAGATAACACTGCCCGCTGGGCCAGGAAGCAATGAGGATCCCGGAGGGTCGAAACTGAACACTCATTTTGATAGATTTTCAATTTAGAATCGAAATTGTGACACCCCTAGTCGCTACTATCATTCAACAAAGGTTAGGCCTATATTTATTCTTTCAACACATGTTTAACAGTTAGCATGGAGCCCACAGTCACTCAACATTAAGTTTTCTTTCAACATAGCATATGTTTAACTATTAGCATGGCACCTCAAAAGTCAAGTATACTCAAAAGTATGCCATATTACTCACATGCTAAACTGTCTCACCCATTCAACAAAGTTTAGGACTAAATATAATTATTTTTTCAACACAGGCTAAACAGCTAGCATGGAGCCTTCAGTGTACTGTTAGTGTTGTAGGTTATAAATTATGAGTTAGTGTTATCAGTACAGTAGAAACAAGTTGAGTTATCACTGTTCATTTTGTAAATTGCTGCAGTATGTATTGATTGTAAGTGGGTATATTG
Source organism: Thunnus thynnus (assembly GCF_963924715.1). Classification (NCBI taxonomy): domain Eukaryota; kingdom Metazoa; phylum Chordata; class Actinopteri; order Scombriformes; family Scombridae; genus Thunnus; species Thunnus thynnus. The sequence continues at coordinate 4,663,600 of NC_089530.1, forward strand.
AGAGTTCAGTCATGACCAGAATAAAGTTTGTATCCGTGCATCTTTCATACAAATACTCCCTTTACAATAGCGTATGCTAAACAGTTAGCATGCCACCTACTCTGCCATCTTTCTGCAATGTATACAGTAAAAGCATTCACTAACGTGTTAAACTGAGTAACAGATCCAACAATCTACGAAGGATACGTGTGTCATTTTATCTCTGTTCTCCTCACTTAACAGAAACCAGGAAGGCAATGGACTAAATCTAACACAATTTTGGTGTTTTCTGCTATGTGTGTATGGTTTTCGTGTGTGTGTGTGTGTGTGTGTGTTTGGCAATGAATGTGTCAAAGTAGGACATACTGTAGAAGCAAACAATGAGAACAGTAGTGGGAAATATATCAAGTACATCTCCGCAAATCAGTCAACCACGACAAGCCATCAAATTCTCTCTCGCAGGTGAGAAAAAAAATCTTTATCACATCAAATAGCAGTGTCGGGAAATGTATGGGGGGTTGGCAGATCATTATGAGAGCGAGACAGGGAGGAGGACAGAGCGAAGGGAGGGGAAAGAGAGGCAGAAAGACAGGAAGCGAAAGAGATCAGAGAGAAACATACACAGTGATGGAGAAACAGCTAGCGTGCTCATTAAGAAAATGCAGAAAAATATCCATATTCAAATGTAGTAAGACACAAGGTTAAAGCAAAGTGAGAATAAAAGCTTCACTTTTCTTATGCACACGCTCTACTTTTCCATCAAAACATTAAATACCTTTACTCTTGAACAACTTCAGAATAAACCCTTTGTGCGTGTAAGTGCGTGTCTATGCGGGTGCATATATACATATTTTAAACAAATGGTCCACGATTCACAGCAGGAACCAGCATTAACATAAAGTGTCTCGTAATTGAGCTGCGCAGCACTAACAAGCTCGATACTCTGACTCCACACACAGAGAGAAACCTAAGCTTTGTCAATGAAAATGTAAATTAAATTGTATTACACACAACAGCAACACCATGCAAAAAAGTATCCCTTATTTAATCCCATACCAAGCTGTAAAAATCATATTTTTCTTAATGGAAGCGCAAAAATGAGTTGAGATCATTTCACTTGTTTCCAAAGTAAATCAACCTGTTTCTAGGATTTAAACAATACTTGTCTTTTAGAAAACCAATGATCATTTAGTCCTTGCTTGTTTAGTAAAAGTAGTTTATTTCAACATTTACAGTGAGAAATAAACTGGTGAATATGTAAATGTAAATTACATCTGATCACTGCAAATATCCACCATAACAAGTCATTTAGTTTACTGTGGAGTCTTTAAATGTTGTGTTTCTTAAAGAAAGTGAACAGATCTGTCAGAGGAGTGAGATAACGTCTCTTTCTCAAGTAGAAATTGACTTCATAAATTGTCCACTTTACATTTTGTTGCTGTCTTTCTTTTGAGATACTGACAATTGAAAATTAAAATAGGTAAAAATATATGATAATAGAATTATATAAATAAAGGATAAGAGTGGCATTATTCAATATTTTCTTTACAGTCAACAAATTTCAGGAAAAGACTAAAATCAAAAATGTCTCCAGCACTTAGCCCCAAGCTGAACTGCAGTAAATCTGTAAAAACAGTTCAAAAATATATAGGTTCATTTTTTTAAAAGGATCAGTAATTTCCTAAAACAGCTGGGCACTGTAGTTTTTAGCCAACATTACTCAAACAGGAAGGAATAGTGCATTTGTTGAGATTGACATTAATAGATTTTGGACAACGATGGAGGTCTATGGCACAGAGGAATGAGATATATTAGGCTTTGAACACACAGGCAATACGAAGAAGGTAGGAAGAGCAAAGAAGACAGATAAATAAAGGGTAAGGAAGGATGGAGGGTGGAGGAGTAGAGGGGGAGGTGAGGTGAGCCTCTGGACCAACTTTATAGCACTGTGACAGATGCTACGATGCACCGTAACTCAAAGCTGGATGGCACATAGACCTTTACCTGGCAAGGACAAACGGAGAGGACACACACACTCACACAGGGATATCCCTTGTTGGCATTCTACCCTGCAGATTTGAATGTGCTGTGCAGCTTCAACTAGTGCAGTCTACATTTTGCATAATAAGAATTTAATCCTATATGACAATGTCACTATAAAGCAACAGTGTGCAATAGCAGGGCTGATGTGCTTTTAGCACATAAATTCTTCTTTCTATTTCACAGATGATTACAGATTTATGGAGGTTTTGGGAAAAGTGTTTATGTAGGTCACTGACCTTTTTACCTGCTCACCTGATGGGCTCAGTCTCTTGTGTGTTTGTGTGTGTGTGGTGTTGTAGGAACTGCATCTAGGGACCATTTAATCAACCTGCGTGCCTTGCCTGACCTCCTCATCCGCACACTGTGCAGGCACACACACACGCACACATACAGTTCCTATAAAAGATAAGCCTGACAAAACTCTATATTCTCCTTATTGCCAACAAATGCCATGAAAAGAGCAAAACCAACAATGAATTAATCCTACTAACAGGCATTGTCTGTATCTAAATCTTTATATATCTTATTCCTCTGTGTCATAGAGCTCTATTGTAGTCCCAAAAAAACACATCAAGCATGGGCACTGTAGTTTACTTTGACTCACTCCCACAAACACCATCCTGCTGTCATAAATACTCACTAGCACACCAAATGTGTAATAATCCACAGCTGAAAATAGCCCCCAACAAGTGCACTATTTACTCCTGTTTTAGCAATGTTTGCTTAAACTACAGTGCTCAGCTGTTTAAGGGAAATCATTTATTAACTTTTAAAAATGAAACTGTATATTTGTGAGCTGTGTTTTAATATTTACATCTTCTATTTTGAAGGAAGTCACAAAGTATTGGCAGATGGACCAACAAGTTGTTGGTTTTGGTCTTTTCATGGGATTTGTTGACAGTATGAAAAATATAAAATAACAACCACATGCACACTTACATCTCATCAGTGCTCAGTAAACATTCAGTTTAAGATATTCTCAAGTATTAACCAAATATCATCACTGTGAGTCCACTCATTCTCACCTCTTGCTAATGGACTCTGCAGGCAAAGTTTCCCTTCAATTTCCTAAATTGCTTCCCAAAATGGTTTTGGACCCAGAGCCTGGATCCTCCTTCAAAGTTTAAAGTTACAGTTAAGCAACTCCAAAAAGTCAAAGACCCCCTGCTTGACATACAGTAGATGTGTCCAAAAATAGGGCAGATAAAATAGCTGAGTCCTTCAGTCCTTGAGCGTCATTACTTGCCGCTAAGCCAAATGTTGGCACGGCCTTCTCCACTCCTGGGCTTTTATAAAGCAGGGTGGCATCAGGTAGGGATTCTGAGCCAGCTCCGACGCTTTCCCTGTAATGACTCAGGCCTCTATGGCCGAGTATGAGTCACTCCTCCAGTTCCTGGATCGATATTCAAGAAGCGGGCAGACATGAATCAAATAACAATGAGTCAGTGTCAGAGAAAATCACCTCACAGCCATTTAGAAATTAAGCACTCCAACTCTGTCTCTCATTCTCATTTTCTCTCCAACACTTAGTTTTTAAGTAAATGTAGTCCCTTGTTACTCAGTTCTGTTGTGAGATGTTTAATTGAAGACCTTCAAAAGTTTCATTCTGTCCCACTCAAACCTGTCTCCTCAGCGTTCGCTTTTCCTCCGCCCCAACCTACTCTCGCTCCTGTCTTTAATCTAGTCCCCACACACACACACACACAGACACATACACACACTCTTACTGTAGAGGAGTCATCTACAAGATTGATTGGAGCTCATTCTGTGTCCTATTATAGACGAGTATTAAAAAGTTTCCTCCCTCTCATGCTATTTGTGAAATTGAATGGAAGGTAAAATGCATGCCAGAATTAGAAATGGGTTTCCGGTTTGCAGCGAGTGTGTGTATATCTGTGTGTGTGTGTGTGCGTGCGTACAGAAAAGGAATTTGTTTGCATGCAAAGGAGATCCACCTACACTCACTTTAACACCTTATTATTTGCAGAAAACACTTTATCACCTTTACAGGCAGATAGAAATCTGGAGATTATGAAAGTGTTCACATACAGCGTGTTAGGCTGCATCAAACCGACATGAAACTCACATAAAAAGACAGCATTTTAAGGTGCTATTGGTGAGAAAAATGCTTTAATTCTGCCAAAATGACACTAAATATAGACAAAAACTACAACACATTTTGTATTTATTGTTAAGTTATGAACATCATGATACAGTAAGCTGTATTTTCATAAAATAAGAGCGACAAGCAAAACTCAATTAGGACTCTTTTGGTCTTTCTGGATAAAGTCAAAATGAGTAGAGCTACAACGATTAGTCAATTAATCAATTAGTTGTCAACTATTAAATTAATCACCATCTATTTCAATAATTGATTCATAGCTCCGGCTTCTCAAATGTGAATATTTCCTGTTTTTTCAGTCTTCTGTGATAGTAAACTAAATATCTTTGGGTTATGATAGGATGTCATCCTGGGCTTTGTGAAACATTTTTCACCATTTTCTAACATTTAATGGACCAAACAACTAATCAATTAATTGAGAAAATAATCATCAGACTGATCGATAATGAAAATAATCATTGCAACTGCAGCCCTAAAAATGACTTTTCGCATTTTATTGTAATTGACCACCAAATGATCAGTACCTAATAGAGATGTTTGTCTGAGAAATTATTTTTAACACAGTCATGTGACAAAAATTTTTTGCCACTTTGATTGACGAGCCCTACTTTATTAACAATAGAGAAAAAGAAATAGTGTCTGCATATAATGTACATATACAGCCTTCCCTTGTGCTTACCTCTGCATTAGTGCATGTATGTGATGTGCTGTGGCCTGGCTGCTCACCATATGGCAGCAGGGACATGGAGAATCTCTCGCTCTCTAGTTTTCTCTATCTGTGCCAAGCTCTGTTGTTCCTCCTCCATCCCTTCCCCTCCCTCACTTCCGTCAGAGAACCCACCATGCTGAGCTGCTCGGGTGTACTCTCACCTCCCCCACTCCCTCCATCCCTCCTTCCATCCTGCCTTCTTTTTCTTATATCACACTCTCTCTTATTCTCTCACGGTGTTTGAACGTACGTACGACTCATTGGAGAAGAGAGAGACGAGTAAAAATGATCTTCCATCTGTGATTTCTCTAATTTGTCCGCATAAATATAGACTTTTTAAAGAATTGGGTTTGAAAGTTTTGGTTATATAATAAATTAACAAAGAATGATGCCACAGACTTAGGTTTTGGGGAAATCCCAACAAAGAGGGAAAGATGATTCATGCCAAAACTGACAGCTGTGATTTAATACACAACAGTATGAGTGTATGTGATGCTTCTTAGCTTACCAAACTAACTCTTCATCGTTCATTTCCTCCTCTACTATTCTCACCTCCCCCTTCCTCCACTTTCTCTCGATATACTTCCTTGACTGCCTTTCCACCCACTCGCTCCTTATCCTCGCTCTTTCTCTCCGTTTCTCACTCCTTCTCTCTTTCTAACTCGCTCTTATGATTCCCACATTCTTTACAAATGGTGCCCATCTCCCTATCAAAGAGACAGTCTCTCTAAATCCAATTTGAAGATTCTTTATTGTGATTCTTATAACTAATAGCATCAGCGCTCTGTCTCTGTCTCTCCAGTAGTAACTTGAAGCACCATAAAGCGCGGAGCAATTGAGAAAAGGGTTCTGCTATGGAAGCATTCTCACATCAAACTGTTTTTGTTGAGTGTAAGGTTGCCAGAACCACAGGGCACAAGCTAAAACGTTGATGGCTGATGAATATTGAAGAGACAACTTGTGGCAGGTAAATAGTTTAACTCCTCTGTTAGAATCATCTAATCCTGCTTATGAACCAGCTTCACTCAAAGGACAAATATTACCAGTCTCAATATAATACCAAATCTGATGTATGGCCTAATGCATTATATTAAAGGGGCCATATTCTGCACATTTACAGATCTATATTTATATCTGGGGCTCTACTGGAATATCTTTGCATGATTTACAGTTAAAACTCCTTATTTATCTTATACTGGCCCTTTATGCAGCCCCTCAGTTCAGCCTGCAGTTTTAGCTCCTGTCTCTATAAGGCCCCCCCTCCCAAGGAGCCCACTCTGTTCTGATTGGCCAGCTTCCGGAAGCTGCATCACAGTCGACCTCCACTTGGAAGGCTATATCATCAAACTATGAAACAAACTATAGTAGTTTCATTATCTTTTCTTGTTCTTTACTTGAAATGTCAACTTCTCAAATACATCCGTACATGTTCTAGCCAAAATATGCCAGTGGACAACGCAAACAACACATGGAAAAACCTTGGCACCAACCTTTGCAGACGAGGCTACAGAACCAACAGCCGTTTATGGGCATACGCAATGATCAGCTCGTCACAAGGTAGAAAAAATGTTGCAAACTGTCATCAGAGCAGGTTGAAGTTCTGGCTTTTGACTTGCAAGGAGCATTTCTACATACTTTAACCTCAATTTTTGGAACTTTGACCATGTTTAACAAAGATATCTGACATTATAACAATGTATAAATAACAGAAAATCACAAAAATACATAATATGGCCCCCTCAACAATGAACTACCACATACTACTACCTACTTCTGAACTCTGCTGCCTTGTTGTACATCAAAGCAGGGACACAGCTCTATTCATCTAGTTTTCTATATATTTACCCTACAGTATGAGGCTCACCATCACCAGTTCATAGTTAACCACAAGCTCAGTGCTTATAATCCCCTTATAATTGATCCCAACGCACTTCAGGTATATGTTAATGAGCACAACATGTGCTACTGCATGCATGATGCCCTATAAATCCTCATAAACACTGAGTGGTGAGGCCTTCAGCTTTGATAATGCAATTTAAGACGTTCCAGGAATTTTCCAGGACCTGTGGACACCCAGCATGTCAGCCGGCATGTGGGGAAGTGGGGGTGTAGCAGAGGGGTGGCTCGACACATGTACTGTGTTACCACCAGAAGTCAATAAGCCGCCAACAACAGTCCCCCCACCGGTCATTTCATCGATTATTGGCTCCAGTATCCCCACCTGGCCTTTGTATAAATGGACCAGCAAGAGTATGGGGCCCATGGGAGGGCGTTCACCAGCTTTATGGTGTTGCTCAAGTCATGTACCCCATCACCATTTGTTGCTGCATGGATGTTCAAGAGTGCACAAACTAACATACCAACACACACATTTGGAATTAGACAAATACCTCAGGAAGACTATTTTTAGATTACATTTAAAATGAGATAAAGAGAGAAAAGACTGATGAAGTGAGAGGGAGAGACAAGAAAAAAAGAGAAGAACAAAAATGAGAGAACAAAAGATAAACATAAGAGAGAGAGAGAGAGAGAGGGTGGGATGGAAGGAGGGATGAAAGAGAGAGAGGAGGGACAGATGGAGAGAGCACCAGAGCCAACAGCAGAGCTAAGTGGGTAGTGTGCTCCCCAGACAGCGCTCCATATGGCCTGGCAACGCCATACACAGCCAGGCCGCACACACACACACATACATACGCAGCATGTATACACACAGACACACAGCATGTATACACACACAGCTACTAAAATACACATGACACAAACAATTCACACACGTAGTGCATAATCACACTTTGCCATGTTTCCACACATGTACAGGCTTCAGTCTGAGGGGGGACGCGACGGGGTGATATCCCTTGTTCTTAAAATAATGACATAACCATCCGCTTTGATATATTACCATTCCCTCTTTTCATTCTCTTTGTATTAAGTGTGACACTTAATATAATTTAAAACCTGATGTTTACTGTAAAAGCTATCAAAATGTGTTACATTTGAAACTGCTCAGATGCAAATTTCCTACAAGCGTAGTTGAAGGGGAGCGCTTGTTTCGTCTTGTGTACAGCTTTTATGAGTGGAAACATCCCCTTCAGCTGAGTGTCAGAATGTACTCCAATTCCTTTACGTGATTTAGAATTAAGACATATCAAGAAAAATTTTAAATCAGGTTTGTCAAATACTATAGCTGTCCAAAAGGTGCTCACTAGGCTACAAAACAAGGTCACCTTTGTTTAGTATATGGATGGCATCTTTTCCAGTCCTGACAACAACAACAACAAAAAAAACCCCTCAGCAAATCTGAAAGAGTAGGGGCTTGTGGTATTTGACAGTCACTGGATTACTTTTTCTCCCAAACCGACATGGTGAAATGCAGAACTGGACAGGTGACCATGGCCACTTTTTTTAGAAGAGGAAAAGAGGTTAAATACAATGACTAGTAACTCTGTGCTTGCAAAGTGCTTTTAGGGAATACTGTAGACTGGATTTCCAGGGTGCATCATATCCATGACATCATGTGTCCTTGATCAGTCTTGTTGTTTGACAAAGTTTTAAAGGGTAATTCAGGTTTATTACAACTTGGATCTTAATTTTGTTGTCTTGGCCTTCATTTTCTATCGGGTATGAATATGGATATAACACTGTGCTGACCAAAGTACTTGATGAATGGTGGGAACGTGAAGACATTGCTACAATAAAATCTGACGAAGCAAAAAACACGAGGAGTCAATTCAGACAGGTTGTAAATAAGCATTTTAGGCAGATTGTCTAAACAATTTTATTTGAAGGTGAAACTGAAAGCGAGCACACCTGAGATGTTGGTAATAATAACTCACACTATGTGCATGCACTTCTACAGCATGTGCTGCAGCTCAAAGTTGAACCAAGAAGTCAGTCTGTAAAGGCCTCATTAAAGTGCTTGTTGTGTCATCTAACAGCATCTGAAGCTGCATTTCCAGTATCCAAATCATTGTGATTGGACTACACATCATACAACTTAATTTCTTTTCAAGCATACCTTAAACCATGGACATTATGACTAGGGACAATTGAGGTAATAATTTTAGCAGTCGCCTTTGTTTTCTCTTCCAAATAAATTTGACTAATCTGGAGCTTTGTTTAAAACCTGTATGGTCAAACTTATTGCTCATGTTTCTTGCCACGTCAGACTTTTATTCACCAAGTTAATTTAAAAAAATAACTTAATGAATATAATGTAATTACTACCAATAGACAAAATGACCAATTTTACAAAAATAAGACCGAAGTTGTAATTGATATGGAATTATCCTTCAAAGAGTGTTTGACTATACATGGTGTAACATTCATTTGAAAAACATAAATGGGTAGAATTGACAAGGTGATGGACCACAAAGCAAGTCCACTTATCAGTCAGACAGTTTAACTGTGTAATTATGATAATATCTGGCTCATACCATCACGTCATAAAACTCCCAGTCTTTACTTGTGACTATTCAAAATATCCAGTCATAACCAACTAAAAATGTGTAAGGCTTAACCTGTGTCTTATTTCTTTATGTTGAAACTCAAACATACAGAAATGTAACTGAGAGAGTGTCAAATCCCTCTCCGGTCCCCGCTGGAGCAGAGACTCATGGGAAGACCAGGATAACAGCCAATCCCTGAAGGAAGTGAGGAAATGACTCCTCGCCAATCCCAGGGCTCACCGAGGTTACTACGGGGCTGCTGGGCCATCGCCATGGTACCCTGCTATCAGGGGACACCTGGCCAATCACATTTAGTGATGTTAAGTGTAAACATCCTTACACTATAGTCACTACAGTGTGAGCACTATAGTATAGTGCATCCATGGCACCTTTACAGAAGCATGGGGTTGACTGTGCAGACATGGGTGGTTGGGGGAAGATGCAGGACTGGAGAGAGGCTTAAATATTCCATGTATGTGAAAGTAACGGCACTTTGCATAAATTTGACCAGACTGGACCAGTCTGTTGTTTTGGATTAAATTAGTTCACACCAATTTCATCGACACCATACAACACTATTTTGCAAAAAATTAACATAAGAACTTTTAGTGGCACATCTTCAAGAGAACATACCAAATGCTGAATGACTAATAACCATGTGATACTGCATGGACTTTACTCAAATTAAAGAATAAAATGCTGATTCAGTAACACAAGGTCATTAATACGACACACTGTGACATACTGTGGTGATATTATCATGTGAAAGCCTTAAATCTTCAGTTATGGTGATTACAGTGGAAGGATTATACGTTCCTCTGCGGACTAAGAAACTTCTGCAACTCTTGGCTTATTAAAAGTTTAAAAACCCCTTGAGATGAAACTCAAAAGTACATAGTGGTCAGGTTTAAAACAAGGCATTTTCTCTTGCAGTGCTTTCAGATTGCCAGCAGCTCACCAGAAATTCCTTCTATCCCTACTGAGCCGATCAACCTGACAAATGTTTGGCAGTAGATAACCATCAGCCAGGTTTCCCTGCCCACTTTATTTCCTACAGACGTTATAATAATTCTGTGAATAAATATTATACCACAAGAAATACACAATGAGCAGTCTGCCATGCAGGGATTCCCCAAGCTATGTTTAATGAAATAAGTACAGGAATGACCAATATTCTCCTTGATGAGATGCTCTATAAACAGTACTGCTATTAAGAAATGTTGTTTGGGTTTATCAGGTTGCACCAGCTAGTCCGGCTAACAAATGCTAACCCTACCTGGTGAGTAGATGATTTTTTCACCAAATAAAGTTAAACCAACTTCACAAACACCACGTTTTCTTTGTTCTTTACTTTGAAAGTGCTGAAAATCAAAGCTTTAAACACAACTTCATTGAATTTCTTTTGCTGTTGGCTATGCCACTAGTTTCAGCATTGAGGACAAATGATCAAGATAAAAAAAGCTAACACAGAAACTTTGTCACTAGAGGAGTATTTTTTTTAGGTTATGCTAAGTAGCTAAGCTACCACCATGGATTTAAACTGTATGTGAATTTTGTATTATACATTAGACTTCGTCATAGTGGTAAATTTGACGAAGATGTACTGTAAGTTGTTTCTGTTGCAATGCTAACAAAAAGCTGTACAGATTAGACAACCAATAGCTAAAATAAGTGACAACGGTAAAATAAGAAGCCCATTAATTATACTCTGTGTATGTTTATGTGTCACAGACAGAGATCAAGTGTAATGTATAATACATAACCACTGTGCTAACGTTCATTCATTTCAAAGAGGTCACTGTATTAGCAAAGCAGGGGTACAGACACAGAAGGCTCCAGCAAAAATTTTTAAAAAAACTAAGGTCATTTGGCAATGAAGTTAAAGCTGGCTAACGGTTGGACATGCCCATACCAACAAAGTATCTTGGATTTTTTAACACAGTACTGTTTTTGGTCTAAACACCTGCTTACAGAGCTCAACATCCTGCTGGGTTGGTGTGGTTTGCCTTAGAATTACTTTATGAATATGGTATTATCTCTGTCCCAGTTCAGTGGTCTTTACAGAAGGAATACTGTCCTCAATACCAACTGTAATGTCTGGTGTTTAGAGGAATAATGTGGGGAATACTGACCGGATAGGCACAGATTGTATAATGTTATAAATAGGGGCCATATTGTGGGATTCCTCAGAGAAGCAGATGTGCTCCAGCTGACTTACTCTGTAATCCCACCTCACTCTCTGATCCAACAACACGCACACTCCAACACACACATACATGTGCACGCAGATAGAACATAAACAAGCTTTATCCTTTGATCATTGTGTGGCAGAAAAAAGACATTACTGGCTGTAGAAGTCACTGTGAACAGAAATGCGTGGAAACTTGCATTTCAACGTGCAAATAAGCCAGCGGGGACGGAGATGCTCATATAACATCAAAGAGCGAAAACGACAGAGTCTGTTTCAAGTAGAGTTGGCAATTCAAGTCTGTATTAACAACCAATGATCAAATAACCAGACTTTACACACATACCCACACACACAGACATAGCAGTGAAGGAAACATGATCACTGAGTTGAACCATTATAAAGAACCGCTCCTGACCAACCCATCAAACATACAATCCCCACTAATTGGAGACGAGATGGGAGGCGTTATTTCAGCAGAAGTCAACCGCTAACCACCGGCAGCCTCAGTATGATGGCAGTTGGCAAGTTAGCATCATGATTGAAATGCTTCATGATTCATGATTTACAGGTTGAGGGAAATACAGAGGTAGAGACATCACCACTGCTGAAGCTGGATGTATTTTACCAACTGTAAATTTCCAAGTGAAAGTTGACTTCTAATGATAATCATAATATCATTCAACACTGAAACATGTAAATCACCTGGATAATTTAATGTTCACTGGCCACCAGTGGTCATTGTGTAATCAATATTTCAACTTCATTTCTGAGAAATCACACAGATCCTCAGCAGTTATTGCTATTAAGAAGATATCAGTGAGACAAGATTTGGAGTTATAGCATATTTAGAACACTTCAACGTCACAATCAGTAACCACTACACCACAGCTGCTGAATTGGTTAAAACTGATCCACAATTTGAAAAAAGATTTGATTCAAACAACTGTGCTTGAACGCACAACCTCTAACTTTAGCCAGCCAGTAATGGCGCAACATAATGTTAACCTCTGTAATGCAATGCTGCTTGGGATTCATAGTTGACTTCGATATTAAAGTTTCTGTGTACACTCTAACTTTGTATCAGTTCTGTTTTACGAACATTATACTGGTGCCTAGTGTTGAAGTGCTGAAAATCCTCAAACACCTTATCTCCTAATACTGCGAAAACAAATTCTTACTTTCAGAATCCTAAGTGACTGATATGAACCCTTTTACTTTGCTACACTGTTGGCCTACACAACCTACGATTGTACTCTCATGCAAGGCCGGAAAAACAAAGCTTTTATGGCAACTTTACTGGAAACATATTTTTGTGTGTATCATAAAAATGTTGAGCTAGCTTGAGTGGCTCTCCAACTGAATCATCTTATGACCATATCTGTAGCTGCTTTGCCTCTTGTAGCATATAACAAATAAGAAAAACTGTAAAGAACAAAGGCCCAGTCACATCCATCTTTAAAGCAGCAAAAATTTTTCACTTAATGGAATCACTGGGCGCAGTGGACACACTATTTCCAACACGTGAATCTTTCATGTCAAGCTGAGCTTTAGGGAACTTTGACACACCAATTCAAGCCTGTTACCTACTGCTGACCTTAGAGGAAACTGTGTGAGCTATCATAGCTTATTACCTTTGTTGCACCTTCCACTTTTATATAATTGTTCTCTGCTAGAGTATAACATAAATACGTGTCTTGAATACACTGTGAACTTATTGTCTCATTAGCAGCCAGCTAGCTAGCAGCCAGCCAGCTTGGAGAGCTATTGTGACCAACTAGCGGCGTGTTCCCAACTGGCTAGCATGCAGTTAATTCGCCAGCTACAGCCCTGCTAATAATCTCTACATTACCAAGTTTATAGCACCACTGATTTCACAAGGACGTGCAGATGAACTTCACTGTTAGATTTTTTGGTGTGGCCATAGTTTGACTCCCATCACATTTGCATAATGTCCACCTTTCAATAAATTGATGAAAAGTCAGCTGAATTACATGAATCAACATATGCCCCTCAGACCAAAAACAACTATCAAATGATGGATATAAGCATATTCCAGACAGATCTGATTGAAAATGGCTTATATTACGCTGGCTCTACTATGCAAATAAAACCGGTTACGTATTTAATATCTTAGTCCATATCTGCATTTCTAATCATCCATCACAGCAGTCTTGTAGTGAGATGATGGTCACCCGTTTTCCAAAGCTCACATGAAATTCCACATACAAGTGAGAGGAAGTACTGCAAGAACTGAAACATGTCATGTACACATACACATGGTAGTCATTCCTCCAGACGAGCAGCTTGGCAGAAGAGCTGAGCAAACTGCGAGACTCACATGAATCCAGCCTAAGCCAGCAATTCTACGGAGGAGGACGACAACATCGACTAGTCTGTAATGACTCAACGGGATCTGGACTGGACTTATCAGACTGATCATGTCCATCTTCACAGCGGAAGCTACTGTACTACACTGATAGATGACAGCCAAGCCCAAAGCAACAGGGCTGTGTGTCTTCACAGGCATAGCTCCTAAATATAAATCTAAAAATCTAAATGAGGTGCCAGTGCAATGTCATTCCACTTACAGTATAATACAAATTGCACAATAATGACTTGAGTCACACATCTCCTAAAGTTGGTCACCAGAACGGGAGTTTATCTTTTGTTCTGTTGACTCATCCAAGGTGTAAAATAGGTTTCACAACAAAACATGAATGAGTCAAAAGAACAGACTGCCAGCTCTTGACTAGAGGTTGTTTTGGGCCACTGGGGTGACATGACACTGAAGTGACGCAAAGGCAAATATAGGACCCATTTTTAACTAATTTAGGTCAGTTTCAAATTCCAAATTTTATCAACTGGGTGATAATTAGTTGGTGGTTGAATAGCTACAGTTGCCACTCACCGGACATCATTTTGCTGGGGAGGTTTTTTCTGCCCAACCAGGTTCACCGTTCTTGCTTGGATAGGCTTCTCTTCTCTGAAACACACAAAGTAAGAAAAATACTGTTAGTTTGTTATGCTAGGCTTTGCTATGAGCTTTTAAGTATCAGTATTTGTCTTCTTATCCTCATAAAACCTTGTGTTTTGATATTTTTTTCCCTAGTTGTTCTGATTATGTTCTAACTCCTAACGAATTGTAACAAAGGTCTGTTTTTAAAAGTACAGCTTTTTCGTGTCACCTGAGTTCAAATGACATTGCACTCACTCCACCAATTGAACCAAACTACAAAAGCAAACGCATCAAATATAAACTAAACTGTAGAGAACACTCATTCAGACTTTCTTTGCAGTGTTCAACATACCTTCAGGCACCAATGACAGGCCTTAGGCAACAATGACATGTTTTCAATATGCCCACTGACACATTTTCAGTGTGATTTAAAAAACGCCTCATCCATAAACATGAACAGTGGGCTCTGATCAGTCTGATCACAGAGGGAACTCTAGAGAGAAATCCCCATCAACGCCCACGCTGTCTGAGACAGAAGAAATGTCTTTTCATCATCAGTACTTTCAGTATCCCTCTCATTATGAGACACATTAGGAATGGTGAAATTTCTTTGCTCCTCATTGATACTAACCATCTTCTGTTGTACTGACTGAGTGAGGAAAGTGGTGATTGAGGTAGGTTTGACATCCTCAGGTTACAGAGGTAATGGATACTGTGTGCATTGCAAAGGGACCAATGCTACCTTTTCAAGACTGATACCACCTTTAAATATCATGTAGGCTTGGGCTAGTGCTGGATTTTGGTGTCTGAATAAAAGAGGTTTAAAGAACCATGCCAGACAAGACTATACTCTTTTAGATTTCTGGATGTGCTTCCCAACATTTCAGACATCCATTGGTTTCTACTCACTTTTGTATGTTATGAAAATCAATCAGCAGACTTGCTTGAGTTGCGTAATCCATCACAGTAGACATCAAGTCTGCATTGTTGTTTTGTCAGTGTTACATTATTATTACATGGTAATGCAGCTCAAGCAGAAACAAAGAAGTTTCAAAAGTCTGCTTATAGATTTCCATATTGTACAAAAAAATAGTGGAAGCCAGTGTTTTTCCAAAACTTTTTTTTTTTCTCCAAAGATTAATTCAAATTTGTAAAACACTACAGCAGGGTTCACCCAATGGTTAGATGTGATGCAGGGTACAAAATTAACTTTTCTGTCAACCGGCCAAATAGCTAGTGAATGTTCAAATTCTACCAGCCACTCAATAGAGTCCTTTTTTTGGCTGGTGAGTGAAGCAAATCTACCAGCTACTTACATAGTTTACCAGCATTTGTCTTTTGGCTGCTGCTGATTTTGTGTCTTGATGGTAATGTATTATTTTTATATCTCTAACTGAAAGATGTCTGTCTTGAATATTAAAAAAAGCTTAAAATCAAGTTGTTAAGCCTTTCTGAAATCTTTTACAGCACTCTTGAAACTACAATACAAGTGAGTTTCTCACATACTGATATATTACATTTTTTCCAGGTATCTGAAAACATTATTGATATTGTAATATCCATATCACTATAGAAAAAGTAGATTGGCACAGCTAAAAATGTTAATATAGTGAGTAGAATACGTAAATTGCATCACAACATACCAATACACCCACCACATCTTCCACATCATGCAGAAAATACACACACAAGCATACACACAAACACCACACACTCCAACAAAACCTTTTTCACACACTTGAATCAGCTTTTACAATGAATACTTATGTTGTATGTGACTGTGTGTTCCCTGTATAGACCTAAAACAAGTTCTTTACATGTGTGTCTAACTTCACAGTGAGGTCAGTGATATACTACTACCTCTTTATAAATGAAAATAAGGGATCAATTGGAGGACACTTATCATTCAATTACTTAGCCCTCCACTATGCTTTTAATGAATACTGACGTGAAGTGATTGCAATGCGATGCAAGAATGTACTTCCACTGAGATTCTCATTTCATCACTTCACTACAGTAAGGAGGGCTATCCTACTGGCTGAGCTATCGATAAATCTGATCGCTTGACCTTAATTTGTAACAATACAATGCACTTATATTAGGATATTTGTGACTATGCTTTATGTGCTGAGTTCTTTAAGGTGAGTTTCAATGGTTACTGGTTAGTGAGGGAATTCTCAGCACTGATCATGAATGATTTGTAATATTCCTGCAGGGTGGTGACTGCACTGTATTATGTTCCTATATGTTACCACTGCATGTATGTAACTGACATTTAGGCTTTTAAAGATGGTATAGGAGTAGAGTGAAGGGTAATAACGGTTAATACATCTTTCTTTATGTGACTGAAATTCATTCTCACTGTATTACAGTTTACCTGATAATAATTACCAACAAGACATCATTGTTTACCCATAATTTATTTACCATTACATCATTATCGCTATGGCTATACATCTACAGGGAGGTATGCATATATACTGTGATCCTATATGCTTAGAAAGCATAAAGACTAATGATGAGTATAACTTCAAATGTTCATAAGAGGAGAGTATTCTCTGCCTCTCTGCATTACAACCCACACTACCCTACTGCTAGTGCACTTACCATGCATGTATTAGTCAACCAGTGCAGCTTTACAGTGCAGACCCAATCGTAAAGACAAACGCACACACACACACACTGCTCTGCTCTGCTCTGCTGTGGCAATCTACATCCAAACAGTGATGAGAGAGAACGGTGCTGAGGCCAATATAGGTTAAGACATGTATGTGCTGACAGCCTGCCTTATTTGCAGCCGCTACAGTATGACATGACTGACTCCACTGGCTTCTAATACATTACTGAAAATGATGCATAGCCACTTAGAGCCGGAGCTATATATTGGACATTTCCTTCTTTAGATGCAATGAATCGATCCTCCGTTCCAGTGCTGGGCTATCAGTCCGCACAGAGGGCTTAAAATAGAACAGGAACGTAAAGCTTGAGGAGCGCCTAGCTTAGGTGGGTCGGTCTATCTTTCTATCTGCTCGTCTATGCGTGCAGCTCCATGCAGAAAACGTGAGAGACGAGGCATAGCTTCAACTTGATGCATTTTGTGGTCCTGGAGGAATGGGGGTGGATGTGGGTTCATTGCTGCACCGATCGCGGGGACAAATAAATCTGGAGGAGAGTTTTCTTCATGCATGTATGGTGATGGTATAGGAGGAGGAGGAGGAGGCGGATGCACACAGTGAATATAAGTCACTCCTGATTCGAAATGACATTAAACAGGCACCTTCTCTCCCCTCTGTTATAGGCCTACTGGTTCTATAACAGCCTGTGTGATGTCTGTTGCAAGAGCACTGGCCTACATACAGTGCATAAGGATGGGAAAGGCTCAACCGCACCCCAGAGCTGAGAACAGCAGCTGTTGAGATGGATGCTGCACAGATAAAAAGCCAACAGGGAGGGTTTTACTTTTACTACTCTCAATGCCAGGCTTCAGTGAGCTCTTTGCTGTTTCAACCCCCTCCTCCTGCTGCATCTATCAATGAAACATTTCAGGTAAAGTACAAATACTCTCCACTTGACTCAGGCATTAGCGTGTGTGATAGTGGTGATGTTAGTGAGACAAGCGCAGATGAGAAATTAGTTCCTATGTAGTGTATACGGGAGGAATGTGAGTGGGATGTGATGCTGCTGATGATGGGGCATGGTGACACACCCCTTCATCCTCACAGCATCCTCCTCCTCCCTCCTGAGCAAGTTACACCTGACCCACCAGCACACTCACTGAGCTTCTTGCAGGAGCAGTGGCAATCTGCAAACAGGACTTTACCCTGGTCTCAATTGGCCCAAGCATGTTTCCTCTGGCACAGAGCTGAAGCCTATATGGGCCTGTGAGTGAGTGTGTGGAGGGATCTGCAGGATGTACACACACACAAACACACAAACACACACACACACACATGCACAATCAGATACAGTGGCGGGGAGCAGAGGTCCTGATGCTGAAGCACACGAGAGGAACGGAGGTGGATGGACTTCTTCAGAACGGAAATAGCCCAGGCCCAGTCTCTCTCTCTCTCTCTCTCTCTCTCTCTCTCTCTCTCTCTCTTTCTCTCTCTCTCTGTCACACACACTCACACACACACTATGTTTCTCTTCTCTCTCTCTTACTTTAACATGGCCTCCTCCTTCGCCTCCTCCTCCCGCTGCCGAGCCAGCACAGCCATGATGATCTTCCTCTCCTCCTCCGTCAGGTGGCTCAGGTCCGGCTCCGGGATGGCCGGGGCGACGGGTGGGCGCGGGCCGCCCCGAGGGCCCACCGAGGCGAACATCTTCCCCACCACCACCACCACCACCACCACTCTCCCTCCTCCTGCTCCTCTTCCTCCTCCTCCTCCTCGCCTCGGTCGCGATCACGGATAGAAAACCCGCTGGCGGAGCCCACGGATCACGACATGGCCCACGGACAAAGCGGCGGTTGGAGCGACTGATGCGGAGTTCCCATGGCGGTGGCGGGGGGCACCCAGGGCGGCGGCGGCGGCAGCGGCAGCAGCGGTGTCGGTGCTAGCGGTGGTAGTAGTAGCGGTGACGGTGGTGGTGGTGGCGCCTCCGTTCCCGGTTGCCGTTTTCAGCTTCTCGTTCTCCCTCTTGCTGCTCCGCTGTCTTCTCCCCCCACCCCCCTCCCACCGCCCGCCTCTCCCCTCCACCACCTCCGTTTCACGGGGAGCCCATATCTCCGGCGGTCGGTCGGGATGATGGCACACGGGGGAGGATCTCGCTTCCTTCCTTCAGGCCAGGCAGAGGAGGGGGTCCCTGAAGGCGGCTCGGGTCTCCGCTCGGTCCGGTGGGCTGACTGTGTGGCTGCGGGGCGAGGCGGCGACTTCTTGTTTTCCAGCGCCGCCGCTGATGCTGATGCTGCTGTCAGGGAGACGGAACCGTCAATGGGACCGCAGCCCCTCAAGCGCGTTCACTTGTCTTGCGACGGGAGCGCGCAGTCCTCATTTGAGAATGGGGGGCTCCACTCACCGTTCAGATGCGCGCTCACGCCATCCTATAGCACACATAAAAATAAAGGGTTCCTCAAGGGTGCCTTGTTGGTTTATAGGACCATAATAAGTCATGCATGTTTGGCATCACTGAAACAAGAATCCCTTTTGGTAACATTTAGTAGTCAATTCTTAATTTATCCTAAAAACATATACAGATCTCGGAACATACATACACATGTGCCCTATACACATATAAGCTCCTACATAGCCTACAAGATGACCAGAAATCCTTTAATTTAAAATGGTTAAAACCAAACCACTTAGAAATCTGTGATATACTAATTGATAATGACTATAATGGTGGTGTAAGGATATTGCTTCAAAAAATGATACAGCATTCATTTTTAGTTGTGGTGAAACTTCACTCCAAATTGGTTAATTAATGTATAGGCTAAGTGGATTGATTACACTATATTTAGGGCTTTTTAATGGGTTTTCTGCATGGTTTAAAACCCCTTAAAAATTAGCCAATAACATAAAAGCCATTCCTTAATTTGTATCTTTAAAGGATTTCAATGATTTCAAAGGGCTAAAAAACCTTTTTTTCTGGACTTTGGCTAATTTAAGTAACCAAATTGGGTCTTTGAAATAAAACAAGCAAAGACAAAAATATCCAGTATCAAAATCTTCATCTTAAACCCCCAAACCATTGATCCACTGTGTTGAGGAGCAGTAGAGCAAAAGTGGAAAGAAGAGTGATTTTATTGCAATCAATGGGAAAGTAAATTTGCAATGTACACAAGTATAAAGCGATAAGATGAAGAAAAATGACAGAAAATGCTGTAAAAATAGACCATGAAAATGAAATATAAGCCTACAGTGTATGATATATGAAGTGTTGTAAGTAAAAACAATTATGACATGCAGAATACCACTCTAAAGAAACGTTTTCTAGTATTGTATGAACCCTCCACAGTAAGAGTGTATGCACTCTCCTCCTCCTCCTCCTCCTCCTCCTCCTCCTCCTCCTCCTCCTCCTCTCAGCCACCAATCATTGCGTGTTAGAATGACGCGCATCCCCTTTTTTTCTCCTTCCTCCCTCCCTCTCTCTCCCTCCATTCTTCCCTTCTGTCCTTCCTCCTTATCCATCCTTCCAGCAGTTCCCAGCTTCCACCACTCTCTCCCACACACACACACACATACACACACACACACACACACACACACTCACACACACACACACACACACACACACACTCACACTACTTCCTCATGCTGAAAAACAATCTGAGGGAAGCCTGAGGTTTATCACATAGCCATGCACATGTATGACTATAGGGTGACATTTACAGTATGTCAGTGGACAACACTGTAATTATGGGCTGTGGGGGTTCCAAAACAGTACTATGAAGATATAGGAGAACATGACAGAGTGGGGACATGTAAATCATATGTACAGAATTGTATAACACATGATGATATATTGAGTCACAGTGACCTAAATTTGGAAACAAATTTACTTAAGTGGACTATTCTTAACAACAGATCCAGATTTGGTAAAAACTGATTTCTGAGCTATCTATTTGTTGACTGGTTTGAAAATGGACAACTTTTTATACAGTTATAAAGACCCTGTAGTAAAATTAGGCCATGCTACATTTTCTGGAAGCCTCAAGAGTCCCTAACCTAGACAGTATCACCATCAGTTCATAGTGGAATTTAAAATCAGCTTCTGCATCTTTGTATTTCAGCACCACGGTCAGCTCACTGCACAGCAGGGCTGCTGCAGACAACAGTAATATCAGGAGAATAGCATACAGAAAAAACCCAAGCCTATAGTCCCAACCCTTCATCATCATCATCTCATAATACACCAAAACCAACAAACCAATTCTCGGAACATTACTGCAGGGCATGCAACAATGTATACTTGCTTGACTTGCTCACTAGCTCTGAGTCAGCCTAAAGGAGTTTCCTATTTAGAGCCACATGCTAAGGGAAGAAGCCAAATAATTCAACTACAACAGACACATTTCAATAAACATATTGGTCAAATAAAAGAACATCTCAGGTAGGCCTGTCTCCCTTTTGAAGAAAGCAAAGATGACGAAGGTGGAAAAGTCAGAGAAACATCTGCTACATAATGATAGAAACATGACTGTTATTGGTCATGTAGAGTATCGTGCCCTGCAAACCATGCCAGTAGCCCATGCTACTGTATCTGTATGCATGTATCAAGGCCTAATCAGGGGCTGTTTGATGGCTGATGACTGAGCTATTTGGTATCTTAAACCTATAGGTACACAAACATAGTTTGCATGTTTTTATGATTTATTCTCTATGTCATCTGTGTTTGGAATATGTAGTTTGATCACACTTGCTGTTGGTAACTTGCAGTCACATGATATTAACCAGGCTGTCTATATCAAACCACTGATTTCTTCACTGCTAACAGTCAAGCAAATTATCCTATAAGGAAGCTTTCTGTAGTCCAAGTAACATTTTTAATGGGACAGAGACTGTTTGTTCTTAGTTATATTTGCCCTTGTTGACAATGCTAAACGGATCAATGTGGCCTACTTGACTATTAACTGGACTAATTGGTCTTTTTATGTAATGTTTAACTTTCAGTCTACTGCACTGGTTGCATCAAGCAACCAAAAATAAAAACGGAAATGAGGAAATTTTGCCTTCATAATAAGAAGCTAGGTTTGTTTGTTTTTTTTGTTTTTTTATGACCACAGAACTTCAAACACAGCACTGTGTAAGCATACTACTACTACTACTACTACTACTACTACTACTAATAATAATAATAATAATAATAATAATAATAATAATAATAATAATGAGAATAATCACAAGCATATTAAAATGAATAATCATTTTAAATCAAGTTATAGTAAAATGTTTGACCCTTCCTTAAACTGTATGTGTTTTTCTGTTTGTTCAAATAGACATAGGTAGGTTATATAGGTTATATAGACTACATATATTAAATAATAAATATTTTCACAGTAGCAATAGCCGTAAGACACTGCACAGTAGGTCTGTTACATAATTTTTCACAAATCTACTATAGATAACAAAATAAACACAAGGCTCCTGTATATCCCAGTTGTTGTAATGTAACCTTGTTACATCCAATACATGCTATTTGAACAGTGAATGGTGCTGAAATTAAGTCTAATAAACCTACCAGAAATTAAAGTTTAATGTGTGAATTGCACAATTTCAGCCTGTTTGACCAGAACAGATTAGTTCCTCACAAACACTGAAATACCCCTCAGATACATTTCTTAACAGTGTATAAATCTATTTTATATTTCATTCTTAAATTAATGAAAAGTAATAAATAAAACATAAAGACCTGCCAACAAACATTTGCTCCTGTTTGAACCCACTGCTGCTGTCACGTGTTGCATTTGATTTTGAAAACGTCATGGTAACTACATATCGGAAGTGCTGCGAATTATTGTCAACTTCACCAGTCCTCCGTGACAGTCGGTAAGGTTCCTCGGTTGTTTCTTATTATATTCGGTGTGTTAGCGGTATAATGTGGACATGAGAAGGTTAGTTGTAATGTTAATGTCGCCTATATTAAGCCTGCGATAGCCAAGAAAAACAAATAGCGTCCGTTACGCTGAATGCAAATAGGCCAATCTGCTCATTTTCATAGAGTTGGGTTGTACCGCTATATGAATGTATTTATTCATATGCAGTCAGTAGGTTGTACACACAGCCTGCGCCGTTGTGTTCAGTGACAGCAATGTTAGTTCAGTGTTAGTTTAGTGTCAGTTTAGTGTTAGTTTGGTTGCCTGCAGCTTTCCGTCATGTCGCAGCATGGCGGCGCTGCTTCTTGACTTGAGTCTTTCCTGATTTCTACTTCAGCGCACACACAGCTCATCAAGTGGCTTTGGTTTAAGTTTCAAATATGTAACACACCTGTTTTAATATGATGTTAGGCTATAACTTTATTTCTTTCACTCCCTGACGAAACATATTGTTAAACAGCGGATATTTAAAGAGACTTAAGATTTCATTTTGTCATTCAAGGAAGCTTGACCTGCAGTATCCTTGTAGAGAACAATAAAAGAGCGAGTTATTTACTTTGATGTCTCATACATTCATTAATAGGTCATAAAATAAAACTGGATTGATGATGACTTTTATCTCTAGAGCTTACATGTAAAGCAAAGTGTTGATTTATGATTTTATGATTTAGGCTAAATTCCATGTTTGATAACATTTGTGCAGATGCAATAAACAATAATTTTCATTTCTAATATAATTAATGAATCAGCGGAACCAGTGGTCTATAGAATAGTGCAGAAAATAATGAAAACTTCTCATCACTATTTTCTAGAGCCCATGGTGGAGTCTTCAAATGTGACCTTTATTCCAAAATTCAAAAATATTCAGTTTACTTTCATAAAAAGCTCAGAAAGAAGAAAATATTCACAAGTGAGAGATGCTTCTTTTTTTTGTTGCATTTTTGCTCAAAAAGGAGCATTTGATTAATCAATTATCAAAACAGTTGCAGCCTTAGTCTTCTGTTGATCAACTTATCAATTAATCAACTATAGTTGACATTATGTATTTTTATATTTTTTATTTATTATATATTTAATATATGTCTTTCATATTAATGTTCACCCAGTTGTTATAGAAGAAGAAAAACACATTTCAAAGTGGTTTACATAATGCATTAAACTTTAAAAAGGAAATAGAGAACTAAATATCATAATGTAAAATAAAACATTCAAAAACATTTTTAAAAAATCAATAAGATAAAAACAAATAATCAAATACTGCATAGGTAAAGAAGTGCATGGTCGACAAAGATGAGCACTTAAGCTTCAGTCAGAGGTGTTTGAGAAGTGTGACACTGAAATTAAAGCTTGATTTTTCTACATTTAAGGTTGAGAAACACCACAGTGTTTACAATTAAAGATTTGAAAATATGTCATGCAGAAAGCACAGGAAGTGAAACTCACATCATGCTGGAACTGTCTGTTATGATACGGCACGTGTAAACCCACATCCTGTTTATCTCTCCTCAGTTCGTTCTCAGGTGATTGACATGTTGCCTGTGCTGGTGATTCATGGAGGGGCGGGTCATATCCCAAAGGAGCGATCAGAGATGTCCACTGCAGGGGTGTGTGCAGCTGCCCGAGCAGGGTACGCCGTCTTCCAGGGAGGGGGCAGCAGCATGGACGCTGTGGTGGAGGCTGTGACCCAGCTGGAGAACAACCCCTCCTTCAATGCAGGTACTGTGATGTAAAAACACACTATGTAATTAGTAGCATCCTATTGTGCCCGCTGGTTCATGACCTACCGGAACCCTTGAATAGAAAAGAGCCATCGTTAATAAAACTAGTAACAACTGTGCTTTTCCTACTATGACAAGTCAAAATGTCTGCTGTGTAAAAGGCCTGCTGTCTGTCAGTCTGTTCACCACTTTCTCATAACTCAAGCAAGCATTTTGACACAATTGTAACTAATTACAGTGTTAATTGCTGCATTACACTGCCTGAATGGAGCCATCATTAATGCTGTAAGTTACACCTGTGTTTTTCCTGCTATGACAAGATAAAATGCCTACAGTGAAAAAGATCTGTGGATCTGATTCTTTTAGAAACAGTAAAGAAACTCGAGAGCTCTGATGCTAGCAACGTTTACAGGATCAGTGGGGAACTGTCAGACTCTCCAGGACCTCACAGAGGGTGTAAGATGAATGGAAGACCATTAGTGGCTAAACGTTGTCATGTTCATGTAGAATAAAAGAAGAACTGGGTGATAGCAGTGTACAGGAATTTTTTTGTCTTTTTAAAAAGGATTCTTAAGACTTCTTTTTTTTAAAATTATAATCTCAAAACCATTAACCATTCAATGTAAATGGTTAAAGTCAAATTTATTTTCAGGGTGTGGATCAGTGCTGAATGTCAAAGGAGAGGTGGAGATGGATGCCATTGTGATGGAAGGGAAAACACTGGCTAGTGGTGCCGTCTCTGCTGTTCGCAACATAGCAAACCCCGTTCAGCTAGCAAGACTGGTCATGGACAAGGTATGTACACCTGTATATATAGTGTAGTACAAGTATATAAGGCATAGATATTATGCAAATACTATGTGCAACTATGTATGTTGATACATTTAGACTCAAGTGTTAACAGCACACTGTATTATTGTGTGCAAGAATTAAGCTCTTCTTTTAATGCCTACATTCTGCAGACACTGTATGCATGATGCCACCATGAACATTCAAATACACTCACAGCTGTTGATCTACATAGCTGCTAAATTGAGATAAATGCAGATTCACATCTCTTTGCTAATGACAGATTATTTGCAGGTTTCAGTACAAACTTGATGAAATGTGCCAAAAGAACCAAAATAACATGTAATGTAGCTTGAAGAAAGAAAGTATGAACCATGATTATGACTGTAATCTGGTTTGGACATTAGCCTCAAAACACTCCTGCTTTCCAAGTATAAATCTGTTTTGTAATAATTTATAGATGTGTTTTATGGATGTGAACTTTGATCTCTGTTTTAGACCAGTCATGCCTTTCTGACAGCGGAGGGTGCCAATCACTTTGCCCGGGTCATGGGTGTCCCTGAGGTGCCCCAAGAGTCCCTCATCACTGAGTACTCCCGCATGCGCTGGAAAAAGAACCTGGCACCGGATGCCAACCCTGTGGAGTGCCAAATGTGAGACATGACATCACATGATAATATTTTTGTTATTCCTCCATGCCTTTTTTTGCTGTATATTATGTTCCAAACACTTGCGCATTCTCCTCAACATAACTAAATACACTACTGTACCTCCTTGCCGTGCTATTGGCTCCTCATAGCTCCCGAGCTCCGTCTGAAGTATTTATTTTCAAAGGAAGGATTTTTAGCACCCGCTGAGCTCACAGGTCAACAGCAGCAAAGTGGATTATGCTGCCTGCAGGAGTGATATGAGAAGTCTCTTTGTTTTAATATACTTTATTGCAAGAGTGCACAAGTTAAATGTCCATTGCTTAGATTGCATAATTTCTGCATTTTTTGCATATTTATACTTTTGCTTCAAGAAAAGAAAGAAAGAAATGAAAATTATATAGAGGAAAAAATGTCACATGCATAATTACATGAATATAAAAAAATGGAAATACTGATGTTGCAGAGATATTACCACAAAGCAAACTGATGATAATAGTACATTCATTCATTAAAGTAACGGCTCCAATTAGTCTGCACTGTAACGTATTAAAGAATCTTGTATATACTTTCCATGAAAACTCCCTTCAATATTTGGAGTTTGTTGTTTTAAAAATTGCTTCATGCACATTTGACTTCATTGGATCCTGTGTTTCCTTCAGTTCAGTTTTTCTACAATTCTATAGATTTTTATATTGATTAATAGTTTATAATCATAAAAATACTACCAAAATTGTGCTCTCTTTTTCGGGAAATTGTGAAGGAAGTTTCTAAGTTGAAAATATTTGTGGAAGTATTGGTTTGGGAACATGTTATTTATTTAGATTAGTTTACTTTAGATTAATATGAAGTAATTCATAAATCAATGTGATGTTCCTTCATGTTTTGTTGCGTAGGGGGAAGATGGGCACGGTTGGAGCCGTGGCAGTTGACAGTGAAGGAAATGTAGCCTGTGCAACCTCTACTGGTGGGATTCTGAACAAGATGGAAGGACGAGTGGGCGACACCCCCTGCATAGGTCAGTTCTCACATCTGTAGTGTGTAGTTACACATATTTGAAAAAATGAAAGATGTTGTCTGATAGAGAGCTAGACTCATTGGCTTTAAAGTGTGAAGGTTGTAAAGGTTTTTGTCAGATTGTTTCCTTGTCTTCAGTTATCTGTTTAGACTTTGACCAGTACATCAGGTGTCTGGTTATTTAGTAAACAAAGGCAGTTTGGTTAATAGTTGGCTATGTGATTTCTAACAACATATCGTACAACAGAGCTGACATGTTGCCTGTTGCATGTTAATATATTTGTATTTGTATTTGCATATTTGTGTTGAATTTTGTAAAAATTGCATTACGTTCAGTCAAAGTTGAGGGCTTCACATTGACAACAAGTGTAATACTCACCAACTTACTGTGTCAGAGGTGAACAGCACTGACTGGCTCATACTAATAACACAATGCTGCATGACAAATATGCCAGAACCTAAAGTGTCATTTGAGAAGATATTTACTGTATGTACATGCTGGTGTGACAGAGGTTAAATCATCTCAGGGTTGTTTCACACTGAGCACTGATTGGATTTTGACTGTGTCAGTCATGTTTAACTCCAGACCCTGAAATGAGCAACAAATTGTTAAAGTTGTACCAACAAAGTCAATGAAGCCAAAACTTCAAATCAGAATGAAATTAGTCATTGTTTTAATAAGATACAAACTCACAGAACATTGAGACCAAACATTTAATAACTCAGGTAACTTAAACCAACAACAGTGAACATAGTGGAGCATTTATCAGCTAAACAGCTGATATTTATCTCAGGAGGACTAAAAACAGAGCTAAAAAGAGAGTGAATGCTGGACTAACATTCATCAGGTGGACAGAAACAGGCCTTCAAATAAATATTAATGTTACTCTGTGTCTGCTGGATGTGTCTCTAAATAGGTGACTGTTAGCTAACAGTCGTCCTAACAAATTTATGTTGTGTTTGCAGCTTGTTGCACTGCCCCCACATGGCCAGTTAATATAATGACTACTACTTGAAGATCACAGTCTTTATTATTCATTTACTAGCTTACTTGTTTTGGCCACATCAGCCTGAAAGTCACATTTAGCAATACAACTGCAGAATAAAGCAGTTCAAAAATACAGTGAGTGAATTTCAAACTGGCTTTACATCAAATGTTAAAGAAGGAGGTGGATTTCTTTTCAAATTGTAGCTCATCAAGTGTGTGCCAGAGTGTCAGAGTAATGTTCTGCTTGGTGTGTGTCAGGATGCGGAGGATATGCTGACAACCAGGTTGGAGCCGTGTCAACTACAGGCCACGGAGAAGCCATCATGAAGGTTACTCTTGCCAGACACATCCTGTTCCTCATGGAGCAAGGTAACACACACACACACACAGAAACATTTCTGCAGTGAATATAGATAATGCTTGCATGTAAATCATGCAGAGATTGGGGGATAGGTTCAGTTCTTGTTAGAATAAATGACACAATAAGGAAAACTCTCCCCCTCAGCCATTATGAACATGGCTGGTACCAGCTGTGACTTAAACACACTCATTTACATTTACTCTAATTTAGAAGTGGGTCCTTCTTCAGTGAGTGCACCAAAAAAGTGGCCACTGAAGTTGGAGTTCATACTGTACTGCATGTATACAGTGGGAAAAGAAAAATCTCCATTCACACAGAAGGTGTTTCATCCCATTTTATGACCTAATTTCCTCTCTTTTGTGCTCTCAGGTCAGTCAGCAGAGGCAGCCAGCGACTTGGGTCTGGCCTACATGAAGTCCCGAGTGGGGGGCCTGGGCGGGGTAGTGACAGTGGATCCCAAGGGCCACTGGGCCGCTCGCTTCTCCAGTCTGCAAATGTCCTGGGCTGCAGCCCAGAAAGACACCCTGCACTATGGCCTGCACGCTGGGGAACACTTCACCCAGAGCATCACTGACCCTCGCTGACAGAGCACGCAACCCTCATGAAAATACGAGTAAATAATAATACATGGTCTGCATAACCCAGGAGAGGATACGTGCAAGGACAACAGTGAGAATTATTTTTTTATTATGTAATTTCTTATTGACTGCAAGATGGAACTCATTAAGAGACCAACCAAAAGTCTTTACTGATTAGACCCCATCATTAAAATATCTACAGTGTTAAGGCAGTGTGTGATTTCCCATGATCCTCCGGCTTCCAGATGTTCTCCGGAAACTGACGAGACTTGCTGTTGAAGTAAGATCTTTGTCTGAAACCACATGAATTTCAGCTGGAACAGGATTTATTTCCACAAGAGCTCACTGATCTGGACCTGGAGTTGAGTTTCACTCTGGAGACAAGCTGTCATGCACACAGGAGGTGGATAATCCAACTCCATAGTCTAAACAATCTGCATGATATGAGAGATGATGGTGCAACATCAAACCAATTTTTTTTTTAATCACACATCAGCAAATCAGCTAACAAGTTTTTGTCTCCAGAACAAAAGTTTGATTAGTTAAAAAAATAAACCATATTTGCCGCAGCTTAAAATGTGGGCCCAACATAAGAATCTTTATATCTTTAGAATCTTATCTTACTTTTTTTCCTATAGTTGGTTTCAAACATAGACTGTATAAAAATAATGAAAGTAGCCACTCTGATGTCACCCATTGGTTTGTGGACTTCTGTTTTGAAGCCTCGACTTTGGCATTTTGACCATCACCATCTTGTTTTTTTGGAGCCACAAGTGATGAGAAGTAAATATTTTTGGACGAGAGCGTGGAGCTGGGGAGGAGCTCCCGAGGGTCCAACTACAGCACCCATGGATGTATTATAAGAGCTGGATAGGCCTCCACAGCTCAGACTTGCACCCAATTTTTTTCTAGTGGTCACTCGCAGTATTGCAGCAAAAAATCCCCCAGCCCCTCAAAAAGCATTTTCCCTATAGACCACCAAAAAAAGAGATGTCTGTAAAACTGTTGACAGGACCCCTCGAACTGCAAACAAGGTCAAATATGACTCTTTCTATTATGAATTTTTGATGAGGTTTTATATTTGTAAAACTTTACTTGAGCTGAGAAAAGTGATTTAAAAATATGTGACGTCACCATAGTGTAAAGTCTATGGGCCAAGTGGGAACTCGGGGGCGGGGCCAGTAGGGGAAACACTACTGTGCATATTCAGTGGGCCGCACAACACGGAAGTAAACTCGGAAGCTAGAAACTTTTTTAAAAATGGCACCTATTCAGTCCTATAGAAATTGCTCGGCTGGCAGCGCATACGCCAAATACAATTTCCAGCTCATTCACTGGAAAGTTTTACAAATATAAAACCTCCATGGATCAAAAGTTCATAATAGAAAGAGTCACAATTGATGTTGTTTGCAGTTTGAGGTGTCCTGTCAACAGTTTTACAGATGTCTCTTTTACAATGGTGGTCTATGGGGAAAATGCTTTTTGGGCCGCAGGGGGATTTCTCGCTGCAATGCCACAAGTGGCCACTGGGAAAAATTGGCGCCCTATCCAGCTCTTATTATACATCCATGTAATACATCCATGACAGCACCTTATGCCCCGCCATGGTAGCGACTTGTCAATCAAAACGTAGCCACGCCCTAAAGCATACCCAGCTTTATCATCTATTTTACTCTAAATGGGACCATAATTTACAAAATGAACATCATGCTGTATTGAAGAAGACTTGAAACAAGCAACTGACACCATAAACTCCTTAGGAAAGTGTTCACTGAGGAGATGAGGTCAGACGTAGGGTCATTTTGGCCCCCTGATGGCCATTATAGAGAATGCATGTTTAAGGCACTTCTGCATTGTCTTCACATTTCAGACCTGCTTAGTTTCAAACTTCACCGAAGTTGTTATCCCACTATCACACACATACACTATCCTCATATATGCAAATTTAAAGCAGTATTGATCTGATCTGTACTGGATTAGTTGGCAGACAGGGGACATGTTGTAGATGATGTAGTAAATTCAATTGTTCGTGAAATTTAGAATTTTGTACTAAAATAAATGAATAAAAAATTTACTGGGCAAATAACTACATAATATTCTTGTTTTTTTCAAAATCTTAACAATTCAACAGTTTGAATAATGGATGGAAAACCAGAAATGTTTAAATACTGCCGAGTCTTCCTGCTGTGTTCACGTACTTTACTACTCAATGAACACTAACACTGTTTTGATTTAGATTTTCACCTCCTCATCCTGTGTAATCATATAAATGTATTGAGAGCTACTGGTTTGAATCTGTGTGTTGAAACAGTAAGTCCCTGTGATTTTTCTGTGGTTGTAGTGGGAATTTAGATATGCTTAAAATGAAGCACTGATCTCACTGCAAAGTTTGAACAGTGGCCAGTATTTCTGCCGTGCTGCTGACCCGATGATGATTGTTAATGGTGAAGCATTTTGTTAGAAAAACACTGATGATGACAAAAAATGCCTTTAATCCCTGACCATTGTGTGTCTCATGCTTCATTTACTCAGAAAGTCTGTGTGTTGAAGTGCACTGATGTGTATTATAGTGTATACTATATGTGTTACCCCATTGGATCCACTAGATGGTGCTGTTTTAATACATATTAACAGTGAAACAGCCAGCAAACACAAGTTACATGACTTCCGTCAGATGCATTTTCTCTGTCAGTGATGCTGACTCAGCTGCACCTTCTCCACCTGAATCCACACAACAGCCAGTAAAAGAAGACATATTTCTTCTTCTTTGGTTGTGTAAACAGACAGTCATTGGCACTGGAACTGTTGGTTCAACTACAGTACCTGGATGAAAAGAGTCATTTCCAGGGTTAAACAGGGCAGATCTTTAGGGTCGGGGATCTAATGAGTGTCTTTGATAGCAGTCCCAAACAGTCCTTAAGCCCAAACCTGCACAAGTGCAGTTTATTGACAGTTAGCTGGATCATGACCAAGATGTTTTAGGGTGAACCCCAAACATGAACTCATTTTCAGATATAAATGTTTCACTTTCTTAGATATTTTATTAAAGAAAGTTGATACAATTACTATTTTAGATGAGAACATGCAGGTTATTGATAAATCATTATGATCCATTGGTGTAATTATCACTTTAATTTATATAATGAAGTGTTATTTATACTTATAAATGGTAAAATATACAACTAAATGAAAGTGTGTACATCAAAAAGGAATCAATCTAAATTTAGTTAGATACTATAAGAAAAAAGACATAAACTCAACTAAAGGATTCTGACTGTTCAGACCAATGGAGCTAGAACATACCGCATTTAATATGACATTTAAAACACTGAAACTGTGCTTCAAATGAAGTCCATGACCTCAGTGAATGTACCTGGACATGAGATTTGTATTTGTAGACTTTCTATCTCCATGCTGCAATAAATATGTATGGAGTATGGAGACAGAGCATTAGTATTAATTGACTGTTTTGGAGTCTCTCCTGACCTGCTGCACCGCAGTCTGATGGAACCTCATATTGTCCAATATCATTCAGAGTGATCCTTTTCTGGCCATTATTCATTGGAAAGTTTGGGTTGTTGTTAAAAGGTGACAGTTGTCAAATGAAGTATTGCATTTATGAGCTTTGGTGTCAAAAAATGAAACCCTGGAGACACGCAAAGAAAATATTAGCACCATAAAAGAGCTAATATGAATATCAGTTATCAAATTGTTTGAATGTCAGAACAATGTAATCAGTGCTACATGCTGGTTGACAGCATGTCTCTAACCGCTGCCATGGGTATCTATAAATATGTCCAAAAACTGTTTTGTCCTCTTATATATATTAATAACTGCAAAATCATTATTGGTTGAACTTCTTTTTAGAAAATGAGAGGTTAGTTTTAGGGCCGTCATTGTTCAGATTCTTCATATAGTGTGTTTCATTTAATGGACATGGAAAAAAGCTCAAGGTCAATCTTGTCTCTATTGCAAATCCAAAATGTGCTGGTGTTGGCTAGATACACAAGCATAAATACTCAATAGAAATAATGACATGAATAATAAATCATATATTTAAATGTTTTATTTTTTAAATTTCAATTTTAGACAAGAGAAAGGTCTCATCAAGGCCAGATTAATGTGTCACAGGGTTAGACCCACAACCATTCATGCTCACACTCACACCTAAGTACAGTTTAGAGTTGCCAATCAATCCAACTGCATATATTTGGATGTGGGAAGAAAATCAGAATACCTGGAGAAAACCCACGCAGGCACAGGGAGCAGATGTCAGCTCCACACAGAAAAAGGCTCCTGTCATTCGGCAGGTTTGAACCCAAAACCTTTTGCTGTGAGGTGACGGTGAAGTCTAATTTAGATTATTGGTCAATTATTGGTCATTTTGAGTCTGTCCAATATCTGAAGAATGAAATCACTACCAGTTTGACTCTGAAGCAGCAGTGGCAAACAGATTCTCCTGCCAGGCTCCATCAAGGTCAATGATAACACTCTCCAGATTGATAGATTGCAGTGCTGTTATTTGAGTTAGTGTTGGATGTTCTGTCATCATCAGTGGCACTTACAACTGGCAAACAAACATTGCCTGTATTATCTTTGGAAGCAGCTCCTGGCTTAACATGAGTGGGAGTAGCAGGCTGTTAGTCATCATCATCATCTTCAGAAATCTTGCTTTCTGAGAGTCCATCACTGGGACTCTCATGGTTTGAATCTCCCTCACTCAGACAGGCAGTGGGGGGATTCTCTCCTCAAGCCAGTCTAGGGTGGAACTTGGACATGAAGAGACCTCACAGACCAGGGATAATATGGAAGATGGGCCACATCAGAACTAGTAGTGTCTGGCACACTTGGAGTGGATTAGCCTATATCATAGGAGTCTTCATAAATTGCATCCTCACCACTGACGGACAGTGGTGATGGACACCACCATGACTAGGACTGAATTATCGTGATGAAATGAGATTTCTTGAGATTTTAGATTTCTGGAAATGATCAATTTCATGGTTTCTTGTAGGTAGATTGATGGACAAATGTATGTTACTTACAGTATATATTATCTATAAAAATTTTATGATGATTTTGAAGCCTGACACGCTTTTTTAGACTAACACAGGATGCACATGGAGATTAGGTCACGGGTTAAATGTACAGCTCACAGATGGCTGAGGCATCACTTATCTGGATGGGAAAAGCATGGATCTATTTTCTTTCTGTCTTTCATTTTAATTCTCCAGAATTTCCATTCATATGTGTGCGTGTGTGTGTGTTTGTGCGTGTTTCTGTTTGTTCTTTGCATATGGCAGGTGTTCCAACATTCATTTGTTTTCAGGCTTATTTTTCCACTGCAAATGCAATCTGTTTATTTATTAGTGCTGCTGCTGCAAATGTGCTTCTGTGTGTGTGTGTGTGTGTGTGTGTGTCAGGGTGTGGAGATTATGCTGACAAGAAGGTGCAGGGGAGCAGTATCATGCGCAGGCACTGGAGAAGCCATCATGAAGGTTACTCCATCCAGACTCATCTTGTTCCACAAGTAAGTTAACACACACACACACACACACACACAGATGCACACATACTCACACACACACTCCCAAATAGTCAACATTTTAGTCTTGTTTAGATCTCCTTCCAGCGACTTTGTCACTTTGTGAAAGACATGAAAAGATTTTAATTCATCACACATTTACATTTGAGATCCATGAATGATCCTGATTCCAAAACAGGATTATTCTACAGATGTTATCAGATTCATGGTTCAAGGTTTATTTTAATGGTCATTATACAATGCAGGATTGTACAATGACATTTTATGGTAGCCCCCTCCATGCTACACATATATACAATGTATTTATAAATATTAAAATATTTTAAATAAAACAATTAATTTGGCAATAAAATATAAAGTATATAAAAATAGCAGTAAATAAGTAATTGAAAAGAAAAAACTATATATAGAAGGAATATGCGGTTACATATGTACTGTATACAGTGTATGGGTGGGGTGGTGACAGCGGATACCCAGGGCTACTTGGCCGCTCGCCTCTCTAGTCTGCAAATGTCCTGGGCTGCAGAGACACCCTGCAATGCGGGCTGAATCCTGAGGAACACTGTAAACAGAACATAGATGACCCACACAGACAGAAAACACAACACATATTGTAACTTTTTTTCAACACAGGGAATCCAGAAAACACACTCTGGATGAGAGATATCAGTAAAATAACTTAGAGCTGACAGCACTCAAACTATTCAAAGCAAATCTGAGCTTTCTCATCTATTGTCTGGCAGTTCTAACAGATCAGTGAAATTCGACCTCCAGTTCCTCTCCTCCCCTTCCTTCGTCTGTCCTCTGCCGTGTTTGCATTCTCATGTATACGAAACACACATTTGCTTAGACGTGCAAACACTGTCTCTTAACTCCCACTGACTTATCAAGTAATGTATGTACTGTATATAGATCATCATCTGTATTGAGACTGAATTGTTTTTACTGTCAAATATCAGAATGAAAGATTTTAAAGTGCACTGATGTGTGTGTTTAAGCCTTGACTGCCTTCACTGTACCAGTGGATAGACTAGATAAGAGGGTGTCACTGGACATAAACACTGAAATACTCAAAACACACATCTCACATGACCTTTTTTAGAAAAACAGATTTTTCCTCTTTCTCAAATTTGTGGCCATGTTGGCCCATGTGGATTGTGGATTGTTAGTCTTATGCTGATTTTATTTGGATATAATATACAGATGTTTGGATGTGGTAAATAAGTAAGTGAATTGTTGTGTCATATTCCAACTGTTTGCTAACACGTTCATTATAACAACTTTATATGGCGATAATATGTCAATGTGTTTATGTCATTGTGTTTACATATTTTTGCGCTCCAGCATCACAATGCGACTCCATGTGGCTAAAAAACAAACACTCAATTAATGTAGATTTAATCTAGAAGTAATAGCAATACCATACTGCCAAAATACTCCATTACAAGTAAGTAAGTAGTAAGTACTTATTCAAGTAAGTTCTGTGTTGGAAACATTACTTAAGTAAGAGCACTGAGTTGTCACTACTGATGCATTAATGTTACATCAGTTACATTTTACAGTTTCCATCTGAATTGTATGGAGTAAAAATGTCAGGAAATGATAAAATTTTTACTTTTGTGACATTCCATCACTGTGCAAAACCACCACACCACTCAGAAACTAGTCACAAAGCTGTGTAGTAGTTACAATACTGGTATGAAAATATCCCAATATAAAGGTGATACCATGAGTTATAATATAGACACATTATTCTCAGCTAATACCTACTTGAATTATATCATGACATAGCCCAGAATTTGTTTCATGAAATGTAAGTAAACAAAGGCCATATTGGCTCATGTGATACTTGCCATGGCCCACTTTGAGCCTTCAGGGTTGGAGAGCCTTTGTCCCAGCACTGTGTGCTGTCTGGGTAACCCTGGGCAAGCCCAAATCCTAACCCTGAACTGGCCCCTTGAAGAAGAACTCACTCCACAAACATTTCCTCACTCTGAAGGATGAAAACTCAAACTGTCTCTCTCAGTGATACTTTAACACACAGCTTGTGCTTTCAAGCTGAAATGAGGCCTCTGCTTTTTTGCTGTTTGGTTTTTCCACAACCCCCATTATTGTTTTGTTTAGGGTACAAACTAGAGCAGAAACCTACTGGTATCAGGATGTGAATGCAGATAAAATACTGTATACCTCAAGGCTGAGGAATAAGTGTTTATACTCAAAGCACCATTAGGATGTGGGGATAAGTTGACACTCATATCAGTGGTGGGGTATGTGACCTACAGAGGATATCCCACTCACTATTTACCATTTAATGGATTGCATCAGATCACTTATGAAAAGCAGACATAATTGTTCAAAAAGCTTGTGAGAGAGTTCTCAAACACTTGATGATTTTACAGTGGGCCAGTCATAAGGCCTTGCACACTACCAGGCAAATGTTTCTGAGAGACTCTGCTGGCAGAATTATAAATTAGACCTGTTACTCTGTAACTAAAAACATCAAGCCCACTGTATGCTGGGCAGGTAGTGTACAGTGGATTTATCAGAGCTTTTTTTTTTATGAAAACAGCTGCCTGCTGGGTCTGGAAACAACACTAATGAGAGCACTGAGAACCAAAACAGTTTGTGTTGTGGAATGGAAAACCAGAACAATGAGCTGAAAGATGCTAAAATGCTCCGTAGAGCTGAAGGAAGTCACAGTCAGATAGTAATTCTCTGTGGGTTTTTCACTATGACTGATTTCACATTAAATGTAGTCATTTAGTTCATCATTAATATGAAAATATGGATTATAGCAGCTTTAAGTTAAGGATGTGAGTACCTCTTCCACCTACTTTAGATGCTTAAATGTTTGCTGATCTCTCACAAAAACAACTGTGAGATCACACCATGATAGAGATGGTACATGCTACAGTACAATAGAATAAAAACACCTTGACAGTGTAGCATCCTGGGAAATCTAGCACTGTCATTTCCGTCATCACAGTTCTGTACTACGATAGCTCATGGATAATATCCACAGACATCTCTGTGGAAGAATTTGCTTATCTAAGTGGCTATGTAAGTAGAATTATGTACAGAAAGCCCAAATAAAGACACAGGTGTGACCAGGATTTTAGACATGATGTTTGATTAGTGACCAAAAAGTCATTATTATTATCACGATTACTGTATGTCAATTATATTTTCTGTCAATTTTGTTTTCCTAAATTCCATTTAAAAGCCTTCTCCACACTTGAAATTGTGATTTCAATTTGAATTATTCACAAGAAAGTGAATAAGGGTTTCCAAAATGTCAAACCTACACCTTTAAATTTATAGTTGTTGAATTTTTAATTTATAGCTTCTAAGGAACATGGTTAGGTTTCCATTAGATGGATGGAAAAACTAGTTCATGATTAGGATTTGGGTTAGATTGGGATTACAGTTTGATTTAAGATCAGAGTTTTGTTTAGGGAAAGTGTTTGGGTTAGAGGTTCAGGGCTTAGATGTGGTCAATTGAAATTTGTTGTGTCACTGGTCCTTTACATCACCAACATTAAAGCCGGAGAATCTGTGCACATAAAAGGAGACCTGTTATTGAAATATTCTCAGCTGATCCATGCGGAATGAAAAGGACATCAGCGTACAGTTGACCTCCCAACAGTCAGCTGTGTGGAGGTCGATGCAGTCTCTGCAAGGTGAGATTAGGCCCTGCTATTCTTTCCTCGCTGCTGGGCATCTTATCTTTTAGCTGTGTTCACACCCTGAGATCAGTAGTTTTTTTTTTTTTTTTTTTGTCTAAACAAAGCAAAAATATGGGTTGGTAAATGCACATATTTATTTGAAGGGCTATATTGCAGAGTGAATGTCCTTTAGAAGAAATATCATAGGGCTGGGGTTGAGAGCATGGCCATAGTATAAATTAGTTTTAAGTTAAATTAGGGAACAAACAGTTTATGGAAAAAGGCCTCATTAACATATGTAGGTAGCCTACTCACGCTTTCTGTGAGTGTGTATGTATGTGTGTCTGCAAGGTGAGATATGGCCCAGTTGTCCTCAGCCTCCTGGCTGTTGGCCAGTCCGGAAGCTGCAGTCAAGCTAAACAGAGGAAGGCAAAATTATTGCTTTCATAATAAAAGCCTTCACTCTACAGATGACGCTAACAGCTGACACTGACAGGGTAGGAACATACTGAAGTGCACCATCAGGGTAGGAACATATTGAAGAGCACCGTCAGGGTGGGAACATATTGAAGAGCACTGTCAGGGTAGGAACATATTGAAGAGCACTGTCAGGGTAGGAACATATTGAAGAGCACTGTGTGAGTAGGAACATACTGAAGAGCACTGTGAGGGTAGGAACATATTGAAGAGCACTGTGAGGGTAGGAACATATTGAGGAGCGCTGTCAGTGTAGGAACATATTGAAGAGCACTGTGTGAGTAGGAACATACTGAAGAGCACTGTGAGGGTAGGAACATACTGAAGAGCACCGTCAGGGTAGGAACATATTGAGGAGCACTGTGTGAGTAGGAACATACTGAGGAGCACTGTGAGGGTAGGAACATATTGAAGAGCACTGTCAGGGTAGGAACATACTGAAGAGCACCGTCAGGGTAGGAACATATTGAAGAGCACTTACAGGGTAGGAACAGTCAGGGTACGGTCAGGGTCGGAACATACTGAAGAGCACTTACAGGGTAGGAACATATTGGTTGAATCCAAATGTCCACCCTACAAACTTGTGGACTGAGCTGACTTTAGTCATACCTACCTGACATGTTCACGGTCATCACGTCAAGTCTGCAAGAGCACTTTTGCAGACTTGCAGGGGATAAAAATGCACTCTGAGATGGGACTTAAGACCTCCAGTGTTTCTTGCATAGACTGTAAATAATATGGACGTATCCATTGTGACATCACCCATTGGTTTCTGAAGAGCGGTTCTGAAGCTCAAAGTGGGCAGCTCCAGCTGTCGCCATCTTGCAATGCCTAACTCCCGGCTAATCCAAAATGGACAAAGAGGTGGAGCTGAGGCGGGCCGAATGAAGCCTGTTGCTGAAACAAGCCACCTAGTGGCTAGCGACCTATCGCTCAAACGCCACGTCCTTAATTATGCATAACTTTATGGCTTTATAAAATTTAAAGGAGTGAGTTATAAAAAAAAAAAATCACCCCCTGTACAGTTGTCATGAAAGGGGAAATTAGCTATAGAGACCAAAACTATTTTGTACCAGGCTGTAAACATTTTTATTTCTGCTGTAAAGTTGGGTATTTTAACATGGGGGTCTATAGGGATTGACTCGCTTTTGAAGCCAGCCTCAAGTGGCAATTCGAGGAACTGCAGTTTTTGGCACTTCCACATTGGCTTCATTTTTCAGCCCTGGAGGCTGCCATTTGGTTTCTCGCTCTGCTGCTTTACACTAAACGCATCTGGTCAGAATGCTTAGTGAGATTTTCCCTTTACATGAACTGCTAAACACTACTAATATTATATTCACATTAAATCTTCAACTGAGGACCTTCACGTTGTAGATGGACAAAAACCAACCTTTGCCCATCTAGTTTAGCAGATTATAATAAACTAATCCAAGTCATTAAGCCTATAGGACTATCATTCTGTGTGTACATTATACCTCACTACATCAATAAATTTATACAACAAAAGTGAAAAAAGAAAATGTCATCAAAAGTAAATATTTTACATAACGTATTAATATTATTATGATCGTTATTGTTTTTTGACAATAATAATAATTATTATCATTTTGTTTACATCATCAGTTTATAGCCTATTGCTGCAGCATTATGGGTAATTTTCCAAGCGAAGTCTAGTGAAGTCTGCACTCCAAGCGGACTCTCTGGAAGTGAGCAGAAAGTCTTCTTGAGTTGAGGGCCCTTGTGAGTTTGATGAATCGTGGGTTTGGACAGCCCTCAGCACTCACAGACTTCCTGGGAAAGTTCTTAAGTGCGATGAAGTCCGGACATTTGGATTCAGCCTTTGAAGAGCACTGTCAGGGTAGGAAAATACTGCACTTTTATATAAACTATGTGTAGGCTACTTGCTATATTTTCTATGTACATTTCTAGTGTTACTTTTTATTGTGAAAACAGTGAGTGTGCCGGAAACGAACTCGTATTGAGGCTGACTTCACACACCGGTCAGAGAAAAGGGGGCCGGACTCAGTCCAGTGTTCCTCCTACAAAAGCCTTCAGAGTGACAGAGGACAGTCTCAGCTGGGACGGAGGAAACTCGGCGTCAGAAGAGACAAGGAGCAATAACAGGTCTGAATTCTTCCGATTTTTTTGAAGTTTTAGAAGTGATTGTGATCTCCAAGTTCATCGCTGCTCCGCTGGAGTCCTGGAGACAAGTGACCGACACATCACCGGCACCAACAGAAGACGGCATTTATTTTCTGACCAGCTCCGACTTCTTAACATTTACCTCACTGTTTGTCGAGGAATGGTAGCTGCTATTTAACACCAAGCTGAAATGTAAAGAGCAGCAAATCTGGTCCGCTGTCCGCAGGAAGTAAGTGCTCATGGTGAGTTACCGCCAGACCGGTTTAGCCAAACTCCTTTGAGAAATTAAGTAAGTTATAATTACAACAGTTTTCACCACACTTATATAGGTTGTAAAACAGTTATCAAGACTTTTTTTTCATTAAAACACACTAGTCTTAAATTCGGCATGGATCTGGACATCAAAACATTATTTATTCACTAAAATTTCAACTTTGACAACTGGTTTGTCTGTTTTTTACGCACAATTCTAATCCGAAAGTACGGCTGTGAGGCCGGTGCAGAGCACTGACAACAAACAGAAATTGTGAATTTCTTTTTAATAAAAGTGCTTCTCGGTGGGTCATCTATAAGCCGAATTTGCACGAAGAGGCATTTTAAAGGTTACATTTCTTTATCCAGGCTGTATCTGGTATAATAACTTGCTGATAAACAGAAAAGTTCTGAATTGATAGATTTTTGGATTTAGTTTGTCAAAGCATCTTTAACTTGAACTTGAACTGGATTTAGCCTCTTCAGTCACAGCAGTGGAGTCTGTGGTGCTTGTCAAAAGCTTTTTAACTGTCTGCAGAGTACTGAATGACTGTTAAAGAAAAAACCGAAGTGCTCGCCCATGAAAATATTTCACATACTACAGGCCTGTATAGGCTGATGCAGAATATATATATATTTATTCTTTATACACTGTTTCTTAAATACATATTAGAGGATCAAATTTCCAATGTCCTAAGAGCATTTTGCAGTGTCATCTTGGGGTAGGCTACAAATGCATTTATGATTAAAAACACTTTGTAAAATACACTAATTAATTAAATTAAACAAATTTCACAGTAACCACACCGAGGGGAGAAAACTAAAGTAATCAGATTACACTGGGCTACATTGGGGGGAAATGCTGGAATTAATATATAAAGAGAAAAATATAAATGTATATAGACTATATTCTAAATATGGCACTTAGTTCTGAAATATATAGAGTCATGTCATTTTTTCAAGTAGGCTACTCCAAAAATAATATGAACTAATCAGGTCATACATTAATAGAATGTGTCTTTAATTTGAGAAATTGGTAGAATAAAGGGATGTACTGCACAGGATGATAAACCCATCTAACCCTGGTGTATCAGAGGTTACCATCCTCTATAGCACAATAAGAATGCTAATGGTGTAACTAATATATTATTAAGTAGATGTGATCCAGTGGGTAGGATCTTCAAATGGTTTTAAAGCCATAAAAGAATGCTATATTATGGCTTTTAATTTATACTGTTGGTTGTTTGGTTTATGATAATCACCAAGTCATAGTTCAACCATCTTTTTATTTACCTCCAGGTCACTGGGTGGTCGATTTCTAAAAGTACATTTTAAGTAGGTAATCAGTAATCTTTAGCTGGTGGGATATGAACGTGACCCTCTCAGCCCTGCCTATTCATCCGTCTCTTTCCTCCCTGGGGACGATGGTCGCTTTGGTTCCCAGGCAGAAGGAGAACACACAGTGAGGAAAGTGTAAGTATTATCTCTATAAGACATGACAGAACTCTGAATAGCTGATTTTTTTTTTTTTTTAAAGGCTTTAACATACATGATTTTTTAGAAGATTAGCTTGTCAGTTGATGTACGTGGTAAGTGTTGAGTAGGCCTATATAGACACCAAAATGATCCAGATAATAATTCAAGTGAGCATTTATCCAAATTAGTGTTTTCTCAACTGCTCATGACCATTATTTTATAAAGAATAATTACATTATTTCTGGATCATATTTAAATCGATCAC
Organism: Thunnus thynnus; assembly: GCF_963924715.1. Lineage (NCBI taxonomy): Eukaryota > Metazoa > Chordata > Actinopteri > Scombriformes > Scombridae > Thunnus > Thunnus thynnus. Next base: position 4,706,498 of record NC_089530.1, read on the forward strand.
ACAGAACTGCCTGAAACAGCCATATAATGTATAATTTAAAGTTTGTTAATTGTTTTGCTGGACATGTTTTCATAGTCTAACGTCACAGAAAATGCCAATGTAGTCTCAACTGTAATACACAGTGTAAAGGTTTAGCATGTAACATCTGAGTCAATGATCTGCTTGTGACATTCAGATGATTGTGGGGTCAGTTTGTTAACCAGTAAGCTGAATGACAGTCTTCCAAAAGCTAGATGTAGTTCTTTAACAGGGAGTCCAACCTTTCACCTTTTCAAGTGACTTAGAGTAGTTTTCATGTGGTATACTGTAAACTTGGTGTTGTTCTGTACAGACTACACAGGAAGTTCTTTAGTTAGTTCAATGCAGTTTATGTCCCTGTGAGTTTGCCGGCATTTGTGTGTGTATGTGTGTGTGTGTGTGTGTGTGTGTGTGTGTGTGTGTGTGTGTGTGTGTGGGTTGTTTGTGTTGATCCAGGCCTCTGGGCTCTTTGTGTTTGAGGAGGGGTCTCCGGCCTCGCGGGGCTGACCTCAGGGTTGCCATGGAGACAACAGGAGCCACTTCCTGAATTCTCGGCCCATCCTGCAATACATTATAGGGCAGGGAGCTGGAGCTGAACTCATGATTTGAAAAAAGGAGTGGAAAAAAAGGGAGGGAGCAAAGACGATTCTATTGTAATGGAATAATTAATTCTATGAAAATGTAATAAAGTAAAATAGAGCAATAAATTTAAGAAAAAGAATGCAACGCAGTAAAGTTAGTGTGGAGCCACGTTGAAACAAAAAGCATACAGACCGTACTTCAAGTCGAGGCACCAACAATGTATCCTGAAAGAAATTTAAAGGAGGACAGCCAGTTGGCTGCTTCGTCTTGTCAGACTTGGAAATACGTTTTCTCTCAGCCGTAGATTCAATTCAGTCACTTAACTGTTTATGTTTTCTTGTCATATTAATTGAATGAATTGGCTATTTTCTTTTGATACATTGCATTAGCCTAGCTCAGCATAAAGACTGGATGTTACAGCATGTACGTAACTTTCCCTGAAACCACAAATGTTTGTTTTTAGTTTTCTGTTTGTTGTACAGATTCAACAAATGAGATACAATGTGTTAATTAGTGAGCTTTAGAAGTGCTAGTTGGTGAATTTCTGAACTTTGGAGAGAGCTAGGCTAGCTGTTTACTCCTGTTTCCAGTGTTTATGCTAAGCTAGGTTAATCACCTTCCGGGTCCAGCTCTGCTCTTATCACAGGGACATGAGAGTGGTATCAATCTTCTTATCTAACTCTCTCAAGGAAAACAAATAAGCACATAAGTACATGTATAGTGGGTGTGTAAAGGAAATTAAATTTTCACAAAAATTTAAAATACAAGTTTTACTTGGCATTAGACATTTGTTGAGAAAGGCCAGGAGTTTATTATCAACTTTTCCAACATCATTGCAAAACACTCCACTCTCCTTATTTGGAGACAGAGTTTCCTGCAAGGCCCCGGTACTCTGCACCCGAGGGTGTCGAGGAACATTAACCCGCAGTTTTTGTCCTGTAGGAGTCAACAGTGTTAATAATCAGAGTTCTGGTGACACGGGCCACCAGCTCTGTTAGTATTCAGGACCCTGATCGGAATATCCACCGGTCTGTTAAACTGCTGTCAGAGTCTGATATACAAGGTCAACTTGTCAGAGAGAGAGAGCCGAAGGAAGGAGGGGGGGAGGGCGTGAAAGAAAGGGCAGGATTTGTGCTATCAGATAAAGAATGGAAACTTGTAGGAAAACTCCAGCTACTCGCACACAAATGCGAAGGTCGTGGCTGTTCCCGAGTTTTGCTAATGAAGATTAGGAGCTAAATTGTAATCTAATTATGAAGTCAAGGGCACAGATTACACTTGTTTAATTTGGAGTCAAATATTACTGATTGGCATATCAGTCTAAGCCTCGGGATTTGAGAATCTGGTCAAATGTGTCACTTTTACGGGTAAGTAACACAGTGTATATGTGAGGAATGTTTAGGCTCTTAGATTTGGGTTTAATAGTGGAAAGTCATGTCATTTGGGGCCACGGCAGGAAACCTGTAAATGTAAAACCCACTAGGCTGAGTAGTAACTAGTGGAGTGGAGGTTCAGCTTGACACTACAGGAATGCAGGTACTGAGTCACCAATTACACTTAAGTTACGGAGAAAAAGAGCCAGAGTATTCACTAGTTCCTGATGGTGAATCACAGAGGCGATGCTGTGTGTAGATGTTATACAGGTTGTGTGTTTTGGAAGGACATAATACATCTGCCAGTGGATATGGTCTATGGCAGAGAAGTGGGGCTTTTAAGGAATTCTGTAAAGATGAGGAGCGATAGCGTGTTACATTTATCAGATCAGGCTGGTATTGTAGTATGCATTATCTATTGCTTCCTGTCTACTATTTAGTCTTTCATTTGTGACTCTCTAAAGTTACAAGTGTGTTGTAGTTCTTTTTCTCGGAAAACCTGAAGTGCAAAGAAAGTGAAGTTGTTTACAGTTCAGATTGGTTTGGAATAAGCTAGAGCTGCAAGAAATGGGTCATTAGCATCTAGAGGGAGAGAACAAAGAGTCAACCCCTCACAAGAAGTAAAGCTTCATCAACAGAAAACCCACAGAAAATAACAGTACAGAATGAGACCAAAGAAAAAAATTCAATCTCAAGCATTTTGGTCAATGATGAATTGTGGCCAACACAGTATATTATACTTAAACCTCTCAGGTGATGAAACAGAAGAAAAGCTGCAGGACTTCAAAGGCTGACTTTGGCACAAAATGCAACTAGAGGTCATCTGAAGTGCCTGGGTCCTTGATATACTGTACCTTTTAATGTGTTTAACCTGGCACACTGGCTCTCTCATTGTGTTGCTGTATTTGTGATGTAAAAGAAGTGCCTCTTGAGTGGATGAAAGAACACGGACACGGTGCTTGCCATACTTTAAAGGTTTCCTCTAGCATTTTTAAACACCAATATATCACCATTGAATTCACTGTCACCTTGGCATATTTACTGTACTCAGTTCTGAACATGATAGGCTCTACCTCGCACCAGTGACGCTGCTAGTGTTTCTCGAACTTAAAATGACATTTAAAAGTACATTTCTCAGAAACTCTGACGCCATATTTCAGGGAGTCGGTGTTACTGACAGAGGAGCTGTTAAAGGTATACTATGCAAGATTTGTCGCTTGGTGTTTGTAGACAAACAGCATTCAAAGTTCCTTCCTGGCTCCACCAGAGCGAGAGAGAGAGAGAGAGAGGGCAGCGGTGGTCGAACGAGCTACAGAATGAATGAAGAGAGCAAGCGGCGCTGACGAGAACAAAGAAGTTGAATCAGATAAATAAAACGTTATTTGCTGGTTGTTTCACCGCGGTTACGTTCTAAACCACAAATAAAGACGCCCACACCTCCGCACAACCCTGCAGGAAGGTACTGAATTGCTGGATTCGGTGTGAATGTAGAGCTTCATCCTGTCCGCTGTGGCCTCTCTGCTCTGCATGTGTAGCTCAGCCTCGCCCTCAGTCAAGCAGACACACAGACCTGCAGCTCCTTATACATCCATGACACAGAGACAGAGAGCAGAGCAGAGCAGAGGGATGTAACCTGGTTGCCACGCTACGAGTCCTGACCTCACACCCTGCGCGCTATTATTGGCTGGGAGCTACACACCCACAGCCCAAAGGTTGATGCCCAGAAACATCCTGAACACAGCAAAATAATGAAAAAAAGAAAATAAAGGCAGACGCAGGGTCTCAGTAGATACATGCACAGCCACACACTTCTAGTGAGTCATAAGTGATGACTGAGAGGAATTACTTTTGTATGAGTCTATACATAGTTGTTTTGTTTTTTTTAGGGAAAATCCTATAGTATACCTTTTAACTTCTGTAGTTCTCTACTTTTCAACAGGTCAACATAGGGTTAGCTGTCAGCAGTCAGCTATTTAAGCTGTCTGTCCCTTTACAACATTCAGCATTTGAGAGGACTCATTGTGCTGTTCACAATTTTTCAAGTCTGTCTTAAAACAACAGTCAGGAGCCCAAATGAACATTGAAACAGGTTTTTCTTGCTGTAATCATTCCTCCTGTTCATACTGACCATTAAAATATCCCTTCAGAATGCACTTACAATGTAAGTGATGGGGGCCAAAATCTATTATAATAATATATTTTAAAGTTTGTCTGAAGCTAATGTGAAGCTTCAGTCATCCAAATGAGTCAAATGAAGTATCTTTCAATGTTACAGTCTTTTTAGTGCTAAAGTTCCCGTTTTTGTTACTATACTTCCACCACAGCTCAACAGGGAAACACAAAGAGGGAATTTGATGCTAAAAAGTCTGTAAATGTGTCAGATATCCACTTGACATGACTAACTCAGACTGCTGAAGCCTCATATAAGCTTCACATCGACTTTTAAATGCACTTTTGCACAAAATGACTGTGTGGACACACTGTGGATTTTGGCTCCATTTGGGGCACTGACAGGAGCATTAACCCTAATATACATGTCCTTGATGGTAGAAGTAAACAGGAGCACCCTGTGGAAACCCACGCAAACACTGGAATACCAAGGACCTTCTTGCTATGAGGCAACAGTGCTAACCACTGAGCCACTATGCTGTCCAGTGTGTGTGTGTCTGGATGGGAGGAGGGATGGGGGCAATAGCTCATCCCCACATTGTCTCAGGATCCCCCACTGGCGCCACAAAAGAGCGCAACGCAAGAGCCCAGAAAGCCAGAACAGAAGGAATGATTACAGTGAGGAAAACCTCTTTCAGTGTTAAATGGCCACCTGACTGTGCTTTAGGTTTGTATTCCAATCGGAAAATGGAAGCTCGTGCGCCTAACTTAATAATGGTGGCACTGATTCTCACTCGCATTACTTTTCATGCCATTGTGAAGTTCCTGCACAAACAGTGTTGTCCTTTCTGACATAATAACTAGCATCAGCTGTCCACAATGTCAAAATTGAAAGTAGTTCCGTGAACTCAGCACTCTGTATTAACTGCATTAACTTTTTTTTGGTTAATTTGAATCATGGCACAGAATAACTTACTGATTCACTGAGTACCATCAGATGCCCTCAAATCACAATGGGACTAAGTAACAGCTAAAAACATTGCCCCCCAGCTGGTTAACTGACTGTGTGGCTGTTGAAATTGAAGTGATAAAGGAAACTATTTTTAGTTCTCACCCACAATTCATTTGAATTTCAGTTCAACTTTAACTTTCAGTTCCTGTAAAGTATGATATTTCATTGCCACAAAGCCTGAAAACCTCCACAAAAAGATGCATGCTCACAATTACTTTGCTAACACACTTATGTTTAGCAGATATAATGTTAGCCATGTTCACCATCTAAGATGAGCGTGTTGACACACTAACTTTTGCCAATAAGCACTAAACACAAAGCACTGCAGCAGAGGCTGATGTGAAGTTCATTAGTTTAGCAGGTATTTAGTCATAAACCAAAATATTGGACAGATTAATATCTTGTTTTTACAATTCATACAGAGGGGAACATGAACGTGTGAACCTAATTTAATGGCACTTTGGCATTGCCATCTCTGGAGCCATATGTTTCAGAGAAAGAACAAGAATGTTGTGTTTAGGACTCTTTTTAGAAGGCACACTGCAAGAAAATTTCAATTTATTTCAATTTCATTTATTTTCGATAATCACCTGTTATTCCCAACATTTTTCTCCAACCAAAATGTCACTTGCATTTTGGCAGCGAGTAGTGTCAAGAGTTGAGATTTTATCAGAGTAAGAGCTGCTGGCTGGATTGCATGGAAGCCAAACTGAAAAAGTGCCCCTTAGTCATGCACTACCAGGTATCTACTTATGCTGATACGCCATGCTCCATTAAATGCCTCAGATTGTTAAATTTCATTTGGCTTTGACATTCTCAGCGTACAATAGAGAACATTATGACAATTCAACTGACTGAAAAGCAGCAAACTGTACAGAATGTAAAGATGTAACTACTTTTTATGCATTTTGTAAGGTACAATGTCAGTGCTTATGCCTACCAATATTCCCTTGAAGCTGATAGCTTTGTGGCAAGACCAAATCATTTATTTTGCTGTTTTTCTCCAGAAAATAAGTCTATTTATGTTAATAATGTGGAGGTTTTGGTTGTAAATGATTTTGGATGTTTGCTTTTTGTCATAGCCTGGGTTTTAGGGAACAAACCTAAATTTGTGCAAATCGATTAGCAAAATAGAACAGGACTCAAATTTCTGTACAGCCAAAGCACACAACTCAAACATTCTTTCTTTCTCTCATACACACAACGCGTCTATTAAGCAATACTGTAGATTGTATTCAAACTTCTAGCAGACGGTGTGTGGAAATGACCAGAGGTTAGTACATACACCTGCTCTTATTTCTCCTGCCCTCCTTCTCTTTCTTCTGCCTTTCTCTTGCCTTCCTCCTCTTCCTTCTCTCTCTCTCTCTCTCTCTCTCTCTCTCTTCCTCCCTCTCTCTCTCTCTCTCTCCCTCTTCACTCTGTGTTAGCTGGTTGCCAAGAATCTGGGGAATGCAGGATTGCAATGTTCTGATAAAGTTTGCTTTGTTCCCCAAGTGACCTGAGTGAGAGAGAGAAATGGAGAGAGAGAGTGGTACCCATAAGTCTCCGTGCACACGCGCGCACACACACACACACACACACACACACACACACACACACACACACACACACACACACACACACACACACACACACACACACACACACACACACACACACAGTCTATAGACATGCATGCTTGCACATGAGCATCTTGTTATTCTTGAAAAAGACACTGAAGTGTGTAGACAGACTGTAAATTTAAGAGTATGCACTGTGCTGTGCATTATGCATACAGATCATACAGTTAGACCTAAATAACGTACTGTGGGATTAGTAGCATTCCTGAAGCATTATCTTTGCCCTGCATTGTCAAACCATCCATTAGTCTTTATACAATGAACTTCCTGGAGTTAAGATCATTCAGGAAATCTGGAACCAAAAGTCAAGGGATCTCAAAGCTCCCAGGAATTACTCAAAAGACATAGCAGTGATTTGTAATTTGTTTGTTCATATCTTAACTATATCTTGACATCATAACTCATGGAGATCCTCTGCCTCTTTGTATGGTCTTTACTGGAGTTAAATGAAATCATATTGACCAATTGAGGCAAAGAGGTGAAGCAAATGATACAATACGAAAAAAGTCCACATACAGTAAACAGTTAAAAATAAAGTTTTGCTTGTGAAATCTGAAAATTCCATTTACATATAAAACAGAATTTTCCGGTTGTTTTCATAAATGTATCCATTCACACTGAAACACCTACACAGTCAGCTGGGCAGGAATATGTCGGTGTTTTCTGGTGGCTCCATTTTTCTTGTTTGCACTTAAATGTGAGGCCAATGTTTCCAGATTTATCTACTTGAAAGAGCTTTTTTGAAAAGTGTCGTTTTTGGTTGATGTGGCGACTGTGTGAAGACCAAAATAGGGAAATAAGACATGTTATAAATGTAGCTGGTTTAAAGCAGCTGCTGTCACACACTGAATCTGAACCAGAATTATGATGCTAATAATTTGTGCGCGAAATGAAATGGTACGTTTTTGCGTGTTCTATTTTTGTTTTTTTTACACGCAACTTGTCTCCGAGCTCTAGTAGCAGCAATATTTTGTTATTTGTGCTGTTTAACAAAAAAAGATTAATGTGTTTGGTTCACATGGTGAGTTTCACCAACTGGTAGTGTGTTTGAGCTAGGATAATTTGTTTACAGGACTGCTAAATATTCATTATATATCACCTTCATCTGACAGCATTCGGGTGATCTCAACCTGTGGGGATGATTCAGATAATTCACAAAATAGGATGAGGATTAGGTTGAGAAACAATGAAGGACTCAGGCTCGATCTCACAACGTCATTAAATACAACTGTCAAACGCTAATTTCGGAAGAAAGAAGACACCTGAAAGTTACGTCTTTGGTGTGTAAGAAGAGACATCAGATCTTGTGCAGTGGCAAATGTCAGGAGGTCAAAATTGCCATTGAATTCACTTTTAGCACATGTTGGTTAAAAAGCTCTGTTTGCTTTACAGTAGCTTGACACTTCAGCTCTTTGTTATTGAAGGAGAAGGAGGGAACGGGGGGAGAAATGGCATTCCTGTCTTTATCTCAGCACAGTACACACATGTGATTACATGCTCTCTTGCTCTTTCATTCTCCAACTCTATCACACACACACTCTGACCCACTCTCTCGCTTACGCACACACACACACACACACACACACACACACACAAAGGCACATTCATGCTCGTGCTCACAAAGACATGCAAACTCTTACACAAACACATGTGCCGTGCTGGCTTTCTAAATCTCACTCTTTTCTCTTTCAGACACACATATACACACACACACACACACACACACACACACACACACACAATATGTTATCATGACCGACTTGTGGGGCCCATGCCATCCTTCGAGCATTCAAATTAGTCACAGCATGGAAGTCAAAGGTGCGTGAAGGAGAGTTTGTACTATATACAGAGATGGGCACTGCAGTTTCTCTTTGTGTAAGTGTGTTTGTGTGTGTGTGTGTGTGTGTGTGTATAGCAAAAGAGTAAATGAGAAATGTGGAGAGACAGAGAGAGAGAGAGAGAGGAAGAAACAGGAAGTGAGCGTTTGGGCTGGGAGAGCAGGGTCAGAAAGGGCACTATGGGAGTCCTCCACATTCATTTGCGTGTGAAGAAGTAATTAGATTTGTGTGTGTGTGTGTGTACGTATGCTGAGCTGTGGGAGTGTGTATGATGGCTAAACAGAAAGGCTGAGTTGTGTTTACATGATAAATATGTGTGTATGTGTGTGTGTGGGTTGGGAGTTAAGGTTGTGGAATGTCACATGCTGATAGAATGCTTACTGGACAACAAAGCCGGTGAAAGAAAACATAGTGGAAACCATTAACTATGCTGGTCACTGCCCAGCACTAGTCTTTACTGTAAAACGGAAAGAATGAAAGCGGCCTCCTAACTCTGTAGTGTATGTGAACAGTGCAGTTTTCGGTTTTTCAGTTGTAGTTTTCGGAGACTTTTCCTTTGCAGTTAGGTTAAAAATTGAATTGTGTGGATTGGTTATATGTATTGTTATATGTTTATTAATTCATCTGCAGAAACCTTGCCCATTCCAATGTATGTTTCTCTTACTTCTTGTAAAAAAAAAAAAAAAAAAAAAATTGAAAAAAAAAAGTTGCCATATGAAGCAAAAGCACAACTCAATAGTGGCTAGTATATATGTTTGTTTCATGTATTAATTTAAGAGCTTTTTTTTTTTTTTTAATTCGTAACTTGAAAATGCAAATAAAACAGGTGGATGGAAACGCACCTTGTGATACTGTCATGTATCTGTCATAGCTAACATTGAGTTCAGCTTTTAAGCCTTTTGTTAAATGAGAAAAAAACTCAAAATAATTGTTTTGTATATGCATAATAGAATAAACCTGAGGATTTAATTCATTTTTGAGGTCTGATATTGTTTTGACAAAGTTAAAAAAATGTAGATTCAATGTTATTTCAAAAATATAGAAGAAACTTAACCAAGTGGAGTAGTGAAGACAGGTCAAAATTTTCAATAATATTTAATTTCACTTCTTCTTATTTGTACCTTGGTGGCAGCTTTGAGAATCAGCGTTCCATTAAGGAGGTATTCATGCTTAAAGGAAGTATGTTTTAAAATTGCTTGATTGACAGGTATCACAACTGTGGATATTGGTGCTTGCCTTTTTCACCTCAGCTCTATCAAGGCTTTCTCCTTTGTAACCAAAGTTTGACCAAGATTGAACCCTACGGATGACGACAAAAAATACTACATCATTGATATTCTACAGTGTATGTTTAAGCACTAGCTCCTTAGCTCCATAGCCTAGCTAATTCCTAGTCCTCATCACTTTAGCTCCAACCATGACCAGACAAAATGTTAGCTAGCTAGCAAACATTAACATGTCACTCCTTGCCTAGCTGCTTGCTAAATTTATAGTTTCAAATTGGACATGTTAATGAAAATACATTGGTTGTCAGCTGAGAGCACTGTTAACATGGGAAAAAGGGTCTGGGTTAAGGACTAATGGAAAGTTTATGACTAAGTGCAGTGACGCACATCGCTCTGAAAAGATATGAATTATGGTACTGAAACAGACAGATGTATAGCCTCACATTTAAAGGCACACTTCCTTTAGATTTGTAAAGGACAGCACCAGTATAATTTTACATCCATCCTGTTCCTTTGTGTGATGATGGATTATGTCTCTCAGACAAGGAGCGGGTGTCTGCAAGTTTGAGAATAAGAATAGGCAGTAGAAGGAATGGAAGTGATACAGACAGGAGGTGTCAGCTGTAGAGGAAAGTCACTGCTGTTTCTTTGAGTTCCAAGTTGGCAGAGGGACAAAGGCAAAAAATTTTCCAGTAGAGTTCTGTAATACTGTTCACTCACATTGTATCCATTCAGGTGTTTTTGTTAAGACACTCAGATGATACTCAGACTCCAAGAAATACCCATGTTAACATGATTTAACTTCACACTGTCATAATCAAATATTTGTAAGTACAGGTGAAAGAAATCCACCAATTAGAGTTTATTTCCCTTGTGTTCAATGCAAATCCCATTGATGTATTCTTTTATTAATATAATTACAAGTGTCCTGCCTTACTTCAGGATGTCACTTCTAAAGTGAACTAAAATATCCTCAAAGGTAATATTTACTTGTTTTGAAAACCAGATTGCGATGTTCTGTATTGACTAAATATAATGTTAAAATTTGACATTTTTCTAGTGTATTGTAGAGATAGGTATGTGTGTGTGTGAGTGAGAGTGAGAGTTCATAGGAACTTCATCCTTTCCAGGCCGGTTGGCAGTCAGGGCTACTGTAAACATCCTTGACTGGAAGCTGGTGTTAGGTTCTGGGGCTTTCAGTCGGATGTTTGCAGCAGCCAACTGCTAGTACCATCGCTAGACTTCACCTACTTCATGCTGTCATATGATGTGTGTGAATTTCACAGAGGAAACTGACACACATTGGAAGTATAGTGACAGCTGATTCAAAGAATGCTTATCAAAAAATACAAAGTAAAACTGAAAGCAAGCACTAATAATCCCTCATTGAACAAGAGAGCCATGAGTGCACATTACTACGGTGAATACAGTGGGTCAAAGTTGAAGGCAGTTGGGTTGTAATCTTTTGTGGATGTTTACAACAGACAGTTTGGGCAATAATTTTACCCTTCACCTTCATTTTCTCTTCCAAATAAGTAAACTTCTGGCTTATGTCTGATTGTCTGACCACTTGTTTTTATTTGCCCCATTGGACTTATTTTTAGCGATATCGCCACACTCCGAGATCTCAGCAATTACTTACTTGAGTACAATATCATCATAATGAGTGTTGGGCAATAAGTAATGTGATGCTTTTCTGAGTAACGAGTAGTGAAGTAGTTAACTGTTATGAACGAGGAGTGTATGGGATTACAATTTGAAGTTCAGTACTTAAATTGTGGTTACAAAGCTAATCCTGTTACCTTGACAAAGTGGGGGTCAACTTGTTTGCAGTCTTACAGGTGAAGGAGGGTTGATATCAGTTTGGTGTCAATGCGTTCAGTGGACAGACTGGTTCTGTATGTGCTAGCTTGGTGTGGAGGCTGTAGGTGAAGGGGACAAGCTTAGTTGCCACCAGAAGAGAGGAAAAGCAACTCCCGGTAACTTCAAAGTTGTGTTGTGTCCTCTTAGCTGGCTTGCTAATGTTAGCCACTGCTAAGGCTGCATTCAAGAATCAGCTGGTTTAGTTCAGAATTGGAGGCTGTGAGAACGATGCAGCTTCCCTGAGACGCGAGACTTCATGCAGTCACTGGCGCTAACGTTAAACTAGCTGTTGATGGCCAGCAAATACGCCCAAACTGTAGGCTAGCTCCTTGTTAAGCCACAACATCTCAATTTCCATTTCCACATTAATTGTTACAGATTCAACCGTTGGCCCAAACTGCAAAAATAAAAGTCATGCTGTAATAAACAGCAGTTTTCTTTTAAAAGTCTCTAAACACTTGGCTCCCTGATACTTACATTTACTCAGAATTTTGAAAATCAAGGGCTTAAACCTTTCCCCAACCTTTTCGGCTGTGAAAGGTGACGTTCATTGCCCCAATCACAGTCTCAATAAAGGCAGTTTGAATTGTTTTTGCTCACATTTAATAATGTGAGAAAAGACACAAGTTGCATGACTATAAGTGACTAAAACTTTGTCTAGTAATGGGGGATGACTCAGTTCATTGCAAAACTATATATGTACCACCAGGACAAAGCATAAATCACAGAAATGCTGGAGGGAAGGAAAGTGGTGTGAGTCCAGGGAGAAATGGCTCACAGTGATAGCCGTCTCCATTCGGGCCATTTGGTTCCCAGTGGATGGGAGCGGCTTCATCCTCCCCTGAGAGCTGAGAACAGGGGAGGAGGGGAAGGAAAAGGGGAGAAGATCCATAAAGACAAAGAGATAAGCAAGAAGGATAAAGGGAAAGAGGAGCAAGATGGGAAGAAAGAAAATGTGAGCTGGGAGATGAGGTGAGGTGAACTTTGAGAGGAAGCTGAGACAAAAATTATCATTGCTGAATGGTTTGGTTTAGATTCCTCTCCCCCCTCATCAGTCGGAGCTGAGGGGATGTGGGTGTAACATACACTACAGGACCACAGACAGGAAAGGAAGGAAGGAAGGAAGGAAGCATTCTAATATTACAGGCTCCCCCACCCCCACATTCATCATACCATGAATGAAAACATGCTGTGCTTTTCGCAGTTTCTGTCTAAACAGTCTCTGCGTTCCTTCCTTGGTGCTGGAAAACCCAGGAAATAGACAGTTCAACTCACAAAAGCTCCTCTAAATGGAGGGAATCAGTGAAACCAAGCAATTTCTAGATGATGCAACAATTAATTTGTTGACGTAACAAAAAAAAAAAGGGGGGGATATTTCAAAATCTTGGCAAATAAAACTGAAACTACCTCTGAAGTATGTTTAGAAAGTATTGTATGGCTTTTTCCACAATTTGGTTCAACTGACCATTGAAGTACAGTATATTTATTGACCTCTGAGCTCCAGGAAGTGTAAACATCCTACACTCTCGGCGTCCGCCCCCTGGTGGCCGGGAGTGGGACTGTTTGCACTGCCTGGCTCAGGAACTCAACTACTGCACAGCACTGTCCTTACATTGTATTTATCTGTCTGTTCATTTCAGTGCAGAATGCAAAAATCATACTTATACATACATAATACAATTTACTGTGACTTTAATCTTCCATATATCTATAAATTTAACCATTGACACACAGCTGGTTGCGAGAATCATTGGGAGGTGTGAACAAATAAAAACACAAGGATATTTTATGGAGCTGGTACATTTTTACTTACCTAATAACCTAAGTTACTAGTCTTCCATTTCAAATCCATCACACACCTATAAACTAAAAATGGGATTGTGCATGCGGATCCTTTTTGTGGAGTTCCAGTCAGCACCATCAGACCTGCACCAAACACTGTCACTACTGTTGTCGATTTTAGCAAAAACATAAATTGATTAATGAATCAATCCATTTTCAGGTATTAAATTGCTTCCTGTGTATTAAAAAGTTCTTTAAAAGTCTTAATTTTAACTTGGTGAACCCTGCAGAAACCAGATCAACAATGAACAATGAAGCTGAACATTTGACTTTAAAGTCTTCTGTCTTTTAACAAGTCCTGAAAATAATTCTAATGTCTTAAAATGTATTGTCTAATCACAATACGGACCAATGTAACATGTCAAGTATTAAATTCTTGAAGTTTTTCAATTAAAAAATGTTTCCCCTCAGATGAACCAGCCTGGCCACACAGTACATTACTGTAGACCTATAGTTTCTCACAGTGTCAAAGTTTTTCAAATTGTTGTTTGTTGTGTTGTGTCCTCATTCTCTGTATGTCATTTTAAAGGACATCAACAGTGTAAAATGAAAAAAAAAGTGTCTGGCTGCTTATTTAAATAAAGAGCTATTAAAGTATCAACTGAAGGGTCTGTGCAATTCTTCTGACATCCTTGGTGGGACTGCTGAGGAATGCTTGCCATACTGGACAGGAAATAGGGAGCGGCCATCTCTGATTGGCTGGTTTCCCTGACCCAGCGACCTCGGTCATGGCTGTCCCACTGGGGCTGGAACACACACACACACACACACACACACATACATCAGAATATGTGACAGAGTCCAGAGAGCAGAAGTCCAGGGAAAGGAAACAGTGGAGTAAATGGGGGTAACATGATGGGAAATTAAACCTATTATATACAAAGTAACATGAAAGTGCATGAAGGATGTTCTTCTAAAAGCTGAAGATCAACAAAAAAGAAAAATAACCCTCTTAAAAACCCACACTAATACATATATGTGGGCAACGTGTGTGTGTGTGTGTGTGTGTGTGTGTGTGTGTGTGTGTGTGTGTGTGTGTGTGTGTGTGTGTGTGTGTGTGTGTGTGTGTGTGTGTGTGTGTGTGTGTGTGTGTGTGTGTGTGTGTGTGTGTGTGTGTAAGCCCTCCTTGTCATCTTAAGTGGCAGTAGGAGGAAAGACGCCCAGAGGAAGCAGAAGCAGCGGGTGGGGTCAGTGTGTGTTTGTGTGTACACGCGAGTCTGCTATTTTAGAACTAAAAATATACAATCTGTAATAAATATGTACGCAGGGAGGATGTGGCTCTTTGAAAGTGGAATGACTGTGAAATCTGTTTGGCCAGTGTACACCGTTGATCTCACTACACCCGAACATGATGAAAAGTATTCAGAGGCTGACGTTTAAAAGGATGTGATTTCTCCTCGTGGACACTAGAGGTCATGTCAGTCCTGCCTTATGCTAGTTTTATGAACAGCACTGTTAACCATCAGCACTATGTCAGTCTGTGGTATCACACACTTCCTTCTACATAACATTTGTCTCTGTATAAATACAATTGCTTCCTCCATCCAGCTGTTGGTAGGATTTATACTCTAGGTATGCGTACATTTTTAAAGTATTTTTAGGGAGATGGAGACTGAACATTGCCTATTTGAGCACATTAAAACTTTTTTATACTTGAGTGTTTGTCTATTCACTATGTTGTCTCTCTCTTTATATATATATTACTGTAACTGTTTCTGTCAAGTGGATATGATTCATATTTTGCACATCATACATATTACACTATATTTTAAGCTGTTATAGTATAATATTGAATGCAGTTCTCTGCTGACTGTATGTTCTGCTGTTATTTTGTCATTTTATGTTTATGTGTTTATATTATGTTTCTGTTTGCTGCATCCTATTAAGATTTACTGCTCCAATTATCCAGTTTCCTCTCAGTCACCTACTGTGTTTGATCGTTGCACATATTTAAGGTATAGCATATAACAAGGTTTCAAGTACAATGTACCTTTTTGTTAAATCAACCAATTGCACTATTCACAATAGCAAATTATTACTGTACTGAAAAAACAAAACATTTGCAGAACTGTAAACATGAAATATAAATCTTGTGCTTGTACTTCTGCTGTCATCTTATACATGTTGCTTACAAGAGAGAATGATGTAAAATGTGCAGTCCATGCAGTCAGATGGCGTTATAGTGTCACAGTAATATATCACTACTGTACCGGTTCAACTACCAACCTGTAAGTGTTATTCTGTTTGGCTGAACTCAAGGCTGAATTAAAGATATCAAGATATTGCTGGACTGGTTATTGCATATCTCTGTGTCTCTAAGAAATCTGTTTCCGATTGGCACTGTGAACAAGTGTGTGTTCATGCATGTGTAAAAGCAGGGTGTTGATAATCTGCACCTCGGGGATGTACATTCTCTCTGGCAGCAGAATGTTTTTCCGGGTCAGACCCAGTAGCCAGTAGCACACTGTGAAAAATAATATGAAGTTCCTGTTTTCTGCACATCAGAAAGCAGAAGTGGCCTCTAACTCCGCTCGAGTTTCTACCACAAGGCGGAGAGCAGGGAAAGCCCCCGAAACTAAGACTAACCACAGTTTCGGCCAGTCCCTAGTCACAGAGACTACTGCTGAGGCAGGACTATATATAATATGTCACTGTGTCTTTTGAAAGATTACACAATGACAGATACAATCAGTGTAAGGGTTATCCAAGCGGAATTGACTGAAATTACCTCAGAGTCAACAATGGACAAACAACACATACATTAACCCTTTGCAAGACTGTCAAAGACTCAGCTGTGATTCCAAAAACACACTTGCTGCACAGCTTCACTTTGCAAAACTCAGCCAGTTTTGACATTTGGCTTTGATGCTTGCGGCTGGAAAATATAACCATGTCCTAATTTTTTTTTTCTGTGTTGCGTTGCAGTGATGCAACTAGCTATTTACAGCCCACCCTAAAACAAAACAGTGTGTTAATTTTGACAGTCATGTTAAATTCAGTGACAGATGAACATTTAAAAGTTGCAGTTTGCGATGCATTTTGGCAGAAATGTCTGAGCATTATGATAAACCTTTTCATTCACTTGTAGAATTTATTTTGCAGGTTAACAACGACTGAAACCAGGCTGTTCATGGTCAGAGACCAAGGTTAACAGATTTTGAACAATAGAAATGCCTGCATTCAAACATGAAGTCATGGAATTTGACAGAACAGCCATTAAGAGAACACACTGAAACCTTAAAGCTATTATAATCAATATCTTTTATATTAGCAGTAAATAAAACACCTACATTCATGTGAAAGGTGTTGCATGCAGTGAAAAGCTTTCAGAGACAGTCACGAGACTGCAGATCCCCTCAGCTCTATGGAGCTTTTTAGTGTCTTTCAGTTCATTGTTTTGGTTTTACAGCCGCAACTTCACTGTTTTGCTTCAGTCTCACTGCCAATGCTAATGCTAATTTTCATTAGCAAAAAACAGGCTTAAAACCATTAAAACAAAATGTACTCAACGGAAAAAATGAACATCCAACTACTTAAAGGGTCTTTTAGTATGACTAAATGCTGAACAAGACTTTTTTAGGAGACCAAAATGGTAGAATTAACTTTGATGAACTGAAAATACACTGAGCAGCAGCTACACCTTTACTCTGTGAATCTGGGGTTACACCATGGTTATGTACCTAACCAATGTTGTCACCATGGTAGTCTTGCCCTAAAGCATACCCTGCTTTATCGTCAATTTAAATTAAATGGGACCATAATTTACAAAATGAACATCATGCTGTATTGAAGAAGACTTGAAACTAGCTTGAGACCATAAACTCATTAGGAAAGTGTTTATTGAGGTAATAAATCAAGTGAGAAGTAGGGTCATTTCCTTATAGACTTCTAAACTATCGGACTTCTTTTTGCAGCCAGTGGAGTCAGAGAATGCAGGTTTAAGGCACCTCTTCCACATTGGCTTCACTTTTCAAACCTGGAACTACCTGCTTGGTTAAAACACACCCAGTCTCTGCTTTCACAGGAATTAACTTTCATTAATCTTCTAAATCATGGCAGTTTTATAGAAATATTTGTAGTCTGTAGCTAATTGCTCCACTTGTTCAGTACAGTACACCATGTTTGGTGACACTGAAGCAAGAACCATAGCCATCTTAGCTGACATTAAGGCCCACTGACGTAGATTACATTTGTTTTTACTCTCTCAAGGATGTGTTACTTCCTTAATGCAATGCACATAACAGAAATGTGCGTTCTCTCCATGCATTTGTGTGAGTTCCATATGTATATTTTACATTTTGAGTAAGTGTTGGATGCTCTTCAACTCTGTCCATCATTACAAACACATATTTTGTGGCCAAGCATTGTTTAAAGAAACAGAGGTTTAAATGAAATTCTAGTCAAAGTTTCCAAAGATAACACAGATTTCAAACACTCCAGGCTGAATTTGGGGGAATTTGAGGCACAAAACATCTTGAGGTGAATGTAGTAATGGAGCATCCATAACAAAAAATATATAAATAATTTCCAGGGTTTTAATGTTTAGTGTAAGTGTTTAATTGAGTTATTGGACATAGGCAGATATTGCAAACTTCCTTCTCCAGTTGTTCAGTGCAATCAGTTCTGGTTTGCAAAAGATCAGTTCTTGTCGAAAACTTGAAGACATCAAGTACCACTGTGGTGCAGTCTGCTGTATTACAGATATGGCTTTTAGACATACTGTTGGGAAAATAAGTGAGTGTAGGTGATTACCAGTCTCTATCAGTGTCTGAACTCTCATAATCTCCCCTTAAGGATGACAGTGAGAGAATATTGTGAAATATCTCTTTAAAAATGCACAGTGGCATGCTGCAGAACATACTGCGAGGAAATGGAAGACGAGAGGACAGGAAGCACATGGAGACGCCATCTGTTGTTGGGCAACAAAGCAGAAAAAAAGTGCCAAACTGGAGACACACACATACACACATATGACATAAAGAAATTGGCAAGCACAAACAGACTCCAATAAGTGAGCACATATTCAACTGAAAATGATGCTTAAGCTTACTGTCACACAAATGAGCATAAAACAGATCACTATAATGTGCAATACTGTATGTACAAAAGTCAACATCTTGCATTTTTTAGAAGTATCAAAATAAATGCAGAAGAACCAGATATATCACATTCTGATATCATCTCTTTTTTTTCTCCACACATTCTTCCTCCTTGTCAAAACCTGGCACCTACATTACTCACAATGCAACTTCTTCAGTCGGAGATTTGGGTATGTTCTGCTAGTAGTTGCCTGTTAGCCTCAAGAAGAGATGAGGAGCGGGCTACAGAGGCCCAAATTGTTTTCATTTCCAAACATATCCTCAGCTCCAACTGACACTGAAACAAGTGAAATCACTTGGGACAATTTTGCGCAGCTTTTTCTGGAGCCACAAAAGACTAAATACAATTCTTTTCATATATGCATTACTACTCCCCAACACCTGTAAACAGACTTTGATGTGTAAAATTGGTGGAGTTCCCCTTTAAAGTCACACATGCAGCATTTTGCTGGTGTCTTGCTTCAATAATTTAGTGTCAACAACTAACATGGGAAACAAATATTTAAATGAGTGAGTGAGTGGGGAGGCTGACATCATCATCATTTTACATTTCCGGGGAGGGACGGTCATGACATAAAAACACAAAAAATACAATACTACACAATACTTTTTACATTTATTCTTAGAAAATGTATGCTCTGAAATTCAAAACTACTTTTAAAAAATAAAGCTGCAGGAATCAATATTTTTATATTAACACTGGATCAAATAATTATGTGTAATGTGAAAGGGGTCACTGATAGTGATGAACCCACAGAGAATTATCACCTGACTCTGCAGTTCCTCTCAGCTCTGCCGAGCTTTATGACATCTTTCACACTCAACCAAACACATTTCACACTCTATAATGAGCAGAGAAGTGGTTCTACACCTCCTCAGCACACACTAAGTCACTTTTTCTGCCTGAGCACACAATATGGAGGGCCATAATACATATACAATACATGTATAGGAGATACACATATACAAACACTAATGTGTAATTATATATGCCATAGTGTGGTATCATTGCTATTTTCAAAGTGTTATTTATTTCCATCAATTTCCAAAATCCAAATCTTGATTTCTCAGGTTGAACTGTAGAGATGGGATGGTTTTGTTGATTGGACTCAGTAGCCTAGACCACATAGTGAGTCAAGTATTGAAAATCATTATATGTTGGTGTGCTACTTGTTTTTTGTTGAAAAGTTAACTAGCTGAATTAATAACTTTTAGCTAACTGACTTTATAACTCTTAGTCACTATGCCAACAGGCGTAATTACAGTCTAAAGACTCTGCCATTTCAGTGGCTTTTGAGGTTGTGGAGAAACTTTGTGCTACTTAGTGCTACTGTGGACCTGCTAGAACTGTAGTACACATTGTATTATAGTAACATACCAAATATTTATGGAGACTAACCTTCATGTGCTGAAGAACATAACATTAAACAGTGTCAGATTTTGAAAGTTCATTGGCAAAGAAACATGTAATTCCTCAGCAACACTTAAACCTACGGTGACAGAACGGCCATAGTAAGAAATAATATTTCCTACATAATATTATTATAATGTTAAAGTTTTCTTTTATTTGTCCTCAAATGAGGTGGTATGTACTTTGTTATGTTTTTTGTTTTTTTGTTTTATCTGCAAGCTGATTAGTGCTAGCATGTTCCCAGCTGGCTAGCATGTTAGCAGTTAGCTCGCAAGCTAATACTTCGCTGTACCATTTTATGGTGGGACCAGGCCTCACACACAGCTGCAGTACAAGAAATTTTTTAAACAAAATGAAATAGTACCATGTGTTTTTTAGCCACTCTAAATACGCTCCACAAAAGGACACACCACAAAAATATCAATCATTACTGCAGCAACAGCGTAAGCCTGATTTTTTTCACATGGCAAAAAGAGCTATAAACTTGGATTTTTCTGTTTCTCTGCTGAAAAGACAATAAATTTCACTGAAATCACAGTTCTTAAGGCATTAAATAACAAACAGTAGTTCATTTCCAAAGGCGCTTGTTATTTTCCTAGCCATGTAGCCTATTTTTAATGATTTGTTGGAAGGCACAGCACCTTGACAAACCTACTCTTAACATGTTCATTTTGTGACAACCAGATCTGACTAGCTGTTCAACCAAAGCTATATCAGACCAGGTGACAGGCCATAAAAGTAAACATATTTTTCACTTTTCACTCTTTCATCTTTTATTATTTTTGTCATATTTTTGTCATTTTAAATATGTTTACAAAATGCATCATGTTTTGATCATACCTACGGTGGTAGTGACATTCAGAAGTGTGTGAGCTGCTCCCGTGACACTCGCATCTCATCAAAGCTCATCAACAGCAGCAAAGACGAGTGGAAGGATCGACTCTGTCACTGATGGGAAAAAGAAGAAAGGTTCAGTAGGAATGAGATGAGTCGCACCACAGCAGAGCTCATGTTCTTTGAAGACTCCGGCCGTCACATCTTTCTGCTTAAGCCCTCTCCTGGCGGCGGGAAGCTTTCTAATCGTATCCTTCTTATTATCATCCAACTTCATTGTGGAGAAAACACTTGTTCGAGAGTTCTTCAGTCGGTTTGCTATTCGTATAATGTAAGACTCCTATAGTGCCTCTCCAGCTCTCTTTACTGAGAACTTTAATCCTATTATTCAGCTGGCAGATCTGCTGCAACAGATGTGTCCTTTATACTGGAGATTCAGAGTGTATTTCTTTCTTGTCTTGGCTCTGGAAGGCACAGGCATCACATGACTGTAAGAAGCTTCAGAACTGGCCATGTAGTTAATGAATGGTTAGCAATACCCCCAAACTATATTATGAATTTAAATAAAGGTTGTCAAGCTTTCTGACAAATGAAGACCTTTGTAATATGTAATTTTAGTGAATACATTTACCGGCAAATTAGCTGCTGTCTGTTTAGCTGCCACAGTGTAATGTAACCCCACATGAATGGGTAACATATCTCTTTTCTGGACATGACTGAAAATAACAGTATAACTGTCTTATAAAGAAAGATGATAAATTAAATAAGTTTTATGCAAATAACATCCCTAATGTTCCTTAATGCAAGTTTCCAAGCAAAACTCTTAACTGCTGTGACCACAACTGAAACATGAAATTACCCTACAGTTATGGATCCTGATGACTCTTTTCAACCAAGTGTAATAGAAGCTGGTGGCTTTAGGCTACAGCACACAGTGCATGATATGAGGCTATTAACTGGAAATACCAGATATAAACATGGCCATTGTTATTTTGTGTTTTTCTGGTCTCATTATCACCATTGTCAAGCTTATCCAAAACACTGCAAAGTACATTGATCCCTTCAAGATGATACCCACCATATGCTCTGCACTTGGTTTACTTTCTTCCAAACCCGAGTAACCAAGAATGCATCATTTTAACAGCAGAGAGAGCTTCAGACTCTAAAGAAACGTAGCTAGTGTTACAGAATCAACATTAAATTTATTGGACAAGTAAGAATGTAGCTAATTTTAGCAACCTAATCTAGCTAGCCTGTGTTTTTTTTTGGTATAGTTGGCTAACATTACAGAAGCCTTCCAGTGTACTGTCATTGTGCCTCATGCTGCATTCATGTAATGTTGGTAAAAGGGGAAAACAGGAAAACCTTACATTATTCTGTCTTGGGAGAGAGTTTTTGCGTCCTTCTAAGATGGTTACCCACATTGCTAGCCTTGAAGTCAGACTATATAAATAGGTTAAATTTAGCTATTTTTGTTACATATCTATCATAGAAAACAAGTAAGGCCAGATACAAACAAGCAGTATAGCTCTGTTCATAATTAGCCAAATCGATTATTTCAGTGTTAATGAGGGATTTTAAAAAACTAACTTGAGGTGTAGTTTACATAGGTTCCACTTACTCTAAACTCTGGACTTTTTTCTAAGTACACATGGTGAGACTTTTCCCCAGAAACTTGACATTTTTGTCAGGAGCACGTCATCTTTTTATCCTCACCTGTGTCTGTTCAGTGACTTGCTGTGAAACTGACTGTGCTGAAGTGAGAGAAAGGTTGTGGTTGAGGGTGTGTCAGTAGCAAAGCAGTCAAGGAGAAAAGGGCATTTCTGATGACTAAGATTGAAAGATTTGTACCCGCATCAGCTGCCGACTCAGACTGTACCAGGTTTAGTTCCTAGTGCAAACCCCTGGACACCCTGGACATCATATCGTCCTGTAGCAGAACTATGCCTGTGCTTCACTATCAACTTCGGAAATGAAATGTGCTCTCATAGAAACAAACTAAAGGGTCTACAACAGTGCTCAAATTATCATCCTCAGATACAGACTTCGAATGAATGTTCCATATATTAATTTGTGTGTGTGGTTGTGTGAAAAAAGAAAGAAAAAAAAATACTGAGAACACTGAGTGCTGATTCTCACTTCAGGCTGTCAGGTACATTTAAACTGAGGTGTTAAATCACTGCTATCATTTATTCACACTACATAATGTCAACGTTAGAATGAAAAAGAGAAAAACCATGAGACAAAAGATGTACTCAGCAGGAGGGCTTGTTGCAGGTTCATTGAATATGTTGGGTAAACTGTGTGTAAATGTGAGAGCAAGCATCCCCAGAGAGTTTATGTGCTCTTCCAAATTAATTAATTAGTGAAAGATAAATGGTAACTGAAAACAACTGTCATTTTTTAATATCTAATTAGTATCCTATAATATTCAGTATTAAAAACCATACGTCACATACTGTACATGATCATGAATATACATTCATGTTTACCTTACTGGTTGAAATATTGTGGATTAAAGTCCAGCTGAGAATAAGTCGTCCCCTCCTTCAGTCAAAAATCAAATTCAGAATGATTTTTACATGTAGTACTAATTTTTTTCATTACAGAAAGGAGGGAAAAAAAGTCTTCGAATGAATCAGAAACACTCCTTCACTCTCTAAGCCTCTGAGTGGGCACAACAGTGTATGTGTTGGAATGAGCTGAAGCAGCAGATGCACAGAGAGACAAAGTAAGCAAACTTGCACTGGCAGTCTGTAAGGACAGACTGTTTTGTTAGCAGTGGTATTAGAGAATAAGAACTATACCATTTAGCATCTGAACTGATCAATGTTGACATTTGCAGGTACACTTTAAGATGTTCACTGTATAAGCTGTGCTACACCTGACTAGGTAATTAGCTGCCTAGTCACCTTCCCCTAAGTGAGTGTTTGTTTGGTAGCTTATTCAAAAAGCCAAAGTGCAAGACATGTCTTTATTTGTAGATAAGGAGACATCAGCCAGAAAGCTAATGTGGGTTGTTGTTCAAGTTCGTGGCTCTTTTGCGTATCATGATAGGCTGTTTAAATCAGTCAAATCACTGTTCTACTGCTTTATGCAAATATAGTTTAAAATGAAATTATTTGAATGACAATATACATATAAGTTCCAAGGGAAATTTCCAGGGACTACAGATAAAAATAGCCTTTTGGCTAACAGTGGCACATATGAGTGATTAATGCACAGACAGGGGCCACCGTCATGATTTTTTTTCCTGTTAGATACAGATTTTCTTTCAAAGGAGCACTGAACATTTAATTTAAGGAGCAAATAAGTATGCTGTACTTGACAGAAAGCATACAGTTGAATTCTTCAAAGTGTCTACCATTTTGTTAATGTCATCAATAACAATATAATTATGTTTAATCATGTTGCCTCCAAGGGCTGCGATCTGTAGTGATCGTCCAAAATCAGGGTTAAATGGATGCCCACTGCTGTTTGGGTACAGTGGTGGGACTGGAGAGGTTTCCTGTCAGAGGTGTAATCATAGTCTTCCTGTTGGTAAGGTCTAGTTTGTCACTGTACTGTATCAGTATGCTCCTTTTCTAACTGTTAAAACTGAACAATCTGTGTATACTGGAGGAAGTTGGTCATCTTGTGTCTTTCTAGGTTTCAACAATCCTCAATTGTGTTTCCAGCTTTAATATGGCTAACCAGTCCATACCAACAGTGCTAGCTTTTCATATGTTTGCTAGCAGTTGTGCTTTCTATTTTTTTCTTTGAACTTCTGTCTTACATAAGCAGTTATCTGTCATTTGCTCTTTTCCTGAGGGAGCATTTTTTCTTTGTTTTGCGGTGCGCATTACTATTGCATGTGCCATCGATGCGCATATTAATACTGCATTAGTTCCAGTCAGATTAGAGATTCTGACTTTACTGATGTTTCAGAAGTCAGAGATAATCTTAGTTATATTCAGTATTAGAAAGTGAATCTCTTTGCATGTCTAATCCTCAACTGTGAGCTCATTTGTGGTATCTGTTCAGCATTTAACACACAAACTTGGTTTTTGGCTCCAACCACTTAGAGTTACTTCAATTGATGGGATTATTTCTGCTTCCAGGAGAGAACTTTATGCGATACACAGAGCTTCATACAGTGCTCACTTTGTTTAAACACTTCCACATGACAAATTTCTTAATCCACATCCCCATTTTTATTTGAGTTAATCGTGGCAAATTTCACATTGTAGGGCATAAGGGTGGCAAATGTGCTGAACAATACCAGCAAGCATAGTGAATATTCATCTGTGGAACAATCACATTTTTTTTTAAAATAAGCCAGATACAAACCATTTTCAAGTGTTATATATTATTAACCTCTCCTCTTAACCAATTCTAATGGAATTTATTCCTGCTATTACTGTACATTAATACTTATACCGTATATGACCATAATGCAAACAATAATGTAAATATCAAAATGCTGTACAAAAAACAGGATGTACAGGAAATTAGTTGGGAAAGATACAGCATACAGATAAACATAAAAAATACAAAAGAGGCACTTAAGAATATCAGATACATACGCATACACACTCACACACACACACACATATTTATATGTATATATACTTACAATATACTACAAATTCAATATTAAGTCCATGTTATCACACAATTCACCTGAAAAGTTATTTTTTTTACAATTATATCAGATATACTTGGCTGGGGAGAAATGTAAAGACCTTGTCAACTAATGATAATCAAGGTCTTACTCGATAGGAAGAACAGCTGACAAAGTCAGGAAAAATGTTTAAATCCTGCTCATATGCACCATTGCTGTCTTACACCTTGCATGGCTTTTAATTTCACAGATATCTATCTATTGCAACCAGGAATGCAAATGTCTGTCCCTACTGGCTGAATGGACAGACCAATACATGCTTCCTGATGTCAGGCTAACATTGGCCTTTTATTAAAAACTTAACACAAAAAGGTAATGCTGTCAACTTCTGAGGAGGATATGATAATACTTGACAGCTTCCCAGGTGAGTGTAAAATCTTGCAGTAAAACCTGCTTCACACTGCCTTGACAGCTGCTACAGTAACCCTGCCTTTCAGTGGAGAGTTAATTCAGTGGATTAATGCATGCTAATTTAGAGACTACTGCACACTCATAGGAGTACAGTTCTATGGGAAACATTATTTCTGTAGACCAATTTTTGACAGGTAAATGAACAATTTCACAGCAGTTAATATCTAACAAAAATACTGTGCATTTATACCTAGAAGCTTTGAACCGACAGATTCAGAGGGATAAAGTCAACAGTATCACCACCTACTATGTATATATAGTATATCATGGAATATGGGTGTTTGTTTAATTTCACATATCACTTAGCCAAAATATTGCAAGGTGTGACAATATGAGTCCAATCAATCATGTTCATGAAGCAGCAAGTTCCTGAAAATGTAGGTTTGTTTTCAGCGATTTGGAGAAACCTACAGCACTTTCAACAGGAAGACACAGATTGTCAAAAAAGTGCAACACACATCACCTGTCTGCTTTCATAACATTAGTCACAGACCACATCCAGTCATCTTGTTCAGTTAAGAATAGAGGACATTCAGGTGACACATCACACCCAGTGGCAGCCACACTGAAAGTCCATATTCTGCTCTTGGCCAATAACAGCTGTGAACAGCATGATGGTTCTGTGCAGTTTTTAACTAACAATCCAACATTTCACCAATGATACACATGAAGGATTGTGGATTCTATGTAAAGCATCGACATAAGCTATGAAACCATAGTAGAGCTGTCATCTTTTATTTGAAATTCAAACTACCATTTGAACGTGGAACTTTTTTTATATTCAATCTGTAATGATCTGTCCTAATTCAATACTCAGTCTATAAGCACAGCAGGCTGCACCTGCTGGTAAAATGCAATGTCACTGATCTAATGCATGACCTGTAGCCCTATCAGTAAACTCAATTAATTAGCTTCCTTACCGCAAAATGAAAGAAACTAGCTAGCTGTGCTGAAAAGATAATGACACCAAACCGCGCGAGAAAAAAGCTTTTTGGAAGCATTTTGGATTCAATACAATAGATGGAAAAAATGTTGATAAAAGCGAGGCTGCTTGCAGCCTTTTAAAAATGCAACTTTTTTACAGTAACGTTACACAACAACCAATCTAAAGTCACCTGTTGGCTTGTCACTCAGTGAAGCACCAAAAACGAAAGGAACTGCTATCTGCAACGTTAACAATTTGGCTAGCGCTGAAAACATTCAACTTAATTGGAGCAAATTACATAATAGTTCTTAAATGTTCAAACCTGACTTTCTTGAAATAGTGACAGCTTTAAACCAGTGGTCAGCTAACCACATCTCTGTTAACACTAGCTAACTAATGTAGCTACATTATCACTAGAAAATGTATCTTGCAGAAACTACTGCTTGATGTTAACATTTTTTATTAGCTAAATTAGCCTGTTGGCTAGTTGTGAAGCTGACAGTTTGATATTGTTTTTGTGGAGTCAACAGGGCTATGAAAGACAGATTACTGTGTCACAGTAAGCTACATTTTGAAACAGATCTTTCTACACTGCTTCTTTTGCCTTAAACAACAGCAGAAATCTTTTTCCTTGACCTGTTGTTACAAACTACATTTGGCCATCATCAACGTTCCTCCATGGTGCCAGTCGCACTTGACAGGAAAGTAGTGATGTCACTAAAAAGCCTATCTATTCTTAACTTTGTCTTTATTGATAACAAGTCATTAAATTTTGTTTTTTTGTTTTTTTTGCTCTACAGTTTTGTACAACTTTCAAAGGGAGCAGCTACTATCAACTTTTAGAGTAAAATAAAATTGCAGAATAGATAAATATTACATTGTGCCTGCTAGTACTATCAGAGATTAACAACAAAACTTCAAGTCAATCTCAGAAAATAGGATTTAAAAGTATTGCTATTACAAACTGGCCCACCCCTGCCCTTTTAAGTCATTCTCTTTGTCTTTTCTGTCCCTTATGTTTTTCACAGAATTTGAAAAATTAAAAAAAATAATCTCCCTGATCTCCCTCTTCACATTATAATATTTACTTTACAGTGCTTGTGTAAAGTGAGCTCAGTCCAGCTTGTGGCTCAGTGGAGCTGTAGCTTCAGTGTTTGATGAGTAAGCAGAACTATGCCTCCCTAAGACCAACATGCCAATCAGCAGACACCTTTGGTTTTAAAATGGTCTTCAGTGTCAGAAACCACATTTCACATTTGCCAGAGTTCTAGCCCACGACATTAAATAAGGCAATTTTCTGTCTAAGTTGTGTTTATAGCCCTGGTGAGGAAAAGCCTTGCAAGACACATTTGGGTCTCATCTGTTTAAAATGGTTTTGGGATTCCGTCCAAGGCGAGTTTCCTTAGCTTGGCTCAAAATATGACCTTCCACCCCACCATCCCTCTCGGCAAAGAAATAATGTCATAGCCGTTTATGGTAAGCCCTTAACCTGAAGAGATTCTAATAACATGTTTATCAGATTCTAAAGATCTATGAATATGTTTTACTATTATTGTCATGACCCTGGGTTTCAGTGTCCTACAGGGTCCTCCAGAAGCTTTATAACCCTGCTAAGTTCTGGCATAAACAATGAATTGTTGTTTTTTTTCCCTTAACAATTGAATTGGTTCCTTTTTAAAAACAGCTGTTTCTGTGTTCAAAACCAAGTATCAATCAAACCCTATTCAACACACTGGCTCCCTACAAAGGAACAATCTCATTGTACTCGTTCCTCTCTCCTCTAACTCCCATCATCATCAACGTTCCATCCAGTCCAGCCATGCTGGAGCTGAGTCCTGCGCAGCCCTTCAGCCCTCCTCCTGCCAGGTCTTGGCATGCCATGGCATCATGAGAAGACATAAAAATCCCACTACTTGCAGAAGTGGAGGTGATGCTCTCCTCCCCCCTCCTTTGTTCTTCTGGTGTTGGAGCAGGCGCTCTGATTCCACTACTTCCAGCCCCCATGCCACCTCCAGTACCAGCACCACCACGTCTCTTAGGTGGCGGACCCCAGAGGAAGGCATGGGCAGGCCTGTAGTGCTGGCGGGCATAGCGTAGCAGGCGCCTGCGGGTGGCTGGCAGGCGGATGGTGTAGACGTAGTACTCCAACACACTGTGCTGCATGTTGGGAAGGGTGTTGTGGCACAGCGACTCCTCCAAGAACAGGCGAACCAGCGGGGCCTTGAAGGCCTCATAGCCGAGCTCGCCCAGGGACTTCAGGATGCGGGTGATCCGCAGGTAGTTGTGCTGGGACCTTCAAAAAAACAAAGCAGAAGCCTGAGTCATGGGTGACACCACCAGCCAGCTTGAGTCAAGCTGAGACGGGCCAGTTTACACCTCTGCAACTTTTCTCTGCAACATTCTAAAACAGTTTTGTCTCGTTGCAAATCTTTAATCTAAACTGGCCTTTAGACCCCAGAGAGTGAAGGGTTGTGTGTCCAAGTTATTTATTTTGCCCAAAAAGAAGAGGGAAGTTAGCATACCGCTAACTCTCACAGAGGCCAGTTCAGTAAAGGGAACAACTGGAGGTCATACCCATAATTACAAAAGGGGCTAGGGATAAGGTGGATGGGGTTGTTTGTTTCTGATGGTTGTTTGGCCTGAGAGGAATCTAGAAACCAGATGCAAAAGTCGTTGTGCATATTTGATGGGATATTAAGAGCAAGAGAAGGGAATAAAACCCTAATGGGCAGCTGCTTTATGGAAAAGAATTTGTTGTTTTTCATGCGGTTGAGATAATGGCAACAATTAGCATCAGATGGTAGGGTTTAGAGGGGGGTTGTTATTTGAGGAGGTATTGTAACAGCAGTGAGACTATGCTGGGTGGAAGGAGAAAAATGTACTTCAAAGTAAAAACCCCTAACATGTGACATTCAGGTGCTTCTTTGACAACAAAACGCAATGACTTCTCTCAGGCCGTGGAACCATAGAAATAAGATGTGAAAGACAAAAAACTATCCCCCCTTTAAACTACCCTTTAACCATCTGTTTGTTGACTTAAAACATGTTGTTTCACATTTGGCTGGTGATAGAGGAAACAATTAAGTTGAACAGGATTTCGAATAATTGCCTTGCTAAGGGACAAAAAAGCAGCGATTGGCAACCGAGCGATAAGTTCACACAAATCCTGGCTGCAGCTTTATACCCCTAAGCTGCTGCATAATGTGTTTATGTGTGTGTGTGTGTGTGTGTGTGTGTGTGTGTGTGTGTGTGTGTGTGTGTGTGTGCTTACTCATTAAGGTGCTGGAAGCGCTCCTGCCAGTTGAGAGCCCGAGCAACATTCCCGCTCTTATCCAGCAGCTTGAGGCCGTAGAAGTCCAACATCAGGGAATAGGCTGCCAGGAATCTCCGCTTGGCTTCCCGAGTGCTTTGGAATTCCTGAGAGGATTCGACACAGCAGATCAGAAACCCACTGACAGGTACAAGACCACCTCTCTGTTTGGCATTAACACTGCATTTGGGGTGATCACATGATGGAGCACATGGACATAAAATAAATCTGTAAATGCTTTCTTGTCAAATTTAAGATTGGATCACCAAAACCGCACGTCAATTTGGTCAAAGACAAGTTTGCACAAATAACAAGGGAGTGTAAATTCCAATTGATGCAACCATAGAAAAATTAACTGTTAGTAACCATCATTAACTACCAAATGAGGGAAATCTTTGGGAAGACTGGTGTTCATCCCTCCAGTAGAGTTCCCACTTAAGAGTCTATGCCAAGGGTGGCAGCTATGCCTAAACATAGCTTGGCTGGGTGGCTGCGGCTCAGGGGGTAGAGCGGATCTTCCACTAATGAGAAGGTCAGTGGTTCAATCCCCGTCTGTATGTTGAAGTGTCCGTGAGTAAGGTACTGAATCCCAAATTGCTTTGTGCATGAGTGAGCATTAGAAACATTGTAAAGTGCTGTATCACTCCTGATGAGCAGGTTGGCACCTTGCATGGCAGCTTCTGCCATCAGTGTATGAATGTGTGTGTGAATGTTGACATATGATGTCAATTGCTTTGAGTGGCTGGTAGACTAGAAGCGCTATATAAATGCAGTCCATTTACCATTTAGGTCACACCACAAGCTGATTTTTATTACTCATACTTTTTTCTTGACTGCAACGGCTTTCAGTACACTTTCATTTAAAGGACAGATTCACAATTTTTCAAGTATGTATTAAAATAACAGTCAGGTGTCCATATGAACAGTGAAAGAGGTTTTCCTCGCTTTAATCATTCCTCCTGTTCATACTGGATATTAACCCCTTCAAATGTGCTTTCATGAACAGGAGGAATGTTTACAGCAAGAAAAACCTGTTTCAATGTTCATTTGGGCTTTTGACTACAAAAAAAAAAAAAAAAAAATTATGAACCCATCTTTAAACATGCAAAATATCCCATCTAATAAAAGGACTGTTTTCATTTATGGGGCAAACAGAGGATGCACTCTATCACTCAACCATGGTGAACACTTGTGCAATGAGGAAGTGCAAACAAATCAGTTAGCAGCTCCGATAGTAACATACGCAATTAAAAATGATGTCAGGATACAAACAATGTGTGTAGAGTTTCTATGTGCATGTCCGCTTGCACGTGTCTTACTTTGATCTCGTCCTGAGTCAGTTCATGTGCGTAGAAGTTGAGCCCTTGTTCTCTTAACGGGAACAGCCTGCCACACAGAGAATGAATAGAACACCACACGAACAAATTAAAATGGATTTCCTGACTGTAATGAAAACACTTTTAAAGAAGCTAAATAACATGGTTGACAGTTAAAAACTGTCTTTAGATGTTTCTGCTAAGACCTACATTTACATTCAGGATCTGCAGCCGATTTTTCGGTTTTTCAGGTTTTTAGACGAGTTGATTGAAAAAGCAGCTTTGACGAGTCAATTACTGTGGCTTATACCATGCAATTATCAATCCAGTTAATTAAGAGTTTGAGCAGTCACATGTAAGGTATATCAAAATCAAAATAGACTGATGACATGTCTCACCACTGAATGTAGGTGTGATTGTGCTCCAGTTTGTCATAGTCGCCTCTCCACTTTGTCAGAATCTCCTCTATATAGATACCTGAGAAAAGATGACAGGGAATAATTAGCTCCCACACATGCATTATAGTGTGTGTGTGTGGGTAAGCAAGCGTGTTTAAACATTGGATCAATTCACTAATCTGCTGGTCTTTCACAGTCAAACATGACCTTTAGCCAAACAAAACTCCCTAATCCCAAAGCCAACACTGCCTCTCTCCACACAGTCAGTAGGTCTGCATGCATAGTGTGTGTGTGTGTGTGTGTGTGTGTGTGTGTGTGTGTGTGTGTAGGGGATCTCACCATCAGGTACTAGAGGGATCTTGTTCAGGTAGAAGCGCAGGTTACGGTACTCATTGGGTAGCCGGGACTTTCTGAAGTTCTACTCACACACACACACAGACAGATGAAAGACATCACACAGGTTGTCTACATTAGTGTGTGTGTGTGTGTGTGTGTGTGAAAAAGCAGCCGTGTGCATTGTGCGTCTACATTTTTGGCTATAAATGGCACCACAATTACATGATTTTCCTGTTACAGTGCATGTATGTGTGTGTTTGCATGTACCGGGTAGCTGTGACGGTATTTGTAGAGGTCCCTGGCAGCGTAGAAACTCCTCTTCATCTTTGGAACAGACTCTGGGGAGTCAGTCAGCTGAGGGAGAAAGGAAGGAATGAAAGAATGAAGGAGGAAAGAAATTTTAAAAAAAGAGAAAAAGACAAAGCAAGAAATTCTGCTCAAATGTGAGCCTGAAAATAAAACATCCAGTGTTTTCACAGATGCAGTGAAGCACTCATCTGCCATTCAGCTGCATTGAAAGCACTGACTTTGCTTTGAGGTCGAGGGCTGTCATCATCCATTTCTTTCTAGCAAAGGAGGACAATTCACATCAGCGCTGCCGTGCAATTGTTACAAAAGAACGCTGGAAACTAGATCTGATTCTCAAATAAAAAATCTGGGTCATGCTAACTTACGCTGGTCAGAAAGGCTCACAGTGTTACACTGGGCCTAATCCTGTTATATATAATACATCTACACTGTATACTGTACAGTGTATGAATTATACAGTATCATACTGCCACTGTTCAAAAAAAAAAAAACCTAGAGCTATACACTGCATGAGATTTCTTAATTTTTCCATCTTTTCTCAAATAGTCCTACAGCCTGATACAACCTGCTGATTTTAATATTCTAAAACAGTGTGAAATAGTCTAATAACAACCATCCAGTCCGCCATTATCATAAATTATGGCACAGGGATCATAATCTTGAGTCTATCATTGATGAAGTGCTTTTATTTCCTACATAAACCAGCAGGCAGAGACAGTAACTTCAAATGGAAAAGCAATATTGGGAAAAACCAACTATCTTTAACCAAGAAAATAATGTATGCAGCTCGTCTATAATGCCATGTTTGCAAACATAACATCACCACACCATACAGTACATAATAATAATATAGTTTACTTTTTGCAGCCCTTTAGGAGCAACATGTTATTTAAGTCTGTATGATTATATCAATTTATGTCAATTCATCTCAAATTTGAGAGTCATTAACCATTTAAATGAAGCACTGTTTGGTGAATTTAATGCCACGTTGAAGCGAACCAGTAAAGTTCACACCATGACAGTATATATGTTTGCCTATAACCAGGATTATGTAAAATTGACATATTTTTGAATTAAGTTTGGCTTTAACTGTATGCTCTCCAAGCAAAACAGCGGCATGTCTCGGGGCTGCTCGGTTGCCCTTTCTATGTCCTGGCCTTGTCAATATTATTCGCTGCCGGTGATACACATGTCATTGTACCAACAAATGCATCAAACATAACCCTCACTGTACCTGCGGCGACGTGTCTCCGGGGTCTCCCGCGGCCCGGTCGCTCTCCGCCGGGCTGACGGTCTCGGAGATGCCGCTGTCATCTTCAGCCGCCGGCTCGTCGCTCTCTGAGTCCGACCCCCACGTCGAGTCGCATTCCTCAACGGTGCTCGGCTCCTTGAAACGCCAGCTGCCCAACAGATTTCCCATTTAAAAAACATGCAACACCTGCTCTCTTTTATTATTCTCTTCTTTGCACAAAATACTACATAATTTTGCTCACAACCTCGTTTTTTGGTTTGCAGAGCGCTGGGCTCACACTGCCCTCAGCTGAGCTTTTAAATGGCAGAAAAGGGAATTTCCAGATCAGCAACGATGATGCGTGTTTCTGTATGAGAGGTGGTTAGTGCCGCAGAGGAACGGGAAGAAGTCTTAAAGCCGCAAACAATGAATTGTGAACTAAATACGTATTGATTGTCTCGATAGCTGCTAAAAAATATTATCAGATGACCTCTGATAGTGTTAGTATATGTTAAACTAATTAAACAACTAACTAGAACGGTGGACTCAGTAGAGTTCAGATCTCTACCATGTATAAGTTTTCTTATATAGATATATGCAAAGTTTTTAATCAAGTGTTTTTGTATATTATAGTCTCACCTCGCTCTCCCCTCCCAAACAAAGAAGATATAATTGTCACTCAGTTGTCCCTCTTGGCTCCCTACGGTCAAGATGGTGGTGAAGATAACGAAAATGGAAATTTATTCATCTTGTATCATGCCTAACTTTAGTGGTTCATATGGAGCCCCTGAGGGGACATGAGGGAGAAAAAAATAGATGGGTGAAAAAAAAAGATAAATACTTTTGCGTCCATCCTGAGATACTTTTGTGTTCTCCTGAGATATTGCATTCCACCAAGAAATATTTTGAGCAGAAAAAAGTACTTTTGTTCAAAACCCAAGAGAGAAGGAGAAGAGAGCAAACCGGTATTAAGTGGAGCCACTATCAAAGTATCATCAGTTGTTACGTTACAGAAGTAATTAATGGAAAGTTCTTCAATACGTTAAGGTTAGTTCACTAACGTAATGTTATATTCTCTGGTAACTTTAAAGTTACCAGAGCTCTTACAGCTAACAGTACCCTTTCAAAGTCTTTGCCATGTGCCATAATTTATGAAAACTAATTTTCCATTCAGCTACATGTGGTGCAGAACAAGAATGATGTTTTTTTTCATACAGTATGGCTGTTGGACTTTTCCTTTTCTCTTTATTTTTGTTTTTTGTAAAATCTGTTGTTTACATAGTGCATAAAATATACGTGTAGTGGAATACAGAAAGACTGTGTCCATTGTGTCTCAAATGTATTTTATGATCATACCAAATCATAATGTACAATCCTAAAAGTCCCATTAATTCACAACACATTTAACCATGCAATAATTGTTTATACATTTTTGTTTGTATATATTTTCTTGCATTACTTTTTTTAAATAAAATGCTTATAAAATATATATTTTCTATTGTAATTTCTTCCTCAAGAAGGTGATGCTATTTTCAACCCACGGTTTTATATTCCATAATGCTGCTGACAGACCCTTTGCTTTTTCCTCACCCGGCTACTGTGTGGCATTAATCACTCCCTATACAGAACAGTAGTAGCAGCATCAGGACCAGAGCTGCGTCACGTGACACTGGGACAGGAGGAGGTTATGGTACCCCCTCCTGAGATTATCAATGTCACACCAGGAACAAAGGGAGAAGGCTCACATTTAGGACAGTCTCAGCTGTAATTTTAAGATATTAACTTTTAACTAAAAAGAAGGTATATGAAAATTCTGGTCTTTTTACTCAAATTTATGGCTTTACTGCTTGTCAAAATCTAGTAATTGAGGCCACCTATAATGCTTGATCATATTCCTACTATGCATGGCAAAAAAATTACTTAAAAGCCTTTCTGTGAAAAAAAATTATTATTATTATTATTATTAAGCTTTATTTATTCAGGAAATCTCATTGAGATCAAGATCATCTTTTGCAAGAGAGACCTGAGAACAGGTTACATACGTATACACTGGATACACAATAAGACGGTTAATTCACGTCAACAAACATCATACACACTCAGATACACTACTTAAAACAATCACAAACATTATGAAGAATAACAGCTTGTAAAGGCCCTCAGGGGAACAAGTGTCTCTGGCTTTAAGCTGCGTTGTAGTATTCCAGTAGTAAGGTGCATAGTACCTGAAACCAGTCTTCCCCTGTTCAGAGTTTGTATGAGGAACTTTTAAAGCCAAACCGCTCTGTGACCTCCTGTCATAGTTATTAGCTCTGAGCTCAACAAGGGATGTTAAATAACTTCATAACTTAAATAGCAAGGCCTTATAAATGAAGACACAGGTCTGCCGGTGCCTTCTAGATGACAGTGATGACCATCCGACCTTTTCATATAACTCACAGTGGCGAGTGTGATAGCTGTCTGCTGCAATAAATTGAATAGCACTGTGGTAGATAGGGTCCGAGGGTTTAAGGGTGGTGGCAGCAGCATGAGCATACAAGATATCTCCATAATCCAATATGGACAGTATGGTAGACTGTATAATGTGTTTTCTGCTTTGAAAAGAGAAACAAGCTCTGCTCCTGTACAAGAATCCAATATGAATTTCTAGTGTTTGAGCGAGATGTTCGATTATATTTCAGAGTTTTAAGTCTCACATTATTATTATACATATTTCACATTATAATGTGTAGTGAGAACAATGTACTCAGACCTACGGGGCAGTATAATGAAATAGTTCCTACTTTATGACTTGTGTTGGGTTTCATACTTGCGCCTGTTCTTTTTTCTCACAACACAGCAGCTACAGAATCATTGTTAGTATACAGTACTTCTCTTGTTAGGAAACCACCCCGCAAATGTACAGTTTGTTTGCATTTTAATTGTCATTTCAAATCAGTACTAACCATAAACATTTTGTGGAAAGTCAGACAATAAAATGGCCAGTCATTGCTCTAATTTCTTTTTGGATTTATTGTTCTGGGAACAGAACTGCAGTGCGGGGTCCAAGACAAATTTCCCCATGAGGACATTAAAGTATATTGTATTCTATTTTATTCTAATTTACTCTCAGTTCAGAATTTCAGGAAAAAGTAGTTTAGTTCAGTCTTTCTCACAACAAGGTGTGATGACGTCTATACTAGGTAATCCTCAGACCCAAGATAAAGGAAACCAGTAACTATCAGTATGGGGCTAATATTAGCCATTTATTAAGTTTTTTCATTATTAATTGGGATCTTTAATAGTAATGCATACATTTTTTTTTTTACTGTATCATTAAATTGACTTTAGTATTGATATTAGTGTTTGTATTTTAGTATTTTAGTATCATCCTGGCTTTTTAGTTCATAGTTTAGGTGTCCTTTTCTTCAAAATCAAATTCTACCAAAATATAACAAGTTAAAAATGACTTCACCCCAAATAAAATCAGTATCCGCCTGTACCTTACACTGGGAAGAAGACTCACCTGGAGGGGAGGCTTCAGAACAACAAGCCAACATGAACAACACCTGTGACATTGATGTGACTCTGATTATAAAGTGCATTCAGCCCTCCAGCTGGGGCCGCTGCTGCAGAGGTCAGTGTAAAAGTCTTTTTTCTAGTTGGAAAGAAGATCTGTGAAATGTTGAAATGTCAAGTGAAACTGGAGATTGAGACACCTGTGAGTCAATAGCACAGTAGTCTCGTCTTGTCAGCAAATAGAGGAACGGAAGTGATGCTTTTATAGTATTTTTAGTGACAGCTGTTATATGTATGCCTTTCTAGATGAGTGTGTGCATGATAGATTTCTCTATGAAAGTGAGTGCAGTTGGAGGTTGTGAATGTTTGATTTCCCAAGCACCACATGACTGCAGGAGATTTCTGACTGCCATAAATCAATTTCTGTTAATGGTGGAAATTCCAGATCAGATGACTACTAAAATTCAATCAACTGAACTACAGAGATGTTCAGGGAAATGTATTTGCAACTTCTTAGAAAATCTGTTTACAAGTGAACAGTGACAGTCACACAGTCAGCGATAACAACTTTGTTGTAGAGGTGAACAGAGCTGACTTAAAGTTGATCTTTTCCTAATCTGAGGATTGAGAAACAGCCTGTGAGGCTCCAAGTATGTAAA
Source organism: Thunnus thynnus (assembly GCF_963924715.1). Classification (NCBI taxonomy): domain Eukaryota; kingdom Metazoa; phylum Chordata; class Actinopteri; order Scombriformes; family Scombridae; genus Thunnus; species Thunnus thynnus. The sequence goes on from NC_089530.1 coordinate 4,744,380, forward strand.
CATTTCATCTAAATATGAGCCTTATGCTAAGGCACAAAATAACAGAGCGACACTGCCTTTACATACTCTTATCATTTCATTGCTCCAATATTGTGTCAGTCACAAAGGAGTTTTCTGCCAGTAAGTATTTTATTGCTTTCACCCTGGCCTGTTTCCTCTAATGTGTTCTGGCAATGCTATGCGTAATCCTGTTGGGAAATAATGACCCTCATGCTGTATAGTGACAGCGTATACTCTCACTGCTACACAGTGTAAGAACCAAGCATTAATGTAGGGCTGCAACTAAGATATTTTTTCTCAATCAATCAATTTATTGTTTGGTCGGTAAGATGTCAGAAAATAGTGAAAATCACCATTTTTAACTGTTACAGTTTTTTTTAAGCCCAACTTCAAATCACTTGTTTTGTCAGCATGACAAGACTAAAACCAAAGACTTTCAGTTTACAGTCAAAAGAAAAGCAGAAAATCCACAAATGCAAAGGTGGAACTAGAGAATATTTTGCATTTTTGCTTGAAAAATGACTTGAATGATTAATGAATTATTAAAATAATGGCAGATTAATTTAGACTAATCAATTAAATATATTAATTAAATCTGAGCTTTATATTAATGGCACAAAAAGCTAAGATGTTAACATTTTATAAATATGCTATAGTTGCCTCTGTTGCATTTAGCATAGTGGTCAACCTTGCTTTTATTTTAGTAGAGACTTGTTCAGAAAATAACACGCTCAATGGAAGTGACATTTATACCAGAGCACTTCATCAGTGGCATAAATTGGGGCACCAACAAAATAAACTTAAGTACCATTTTATTCAAATGAAATAAAATCAGAGGATGTATGTGTTGTGAGAATAGAAATCTCTTTATACAGTATATGCTGTACAAGTCAAATACATTACAAACAAATATGTAACTCCAGGAGACTATAAGATGCAGAAGGTAACAAAAAACATTGCAATGTTGAACTGAGAGCGAGATAGAGAATAAAGTAGCACTGGCCTAAGCTGAATTGGCATGGACACACAATACATATAAGATGCATCCAGAGTAGCAAAAAATAAGCCAATCATGAATGCAATTAAAGCAGAGCAGCAAAAATTAATTGTATATTTTTATAGTCCTTTATGATGTTTAGGCTCATCTGTTGTTGTGAAGTCGTGATAAGCACGAACTGTATATGTCTTTGTTCCATAGCAGTTTTTTTTTAAAAAACGTTTCTTTCATTTATGCTGATTCTCTTAATTAGTTTATATTCTCCTATGTGTGTTGATGTTGTTTATCTGATTTTTTGCATCTTTTAATTCTTAACATCAGGCTCCACAAGGACATTTATGTAAGGAGGGTAATTAAAACTGCACTAATCAAAATTTGTACATGAACAATGTCTCAAATGACTATGCGTGATGTGAAAGGGGTCGTTTGTAGTGACAAATCCTCACAGAATTATCACCCAAGCTACTGCTGGTTAGTGACTTACTGGTGAACATTATGGAGCATTTAGCAGTTAAAGTAGCCAGATGTTGTTTCTCAGGAGTTGGTGGACATAAAACAGAGCCAAAAAGAGAGTGAATTCTGGACTTACTTTCATCAGGTGGTCAGAAGAATGACTCTAATTGAATGCTAACGTTGGATGAGTAACTGTTTGCTAACATGTTAGTCATGTAAACTTTATTTATAAGGTGTTTGTGATGTTCAGTTGGTTGTTTGTTCCGCCCTGATTAATTCAGCTTTAATGTTACAAAAGAGAAAGGTAACACATGTGAAACACATTGTTGTGATAAATTCACATCATACTGTATAGGCACATGCTATTTTCAGGTATTTCATATATATAAAGCACATTCACTCAAGGTATGTGAAAAAGTGCGAGATATTCACATCTGACACATCTAGGTCTGCAACGAACCATTATTTTCAATATTGATTAATCTGTTGATTATTTATCGATTCATCGTCATTCTGTCAATAAAATGCCAGGAAATATGTTTCCTAAAGCCCAAGATGCAACCTAAAATGTCTTGTTTTGTCTCAATCAACTGTCCACAACTCAAAGATATTCAGTTTATTGTCATAAAAGAATAAAGAAACAAGAAAATATTCACATTCAGGAGCTCAAAAGAGAGAATGTGATCGTTTCTTCTTAAAAAGTTGTCAAAATAGTTGTTTATTTTTTGTTGATCAGCTAATCGATTAATCGACCATTCGTTGCAGCTGTAGACAAATAATTATAATAACAAGGCTGATTCAAATTGTGAACCATTATACTTCACATGTGGAAACATGAATTTCATATATGCTGTTTTTGGAAGCCAATATAATATAACTAATGATAAAGAAATACCGTAATATAATGCAGTCATTTATTATAATGATTTTCCTGAGAAATGATTGCCTGTGTGTCTGTAAATGTTTCTGATAGAGAGGAAAAACAAAGTGTGGTAGCATGAGACATTAAACATGGCTGCATCTGTACAAAACTGTGATCTGCAACAGTTCAAGAAAAAAAACAAACAAGATGTGGGATTCACATGCTTATATTCACCACCAGAGGGCAGTGTTTTCTATGTAATACCGAGTGTCTCAGCACCAGCACATCCTCAATGTGTTTGAATGTCCATGTGTGTATTGTAGCTCTTTGTGCTTGTGACCAAATAACCAGAAGAGGAGAAAGGTTGACGATGTATAGAGACAAGCTTGTGCACATGCACACACATACACACATGGGGCTAATGCTTAAGTACTCTGAGCTGTAGCTGACTGCACAGAAGCAGCATGCATCGTGCTAAGAAAAGACCTCTAAGTGAAATGGACATCTCAATATTCCCTTCGTATCGAGCACTTTGTGTGTTAAAAGCTGAGACTCAGGAGGTAGAGCGGGTCGTCCACTAATCAGAAGATTCCCAGCTCCTCCAGACCGCATGTCGATGTGTCCTTGGGCAAGATACTTAACCCAGAATTGCTCCTCATGGCTGTGCCATCAGTGTGTGAATGTGTATGAATGATTAGATTTCCTCTGATGGGCAGGTTGGGACCTTGAATGGTAGCCCCTGTACCCATTCAGCGTATGAATGTGTGTGAATGGGTGAATGTGATTCGTACTGTAAAAGTGCTTTGAGTGTTCGGGAGACTAGAAAGGCGCCATACAAGTACAGTCCATTTACCATTTATGTTTCTCCAGGGACTGACTTTGGATGTGTCGCTGCCATTAACAGCATGTTAGTTACCTGAGCTGATGCTGAGAAACCAACCATCAACCGTAATGACCATACCCGTGCAAGTGTGTGTGTAAGCAGCTGTCTCTCCGTGACAGCAGAATAAAGTGATAGAGTGAAAAGATGGCGAGGTCAAGGGCGGATTGAAGAAAAGGCACTTTCTCTGCTGTCAAGTTTAAGTGCGTCTAAATGAGATGAGAAACAGAGCCAAACATAGTTTACTGTCTTTAAGTGGTAATCTGTGAGCTGCTTTTTTGAGAACTCTTTTCCTGATTGTTTTTGTCACTGGGTTTCCCAGAGATCACCTGTCAATCAAGAGGGTTCAGTCCAGCAATGTGACATCAGTGATTTTCTGTTGATGAAGTTTCTGTAGGTGCCATGGTGGCAATAACTGCCCACAGTATTCAGCTGGTGTGTGTGTGTTTGTGCATGCATGTGTGTGTGTGAGAGACAGAGAGATTAAGAGAACAGCACAAATGCTCACAAACTGCTATAGTACAGAAGATTAAGAATGTGAGAAAAATAGAATAATACTATCTTACATTTTGTAAGATATCTTACAACTGTCTTTGCCGTGTATTTTAACATATGGAAGCCTGTTTGTCTTAATAGTAAACCTACAAAGCACACTATCAGATTTTGGTCCATAGCCCACTCTATTAATATTCAAATCAAGCATTAATCATGAATAAATCCCATTAGAGGGATTTTGAAGTATAACAGAGCACCGTTGCCTCTAAACATGCAAATTAAACATAAGTTTGGTCCACTAATGATGTGAAAATCCAACCCACACTCAGAGAATTAAATGAATGGAAAGAGAAATCATGTTTACAGTTATGCTCTTTAAACACCTTCCCAGGGAAACAAAAACCAGGAAGTGTGGCATTAAATGATTCTGGCAGAGAACAGGGCAGATGCTACGGAACTCCCCTGGGGTCAGCTGAGAGAAAAAAAAGATCCATGTGTAAATCTGTAATCTCGGTTTAGAAATCTGTGTACATGGCTTATAAACCGTGCCCTCGAATTACAAATCCCTGTACACAGATTTGTAAACCGTGCCCTAAAAATTTAAAATTATTTTTAAATATTATGATACTATTATTAATTTAAAAATGATTTGAAAATTTAAAAAAAACATATAATTTCAAAATTGTCTTCACCCTGTTTGATGCTCCAGAAGCAATCTCACCATAAATGGAAGTCTCTCACACTGTCACTGACACAAAGTTTGGCTAACAAGTTAGCCTGGGAAGCTAACATTAGCTGCCTCAAACTGAAAGGTTGCAGGATTCAACATAACATTTTTTCCTCACTGGCCCACTTGGCCAGTAGATCAGAGTTTTACTGGCCCCTTGTATATTTTCACTGGAAATATTTTCAATGAAAATAACTTTTTTTCCACAATTGTGGTGATTTATTATACATAACATGTACAATAGTGGAGTTCCCTTTAGATTTAGTTGTTTTCCTTTAGTTATGGATATGTAATGTTGATATATTACACAAATATGCCAAATATAAAATTAGGCACATACTGGATCAGTAAATGAATGTTGTTTCTCCATATTTTGTGTAAAGCCATATAGTATGGAACATATAGGGAGAAGAGAACAGAGTTTATGATAATAACATTTCAGAGAGTATGGGTAACCTTCATAATAAACTCAATTAACAACATCAACATTAACGATTAAATAATGCTGAGAGATCTGCAGAAATGTACTAACAGTGAACAGTGAGAGAAAGAACATGATGGCATTTGTTTGTTTTCACTCAGGTTTGTTACTTCAGGTTTAAACCTTTATTAACCACAGTTAAACAAACAGAGAGAGAGACAGCTGTAGTATCTGAACTTTAGGAGAGATTTCTGTGGCAGATGTTGACAAAGCTGGCAGTAATGAGATAATGTCAATAATGTCATAAAAAACAGTCATGATGACCTGGCATTTTGTTGATTCTCACAAAACTGCATATGTTGTTGTGTATAAACCTTGGTGATTAACACTTAAACAGAGAGCTGTGTCTCCAGACATGCACATAACTATGCAGTGAGGATGCTAACTGGCTAGCGAGTTAGCTGACAGACTGTACAAGACATTTCACTGTTGCTCACCCAGAAGTATTATTGCTTCCATGACAGTAGAAAGCCCCTCTTTCTTTTTGTGGACTCATTAGTTTCTTTCACTGACATTTTTTTCAAGTACCAGTGTTACACCGTATTTGGCGACCCATCACATTCACTGGTAAGAAGCTAGCAGGCCAAGAGTGCAGCCATGTGTACTTCAGTGAATCACAATGCAGTTCATAGGTCATGTGTCTTGAAAATGATAACATCTCCTGAAAAGTGCTCTCATCGCAGACTCTCAACTTGCTCTGCATAAACCTTTACTAGCCCTGGGCCATCACGCCATGAGTTATATCAAACCCTGGGTTGGTTTTGCAGTGAAAAGAACAATAAACACAAAGTTACACACTGAAAGCTGTGAAACCTCCAAAAGACATGTGAGTGCATAGATTGCAAATCCGAGGGCATGGATTTGTAATTTCAGGGCATGGATTATAAACTGTGCAGACAGACTTTAAACTGACCCCAGGGGGGCTCCGTAAGATGCTGCGCTTGAGTAACTGAATGGCAAACGAAATAGTCAATACAACACTGTAAGTCACTGTTCGTATAACAGTTTAGTTATTTGATTATGTTCTTAGATGTCCTCAGCAAGGTTATCATTGTATTGATGTCACAGAGACAAATGTGTTTCTGTCCATCTTAACACAGGAATTCAATCACCCAGCTAATTAAGGAGTGGCCTTTTGAGCTGGTTCAATGAGTGCTGCAGTGCTGCTGTTTTTCTTGCTGGCAGAAATAAGACCTGTGGATTCACTCAGAGATGGGGCTAAGTCCTTGCTGGCATGAGGGACTCCGATGACATTGCTGCCTGCTGAGTGGAGCTCCTCCTGACAGGGCTGCTGTTACGTGTGGAGGGAGTTTAGGATAGCAGCGGTTACATCAACCTCGATGCTGGCAATTTAAAGTGTTAGTGCTGTGACATCATCTCAACCTTCTCATTCGCATCATAAGTATTTTTCCAGCCAAGGCTTACCGGACATCAGGCAGATATTCAAAAGATCATAACATGAATGGTGAAAAGGATCATTCTCTAGACACTCCACAGTCTGCAGTTGTGTGTACTATTTCAAATAAATCAACCTCCCACTTTGGGTGGACAGAAGCTCTTCCAGCATCTAGCCCGTTGCTTTGTTCTTCCGCCCACTCATTCACAGGCCAAACATACTCTGGATTATGTACCCTGAAATATAATGGCTACTGCAAGACCTTGTTGGTTTGGAACAAACCTCATTCCCTGCCTTTACAAAGTGTGTGGGCATGGGACATACAATAGGCCAGCCAGTGTGTCAGATACTGCTAATGGACAGTCACTGTGTTCAATGTTCATTCTCCTTTTAGTTTTTTTTTGGTCTCCACAAACTCTGACTCTTAAGCCACTAAATGCTCCACTAGCTAGTCGCTAATAAGGAGGTAGCATTCTAAGGGTTTATTAGAGCTTTTCCACTGAAAACAGCTGCCTGCCGCATCTGAAATAAAGTTGATAGGAATTGTGAGTCTGATCCAAAACATAACAGTTGCAGGTCGGAAAACCAAAACAATGAGCTAAAACATGCTAACATGCTCTGTAAAGCGCCCCCCTTCACTTTACAAATTGTCAAGTGACCCATTATTTGGACATAGTAAAAATATAGATTAGTGTAGCAACTGAATTTAGTGACCATTATCAATAAGATGGCGGTGGAGTAAAAGTAAATGACAGCCTTCCCTTTTACTGACTTATTCGTCTCAGAATTCTCTTTTTTTATGGTACAAATCATTTTTCTTAGTTCAGAGCATAGAATACTTTTTAGAAGGTTCAACTTGTAACTATGTGATGCTGACAACCACAGGAAGAATGGCTTTGGGAATGTAAAGAGGGAAATAGTCTTTGCTGTAGTTAACGACACCTGATCTATTATCATCATGCAGAACAGACACAAATGATTGTCACAATCTCAGAGCGCTGTGTCAAGTCATTTAGGATTAACAATCAGCAATCAGCGCAGATTACAGCTCATGAAAAAATCACTATCTCCGCTTTGGTAATTAGGACCTCTAGCCCATCTCAAGTCAGCTGTGTGTGTGTGAAGCAAAGCTCTGTTGAAAAACTTCCTCCAATAAATAATGCTTAGAAAATCTGTCAAACGCAATCCAAACACTACTGCAGACTCTCTTCTAACTGTTCCATGTCGCATCCAAATATATTTTGTTGAATTTCACCTCCATTTTCTATTCCCCCAGAGCTTTTAAGTAGCAGTGCGCAAGCAGCTAATCTCTCAGCCAGACAGTCGGGCTCATGGCTAACGACTAAGTGTCAGTGTAACAGATGAGGCTGCTGTCTACACTGACCTGTTTACAGACACTAAAGGCTACAGGCGTGAATGCTGCCCATGATAAATTATGCATCCACAATGGCTAAAAGATGAACCGGTGGAAAATGAACATCAGCCACCAGTTCCAAATGTTGCCAAATCAATACATCAACTAATAAATTAATCAAATGAATCCCATCAAATGTAGATTACAAGTTAGGGACAACAGAGAAGTTGTTTTTCTTCACATACAATTACAAACAAAAAGGCTGCTGCTTTAAGAATAACAGAATTATATCCAAACACCCTCATACAACAGCAGTGTTTACTATGTAGCGGGGTGGTGGAACCCATCATTTAATTTCTGGTTTTCCCATGCCAATCATCTCATAGCGTGCTGTTGCAATAGATAGATGATACCCAGTTTGATGCCTGAGGCATTATTGTTTTTTCAAACCTCTAGATTAATACTTGAATTAGAATATTACATTGATAAATTGAATTCTCTCTGAGGGAAGTTTTTCAGCTCAGACAGAATGACAAGCATCAGAGTGAAGATGGATTACTCCGAGTTCACGGCGCACTGATAGACAGAGAAAGCACAGTGAAACATACAGACAGCTGGAAGGTGATATATTGAGATACAGTTTGAGATAAGATGGTGTGCACAGACTCTCTCAAGGTTGGGGGTAAAAAAAAACAGAGGGCTTGGTGCATTCTAGATAGGGCAGTGAATTGTACTTCCTCCATTAATTGTTACCTCTGGATGATTAAGATGAACCTGCACAGTTATCATAAAATCACCGTCCTCTATAAAGTCTTACTGGCTAATCTGGTATCTTTTGTCTGGCATGATATCATTAAGAGTTTTTTATTCTTTGGCCAGGTAAATTTCAATGGGCCACTTTTGCACCAAGTGTTTTAAAATGCAGTAAAACTCAAGGCCACAAGATGCTAGCTCTAAAGAAATCTCAACTTCCCATTCCCAACCGCTCTCACTCAAGGACATAAATGTCAGTAAGGACATTGTGAACTTGAATCACATCTTGGACTCGTGTAAGACAGATGTAATGAATGTGATCATTCGCTTGACAAAGTTAGAAGAGACTAGGAACTCGACTTTAACACCAATTATTCATGACTTCACATGGAATTTAATCTTTTACTTGCTTTACTTTATGTATATCCTGCCCAAGCCAAATTAAAATTATGTTCTAAAAGCACAGTTCAACTCTTCATTTGCAGCTACAGCTCATTTAGCAGCAGAGATCAGAAGACAGACAACAGATGATACCTCAGATTGTCACATTCAGATGTAAAGTGGTGGTCAACAGAAAACACACACACACACACACACACACACACACACACACACACACACACACACACACACAGAAAAACAAAAACAGATGGAAACATCCAAACAGAGGGCTCAAAAATGATAAAAGATTGTAATTGTGTCACAGGAAGAACGTACCAAGGCACACCTGTCCAGTTTGCTTTTAAATGCATAGTTCAAAGTAATAAATACAAAATTTAAAAAGCACTCATTAATTTTGTAAATCTACTCTATTAACTTTTTAAAAAATTGAAATTTGATGAAGGATGAACAATGACTCAAGACTAAAAAAACAAAGTTTAGGACTTGGACTTGACCTGGGACTTACCTGTCCTGATTTAACTGAATGTCACCATATCTGTTTTCCATCATCTCTGAAATATAGCTGAAGTGTGACCATTTTTCTCTCTTAGTGGCATGGAGAGACTAATGCATGCCTTTGTATCCAGCAGACTACACTACTGTAATACTCTCCTATCTGGTCTACTCAAAAAAGTTATACATCATTTACAACTGATTCAGGACTCTGATGCCGAGGTGCTGACCGAGACCAGAAGGAAAGAATACATTACCCTTGTTTTAAAGTCCGTATACTAGTTGCCTGTCAGTTTCTGTATGGATTTTCACATTTATTTACTGTTTTTAAAGCACTTCATGGTCTTGCACCAGCCTACATGTCTGACATGCTTGTAAGGTATGAACCAGTACAACCCTTCAGGTCCCCTGGCACGAGTCTTTTACTTGTTCCAAAGTGAGGCTTTTAGCTACTGCGCTCCTAGCAGTTGGGACTGTCTACCTGAGGAACTGAGAGCAGCTGGAAGTGTTGATATCATTAAACATGAACTTTAAACCTAACTCTTCAGCCTGGCTTTTGATCAGAATATCTTATGGACATTATCTATTTTACTTAATCATTTGTTTTATTGTATTCATGTTTTAAAATGTTCTATTCAAACTTATTGATTTTTTTTGTCATTGTCTGTCTTTTATTTAGTTTTTTATTTTATTTTAATTAATTAACTTATTCTATTGGTTTTAGTACTACATTTGCATCATTTTTATTTACTGTGTGCATTAGTCTCAAATTGTTTTACAGTTTTTTGCTCTGTCCTATTACCTGCTTGTCTGTCATCTGTGAAGCATTTTATTTTGAATTGCACTATGTTGTGAGAAGTAAAGTTGAACAAAAAGAGTAAGACAAATAAAGTTTGATTGATTACAGGATAAGGCTGGCTTTTTTCTGTTTTTCTCAGTGTCAACAAATCTCATGTGCAGAGCCAAACCAACAATGAACTAATCCTACTTACAAGTATTGTGTGTGAATCCAAAGCCTGATATATTGTGTTCGTCTGTGCTGTAGACCTCTGTCAATGACTCACAGCGCTGCACTGGATGACATGTTCCTTTGTCCCTATGGTTACCATAGCTTGTTTAGAAATGGCTCCAAAGACTAAAAACAGCAATGAGATAGTAAGTGAGTGAGGTTCCTAGTATGGCAGACACCACTGTGTATGCACGGAAACGTGGTTCCGTTTACAGCTTTGCTAGCTCGTTGTGCTACTTAACAAAACCTCCTGACTTACTAAATTATTAATTTCTCAAAGAACTCCAAGCTCTGTAAGCTCAGAAACTGCGTTTCCAGTCATGCGCAGTGGCAAGTTACTACCTTATTGTGATTTTTACACTTTGGAGCCATTTCTTAACAAGCTACAGTAACAATTCTCTTCAGGGATGAAGGAACAAGTCACTGACTACAGTGGTGTGGCTCATTGACATGTTTTTAATAGTGTCTGGACAACAATGGAGGTCTACAGCACAGAGGAATAAGATATAGCACGCTTTGGATACACATGTTAGTTGTTAGTAGGATGAGTTCATTCTTATTTTGTCTGACTTTTGATACTACCACTGGGAGTTTCCAGAGTCAGAATGTTTCAAATCCTATACAGAGGGGCTTTGAATCATTTAAGCATACCAGCTCAATTAACAGCACCTACAGTGTATGTTGAGAGGCATATATTATTTACAACCACTGAAATACACACACTTAAGCGTCTTCTTTCCTTGTCCCACAACTAGAAAGAGATAGTCAAAGTGTCCTTAAACAAAATACTAAACCTCAATGGGTTGCTAACTGACTGAAAAGAAGATTTAAAACAATCACATTCAACTTATACCAAACAACACTTTTTCACTCTCCCATCACCCAACATGTAGTTAACATCGCATGCACGCACTGCGCACAGAGTTTACATTGACGCTGCATTTCTAAAGGGAAGGTCTCCTCTGTTATGCTCATGAGGGCAGATATTGCCAGTGATTCAAGGTTAGTCAAACAGCAGATTGTTTGGTTGCTGGGCACGCTCTACAGACTTTCCTGTGCTGGCTCGACAACATGCTGGCAGAGCTACAGCCATCAATGTCATTGCACAGACAGCACGAGGTAGAGCATTTGTTTCCCAGTCCAGCCTTGGGTTGTACACAAAGAAAAAGCCAGGCGGTGAGCCAGCAGAGAATGTAGTCACAGGCAAAAGTATGGAGTGTATAAGCTGGGTGTGTGCATGTGTGTGAGACAAATCGAGGGAGAGATTTTGCCACCTTCAAGTATGTACACTTGAAGGCTCCTGATAGACATTCTGTCAATGTCAGTCGCCCAAATCGATGTCTTCACAGCTCCCTTTTTGGATGAGTTTTAAATGACTGTGTGTGTGTGACTGTGTTTCCCAAACCTCTGCGCTGTACTGTCTCCTCAGACTGCACTGTTTTCTCAGACAAATCAGCTTAGATTGCTTCAGCGCTCTCAGAAAGAGAGAGCGAGAAAGAGAGATTAATACCAAATGAAATAAGAAAAGAGAGAGAGAATGAGATGGAATGGGAGGTTGAAAAAAGATGAGCCTAAAAAAGGCACAAGGAGGAAAAAGAGATACAGAAAGGGGGAGAAAATTGATAAACAGGGAAGACAGTGAGAGAAAATCTTTATTGCATTTTCATCCAGTTTGTCTGGTGAGAAAGGATGCACAAAAACAGGGTTATTCTTTTGGAGATTTGGTTTCAGAAGCAGAGAATAAATTCAGTACACTGCAAGTAGTAGTACACAGGCAATTTTACTCTTTATGACCTATCTCACATGGTCTAATATTGTTCAGCTTTTGAATAAATGGTCAAAGGTATCATTAGAACCAAAAACCAGACCGTCTCAAACCAATAAATGTATTTTGTTCATGGATAGTGGCAAAATCAGCAGTGATTCAGTCTACTGAAACCCAAAAAAGAAATTGAGAAATTTCAATTTCAAAATCAGTCCAGAAGCAGCTGGTGTACCATAACGTCAATATTTTGTCCACGGTTGGACATTTAGTACTGCCCATGAATGATTGACTACAAATTTAATGATGTATCAATAATACACTGGTTGGGTTCACTCTGAACTCAGGTGAACCTGGTTGTATACTGTGTTGTCTCAATGCGTATGAAGGCCAAAGTGTTTATACTTGTTCCGTAATGGTCACACTCCAAGGTGGGGTGAAAAAGCCTGCCATTCCACAACTTCAACAACTGTATTTGTTGTCTCAATGTGCTTGGTTGTCTAAATGGAAGTAAGAGACCACACCTTCAGTCAGTTTCTCCTCAAAGGCATTCATGGTACTGCACTTAGTTGTACACACAAAAAGTGACAGAAGTGACAGTCATACCAAGAAATATGACAGGATCAGTCGTTTAAGCAAGTGCCCCAAAACGACCGATTTACATTCAAGTGACAGAAACGCCCTGATGGCTGTAGTAATTATGATAAGAATAAAGAAGGAAATCAGGAGACGTTATTATAGAGCGACTGTGTTCACGTAAGGAGGAAGTTGGGGTGGATGAATGGGTCAACAAAATTTTGGACTTCAATTCCCATTTCCAACCACAAGTCAACATGTTTTTTAAAAACCATGACCACGATCGGCCCCTAACCTTAACCACACTGTGGTCATTCCAACCATGATGATCAGAAAAGCTTGTAATGTGGGACTTCCAGTGGCGCAAGTCAGGTTATGGCCAAATAGCTGGTTAGCTCCGGCATTGGCCTAGCAAAATCCCCTAATTCACTCCCCAATCACTGACTTGGAAGGGTGCTCAAGGCATGATAACGTTCAAACTTATGGGGTGCCAGAAAATGCAAAGCTCCTCGTAAATTGCCAAATTGGTCGAAAACCTACTAAAGACTGAGCTAGGAGACACACTCAGCTTCGGACAAATGGACCACTTGGGTATTGAACGTACTCACCGATCACTCTCCCTGCATCCTCCCACAGGAAAACCACCTCACTCCATTGCAGTCCGCTTTGTACAATTCACAGTCAAAGAGGAAATCCTCAACGCAGCCTGGAAGAAAGAGATTCACGTCCAGAACAAGCGAGTGTACTTCAATCACAACTACGTGGGGGATGTGCTGAAAAAGAGAAGGGAATACATCCCAATTGAAAAGAAGCTGAAGGAAAAAGGCATTCACTTTCAAACTCCACGGACCAGGATGATCGTTCACTTTAGTACCAGCACAGTCACCTACCACAGTGCAGCAAAAGTGGCAGAGGACTTAAGAAAATGGGGCTTAATCTTTGATGAGCCCTTCCACCAGAATAAGACTTGGGACATAACAGAAGAAACCTTGCATAAACTTATGCCATAGAATACAGTAAGAGCAAACAGATGCGAGAGCAGGAAAGATCACCAGGAACAAATTCAAGAGAAGCTCAGAGGATTCCACTGGGCAACTCGCAAGAATGGATGAATGAAAATATTTTTCCTCCTCACTAATGGGACTGGAGTAAGTCATATTATTCTCTGTAGTTAATTCAGTGTTGAGAGTTGAACCTAACCAATTAACATCTTCTAACATAAGGAAAACACTAACCTCTTCTAACTGACTATGTTTTAGCCTTAACAAGGCAAATGCTAGCGTGGAAGGTCAGTCACAACGTTTTTTTCCCCCTTTACCCCCTTTTTTTCCTACCTTTTTTGTGGGCTCCAGATTGTGGCCTGTTCCCCTTCTTACCAAAGGTGATATGTCACCTTTTATATTGGAAGTACTATTTGATACTGTTTGTATATTTTATCACAGTTCTTGTAGTTTATTATGTGCCCTGTTTGTTGAGGTCAGGATTGGGGTGTCAACGGTATGTTCTTAGAGTGAGATAAATGCACAGTCTGTACTATAAAATATTTTCATTTAATGTAAATGGGCTATATAATCCAATTAAGAGGAGCAAAATGATAGCAAAAATGAAAAAGGAGAAGATAGATATTGCATTCTGGCAAGAAACACATTTGCCTCTGAACATGAGAAACTAATGGGTTTTAGAAATACTTTCTCTTCCTACAAAAATGATAAAAAAAGAGGGGAGTTGCCATATTGATTTTAAATTCTCTTAATTTTGAACTTATTTCAGAAATAAAAGATAAAGATGGCAGATTTGTTCTTGTCAAGGGTGAACTTGAACATAAAGAGATAACTTTATTTAATGTGTATGCCCCCCCCCCCCCCCCCCTCCTAGAAACAATATAGTTTTTCTAAAAAAAGGTGTTTGACTTGATAGCATTTTGCTGAGGCTTCAACCTGCTTCTTAGTCCTATACATGATACAACTAATCAGACTAGAAAAAAGAGCTCCGCAGAGAAACGGGTCACCAAGATACTTCAGGACCTCAGATTAATAGATGTGTGGTGAGACATACATAGATCTGAATTGGAATACACTTTTTATTAAAACTGGCATGCTGCTTCCTCCAGCGTTGATTATTTCTTCATGTATAATAGAGATCTGTGCAGAGTAAAGAACTGTAGAATAGGCCAGAGGGATGTCTCAGACCACTTGAGTGTACTTTACAAAACATTTAGAAAATAAACAGAAAAACACAGTATGGAGGATAAATACCAGCATGTCAAATCATCAAATATTCATAACTGAAATGGCCACATATTTGAACTTATATATACCGGAAAATGATAAGGGCAACATAAACCCACCCATACTCTGGGACGCAGCCAAGGCAGTTCTTAGAGGATCCATTATGGCTAAGAAATCACTCCAAAAGAAACAAAAGAACAAGAAGCTATTGGATTTACAAGAACAGCTTAGGAATTTGGAACAGACACACAGTACAAGTAAGGACTCTACCGTCTTACTGAAAATAAAACTTGGCTTCTTCCCCAGAGTTTTTTGTGCTTTCTCATCTCGCAGGAAACCCTGGGTTGCAGGCCGAGCCTTCGTAGTCCTTCGCAGTCCTGTTGGTGTCCTTCCCCGGTTTCCCCCTGTTATTGTTATTGTTATGATTGTTGTTATTCTGTCCCCCCTCCTCCCCTCTCCCTATCCCATTTTTCTTTCTTTCTCTCAACCCAACCAGTCAAGGCAGATGGCCGCCCACCAAGATCCAGGTTCTGCTTGATGTTTCTATCCGTTAAGGGGGAGTTTTTCCTTACTTAGTTTTTCCTGTTGCCAAGTGCTTGCTCATGGGGGAATTGTTGGGTCTCTGTAAATTAAAGAATACGGTCTAGACCTGCTCTATGTGAAAAGTGCCCTGAGATGACTTTTGTTGTGATTTGGTGCTATATAAGTAAAAATTGATTGATTGCTTGCTTGATTGATTGATTGAAAACCAGTTAGACAGGAAATATAAAAACATGTGTGAAGAAGTAGGGGAAAAAAAAAGGTTTATGAAGCAGAGGTTCCATGAAGCAAGCTCAAAAGCGGCAAAATTACCAGAGCCAAGAGCAATCTACAGAATTAGAGACCCTGTTACCAATAGGATAACTTACACTTTGGATGGAATTCAGAGAGCCTTTGAAACCTATAACAAATCCTTATATACATGATCAGACAAAACCAATTGGTATACAACTGAAAACTTTCTAGATTCGTCAGATCTCCCTTCACTTGGTGTGGAACAGAACAAGGCACTTACCTCCAGAATCACATTAGTAGAAATTGAAAAAGCAATCGTAAGTCTTAATACTAACAAATCACCTGGTACCAATGTGTTCCCGTCTGAATGGTACAAAGCTATGAGAAAAAAAACTGCTACCCCTGCTTGACACCTGTTTTAATTATATTTTGAAAGAGGGCGCTGCACCCCCAACCCAGAGGGAAGCTTTTATATTGGTCGTCCTGAAAGAGGGTAAAGATAGGACTGATTATCCAGGATATAGGCCTATCGGTGTTTTGAACACACTGCAAACATAATGCCTCCGTACTGTCTAAAAGATTGGAAGCTGTGATGCCTCTCTCAATTGACAAAGATCAGACAGGTTTCATAAAATACAGGAAAACCCATAAAACCTTTCACACTGTCCACCAAATTCAGTAAGAAAAAAAAAAGTTCAGTTTTACTCAGTTTAGATGCCGAAAAGGCTTTCGATTCAGTGGGGTGGGAATTTTTATTTTTAGCTCTAAATAGATTCAGATTCAGTAAGGATTTCATACGATCAGTGCTATCACTCTACACATCCTCTACAGCAAGAACCAAAGTCAATGGTAGTTTATCAGATCCCATAGTCATATAATAGCCCTCTCCTTTTCAACCTCTTCATATAACCAATGGCCCAGGTAGTCAGGCAAGAA
The DNA here is from genome assembly GCF_963924715.1 of Thunnus thynnus. Taxonomy (NCBI): domain Eukaryota; kingdom Metazoa; phylum Chordata; class Actinopteri; order Scombriformes; family Scombridae; genus Thunnus; species Thunnus thynnus. The sequence goes on from NC_089530.1 coordinate 4,760,957, forward strand.
GCAACCTTGGGGGGTATACTGTATATATAGGAGTGATAGAATATAAAATATCATTGTATGCTGACGATATGCTGATCCCAGTCAAGGAACCCAGCTCCAGTGTACCACAGCTGATGAACATTCTGAAAATATATGGGCACTATGGATATGTCATTAATGTGCACAAAACACAGGCTTTGATATTTAATTATATTCAAAAACAAGAACTCATAGATAGATATAACTTCAACTGGTATTCATCACATATCAAGTATTTAGGTATATATACCAAAAATGACATTAATTATAAATATATCAACAAAATAATATACATATGATGATCTCATTAGATGGAGCTCTCTCCCCCTTGACTTTGGCAGCAGAATCAGAGCAGTTAAGAGCAGTTAAAATGAACATCCTGCCACAAGTGTTGTATGTATTCCTATCCCTCCTAGTACAGATCCCTCTCAAACAATTCAGAGAGTGGAATAAGCATTTATTACGTTTTATTTGGAATAACAAGAAACCCAGGGTGAAAAAGTCAACACTTCAGCTACAAAAAGAGAAGGGGGGCCTGGCCCTTCCCTGTGTAAGGGATTATTATCTGTCAGCCCAGCTGAGACCTTTAGTAAACTGGTGTAATCCCACTTAGTTGGCTAAATGGAAGAGTACTGAAATATAGACACACCAATACAGTCACTACTTGGCTGCCCTAAAGAGAAAGAGGAGTTGGCATCGAGTTCAAACCCATGGATTAATTCCTCACTTAGAGTGTGGAGGGAGGCAGTTAAGAGATTTCAGATTCAAAGAGAGATCAAGTTAAGAGAATGTCAGTTGGCCAGCATATGATCCAGATTCCCAATACTCTAGATACAAGCAATGGTCTCAATATGGAATTGCAGCTCTATGCAGAACTGTTACACACTGGGAGCTAGATAGCTTTCAGAATCTATGCCAGATATATGAGTTAGGTAGGACGGATTTCTATAGATACTTACAGTTTCATAGCTATTTTTGGAGAGAGATAAAAGGCCTTAATCCAAAAGAACCATCGATACTTACCAAAATATTTATTGACACCTATAAATCAGGGAGTAACAAGGGTATTATAAGCAGCTTATATTCTGTCATCTTATCCCTTAACAAACACTCAATAGAGTAAAACAAATGTGGGAAAAGGAAATGCGAATAGAAATAACAGAAGAGATGTGGACTGATGCCTGGGAAACCTAACACTCCTCCACAAACTCTTAATCCTGGAGAGACTTTTGCTGGAAGAACATGATTCATTTCCTCTCACCCCTAAACAGAAATCCAAACAAACGGGGCCTCCACTGCCGTGTTGGAGAGAATGTGGGACAATGGTGGACCACTCACATATATTCTGGACTTGTCCCCTTATCAAGCCATTTTGGGGGGAGGTGTCAAAAACACTGGGTTTAATGTCTGTATGGATTTACCCCAAAGGATTTAAATAAAAGTGAACCTCCTAAAGATCTCAGGTGGACACTTTTATAAATATAGTGAATCAGTTACATCGGATGGAGTAGCTGACCTATAATTTGAGGCTACAAAAAGAAAAAGTGGAAAAACTGGAGAAAATAGACAGGTTTTTTTAGCCCATTTTTGCAAATGCCCTACTCTACTAGTAATATAAGTATAGTGTGTAGTGTAAATCTAAGTATTAGTACATGTGCTGTGACTCCTCAGGATCTCATGTTCTATGTTTGTATTGTGTCTCTTTTGAAAAAAAGATATAAAAGAAGAAAAAGAAAATGCTTGTATGTGTCATTCTGGAGTGAATGGACCAACAACCTATTTTGTCGATTTAGTTGGAGGACCTTGTGGAAAGTAGGTTTGAAAAAATGAGTAAAGACAGCTTGCAAGAGCGGTTCAAACCCTGCCTTTAGACACTTGCAATTTGGCCAGCTGCTGAATCTCTGCAGAAAGTGGACATGATTGTTGGATTGTCTGTTACATAAAGTTACCCTCCTTGATCGATTCCGCCATTAGAAAGGAGGTTTCAGATGCTGCACTTGGTTTGAAGCACACTGATCATGGTGTAAATGTTTTAGATGGTGGTGGTGTTATTGCTGACAACTGGTCATGCCCTTTCTCAACGCCATTATTGGCTTGGCTTTTAACAGTGCTCCAGCCCCACACAGATTACAGATGCACACATCATAGACTGTAGCTGGCTCCCTGTTTTTAATACATACTGTATGAGAATTGGATTTGACAATATAAAGGATCACAGTAAATACTGTAGTGGAGTCATTAACATACCTGGCAAGCTCTAAAATCAAATGGCTGTCACATGAAACACCTGACAAATCATGAAACGTATTATATACAAGCCATGTTCCCTCAGCTAGCTGATGTATTACCACATTATTTGTCATTAAATGTACTCAGTGTATAAAGCACAGAAACAATACCTACACTACATAAAAAACATTGTAATGCAATCCGATACAAAAGTCCTGTTATAAATTCAACCTAAACTTGGAACTTTCAATGTAATACAGTTACATACAACACCACCTCCACAAACTACTGTTTAATTCCTATAGAGCTGCATCAACAACTTGCATCACAATGTACAGGAGCTTCTACTTTTCTAGTCAGTCACAGTAAGATATAATAAATGGACAACATCTACAACACTGGATGGATATTTAGGTAACTGCAGACATTTGCAGCTGAAATGTATTCAAGACTTTGCAGGGAAGCACACAAGACAATCAGAAAAACCCAGAAGTACTTTCTTCAGCCAGTCTCTCAAGGTCACATTTTAATCCTGCAATCCTGAAAGACTCAATCTATTGGGTCCAAGTGACATTTTTTTGTGGAATCTGACTGTCAAGTTGACACAAAGAAACATTTGAAAACACTTCAATTTTCAGAATCAAGCAGAAAAAGCGTCACAAAGTGGCCGAGCTTGTCCATGCAAATCTGAAAGTTGAAAGCTTAGATTGAACGTCAATGATGGCAAATTTGTCTATGTAATTAATTACTGTAATTGATGACTATGATATTATTGTGACATAAGTGTCTTCTTATTAAAGGAAACCCTGTTGTTTCTCTGTCAATAACTTCAGCTGTCAGTGTAGTGTCTAAGATCCAGTTGTCATTATAACTATTGATAAGTGTCATGATAAAAGCTTCTCGCTATAATGAAGCAAAGAAATCCACATGTTCTCTTGTTGATTACATGTACCTTATCATTTTAACAAGAAACTTCTCATTACAACAATATACTGTAAGTACGTAACAGTGGTTCTTACATTTTTTGTAAACCAGTTTAATTTTTTTCTACCATTATGAATTAGTATCAAAATGAGCCAATAATAAATGTTACTTTATGGAAATACCATTATCTCAATACACATTTAACACCACCTGAGCTGCCAGAGATTTTCATCTGAAAGGCACAAGGCGGCCCGGTTACATTGACAGTTAACCCGAGAGCGAGACAGGCCTGTCAGAAATCTGTCCATCTCGTAAGGAAAGCTACAGTGTCTCACAACTTGGGTTTCCCTTTTGTGGCTCCAGGCATCATTTCTAACATGGTACTCACCAAAGTAATGGCTGAGATCTCAGAGTGTGGTGACATCACTAAATATAGGACAAGATACAAAAATCATATCACACAGTTACACTTATAACAGGCCAGCAGCTAGGCCAAATTAGCTAAACCTCTTTATTAGGATGTAAAACTGATAGTGAACACACCCATAATATTGCTAATAATCCCTCATTACATGAACACAACTATATGTCAAGTACTGTAGGTAAAAGACGAACTAAGAAACTATGACAGATATTTACAATGAATAATCTAGATAGGGATTTTACTGTTACCTTCATCTTCTCTTCTGAATAGCTATGCCGTTGGTTTATATACAACCTGTCTGATTCTCATGTCAGAGTTACAAAAAAAAAAGTTGTAATGAACTGTTTTCCTTAAACATGTTTTCTTGTCTGAAAAACCTTAAACCTTGCTAGCATGAAAGTATACTTTTTTGTTGTTTTTTGTTTGTACATTAAAGACATTCACTTTTTCACTTTTTTTGCCTTAGTATGTATGTAGTACAAAAAGTCTCTATGTCTGCATGGTTGGCCCTGCCCACAGTTTGAGAATTCTTACTTGAGTTATTTTGTCACATGTGGCAGCGAGTCAAGACAGAAATAAATAAACATGGCAAGATTCTTTTTTTTTTTTTTTTTTTAATTGTTTCATTAAGCACAATAAATAGTCAGTTTTGCATCTGATACATGTGGTTAGATGTAACGATGTTAATTATCAGCATCTTATGTGTGCTTTTCTGTATATGACATTCAAAATTGTTATTAAGTCAAACCATTATTTTGTCAGCCTTGTAAACCAAGAGCTTTGGTAAATACATTTTAAATCTACATCTATTGTTTTCTTTTTTATTTAAGAGAATGTCAGGAGTCAGCCCGACCCCTTTAACACCTAATGGAGTATTACACTCCTGACTTTTATAGTGCTGATGCCATCAAATGTCAAGCGGCGCCGATGAATTTCATCCCGGCGCAGAATGTATCAGGTCACCCACCAATCTGTAGAAGTGCTGGACAGAAACTTATTTCTATGCTAATGGTGTTGACAAATGTGTTGTGATCTGGTTGCCATTTTTGAGCGGATTTGAATTGTCCCCCTGAATTGAATTGTACTGTGAATTATCATATAATTACATTTTCAGGCGTGATTTATGTGCACATCAGGACCGGTGTGCTCCAGTTAATTGGTCGTGGCATTTCTGCAGCTGGTCTGACTCCAAACACTGCAGGATGTTTCTCTCCCAGTAAACATCAATCTTTTTCCTTGCCCCCCTTTCTGCTCTTGCTTTCATTTTTCATTCATTTGTTCTTTTTTTCTTTCTGTCCTCCTTGCTTTCATTCTTTCATTCTTTGTTTTTTTTTCTTCTTTCCAGTACTGCTGGCGATGCTTTCACCCGCTCCTTTATACTTTCCATCTTCCGTCATCTGTCTCAGCTGTATTTGAAGGGATGACAGTGAGGTACCCTCAGGGTTATATAGTAGCTCTGCCTCCTTCATAGCAGGAAGACGCACACACACACACACTCTCTGTCATTGTTATTTTGTCTATTCCAGCACATGCCATTGACATATTCTCTGTCCATCACTTTTTTCTATATGCTTCAGTGTATCATCTTTCCAATACAGTACAATATATACTGTACTGTGTATGTGTGTGCCTGTGTTTACATATGTGCAGGGCATCAACAGATATGGATCTTGAAATCAGACCATTTTTGTATCAAAAATATTAAAAGGACCCAGTGTTTTTTCGCCAGGACTGATTTCATATCAGCATAGATATGAAAATTCTCACATGAAAATGGAGGTACATTTGTGTACCTATACTTTTGTGCATTGATGTCAGTCCCTCAGTTTGTTTCTGATAGTGGCGCGCTGTCTCCTCCATAGACAATGCTCTCCGTCCTCTAGCAGCGCTCTGCCACGAGCAGCCGAGTCCTCAGCCATCCACATCACTGTGTGTCACCTCACTGCGTGTCCCTGGCTGCCCTCAATCACACAGACTCCTGACATTTGACATGATCTCACGTAATAGCCAAGCCTTCAGGGTCAAATCAACAGCATCTCCAAATCTAACCCTACACTGGTAACAGGAAGCTGACTCAAGTCTGTGTCAAAGGTAATATTGCTGGAAAACACATCATCCAGGCTGACTTTACTGGGATCAGCTTAATTACTGGTACATGAGAGCCGGCCAGGGCTGCGGTATGCACTGAGAGAGTGAACGTTTAATGGACTGGATTTCTTGAAAAAGGAACTTTGCTTTTGTTTTTTACTACGTGAACCATGCTTTGACAAACTGCTCAGGTAATGCTGGGCAGATTGGAGTTTTAGCTGTACAAACAATTCTCTGGCCTGCTCTGGGGGCTGAAATAGAAAAAAACACTGGCTGGTATAAACCTTAACAGCTTTTTCATAACACAAGGAACAGGCACAAATTTGCAAACTGGCAAATATTAATGGCAAATGAACCTGGTATACATATACTGCAAGTTCAAACTACTAATCAGTATTTTCATTTTAATCAGTGTAAAGTGGGTTTCAGTGTAATCTGGGAAGTATCTCAGTGTAATCTCTTGAAGCATGGAGTATGTCATACATTGTACAAAATGCACTATATATATACATACACTCAGCAAGCACTTTATTAGGAACATCTGTGCAATCTAATGCAATCTAATAGCTCTGCCATTAATTCTACTTTTATGAGGTTTTTTCAGTTTTTGTTGACATAGATAGATAGATAGATAGATAGATGGTAGACAGTGGTGGTGTACTGGAGTGCATTATATTGAAAAGTGTTCCTAATATTTTGCCCCTCCCATGTATGTTAATGGAGTGAACTGCTCCATTGCAACTGCAAGCCAACATTTGGTATAACAATTTTGCATTGTGATGTGTCAGTGATGTGTTAGCTCTTTCTGCTGCCCTCAAGTGGCCAAAAATAAATAAATTAATGTATCTCAAGAAATATAAGAGACAATAACATCTTCTTAATTCATTCATAAACATGACATTATTGATCTTTGTGGGTCAGTTAGTTTGCAAATAGCTTTCAGCTAGTGTGAATGGTTTACTGGGCTTCTGTCTACTATCTCTACTCTTTTTTCTGCCTATACCGGTCTCCACAGCAGTTCTGCCACTGACAAATCTTTTGTTTTTCACAATGTTTTGTTTTTGTAAATTATCATTTAATTTGGAAAATGATTCCTTAGCTGTGAGAATTAACTTCATGCTGAGGTAATTCTATTGAGGTATAGCTATTGTTCAGTGCCTCGTGCTTTACATTGCAGAGCTGTCGGAACATATAGTATCTGCAGCAGAATTGTTTTTGTACAGAAAGTTACAATTATGTAAACTTGAACATATTATATCATATTATATCTATTTTTGGCCAAATTGTCCTTTCAGATGTCTTTCATTTACATATGTACACACACTCAGGCACACACACTTCCCATGAACAAAACAGCATTTATGATTTGGAGCAAGGTGACTGACAGGGCAGCATGACAGCTGATTGACAGGTATGACAGTATGACAGGAGGAGGAGATGGGAGAAGATTTTACAAAGATTTTTGTCTCAGGTAGCGTGTCATGACTTGACATTGGAATGAGATGATGAGTGCAACCTTTGACAGCAGGATTTAAAGGAGCAGTATGATTGTTCTTATACCATGGTATAAAATGGAAGAAGCTGATCGATACTAATTACTCAAACATTACATCTTACTCTCAACATGCTCCACCCAGACAAATTAAAAAGAAACGTATCTCGAAACACTTCTCTTTTTTTCATTACTGGTCATACACATAAATTGAAAAGATAATCCAAGATTTCCATTTCAGGATGACAAGCCTCTTGAGGTTTTCCATCCTGTTTTCAAGGTCCTACATGAAATGAAAATGCTGTCCTTCCTCCATGTTAGCTACTAATAATATCTGAAGCAATTTCAATCAAAATGATCTAATTTAAAATTGCATTTTGCTTGATGAGTCATCTTAACTTCCAAATTGCTCATTGTGTGTGAACAGATGGACGAACATGCAATCAAGGTTGATAATGCATGACAATTTAATATTGCAATAGAGCCTATTAAACCATTTACTGTCATCACATCAGTCTCTTAAAAGTGATTTATCATTGGTAAGCCCATTATGTGGTTTTCACTCAAATCACCGAGCGTGAGATTGATTAAGCCTCCAAAAGTCATTTTGTTTGAGGACAACGTAATACCCAATAACTCTCAAAGAGCCAAACATTAGAGTGCTAAAAAGTACGATTGGTTTTTACTCCCACCCCCACCACCTCCTTCTCTCCCTCCCTTCCTCCTTCTCCCTCCCTAAATATCAGCATTCCCAAGGCACCACCCAATCCAAGAAGAAGAGGAAGAGGGCTCCAGCCTTCATTATCGTTTCTCAACACTAACGAAACGAAATTTGACCCATCCTATACACTGGGAGCAGTGGGTAGCCATGGTGGGTGCCCAGGGAAGCAACTTGTCTTGCTCAAGGACACTTTGACAAATGGACAGGGAGAGCTGAGGAATCGAACCATAACCCTGCAGGTGGTGAGGACCCACTCTTCCTCCTGAGCCACAACCGCCTCAAAACAATCAAAGGTGCTTTCATCCTGTTAAATTATGAGCTTGTTTGCTTGCAATTAGTTTGGTGTGAACCAACTCTATTAGCGTGCCTCAGTGATTTCTCTTCTTTTTCCTCCCGACAGATCTCTTGATCCGTGTTGCGTGCATAATTAGCCATCAATGATTGGCTTCTCAGCTGAAGTGGAGAACACTAGTGAGCCAGGAGGAAGCTTAAATGGAAGGACCCTTAAATGAATCCACAGGAGACGACTGGCCCCTGTTTGATCCAAGTCCATTCAGATGAACCCCATCTGAGAATCAGCTCTCTTATTGTACAGTCAGGGAGATGGGTAACTATATTATTATCATCAGTTATTCTTATGACAGGATCAGACTACACAATGTTTTTGTCTTTTGAGATGGTCAGAGTGTCATATCAGGTGATAGTATGAATCATTCATTCTTGCCAAGTTAGACTTGACGGGACCAACAACATTATTTTGCAACTCTTTTGCTTCAGCATGTTTACAGTTGTGCATGGAGGAGCGCTCTGTGCTCCTTTGGTCAACATCACAAAGCACATTGTAGAAATTGTCAAAATAGATGAGAGAAGGCGTAAACATTCTGTCATACTAGTCTTTTTGTTGGAACGCTGTGACGTGTCCAAACGCTTCTTGAGTCAGTCTTCCATTGTGGCACACTACAAGAGATAAAATGGATACAAATAAAATTGTTGCACACAATGTTTTTGTCCCAGACATGTTGTTCAGTTGGGCCATTATGTTCTGTTCTGTAGTCCCATTGTACATTTCCTCCCTGTCTTACAATATATATATATATATATATATATATATATATGTATACAGACACACATATATGTGTATATATATATACAGACACACACATATATGTGTATATATATATGTATGTATATATATATGTGTATGTATATATCTATATAATAAATAAAAAAATCAAAGTGAGAACTGTGTCCTTGAGGTCCACAGGTCCCAGTTTACATAATATTATGTTTATTATCGAGTAATCTGCCAAATATTTTGTCACTTTATCAATTCATAATTTGATAAAATGTCAGCAAAGATTGAGAAATGCATATCACAAGTTCTTGTAGCCCAAAGTCTTCATGCTCGTTTTGTCTAAACAACAGTTTTAAACCCAAAGATATTCTGTTCTGTACTATCATGAAGGACTGAGAAAACAAGGGAATCTCCACATTTTAGAGGCTGGATCCAGCAATTTTTTCCCAATATTTTCCTTAAAAAAAATTACATGAATGGTTAATCAAAATATTGAAATTGTTACAGAAGGATTTTCTGCCACACAACTAAACAGCTAATTGTTTCAGCATTATTTATATTAGTGTTATGAAGGCTCTGGGCGTCCTTGTAGCTTATTGTGGTTTAGGATTCATGCTATATTACCACAAATTCCGAATTCAATATTCCCCTATAACCTAATGTACAGTATGTTGCATGTAATACCCCTCCCTCTACACTGTGAAATATACAATAAAGCCACAAATATAATTATATATTAGATGAGTGCATACAGGATACATATTATGCCCAATGGCCCATTTCTTATACTTTTGTCCCAATTTTTAAAAATGTTTTGTTGTCCTTTTAGGTGTTTTTACAGTGTAGCATAACAGAAACTTAATGTGAAAAGATAAAAGTGAAATACATGTAAACAATTCATGTATTTCTCAGACTAAATTATTCTTTATTTTATCAGTATGCAGACCCCTGGAACCCCACTCAAGGACGCCTGGAGAAATCTGGGTCCCTTGAGTCCCCATATCAAGTCCGCCTATTTTTTTATTCAATAATTTATTCTTGACAAACACAGCATGAGCTTTGGCAACTCCGGCTTCTCTCTCTCTCCCTCTCCCTCTGTGTGTGTGTGTGTGTGTGTGTGTGTGTGTGTGTGTGTGTGTATGCTTTTCTATCAGCTGGTTTTATTCTCAGCGGACACTGATGCGCACAACATAACAAGGCCTTTCTCTCTTCCCCTCTCTCCCCCCCTTCTCTCTCTCTCCCCCTCTCCTCTTGTGCTCTCTCTCTCTCCTACTCTCTCTCTGTCCTCTCTGTCTATGTCTCTCTCCCTCCCCAGGTCCTCTCCTCTATCCCGTCTCCCCTCCTCTGCTCTGCACCTGCTCCTCCCCTCCTGCCTTATTATCCTCAGACTCAGAGCAGCGCTCCGTCCTCGCCAAGTGATGCTCCTCGGCGGCGCACATCGGTGGGTTATCACCGCCCGCTGCAGGGAGGACCTCTCCGGCTTGTTTTTCTCCTCTGGAAACACGCACTGACGGACGACTGGACATGGGAATTTAACGGGGCTGGTGAGAGTGAGCTGGAGGAGGATAGGACGGTGAAGAAGCGCTCAAGTCCCATCCGAGAGAAGAGGAGGAGGAGGAGGAGGGGGACTCCGGGGAAACAGTCCCGCCGGGACGGGGGACCACAACGGATGGTTTTGTGCTTTACATAGTTTGAAATTGACTCAACGTGCTGTTTTTTGTTGTTTGGTCGTGAATAAAAAAAAATAAAACCAGAGGATTTGAAAGCAGGGGTTCCAGGAGTTGCGATCAGCGCCTTTCCGTTTGCGATGGAGTGAAAGAGAGGGCGCACGGTAACTTCAGTCTCGCCATGAAATCAGTGTTTTTCAGCCGCTTCTTCATCCTGCTGCCCTGGGTCCTTATTGTCATCATCATGATCGATATCGACAGTAAAAGGACGATCCGGGTTCCGGCCGCCGGTCGGACCAGCAGGGCGCAGCGGGCGGCCCGAACTGGCGCACCGGGGGTAGGTGGCACCCAGAACCAGTCCGCCCTGCCGGTTATCTACGCCATCACTCCGACTTACACCCGTCCAGTGCAGAAAGCGGAGCTGACCCGGCTGGCCCACGCCTTCCGCCAGGTGCCCCGACTCCACTGGATCGTAGTGGAGGACTCGACGGCGCGCACGGAGCTGGTGGCGCGCTTCCTGGCCCGGTGCGGCGTGCCATACACGCACCTGCATGTGTTCACACCCCGCAGGTTCAAGCGCGCCGGGATGCCACGCGCCACCGAACAGAGGAATGTGGCTCTCGCGTGGCTCCGGCAGCACCGGACCAGACGGGACGCCGGGGTGGTTTTCTTCGCGGATGACGACAACACGTACAGCCTGGAGCTGTTTGAAGAGGTAACCCGACAGTTATTATGTGTTATTAGACTACTGTCCTAATCGGTCTTCATCACCTTACAGCTGACCAATAACATCAAGAGGTAGAATTCACCTTTAACTGACAGTATTCTTAAAGTTACAATAAACCAATAAGTAATTAAAATACATTAATTATAAGTGCGTTTGTTTGAAAACCATGAGGTTTATTAAGAAACTGAGTTTCTCCATTGCTCGGTATAGCTTTGTTTTGGTCAAAAACAGTTAAAATTAACGGTTGTTAAGTACTAAGAGCCTTGACTTAAAAGTAATACAGTAAAGGCTAAATGTCCAATTACAAGTTACAGTCCTGAAATGAGAATTTAACTTACGTAGCCTACTATGAGCAAAATATAGTAACACTATGTAACGTCAGAAAGAAGAAATATCAAAAACATTATTTTACAAATAAAAAGTTAAAAAAAAAAAAAAAAAAGGGAATGAAACAATCAGTTTTGCTGCAACAATCTTAGATGCTCTGGTATGACCAATAGATTATGGTAATCTAGTGTTGTGCAGCAGCCAATACTGACTCAGTTCACTGATTTTAGGACTTTTCTCTACTTGTGCCACTGTTTTTAGAATTTACCATTGTCTCATAATTGTCACTTGTGGTCACAGTGGCTGCCTTTCATCAAAAGTTACATAGGCTCGTTTTAAACTCAGAAATAAAAATACTTATTATGCAGAATGGCCGCTATCAAAGTCATATAATTATATAGCCTAATGATGAATATTAATGCATCAACATGCCAACAGCATTGTAATGTCGTAGCTGATATGCTGATGTGCATGGAGTTAAATTTAACTGCTTCACATACTGTTGGGATGTTTTATCTATAACAATCTTATTTGTTGATTATATGTTTTGTATATAAAATATTAATATATAGCTGTCAGACAAATGTAGTGGAGAAGAAGTATAAAGTAGCACAAAATGGAAACAATCAAATTAAATACAAGTACCTGAAAATTGTATTAAAGTAAAGACAGAACTTACAGATTTAGATATTGATGTTATAGCATGTGCTATTTGAGCACCTTCATCACAGCATCAACACTATGAGGGTAAAGGGTCTATTTTCCCCTTTTCTGACTATATTTGTGCCGTGCTCTAACCATTAAGCTGCACAGGAAAAGTCATTCGCAGGCATTCCCCAAATGGGATAATTTCAAAGGAACTGAAGCACAGAAATTCAAAGATTCATGTTGATGGGATCCCACTGGAACCCCAGGGAGGCTCCAGACCCTGGTTTGAGAACACCTTGTCTCACCTGAGGGGTCTTTATTAAACCAATGTATTCTAGTAGTGAAACTGGTAAAACTGCATGGACATTTGGTGTTAAAGGAGTAAGTCTTTGTGTGTGAGAGAGAGAAAGACAGAGAGTGGGAGTTGAGTGAAAGCTAAAATAAGTGAGAGAAAAAAAACAGATGAAGAGAGGAGTGTGTGTGTGAGAGAGAGAAGTGACTGACTGACAGACAGAGAGATGAGAGATGGATGTGGCAGTGATGGTGCTCAGGGTGTTTTGGTGCACGAAGGTCTCCAGTTTCAAATCTTTTTGTCAGCAGCACCATTGTTCAATTTTCTAATGATCCACTTTCCAGCTCATAATTAATAATCAGGATCGTGTGGGTGTGATTATTTTGTTTGCTGTTGCTCGCTGACCTTGTACTGTGTATGTATTTGTGTGTGTGAGTTTATAGAAGGGTAGGATTGATATGGTTTGATAAAGACGTTTGTCTTTTTTGGATTAAAATGATTTTTTTTTTCTTATTCTCAACAATGTCCAGTTTGACCCTTTTCATGCCCTGAAATTCTTATCTTTAGTTAAAGCCTCTGAGGCATTTAGACCAATATGAGACACTGAAGGACTTCTGATATAAACTACTGATAAAAACATATCGACTGGCTGTAGTCTGCAAACCTGAGCTAAACAACAGACTGGATGACATGCCAGTAACAACCTTGAATAATGGAAAGCTGATACGTCCATGTACCGTAAGCCAAGTCTATGTCTGAGAGTGTGTATGTTAATGCATAGGAAGGATCTCTTTGTACATCTCTGTTACCATTTATGTTAAAACTACATTGTCGTCACTACACCGCGCTCGAGATTTCCAGGTATTGAAGAAAGACGAGTCAATAGCAACAGCAGCAGCGGCGACAGAAGCAACAAAGCAATCCTCTCATTCTAAATAAATGCACAGAAACATTGTGAACACATGCTACTCTGATTGCTGATTGCTCACTCTGATTACTGCCATTGAAAGATAGCTGGCCACACATCTGAAATTGCTATAATTTTCTGGAAAAATAAAATATTGAGATTTTTTTTTATATAAATTAGCTAAGAACTCTGCACTGAAGAATGTAGTAAAAACCAAAAGAATATAGTTTTGATTGTTGGAGAGTTTGTTTTACATGTAGTACCAAAAAAATGATGATGACTCCATTCAAAAATGTTTTTCTCTCCTCTACTTGAGTATTTTACTGGCCCTTTACAGAATGAAAATTGTATGTTTGCATTGCAGCATGTTAATTTGAGGAGGCCTTTTCCTTCTGTCTATGAATGCGTCTTCCACCTGCATCTAAAGTATGTTCTGAAAACAGCAGGTTAAACCGAGGGTACGTTTAGATTAAGCGTGATTGATGCACTTTATTTGAGCTCTGCAGCTTTCCTTCTTTTTGCTTGTTTGGATAAAAAAGAACAAAGCCTGGCGACTGAAAATGTGAGTGTTGGACCAGAGAAGCCTTGTGCTGTTCATTAGTAGAAAGAGTGTCTCTTATGAAAAAAGTAGCCAGTGTTAGGATTTAACACTAAAATGAACTGAGTACAAACTGCAGTCTGGGTTGGTTTTAATGTGAAGCGTTTTCTTCATTTCTTGACAACAAGATATTGTTATTTTTTATTGATATTGTTGTTTATAGCAAAGAGAAGGCAAATCCATCATAGTTAGCTAGAGTGGTTCTCTGTTATTTATATACTGTTATGATGTCAGATATCTATGTTAAACATGGTCAAAGTTCCAAAACTTGAGGTTAATGTATATAGAAATGCTCGCTGCATATCAAAAGACAAGGCATCAGCCAGCTCTGCTTGGTTTGTGATGTTTTTTTCTGCAATGCAGATGAGATGATGTCAGCTTGTAACACATGCCCATAAATAGCTGTCCGTTCAGTAGCCTATGATTCTTAAGCTACAGGTTGTTTTCCATGTATTGTTTGTGTTGTCCACTGTCATATTTCGGATTTCGGCTCGAACATGTACGGATGGATTTGAGAAGTTAACATTTCGAGTAAAGAGAAAAAAAAGTGAAATCTTACCACTATAGTTTGTTTACATGGAAGTTGGATGAGATGCAGCTTCTGGAAGCTAACCAATCAGAAGAGAGTGGGCTCATCGGGAGGGGGCCTTAAAGAGACAGGAGCTAAAACTGCCTTGCACACAGAGGCTGAAAAAGACCAGAAAAAGAGAACTTTACTGTATATCAATTTTGCTATCTAGCATATAAAAACTTTTAACCTCAGTATATGAAAATCTCTCACATTGTAGATAGAACCATATAATTCCAATATCATGATAACTTGCCTAGGATTTGGCTGCATGAATAAAAAAAAACAAATCAAATGCAGCTGAAGTTAAAATGTTCACATTGTTTCGGGCTAAAGAAATCCAGCTTTATCCTGAACCTTATGCTGTCTTTTCGATGGCATATCCCTCCATGCAACCCTGAAAGCAACACTCGGGTATAAATACTCAGCATTGTGATGCGAGTGTGCTGTAGTCGATTCTACTCTGACGTAGAGTCTCAGTGTTAGATTCCATGCCTGCGGCTCAGTGTAAAGAGCATCTGTTCGATTTGTTGATAGCACACTGTCTTCTCTCTGTCCTCCTGCCTATTTCATTACCTAGCTCCTCTGTGCAGGTAATGGCCTGTCATAGAGAGATAATAGGCTGTCATACGGCAGTAATAACCTGCAGAAACTGTCTGCAGGCTTTAGACTGATGGCAGTTACTGTGCTTATAGTGGGTGGCAGCTTCATATGAGAAACCTTCATATCATTCTGGGCAGAAAAATTATTGAAGTAGGATTCAAGCAGCTCAAATATTATTTTAATGGGACCTTTTGTAATAATATTTCTACAGTAATCAATTGTGGGTTTTTCATACCATGCCAGCAATGGTTTTGTAGGAACAGGATAGGTTTATTCATTAAAAGGTTAGGTTCAGATTTTTTTTAATACAATACTGCCATAAGTTCATATTAACAAAAGTTTCTCCAGGGCTGTGAAGTACTACCTTCATAGCATGACTACACAAATCTCACAGTCATGTCCTGTTTTATATCCCAATTTCTCTTAACTAAGCGCAGCAGAGAAAAAAAACTTGGACCATTAAAAAAACAAACTAAAGAACTGCAGATCACTACATTTTGGCAGCATAATACACAATCCCTGTAGTTATACATGTAAAAGAACAGTGGTAAACAGATTTAAATATGTAAAAACAGCTTCAGGTTGCAGTTGTGCATCTGTGAAACGCAGCATTACACAGTCAGTATAGACAGCTGTACTGATTATTAATAGAAAGCTATCTGTTTTGTAAAAATACTTTATGTGTGAGACAGATGAGTGAAAAATGTGACTGAAACACGCCCTGTGTGTAGACAAGCCTTTATATTTGATAAAATGGAAGCTATCTGTTCCATGAAGAGTGACTTAAAAAATGTGGAGTTTTCTTATGAACAAAAAACTGTTATGTTTACATTGAGTATTATTCACCGAAACACACTGTTGGTATCCTTGAGGTCTAACAGCAGTGTTGAATGCTTTTCTTTCCTCATAAAACTTTTGCAAAGCTTTTTTTTTTAAAAGTATTTTAAATCCTGTATTGTTGATTGTTGTTGCATGTGCACAATACAAACAAAACAGCGACCCACTCATAAAAATTCTGCTCCACAGTGCTTCTAGGGGTCAGAAACTCCACAGGGTACCTTTAAGTTAGCCAAATCAAGTGTATGTTCCTCTTGGAAGCTGTGTGTGGGTTTATTGCTGGTGTTGTGTGCTGGCATCAAACCTAAATGCGACTACCAGGAAGTTTCCCTTCACCACAGCTCAGCAAGTAAACACTGTTGGTGAACAGACGAAGATGGATTTTTGAACTAAAAAAAATGTAACATTGGAAGATACCCAACTGATCTGGCTAACTCAAATATAGAAATATATGTTATTATTGTTGGATTCTGCTTCTTAAACCCCCAGCTTATGCGCCGATTTAGCAGAGTAGAGATAATTATAACATGTTCCCCCTCATTTCTTTCATTTGAATTATGTAACTGGTAATTCATGTACTGTATATTTAGAAATGAGCACAGGTATGAATTATGACTCATAGCCATGTTGATTTAACTACCCAAAAGAATGATTTTTCATTCAATATTTTGAGTTTAACCAATTTTAATATTCTATTAGCTACTATAGAACAAAAGACAAGGCATTTCTGACCTGCAGTCGCCCAATTAAGAAATGAGGTACCCCAGCTGGGACAAAATCAGCCTCATTCTTGACTCTGGGTTGTTGATTACATGATGTAGCCCAGGCTGTTTTGCTTCAAGAGTGGGCGACGAACTACCACCCCCTGCATCCCCCTTATGAAAAAAACATTGGTACGTAGCAAATGTTTAACAAGCCTCCCTACGTTCCTCTTACTGTTGAGCAGCAGAGAAGTCAGGCGGAAAGGCGTTTTGCATCAAGATAAGACTTAAGGGGTGTGTGCTCCGTTTCCGCAGGTTAGTCAGGTCTCAGTTTGGCCTGGTTTATTATTCACGTTCTGGCTGAGTCACCTCCCAGCAGTCAATAAGGTGTCAGAAAATGCAAGACTGCTCATTTAATGTCCTCCATGCAATTACACCTTGATTGCCCTTTAACACATACTGCTTCCTGTTGGTTTCTTATACTCATTTTGCATTTCTGCCCTCAGGAGTGAGTGTGCTCCCATCATGGGAGCTCCTAAGAGGCAGCGTTAGTGAGACAAACAGTAGACAAATATAACACTGACGCACAAGGATGGAGGGGGGTAGGGGGGCACTAAGAGATGGCCATGGAGAAGAGATGGGTCTTGAGGCGGGATTGGAAAACAGTAAGGGACTCTGAGTCTCTGATGTCTTTGGAGAGGGAGTTCCAGAGCCTGGGAGCTGCCCTAGACAAGGCTCTGTCCCCAAAACTGGGAAGGTTGGACTTGGGGGTGGAGAGAAGGCCAGCAGAGGTGGATCTGAGGGACCGAGAGGGTTGGTGGGGGTAGAGGAGGTCTGTGAGATATGGGGGGGCCAGTTGGTGAGGGGCTTTGTAGGTGATGACCAGGATTTTGTAGTTGATGCAGTAGAGGAGGGAGTTGCAATAGTCAAGACGGGAGAAAATGAAGGCGTGGATGAATATTTCAGCAGCAGGGATTAACTGTTGGATCAGCAGTCAGATGATCCAACAGGTTTTAAACAAATTACCAGGGGTAACAAAATTACCCTAACTGCCCATCACTGTCCATCACAACTTTGACCTGTACTGTTCTTAGTGTAGTTGAGCACATACAGTTTTTGTACACAACGAGGGATTATCTCAGTTTGGGTGCACACTTAAAACATTCTGGCTAAACTGACCATCTGTTTCTTACCCCATCAAAATTCTCTGCAGCAATGTCACTGTATTCCCAGATCTCAGCTATCACTTTGATGAGTGCAAGTTATCATAACTATGGGCACCAATTAGGTGGTTGCTGGGAAGCTTTGGCCCCCATGGGAAATCATACTGTGAGGTGACCATATCGGATGAATGGTAACATTCAAGAAGAAGCTAAAAAAAGGAATGGATACAGTTTTAACTGTGAACTAAATCTGTGTCCATTCCTACATTTAAGTTACTTGGGGTTGTCGGAAAATGCCCTACAGGTTTTTACCTCTTCACCAGTGATATAAAAGGTGTCATTTTGCATTACTTTTTGAACCAGCTGTCTGACCTAACTGGTTCTGGGGGAATGTATGATAAACAAGTGCACAGTAACTCAAGATGACACGTCAAACACAACCTGTCCACCTTTTTAAGAATAACTTGTTTTAATCAACAGCAAAACAGAAACCAGTAGCAGCTGTAAAAACTTGCAATGAACAGTTACAGTAAGTGACAGCAGCAATGGCTTCCAGTCAATACCTCTGGTGAGTCATCTCAAAATTGAAGCTGTGTGCTTGGTCGATATCATTACTTTGTCACTAGTATGTAGTTTCAAAATATATAGATTCATATGTTTCAGGCAGCCACAGGAAAAAAATTAATTTTATTCAAGTTGCAATAAACCAGACATCCTTCAAAAGAACTCATGAAATGCCTCTTTGTTGATGTATAAATGGCGAATCTGAGAATATTTAATAACAATAATAATATTTATTTATATAGCATTTATCAAAACCAGAGATTACAAAGTTCTTTACAACAACAAACACATGCAGACAAATTTTCCAAAATTGAGGGAATAAGGTAAAAACACATTTTCCAAAGCGAAATAATAATAATAAACCATTTTTTGAATAAAACATTTAAAAGAGATTTTTCAAAAGCCTTTTGAAAGAAATGTGTTGTAGAAGCGATTTAAAGAAAGACACTAGTTCTGCAAGTCTGAGTTCATTGTTTTGACTCCAACTCTGTTTTGGGTCACTTTCACAGCCGAGGAACCCATTCAGACTCGGTGGGGTAACAAGCAATCAGGAAATTAAGTTGTGCTTTTTTCCCCTTCTCATTCCTGAAAAGCTGACTCTGGGGATGGAGGGTTTTTTAGCTGACGGCAGCATGGCAGAGCTGTTTGATTCAACTGCAGCAGCCTGTCAGCCGGCAAGACTTTCGTCAGACCTTTTTTGAATAATTGAACTCCCCCCGGCCCTGAGAGCTCCACATCAGTCACATTGACTATTTTAGGGAGCAGGTACTGTGGCAAATGCTCTATGCTGAAGTGTGACTCAGGATACCTTTCTCGAAGGCTGCCATACTTGGTCTAGTGTTCATTTATTACTTTTGATATGGTGCGATGGCTTCTCAGATTGTATAATAGTGGTGGAAATCCACTGCATTGCTGAAATGCAGCTAAGATCTTTTCAATTTCAGATCAGACGCCACAGAAACTTTAAGAATGTGTGCTTACATTCAATTTATTTGATAATTCATCTTTGCAATTAATTTTGAATTTCATTATACTTTCATGGTGTGGATATTTCCTTCTCTCTATGTTATACATCTCAGTGAAGAGTCAGCTGGTAGTAGGGGATTGGGTAAAAGACTTTCTATTTTTAGAGGAAATGGTCCAAAGACAGACATGCAAACATTAAGGATGTATTTGATCAAGTGTCCAACTAGCAGAGTCCAGGCCTGGAGTGAATTGCAGGATGATGGGGAGGCAGCACAAAGAGAAACTGGTGGGATAAAGGAACCAGAGCGAAATGGGAAATTCAATTTCCTCAAACCCCTATGAGCAATTATCATAATTACATAGTGTAGTGGGAGAAGCGAGGGGGGGTGGGGTTGTAATGTCAGGGAAGCGAAGCAGAAAGGAGACGAACCTTGCTGAGAGAAATTGTCTGTGGTCGGGCTGGTGGGAGGATAAGGATGGAGGAGAGAGGAAGGTGACGGAAAGGTTGAAGGCTTTTAAGGGCCAATGTAAATGTAAAAAGGTGTTATGCACCAGTTCTCCACTTATTTCCACAGCCATCTTTTTTCTGAATTTGCTGTTTGACTGAACACCTTTCCTGTGCTTTCTACTCCCTCATCAAATCCCTTTTTTCCCTCATCCACCACTGTGTCCAACGGTGACTGGGACACATTTAAAAGAAGCTCATAGTCACTGAAACTAATTGAAATAAAATTGTCATTTTTGTCAAAAGGCCTTGTGACAGGCTCTGATGAGGGCCATGTGCCAAAATATGTCTTTTACCTGTGTTGTCAGTTTACCTGTTCTTACAGTGTATTACTCCTACCAAGGAGGTTATTTATATCTCAGAAATTTCAAATCCCATGAATTCTGGTGCACAGATTTACCTTGGGCCAAGGAACAATTTATAAGCTTTTTTAGGACCCGTAACTAGGGTTTTTCGGCATGGGCTGAATATGGATGCTGTAGTAATGATGGAGGTTTGTGGTATCCTTTTATTATTGCTAATTGATGAATTTTGTTTGATTTCAACATATAGATCACTGGCCATTACTCATGTTGACTTAGGATGTGTGCCGCATTAAAGGGAGATTTGAATTAATAATTTAACATTTTGGGAAGTACACTTTAATATTGGTCTCATGTCTGTTTTATATATGGAAATTTAGTCAGGATGGGATTAGTCTAGCTTAGCATAGAGAGTGGAGGCAGCCAGCCTGGCACTGTCCGAAGTGAAAAAATATACATACAACTCGAAGGCTGTCTAATTTACACAATGTAGCTTGTCACACAATGTCACTTTCTTGGTTTTAGAACATTTTGACAAAAGGGCTGCGGTTGAAAAGTAGCAGGGTGGCTAACAAAGGCAGCAACATTTTCAGAAATGTTGATGAATGAATGTTAGGGACTATTCATCATTAAAAGTCTCTTTAGCTTTAGTTGGTAGCTGTTTTCCTATGCATCCAGTCTGTTTGATAAGTATATTTGCTCATCTTTTAGTACAAAGCATCTTTGTTTTCTGCTTCCGTTTGCTCTCTTAAATGTTTGTTACTACATCACCAGTAGTCCCCTTACTCCCACATGTGGAACAATAATTCTAGCACTTGATTTCCACCCAGAACATTTTGGAAGTGCGCTACTTAGCTGTAGCATGCGAGTAGCATGCTCATAAATCTATGCTCACCAGCTTAGCCAAGTTACCCTGATTAGCCATGCCCATAGTGTTGCTGACGTTATCCCTGTATTTAAACGATATCGCTTCTCCTCCATTCCCCTCCTCTCTCTGTAACAGTCAGCTAGAGGCCAACGCATGTACTCATAAAACTGGAGTTACATCCAGATAACTACTATTTATGCTTAACTGGTATGCACATTATATAACAGGCACCAGGAGTTTATCCACCCTTGTTTTTTCCCAGGCCTGTTTTTAGGGCCAGCCTTTATTTGTTCGTGTCAACCACGCCCCGGCCATTATTGGAGACCTGGGTTTAATTGACTACCGTCTTTTATTTGAGGAAATACGCTAAGCATATTTCCAAAACTGGCAAACTATTATTAACTTAACAACTATTTAATGCGCCACATAATACAAAAAATCAAAATAACTGTAACTCACGAGAGTTAGAGGCTCTTCTAGGTCTTGCACTTCCTGTTACTGCAACACTTTGTGAATTGGGTGACAAGACTGCAGGATTTCATTATAAATATTTTTGTTTCTGCATAAAATCACATTGTACATATAGAATATATACACACAAACAAATGCACGTACAGTATACAAACACAAACACAGTTGGCAAGACAAGAAACATTGCGACATTATAGTACAGTATGTGTTCAGGTTTGTGGGCATTCTCACCGAAATCACTCATTTATACTCATGCACCTCCACACACACATCTACATACTCAATATGCAAGCACCTTCATCTCTTTAATTTTTTTTCTCCACATAAACCCATAAAGCATTCAACCTGCGCACATATCATGCACCATTGCATCACAGTTTCATAGCCCGTCCCCAGCCCCCCTAATTTGATTCATTCATTTTCTCCCAGCTCATTTCTTTCCTCCCTTTCTCAGATTGCCTCTGCCATGCATATTAATAATGCACAGATAAAAATACGCTTGATTAAAATCACACCCAGCCCAGCCACCTGAACACTCATCCTGGTGTGCAAACAACACAATGATGGTTCTTTCTCCGGGGCAGGTGGCAGGAAACTAGAACATCCATAATGGATTTCATATACTTCATCATTAAGAGTCTCTTTGTGTGTACACACAATTCACTTCTCACCTATTTGTTTGCAGGGAAGGGAGACAGAGTTGATTACCCGACTGAGCCGCACTGCTCCGAGACAGTGTCCTGGCTACGAGTCAAATGAAATGTGATTCCTCTCAGCGCTGTATTTTTCACCCCCAGCTTTTCTTTTGTTTACTTGTAAATAGCATGCGTTTACTGACTGAGCTGCTGGTGCTATCATTTGTCAGGACTTACAGGTTGTCGTGCAGTCGGCTGCATCTGAAATTATTTTTCATGTGCGGCAAAGATGAATTATTTGTTATCTCAGTGCAGCGTCTGCCCTCTAGTGAAGATATCCATATTGATAATGAGACAGTAGCTACAGAGAGTTTTTAATGTATAACAGTGTCTACTGTGGGCTCCATACTATACACCCTAAACTAATGTACAGTACAGAACGGCCTTTACAGCTTTATCAGTGAAGCAAAGAAACTGTGGAGGGTCAGAATAGAGAGCCTGCTGTGATCCAGTCAGAAAAGTTGAAGCAGAAGAAGATGGAAATCATTCCCATTGTTGAATCACGACAACACCCAAATCTAGGGAGAACACCAGGTGACAACAGTGAAAATCAGGGATACTAAGGGAGGTTAGAAAAAATGTTGTTGTGTGGCAATAAAAAATAGCAAAACATACTATAATTGAAGAATTGAACGATTAGCACAACAGAATGTATGTTGGAAGAATTGCACAAATGTAAGTAAGACTAGTAAGTAGACTGATTGCTGTGTGGCATTTAGTTATTTATAGGAATCTGTATTTATGGAAAAATTTATTCTTCTTCTGGGTTTTATCTTTGGTGCTTGTATAATGTAAATATTCATTATTCTACTGTAGATGGTTTTGGTCCCACCTAGTTTGTATTCTCTAACTTCATCCCAGCAGCAGCAAAGTCAAAGGCAACTAGTTGCTTTTAGTAGCTGTTGGTGTGAGTGTCTCTCTTGGTGTCAAGTCACTAACTGCCACTACTGGAGGTATGTTTGAGTCACTGCGCTCAGAAAAAAAATCCTTGTCAATGTCAAAACCACACAAAATAAATGCCTCTTAAATAGGAAACATGCAGGTGAGTCACTTTAAGATACTTGGCACCTGGCAAGGTAATCAGATACATAACACAACAATCAATGAGCAGTCATTAGAACAAGGAAGAAGGTGGAAACTGGAAATGTGAGCAAAATCCACCACTGACTCATCCATGAAATTTTCTCATATATCAAATGTTAAAGTTGCAATACATGACATTCAGCCACTAGATGTCGCACTATAGCACCAACATCTCACACCATAACAAATGTGTGTCGTTTACTCAATAAAGTTGGGAAAAAAAAGAAAGAAAGTGACAACTCATGAAACTCAGATCAAACTGTCAATCTAGGCAATGTTGATCAAATATAGATCAAATTTCTGTCACTGCATTGCCTATTTTTCAAATGCTTTCAGAAACATATTTTGGTGTACTTTTTTGCTGTAATTTGAAAAAGTTTGTGATGTAGCCACCATCTTGGAAACAGACATGGAAGACACGGAGGGACTCATATGCACTAACATGCACGCTCACACACACTAACAAGCATGCACGGTCGGCGCAGCTACCAAAACAAAGAGCAGAGAAGCTCAGATAACAACACACATAGAGGGAGTGTGACTTCATTCACTGCTCAGGCCGCCATTACTCCACTATATCTTTACATAGCAAATAGTTGTTTGCTGGACATCCAGTGAGGCTCAATGTCATATATTGGACCTTTAATACACATTCTAATCATAAAAAGAAGAACACTTAAAGCAGTATCTCTCAGTGTCTACATGAGAATATGAAGAGAACTGGTGCAGTGTACACACTGTGGACATCAAGCAAGGAGCCGTTCATTTAACAGTGAATACTATACAGAAAAACTCATTGTATTCTTCATTCAGATCATTAAAGTGTAAAGTTTTAAGGGTATCCAAAATCATTCTCTTTACAATAGAGATTTTTCTACATTTGACTCATTTTTATTTTTTCAACATCAATGAGTTTTAAATCTATGACTTTAAATCTAAAATTGAAAACGTCCATGAATTGTCTTGCCACAGATGAGGTGATATGCAACTTTGATGTTCACTGAATCTTGTTTTCAAGCTGCATGAAGTTATGCCGTTATCTGAATGGAATACTTTTTACATGGGCAAAACTAAAGATATATTATGTTATTTGTAGTATATGTTATCACTATGCACCATGATTTTGCGTGATGTGCTGAATCTACATGGAAAATGTCCAGATGGTCCTTTAAATTTTGAAAATAAACAATGACGGATATTCAAAGGCCCTATTCAAAGCAGCATCAGAACAAAGGATGTGCATTTATGAATTGTGGATTTTAAGATTCAAGTGAATTAATTGTATGTTACTGTCACAGAATGTGGTCTGATAGATTTCTTCATTTTGTTGAACAGATTATTTTGTTCTCTTTTGAGAAACCTGGTCAAACTGACACCCAGATAAAGAGTACAGGGCTGATGTGCCTGCTGCAGAGAGTCTCCTCTAGATAGACAACAGTTGAGAACTAAATTCATACACTATATTGGAAACTGATAGATAAAAATGATTCCTCCTTCTTTACCCAGGATGGAGGCGATACAAAGATGACTGGAGAGTGACTGAAGGTTCAATAAGTATTTATCGACAAGTGCTTGGAGAATGGCAGGCAATCGGTATATCAAAATGTGTCATGCAGTATTCTGACAATCTAAAGGAAGTCCCTTCTATATAAGATCTGTCTACAGCCAGGAGTATAAAGCCCTAACCAACATTGTTGTACGATACATATGATACGTTCAGGCCAATGACATCGATATATTTCCTGTAGCCAAGTTGTCAGACATTTTTCAGCATACTGTTGCTGCAAACCTCTACAAAACAGAGTGTGAAAGCAGACAAGGTTAAATATACTGTGTCCGATGACTGTATGTTCTTCTTCAGTGTGACTATGAGCCTGATTGTTGTGGACCCACAGAGTTATTCTTGTGGAGTAGTGGCACTCCAGAACTAGACATTTTATCTCCACAAAATCCCACTGTGTACTCTCGCTGCAACCTTTACTATTTTTCTTCCCCAAGTCAGTCCCTGAAGCTGCAGTTTGTTCTTGATGACAAACTTGATCACAAGGTTGAGATGTGGGGTTTCTAGCCTCCTGAGAGTTGTTCGTGTTCTCAGATATGGACTGGATTTACTGCGGACTGTAGGAATAAAATGTAGGACTTGCTTCTGCTCTGTAGCTGCATAGAATGAGACTGAGATCACGCAGGGCAGCTCGCAATCGCAAATATATTTTAAAAAATGTGATATGTTTTCAGAAAAGTTGACATTCTTTGTTCTTATATTTGTTTTCTTCCCTTTAAAATCCTTTCTTCACACAACATAATCAGTTTGCTGTGATGAATACACTATATTGATTTCATGGAGCTGTATGCCAGCCTAAAAAGATGGGCTGTGCACTTTCGTTCCCACTGTAACGAATATTTGTATGTTGTTGAGAAAATATGGATTTTTACTAAACTTCCAGTGACACAATAAGCATTAAAAATCACACACTCACATGCACACATTTCCCAAAATAGAGGCCTTTCTGTGCAGAGGATTACATTCGAGGCTTTATTGATTTTTTCTTTTGCTCGACTCAATACTTTCCCAAGATTGTTGCAGTGTTGGAGAGTGTTTGAAACTCTGCTGTTCTGATACTGTAAAACCTAAATAGGACTTCAAAACAATAACATTTTTCTCTGCAATATAATATGCCCTAACAGTAAAAAAATCAAAGTAGCTATATCTGTTTAGAAATTGGTCTGGTGAGTGTTAAAAACAAGATGATGTTAAAATCAATGGATAAAAGATAGACTGGGCTCCTGGTTTACACCTGAATTGGCAGTAAAGAAAGCCTGGGTAAGGGCCAGAGGCAGAGGAACCAGCCTACTGGTTAGTATTTAGGTGTTAAAGGAATGAATGCACATTTACAGTTAGAGCTGCCAAGTCAGAATACTACTTTCTAGTTTCTACTCAGACCTGCTAAATTCTGGTAGACAAGTAAATCGTTATATACTGATATGAAATCTGATAGTTCTTTATCATTAATCCAGAATAATCTGTAATCAGCTTTCAACATTTTACTGCCACTGGTTCACACTAGGTCTCTCCTAAAAAATACCTCTGTTAGGTCATTCATTGCAAATGTTGTTGATGTTGTCTTGCATGGTTACCAGAATTTGAAAAAGTGGTCCGTCTTCATAAGATGGCTGTGAGCTTAATAAAAATCATCCATTTTCCAAGTTGTCTTGCCTGTCAGATTCCTGGAATTGCTAATCAGTAATCAACTGGAGGCATTCACTCTATTGGACGCCCACCTATGTCTATACCAACCTCAGCAACCTCTTCGCTGTTAAATTTGTTTTAGATGATTTTCATCAGTGTGTGAGGGTTGAAATGGCCCAGTCTGAATTGCTACTAATCGCATGCCACATGGAACCGTTTTGGGGCCTGTGCTGCTCACCATTTATATGGTCATGCAAGATCATTTTTGTGTTCTTATCCTAAATCTCTTGTTTTTTACTGTGAGGCTTGCTAGTATGAGTGTTCCAAGTCTTTAAACTGCAACATTTCAATTCGATAAATGCCACCTGTTCACGAGTAGGTGTGTGTTCATGAGATTTGGTCATTAGCTTAATCAACATCCCTAAATTGCAAAAAAAAAAAGGCAATGCCTGCCACCCCAAGTTTCTCTCACAAAAATGTTACTCAAGAGTGAAAAAGAAGGCTTTCAGATCGCTAAAGTCCGACTGTCTGAAATCATCAGACAAAAACATAACAAATTTAGCAGTGTCAGTAGTGGTACTATATATATATATATATATATATATATATATATATATATATATATATATATATATATATATATATATATATATATATATATATATATATATATATATATATATATATATATAGTATTTTAGATGATCCTGGTATCATATTTAAACTCCAAATTCATACAGAATAAGGCATTATAATTCGTTAAGTCAAGTTGTTCCCCCTGTAGAGGGGGAAACTATGGCTCACATGACAGACCAGGCAACTTGTGAATTTTGTTCATACCTGAGATAAAATTCAGAAAAAGAGAAAATCTGTGAATGAGACAAGTTCTCTTAAAACACTTGTATGTACCATATAAGAATAAATCTGTTTGTATGAGCATTTCTTGCATGAGGCCAATTATTTATATTTAAAGGAATTATATTATTTTGTACTGTGCAGCAGAATCTGTTAAATTAACCATGGATAAATTAAAACTCCATAAAGGTAATGCAGCATGTTCTTATTAAATTTAAATTGGCACTTAATGCCAATAAAGTAAAATTCATTCTGTTCTAAATTAATTTGCGTATCACTATTGCGACAGGGTCAGAGAATATAAATATCTTGACATGTGGCGCTATGAGAGATGTACATTTAAATATCTTATAGACAACCTGCAAAAGAAGCTTTTTGAAGCAGTTTTCCTCTTAGTTATGTATTTTTTAGACGTCGCTTATAGACATGCTGCTGCCTCCACTTTTAGATTCTCTTTACAATTGAACTCTTAGGTTCATTACTGGAGATAATTACACTCACTGTTGTGTGCAAATGTAATAACCATTGGTATTATAAAAGCCCTAATGTCTGAAAATTGCCATCTTATATCTATCTCATTTATGCTGCTCTATACTGAACTCTAGTTGGTGCTTTATGAACACTATACCAGACCTGATTTAGGAAAGGCTGCTTTTACTATTAACAAACCACTCCTGTGGAATCATCTGAAATCCTCCCAAAAAACCATTGCAGCCTATTCTCAATAACAATGCCGTCCTGCCTCTTACTGTGCTTCCATTCTCTCTTTGTTATTTTCTATGTGTCTGTTGTTGTCACATTAAGTCAATTCTAGTCGTCAATTTTATTTATATAGTGCCAAATCACAACAGAACTTATCTCAGGGCACTTTTCATATAGAACAGGTCTAGACCTCAAGCAGAACTGGGCTCTAGGTAGACCTCAAGCAGAACTGGGCTCTAGGTGGGTGGCCATCTGCCTTGACCGGTTGGGTTGAGAGAGAAAGAGCGAGGGAGAGAGGGAAGAGAGAGACACAGACAAGCACAGCGACAACAACAATAACAATAACAACAATAATAATAATAGAAATATGACTACTAATAGCAGTAGCAGTGGGCAAAAATGACTAATAATAATAGCAGCAGCAGTGGGCTCCAAGCTGGACCACGGTGGACAGCAGGCGGTTCGCAGTCAAAGGTTTCCTGCAAGAGGAGAAAGCACAAAACTATGGGGAAGATCCAAGGCCAAAGCTAGGTCCAAGGCTAGCCTGGGCCAGCCCTAACTATAAGCTTTATCAAAAAGGAAAGCTTTAAGCCTACTCTTAAGTGTAGAGAGAGTGTCTGCATCTTGAACCAAAACTGAAAGATGGTTCCACAGGAGAGGAGCCTGATAGCCGAAGGCTCTGCCTCCCATTCTACTTTTGGAGATTCTAGGAACCACAAGTAAGCCTGGGATTTTATTCTGGATTTTACAGGGAGCTGGTGAAACTCTGCTGTTCCGAGAGAAATATGATCTTTTTTTCTAGTTTTGTGTCAGTACACATGCAGCTGCATTCTGGACAAGCTAGAGAATTTTTAGAGACTTGTTGGGGCAGCCTGATAATAAGGAATTGCAATAATCCAGCCTTGAAGTAACAAATGCATGGACTAGTTTTTCTGCATCTTTTTGAGACAGGATGTGCTTGATTTTTGCAATGTTACGTAAGTGAAAAAAGGGCAGTCCTTGAAATTTTGTGGGAGTTAAAGGTCATATTCTGATCAAAGATAACTCCCAGATTCCTTTCAGTGGTGCTGGAGGCCAGGGCAATGACATCTAGAGTAGTTATATCATTAAATAATGTGTTTCTAAGGTGTTTAGGGCCAAGCACAATAACTTCAGTTTTGTCTGAGTTTAGTAGCAGAAAATTGCAGGTCATCCAGGTCTTATGTCCTTGAGGCATGCTTGGAGATTAGTTAACTGATTGGTTTCATCAAGCTTCATTGATAAATATAATTGGGTATCATCTGCATAACAATGAAAATGTATGGAGTGTTCCCTAATATTACCTTAAAGAAGCATATATAAAGTGAATAGTATTGGTCTAAGCAAAGAACCTTGTGGAACTCTGTATCTAACTTTTTTGTGCATGGAGGATTCATCCATAGTGTGTACAAAACTGAAATCGATCTGATAAATAGGACTTAAACCAGCTTAATGCAGTTCCTTAATGCCTGCGGCACTATCAACAAGATTATCAGGGACTAAAGTTAGCATGATAATCTGATATTAGATTGTTTATTAATACAGTTTTAGATGACAGAGATATAATGTTTAAAAGTCCTCATTTACTTCTCCTACTTTGTTGTACTATTGCAGTGGTGGTGTTAATTTTTATTAGATTTTTATGTATGACTCTTCTTCTGTTTACTTAGATTTAATTGATTTGAGTGTTCAGGGGGCAGTTTCCATGGGTTTTTGGGTGGATAACTGTCCTAATAGAAGTGCAGAGAAGCGTGTAGGACTGCGGCTCTGCCTCCTGGTCTCAACTCTGGGTTGTCATGGTTTTCACCTACTAATAGACTCAGCCATATTTCTGGTTATGAGAGCAGCTCCATCCAAAGTGGGATGTATGCTGTATCTCTTAATCAGACCAGGTCTTCCCCAGAAAACCCATGTCAGGTCAGGTTTGGCAGGGGCCCAGAGAAAACTACAGAGTCCGACATTGTCTTTGCATATGTACACACATACAACATTCATTTTAGTGACCTCCGCTTGGCATAATTAGGAGACGTTACTTCTGACGTAATTTTACCATATTTACACTAATCCTTAGCCAGCAGCTTTAAGTGGGATTCTGTGTCGCCCGCTCTGGCCCCAGGAACACATTTGACTATGGTTGTCGGTTTTGCTAACTTCACATTTCTCACTATGAAGCTGCCAGTAATCACAATTGGTTTCAGCTACTATGATGCTGAGTGGGGAGAACCTCTTAGACATGTGAACTGGTTGGTGGTGAACCTTGGGCTTTTGTTTAGGGCTTTGCTTTCTTCAGACAGTCACCCAGCCACCCTGGCTTCCCGGCAGCTCAGGAACTACCAGGGGAGTAGAAGCTACGCTAGGTTGGCCTGCACTGGCTACTGAGGGCTGGCTAACTACAGTAGGCAATGACCGGTTTTCCATACGTACGGAGCCAAGCTTCCAATTCACTGAGCCTCGCCTCCAACACTGCAAATAAACTACATTTTTTACATGTACCATTATCACTAAAGGAGGCAGAGGAATAGCTCAACATATGACACACCGAGGAAGAGAGTGCAGAGTGAGAAGGAGAGAGAGAAGCCATCACTAACTGCTAAGCTAAAGCAGCTAGCAGATCTGAATAGCGTATAACCAACTATGGGATTAGCAAGAAAGTCACTAAAAGAAGAGAGCTAAGAGTGCTTTAGCAGAACTAGTGTAAGTTTAAATGTACAGCAGGTAGTGAAGAATATAGTAAAATTAACTGACTTGAGAGCAGCAAAAACGCTATCAGTAACATAGCACGGAACTGAAATGAGACAATACGCTTACCGCAGCATGTCAGCACACCAAACCATTATTTGATTTATTTTTCATTGTAACTGCCAACAGGGCATTGCTGTATAACAGCTTGTACTATATGCTCAGGCAACCTTCCCTGTATGAATAAAGGTATAACTAGAAGTTTGTGCTGCAAACTTTTCCTGTGCCAGCAGTACTCTGCAGATGGTGGCACAAAAAACAGCATGTATAAAGCAGTCGCCACCGAGCAGAATAATGTACCATCTGTTTAAGCACTGTCACCCCCACGGCTTTGTATGGCTCCCAGCAAACATTCTGACATTGAGTTGTTGATAAGACGGCCTGCAATGACATTGAAAATGAAAATTGAGACAACATCTGTAGTCATGCTACCTGCATCAGGACCAAAATACTGTATCTTTCTGATATCAGCTCCAAACTGCCTACAAAGCTGATGTAATATAACTTTTTATCATGCTATGATATCATTTTATTAAAGAGTTGAACTTGATTAAATCAATGAACTGAATTTGGACACCTCCTGATCATCTCTGCCTGTCAAATGTTGCTCTGTATGCTGAATCAAAGATTGCTCTTGTCATTTTAATGTGATTTTCCTCAGATTTTTCCTCAGATTCAGTAACAGAGAGATCTGGATCTGGGTGTGATTTTGCTGGTTCTGTAATCTCATGACACTTCAACCCTAGTTGGCCAGACTCACATTGCACACAGATAACTACATAACCTGGACACAGTCCAGTCATAATGACTAAATGATAGCTTTGAAGACAACAAGAGGGAAAGCAGTAATAGGGTAGCCTGTTACTTCACCCACAGTTTTCAGCTCACGAATTGAATGCTAAAGCAATTGACAGCTTTCACTTTTAATCAGACATTTGCATGATGTACCCTTCCTCCACCTGATTAGTCGAATGCACAACTCGCATAGCTGTCATTTGTCTCATGTGGAAATGATTTCTCCTACACTAATCACCAAGTTTCTGAATCATTTGGAGCCGAAAATGGCAAATCCAAGATCAGTTTACAAAAATAGCTAATTTAAAGCTGCCCTCATCAATATTTTTGCATAACCAATGAGTAAAATGACTGTGTGTAATATCTGCAGTTCTCCTCACCTCTGTGGAGCTTTTAAGCATTTCTCAGCTCATTGTTTTAGTTTTACAGCCTGCAGCTAACTAAACATACAAGCTCAGAAAACATTTAGGAAAACACAAATAGGAGGAACTGTTGGCAAAGACATTAGTCTTTAGACCATAATATAAGCTAGCTTATAAATGGCCAAAAAAAAGAAAAAAAAAACAGTGGTGAGTCATGACATCATCTATATGGCCCAAAATGTCTCCTTTCCACATTAAGATGTCTGAAAACAACTAGACCTATATTATATATTTTGTTGAGTTCTGTACTTACATTCTCCCAAATGTTTCCAACAATTTTCAAGCCCAGAGAAATCCGTAATTTGAATCAAGGTCCATTTCATTTGGTCACCTGTCAGTGGTGCCATATCCGCCAGAAGCTCTGTCATAAATTCACTTTTTATTCAGTTTTAAGCCACATTTTTACAATACATTTTTAGATCTTGGTTGTTTTTAACTATATCTTTAAACCAGATGAAGGATTTTAGTCATCAGATGTCTGGATCTTAAGTTATCAGAGAAGCTGATCAAACGTTAGCAGCAGGTCAGCTCGCAACCCCTCTGGTGTTATGATTTAACAAGTGACCATGTTAACTGACTTTCAGCTGGATGCGCCATGGTTGTCACAGTGATGGAGTCACGAACAGAACATGTAGTTATCTTCTTAAATGCCTTATATTATCTTAAAATGAATGTTCAGTACAGTATATATTCATCTTGCCCTCTTTGTCTAACATTATGTTAATTGAATGTGTCACCAACAAGAATATTTCTTCACTTATTTTTATGAAATTAATAGTTTTAAATGTTAGCTTGTCAAGAGTAGTTAGAGGAAATGCTGAAAGTTGTTGCAGTATATTATTATGAGTAGTAGTATTATAGTATCCAAACTGATGGTCACAAGTTAAACAGACGGTAGGCTGGTCAAACCGGGGGACCACACAATTTACACAATATTTACCTGAACATATTGTGTGTACACAATGACAAAGCAGGTTAATTGGTTGAATATGAGCCACTTTCCAGTTGAGGATAACTGTATGAAATCCAGATAGACTATGCACTGCGAACTAATAGCTACATTTTGTTTCCCACATTATAAGAAATGGTATGAGGTGAATGCTTCTTGCTGAGCACAGTTTAACTTACGTAAATGGTTTGTGTAGATAATAAACAAAGATATATATTGATTAACATAAATTTGGTAAGGCTTTGAGGAGCCAGCTGCCGTCACTACGAGCACCCAGCTGAGAGTCACCAGTTAACACGGTCACTCGTTAAACCAAAACACTGAACGTCCTCTGTCCGCTAAACAGCATTGGAGAAACACTGTTTTTTTACATGAAACTGCTTTAGTCAGTGTTTTGGAGTGGAGGAGACCTCCTCGGATAATTTGGCTCCCAGTAAAAATCTCTTGAATGATGAACACTGAAGGAATCCTAACTGGGAGATGCCGTACAGCAATGGTGGGTGTTAAACAATGAAGACAACAACTCCCATGATCCCACGCTACTTCACAATATCATCAAACTCCGTCTTTTGTTGTTGTTTTGATTGAGACCCTTACCGGCAGAAAATTATGTATTGTGCATTTAACATTAGATGTTTGTCATTAGGTGTTATTTGTTAATCTGTCATTTTAATAGACAGGTTGACATTAAACAATAAGACAGAAACATGTCAAGGCAGATTTCATTAAGTGTAAATGAACAGTAAAATTGTCGTGTATTAGGATTACATTATACCGTCATGAGAGCATGTAATAGTGTAAAAGCTGAAATTTGTGTGAAGCTTTATATGAACTCATGAGAATAACTCAGGGTTTATCAAATGAGACAACCAAACTTGCATTAAAAAAATACAATATTACTTCTTTTCTATGGCGTTTGCTGCTCATTCCCAACTTCCAGTACAGTGTGTGACATGACGATAAAGATTCAGTAGAAAGTTACATTCTGCTGGCGTTCTCTGAATCCCTTTTAATCTTTATGGTGGTTTTCTTGTGGAGATGTTTAAGGCAATTTCATCTATAGGAAGACATGACCTTTGAGAGGATATAAACAAACAATCATTTATTTTCTTCACTGCAGAGAAACATATAAAAAAATATGAATATTTTGACTTGGATGATACTTCAGGAAACTGCAACATGCTTGTAAACACTTTGAAAGTGCTTGAAAATGACTTGTGAAAACCTCTGAAGACAGCAAAGATAACTGTTACCGTAATGCATTTAAGCAGGAAATTGTATGAATTTTCAGCATTCTATAGTGCAACTCTAGTTTCTAAAGACAGACTAAGCAGAGGAAAAAAAATATTCCAAAGCCCAAATCAAATGTTGGTCTTCTAACTGTTGAAAATTGGGCCCCTTGTAAGTCCAGCCACAGTTTCCGAATATGTTTGCATGGACTCTTTCCATTCTAACTCTCTCTAATAATGTGTCAGAATGCGCTGAGCTTTGAGGCGCAGCATTCAAACCAGAGGATCATTAGCAGTCAAACTAGGTCTTAAACGCTAAGCCAAAATAACGATCGTACTCCAGGAATGATCTGGGAACGACCAGCACATAGAGTCAGTCTCTCTTTTCTTCCTCTTCCTCTTGTTTTCTTTTAATCTGTGTTTTTACAAAGCAGTGGAGCCAGAGTCTTTGAAAAATGACCTGAGAGTGGAAGGCAGACAACAGCAAAAGAGAAACGAGGGGGAAGGGTTTTAGCGTCACATGGGTGAACTCAAGGGGCCACAGTATTAACGGGGAAAGGGCTTCAAAGCTGCTGGCGTCGCTCAGGGGCCCAGCCAGGAGAGAGGTGCTGGAGTGTAGGGTAAAATAGGCAGAAAGAGGAAGAGAAATGAAAGGGAAGCGAGAGGTGAAGGAAAGGAGAAGATGCTCATCATTCTTCTTGAGGTAGAAGTGAGGACTCTTAACTCAATGTTCAGTTTATTTACTTCCTTTCCTTCTGCAGGATCTAAAGATAAAGTCCTTGCACTTCATGCTCTTCATTAAAGTTATCATCTCTGACAGCTTTATATAAATAAATGTCAATTTCCTATTCTTTAACCCACTGCCATAACAACAGTGACTCTCTGTCACTGTTGTTTTTCCACATTATGTTTTACATGTGCTGGTCAAAACTCCCTGTAGCCTTTTTGCTCTGATATACAAGAAGTGATGTGTTTTACATTGACAGTTTGTCCGGAATTTGCAAGACATTTCCTTTTCTTTTTATCATTCAGGAGTTTTATATAAAAGATTGATATAAATCTTATGTCTGTGTAGAGCTGGAGCAAGGATGTGGTTAGCTTAGCTTAGCATAAAGACCAGGAGCAGGGTGAAAAACATAGCTACCAAGATGAACAGAGAAGAAACAACAAACTTGTGAGCTTTAGAGGTGTTGGTGGTTGTCTCCATGATATTAAGTCCCAAGAAATCCTTCATTTGAGACCTTGTTCCAGAGATAAAAAGTGGCGAAATTTAGTGTATGAACAGTAGTGTGTACAATTTAGGCATTAAAAGTAAAGTGAGGATGCTTGCAAAAATAATGCCATGAATAGATTTTATTTATCTATTAACTTCAGGTTGTTTCTGTTTACTGAACTTGAAGTTCAGTAAACAGAAAATCAATATTTGCTGTGAACAGCTTTGCCTTTTAATAGCAGCAGTTCTCCTCAGTATACCTGCACACAGTATTTCGAGGTACTTGGCAGTTTGGTTGTTCCTGCATCTTGGAGAAGTTGCCACAGTTCTTCTGTGAATTTTGGTGTCACAGCTGCTTCTGTCTCTTCATGTAATCCCAGACTGACTCCATGATGTTAAGATCAGAGCTCTGTGGGGGGGCATACATCTGTTGCAGGATTCCTTGTTCTTCTTGTTGCTGAAGATAGTTTTTTATGACTCTGGCTGGATGTTCGGGGTCATTGTCATGCTGCAGACTGAATTTGGGACTGATCAGATGCCTGTCTGATGGTACT
Organism: Thunnus thynnus; assembly: GCF_963924715.1. Taxonomy (NCBI): domain Eukaryota; kingdom Metazoa; phylum Chordata; class Actinopteri; order Scombriformes; family Scombridae; genus Thunnus; species Thunnus thynnus. Next base: position 4,797,083 of record NC_089530.1, read on the forward strand.
GCATAATGATTAAGAAACTAAACATCTAAAGTGCCTAAAACTTTTGCACAGTACTGTATATGTATAGAGTTATATAGTTATATAGTGTTATAATGCAATTTTCTCATTTTGTAAAACCTGGGTTGAACACAACTAGTTTTTGATGTTCAACATCTACAATAAGAGAAACAGGATATCATCTGATATTGTCAGTGCTGCCAGATGGAAAATGTTAAAGTATCGTACCAGAGGCTTAAAATGATCAAATTTTGAGGAAAATTATTGTATGAGAGTCATAACCAAGAGAACACGTGGGTGTGAATGTGTAATTTCATTCTTTATTGAGATGAACAACTAAAAAAATTGAAACTTATTGATGTAGTTATATGGTGCGTGGAAGGGGGTAGTTTTTCAGGACTCAAATAAAAATGTCCCAACACTGAAAACAAAAGCATAGCTGTTCAATAAACTAAAGGCTATAATGGAAAACTATAACAACATGAGTTGTAGCCTGTTGAGCATCTACATGGAAATTAAATAAATAACATGCTTACTTTATCAGCACTCCTTTTCTTTACTTTTTTACAGCAGTAAGCTATCTCTCATGTCGTGATCATGAGTCACATTCATCATCACAGCAAGCATGATTGGCTGGAAAGACATCACGTGAGAAGACATGCATAAATATAGATGTAGGATCCATATTTTACTATCCTGAGAAATGAATTAAAATGAGATGGCCTAGACTGATTACAAATACTAAGTGTCGCAAAATGATCAAATTATCGTACATTATGGAATTTGTGGCATTATTGATCGTACAAAGGGCAAAATGGGCAACGCTGGATATTGTTATCAGGTCTGATAGAGCATACTACAACACGGACCCTTAATGATGCAACATACACTTTGGCTGCCATATTTGAAGTGTACTATTCTGTATATGTCTCCAGTCACAGTAGCTGTAAGAAGCTGACTGTAAAATTGGGACTCACCTGCATCAGAAGCATGAAATAAATATGTTTATTATCCTCACTGATTTGACCAAAATATATTTTCCACTGAAAAATAAAATAGTTTAGATTTGGAAAATTTCAACATGTTACCTACTGAAGCTAGTGAAGGTAACTGAAGGTGGATATGTATGCAGGAAAATGAAATTGCGGCGGAAAAAGCACTGAGGTCATTAAAGACAAAATGTTTCAGTCATGGACTTTCATCAGGCATCAAATTCATAATGTGAAACAACAGGGGGACCTAATCTCACATCAAAATGTTGTTGATGGAATAATTGTTTCAGGGGTTTGAGATTTAGTTCACCTTTTAGATTTGATTTTACAGCCAAAAAATGTGTTGTTTCACATTATGAATTTTAATGCCTGACAAATGTTCATGGCTGAAACCTTGTGTCTGTAACGAACTCAGTGCTGACACTTTGCATGATTTCTTCCCTCCCTTTAACATCTTACATCCTTACTAATCATTTCGGTCTCTTTCTTCTACATTTGCACATCAGTAAAGATATCTACTAAAAACTTTTACTACACAAATAATTTGCAGCTGCACGTTCATATCAGCAATCTTTTACATTTGCTAGCCTGCTATGTGCAGTCTACAGTTCTGCTTCTTCATTGATCTCTGACAAGGCTCAATATGCATTTTGCTGGAGGCAGTATCATTTAATTAGGTTGTCAATGGCAGATTGACAGTTCTCCTCATCACTGTTACATCAACATGAACCCTTTCTGTATCTGTATGGGCAAACACACCGCTCACTGGGCTGCCATTAGGCTTTGCTTACATTCATTAAACTGGAAAGACAGGCAGAAATGTGAAAAGAAATATGGACCAATAATTACATTTCTAGGCTCTCTGTTTCTGTTTTGGGGTAACTAATGCATTCAGCCTTTCTGTGCACACATCCAGGTCTCCAGTATACCTCCGTCCTTGAAGGAAGAATAAAGTATTTTGAATTGAACTGAATGATTGCTTGGAAGTTTGCAACAGAAGTGTAAATCATCTCCATATATAGTGCCATATATATACAGTATATATACTTGGTTTCCCGTGGCTTTAAAAGCTAGAACTCAGTGATGTCTGGATGCAGTAATGCAGTGCTGCCTACTGATTTGGTTTTGTTCTGTTGTTCTGTCATGAGCGACTGGCTGGAGGCTGTTTAAGTGAGCGATGAGGAGCAGTGTCTGAATGAATGGGCTTCAGGGTGGCCAGGGTTGGAAAACAGATTCACAAGCATGTACACACACACATATATGCATCTACACACAAAGACAAGATACAGATGTCTCATACTCCCAACACAAAACTCTGCGGTCCTCACTCATTCCACCCCCCCCCCCCAATCTCTCTGTCTTTTATCTCGCCCTCTCTCCGTCTCATTTCTTGTCGCACTGCTTCCGGCTGTGTGCAAATTCATTCACTGTGAAAATGGAAGGCAGCTCCACGCCGCACAGTTTCATTTAGTCTTACATTCAGTTAGCCACAGAGTCCATGTATGCTGCTCTCACCCACATTTCAGATGAAATTAAAGATCTCTAATCATTCATGCAAACTGACACAGAAGTAATGAATTTCGTCACCAACATCACCAGTGCTGACTTTCTGGGGTCGTTGATTTGATGGTGTCCACTCCCACCTCGCTCAGACATCACGTCCGGTTTGCGTCTGCAGAAATTGTGTTGTGATTAACCAGAAAACTGACACTACTGTCAAATGCCTTTGGTCTTTGGTCAGGTTTCACTTCATTACACAGGAGGCTGCGTTGAAAATGAAATGAAAAGTCTGATGGACTTTTACTTCTACAACTGAATTTCAGGGGTCTTTGGACAGCTTATTGCCTACCTCTCAGTTGCATGTGGGATGACCAGCCAACTTTAAATACTGTACGAAATTATGTGTTTACTTAGTGCTGGGCGATATGGCCAAAAAGCATACTCAAAAAACACAGGTTATCCCATGGACTGCTATTACTTTAACTAAGTATAGCATGGACATCCTTTTTAATAGCCAGTGTCAGCACCGACAGAGCAGAACCCATTAATTCATTTGCACCTGCTGTTTTTGTTTCTTGACATCAGCCTGATATCTGCGGACTGCTGCTAGCCAGTGTTAGCTAACCAGCAGGTAGAGACAAACTGAACCAAGTAGAACCTGCACTCTGTCCCGCTGACTCCCGTGGCTTGACCTCTCTTAACCACAGATGATACCTCATCTTTTTTTTAGTTTATTTCTCTTGTAGAAGCAACAGTTCAATTCACAGCCTGAGCCGGCTGGCCACCTGGAGTCACAACGGTCTCATAAACTGTAGTGTAACTGTTAGTTTACTGTCATGACTCAAGACGGCTAATGTAGCCAGCTATGATCTACCTTTCTTCCTGACTAAAATTAACCCTTTTTGTAATAATTCAGTTTTTAGAAAGTAGACAATTTCCACATCACACACAAACAAAAATTCAATATATCACCCAGCCCTGTGTGTACTGTATTTGTACATCAGCTTGGATGAATGCAGATGTTTAACTGAACTAACCATTTTCCTCCCTCCTCTTTGCAGATGCGGAGCACTCGAGGTGTGTCTGTGTGGCCTGTTGGATTTGTGGGTGGCAGAGCGTATGAACGCCCCCTGGTGTCGGGGGGAAAAGTTGTGGGCTGGTACACCGGCTGGAGACCGGACCGCCCTTTCGCCACCGACATGGCAGGTACGAGCAACACAAAAAACACCATTTTGTTAATAAAACTGATCGTAGATTTTCTTTTTCGTTCTACCAAAATAACCAGAATGTTCATAATCCAAATCACCTTACACACAATCCATGTGTTGAAAATATTTTTGTCAGTCCTAGAGGCAGTGCTTAAAAATGTAGTTAGACATTTTGGGAAATACAATTACGTACTTTTTTTGCAGAGTTTGATGTGAAAGTCGATACCACTCTCACAGACATGAGTGTTATTGATCTTCTCATCTATTTCCCAAAATGTCAAACTAGTCCTTCAAAGATGGCAATGACGGCTGTTATCCTTCCTCTATTCAACACTTCAAAACTCAAAAGGCAAGACATCATAACGTATCTTGTAGGGCATCTCAAGCTAATTCAAGACAATGCTTAGTATTGGAAACAAATGAAATTGTTTTACTCAGCCTGCACAACCTCTTGTTTCTTTTCATTAAAAGCTGGAATAAAATCCTTCAAATGGATCAGTTGTTATCTGGAGGTTCAAACACAGTGGGTGAAACAGTGAGAAAGGAGTGGTTTGTTTGAAAAAGAAGGCGTTTGTAGAGAGTTTATCGTAGTTACTCTGGTTCTGTTGTTATACTGCAGATTAGCTGTTTAGGAAATAATGGTGTGAATGAAATCTTGTTCCCCGTTTTTGTTCCCAGTGCTTTGTATAAACCTCAAAAAGCCTTTATTGATTAGGTCATTGATTAGTGAACGGTTAAAGTCAACTTGACTGTTTTGGTCTGTTGGCTTTCATCAGACTAGAGAACAAACAGAAAACAATAAGCAGTGCTCTTTCTTTCTATGAGTTTACCTGAAGAGATCAGACAGCTTTTCTATTGAGCTTTTGTTTTTTCATGGATTAATTTGCCATAAAATGAGATATGATCTTTCCAATTTAATGTTCTGTTACTCCTCCACACAGGAGCTCCTGTGCTACTTTGCTTGATTGTTTATTCCTGATATAAATCACAAAGCAGGGTTGCAGAGTCTCGTTGAGCAAAACTGTGCTGAGAGGCGACACATTAGACGGAATCAGAGTTTAAGGAACCCTGCGGCCTTAAAATGAAAGCCTGAGACATCAGGAAACTGAACACTTTATGTGTTCTGAATACAGCCCGTTGTCTCAGAAAGACTCCCCAGGCCTCAATATAAAGCCCAACAAGTCTGCCCTGCACTCTTAAACCAGTTCAGCACATACAACAGTGACTTCTATCTATACTGAGAGGCTTAGAATCATCTTTAAAATTATTTCATTTTTCAGACTTATTAATGATCTTGAACCTCCTATGATGGCTTCATTTCATTTTTTCTTGCCTTGCTGTTAGTGCGTTTGCTTTCTAAAATAACTGTAGTGTTCACAATGTTGCAACTTATTTTTTATGAAATTCAAAACCCAAAGGCTTTTACATTGTCTGACTGGACAATTCGACCTAATCAAGGAAAGTTTTATACATGGTGATTTTTTCCCATCATTTTATCACATTAACATGGGAAGTACATTATACTACTTATATTTCTATCCATTGTATTATATGCACATTTTGAATTGACACTAAGACCTGAAGCAGGCATCTAAGCATCAACCTAAATATTTAAACTAAGTTGAGGTAAAAAAAAAAAAAAACATGCCATCCACGTTAGTGGCTGTGTGAGGCATGATGTTAGCATCCATGCTAACATCAGCATGAATGCTTACGTCACATGTTCACAATGACAATGCTAATAAGGTGATGCAAGCATGTATAATGTTTACCATGCTCACAATATTAGTGCATTAGCATGCTAACAATTGCTAATTTGCACTTAACACAAAGTACAGCTGAGGTTGATGTGAGTGTCATTAGCTCTGGAGGTATTTGGTCAAAGAATTGGACCAATAAAAATTTTGACCTGATAAAGGCACATGAAATTTCATAACAATCCATCCAGTAGTTATTGCGACATTTCACTGAAAAACCACAAATATCTACCTCATGATGGTACTAGAGGAAAATTCAGGGGATCACCAAAGTCATAAGGATTCATTGTGTGGTATCATGAATGCCTGTACAAAATACAAATTTTGTTCCAATCCATCCAATAGTTGTTGAAATTTTCCATCTGAACCAAAGTAGTGGACTGACCAACATAGGAAAATGTTTGTCCACCATAACAATTTTCAACTGTGACAATATGTCAGTGTTGTACAGTATTGACAGCTTGCACAACCCCCGAGTGGCCAAAAATCTATTAATGCTGGTTTAAACAAGTGGTTTTAGTTGTTAGTTGTTGTTAGTTTAATCTTACACACTCAAACAAAAGATGCTCATGCTCAAACAAAACGAAATTACTACAAGGAGCGATCAACCTTTAGGATGGGGTCAATCTAAAATCAAACTCCACAACAATACTGCAGGGATATGAATGCATTTGGTTAGGTAAGCCAATTTTTAGATGGAGTCCAAATTTTTCTTGTAGTTATTATTGTCCTAATGGAGAGTGAAGACTAAGCAAACATCATCACAAATCTATTTACATCTCCACATCTCCAGTGTAAAAATCCAATCAGAGGAGCACTGAGCACCAATGTTCCCTCTGACCTGAGAGAAAACAATTCATCACACTGACCAAATAATAATACCCTGTCAGTCAGCTCTCATTATTCCACTTCACCCACACATATACTGCGTTCAGACTCTGATGAAGCCTGTTTTTGTTGGTAAATAATTCTAAATGTAGAAGTGTTGCATTTCAGAGGGTTTTACCATAGATACAAATTATGATTGGATGCCTACTGTATATCTTTCCAAACACATATGTCGAAACAGCCGGGGGCACTGCCGCAGAGCACACATGCACACACACTCTCTCACACACATGCACAGGTCTGCCCTTGGGATTATTGTTAATTAAACCGTGATATCAAGAGTTAGCTTCTCTATTTCTTTCCTCCACCTTTCCTGCTCCACCACGGGCAAGATCTCATCCCTACATCCTCCCCCCAACCATCCCATTCCACCTAATCTCCCTCTCTCACTCACACAGACAAACACACACATACACATACACACACTGTAATTATCAGCCTTACTTTTACACTGCGCTATATAATTACACTGTCAATTTGCACCACTAAGATTTACTGCCACGGCTGTATTACGCAGCATTTTTTCCTTTAAATTCTGTAAAAACAACAATGGCTGCACTGTGCAAACGGCCCAAACTTTATTCACTCTTAAATTATTATTCATAGGATTTACAATGGGGTGTCTGCAGAGCGCTGAGTGAGTGCCAGTGCGTGTCCTAATAGTATTGTGTTATACAGCGCTGTATTGTTAGCAGACCACTAAAGCCTCCCATCTACTGCTCTGTCTCATTTAGCCAGACACAATGGAGCCTGGACAATGATGGTGTGGAGTACTATTCACCTCAGTGTGTGTGTGTCTGTGATTATACACATGTGCACACCCACACACACACACACAATTTCATCATGCATCTATTGGAAAGACTCGCAGGAACACACCTGCCAGCATTTGAATTGATACAAGTGGACAGGCATACATGTTCCCAGACACGGACACACATGCATACATGCAGTTTTCCAAATGCACATTAGAGCAGCATCTCTGCAAAACAGGGCAACACACTCAATATACACAAAAATGCACACACAAAAGACACACCAACACAAAGATGGTTGTACCTTGAAGTGGTACTTGTGCCTTGGGAGTATTCCTGAGAAGGGGACATGAAAGTGTTTAACCCCCAGTAACCCCAGTGTTTATACCCTGCTCCTGAGATGGTGAGATGAGAGCGAGAGAGAAGAGGAGGATAGAGACAGTGTGCAGGAGCAGTTAAAGACAAAGCAAATACCCATCATCCTGCACTGAGGTACTGTAGTAAGCTCAGTTCAGCTAAGCACGTAAGATGAACTGAACAGAGAACTAAAAATTGTAGATCATAAGTCCTTGGAAAATATTAGTACAATTCAGTCAAAACACTCATGTCAAGGGCTTCAGTGTTTATTGCAACAATAACTCACATTTTGTCATTCTTGCTGTGTTCATGTGATGCTCTGGAACAAATCTAAGCATGCTTGACACAGACTGTCCCTGAGTTCACAAAAACACATATGGACAGTAACCTTCAAAATTTACAAACAACTAAATGTAGGAGGAGGCGGAGGGAGTTAATGCTGAAAGCAAGCTGTGGTGAAGCAGCAAGAATGTAGAGATCAGCGTTGGTGTATGCACCAAATGTTCATTCTTAACTCGTTACATTACTACATTTCTTCCAGAGCTTTCAGCCACATCTCGTGGTCTTTATCAGTGACTGAAGTATAGAACGTTGAGAGGTGGCTAAGTGCTATAGAAAAAGTCTACTAAGTAGACCTGAGTTAAGAACAAACTACGATATCTAAGGTCAAGAATGAACCTTCAAATTTAGATTTATATGAAGCACCTCATGTTAGAGATAAGTCACCAATATCTATAGTTGATTGGTTCTCCGTGCTTGTTTGAACTACCGCAAGGCTTCATTTTTTTGTTGATGGAGTAATCTTCCATATATCATACATTTTCCATCACTCATCCGGGTCTGAATCACAGTGGCAGTGGGCTAAGCAAGGCAGATGTCCTAATCCCCACCCACGTCCTCAAGCTCCTCTTGAAAGGTCTCCAGGACCAAATGAGATATGTATTTATTTCAGCTTGTTCGGGTCTTCCTGGCGTCTCTTCCTAGTCGGACATGCCTGCAAAACCTCTAAAAGTAGGCACCCAGGAGGTCCTTACTAGATACCCAATCCACCTCAACTGGCTTCTTTTGATACAAAAGAGCAGCGGTTCTACCCTGAGCTTCCTCCAGATCTCTGACAGTGATCCCAGCCTCCCTGCAAAGGAAACTCATTGTGGCTGCTTTTATCTGCAATGTCATTCTTTTGGCCACTACTCAAAACTCATGAGCATAGGTGAGGGTTGGAGCATAGATAACCTGTTAATTCAGTTCGACAGTCCGGTACAATGCCTGCATTACTGCTGATGCTGCACCAATCCACCTGTCGATCTCACATTCGGTCTTACCCTCACTTTTGAACAAGATCTTGAGATATTTGAATCAAATCTGTAAAAATCTGTGCGTCCCTCATTTTACATTCCCCTAGTAGACTGTAGAAAAACAAAGAGGTAGTGTCTGTCATGTCACCCATGGGTTTCTGAAAGGACATTGTTTTGGAGGCCTGGAATTATGTTTTACTACTTGTGGCCATCTTGGAGCTAGAAAATCCAGAATCCGTGTGGAGCTAAGAAGGGACAAGTGAGCAGCAACCACTATGGCTGACTGTGAATACCTGTAAATCCATCAAACATACCCTAAATATACTTAACCCTGAAAGGAGCAAAAGATCTTTGGAATCAACACACAAACACATTTAAAGAAGGGGACCCTTTGAGTGGAAAAAATAAATGTCTTCAGAGAGAAGTTGGGATGGTTTTTGAATAGATTTCAATACACAAGTGGTTTATTGGACCTATAGCCTAGTGGCCATTAGATGGACATTGGCTTCACTACTCCGAGGTGGTAGTTCCTGTTTGATTTTGTCTCAGTCATTGGTTCCAGGTGCTCGTTGCCATGGTGTTTTTCCACCGCACGTCCCAGTGGTCACCCGTCAATCAAACTGTGTGGGTGGCACTGTGACACCTCGCTCCTTGAGTTTTCAGTTGTCCTTGTCTTTATTCAAAACAAACAAGTGGTCACCCGTCAATCAAACTGTGTGGGTGGCACTGTGACACCTCGCTCCTTGAGTTTTCAGTTGTCCTTGTCTTTATTCAAAACAAACAAGAAGCCTGTCTGTTGGAGGATCTACTAAACATCTGGAGTGGATCCCACTGTTGATAGAGGTTACCAAACAGTTCATTTAGTTTACGTGTATCATTTAATTCCACGTGTGACGGCTGCTAAGTGTGCTCACTTCTTTTTTTGCCTTGGCAGTTAACTCTTCTATTTCGCATCACCCTCTGAACTGAAAATGAATAACAGAGCAATGGGCAGCAACAGCGACAGAAAGGAAGTATAGAGGGAGGAAACCAAATTAAATTGGCTGCATGCTCACATGTAACCCTAGAGGACAACAATACATCACATGGTGCCCTCAGGCTATCAAAGCTTCAGGTTACACTAGAGTAAAATAAATCAATAAAACAGAGTCAACCAGGCAATGTTTTCAATCTCATTTCATTTTTTAAAATTTATTCCGCTTCAAACTGCATCATGTACTGTATGTTTCATATCATGTCTGACACATCTTCCCATTCCTTGAATGAGAAAGTGTGTCTAAACTTTTAACTGGTACTGTATATCTAAAATGTTTATCTCCTCTCCTTCATCTCTTTTAGCCCAAAAACATGGTGATCTCCTAGTTGCCCAGTAAATTTCATGACAACTTGCTCATCAAATTTTGATCTTTCTGGTGCTGGTGATGTTACCAGAGGAAAAGTCAGGGGGATCCCTAAAAACATTATTGAGATTATTGAGATTTTTGAGATCAGTTGTCATGGATTAAAGTGCTGGTCAATGGGAAATTTTCACCGGGTGGAACTATGGAACTATGGATATCCAACTTTGACAACTGACTCTCTGTCATCAGCAACTGCAGGCCTGCAGGATAGCAGGACAAAGACTTGACTGTAAACTTAAAGCTTACATACATGAAAAAGCATGAACAGTGTACAGTATGTGGCATCGAAATACCCCATGTACACCTGGTACTAACATGCAATCAGGATCTCGATATCTTATCTGGATAAGGAATAGAACATATTAATGCTGTGTCCACTATGTTCACCAGCTAGTCACTAACTGTGTCTGTGTGCAGTTTGGTGCTGAGCAGGTAGTGTATAGCTAGAGCTTTTAGAGCTTTTTCTTTGAAAACAGGTGCCTGCTGCAGGCAAAAATGACACCATGAGAGCACTGAGAATACACCACAACAGTAAAGTTGCAGCCACACAGCTAAACAATGAGCTAAAACTTGTTATAAAGCTCCATAAAGCTGAGGGGAGCTGCAGAGTCACTGATAATTATCTGTAGGTTCATCACTAAGAGCCACACACAACACATTACACACATTGTCATTAGAAAAATATTTATTATAGCCGCTTTAAATTAGAATACTTTTAGGCCAACAAAATAATAAATAAAGTCTTCAGCAGTGCCTTCAGTACATGGAGAAGGCTTCAGACCTTCATTTTGGTTTTTAGTTTCTGGTCAAAATTTTCTGAGAGTGGTGTTGGAGGGAATCATGACCTCAGTATTTCAAAAATCCTGTCTACAGTGTTGAACTGGTCCCTCAAGACTATCCTGCATCACTTCTCTGGACCTAGGTGACACCATGTTTGTTAACAAGTCTGCCAGCTACGCCTACCTAGTTTTCATATTGATATTCGATCAAAATGCAGGCTGAATCAAGAAGCGAGAATGCTTAGTCATACCAGGTGTGAATGCAAAGGCCCCATACTCAACGTATAAAGTAACCAGATGCATCTTGCATGCTATTACCGGACGTAAATGGGGTCTGACTAGCCATTAATGCAGACATTTTAAATTCTATGCAACTACAGGTAGATATTTTTCTCCAAAATGGCAATGTAGTATTTTGAGGATGAGCTCCGCATGCAGTAGATACATGCAGTCATATAGGTCAGCTAGAGTGGGTCAGGAGTAAAGTGGGACAAGTTAGTGCAGAGTCTGGACAGTAGCGTCTTGGGTAAACATGGCTTTATTTCAGCTGTGATCTCCATATCACTGAGGCTAGCTGCAGGTCAGCAGATGTATATCTAGTAATTGCTCTCATATCTATTTGCTCCACCACCTGAGCTGCATTTATCTCTGTGATTAGCCTGCAGTATCGCACACAGAGCAGTAATAAGCTGGATATCAGCGTAACCTAATAACTGTATAGGTATTCTGTAAAGTTCTCTGTATGGTTTTTGTAACTCCTTTAGTGTTTCAATTAGTTTCACAGATTATACCCTAAAATGTCACAAAAAATTGTCAAATTAAAATGTAGTGGACATCAGTATAACCTCCAATCTATAAACATCGTTTCTGTATAAGTCAATCTGGTGTGTATATTTGTGTCTGTATGTGTGCAGGTGAGAACAGGATGAAGAGGGTGGGTGTGTCTGTGATGGCTGACCTGGCCTAAAATGTAGAAAACTTAACCACTATAAGGGGATGATAAGCCAAATCCATTTGCATGTCTACATTTTCTCTCTTTGTGACCCGCGCTGACTCTCACATTACTCAGAGGACTGCGGTCTGCTAGCCATGTGTCAGTACCTCAGCATAGCTGCAGCCTAGAAAATGCTGCTTAGCCAGGGGGAGAGGGAAAATAGAGGAGGTGAGGATGGTGAATTACTGGGGTTGAATTCCCACACTAACACATTGATTGCCAAGGCGTGCCACCCACTAACGATTTGCATAAATAAATATTCAGTAATTATGCAGAGAACTTGCGCATGGAGGATCGCAACCATTTCTGAAAATATCCTCCTGTAATGCTCAAAACTAGAAACTTTAATGTCTCTACTGCTCCCTCAGTGAAATTCTGTTCTACTAACTGCACCCACACTTTCACTTTTGCTTTCTTGATTGGGCATTTAAGGACTATACTCTGTGTTTTTATATGTCTTAGCCAATTTATTACAAATTACAGATAAATTACACCACTGGTATTGAGATTTTTCAATATGTTGTTCCTGCCATCCAGACACCGATTTCAGTTTGTATGGAAATCAACTTGCAGAGACACCTGATTGTATCCATCCGCCCAGCATTTCCGTTTAACTAGTAACCTCACTGTGATGACAAGAGTCCAGGAAGTCTCCATTTGTAACTCCCCCTAAAAGGACAAATTTATTTTTACATTTCTGTTTGTGTATGAATTAAATAAATCATGTTTTTTTAAAATATATTTTTGGGCATTTTATGCCTTTATTAGATAGGGACAGTAGAGAGAGATGACAGGAAATGAGGAGAGAGAGATGGGTAATGACATGCAGTAATGTGGTATGCATCTTAACTAGGCCACTGGAGTACATCATATATACCATGTTAATTAGTAAGCTTTACAAGTGCTGGTAGGCAGATTGTTTAACTTTGGACAGAGTTAGGCTAGCTGTTTCCCCCTTTTTCCAGTCTTTATGCTAAGCTATGCTAATCACCTCTCAGTTCTAACTTTGCACTTAACACTCTGACACAAGAGTGGTATTGATCTATCATCTAACTTCTCCTCTAACAAACAGAGCTCAAATATGCAATTAGCAGATGAGGAGATTCATTTTCTCCACAAAGCAGTGTGTTGTAAAAGTTGTATACTAGATTGTGAAATTGAGCTCAGTTAATAAAAGGTTGTAAAGCATTGTTAGCTTGCTCACTAGCCTGGCCAATTTAGCTAAGCAACTGATGTTACATTAATATTACACTGTATAAGCCTCAAGGTTTAACTTGTGAGCAAAGACATGTTTACAACAAGGCAGTGAACACTGACCCACTGTGACAACTGGTTTTCTTATGTTTTGTTGATTGACAGAAAGAGCTTTTGATATAATTTTACTGTAAAATACAAACCACATAGCAGAAGTGTGAATTTCAAAATGGACTCCTGAATGTTTCAATGGTGCAGAGTTCATCTCCCAAGTAATTAATTTCAAGTTAAATTTATGTGAATGCAGGTCTATTTCTCTATTCCTTTTCCTGTCTACTGACTCAGCAGGAAGGCTGAGAGAGTTACACAGCAGGCAGAATGAAAGAGAGAAAGTGCTGATGGGATTTGTTTTCATCCCAGTGGGGGTGTCCTGAGGCTGCAGTGTGGGGTCTTAAAGGGAAATGCCACACAGGACAAGAAATCATACAGACTATGCAGAGTATATCTGAACCATCTAGTGAATATTTGTGAACAGGAACACCTTCAACATGCTGAATGTTGACTGGAAGTTAAAACAGCCAAAACTCACTTTAGACCAGTAACGATAATTAGTAAGCTCTCTAACTTTTAGTTCTCCAACAATTTATCCTTTGGTTATAAGGGTATTCACAGTACTGAGAATCAGAGACTAGTCTACACGCATACAAAGAGATTTTTAGCCATGCCATAGCAACCAGGCACAATGTCTGCTGGTCCAGAGTGAAATATCCTGACAAATATTTGGTGGATCATCTGGTCAGAAGTTTAATTTGTGCTATACAATTGACATTCGTGCCAGCTTTTCTTTTTGTTTACTACAAAAATGTTAGCATGCTAACACACTAAACTAAGATGATGAGCTTGGTAAACATTATGCCTGCTAAAGCAAAGCACGTTAATATTTTAAGTATATGAGCATGTTAGCTGCTGACGTGAGAATTTAGCTCAAAGCAGCGTTACATCTAAGTACAGACTCACAGAGCTGCTAGCATGGCTGTAGACTGCTGTAGTTGACTTAGTATTTCTAGAGAGAGGTTGAGGCTTTTTGAATGGGAGTCAGTTGGAGCATCTAGCGGCCGTCAGTGACATTGCACTTTAAGGGACTCCCACATTGGCTTTAGCCTCAAGCCGTGGTAGTTGCCTCTTGGGTGGAGGACATACTCTCAGGAGCACCACATGAAAAATGTCTGCCGACTAACTGAACAACAAATGTTATAAAAAGGTCAATCACACTGAGCTGTGGGCCAATTACCAGCATTAGTCAGCTTTGAAAGAGGTCTGACAATCACCAGTTTTTTGTTTTCAAAACCGATGGCTTATAGAGATCCACAGAGGCCAGAGTCCTAAATTTTACGAGCATCAGTCAATAAAAATGCAAAATGACTTAATGTGGCAACAACAATTATGCGACACAGACAAACTGCTGACTGTTGGCAGAAGAATAGAGACCAGACAAAGAGGGACAGAATATTTACTCAGTGTTCATCGATGAGGTGTTTCTGTATTTTGTCCCTTCAATTCTTTGTTTTTTTCCAGCATTATTCACAGCTCTGTCTCTGAACAGTTTGCTCCATCAGTAAGAGTCAGCTAGAGGTGGAGGCAAAAAGATGTAAAAGAGACTCATCATGTGTCACCTCCACAGTTCTGCCCTGGGGTCAGACAACACATCGGATGTGTGAATGATGTGTTCGTCACACACACACATTGATGAGGACAAGGTTAAAGTACAGCAGCAGGGTTTAGCTTTAGCTTTTGTGTAGTCATCTTTGATTTTCCAATGCAAACACATGATGATTTGGGTCATTAATTGCAGCAATAGAACTGTTTTTTGTTTTTTTCCGAATCTCACAATGAGAATAACTTTTCAACCTTCAAACATATTAATGGTTCTCAGACCATTAGAGTACTTTTTGCTTCCAAAGTAATTAGGTAGTGTCAGATAGCCAGTTATCCCCCACAGTTACCAATTGTTCTAATCAGATTGATTAAATGTGAATGCAGACCAACCATTAAACCCACCTCTGCTTTGGAATCATGAGCATTTTGACTTCCCTCTGACTTCCCTCTCATGCTTTTCTAAACCCTTCCTTCTCATCTACAGTGCAATTATCACAGGGGAATGGTAGACCCCTGTGGTAAATGAATTTCATATCAGCCATATCATAGTCATTAGATACACTAACGCACTCCATCATTTTCTGGTGTGATTATAATAGTCTCATAATGTGCTTTTAATGCATGCTGGCTAACCTCCTCACCCTTTCTCTGCCTTTGTCCCTTCCCTTCCTCTTCTTCCTCCCTGCGTCCTCTCCCTCAGGTTTCGCGGTGAACCTCCAGGTGATCCTGGCAAACCCGAGGGCGCAGTTCAAGCGGCGTGGCTCCCAGCCAGGGATGCAGGAGTCCGACTTCCTAAAGCAGATCACCAAGGTCACTGAGTTGGAGCCCAAGGCCAACAATTGCACCCGGGTTAGTAACTAAGGTACCACTGTTACCGTGGTAACAGATTGAGTACACTCTTAACTATGCAACAATGTGGGTCAAGGGCCTCATTTGACATGAGCGAGCATCTGTGCCATCATGAAAGCAGCTCACAGCTTCATGCTGAAGTCAAGGACATTTGCCATTTGTTTCATATAATGCCAGTCTTCGTCTCTTATAGGGCTGTAAACAAATATGAATACATACAGCATTGGAACTTTTGCAGTTATGTTTTTGTTTTCCTCCACTGACCTGATGTACACAGTTGGGCATCAACATCACACTTCTTCTCAGAGTCATAACTCAGTCAAATCTAAACACACTGACATCATACACACATTGATAAATCACTCTCGACAGTGGTGACAGGATCTTAAGATCTTGGCTCAGTGTCATCAGATTCAGATTTTTTCTTAAGTATCAAAGTAGTCCAGGTGATTGATGTCTATACAGTGCAAACAGGAACTGATAGTTCATGGAAAGCAGTGTGATTTTCCCTGATGCAGGTGTGTGAAAATTTATATAAATATGCTATAGGCTGAAAACACAAAGGTATAGACAGTTTTAAAGGACGAGTTCACAATTTTTCAAATCTGTCTCAAAGTAATAGGCAGGAGCCCAAATGATCATTGAAACAGGTTCTTCTTGCTTTAATCATCACTCCTGTTCATACTGACCATTAGAAGATCCCTTCATAATGCACTTACAGTCTAAGTGATGGGGGACAAAATCCACAGTCCTCCATCTGTGCAAAAATGTATTTAAAAGTTTATCTAAAGCTGATGTGAAGCTTCAGATTCTAAATGAGTCAAATAAAGTAAATATCTTTCAATGTTACAGTCTTTTTAGTGCTAAAGTCCCTCTTTTTGTTACTATACTTCCACCACAGTTCAACAGGGAAACACAAAGAGGGAATTTGATGCTAAAAAGACTGTAAATGTGGCAGATATCCACTTGATATGACTAACTCAGACTGCTGAAGCCTCATATAAGCTTCAGATAAACCTTTAAATACATTTTTGGACAAAATGACTGTGTAGACACACTGTGGATTTTGGCCCCCATCACTTACATTGAAAGCACATTTGAAGAGGATCTTTAAATAGTCAGTATGAACAGGAGGAATGATTACAGTGAGGAAAACCTCTTTCACTGTTCATGTAGGCACCTGACTGTTGTTTTAAGACACACTTGAAGAATTGTGAACCTGTCCTTTAACTCTGATATTCAGTTCATCCTCAATAACTTTTCATCAGTTTTCACCAGATTAGTTGGTCAGTGTAGGATTTTGTGTAGAACGTGCACTTCAAACCAAAACATAGTGCATACACAATTTACATGTGGCCTTACTTACATGAGCTATTTTGGCCCAATGCAATTCTGACTGTACTCTCGCTTTTAAAACCTCCTGTTCTATTTCAATTATTCATTTCTGCCCAGATCCTAAACAGTTATACAGCTGAGATTTAGAGTTTAGATTGACTTTCTTTCTTCTTCTGAAGGCAGGGTTCAAATACAAATCATACTGTATTATTTGATTAATTTAGGTACATGGTTAAAATGATATGTTATTTGGTATATTTTGTGAGCAGCTAAATTTATTCATACACTTATGAGGAGTATAAATGCCAGTAGAAAACCATTTTACAAAGAAAATTAAGCAGTGTACACAATTTGAAAAACAATTTCTAAAAACCTCCAGTTTAAGCTCCACTATAAATTCAAATACAGATATTTTATTTTTATTATATTCAGAGAGTAGCTTTGCCTTACACCCCTAAATTCATGCGTGCTCGTGCCCTCACACTTGTTTTTTAAGTGCTGACTGTCATGTCTACATTTCATTTAAACAACAAGGAAATATGTGGTTTGATTACAAAGGGCGGGGGTGATCAGTTATATAATAAGTATGTAATCAAATTGCTCTGACCTGCATATTGGAGATGGATGACACAGACTGGGGTTTAATAAAAGCACAATTTATCAGTCTTAATCTATTGTGTGTGTGTGTGAGTGTGTGGGGGAGATATTAAACTGCAGTCATAATAAAGGCTACCATCACAGCAGTAACTAACCATGGGGCATCTCTCCCTGCTATTGGCAGCATGAATGCTTTAAGCTCGTGGCGTGGTCTAAACTTAGACACACACAGCTTGAATTGGATAGAAATGGTGTTATAACGCTATCAATTCTAGTTCTGTGCTTAGACAGCTTAGATCGATGCAGCTCATCTCAAATCACCACAGCCCCTGTTGGCACTTGGTTTTATGAAGCCACTCATCCTCTTGACAACCATCACAGAGCCGCCATAAAGGACTTTTGTGAGAAATGGATTCTATTACTTCTTTTTTTATCTTTCAAGGCGTACGTGAGCTAAAAGTGTCACGTCCCCAGTTGTTCCAAACAAGCACCAAGTCTACAAGTCTCAATCCATTTACAGGTGTTTAAGGGTTATTTTAAAAACTGCTTTGTAAATTCCTTTCATGATCGTGTTTTTGGCTATATTGGTGATTGTGTTGTTGGTCCATCAAAGACTGAGATTCAGACTGAATTGGCATTTTGTTTTACTTCACTCTTTAGCTTGACATCCTGCTCACATTAAAGCCATTTTCAGAGGTCTAGAACTAGGTTAGGTCAGTTAAACACTTTAATCCAGACCAAATCCATCAACAGTTACTGGCCACATTGCTACGAGAGTTGGGTTGGGTACAAAAGTAATCTGTCTTCAGATGAAGTAATTGTACTAATGTTGATGGATCATTCAGCCAATCATGTCTTTCCAAAAAAGGCTACAAAAAGAAAAAACAAAGACAGGAGCAAGAGAGAATGACTCAAACCATTAATTAATAAAATAGTTGCAAATTAATTTTCTGTCAATCCACTAAACTACCAATCAACTAATCATTTCAGCTCACATTTAAGCCGTTTTCTGTTTGGGAGGAGATGTTAATTTGTTCTAACCAATCAACAGTGTTTAACGTATCCACCCAGGCAATGTGATGTGGGCAGTGATTCAGAGGTCCAGACCTAGGTTAGGTCTGTCAGACACTTAAATCCAGACCAAATCCATCAACAATTACTGGCCATATTGCTATGAAATTCTCAGCACCTAGAGGCTGATTCTGAGTGATTTTGGTGACCCAATGACATTTACATAGCACCACCCTCAGGTCAAAACTGATTCATGACAAGCTATCTCAAAAACTGATTGGAACTGATTTACATGACAGTTGCTTCAACCTGTGGCCAAAACGTCAATTTATACTCAGGATTTGTTATGAGTATATGCAGATCACCATGAAACTGCTGAACACTTGCATGCTCCCACTTGTGCTCAGGGGCATCACAGTGGAGGGAATAGTGGAACTAACTACCAAGGGCTCAAACATAAGTACGGCTCTCAAGACACAAATAATTAAGAGTGTTTTTTTCTGCTATTTTTCTGCTATTAGCATTATAAGTAATCATTATTGTTGACAGACAATTGTTTGTGTCAACAGTAGAGCCTGTCAGCTAGCTTCTGCCCTCCGAAAAGTGCACATGGTTTAGTCCACTCCTGGAGATGGGTTGGACAAAAGTAATCTGTCTTCAGATGAGGTAATCGTACTTATGTTGATGGATCATTCAGCCAATCATGTCTTTCCAAAAAAGTGAGGCTACAAAAAGAAAAAAGAAAGACAGGAGCAAGAAAGAATGACTCAAACCATTAATTAATTAACAAAATCGTTGCAAATTAATTTTCTGTCAATCCACTACTAAACTATCAATCGACTAATCATTTCAACTCTAAAATGATGTTCTCTCAAAGCTAAACCCATAGTCATAATGTTTCACTGCAGTTATACAGTATGTGGAGAGATGAAATATAGTGAGAATTCAGATTGTGACTAAAAAACATACTTGGCAGATTGGTTTATTTTGTAATATTTGCTTAAATGTGTGTGTTTTGCTGAACACGGATGCATATGATAAGTTGTTGAATTAGTTACGTGTACATGAGAGTGGATGTATTAAGAGATGAAGGGGGTCCAATGAGGCAGCAGATGGTCAGGGCTTTAGTTTCGTGCTATACTGCTGCTGATGGTGAAGCTCTAAGAACACCCAACTGTGAGGATGTTGTTTGTTTGGTCCAGTAATATCATGCTGTAGGGTGTGATGAACATTGCAGCATGTAGGGGGCGCTGGCAAGGCTTCATAGGCTTTTAGTTCTTTTGATAAATATTCAGGCCAATAGACTGCATGAACTAATCTTTCATAACATTGCAAATAGTATTTCCATTCTTTGTGGAGAAGAGTACAGGAGGCTGCTGCTTCACCTGGAATCAACAAATAAAAAATCTAATTTCACTGGTTAGCATATGCAGGTCACACTGTAAGTCCCTGGTGGGTTATGGGTAAACATTTCCTGCAGGGAACAGGATAAAGACCCTCCTGTGTTGCTGGATCATCATTTATAACTGGCTGCTGCTGCCGCTGCAGACAGCTCTGTGTTGAAACTATCATCATCATTATCAGCCCCATTACCATAATGGAGCTGCCTCGCCACTGATATTAATACAGGCCATTAACAGGGTGTGACATCATCAGTCATCACCCAGTGCCACACAGACAAGAGGATGTGATATTAGCATTTATCACGTCACAGTTAAAAAAGCAGCGGGATGTGACATCATCACTCATAAGGCCACTGTTGTGTAGTCAGAAGATGTGACAGACAGTGTATGCAGGATGAAGCTATGATATCACTGATCATCATTTATGTAGTTGCAGTGAGAAAGTGTGAGATGTGACATCATAACTCTTGTGACTTGTAACATACTGGGGTTTAGATCACCCAGAGAGAAAATGTGATGACATCAGGAAATGTGCTTGTGCAGTTAGAGATGACATCATCACTGATTAGTGATTTGGGTGTACAGAAAGTGAAATTATTCCAAAAAAAAAAAACAATATAAAAAACAACTATACAGGCAATTTAATATAAAATGGAATAAAATATAATCAAGTAAAACTAATAAAAAAACTAAAAATCCCTTATGCAAAGTTGAGTTGTACTAAGAGTAGCCTAAATCAAGCTTTAGTACAACTTTAAAGGAGTAGTTTGACATTTTGGGAAATACACCTCCCTACCTGTAAAACCACAACGTGTCATTTTTACATTTTGATTTCTGTGCAGATTGAACAAACTAGATATAATGTGTTAATTTTGACCTTTAGAGGTGCTGGTAAACTGCTTTTGTTTCCCCTGTTTCCCTCGTAATTCTAAGCTAAGCTAACTGGCTTCTACATATTTACCGTACAGTGGTGAGAGTGCTATCAGTCTTCTTATCTAATTCTCTGCAAGAAAGGGAAGATGCGTATTTCTCAAAATGTCAAACTACTCTTCCCAGTCAATTGGGAACTTCTCTAACCAGGGAATGAATCACAACCAGTGACTGTCCAGACAGACCACTAATAAATCATTGTGTGGTGACATTTTCTCCTGTGCAGACAAAAGATACAGTACATACATGTAAATAAACCAAATTGTTTTGTTGATCGGTTAGCTAAATCCCCACAAAATTGTAAATATCACAGCTTCTCCATCTTGTGCTCGACAGATTTAAAGTGGACATATCATGCACACTTCCAGCTCTATATCTATATTCTGGGACCCTACTGGAATATTTTTGCATGATTTACAGTTCAAAAAAGCTCGGGAGGCTACGAAAACAAATTATAGGAGTAGGATTTCACAACTTTTTCTATATCTTTACTCAAAATTCCAGCTTCTCAAATACATCCGTACATGTTTGAGCTCGAATCCGAAATATGCAAAAATGTGCAAACAATCTGATGTCATTACGAGTAGGAAGCAGAGGTAACTTTACAAATGAAGCGTTAACATTGTGTTGAAACCTTGGCTTTTGACTTGCAGGGAGCACCTTAATGTACTTCCACCTCAAGTTTTGAAATTTTGACCCTGTTTAACATAGATATCCAACATTATAATAGTATGAAAGTGATAGAAAATCACAAAAAAGCATAATATGTCACCTTGATATATCCAAACATCTTCTGGCTGATTCAGGCTGGTCTGCACAGTTGTGATGGAAATGATTTAATATTGATGCCCTTTCCAGCAGCTGTGACACACCCTAACTCCAGGCTCTGTCTGCTTTGAGAAAGGTATCTAGGATCAGATCACAGACCCTTAATACCGACCTTGACAATGGAGGGCAGAAATGCCCATCAGATGGCCTGGTCAGTATCTGGAGACGACTGACAGGAGCTGTAATGTAGTTAGAGCAGGAGAGTAATGGCAACAGACAGCAGTGACAGGACAAGAAAGGAGGGGGAGGCAGGAACAGATGGAGACAGATGATAGCACAGGAGGAAAAGGAGACAGAGAAGAGGAGGAGGAGAGGAGGGAGAGTAAGAGCCTGTGTAGTGAAAAAAGGGAGAGATAGATGGATTGATTGAAGGTGGAGATTAAAAAAGAAGACAGACCAAATGACACAGAGGGAAAGGGACACAAGGAGGTCTGCTGCCATGGACTGAAAAACTATCCTGCTGTCTATTCCATTTGCATTGGCTCTCAGGTTCCTGCAAAATGTAATTATTATTTTATTAATGTGGCTGAATGCATTTCTGACCACTACTAGGTCTGGTTTGTGTGATCTGATCCACAATGCATTTTGAGTGGATTTACAAATGTGATGCATTTTTTTCTGTCTGTCCCATTAAAGGATAATTGCACTTTATTTCAACTTGGATCTTGAGATTGAAAGTTCAAACCTGACCCTGGAAACAACAGTTGACAAAAGAAGTCTCAAGTTACCTTCAAGTGCTCAGAAATACAGAAATTTGAACATCTAATATTCTGTGACAACTGGGAAAACTCTATCTGCTGATCTGCTGAGGATGATTGTGTGATATGATCGAAAGCTCCAGAACAGCTACTAATGGACCTAGTGGTGAGATTGTTTTTGTCAACTTGGGTGTTATTTTTGTAATTTTGGACACCATATCTATTAGGTGCTGTCACTTTTTTTAAGGAAAGTTTAAAAGTTTGTTCAAAAGTTGTTCAATTTGTTAAACATGAATTCAGCAGTTTCCTCTGTTTTTTAAGAGAACAGTAATAGCTTTGTTTACTTGATAGAGCAAGAGAAAGATCAGAGTGACCTGTATTTCTGGTAATAATAACACTGTACTCACCAAGTCCCTTGCTGAGATCTTGGACATCTCTAAAAACACATGCAAGAAACATAAGAGGTCAGATGATCAGACAGGTCTTAAACCAACCACCAGGTAAGCCAAACAGTTGTGGAAGGCAGACATAGTAGAAGGCATAGTGTTGTAAACGTTCAACGGTTTACAAGCCAACTTCTTTTTTTAAACTTTGACCCACTATACATGTGCACAGTTTTACTGTAGTCTTCATGGTTCTAAATAACTAAGAGGAGATCCAGGGCCAAAGCTATGAAAATAAGATCCAAGTTACAATAAACTGCAATTAAAGTGCACTCACCCAAGATCTGTGTTCATTTCTAGACAAAACTGGAAACTGTTGCTACCTGATTATCACTGGTGGAATAACTGAATACATTTACTCAGGCACTGTGCTTAAGTATTCTACTTTTTACCCAACTACCTTTATTTGACAGCTATAGTTACTATTTAGAGAGAAAGAAAGAAAAATAGGAAAGATATGGTAAGTTTAGAAAATACAACACATTGTTAAAGATTAAATCAGTGGTGTCCAACCGTTTTTTCGTTACCTCTTACAAAAAATCGATGTATAGTTGTGTCACCATGTCATGTTTCAGATGTCTATAGTTCCATTAAATAGACATTTCCCTTCTAAACTTCTCACATGGTTTCATATAAATAACTGTTTGAGGCCCAAAGATGTAAAATCACCCAATATTTTTCTAAACAAAGCAACAATTCAGTCCAAAAAAAGAATACATATTTGTTTTTCTCTTTTCCTCTCCCAGTTATCATCTCACGACACCTAAGACTTATCTGGTGACCCTTGAGGGGCCTGATCCCCAGGTTGGGAGCCACTGGACTTAACAAGCTAACTGCATATAAAGTGGCTCAAACTAGCTCCACTTCCCACAGCTACAACAGTAACATGCTGCTAATCTAATAGTATCATATACCACATGAATATATTTACTTTAAGTACATTTTGCTGCTAATACTTCTGTATTTTCATGTTCATGCAGGACTTTTACTTGGAATGGAGTATTTTTACATTGCTGTATTGGTACTTGCTTCTTCCACCAATTGTCCTTTCATTGCTTCTCCTCAAATTCCTCCTTCTGATGGGGAGAAACAAGGCTGTCTTCTTACGCTATTAAGGGGGAAAAAAAACTATAACCTGGTAAAGCAATTTCTCTCCAAGTTGCCTCAGGGAGGAACAGAGAGAGAGAAAGAGAGAGCAGGAGAGACCACTGAGAGACCACTGAGAGGTAAAAAACAAGAGCAAAGCCATAAGAGAAAAAGTGTTATGTGATGAATGTGAAAAAATTCGAGAGCAAACTGGGAGAAAGAGACTGGTGCAGAAGGAGGCAGAGAGGAGTGTGAGTCCAGGGGAACAGGGAGGGAACTCTGACTGTATAATTGGTGCGTGCACACACACACACGGGCACACACTCACACACATACAGTACCATTTTCCCCACAGCTCTGGAGTGATGCTTTAGTGGCTGCTACATTAGCCTCGTTAGATATGCAAAGTGGGCCAATTAGCAGCACAGCGTGCAGGAAGTGACATGTTCCACCTGAAGAAGCCCAGAGACAGCAGCAGTATTCACAGCCAGCAATAAATCATGCCACCGCGATTCTGTGTGTGTGTGTATGTGTGTGTGTGTGTGTGTGTGTATTGCTTTGGACACAGAAATGTCACACACCTGAATTATAGGCTCATTAACTATAGGCTAAAAAAACCACATTCTTACTCAAAACCTCACTTGAATCTGTGAGAAATGAAATCCGTCCCTCGCTCTAGGAAAATATCAATCTTTGCATCTGTTGCAGTGTTTTCTCACCAATATATTGCTGTGAAATTGGCTGCAAACACAAGACAAACAGCTGCAGTGATGTGCGTGCTGCTTTTGATTTGATCCATTTCTGGAGGTGTCAGACTGTTTCTTGTGAGTGGAATCCCTCCTGGCAGACTGGTGAGCATCACATTCAACAGCAGGACGATACAAAGCAATATCTGTTTCAAAGCACCTTCAGAGTACAGCAGTCTTTCATTTGACAGATATTTCATCAGAGAATCATCAAGGAATGAAACCTTTTTTATTTTCAGAAAGTGTTTTTCAACGAGGGAAGTGTTGCTCACTATGGATGTACTCCCTTTTTTCAACTTCAGGTCTGCTCTGAAGTTTGTCTTGAAGGATACAGTTTATTACAACTTGGGTCACATTCTCATACTGTAACTCATACTGTTACCAATCAAAATCCAGGTCCTAGTCATGCTGGTCCAAATGATATTCAGTCTAATCACGTCAAGTTGGTCTGTAAACTGTGGAGGACATGTATGATGCACAGTTTGGGTAATAATTTAACTAACTAACAAGGGGGTTGGCCTGATTGTCTGACTGCTTGCATCCCTTTCCCCATTGAACACTGCCGCGTTCCTAGATCACAGCAATTAAAGGAACCCTGTGTAGTTACATTTACATTCACTTTTTCTCACCAAAATGCATTATGTGTATTCTTGAAGTCTAACAAATGAGTTGAATGCATTTTCTTTATGTATAAATCACTTGCAAAGGTGATTTTTAAAAATACATTTTACATTGTTTACATCCATGCTTTCTAGCCAGCAGTCCTCTTTTTCTGCACCTTCTGCTGGTGTTTTGCTACATTTCTTAACAAGCTATCACCACCATCAATCAGTTGAATAGTGTAAAAGCATTGGCAGAAGTTTGTATCACTCAAGGGCATACATACCTGTGTTTGTGAGTCCTTGTGAGCAAGTGTAAAATACAAACAAAATGGGAACCTGCTTATGAAGACATGACCTTTAACTTGAGGAACAAAACAATAGTTGTAATATACTGGAATTATCCATTAAGCAACAACAAACAACAACAAAAAAGTATTAGTGCTGTGTGGGTGTGGTTTGATCAGAATTCATGTCAATGGCCATTAATGGTGGAAACACAGGTAAACAACCCCACAACCGTCAGCACATTTTAGTCCACATTTTAAGCCCTGATTGCATTGAGGCAAGTGACATCACCTTTTCTCTAACAAAGCCTCACCTACTTCAAACCAAACCAAAACCTTAGCAGAAACCTTTGTATTCATGACCCCATCGCTCAGAGTAAGAAGCTGTTTGTGAAAATAGGTTTTTGAGCCTTTAAGAGCCACTGAATAATCTGACTTAGAGCTTTAATATCTCATGATTTCCCTAAAAGCTTTTTCAGGCATTTTTCTTCACTGACACACACAAAAGATCTGTGCCACACAATATCTGGTATCAGAAGCCTAAATCCAAAAGATACCAACTTAAATCTTGAGTCTTCCACTGTATCACTAAAACTGCCATCCACCTGCATCTTTGCCGTATTCATCCAAGCACACGGCCTGTTCAGTTTTTTTTTAGTACCCAGCTTTTCCACTGTCAGCAGATTCTCTAATTCATCTTCATCCCCTTCTTTGTCTCTTTTTCAGGTGCTGGTTTGGCACACTCGCACAGAGAAACCACACCTCGCAAATGAGCCCAAACATCGGAAGGACACTGTAGTCATCGAGGTGTGAGAGGACGAGATGAGGAGCAGATCCAAAACCAGAATCTGGGTCTGGCTGCTCATCATCTCATGGCCGGAACTGATGACAGCACCCTGCTTTCCCTCCTTATCGGATTAATACAATCTGTTCACGATGGACAGAGCCTCTGAGAAGTTGCATGATTCAAGACTTCTGGCTGTCTGTCAGACATGCTTTGTGAGAAATGGACAGCACTGAATATGTTCATTTTACAAACTGAGACGACTTGGACTGCTCATTTCCTCCATCCACAGCTTGCTGGTGTAAAAAAAGTGAAATATTGATGTAGAAAATATATATATATATAAAAAATCATGTTGCTGAATTTAAATGCACCATGTCAGTCATTTTGCATCATTAATGTAATTTTGAATAATTCATACATCATTGTCAAACTGTGATACTGTGACATAATTACCATAAACAATCAAGGCGCCTGGTCCAGATACATTAATTGATAACTGCCTATAGCTTATGAAAGTGGTATTGTAATGCTGGAATTTCTCTATGTTAAAGGATTTTTCAACCTTCTGGGAAATACACGTATTTGCTTTCCTTTCAAGAGTGAGATGTGAAGATTGATACCATTCTCATGTGGTTGCGTTAAGTACAGAGCTGGACATGTTAGCCTAGCTTAGCAAAAAGACTAGAAGCAGGAGGAAACAGCTAGTGTGGCTCTCTCCAAAGTTAAAAGATATGCCTACCAACACCTCTAAAACTGACTTGGTAACACATAATGTCTCATTTGTTTATATGTACATAAACAGAAATGTAAAATGTGTTGTTTTAGGGGGAGTTCCGTGCAGTAACTTTTTCTTGGCTAACAATAGCCAGACGCAGTGACTATGCACAATATCCCAATGTCTTGGCGTCACAGTGAGTTTGCCAGGTTTGGTAACATCATGTCTGTACAGACACCAAAAAACAAAACCTGTGTTCAATGGTTGTATCTGGCAACCTGCTGTAGATGCAGCACAGTAGTGTGATGGATAAACATCATTAAAAAGTAGTTTCAACACATAATCCCCAAACATCATCATCTTTACATTTTGTGAATGTAAAACAAATAGGATAGAACGAGTTTGTTAGTTATCTTTAGGGGTGTTTAATGGACATATTTTTACACTTTGGACATTAAAATCAAGCTATTTCTTTCCCCCAATTTCCAGTCTTTATGCTAAGCTAGGCTAACATGTCCCAATTCCAGCTCCATACTTATTGCACAGATATGATATCCATATAGAAAGCATTTAAGAAGACCACACCTCTTTTACTGAGCTAACTAAAATGTTGGAAGGAAATTTTTCACTTCTTTTATGATCTGCTAAAAGTTTTGCTGTATTTGTTCTGGAAAAACAGTACCCTCTTCATGTTTTCATGGTGGCTCACACATGTAAGATTCCAATCAGAGGCCGACAGAAGCAGCTACATTTCCCAGCACTGGTTTTCTTTGTTTAAATGAATCACATTAATGTGTCAAGCTTAACGTGGTAATGATTTATTGATGCCTAAACGCTACATAATTCTCCTTTAAATCAGCCTGAACTGATCATATATAATGAACTGGAGCAACCTTTGCCTTCCTCTATGTATGTGATCGGGTTTGAAAACGGTCGACTTGAAGTAACAAGTAACATCTCTCCTGACAAGCTTCCATCAATAATGTAGCCTGTGGGCCGACAACAAAGAAAACTCACCTCAAATGAAAACGCCTGCCAGCAGAGGAATGAAAAGGAATGAACTGAGTACTGAGTACCACATGAGTTAGGCCGCTAGTTTCAAAGCTCAAATCTGTAGAGAACCGTTTTCATCACTGTGTTTTAACGCCAGTATTGGCTTGAACATTGAAGGTTACATGGGGCATGAATGATGTAAACACAGGAAATAAAAACAGAATTCATTCCAGGATTCAACAGCCTTTATTCCAAATGACCCTCTGGTAAAACTTAGAACAGAAAAAAAAGGAGCAAACTAATAAAATTCCCAAAAGATTAAACAGTACTTTTATAGTTAAAAGAGTCATTGGACAAAGGTGAACACAGAAAAATTCCTGGCTATTTAATGCATGGAAACCACTTTTTTCTCTGTACTAGGCACCAGAAAATGTAAACACATTGGAAATAAACCTGGAGGACATTAGCTTTATTGAATATGTTTGTGTCTTTCACACTAACCACGTGAGTAACAGAGCGCTACAGTTATTGCATGGCAGAGGGACCCTGTACATATGGACATGAATCTCTGCACCGGCGTTGGGCAGTGTGATTGTAGCTCTGTGTGCGTGTTTTGTTCATTTCTACTCTTGCTCCTCTGTCCATCATTCTCTCTTCTAGATGCAATAAACAAGGACTGGACAGTGATGACGGGACCCATCCAGCATTTTCATACAGGTCCCTTTTTTGCAAGCATTGTCCAATCTTGTTCCTCCTCATCATCATCCTCTACCTGCCAGTCTAGCCCTCTGATTGGTCGTCCAGGTTTATTTGCTTCAGACTAACTGTGCTTCTCTTGTACTGCACACAACAAAACACCACAATAAAGATGGCAGATGGCAGAACATACGGTTACAGCATCTTATATGAAGGGGGCAACATTTTGGGTGTCACAATGGTCCAGTTTTGAAAATAATTTAACAAAAAAAAAAAGTTTGGTGGATATACCCTGCAGTTGGAAGTGAAGTGACAGCTCACTTATCTCTGCTGTTCCCCGACAACGATCTGAGAGACGAAACTGCATCACAGCGAGAGATACAGTACCTGCTCTGCTATTTAAAGTGCAGTAAGACAAACCGCTGTGATTCCAGTGGTGCTTTAATTTGCCTCGGGGTGCGCGGGGGAAACAGCTCATTTCCAACAACAAGGAATGTGTTAACTGGGTCGGAGCCCAGTTTCCAGTGAACCCAGCTCGTTTGGTTTTAAAAGACTTCAAAATACCACAGAGTGGCGACCAAAGACACCCAAGGGACCGGAGGGCCGCCCAGCAATTACTGAGACTTAAAGGGAATCCTTGACATTTGGAGTCTGGGGTTGTTTTTAACCAGTGAGCAGTTTGAGAAACAGGGTTGGACCGATAAATACATACATGTCTGCTGATACAATATAACAATATTTTTAACTGGCCAGGTGGTGTTTTCATACCTTTTTTGGTCCTTGACCCTTCTAAGCAAAAATAATGTCTACTTCGTACTAAGGCTGGGTGATAAATCAAATTTTTATGTAATTATTGGTTTATTTAACAGGGACAGTGCACATTAATAAACATTGCTGTAAATGCACCAAGTAGCCAAGGGGCTATTTTCCATCTGTAGTCCTTGGACAGATGTTAAAAACTCATCCTATAAATGAATATTAGAATAGAAAAGCAAAACCTTAGTTGCCGTTTTTGCTTTAAAAGCATGTTTAAAATGTCTGCATTGTAAAAACAGAATTACTACAATGTGCACAAAAGGTTACTTTCAGTTAAAGAGTAACTTAGGTGACAGCTGGCTTTCAGGACTGTTGCAACTCAGGGTGGCTAGCTGGGTCTAGCTATCTTGTAGCAAATCTGGCAAACATCTACACAAGGGCTAGACTGAAAACATATTCTACACACTGATCTGCACTCTCCGTTTGTGTTTGTTGACGAGATAAAGCCATGGGAGTGGACTGAACAGAGTACAAATGTTACTTTTTTCAGTCTAGCTAGTCAGGTAGCTACACTAGCTAGAAGCTACCTGCAGCTATCATATTGATAGCAAGAAACACAAACTGCAGAGGCAGATAAATTAGTGAGTAGACTTTGAATAAAATGTGATGAAAAACATTACTGAGAAGATTGATATCACTAATATCTGTGTGCCAGGTGGAGCTAGAGCCAAGAGATGATTAGTTTAGCATAAATACTTGGAAGCAGGGGGAAACCGCTAGCCTGGCTCTCTCCAAAGTTCAAATTAAGCCCTGCATGTGGTGTAGTTCTTTTGTTATTTCTGCTCACATAGTTATGTTTTTCACAAGCAGGCCTTATAATATAGGTGTTTCAAACAAAATATGTAAGAAATTGTAGACTTTTTAATACAGATCTTTCTTTTAGGAAACTGAATTCAGTGCTTCAGATTTCTCAAGACCTGCAGATAAAAACAAATTTTAGTTTTTGACCATAATTGCCCGGCCCTACCTGCAAGCCTTTTCTCCCAGGTTGCATGTGCATGCATCTGTATGTCATGTATATGTTTTTTATTCATGTCTTGGGAGGGGTTCAAACAGTGAGAGATGCCCTCTTTTCACACCGTTTTATTAAATTGTTTAATTGAGGACTGAGAGGTAAATATCTCCAATATATCACAATAAAAAAGCAAAGATTAAAGAAAAGTCAGGTAAAATCACCTGGTAGCTGAGGGGAAAAAACTGCTTGTAGTGAGACACTGTTTGACGTAATACTCTGAATATTCTTTCTAGGAGAGTTTCATGACAATGACTATCAGTGCAAAATAACGTTTATTGTATAAGCAGCTTTAAACCCATGTCAGTCAAACCCTATTTAGCAAAGCTAAACTTCACAGGATACTTTTAAGTAAACTGGAGAACCTCGTCTCCAAATAATTTCCCCCCGTGGAGTGTCACACGATGGAGAGAACTAAAACCAAACAAAAGTTGCTGAGAGTCGAAACATCGACTGCTCTCCTATGGCTCTGATAAAGAGGGAGGTTCACATCATATTCACATAAATACAGTACTGCTCAGACGATTATCTGCTACGAGGCTCTGCTCGCCTACAGAGAGGAGAGGAGGGGAGGAGGGGGTTACAATATACACAGCAGAGAGAGGGGTGGGGACAGGGTAGCATAGACCAACCACAAGATAGCCATATCTACTGCAGGTACTGAAAGACTATTCACTAACTATCCATTTGGGTAATGATATAATTGTAACATTACTATAATAGACACTTGTTATTGGTCCAGCAGCTTTCTTTTTTGTCTATTATGCTGTTTTTGTCTTACTCTACAGACAACAACAACCAAAGGAAATCAAAAAAGAAACTGAATAAAGACGGGACACGACAGCTGCCGATCTTTCTTTTTTTTCCAGCGAGAGATTTTGTCCAATGAGATGTCATCTTGGCTTTTTAAAGGAACCACGGTGAATGGGGGATTGGGTTTGGGAGGGCAGTCAAACTGCCCCTGCTGTGCGTTCTGTCCGCTGGAGATTTGTGGAGATGGACTTATGGGAGCACATTTGGCTGTTTTGTTGCCATGTGACCTCCCTCTGTTTCACCCTCCACTCATCCTCTGGACGTCCTCCTCGTCACTTCCACAGCTGAGTGCTGAGGGTCTGGCCGGAAGCCGCTGGAGCTGCGGGCCAACCGGGAGCAGCGGGAGCGCCTGGCTGGCTAAAAGTGCCTGGCGTAGGCCCTCCACCACTCATAGCCATACCTGACATCTGCTGGGTCATCTAAGTCAGAAATGAAAAGAGAGACAAAAAGAAAGACGGAGGGTAAGACAGAAAGATCAGGACAGACTGTTAGAATTCATCAGAGCAAAAATAGACATCAAGGGAGGGTGGGGTGGGGCTCACCATCCTTTAGCTCCACTCCCTAACCTGCATCCCTCGCTTTTTACCCACTCCTCTGCTCTAACTCTTCATCACCTGCCCCTCCATCCCCCATCCACCTCCTCTGCTCCCCTGCTCGCCCTCCTCCTTCCATTCTGTCTTATCCATTATGAATGTGCCTTGGTGCAGCGCTCCTCGCTTATCTGCTCATCTAAGAGCTCTGTGTGTGTGTATGTGTGTGTGTGCGTGCAAACATTGTGCACAAAGATGTGATGGAATAGTGAGTTGATGAACAAGTGCTTGGTTGCATGTATGTCCTGTCCTGGCAGACACACATGCATAATCACACACACACACACCTGTACTGAGCTCTTAAGCAGGTGTTACTTTTTTGTCAGCTCCATCCATTAGACATAATGGGTGTGCTCCTGAAAGGTTTTTTTTTTTAAATAAAAAGGTGTATGTGAGCGAGACTGTGTACACGTGTGTGTGTGTCTGTGTGAGTGTCCTGTCTGCAATTGTTCATCTCTACCTCTCTTTGCAGCAGCCTAATTAATGTCATCTGTCTCACTTACAGCGACAATGCTTCTCCTCTATTTTCTCCTCTTTTCTTTTCTCTCCTTTATTCACATCTTGCTCTTCTCCCCTTTTATTTTTATCTTCTCTCTCTCTAGCGTTCTCCTCACTCCTGTTTTCTTGTCTTGTCTTTTCTCACCCTGATATATACTCGCTGTGTGAGTGAATGTATTTTCATACACACACAGACACACACACTCTTCATCCACCTCCCACCTTGACTGTTCAAAGGCAGTGATGTACGTGTGTGTGTGTGTGTGTGCGCACTTCAGTGGTGATTTATGATTTCTTATTAACCTCCCTAGTTGTCAAGATACTGACAACAGTTCTGAGTGCAACCACACATACACACACACACACACAATAGGGATTGTATATAAGCTGTGTGTGTGTTATGAAGGGGAAGCTTAGACAGATGTGTTGACTAACGTTCCAGCATTGATCCACTATAGATACAGCTGTATGTGCTGTATGTCACTGTGCAGGTGAGTTTAGTCATGTTCACAACTTTTCACTATTTGTATTTTTTATTTATTTCTCCCTTTTGCCTTTTTGAATGAGAATGTAAAGTGCTGCTACATGATTTTTAGATGATGAATATGAAGATATTCTTGGTTGAGCAAGAACAAGTGCTGCTCATGGGGGAATTGTTGGTTCTCTATAAATTAAAGAGTACAGTCTAAACCTGCTCTATGTGAAAAGTACCCTGAGATGACTTTTGTGGTGATTTGGCGCTATATAAATAAAATGGAATTGAATTGAATTGAATATGCCATGCATTATAGGTGAAAGTTTCCTCCTTTCATGCTAACTAACAAAGTAGTTGTATTGTTTAGCATGAATCTAGAGAAGCTGATGTTCTTATTAACAGAGTCGTGGTTCCACTTGGGCTGATAATCAGCATCTTGTTTAATTACATCTCTAATTTGCAGCACGGCTTCATTTTGTAAACTAACTGTAAACATTCCAGGTCAGTTTGGTTCAATTACTGGATTGAAATGAAAAGTCTGAAGTAAGAGCAGATATAAACTTGGTGTTAACATCAGTGGTCTGTATATGGATATCTTATCTGGAGACGGACAATGAACATATTGCAGTCGGACATTTGAACCAGACCATCTGGTTTTGGTCTGGCTTACATTGTGACTGCATCACAATCTGCACAGTTTGGCCACATTCCTACTGAAACAATCCACCCAACCAGTTGAAAGGTCACCTATCTGCAGCTCCTTCTGCTATGTACAGACCACTGCTTCCACAGTAAAGGAAAAAAAAAGTAGCAGTGTTGATTTCGGCAACCAAAATTTTTTCATGAAAATGAGACTAAAACTAAATAAAAATTAACTATTGAAAACAAGAACTATGATGAAATGTATTCCATCTTTCATCAAGGAATAAAAAGAATAATGTGATGGACAAATGGACCAACAAATTATTTGCTGTTGTAATTCAAAGTCTTCTTCAACAACCTGCATGCATCTGTTTACTCACTCACTGTAGCTCTTGATCAGTAACACAGTCACTTCCACCACCTAGAAATATCTTCAGTTCAGAAGTTGATGTGACCTGTTGCACCACCGTTAATAAAAAGCATCTTGCATTCAGTAATGTTCTGTCTCTGTCACTCATTTATCCACTTCCTGGAAGAAACAGATTTATGGACTAAATTCATCTACAATCCACTGACAATTAGACAAGAAGCAGCAACAAAACAGCTGGACAAACGAGGAAAACATGCCAGCAGCACGGCCACATTTATAAAAAGGTGAGTTATTGTAATATTATCAAGTGCTGTGGATGCAGATGTAACATTAATGTTGTTCAATATGTTGTAATATGTTCAGTCGGCTATCTTTCCTGTTGCTATCAGAGGGAATTAGTCAGTTCCTAGATTAATGTCAGCAGTCACCATTTAAATCTTCCTCTACATGTTCACTAAAAATGTCACATAGTTAATGTTGTCTAATGTTGTAGATTGTCCTCTCAAGGTAAACACAGACATCGAGCAGTATTTTAGTGAAGAGGGGACTGAATCCAGCTTCTGAATGAACAGCTGCTCTGCAGTGGAGAGAGCACTTCTGCTCAAACATGTCACTCTGTTTCTGCAGAGCAGAGTGACATGGACACTGTGTGTGTGAACAAGTTAACAGCACTTTTTCCACAAACCTCGCAATAGACAAGAATGACACCTGTGACCGTGGTAACTGTACACAACAAAGATGGAGACAGCTGTTGTCTTAAAATGCTTAGAGGACATAAAAATGTCAAGTGCATGAGAAAAATGAGACTAAAAAGGAGACAAACACTAGACTATAATGTCATAAAAACATAAAAAAAAACATCTAATGACAACAATTGGAGTAAAACCAATGTACATTTACATCAAATGACTAAAACTAAATCAAAACCGGGTCCCAAAATGAACACTAATAAGTGGTGCCTTTACAGCAGCATCACTCCCTTGACCTGGAATGCACCGTGTTTGTCTGCCAGATCCGCCTCCCTCATTTGCATATTGACATCCTGTCACAGTGCAGAACTGTGATAATAAGAAAGCTTATTAATACCAGATGCAAATGCAGAGGCCAGTGGTCAGACATCATTATCTACATACATACACATGTTAATACCAGATAGAAGAGACAGTTCATGAATATAAGACAATGACACAGAACAGACTGACCTGCTAACAGAGCTACTCCAGTACTCAGCTAGTTTCAATTGTAAATACACTCTGCAGCTACTGTTTGTTACTCAGCTTGTTGCTGTTGAGTCCAACAGGGAATAAGGGAGGTGAGGACTTTGGAGCTGAGCTGCAGTCCTTGGTTCTGTTTGTTTCAAATCGATCAAACTGCATCGCATCTGTCATATTACAGCTGGGCAGCACTGACTGGAGCAGACTGGACTTTCACTAGAGGGCCAGTATTGGCTGCATACTGTATGTTGTTCCAACCCTGCTGGCTATAATCACATGCTTAATCGCTGGCTGCAAAACTGATGAGCTGAACAGCGTTAATAATGATAATAATAATAAACAAAATCACATGTTGAATGACACTGCTTCTTATTAACTAACACTATTATTTTACACTACCTTGTTATGTGCCCGCCCAAGCTGGTTCCAAGTTTTTAAATGACTTTGCCACCACTCCCTAATGGCGCTGAGTTCATTATATACTTGCTAATCATTTCATGGGACAAGGGACAAACGGGAGTGACACGACAGAATTTTTAAATATTATTGTACAATAACCTTGGTTATTAAAAAGATTGAATAGTTGATTAAACCTGCTCTTCTTGGAGAGGTGAGGTCATTACTGATAAAGGGGTGTGCACAGAATTAGGGAGCAGGAGATTGTGTTAGACCATAAATTAACTTTTAGGACTGTGACACTTTCACAGGTGGTGTAGGAGAAAAGTGCACTATTTATGAGACTGTTCTTTAGGTTATTAGAAACACAGCTAAGTGCTTCCTACAAGATTTATATGCAGAGAAACTGGATAAGAATTGCAATGAGCTACATGCTAAAATGAATGAATCATTACCATTAAAATGTATTGAAACACATTAAAATTAATCACCACTGTTCAGGGTGCGCTTTAGATGGATATTATATGTTTTTGTGAGTTACCTGGTTCATGTTCCACTGTCCTTGCTGCTGTCCTTGCTGCATGTTGTACATGTTCTGTCCTTGGTTGGCTGGCATCGCACCCTGCTGCATGCCCATGTAGCCGCCGTTGGGCAGAGCCATGCCGGACACCATGGCCCCTCCGCCCATCATGGTGGTGGGTGGGATGGCACCGCCCATGCCTGGGGTGAAGCCCTGCTGAACAAACTGCATCTGAGGCTGGCCCATGTACATACCTGCTGGAGCACAGAGCAAACACACACACAGAGTTAATAACTTTCACTGTGGATACTTTCAACTAAACATAAAAGAGAGGCGAGCAGGGTGAAAGTAAATAAAAAGGTTTCCTTACAAACTGCGATGAATGCAGTGTAGCTTTGATTCAATATAAGAAAATATAGAGAAGTGATTTATTTAAAGACCACATAAAAAATGTGTTGGAGAGCCAAACTTCCACACAACCAAGCTGGTTTAAGACACTTTAAAAACATTAAAAACTAAAGTTCATGTAAAATGTATATAAAGCTTCATTCATGTCATTTAAAGACTTCATTGTAAGAAACAAAATACACACACAAGACTAAACAAAATGTAGATTTGTCATGCTAAAACTACAGAGCCTACAGAGAGCGGGGAACTGTCTTAACTTTGCTTCACAGTAGATGTAAATACTTATGACAACAACTCATTTTTCACATTTTTGTGCCATTTATTAATGATGCACCCTATTTAAACAAAGCTCTAAAAGCTGTACACTACCTGCTACCAAACAGCAGACAATGTTAGTGTTAGCTGGTGAACATAGTGGAGCATTTAGCAGCTAAAGAGACAGATATTTCCCTCAAGAGTTGGTAGAGAGCAAACTGACAAAAGTGAATATTAGACTGATAAAGTGGACAGAAGCATGACTCAAAATGAATGTTAATGTTGTTCCATGTCATCCTCACATGTAAATTGACTACTGCTTGCTTCCATGTTTGCCATAATGATTTCATAAAGTTATAATACATTAACTTTGTGTTTGCTATTTCTGTACTCTACTTCCCTTCATTTGGAAAACAATTGGTGTTTGACTATTTTTATAAAATGATTAAGTCACCAGCAACACACAACCTACAAATAGTGAGATTCCTTGATGTTTAGCGAGTCTAGGCATATTTTTAAAAACTACTTTACAGTCAGCTTGAAGTAATACGAGACAAATTTTATAACCAACATAAATGTGGAAACGAAAATCTTTGACAAACCACATTAGAAGTTTGCTCGACTACTGTTGGAGAATTCCAACACACCAAAAAGCAGCTACACTTTTTTTTAATTACTGCTTCTAAAGATTTATCTGAAGCCGCAGTCATATTTTTATCAACATATATCAACCATCAGCCCGTTCGCCCATCAGCACTGCATGAGACTGTGCTGTGGGAAAGTGATAAGTGGCAAAATAAAACACAAATTTATCAGTATTTTTTACTGAGTGGAGAGACCTCAAGGAGCTGCGAGGAGATTTGAAATTTAAATTAAAACAACCTTTGATATTAGTCTTGTACATGGACAAAATGTTAGCAACTTCCACCTGATATTGAGTGACAATGTTTTAAAATCCTTCTCTGTATCTATGCTACATGTACTCAACTGGTAAAAATGGACATCAACAAAGGATCAGTGAAGGATCCATGGATTCACTTTATAATGTATGTCATGAAAAGAGGGACTGTCCTTAATATTTTGTACTTTCAGAGTATTCTGAAATTTGGATCATTTTGTTATTAGTTGCACTTAGAGCCACATCCGTTGTTACAATATAGACACACACACACATACACACACTCAGAGGATGGAAGTCAGCGATTTAGGACATTAGCCTGGTAAGGTTCTTTTGGCTTTGATCTCCATCAGCATTTATTTGGATTCAGAGAGGACAATAAGGCAGCAGAAAGCCCTTCATCCTGATTTCCATCCTAATCCTCTATACACATCAGCATGATCATGCAGCAATATAATCAATATGCACATGTGCCTGCTGCACTAATCTGCTGCCTGCTATTCTCAACCGTTCACACAACATGTAACTCTAATTCTTACCCACACACTCTAAACATGCTCAGGTTTATATGTCTGTATGTATGAACCGCCGCCTACATGCACACATAAACAGTTCTGGCACCTCAGTCTTTACACATAATAACTGTGAGATGAGTGTGAATCTGCTCTCACTTCTCTATTTTTACTGCCTGCAGTGGGACTCTGGTAAATGCAGCGTGGAGTGGACCTGCCTGCTTTTCAGCACGCTGACCTTCCATCTGCCTTCACTCTGCTCCATTTTTATGATGCATCTTCGCTCTGATGCGCGTGTGAAAGTGTGTGGGTGTGTGTTTCTGTTTGTGTACGAACACCTATTTGTGAGTGTGAGCACCTTCGTGCTCCTATACATTTTCCCCACCTATGTGACACTCTACAGGTATAGTAGTTTGTTTACATTCAACAGATACAACACATCGAGTCCTTTGACCTGCCAGTCTGTGCATTCAAATCCAGCCTCTGAAAAACACTGCTTTACCATATCTCAACTACTGCCATTAATATACCTTTTTTTATATTTAAACAGTCAATAGGATGTATGTCACATCATTGGTTCACAACTTGGGTGGGGTCACAAGATGAATCTGGGAGGTCATGAGAAGAGAAAACATACCATATATCTGCTGTACAAAATGTGTTTATTATTCTGATTTCTCTCTGATCTTTGCTTTTCTGAAAAACTAAAACTATCCAAGATTTTGAAATTCTTGATAGTTTAATCTGTTCCATATTAAATGTATTTAAATGAAACAACCTGGTGAGAGAATATCAGTCCCCAAACATGTCACAGCTCATAAACATAAGAAATCTGTGACAACAAGAGTTGCACGTACAAATTGCTTTATTTTAAAGGAATAGTTGCACATTTTCCAAATAATATGGCCTCACAGTTTGGAGGAGATGAAAAAGCTTAGAATCAATGCAGAGCTGACTGTATACTGTTACCTGTATACAGGTAAGCTGGTAGCTGGTGTTGGGATGAGGCTTGTTACACTCTCTAGCTGCCAACTGTGACAGCTTTGAGGTTAAAAGGTTATTTCTGCACCATTATAATCATAATACTTTGCACACAGTGGTTATTTCCTGTAGTAACAGAATATGATCACAGTTTGCTGTGTACACAGACTTGTGTTTTCAGACATGGTTCTTTAGTGTCATACATGTTCAAACGACATAGCTCTAAAAGAACTGAAATGAATGAGTAAATGCTGCACAGCTCAAATAAACTGCAGCGAATGACGTACTTGACATGTTTGCTTTGAACATGTTCGCTTATTGGTTTCTAAATGTAAATATGTGGAGTTTTTGAATGACCCGTTCAGGCTCTTAACTGGATGATGAAGGCTTAATAAATATGTTGTGTGCCTTTGTGTTACCTTGTCCTGGAGCCGGCTGTTGCTGGCTCTGCGGCTGACTGCCCACTGAGCTGCTGGCATACAGAGACAGAATGGAGTCTTTAGATAAAAGCTTCTTTTCCTCTGCCCTCGTGGTGGTAGTGGTGGAGGTAGAGGAGGAAGAAGAGGAGGAGGTGGAGGGGTCCGACTGCGGAGGTGCTGTACCGGAACCAGACTGTCAGGGAGACAGAAGGATGAGAAATGCCATCAATTTGATGGTTTCACCAAGTGTATTTTGGATCTTACAGTGTGTTATATATGACTTGCATTGAGCAACCTTATGTATGCGCATACAGTATAATACAGTGCAGGGCTGGATCAGTGTGCTACCAGTGTGGATGCAATACCTCAGTTTTTTTATTATACCAAAACAATCCTTTTTTTTGATAATTCACTTTCAGAAATACCGTATATTCTGGTAAAACTTTTGAAAAGCTTTATATTAGAGACATGTTTGACATTAAAAACCTTACAGTGACTCCAAGGGTATGGGACCGCGCTCAGACCCAACAACTGCCCTCTCATTTATTAATGGGGGCAGTCTGGCGGCTCTGGCAAGAAAACACAGGGTCGTTCAGCAAAAAAGTTAAACCAGGCTCAACTTTTGTCGCAACATGACGTCATCCAGTAAGGTGCTGCGTTGACCAATCACATACATGCAAGCACACAGTTCTAGTAGATTACTTTGTAAGGTGAATGCCGTATTTCTACTGTTTACCACACGACCACTGTGATGAAAGATAAAATAGTTGCACCGTGATAAATTTCCACAGTTGTAAGATCCTGTCTCTGAGTATTATAGACCGCTGTCAGATTCACAGATCTGTTACTCAAGCTGGACTTCCTGCATTGTATCTCCCAGATACTGGAACCAACACGCTCCCACCAACGCAGGGCTATTTAATTTCATGTGAAACTGCAGGAAGTGTTGAGTTTAACTGATGGTGCTTAACACTGATTGAAAGAATGAATAGAATCAATTAGTGAGAAAAACCCCAGCAGACTAGAGGCTATGCTAGATGACTAGACTAGATTATTTGAATACGTTTTTTTGGAGAACTTGCGGTATAAACATATTTAAAAAAGAAAACTTTTCTCATTTAACTAAAAAAGCCAAACTTCTTAAATGTTAAATGTTGCCTTGACACAAGCATTCACACAAGAACTCTGACTAAATGAAACCAATCAAAAAATGGCAACTAACTAGCATTTATTCTGTTCAAAGAAGAAGCTTTCAATTGGTTTCAATTCACTTGAGGCAACAGACACATTTCAGTCTGTGCCAAAAAAGTATATTGTCCTTTAACAGGGCTGCCCTAACAATGAATTATATCATTATATTTATCAGTATTATATAAATATACATAGTCGTTTAGAGTTCCAAAAACACCCATTAGCTTTATTTGACAGCTCACCATATTTGCCTTAAGTCTAGATACGTAACACAAAAACCTGCAGATAGACTGGAAATATGAAAATACATTCTCTCATACATACAGCTGCCTCGGTTACCGTAGTAACGCAATCACATGACACCCACCTCAGAGTCAAGCTGATCATCACTTCACCGCTGAGTGAGCGGCTCAAGTGATGGGACATTAGTTATTCTCTCAGGCTAAGAGAATAAGACATTCGAGACATAAGACATAGATGTTTAGACTATAGAGGCTGTAAAGATTAGACTACTACGGGAATAAATGCATTCGAAAAGTTTACTGTATTGGTCCGAATATGAGACAGGTTTTTTTCCCCGAACTATGTCTGAAAAAGTGAGGTCGTCTTGTATTCAGGGTCTAGAAAATGATGTGTTCACATCATCAGATCTTCTTTTTGAATGGATTAATGCGTGTTGCAGTATGGGTTGTTTGTAGCATTAAGGTTGCTAGGCTAGTGAGTGTCTTAAAGTCTGTTTATAGTCAGTCAGCACTAAAAGTGTTTCGTTAGTCCAGTTTATGCTGCAGGAGTCTCTGAAGGCTCGTGTAAAGTGTTTTTCTGCCACGGAGGAAATCAATTCATGGTAAGTGTCTTCCAACGTCTCTACTGCAGTGACGGAATATGTCAAGCTGCCAAATACCACTGTCCCAGATGAGAAGGAGCTCAAACAGTCTTATAACTAACTAACTGCTGGAGAAAATGATTTGTGACTGCTTCCAAAAGCCTGGTAGGAGAGCGTGTGAGTATGTAACTATACTATGATGTAAGTTATATTCAAAAAGTAGTTTTCCAATAACAAGAGTTGGAAAAGGGGTATAATCAGGGTCGCCTTATATTTGGGCCGATACGGTATTTAGGAAACCAATTATTTTATAACATCTGAGGTTTAAATTATTATTTTTTATTACCGCAACGGTTTGAACGTCTTCACTAACTTGCGCGGTAAGGAAGAAATCAATACCACGGCAGCTCTACTCCTACAGTGAGTATATATCAGGGTGAGAAAAGACAAGACAAGAAAACAGGAGTGAGGAGAGCGCTAGAGAGAGAGAAGATAAAAATAAAAGGGGAGAAGAGCAAGATGTGAATAAAGGAGAGAAAAGAAAAGAGGAGAAAATAGAGGAGAAGCATTGTTGCTGTAAGTGAGACAGATGACATTAATTAGGCTGCTGCAAAGAGAGGTAGAGATGAACAATTGCAGACAGGACTCACACACACACACACACACACACACACACACACACAGTCTCGCTCACATACACCTTTTTATTTAAAAAAAAAAAAAAACCTTTCAGGAGCACACCCATTATGTCTAATGGATGGAGCTGACAAAAAAGTAACACCTGCTTAAGAGCTC
Source organism: Thunnus thynnus (assembly GCF_963924715.1). Taxonomy (NCBI): domain Eukaryota; kingdom Metazoa; phylum Chordata; class Actinopteri; order Scombriformes; family Scombridae; genus Thunnus; species Thunnus thynnus. The sequence goes on from NC_089530.1 coordinate 4,839,486, forward strand.
AGAACAAGTGTGTGCATGTGTGTGTGTGTGTGTGTGTGTGTGTGTGCGTGTGTGTGTGTGAGTGTGTGTGGGGGGTGGAAAGGGTCACGGAGGACAAGATGCATAAGTATATTTGTTCATAATTTCGTACGAAGCCTACTTGTTTTCTGATGCAGACGTATGTACACATGCACGCCTGTGTGTTAGGAGTCACACGTGCATGGCTAACTTGTACGAATCACACACAGACGTACGTACGCACATGTGGGACTTTTAGTAAATGATCACACAAGTGTATGTACGTATCCTCCAGGACTCTTTCCACCCCCATGGTGTGTATGTGTGTATGTGTGTGTGTGTGTGTGTGTGTGTGTGTGTGTGTGTGTAAGAGAGTCTGAGGGAAGTGAGAGGGGACAGAGAATGGAGAGAGGGAGTAGGGAGGCGATAGTCAGCTGGACTTCATGAATAAGATAAGTAGAGACAGTGTGATAAACAGTGCAACACTCTCTCCCTCTCTCTCTCTCTCTGGTGAATAAACACCCTGCATTCAATGTCACGAGTACACTTCATCCACACTGGTATACACACAAATTATACATTCTCTCAGTCACGCACAAACACAAACTTAATACTCAAGTGTGCATGCCCCTGCACACACACACAAAAAGCTTTGAGAATGTGTTGCGCTCAACTGCTTAGCAGGCAGCGCCGCTCCCCTCTGTCTCTCTCTGCTGACTTTCTTTGACTGGAGAAGGGGAGGGGAGGGGGGGAGATGAGGGAGGAAGGCGAAGGAAGAGATAGGGGAAGATGGGTGAAAAGGAGGGAGGAGGGAGAGCGGAGGCACGGCTGGAGAAGAAGAGGAGGGATGGAGGAAGTGAGACAGAGGATAGTGAGGGGAGAAGGAAAAGAAGGGGGAAGGATGCAAGAAGAGGAAGGAAGAGGAAGAGAGCGAGGTAGGGAAAAAGGAAAAAGAAAGAGGATGGAGAGAGTGATAAAAGGCTGAAAAAGGAAGTAAGGGAAGAAGAGAATGAGGAAGGTAGGGAGGACAAACAGAAAAAAGAGCAATTTGAGCTGAGAGGAGGCAGGGGTAGATGAAGGAGTAAACAGAGCCGAGGAGAAAAGATGGATGGCTAATCATGCCAACACACACACACACACACACACACACACACACACACACACACACACACACACACACACACAGGGTCCATTTTCTCTCAAGTGAAGCCAGTTAAGGTGAGTCAGGTGTTCACGGAGGCAGGATGGAGCTTCCTATTAATAGCTGCAGCACATTAGCATGATACTGGCTCCTGAACAGAGCAGTTGAATGGAAGGTGAGAACAAGCAACAAACTGTCCTCATCTGATCCGTCTGGTGTCAGCGAGCTATATAACATGACTCCATCAAGGAGTTAAGCCTATTTGCTGTTAAGCTTGTTCGCCAAGATGAAAAACACATTTAACAGACTTCAAATTCCCCAAACTGCACTAATCGTTATCCATTCGGCTTCCGTCCTCCACATGTTTGTAGAATGGACGCCGTGACTCACACAGAGTCTCCCGGCTCTGAAGTTGTGTGATAAAACCATCACCAAGGATGATGTAGGAAGGGAGCAGCAACACGTGGAGCATGTATGATGAAACTGCTTGGAGGTAGTTTCATTAAGTTAACACTGAGATATGGTGATTAACTTTTCACTGTGTACAGCTTTAATTACGATGGAATGGTTTAGTACAACTTTGGTCTAATTTCTGGCCATTATTTCTATCAGCTATGATAACAAAGTACAGTAATTACTGAGATGTGGGAACACTGCAAGAAAATAACCAAATAACAAAGTTGCAATAAAGAAAGAAAATTAAATATTCACTCTGTTCTAATTCAAAATAGTGCAAAGCACAACACTTGTACTCCAGCAATCAAAACACAGTACTCTCTGGTAACATTGGTCTGTCACTGTGAGGCTGCTGAGGCGCCATAAATGAATTGATCGCGGTGAAGCCGAATTTTGCCAGGTGAAAGTGACTAAGGTGTTGAAGCAAAATGAAGACGGGACAGAAAAAAAAAGCTTAGGCAGGGTTGTAAGCATAAACTGTGGATGCTATCACGGCTATTGTGCTAACAGCTGCATTCCACAAAGTTGACAATCACCCCATTCCTCAAAGACATGAATGGTGAAATTCTATGTGAGCACAGTCACAATGTAGGACAGTTTAGGACAGGTGATGTGGATTGTGTATAATTTAATTTGAAAAAGTATGATGGTTTGAATTTGTTTGAACTTTTTGAAAAAGTAACAGCCGTAATAGAAATTATACAAATGAAACGACATTTATTGTGTCATGATATCAGGAAACCAATATAAAGTTTGGATCATAATAAACATCCACACTAATCAGGAGCAGTTTGGGGTTCGGTATGTGAGAATTAATGGCCGACTCAGCGTACCACCTGAGCTACAATATGTGGTCAATCAAACTGCATTATCAGAAGTAAATGTTTAGTCTTTTAAAATATAAAATATAATTGTGAAATGAAGTGTTAGCAAATGACAGTAAAGATGATGACCTCCTCGTGTGTTTCTTAAAATCACAGCCTCTTGCATTCTGCAAGATGCATTCTACCTCAGCTTTACTGAGGAGACCAAACATTTTCCATCACCCTTTCCCTTCTTCCACCTTCTGTGATTGCCAAACACTCCAGCAGCATTAGCTCTATTTGCACTGAAAGAAATGTGAAGCAATCCAACAGAATTCATGCCAAAGACAAACAGGTGGCATACAATGTGAAATGCAGTGGTACAGTCTAACCTCACATCTAACGGTAGAGAAATTCAAGGAGAGTATATTACATGTGCATCTCTCTTTTTCTTTGTCTTTCTCAGCCACACTGACATTAATACCCTGCCACACACACACACACACACACATACATAACGTCCACATAGTGTGTGATGTGTAGCGGGGCTCCTAGCAGCACATTGTGTAATAGAAAGCCTCTTCAACAAGGCTCCATTCTTCTCACCCAATGTTGGTGTTGATGGGTGCAGCCAGAGCTCTGAATTACCATTCTGACAGCCTTTTCCTCACTGTCGCTATTGATAGACCTCTACAGCCCACACACACACACACACAAACAGACACACACACACACACTAGAGACATCTTTCTCCCTACCGTTTTCCATCATTGCTTGAAATACTCATACACTCCCCTCTGATAGACCATCTGCGGCTTTAAAACCACACTAGGCTCTGTGTGTGTTTGTGCTGAAGGATTTGTGCTAATTTACTGAAAATGAAAGCAACACTTTCCTTGGAAATGTGAATTAGAGAAAAGAGTGCGCCATAAAGAAACGAGAAAGAAAGAACAAAAGAAGAAATCGAAGGAAGAATGAAAGAAAAAAAAAATCAATTGCCGGTCGCCAGTTCTTCGCTGGTCTCTGTTCCCTCAGCCTTTCCCTCTGCTCTCAACAAACTGCATTCAACTCTTACATCCCCTCAGCAATTAATTGCATGCCCTTCCTTTCTTTCTTTCTCCTGTCTCACACCACTGCCTTCATTTCCTTCTCCTTTCCTTCACTTCTTCCTTACTCTCCTGTTTCACTCTCATCCCTCACTTTCATCCTCTCTCAGTCATTTCTTGTTCCTCTTTTCTCTTTCATCCTGTTTCGTGCAGAAACACAGACACATAGAGCACTTGCATAACAGCCTCCGCTTCCACTTATTGTCCGTGTTAACACAACATTTGCAGCATGTGGACACTTTTAGGGTCTTGGGTATTTTCTTCTGGACTGGACTGAAAGCCATGCAGATTCCTTGTTCTTTCTTGGACCTCAACAATGGTTACAGCATAGATGCATGTTCAGGACTTACCTGCACATTAGGAAAATTACTCCCCCTCATAACTTTAAAGCTGCACAAATTAATAATTTTATATGAATAGTGGGGGAAAAGTGTAATGTGAAAGATGTCGCTTTTGGTAATAAACCCACAGAGAATTATGACCCTCCTCAGCTCTGCAAAGGTGTTTTAGCTTCTTTAAGCTCATTGTTTTGGATTGATGGCCCACATCTTTTATTTTTATTGTTTTGGTTCAGTCACACCAAGCATGTTTCTATCAGCAACTGACAGCTGTTTTCAGCAAAGCCCTTATAAATAAACTATATGCTATTGGCTGAAAACAGGTGAGCATTTAACAGCTGAAGATGCAAATATTAAGAACCTGAGAAGTTGGTGGAGACCAAAACAGAGCTGAAAGGAGAGAGAATATTGGACATACATATATCAGATGGCCACAAATATAACTCAATATAAATGTTGTGTTTGGCCAAAAACAAGCAATAAATAATGGAGATGCATTTTTTGCTGTTAATCTTATGCAAGTAACAAACACTGAAACAGGGTAAAACACTTTATGTTTTATGTAGAGTTGCATTAACCTCCAGTGTGTGTTTCCTGGCAGAGATGAGTTCTCATCTAGTCTCCGGTGATATTTTATATTATTTGATGATTAGACTTTGCTTTGTTGTCTTTGCAGAAGCACTCTGCCAATCTTCTGATTGTACTTTCACTTCACTAGTGCGCTCTTTGATCAGTTGTTTTTGTGTTTAGGGTGCAGATGTCTCAAAAACATGTTGCCTTGATATACTGATATTCAAAAGGTATGCTGACTTGATGTCTGCTGGTCTTGCTTTAGATGAAAATGAAAATCTGTTCAGCGTTTGTTGCACTGCCCGTTTAGGAACTTTCAATTTAGCTGCAATTTGGTGCTAGGGTAGTTTTGCAGCACTCAGGAGATCAATTTAGTCCCCTACTGCTTCATTAAACCTCCTCATTACATCATTACAGACAACTGGAAAAAAAATTTGATGCTTTGATGAGTCTTTCATCCTAAAAGCCCTAGCAACTGTGACATTTACGCCTAGAGGACCATACTGACTTCGTCAATATCTAGATCTGGTTGTTAAAAGACCAAAAACATTGGAAACTGTGAACTATGAGCATAAATCTGTAACATCTGAATAAAATACTGTATAAAACACAACGTGACAACAGTTAGTGATTGTGGAATGATGCTAATAACCATTTTCCTTTTTAAAGAATAACACTGGTTACTCACAAACCAGGGTAACCTGTGTGAACCCAGTAGCTTTAGGCAAAGACAGAAACAGGGTAAGCAGTGATGATTTAAGTTGGTGCTTCTGGTGTGTCGTGCTCATCCTCTTCGAACAAGTGGTACTTCACGCTCCACGTCCTTTGTGGCCTCAGCCTCTACCTTCATTTATTCATTCATTCCTCTCCTAACCTGTTCTCCACCCACTCGGCCCTCTTTCCATGCACGTATCACTTTGAATCATTTTTCTCCCCCTACTTGTTTCATCCCTCCCTTCTCTCTTTCTCCCCTCCACTTCAGGTTAAATGTTTATTGCTTTCTAAATGCTCCCACCCCCCATTCTTTTGTGTTTTCTTTGTAAAAAACCTATTTAAAAACAGTCTTTTCCTCACTCAGGGTGGGGTGAATGAGAGACAGAGGACAAGACATGGAGGGAAAGTGTGTGTGTCTGTGTATGAGAGAGAGAGAGAGAGAGAAGAAAAGCTGGGGATAACACAAATCCTTCCCCTCCTACAAGGCTGTAATCGCATTTTTATAATTGACGTATGCGCAGATAGGTGAGCGCTCCCCGATGCCGGTTAATAGCTGCACGAATCAGCAGGCTGCCGGCTTCCTCTTTCTTCACGCACCCAGCTAATCACAGCTGTAAAGCAATATCCGCCTGCTGAATCCCAAATTCAGCCCTGGGTGTGTGTGTGTGTGTATGTGTGTGTGTGTGTGTGTGTGTATAAGAGTGGGTGGATGTGTATTGATTGTCGAAACGATTTCCTTGTGTGTACTGCTTGTATGTATAGGAGAGGAAAGTTATCTAAAAATGGAACAGCTGACACTACAATGGTGATGCTGCAGGTAAAGTAAGCTCATGGAGTTTCCTCCTGGGAGCATGAATCTGCACACTAACTTTCTGTCTGGGTGAGTCAGGGATCAGGAGAAACACTCGTTATGCAACTGAGAGTTTGTACTGATGGCGGCACCAGACGAAAGGCCAAAAGGTCACCAAAATCCAAACTGGTTTCCTCCTCTGGGAAACAGGAACATACACAGGCTGTTAGTTTGTCAGATTTGTTGGTTGCAGACAAAAAACACAAAGAGGCCATCACAGGCTAACCTTCACACCAAGGCAGAGGCAATTATCATCCACATACTGTCAGGTAACTAACTACCTTTTCTTTAAATGCTACTGGAAATGTCAGTTAATGTCAGCTACCTTCCATTCGACGTGGCCGAAACAAAGAGAGGCAAAGATCTTTCCCGATACAAAAACAGAACTTTCAATTGAGTCTGAAGGTAAACCATAAATAACTTCTTTGGTCCTTGGTGGTAGATAATTAAAAGAGAATAAAAAAAGGTCTGTCTGTGCCTGAAATCTGCAGTACACCCTGTCTGTTGAATAGACTGTGGACTGTGGCAGAAATAAAAAGCACTGTTTGACATTCAAATAATACAGTCTGCAAGACAGGCGGTGCTGCCACAGGCGGACGGCCATGTGAGAGCTGCCTGTCTGCTTTCAAACAGCCGCTATTGAACAATCACTTGCAGGCTATGAAGTGTTGTGTAACTGTTCAAGGTTTTAACAGAGCCCAGCTCTACTGCATTGATAAATAATAACACTCAATCTAATAATTTATCTAACATCAGAATATCACAAAGGCTACTGTCTGGTGACTGACTGAGGTCTTTTCTACGAGTGAGTTGTGAGTCACTCTTGACCATTTAGAGATGACATTTACCACAGCTGAATACAGATCACATGTGTGTGTTAAAATCGTTTTATCTGCTGGATGATGGTACACCTGTAGTAATTAAAGGTAAGGATTTTGCTGCGTGTTGTGCAGCACTGTAGGGAAACTATTCGCCTATTTGAAATTATGGTTCAAAGCAGCTTATGATAGATGTGAGATTCCAGTCCTGTCTCTTTGTCCAGTGGTGCCAGAAACCCAATAGATGTCAAATTAGAAAAAATATATATTTTAAGCTTTTTCATTACAATTTTATGTAGAAAGAGGCATAAATTAGGCAGATTATGATACAAAATTTTGATTGTTTACATGCTCTTGTTATCTCAGCAACTGTATACTATTGCAACTAACATATTTTTGTAAAAAATATTTTCAGTCTTTCCTCAACAAGAGTGCATTAATTCTTCATTTTGTTGTATTTTTGTGTTCTGTATATTGTATGTACAGGAAACATTTTTGTTCTTTTTGTTTTTGTTCTTGTGTTGTTTTTTTTATCTTATGCCCCTGACTGTAAGTCAAGTTTCCCATCTGGAATAATAATAAAGAGACTGAAATGAACTGAACTGATCTACATGGTTTCGACTGCCTTTGAATTTATGCACATCTAAGCATAAGTCCGAGCTCATAAATAAGACTCTTTCCTCAGATATGCTTGTACAGTACGTCTGATTTATGCATATATTTGAATAAACCTAAAATGTAGGTAAGAACAGATCTAAGTGGGAGCATTGTGATGATAAGCCAAGAAGGAAAGGAGTGTATAAGAGAGGAGGAAGAGGACATATGAAGGGCAACAAGGAGAGGAACAGGAGCAGCGCTGTATGTGTAGATTCAGGGAAAAAAATATTCTTGTGAGTGAATGAAAGGAGAGTGACAGTTGAGACAAAGAAAGAAAGAACAAGAAGGCAGAGGAGAGGAAAGAAAACATATATAAGGAATAATGGAGCGTAAAAACACTGCGGAAAAGGTGAAGAAAGGTATCAGGTGCAGGCAGGGAGTGTAATCCATGAAAGGTAGGGAAAAGAAACTATGGCGTAGCATTATTAATAACTTGTATTACTTGTGTAAAACTAACTTACAGACCTTCTAGAAATGATGTATCTCACACACTACGCCACTTGAATGATACATCAATAAGAGGCGACTCTCATGAACCTTCAGTTAAAGCTGAGCACTGGCTTGCAGCTACAATGTGTCAAACTAGTAAATCATGGAGCTTTCATTGCCTTTTACAACGTTACACTGCTCAATGCTTTAATACAGCTACTGTAGCAAGCAGATACTAACTGTTGTCGTTAGCGTTAATATAGATAAAACAAAATTTAACAAAAAGCTTCTTTATGAACTTCAATATTGGGTGCATGGTAAAGCTAGTTAGCCCTCATAATAAGTTACTTGGGTAAGCTACACAAATTAAATTCCTGCTTTATCTGCTGTTATGTTGAAACAGATCCAGAGCCTTACATTGGAGAAAACAAACTGTCGACACAAAGTGTTTCAGTCGCATTTTTCAGTCATCCGCGTCATGTGAATCTGATTGAACAGACACACAAAAGGTAATTTTACATTTTAAGTCTGCTTTCTGTTTTTATGCATATAACTACAGGGATTGTTGGGCTCTCGGTGCCTCCAAAACATGGATGACCTACACACAATACTGCGCCTGAATGCCTCCTGTGTAGACACTGCTGCTCTGCTAACTTGCTGCTCGAGCTACTCCGCCTGTGCCTAAACTTGTGCCTAATTATGGTTGCTAAGCTATGATTGGATATTCTCTGTCTGGGAGAGGAGTCGGTCCAAAAACTTGATTGTGTTGACCTTTGAGGAAACAGAGAACCAGAGGGTCCAAAATGGAAGAAGCTATTAGTGTGTCACACCATCCAAATTTATGTAACCCTGTTCTGCATAATGAGAAGGAAAACCAATATCCATTTTGCCATGAACAAAAATGCCACAACCACTGGTAGCCACTGCACCAGTCACTAAGCTAACTATGACACTTTCTGGTGAGATCAGTCACAAACCCTGCAGAAAATGAATGAATTTGGCTGACAAGTTCATTTTTAAACAATCGGTGCTTCATCTACAGGTCAGAACTTACTGTCATTGACACGCTCCAACTGACTGGCCAAAAGGAGGACTGCATGTTTAATGTTACCTTGTATCACCAGTAGCCACTCTGGGGCTTAACAGAGAAGAGAAAAAGGAGGAGACTTTAGGAGTAATGGATATGGAGATGAGAGGAGGTGTGAGGTAGACACAGAGCTGCAGATGGAATAGAGTAGATGGAGTCACAGACGAGGTGAACGCAGAGGGGAGATTAGAGGGTAAGTATGAGGCTGGTAGTGGCAGAGGGGGAGCTTGCAGTTAGAGCAGCCTGTAATTGTTCTTCATGCCTGGGTCTCCAGCGAGTCACTGCCTGGTCTAGTCCCAGGAGGCTCGGAGATGTGTGTGTGTGTGCATATGTGATAGAGTGAAATACACAATCTGAAACCTGAGAATAGGTCAGAGAGTGAAAGAATGAATTTGAATGCATATAATGTCACCTGTGTGTTTTCGGTATGTAGTATATTGATTCCACCACCTGTTGTAGGAATATACAACTGCATGCATCTTCTGAGTGTATGTGTGTCAAACAAAAAGAGTACATACACTCACCAGCCACTTCATTAGGAACACCTGTGCAATCAGATGCAATCCAATACAACAGCTCTGCCATAATTTCTACTTTTATGAAGCTTATACATTTTCAGTATTTGTTGACTTTGTCAGAAAGGTGATAATTCTACTTTATGTTTATTATTGAGGTTATAGTGGGTGGTGCTGGTGTACTGGAGTGCATTATATTGAAAAGTGTGGATGGATTGGAGAAAATATTAAGAACATGTAAATGTATGTATAAGCTTCATAAATGTAGAATTTATTGCAGAGCTGTTGAATTGGATTGCATTAGATTGCACAGGTGTTCCTAATGAAGTGGCTGGTGAATGTATATTTATATATGTGTGTGTGTGTGTGTGTGTCTGTATGAATGTATGTGTTCTCATTTCCAGCTGAGCTGCAGGTCAAAGGCCACACTTGAGGGACCACAACAGCATTTCAAAGTCAACGCTGCTTCTTGAAAATGCTTAATTCAACTGACCTCACTCGTCACCCTGAAACTAGTCAGTGAAGGAGTGAGAGAGGAAGGAAGAAAAACTGAGTGAGGAAAATACAGTCAAGTGCATCATCATGTCTTCTTTTTTGTTTTTGTTCTTCCAGTGTTTCTCTCTCTTCTCATTCATACCAACTCCCTGTTCTGCTTTGTTTACCCTGAAAAGACCATCCGTAATGGTCACAGAGACTCACTGGATGCACTCAGCTTCATCTCCGCTCCTCTCCATCAGCTTCTGTCACTTTACTTTACTCCACTTTGTCCTCAATCATCACCCCTGACCTCAATATTTTCTCAAAAATGTGGCAAAATACTTTCGCAAGAGCTGAATGACATGAGAATTTTTTTTCCCTTGCTTTTCTTTTTTTCAAACCAATCAGAGAAAAGTCAATTTATAAGTGAAAAATTGCCCAAATTAGCTCACATTAAGAAATATATTATACAGTATATTATATACTTGACATTAAAAAATATTTTCAGATGTAGTGCTGGCACTGAAAAGCAACTATATACTGTAATTGTCTACTTATGGTAATAATAACTTACTTTTGGTGAGTGATGTTGAACCATGTAGTTAGCTAATAACAACCCAACTAGCATAGTCAACAAACAACTGCTAAACCTGTCAGGGTGGATCTCTCTCAAACCAGACTTGTATCAAGCAGTTTGGCAACAAATACATATAGTTACACTACGCTAACGTTAGTTTAGCTAAGCTAGCTGAGGCCCACAGTTAGAGCTACAGTATTAAGATAATAAGTATAAAAGTAACTATCTGTACTAAACAATATATTCAAAAGTGTAGGAGATTCTGAATACGGTTGACTTGAACAGCTTTTAGTCATTTACAACCACCTACTAATGAGCTAGCTGTAAGCTACATACCTGATAATGACGTGATGGCACGTGCCCCCTCAAATATTTGAGATTGGATCGCTTTACAAATTGTTAAATTCTGTTTTCATGATAAGTGTTTTTACTTAGTCCTAATAACATACTATATAAACAAAAGTCGCTTCTCTGAATGTTTGGATTTGTATTTAACTCGACCTGCTAAGAAAGCGCCACCTAGCAGTGGCGGAGCTGGCAGCGCCGCTCAGCTGCAGCTGTGGAAGTCTGTTGAATCATTGCAAACTGTGGTTGTGTTAAAGTGTGTCGACTAATACTTTTACCTGTTACAGATTGTTAAGATGTTATTCTTAGTATCGTGAGATATAATTAATATCACTGCCTTTGCAATTTGTCAACTGCATGTTTAAATCGATTCATCTTTCAGGCCTAGCTCGCACCATTTTATTCTCTCTCTCCCTCAGTTACTCTCATTTTTCTTTTTTCATTGTTCTTTTCCTGTCCTTGTTTAGCTTAATTCTTTGTCAATCTTTCTTTCTCATCTCTTGTTTTCATTTTATAAAAGCAAAAATATACACAAAAACATTTATCTCTCTTTAACATGAACATACACTCGGTGGCCACTTCACTAAGAACACCTGTGCAATCTGATATAATCCAATACAACAGCTCTGCCGTAAAATCTACATTTATGAAGCTAATACATTTTCAGTTTTTGTTGACATTGTCAGAAAGGTGATAATTCTACTTTATGTTTATTACTGAAGTCATAGTGGGTGGTGGTGCTGTACTGGGGTTCATTATGTTGAAAAGCCTTCTTAATATTTTGTCCACTCCATCAATATACATGAGGGGGAAAGTAGAATTATCACCTTGCTGACTATGTCAACATAAACTGAAAATGTATAAGCTTCATAAATGTAGAATTTATGGTAGAGCTGTTGTATTGGATTGTATGAGATTGCACAGGTGTTCCTAATAAAGTGGCTGGTGAGTGTATGTGTAAGTCATCCTTCTGCATATTTCCGCACACTGTTTACTTGTGTGATATTTGGTCAGCTGCATTACATTTAAACAACTTTTTTTTTTAAACTTAAATATTTTTTATTTCTTATCTAATCTTAAAGTTATACCAGACAAATAACAGTGAATTACAATATAACTATATTCTAAAAATGGTATACAAGTATTACTAGAGTTCTATGTCTACCGGCTGCTTGACTGTACAGTTCACAAATCTTCCTCTCTCTGTCAGATACTTTAGACCTACTCTCTCTCTCTTAAAAGGACGTGGGTCAAATTAATTTAATAAAGGAGAATCTGTGACAGTTTGCTTTGAAATGATCCTCGGAGTGTGTGTATCTGGAGTGTCTGTGAATATGTCCGTGTGTGTGTGTGTGTTTACATCACAGGAGTCTCTACAGACTCCCTGTGTTGCAGCCTGCCTGCAGTGATAAGCAGATGATGACAGCCTGTGTGTGTGTTTGTGTGTGTTACCTGAGCCTGCTGTGTGTTGTTGGAGGAGGGGAGAGGGTTGGAGACCATTGGTCCAAAGATGTCCAGTTCATCGCTGATTGGTGCAGCACTGCCTGAGCCCTTCCCACCGGCTTCTGGAGCATCTGAGAGAGAGAATGTTTTATTATTGCTGAAAACTCTGGTATTTCCTGACTTTTATTCTTGAACTCATCATCTGTATATTTATTTCCTTTACCAAGGAAATAAAAAATAGGAGTGTCATTCAATTTAAAGAGATGCTGTAAATTTTGCATATTTATGACACCTGCTATAATCTCTGTAATCCTTTTTCTAAGTTGGCAGCTGATTATTTATGTGCTCTTGAGCTATACATTCAAATGTTGTAAATAATCTTCTGTACATTTTGTGACTGAGAGACACAGTGTCAGATAAATTCAAAGAGTGAGAGAGAGAATTAATGAGAGATATAAAAGCAGATTAATACACAGAAAAACAGTAAAAGTGAAGAACTGACACAAAGAGAAATTATAAAATATGACCTTTACAGTACAAACACATGCAAACTGCATTTATTATAATGTATTCACACATATTTCCAAAACGCCCGCACAGTTTAATTTACAATTACCACGCTTGTTAATGGAAACATCCTCAAGAGAATTCTGATGACTACACTCGTTCAGAAGTTGAGAAATTACATCATTTATGCTCCACTTTTTGCCCTCAGAATATTTCTTACTAATTAATTGCCTGTATTTGCACATATAGTATATTTGACATTGTGACACTGTGCTGGTTTAATTTGGGGCGTTTTCATTAAAGTTCAGTTGGATTAACAGGATTCTAATATTGTAAAACTCTAAAAAGGCACTTTCTGTCTGTCATAACGTTTAAAAAAAAAGCTTTGAAAAGCTTTTCAGCATGTTGAAACAGGATTCTCTGTGCATCTTCCAGCTAAATGCAGCTGAATCGAGTGCTTCTTAGCTCGAGGACAGCAAACTTCCAGATGAAAAAGGGGACCAATTAATTCACAGCCTTTTAATTGTGCGAACGGACTAACGTTTCAACACTACTGTGTCTTCATCAGAGTCAAAGTGGACAAAGATATGAGGCAAATAACATATATAGTCAACCTAGAACAGGTGAACAAATGTCATTGGATAATTGGATGAACAGGGTTACAAATCTATTGGATAATGAATCAAAGGGTGGGAGTTGCCATAGTAGGTGTCCAAGTGCCACAACCCTAACACCATGTCAGAAAGAAAAGATAAAAGCACAAAAAGTACAAGTACAAACATCTGTCAAGTGTGACAAATTAGAGGAAACATGACAAATTCAATTCTTCATTTATGCCAAAGGGCTCCACTGTGTTCAGAGTGTGAATCCAACAGGGCTCTCTGTGGAGCAGTGAGTTGATGATGTCTCCGTCTCTAGGAGAGGGTGAAATTTTTTTATGTTCCCCAGAACTTTAATGATGCTGCAGAGCCGTGGTTAGCCTGTGTATAATGTCGAGCAATAGCATAATCTATGTTTTGTACAGGTATTGCAGTTCTTTGTTCAGATGTGCAAATCTTTGAAGCTCTTTTTCTTTGTCCGACATAAACCAGACCACAGGGACATTTCAGCATATCGACAACATGTGTGCTGTTGCAGTTAATGAAGGATTTAATGGAGTATTTTTTTTACCAGTATGTGGATGTGTAAAATACTTTGTGTCCAACAAGTTAGAACACTGTGCACAGTGGTCACAGCAGAAAAAAACTGTAGGTGAATTTGACAGCCAAGAGACAGTGTTAGGTGGTTTTTTAGTGCCAGAATGACACTAGAAAACCAACAGCTCTAAGTGCTGCAAGTGAGACTTGGTTTGCACCCAACCCATCCTCCCAGCAGCAGGAACTGCAGGTGTGAGAAATAGCAAGCCGGCATACAAAATGAAAAGAAGAGCGACAAAAGACCAACTAACAATTCTAAGCTGTTGGTTGATCAGCAACATAAAGAGAAAAATCTCTTCCCAACAGGAAGTATGCTACTGCTGTGGTTCTTATTTCTAAGTTGTATCTTATATTTCATCAGATCCAAGAAGGTGAATCTAGCAGCGGGGTAGGCAGGGTGACCAGAGAGGGGAAGGAGGCACAGGTGACCAGGTAATGAGGGCAAAAAGTTAAAATGCTGTGGCTGTTTTTTTCTGGACCATGTGGTTTCCTCACAGTGAGAGATGGGTTGAGGGCAGTGGTCCGGCAGGCAGGGGTGTTTCAGATGAGCAGGTGAGAACATAAATGCACTGGCAAGGACACAGTTATGAAAACACAAATCCAAACAGTCAGGAAAGTCACCTAAATGTGATTTTTTTATTCATTTATTTATCAGTCAAATGTGGTTTAAAGTTAGAAATGCATTTGCAGTTATTTAATAGATAGTTATTTTGTATGTAACGCAAGGTTTCTTGTCATGTCTGTAGCAGGGGACTGAAATCATTTGAGGTCACATTTTGAAGGAAAAGTGGCATCTCTTGCTAGATCCCCCAATGTCACTTAGGAATAAGATGTCACTCTAATATTAACCTTTGATGGTTAAGGGAAAGTTCCATCATGCTGACCTGTCATTGAGCCTGTCTTTGGAGAGGGACTGACCTATAATTAGAAGCCTGTTCATTCCAGTCTACCATCCTGTATGTTAATTTGAGCCATAATGAAATGTATTGTGCTGTAATGTAGCCTAATGAATGTTGTGCTTACCAGGCTTGTATAGTTGCCATGTCAATACAGTTGATCAAATCTTTAAAGCTTTGATATTGTTTTTTACATAGATACAAAACAGTGCAAAGTAACTGAGTGTTTGACAGCTGCCAGGGTCTTGACAGCCAACAATGCTGCAGTAATGATCACAGAATAATAGGGATTAAGTACAGTTAAACTGTGGTATACCTACCAAATATCTGAAGATATGTTCAGGAAGTGATAAATATCCATTTTGCTTATACTGGAACAACAAACTGATACGTTACAAATTTGGTGCTTTTATACAAAGTGAGTGATTTTATGCTATTCAACTGCACTAGTTTGGATATGTAGAGCATGTTGTTTTGATATGTCTCTTCCCCTTAAAATTAATGTGGAACAGCCATTTAACAGCCTATTTACAAAAAAATCTCCTGGGGGGCATGTCTTCTGCCCCCCTTACATGGGTAGAGATGTTCAACCCAAAGTTAAGCCCTTGGCTGCAGTCCATTGAGGCGTACTAGATGCAGGCCCCCGGTGTATGCTGACTCTCTGACATGGTGCATCTAGATGGAACAGAGCCATCATTATTGTTAATAAGCTAAGCTGTTTGTTTCCTGCTCTGACGAGTTCAAATGTCTGCGGTGAATAAGTCAGATGTTAAAGGTGCAGTGTGTAGGATTTAGTGGCATATAGTGGCAAAGTTGCAGATTGCAACAAACTGAATACCCCTCCCCTTCCAAACATGTAGGAGAACCTACTATGGCTGTGAAACTCACGAAAAAACCTGAAAGGCTCTCTATAGAGTCAATGTTTGGTTTGTCCGTTCTGGGCTACTGTAGAAACATCGCGGTGCAACATGGCGGGCTCTGTGGAAGACGACCTGCTCTCTATGTAGATATAAAGGGCTCATTCTAAGGTAATGAAAACATAACGATTCTTATTTTCAGGTTAATATACACTAATTAAAACAGACTTATGAATATTTTATTCCATTTATGCCAAGTCTGTTCCTCTAGATGCCACTAAATTCTACACACTGCACCTTTAACTTTCCGAATCACGGAAAATGACATGACACTGGACTGCTCAAATTAATGGCACCCGAGACAAAAACATCATCATTTTTACATTTATATTCCAGTCTGTGAATAACTAGTAATCAGTGATTTTGTGTAGGTAAAACAAGCCTAACCTCTGTTTATCTACCTCTTGATTTGTAGAACAGATTTTTAAAGTTGAAGGAATAGTTTAACATTCTGGGAAACATTCTTGTTCACTTTCTTTCTGAGAGTGACATGAAGGAGATGAATACCACTCATGTCCGTGCATTAAGTACACAGTATCTCAGAGATGGGGTCAGGACATGGTTAGCAAGAAGAAACAGTGAGCCTGGCTCTCTACAAAAGTCAAAAATATGCCACTGAGCTCACCAATTAACATTATCTCGTTTGTTTAATCTGAAGGCATAAAAATGTGGGTTTTGTTTACCCAAAAAATGAGAAAGTACAATGCAGAAGTAAATATTAATTAAATTAGGCCCATAATAGAAAACAACAGCAAAACAAAGCTGAATGCAAAATACTGAAACTGAACTGCAACAGAACTGAGCACACTGACTTGAACAAACCTAACTGAATAACACATGAATTAAATATATATGATAGCTGGCTAAATCCTTATTACACATGACAGATGCCAAAACACAATAACTATAATAACTAATGAATATGTGCAAATTAACACTAGACATTACTTCAAAATATACAAACAAAAGTGTGTTTGAACTAGGCTAAAAGACAGAAAATAATCAGATTTCCAGGAAAAGTTCAACTAGTCCTTTAGAATACTGTACATTGCAGCCTAAATGGTGAATCTCTTGTTACCATTCTTATTTGAAGCTTACTGCCCAAGAAGACAGAGGAAAACTTTAGCAGCCAAAGTCAAATTTAAGCCTCTTGTCATCTCTGATGGGTAAATTGTCTTTCCTTCATCTAACACGAGAGCTAAATTAAAAATATGGTAATATTCAAGCTGATCCTTAGGTTGTTTAAAGTACAGCATCATTATGGAAAGACTGTGTTGTCCTGAGAGAGAGATCTGTTCCCATGGCGCTGAAAAAGAAACCCCCAGTACACAATGTACAGTCATACTGTATGAGACACACAGAGAGGAAGACCGTGATGGAGAGGCAGAAAGGGGGAGGGGAGGTGTAGTAAGTGAAAGGGAAAAGGGAGTAAACTGTGTGTTTGAGAGCGAGCGAGCAGTGGAGGTCATTTATATAACCACAGTGATGAAACATCCATAATTTAGCCCTTTTAAAGTGTGAACAGGACTGAGCTCCTTTAGCCAGACAGCAGGGTACAACGAAAATCATTTACTGTGAGACGGCGAGAAAGACCACTCGACATCCTTTTAAACCACTTAATAAAACTCATTTTCCAAGAATTACTTTGACTGTGGCGTCCTCCATCCCAATATTTAAACTATTGATTTTTGCCCTCCATCCATCCTGTGATGTCTTCATGTCATTTATGAGCTTGGCTTTTATTTTGATTGTAAAATCACTTTGTAAATTGCTGTTAAAAAGTGCTCACAGAATAAAGGCTGTGATGATTATGATTAGCTCTTTAAGGGACTGACAAGAATGACAGGTGTGAGTCACATTGTAACATATTGAACTGGAAAGAGAGAAAAATAGGATTTCATGTGCATAAATTACCCTCCTATCACTCTAATCCCCCCCTCTTACCAAAAACTCATTCACCCATCGCCATGGAAATGAGCCGGAGGGAGAAAAGGGCCCATCATCATCATCATCATCACTGCCATGTCGGGCAATGTGCCCACCATCCCTTTATTATGGGATGGGGCCGCTTCTTGAGAGCACTCTCAACTTCACCATGGAAACAGACCAATAGTTCAGGCTGGGGGTGTCTTTTATAATCATCCCGAACACATACACACACACACACACACACACACAATTTCCAAGTGACAACGCAATGAATACAGCAGCCTCATTGAGCAGTGGGAGACTGTCACATTCAGGATTTGACTATCACCACAAGGGGTAAAATAACTGAGCTGATTCAACTCTGAACTGATTCTAATTGGTCACACTAATTCAAACATTTCACACAAATATATGTGAACATGTTCTATGATTATTATCCATGGTTTCTACTGAGAGTTGTCCCAGTGGTCAAAATGCTTTTCCATCCTGTCCATGATAAAAATTCATTGGTTATTGGTCTTTGAAGTATTGATACAGCCATAAACCAAAGGATATGTTAATTCAGCCCACTTTTCCCCCCAACAAAACACAAGTCACAACTAGGGCATGAAATGAAGGTTGCCCGCTCCCCTGTGAGTGGCTCTGGGAACAGGAGAGTCCAGAAAAGGGAACACAGGCCCAGTTGGTGACTGCAGCCATTAACTGCTGGCAGGAAGAGTCATTATAGAGAGGGAAGTGTGGAAAATGGACACATAATGACCTGCTAATGCTACAGTATGTTTGTTTACAGGTGATAAAGGAAGTAAGAAACCACCTTCTGCTTTTTGCAGTGCTCCCGAATGTGCATTAATAAGAAATGGTGCACATAAAAATCTAGTAGTTATGGTCTGATGGTGTTTTGATGAAACCTCTGCCAAATATTATTTATGGTTTTTTCAGAAGGAGGCTATGCTATGGAGAAACAACCTGCATTTCCACAAGTTATGTAACCAAATGTCGATGTTGCCTGCAATCAAGCCACTGGACAGCAATGGTGGATCATTTGCACACAGTTTAAGTATGTTAATACAAAGTTGGATCTAACAGAAGCCCAGTAATAGTCCCTTCAGTCTGTTGTATGTTTTTTTAACTTGATATTGATCTTCATGGTTTTGGAGGACCTTGCTTCGTACATCTTCTCCCATATTTACACTGAAGTCTTTGTCATGCATGAAATGTGTAACATTGCTGGATTCATCTATCTAATAGTTTTTTGTCATACATTCATTCAGCTTTATTCAGACATGAGATGACAGTTACAGAATGGGACAAAATGCTTGCAAGATATTTGGAATCCAGCCCACGAGAAGGAGCCGTGTCACTTACTGATGGAGAAAAGCGGTGAGGAATCCCATGAGGGAACTTATTTTGCCATTAAAGTCTTAATTAATGACCCGATACTGAGTAGTTATTTCCCTTATCATTTTTTTCATGACATCATCATTTATTAGAAAGAGAATTCTGCTGTTCATGCACTTGGCATGGATGCAAATTGAAACCTGATAGAGGGACCCAGCTGGTCTGATTATTATTTTGGTTAAGTTGGAGTTTGGCCATTTATTTTGAGTCCTTTTTGTGAATCAGTGAGGGGAAAAACTAATTTTTAGTGAAACATCTGACATCTAACAGAAATCTTAGAAGGTAGAACAGGACATGCAATGAATTGCTCTGTAACTTTCAGCGTTCAGTTCAGACTTGTGCCGTGCTGAAGGTACGACCTGGTAAGATTTCTGTTGTGACTTTTACCTGAAAGTGACACACGCACTTAGACATGAGACTGACATGAAATATTCTGATCACATTTACATAGTGTGATGCATGTCTCAAAGGAGCTATACAATACACCTTTCTCTCTCTCTCTCTGGAGTAAAGAGGCTGGAGATGTTTGTCAAAAAATCAATATGTTTGATCATGCATTTAGGAACAATGTGATCTAACATTTAACGGATGAAAAACAACAACTGAGCGAAAAACTCTAATTAAATTGGAACTGCCTGCCTGCTCCATCCCTGTTAACGACAACAAAATGTATGTTTCTCACAAATTAAAACTACTAAAACAAGTGAGGTCTTAACATTTCTACTAGAAATACAGCTGGGACCAAAACAAGGACAGTCGTGCTGCCAGGTCTGACTGTGAACACTGCTGCTGGAGTAAGATTTGAGGAGACAACATGAAGATAGGATCCTGTTTATTCTGCAACTCTCTGGATACCAGTGTCAATTCAGTGTATCAGGACTATTACAGCAGAGAGGGAAGGAGGTAGCAGTGAGAGACAGGCAGAAACAGAAAATGTATTGATCCATCAGAAAAAGTTTTTCAAATTGATTTGGTAGTCTCTGGAGAGATCTATCTCTGGTAGAACGGAACATCTTTGTAACAGCATTTATGCTTATGGGACACCAAACCTACAGTATCCAACACAACCTGAAATAAATACATCAAATATGAAATTTTGTATTGCTGTAGTCAAAAGAAACCTACATGAAACTGGCTCACATTAGATATTTAATGAAAAGTTAATACTGGCCAGATTTTTGGGTGCAAGGACTAACAGAAATTTCATGTAGAAATGCTTATCTGGATCATCTCACCATGTTGTTTTTACTTTTATTCCAACACAGCCTGCTAAACTGAATTAAACTGAACAAAGAAATTGACAGAAGAACACACACATACACACAGACACAGCAGCAAAGGGAGAAAGTGTCTGTTTGACGGCTGCAGAGTGAGGTAACCAGAGACACAGAGGGATGGATGGAGGAATGAGGGGGGATGTGAGTGCTGAAGGCATACTGCCACGTATTTGACTTATTGATTATGTGTGAAATCTCATCCACTCGACATGGCTGCAAGGTGCGTAGCATTGGTTATTTATAGCGGGGCATCCACTCTCACTCTTCCATGCTGTGGTCGGGAATTTTTGATCAATGCTGTGTCCACCATCTCTTTCTTCTGTCGGTGCAGCTTACCCTCGGCTAGCATCTAACACAACACAGCCTTGCACTGGAACAACACCAGGTGATTGCATTTTACAAATTTATGGTGAAAACCCTCAACCCACCTCTTCCCTTTTTCTGCTTTGTTTTTTCACTAAGGATTCGGGTCAACGAGCACGGGGCAATATTCTGGTGGTTAGCGGGCCAAGGCACATGTCATGTACTCAAAATGTCACAGGTTTGAATACAGCTTGTGACCTTTGTTGAATGCCATATCCTTGGTGCTTTCTATCGTTCCAGCGACTCTGTTATGTTTTTCAATAAAGCTGAAATCCTATTAAAATGCAAGCATGCAGTAGATAAATGAGACGCATTTATCTACTCAGTTCTGCCTCTAAATGAATATATTTGTAATGTATTTTGGTTCACGTATGTGCAGCAGCGCAACGTGCAAAAGGGCTGGATGAAGGTGAATAGAGATCAGCAGGTGTGGTGATTATTAAATACTCTTTCAGCCAGTCACATCACTGCTCTCATAGCTCTGAAACAGTTGTGCCAACCACAGTTAAGCATGAAGACAGCTCAACAAACAGAAAACTTTACTTCAGGAAATGTCTGGATGGTTCAGAGCATCACAGCATGCAGCAACACAAATTACCACAAATTTGCACCAAAAGACAGACGGAGCAGTTTTTTCATCAGTTAGTCACAATACTATAATAATAGAAATAAAAATAAAGAAATTTGGTAAAGCCGTTTCTATGATTGCATCAGACCGGCGCTATTTCAGTCACAATTCTCATGTATCTCACCTCGTACATGGTCACATAGTTTAATAATTCATTTTACACAACAGCGCTTGCACGCAATGTATTTCAAGAATAGCTACTTCAGCTAAAATGAAAGTTGGAAAAGAGGCTATGATGAATCCTAAAAACCTGATGTCTCTCTCATAAACAGGCAGAATATTGAGTTATAACTGACCGGTCTGATGTGTGTAGAGGTGCGTGTGGTTATTCTGTAGCAGCCTGGTGTCATTTTCAGGTGGTTTAATGAAAGTAAACACAGTGAACTGCCATATAATTGCACTAGATTGTACAGGTGTACCTAATAAAGTGGTCAGTGAGGGTATTTTAAGTAAAAATTCTCCATTCAGTAGATATGTTTAAAATTGACATCAAAAAATGAAGTCTAATGTGGTCACAGTAGGAACACCTATGAAGCAGTCTGCATTTATCTATAAATGAATATATAAAATGGTTTATTTTTTACAGTATCTGTTGTCCACAGCTGCTTTATACTGTATGAAAAGCTCCGTCAATTCATTACATACCTGCAGCATCTGAAGGCAGCAGGACTGATATGTTGATAAATCTGCAGCCTCTGAGAAGTGCTGTACCAGAGCACATTCACCACACAAGCCTCACCACACACACACCTCTGCACACATCAGACTGGTCGGTTAAACACCGTATTCTGCCTGATTATGTGGGATTACCAAGGCTCATCAATCCTATGCATCATTGCCTCATTGCCAACTTTATTTTTAGCAAAAGTGGCAACTCATGTTTTATTTCATCAATGCATCACAGTGTAAACGCTGCTGTCACATCAGGTACAACACATTGTGACCATTTATAACGTCAAATAAAGTGGAATTAAAACCTAAATAAGCAGCTTCACCAATATGTTTTTTCCTATCATCATTGTACTATAAAACCCACGCAAACAGCCTGTGGCTATAGGTTTGTTGTTCTGTGTGTTCATGTCGTGACGCTCCACACACATACAGACAACAATGTGCTGCTGCTCTGATATGAAACAAAATAGCAGGTGTGCTAGGAGACACCCACACTGTCCATGTGTGACAGACCTACCACTTTGCACTTATCGATGATTACAACACGGCCCTCAGTCTTGTTTTCATTGTGAATAAAGGTCATAAATTCATATTTTTGGTAATTTTTGTTGACAAAATTAACACTGCTGAGTCGTGACTGAGAAGGAGGAGGGTGACCTTTGACACAAAAAAGCTCAACCAGGTTCAAAGGGTCAATTAAACACAAAATCATGTCTCTGATGGTCAGTCCATTTGCACCATCTCTAAGGCCCCACTTCCACTTGTCTTTTCATATTCCAATACAATCCAGACAAGATTTATAACACTCTCATTTACACTTAGTCACATCCGTTGGTCAGATAAAAAATCTGATAGAAGCAAATCTGAGTCAGCCCCACTCCAGGTCAGAGGGTTGTAATGCATCTGAATTTGATAACTGCCAAAAAATGCCAGAATAAGAACAACACTATAACAGTTTAGCTAGCAAACAACTATCTGTAAACTAACATCTTGTTAGAATCATAATAATAGACCTATTAGAGTTTAATTGTCCTCGCCAGCTCTCTCACTGCTTTGATTTATGACTAATCAGCTGAAGACAAATATCCCAACAAAGACCCAGTAAAATCCCATGAGATGTTTCATAACTAATTTGTTGCACTTGATTTTTCTACCAATTAGTATAGCTTCTACTAAAGTGAGTGATACTGGGTGTAAAATATAATATCCTGCTAGGTTCCAGTAAAATGATTCATTTATATAATTCACAGATATTCCCCAATTCCCCCAGAACAAAATTCTTTCCCTTTTTGAAATACACCTCAAATCATACTTAGATATTCCATTACGTGACTGGACTGTTGGGTAGATTTAACTGTAGTCTGTTCACAGTAATGTCAGGCATGGCGGTCTGAAGCCACTAATGATGTATTCACTGCCAGATGATATAATAAGTCATCAAACGTAACAAAAGGTCTCTGTTCATGACTTAAATAAAGCCTGGCAGCATTCAACTTCTCCCCTGATAATGTCAGACGTTATTTAACCTGAAATAATTACAATATCAATTTTAAAATGTGATTACATCACCCGGCATAACTGCTTTCATTTACATATCTGACACATTAGGCAGACATTTAAATACAGTTTGACAAGTTATTATATTGTAAGTTGGTAGAGGGTTGCGCATGTCTTACCAAGGCCCAGCAGGTCCACGGCCGCCTCTGTGCCTTTCTTGGGACTGGCTCTGCACTCTGACTGCTGAGAAAAAGACAGACAAAGAGAAAGGTGAGAGGAAATTATTTAGTATAACGTCCAATTTAACTCAGCTCACATCGATGCGTTCTTAATTCCACATTATTATAGAGACGGGCAGTTATATACAATGATTTGACCTGCCTATTAAAGTTTTTATACAGCAAACCAATACTGACCTTTATTAAAAAGGAGTATATTAGATAGTCACCCACTAGCCATAATGATGAAGGTTCCTGCCTTAGCACAGTTACAGATGATAAATATATGTATTAATTTATCAGGTACCCTGTGGATTTTCTGATCAGCAGTGGCTCTATGGAGCAACGTTTTAATGACCAGGCCCTTGTTTTTATTTGTATCTCTTGTTCTATGAATGAAGGCATTAATGTCACACATCCCTGCTGACATTTCTGTATGATTCCACTAATCAACAATTGGTGGCGGTAACACATGAAAAACAAACAACAAAAGAGCAATGCACCAGCAAAAGTGTGGAAAGAAAATCCTTTGAAAATGTTCTATGAGGAAGGAGGAAAGTAAGGGAGAAAAAAAAAGCAGAAAGAAATAGATAGAGAGAGAGAGGAAGAGATGAAATGACAAAGATGGGACAGGAATGAAGAAGGGAGGAAGGGGGATAGATAGATAGATATAAAGTGAGATTGGAGAGAAAAACGTAGTGAGGGAGAGAGAGTATAAAAGGCTAACACGTGGGCCACAAGAGATCTACAACGCTGGCAACAAACCCAATTTCCCCCCAACAAAAGATCGATGGACCACATTAGATTCAGTGTCGTTCCAATCCAAGGCAATGAAAACAATTACAGTGTCCACGCCTAATCAAGAATGCATTGGCTGCGAATTGATGTGTGTTGGGACTGCAGCAAGGCTTTGGTCGTTTATGTACAGCAGCAAAAGGTTGGTCTGTGCTGTGCATTTCTATTGACCGACAGTGAAGTGCAGCTATACAGGAGTCTATAATAACAGGAATGATAGGGAAAGCACTAATAAAACCATGGTGTCTTTGCCTATATGATACAAAAACTGAACCTGTGACCTTGTTGCGGTTTTTGTGCTATTAAACTACAAAATTCAATCAATTTAACTGTTCAATAACCCCAGTGGTACTCTTTTCAAAGCAATGCATTGTGTTGCATGAGATTCTTCAGTGCTGGTTTAGAGATTTTTTTGTACTTACTGAAACAAGAAAAAGTGCAAATTCGCAATAGCTGCGATCATGTACGCGCATGCATCCACGAGTTCATGCATTCACACACACACAACCTCACCAACACTTAACC
Source organism: Thunnus thynnus (assembly GCF_963924715.1). Taxonomy (NCBI): domain Eukaryota; kingdom Metazoa; phylum Chordata; class Actinopteri; order Scombriformes; family Scombridae; genus Thunnus; species Thunnus thynnus. The sequence goes on from NC_089530.1 coordinate 4,864,627, forward strand.
TGCACCACAAATTTCAGCCTCATAGATAGAAAGTGTTGCCACTCCCACTGCCAGTTGGCATGAACAGTTAATCAGCTGTCCTTCTGCTCACGACCAACCTTTCCACAAAATCTCTTGCAAGTCTGTGAATATATTTGGAAGTTATTTGCCTTTTTGCAATAAGCCACTCTCATTGCCACGCCCTCTTTTAGCCAATTGGCATGAACACAAACACACACCTTCACACACACACATGACTTTCATGCCAAATTTCAGCCTCCTAAGATGAAAACTGTGGTCTACATAGTGTGGTGAACCAACAGACAGCAAGCTATCGAGCTGCTTGTCACAGCAAAAAAAGTTTTGGGGGAAAATAAAACTGTCATGAAAAGCTATAAATCTAAAAGTTGTCTTCTAAAAATCTTGCAGCTGATACAATACAAATGCAAAATACATATATGTTTGATCCTAAACCAAACTGGTCAAGGCATCCGTTGCCTAAAGGTTAAGGCACATAACATATAACTGCCATGTCCACAGCAAGATTTATACCCCTCCCTCCCTCTCTCTCTCTCTCCTGGATAGGAGGATAACGCACTAGAATAAATGCAAAATGCTGCCTACAAATCCTGAAAACAAAACAAAACCGAAGAAGAAAAAGCTCTCGTATTTGTCAAACACTAATCTGAAAAATCCTCCACAGAAAAGCGCACACCTCCATTAAGAGTGTTGGCATGTAAAGTGCAACAAGCAAAAAAAAAAAAATTGTTGTAGCATGTCCATTTGATTTCAGACATTTCAGACTCTCGCACACAAAATTCAGATTAAAAAGCCTTTCAATGCAACATCCCACACAGCTGCTGTGGGACAGAGAAGAAAGAAAGAAATATCACTGTGCATAAAAAGCTTAAGTTCCCCGTTGTATGTTCAGAAGGATTTGAACAGACGTGCTGCCAAAATCCATCTCTAAACTCTGACAGACATGTTGGATTTGCCTGCTTCCAAACTGGTTATTGAGGAATGGACATCCCATGTAATTAGTTATCTGGGGTGACACTGAGTGATGCAACTGACAGACAGCCAGCGACAGACTGTGATTGGCTGTCAGGGTCAGTTCTGTTTGAAGAGAGAGAGAAAAAGTGGAATTGGAGGGGAGGCTACAAATCAATAACCAACCCCCCCCATCCAACAGGTGAATAGAGTCCTCAGTTGATGGTGATGCATGCCAGTTTGAATGAAAAACCACTGAGCAAACCCCTCTGATGACTGCTGTCACATCAGATCACTATCATCAGAATACACGCCAGACAAACACATGTGCTGACATCTGTCACGCTGAATGTCTGAACGGGGGCAAAGTCTGCTGTAAGTTCAACCCTGATGTACACGACGGCTTCTGCTGAGGCCAAGACAAGTGACAGTGAATCCCATATTTCTTCTTTTATCACACAAGAATCACTATGACAAAGACTCAACACCTAATATTACAAAAACCATGAGTTCATCAGTTGTTGTTGTATTTTTTTTGAAAAATGTATTAATTCATGTGACAGTCAACTCGGAAACAAACACCAAGGGACTAGAATAATCAAGACGGGGAAGCGAGCTGCCAGAAATGGTAATACTGTATATAAATATTCATTAAGTACAAGAAACTGGACCTAAGATCCCCCGGGTACCTGTGGCATCCTAATTACATCAAAGCATGAGATAATGCTATTATAAAAAGTGCTTGATGAGCAGATAAGCAGCAGTTTGAAAGCAGACAGCAGCTTGTGTATCTGGAATTTATACTTCAGCTTGCTGCTTATATTAAGAGGACAGCACAGGCTGACATCTTAAAAGGAAAAACAGCAGACTGAACATGCACACTATGGCATGACATTTAGTTTTTGTAGATCTCTACCACCTCCGGCACCTGCACAACAACAGGTCAAAATACATGAAAGAAGGCTGCTGTCAGGGCCGGTGAATAACAATAAAATAATGAGCACATAATGTGCTTTTCATGGTGAAATTTAAAAGGGCATGTTTCTCAGACAGGAATCATCCCCCAACTCAGTCTGAAACAACAATATCTTTAAGAGATATCTTCAATAAATATGACACAAAACAGTGAATGTAATCTCAAAAAAATCTGTCAAAATCTACAGGTAAAGAGCTTAAATTTTGAAACAGCTGGATAAAGAACTTCGTTTACTTATACTTCCACAGGTCTGCACTTTGCTTTGTCAAATCTGAACTTCACAGTAAATACTGAGTTCAAGGGTTATCAGTCTAAGAGAAGTATCTCTAAAATCAAACCATTTCTGTCAGCTGCTGACCTGGAGGAAGCTGTTTATGCTTTCATTTCATCTCGTCTTTATTGTTGTATTGCTCTATATTTAACACATAGTAAAAAAAACCCAACATGCTGAAAGTCTGCAGTTGGGTCCAAAATGCAGCTGCTCAGCTTTAAGAGAAGCCTTCATTAGCTTCCAGTTTCTTCAAAAATGCTGCTTACTGCTTAGCATTAAATGGATTGGCTCCAAGCTATATCTCTGACCTACTAAACTCATAGACACAAGACAGCACAGGAAGGTCTGCAGAAAAGAACTCTTCCTAAATCAAGATTGGGTGAGAGTGCATCTGCTATAACTAAACTGTGGAATGACTACAGTTCACAACCTGCACCACTACTTCTCTATTTTCATCAACTAAATGTACTCGTCTTTTAATGGACTTGTATAAATTTATATCTCTACACATTATGCTGTTTGATTTATTTATGTAATATTTATTTAATTTGATCTGGTTTTATTTTTCACTGTATAAACTTATTACCGTGTCTCACGTTCTTTGCTTGAGCACTTGGCAATTATGTTAAGAAAAGTGCCGTACAAATAAAGTATTATTACATGTGCGCTACTTTAATGTGACGTTCATTATATTTTGAATTATACAAATAGCACTCATATAGCGGGGTGTCACAGTGGCCCAGGGGTCTGTGCAGTAACAAAGATCTTGCAGGTTCATTGCATCACACACTGCGCAGGATAGGTCTAATAAAATCTCGGTTGCAATCTGTGTCTGTATGTTTGATATCAGTTTTGATGCATATCAGACCATGTGATAAATGCCTTCTTAATCATGGGGCTACAATTTTGAAAAAAAAAATCCAAGGGAGGACACATCATCAACTTGCATCATCCATCTGCAGTGCCTAACTGTAAACAATAAGCTTATCATAACTGATAAGCTATAGCCACATGACTTTTTAAAAACTTTTTAAAAAACATGCACGATGTTGTATCATGCAGTTCTGCATCATTTAATGCTGTATTCCTATTGGTTGGTTTGTAGCCGTGGGTAAATTATATTATTATTATTATGTGAAAAAAGTATAAATATTTAGTATAAAGTCTTTTGAGGCTGAAGACTACAAATTTGAAAATGAAACAAATCTGGGGGTGCTCCAGGCTCCATTAGTCGCTACTAGCATAACACACCTGAATCTCCCACTGAACTGTCTGTGGTCAAATTGCATTGTGTGGAATGTAGGTGCAGGTAGCTTTGACAAAGAAGAAGAATGCATGGAATAAAAAATCTTATCTATATTTATCTTTTTCAAGATCAATGCAGCACTCTCCATAGGGAGTCCAATGACAATGTTACAGGAGCACAATGCTAAATCGAGCACTGCATCACCAGCTACCACTGCACCAAATGATGAAACCCGGTACCCACAAAACTCACACACAGACACGCACACATACACAAACACCTGCAGCTCCCGCTCTTTATGGAAGCTGGCAACCCATTGAGACTGTACTCAACATCCTTACGCAACACAGCATTCCACTGTCCTCCTTCACACGTACGAGGCAGATGAAACAGACGTCTTATTCTCCGAGGAGAGGCAGAGCGGGGCGATGGAACAAACAAAGTGCAAACAACACTAAAAGAGGGAGAGGAAAAACAAATAGTGTGGAGGGAGAGGAGCGGGAGATGAGGGCTGCAAATTGGTTAGCGGGGAGAGCGAGTGGGCGTCGGGGAGAGGAAAAATACAGAGGACGGATACAAGAGGGACAGGAAATAGAGGACGAATGAGAGCATGAGGAAGAATAAACATGAGGATGATTGAGGGAGACATAAGACAGACGGCTGCAGACAGTGCGGCTGACAAGTAAGTCTATACCAGCAGCAGTGGTGGCAGAAGCTGCAGCAGTGCTAGCCACACCTTCAATTCCAAGACAGTTTTATCTATCTTTCAAAGATTTTATTTTAAATACACAGGCCTTTATTTGAGACAGGCTTATTATAGAGACCTTTGTTTCGAAATGTTCCTGGTTTTATAACTAAATTTCTTCATGTTTAGTGAGAAACCTTTCTGTGTTATGATCTTCTTCCGTTTTAATTTGCTGTTGTTAGTTTGCTGTTAATGAAAACTCAACACTTGCTCCATTTTTAGCAGGCGTCTTGATAAATTCAGGACAATGTACGTGTCCACTGCACTAATTCCATCAGTACAACAGATACTAAACATATCCAGTTGTGGCTACTTTGCTGTTTTTTCCATCCAGTCAATGAAACTAAAAATGACCAATTGGAAGAGTTCTCAATCGATTTAGCATTGCAATCTATAACACTGTCGATGGATGGACAGTTTTTAAGAAAAGGATTGAAAATCGTTGTCAAAATCTGATACCTACATTACCCATAATGCAACTTGACTCATATTCGATTCTGATGTGTTATACTAGTAGCGGCTAATGTAGCCTGGAGCTGCTAGCTTCCAGCAGAGATGAAAAGCAGCTACAGAGGTTGATTTATCAGATTTCACACACTTCTCTCTGGAGACACTAAAGGCTTTATACAACTCTTTTGCATATATGCAGTAGGGATGTGCAGAGGGCCCATTATTTGTATTTGTATCTATATTTGTTGAGGCAGCAAAATTATTTATAATTGTATTTGTATTTAAATAAAAGTGGAAATAGGTGTAAAAATCCTGTTTTTGTTTTTTTATTACACTTTTAATTTTAGGATATTAGTGTGTTAAAATAAATGTTTATGAATAAACTATCTTACAAAGGAGGTCACTACATCGGGTCTGGAACCGGAGTCTCCCAGATCATAGACGACTGTGCTGACTACTGAGATAAAACTTTGGCCATTGCAATGGTACAACAGACCTCTACCTGTCTATGCACCCATAACACAGAGACAGCACAGTGTGTAACATGTAGGCAAGAGCTTCAAAGGTGATTCTTGCTTTGCGTTTTTCATTTATTGCCTATTTTTTACAACTTAACTTTGTGGAAAGGAGAGAGGGAACAACAGGTTATGGAGAGTCCCTTGAGAGAACTTTGCGTGTCAGTAGCTCAGCTTTATCTCTGGGGAACATCCCCAACTCTGAGTTATGTCCAAATAAGGAAATGTGCTTCATGTAGCAGGTAGATGTTGAGACAGCAGAACAGAGGAGAGAGATTGAGATAGAGATGTAACCGACCTGCACGCTGGTATTTGACATGGGTTGTTTTTCTTCCCGAAAACAAATCATTTTTAAAATTTTTGCACAAAATAAATGTTTGTAAAAAGCCTACTATTTGTGCTTTGCCAAATAACATATTTGGATTTGGGCACACCCCTAATATGCAGTAGTATTCTTAAATTGGTGAATAAGAACGGCTTTGTTGAAATAATCTCAATTCAAGGTCCACTGACCAGCTTTTTGGGAGCTTTGACAAAAAACAGTCACAGCATTGATTAGAAAGATCAAGGAGAACATTCACATCGGCCTCCAAAGACCATCTCTGAACCGAGACAGGGGTTACAGCCTCCCTTCCATATATAACCACTTGTTAACACATGACCGTTGTTCCACACTTAGGTCAAGTGATGACACCTGAGCCTGTTCCATTTGCTGATATAGACCTGTTAGATGCAGTTGAAAGCTCCACAAAGGCTAGTAAGCAAACTCTGAATTGAGAATATTTTGTCATACTGTTCCTATTTACCAATAATTTCCATAATTCTAGCTTCTACTACACCGTTTTATTGTTCGGTGTTAAGCTAAGTCACAGTCAAACAACATTCCAGGTCAATAATGAACTTCCATGCACAAATAGACCCCATATCTGTTGAAAACAGCAACTTGGACTAGGACTTCACTATTTATGGTGATGGAGTTAGTGCTGTGGAACTGTAATATACATTATGCTGAATCTACCATTGAGATTTGGTGATTCTTTGAATATGGGCTTTTACTGGTAGTTGTGGTAGCTGCTATGGTGGGAGCAGTTAGTACATTGATGGTCGTGGTAGCGCTGCAGGGAGTGGATTGTCTTCTTGTGGCTGACAGCTGCCTTATTAACAACATAAAAGAGAATAATAAAACTGCCACTGAATGGATGAGCCAGTGAGGCCAAAGACAGACAGCTGCAGTGGAGGGAGGAAGAAGAAAGAAGAGGAGAACCAGAGAGTTCACCGAAGAGGAAGGGGAGGATATGGAGGTCAGCCCCGGGGGTGGTGGGGGGTGGGAGGAGTGGGCTGAAAGGGAGGCATGAAGACAGCGGAGAGCAGGGGGACAATTAGGAGGAGGAAGAGGAGTGTTGAATGTGGAGCAAGGCAGAGATGAAGAGGGTTAGGAAGCAGTGAAGATGGAGAGGAAGAGGATGTGAATTACGAGGAGGACAAGCGGGGAAAAAGTAACAAAAAGAAGATAAATGACGGGAGGGGAAGATGATGAAGGGAAGGACAGGGATGAAGGAGAAAGATGGCATAAAGACTGATGATGGAAGAAATAGAAGATGAGGATGGACAGAGAAGAAGAGGAGGGCGATAAAAAGACACAGTGGGCAGGAGGCCAGATATGTGTGTGTGTGTGTGTGTGTGTTGTGTTTATGTGCTAGGTGTGTGTGTGTGCATGGAGTGAGGAGAAGTGTGTTGAAAATGCATTATCAATACAGGCTGAGACATCCATATCATAAAGTCTGCAGCCCCCCAACTCTACAACACACACAACACAAGACTCTGTGTGCGTGTGCGTCTGTGTGTGTGTGTGTGTGTGTGTGTCACCGCAGTAAGTCAGAGGCTGTTAAGTGTGCCGGCTGCTGCAGTTCTGCACCATTCAACACGATCTGTCACTCAGCTGGTGGCACTGACACACAGAGACTCACACGCACGCACGCAAACACACACACACACATGCACACACATGCGCGTGCACACTCACACACAATCTAAAAGGTTTTGTCACAGAGGGGAGATCTTAAGCTGCCACACGCAACCATCTCTTCCACCCAGTTACACTCATCTGACAGTCATGGAAAACCCATTGCACTTTAACACACACACACACACACACACACACACACACACACACACACACACACACACACACACACACACACACACAGGTAAAAAAGACACACACTCATGCAAATAAAGGTAACAACAAACACTCGAACTCAAGAAATAATGCCAATATGCATCCACACACAGCATGAACTCACACACATTGTTACACAGGCGCTCACTTGAAATGTATGCACCCACAGAGACACAAACAACACACACACACACACACACACACTCTCGAGTGTTTGAGGAAGGTCACGGTGTGGTCTGACGGCTGATGCGTGACGGCGCCGTTCAGGGAAAGAATACCTAATCAAATCAAAACACTGGCTACACACACACACACACACACACACACACACGCACACACACACACACACACACTAATTTAAACAGGGTATTTTCAGAAGTGTTTCTTATTTGTCACTAAACAGGAGAGCTTCCAGAGCATCTACACTCTTGTTAGGCTGTGATTTTGAGAAAATGGCAGCCAGCTTCAGGTTAGAATTTGTTTGTTGGCTTTAGGGACACGCACACACACACACACACACACACTTACTGAACGGCCGCTTTGATTCAGAGTACACACACTCGCGCAATGCCCAGCTAGTCTTATGGGACCCACTTGGGGTTGAATTTGGGAAGCACACACTTGACAGACTGGATGTGAGGTATGCACACACTCAGACATGGACACACACACACACACAGATTTGGGGGAGGGACACACACAACGTGCTGGATTAGCATGTTGGTGCTAACATGGAATACTAGAGCAACAATCTACTGACTTTTTCTGTTGTTTTTGGTGTTTTAATAACTTTCTGTGAGGGTGTTTTACAGCTTAGTTAAGGCTACTTTTGCAAGAGTCTTTTCCCTCATAGCATCTCATGTTCCAGCAGAGAAGAAACAGGATTGGACCTCATGTTGTTGCTGTGAAACCCACCTGCAGCGTTTTGCATAAAGTAATTGGGTTTATAGTGTTTTACATACTGAATGGAGTCCTAACTTTACTGCACAGATAACCCCACACATACAACTCTCTAGTTTGTGTGTCTAAAATATAGAAAGAGAGAGGAGTGTAATTGCCCGCATGTGTGTGTTAGCGACGTGTTTGTGAGATAGTTGGTGTTTTAGTAACAGTTTTTGCATCTGATCTGTTAGATGTGTGAATCAGCATTCAACCTGAATGAGCTTGTGATCGTGTGTATGTTTGTGACACTGTGCTCTGAGTGTAAATGAAAAAGCTGCAGTGTTGGAAAGATGACTTTAGCACAAACCCGGAATCTCTGTTGTATGTATTTAATTTTTTTATTCCCTGCATTTAAAACCAGTGAGGTAACTATTTTAAAGAGGACATATTATGCACATTTATAGGTATATATCTTTAATCTGGGGCTCTTGGAATATCTGCATGATTTACAGTTCAAAAGCTTCATTATTTAACTCATTACTTTTTCCCGTTCTTTACTCGAAATGTCAGCTTCTTAAATACATCCGTACATGTTGGAGCCATGGTTCTTTGATAAAAAGTAAAACGTACAAGTCTGTGGACATAAAAACTTTGAGGTAGAAGTTAATTTTGACTCCCAAGGTGCAGTTCGGCAAGAAACATCCAATCACCGAACTTAAAATTGTGTTACGTGTGCAGCTAATGATGATGTTGAGAAAATTGAAAGGACAATCTGGAGCTTAAATCAATTCACTTTAGAATTTTTGGTCAATTGTGGATGAATTCAGCAACTACAGGGTTATGTTTTGTTCTCAGTGTTTTGAATTCATTTTTTCTGATTTGCTCCTCTGATTGTCTTTTCCTCCATAAGAATGGCAGCTGACACTCATGGGTATTGCAATATTTTCAGCCATCTGTCAAACAGAGACGTTGGAAGTAGAGGGTGCGGGGGGGGGTGACAGCTTCGACAGCTTCTCTTTACTGCAACAAACATTTTAGAGCTTACATTTGTCTGACTTTCATATTTCCTTACATAAAGAATACATGCTTTCATACCCTAGTGATGTGATTGTCAGAAATGATAAGCCTGTCTCCTGCTCAAAGAACTTCATGCGTATTTAACTATGTAAACAGCCAGGCCAGTGCGGGTCGCATCATCTTTAGCTAAGAAGGGCTTCTTAGCAACATAGCAAGACAAACTGTTGACCCATGTTAATAAAGTTTAATTCAACGTATGCTGAAGGTTCAATGCACCAGTTGAGCTACCTGCAGGTACCTATTTTTCTATTTCCGCCTATTTTCATTTGGCCTCATGTTCTGTTTCACGCAACTTATTTTTGAGATATATGACTACAGGGAATAGCCAGCCTTCATTCAGTAGTATTTGTACCTTCAAAGGCTGATGATTTGCCTGATGACTTTAGATTTTGCACTTTTTATTAAACTTTTTCATCCAGTTAAAAGACATACTTAAAAACGACCAAGATCTAAAAAGTTTATTGTAAAAATGTGGCTTAAAATTGAATAAAAGTTAATGACAGTTTCTGGCGGACAACCAACGCCAACATATTATCTTTATCTTGTTGGTAGACACCATTGCAACAAACAACCACAACACCCACAATGCACACAGGATGATTATCATTTTGTGTGCGTATACTATTTGGTAGAGGGGTAAATGCCATTGACAGGCGACCAAATGAAACGGAGCGTTACCTTGATTAAAATTACAAACATATTTACAGCACTCCATCCCAGAAAATAGTTCCAATGTCCCTGCCACCAAACTGATGAACAAAACATGATTTTTCAGAAACTATGTTGAAATAATTCAAACTGGTGGCCATTATTCAAACCTATATGATCGTTACATTATCTGGGTCAGTCTTGTGTTTCTATGTTCGGTAACTACACTACTTTACGGTGTTTCTCCATGTTTCTGATATGGAAACCAAAGACAAAAAAGAAAGAGTCGGGAGAAAACTAGGAACTTTATTTTTACTGTATCTCTGATAAAAAATGGAATTTTATCCCACATTGGGTAAACACATAAAGGTTAAGGAACATGATGAGAAAGGACAGTGTGTACTCCGAGCTCATGGACTACAAAAGAACTAAAGTGCTTTTTAGAAAAGAGGTGACTTCATTATCTCTCTGGTTTTTTTCACCCTCTCCTCACCTCCATTCATCTCCATCTCTCCTTCATTTGTCCCTCCCTCTCTCTCTCTCTCTCTCCTCCTCTCTCTTTCTAGCTCTCCACATGTCTGTCGCTCTCTCTACAAACACTAAATCACTGTCGTCCCGTTGGACTGCTGGTGTATGTTGTCTTTTTCTTTTCAGCCCATGAATAAATGAATAAATTATCAAAGAGAACAAGAGGCTGCTTTCCTTCATGGAAAACACTGGCACGTGCCTTTGTTGGAGACAGAAATGAAGGAGTGTGTGTGTGTGTGTGTGTGTGTGTGTGTGTGTGTGTAGTTGTGTTTGTGTGTATCTTTGTTCATTCAGTGCAGGGATTTGGGGAGTGTGTTATCGCTAGGTGCTCCGTACATCTGGACTGTGTTGGGCTCTCGAAGGTTCCCGATATTGGATGTGACACACACACACACACACACACACAGTAGAAGCAGCAGCTAAAAGCATATCTGTGGTCGATTGGAGTTAGTTTGAGCGGATGGTGTGAAGGGCAGCCAAAGGAGCAGCGTTCTGTGACTAATAACGTCACACACATACACACACACACACACAAACACACGCCACACACATGGACAGCAGTGCTCTCTGAGGTCTAGCAGTCAAAGGATCGATAGCGTAGCCACAATGAGGCTAATCAATAAGCTGGATTTGCACTGCTGGAGGAAGAGATTCAAGCCTGCTTCCCAAGAAAACACACACACACACGCACACACACACACACACACAAAGACATCCACCCTCCCCCTCTATAAATGCACAGATGCACAAATACACACACAAACATCCCCCCTCCCATCCCGCACACACACACACAACCACATCTCCCCCACTGTGATGCAGCAGAGCCTATGTGCCACTGAGACGCTTATATCCCAGCTTACCTCTCAAAACAGAGTGAGCCATGTCCACTGAGCTGGTTGGCATTTACACAGCTCAAAGCTTTGTGATATATATCACACCGCAGATTTATTGTCAATCATAGATTTGTGTCAAAGCCTGGACACAAATGCGTCAGTCAGTCTGATTTTACCAGAACTGTCGATATCATCACTGTCAAATTGATTCATATCTTGGTCTAATGAAACCATGAAGGAGATGCCTCTGTTTCATGCAGTCATTAATGCATGTGTTACTTGAAGTTAAGACTTCTTCACCATTGCTTTTAGTGCCACTAGCTTTTTCAGTTTTGCTTCACTGAAGAGTATAAACATTTTTTTTTTTTTTACTCCGTCCACCGTCTGTCATCGCCATAAGCTTCACAAACCTCCAGAAGAACAGAACCGTATGAAGTATCATCCTCACCTGCTCCGTCGGCTGTTAGCGAGTAGTTCTGCATGTAAATGTTTAGCTGTGTTCACATGGAGCGGGGAGGTGGAGGAAATATGACTTTGACTGGATGAATGAAGTTCAAACATTATTTTAGGTTATTATGGTAGCAGTAAAAAATAGACTGTGTCAGTTTTAAAATGCTTTTCAGCATCTCAGCGTGCAGAGCTGCCACTAACAATTATTTTCACTATCGATTAATCTGCTGATTAATTTCTTAATTTATCATTCTGTTTTTAAAAGGTTGGAAAATAATGAAAAAAGCCCATTGTCATTATCCAGAGTTAAAGGCGACATCTTGTTTAGTCCGACTGACGGCTCAAAATCAAAAGATATTCAGTTACCTGTATGACAAAGAACAGCAGCAAGTCCTCACTTTGAATGTTTGGCATTTCTGCCTAAAAAACAGTTGAAATAATGAATTGATTATCAAATTAATTGCTGACTCATTTTCTGTTGATTGGCTAAACCTTTAATCGACTCATCATTTCAGTGTCTGAGTATTTTCAGACCTGTTTCAATTACTAAAAACTTAGAATGGGTTTTCCTTAAGTTTGGTTTGTTGTTTTCAAACCCAGCTTGGAAAATTGTTTGAAATTAGAATATGGTTCAACCCAATACTGATCCAAAAATCTCCATATTACACAAATCATCCCACTTACTCAATCGGGAGTTACACCACCATTAAAGCTGATAATGGCCTTTTAAATCAGTCTGTTGCTCATCTCTATAATGTTACATATGATGCAAATTGTTGAATTTATGTTTTATCTATATACAATTGATCAGTGCTGTCAGCTGTGAGAAACCCTTGAATTAACCTGAATCTAAACCATATATTTTGATCAGGTACTATTAGCATATGGGCTTCAATTGAGAATGACAGTGTTTATGTAGGCTCTAGGAGGCCTTCCATTTTATGATATATAGTGAGTCAGGGAATGTGTTTTGTACCACTTCCAAACCACCTCCTATAATTTGGCATTGGCTAAAAAGCCTCAGAGCACAGGTCTTCACAGGTTGGACCCGTCTGAAATGGATGATCTGAACCTGACATGCATAAATAATTTTATTTTAAAAGAGGCCTGATCTGAAAGGCACCCAAGGACAGTCAGACTGGATTTGAAAAGACCGGAGGATGATTACAGCCAATCCAAAATGTATTTGAGCAGTATGATAGGCCATCAATCAAGGAGCTGACGCTGTCAGATAGAGCAGCAATACATTTTTATCATCATTCCTAGGGAAATCATTTCAATTGTGCTCATTATTATCGTATCACATTATTATATCACATCTATTAGAGAATACCCAGGAAGTGCTCCAAATTAAAACAAAAAACCAATACAATCACAGTCTGACAGAGATTGACAGTCTGACAGTCAGTCATGATTAAACATCTCTACATGTCTTACCATTGCTGGTATCATCATCTAGAACTAATCCTTTTCTTAACATTTAAACCTGAATGAAGACTCTTCAGGAAGCAAAGTGAAGCAAAACATCATTTTGGAGGAGCTCTTTGGCTTTCTATCAGTGTGACCACACAAGTACGTAGCACACACATACTCAGATGCCAGCGTCCAATCAACATTGTAGTTTAATTGGTGCCTACAGGCAGGCATGGCACAGGAAGTGAGAAAAGGGAGACAAAGTTGAGCTTTGACAACCCCAATCAAGCTGGTATGAATAAAAACAGTTCCTATGAATGCAGAGAAATGACTACTTGATATTCCGGTGTGTGTGTCAGGCTGAATGTCTGTGCATGACTGTCTACATTTAAATCAATTCATGTATGTATGCAGTTTTTATCCATATCATGTATACGTTTGCCTCAAGTATCGTGCTGTATATTTAATTTTATGTTCCTTTGACGTTCACCTCTGATATGGAGATTTCTGTATGACCACAGCTGGTGAATATGTTATTACTATTTAATTTAAGATGGCTGGGCAGAAAGGTCAGTGCTTCTTGTTAATTTTTCATTTAAATGCCTAACATATCCCAGCGTTCCTCCTGTCAGTGAATAGATACATCACCCTGCCTGCCCTTGAGCTGCAAAACATACTGTAAAGAATTTATTTAGTCTGTGAGGAGAGAATTTGAGTGGATTTTGAAGGTCAAAACACTGTTTGAGAGATTTTTTCCTGACAAGCAAATACAACAGGGCATGTAAAAAGGCCAGGTGAAAATAATGAGTAGTGGTGCAAAAATATTACAAACTTCAGGAGAAATCCATCAGTGTCTCTCATATGTATCACTGTTCTGCAATGAATAGAAGACTATTAAAGTAGATTTAGAGGCCATATGCTCTGCTGGAACTCATTCAAACATCTTCTGCAATGCCAAAATATATTACATTAAACAGTTCATTGATGTAGAGAAAGGATAACCACCTCTAGACCTCAAGGACTCAGCACTTGTACAAAACATGGATGAGCAACAAAGCAAAAATCTTCATTCCAAACCTCATCAAAGGAACTGCGGATACATCTGACCAAAATGAAGTTTCTTGCAGGGTGGCTGGCATTCAATCTGGGTGACAGAGTAAGTAGTCTAGTAATTTGGAGAGGCTTCAATATTTGGAAGGATATTAAACCATTGCACCTTCACACTGAGAGGTCTGAGCATTTGGTTCACTTGCCCTCTGGCTGATTCCATTAGCAGGATTTCCAGGCACAACGGACTGAGAAGGGACCCTAAAACTGGAATTATGCTTTTAAGAAGATGCACGCAGTGGTGGAAGAAGTATTCAGATCCTTTACTGAAGTAAAAGTACCAACACAGCAATGCAAAAATACTTAATTATAAGTAAAAGTCCTGCATGAAAATACTACTTAATTAAAAGTATATATGTATCAAAAGCAAAATATGTAGTGTGATAACCATGAAAAGGTTAGATTGGAAATCACTATTTGGTGGAGCTGCTAACAACTCATAGACATCTGAAACTAACAAGGAGCCCCAACCAGACTGCTTTTTTGTAAGAGGTAAAGTCACTAAAGCTGTCAAATAAATGTAGTGGTGTAATATTTCCCTCTGAAATGTAGTGGAGTGGAAGTGTAAAGTAGCATCAAATGGAAAAATACCTCAAAATTGTATTTAAGTACAGTAAGCGTATGCATCTAAGCGTCTCTGCAAACCAGTGAAGGATGACATAGCAAACTGTAGGAGGAGCAGACGTGCACATCTTCCAAATCTCAATGATGCATCAAGCAAATCTGAGCATCAAATAAGCTGGTTGGTTGAACAAATTTCTGACTGGACTCTCCGAAGGACCCCTGAGCATGTTTGCCAGTGTGCAGCCCGGAGAAGCATGTTTCAGCCTTAAGGCAGGTGTAGGAATTCACTGGGAGCATCGCATTTGCCAACTGGCCTGAGAGCAAGTGCAACACACACCAGCAGCGTCACATAGCATTGTGTCAATCGATACGGACACAAGGAATATAGTCAAAGCACAGCAGCTGGGATGTGCAGATCTGAGGACTGAATGTGATATGTCATGTTTGGACACTTCTTCAACCACAAAGATGAAGAAGTGAAACTGTAACAAAATACAACTGTGACTTTTGATGAAGGATCAACAAAGGAGCTCTTCATCAAGAGAAAACTGGACTCATCAACATTTAATCTGCTGTCTGTCTTGTACTTTCGGTATGACGTGTCAAAAGCCAGTTATGTGCAGTTTTATGACATTATCACACAATACACAATACAATAAAGTTCATTCAGACATTTTTATAGTAAGTACAAGTATTTACAATTTGAATGAATTCTAAGAATGGAAAAGAACATGCAAGTGACATTCAGGCGATAGATTTCAATATAAATATTCAGGGAGTTGTAGTTCCTCATTTCTCACATTCTGCATTATTGATTAGGTCATATCTCACATCTATGTCATGTGACTTGATGTGTCTCTGTATCTTTCTAGATCTATGATTCCCCTTTAGTCCCGCTCCACCGTATCTGGTGGAGGCTGCTGAACTATGGGCCATAAAAGCAGAGCTACTGTATCATTACAATACAATGAGAGCTGTTAAGATGAACGCACAAGTGAAGCTACTGTTGGGAGACCAATATGCCGAGGTACAGCATGCAAGTTTCAATCACTGTCACAGTGACGTGCCGTGAAGGGACGACATCTGTCTGAACACCTGTGTTACGGTACGCTAGGGGAAAAATCAACAATTTTGTATGCTTGATTTAAGAAGTAAAGAAGACAGCATCATTTATATAACCAGCATGTTTGGGCTAATATAGCCTTCATTTTGAGATAGTTCTGCAATATGCTGATCAATGTAACTGTACAGCTCACAGTGCTGTGTGTTTAAGTCGGCCTCATTAGTAAGACTTTCTGCAGTAAATGTTTAGGATTCAAGAAAATCCGAGAGGTCAGCATCCGAAAACCTCAACGTGTCGATTTATATTCAGTTTATATCAGTGCTGATGACTGCTGTATGGATACACAGACAACAGAAAAATAAGGCAGACTCTACTGAACTAATGAGGTGAAATGAATTCTTACTGAATAATTCATAATCTGAAAAGTGAAAAGGGATTCAATAGTTGCAAACTTTAGTACAAGAGCTGGATCTTATATGTAAGATTTACTGCTGATAATCTCATCCAGAATAAAAGCAGACAGGTGAAGGTTCTGGATCAGATTGATGAACTTCTACAGATGAAGTGAATAGATACTGCAAGATTGAACTATTGAACTCAACTGACCTCTGCACAGCCTTTCACATGGGCCTGAAGTGCAATTCAACCTATGACGTGTTGTAGACGAGTTTGACTAATGCTTGACTCCACTGTTTCCCCACAGCAGTTTATTCTCTCGTCCTCAAATAACACAAAAAGTACAAAAGTACTAGCCCAAATTTTAATAATCAATTATCCAAACACAAATTTCACCAAAACCAAAATTAAATTGAATCGAAACAGAAAAGGACGGGCAATCAAAACCCAAATAACCCCCCACCAACACTTCTGCAAAAAACTGCAGGGGAATAACCAACGCTTCAATCATCTTCTGAATTAAAAGTCTTATGAAGCAGAGCCGGCTGAGTGCTACAGCAACAAAATTTACTTTTAAATTATTTCATGGTATTTTATGAATATTACCTCTGCTCGAGCACATACAACGCTCCAAGGAGTTCAGTAAATGAGAGGTTCAAGTGCAACACGCGCTAGAGTAAATATCTCTGAGGACATAAAAACTTTTTATTATCCCTTTGTTTTATTGCTTCTCTTTATTATTCAGAACACAAAGGAAAGGAGGAGAGAACAGCAAAGTTCAACCGCCATATTGGTGTCATTTAATTAATACTAATCAAGTTTATTTTTAAGGTAGCAGTTACAGATGCTCCACAGAACAGTTATAAAGTCCACAGTTCTGACACTTATGAATGTCAAGGGATATTTGCTAGTTTTTGGTGATTCTGCGGTTGTTTTTATGAAATGAATTTTCAAGGTTTTATTTCATATGTATGGTTGTTATAATTTGTGTTTTTAAAGATTTCATTACATTGATATATAATTCGCAACAGAAGATACATTTTGAAGGAATTATAATGCTGCCGGAGTTACATTTTCTATTAAGTCAGTGAAAGCTGTTAATTAACATATTTTTTTCCATGTCACACAACGTGGATACAGAAGGCATCAACACAATCACTGATAACATATTTCATTTATTTTCCCGCAGTTTCCATTAATGCAGCACAATACATGATAGTAACCAAAGCATAATGAAAGCACTCTTTATGGTCATGTTTAGGCACGACATATGACGTCTTTACTGTATTGACATCCTTAATCAAAGTGCTTTTGTCGCCTAAACACGGAGGATGTGAACAATGATATATTAGTAATATAAGTATTATAAGCAATATAATGCTTCCTATATTTGAAAAAGAGGTTGCCAGGTAACAAAATTAAGGCAAGCAATAACATTTATTTGGACAACATGAATGGGAAAACAAATTTGTAGGTTAAAATAATTTGTAGGAGACAGTGTAGATTTTATTGCCTTGTTTTAAGGTGCATCACTTACTTTATGATGCTTTTTTTTTGGACTGATCATCTGTTTTAATTCAGTGGCGAGACAGGCTCCCGAGCTACACCGATGCCCTCTTGGAAGATGTCTTAGTTTATGTGTATTAGTACTTTATAGTGCAGTATGTCTCCGCAAATGTTTTGTGAGGAAGGAAATGGATTCAACATGTTTTTTGAGACCTCAAGCATACAAACAATGTGTTTTGGTGAGCAACAATGAAGGTAAACAGAAACTTTGTTTGCAATAAAAATCCACAAGGCACCTTTCAGTTTGTGAAAAAGCTTTAAGCTTGTGAAAACTGTGCTGTAATGCCTTATGTGGCTCTGGAGGAGATTAAGAATTTATAGCAGAAAGTCTGTGTTACAAACTGATAATGTGGAGTTTGAATGATGTGAGCATTTACCAGGCGGTGCAGTATCCAGGATGTAGGAGCCTAAGTCCCAGAGACTTGAAGTCACCATATCTGCTGCTTCAGTTTTGACCAATCTGTCTGTTGTGAGTCCCCCCAATACTAAACTGAGCACCCCTTTAAAAGACAGTGTGCTTTAATTTACAATATTTAGTCATCATTAGCTAATTGAATTGATCAATACTGCAGTGTCTGAAACCCTCAACCTGAACTGATCATAGCAGATCAACACACATATAGTTCTGTGAGGATTCTTGTAATATTTTGGTTATTTTTTCTACTACAAAAATTAATTGTCAAATTAAAAGCACAAAATACTGTCTCTTAGCAGCTGCAATCCAACAATACTGGAATCAGCCTTGAAAAATCCATGTTATTGTATTGCACTGTAAATTAATTCAGCAGGTGCTGCATTCAGTGTATTTTACACTCGTTTTTTGTTTTTGTGTCGATTTTAATAAGAGGAAAGAATAGCCAAAGTGCTACTTATGTAAAACTCTCTGAAGAGGAAAGGAAATGAAGTGAAGTGAAAGGAAATGAAATATTTCTGCTGATTAAAGGTCGGACTGTTCCACACTAAGTGTGTGTGTGTGTGTGTGTGTGTGTGTCTCCTCTACAGATATGTACAGTATATTATCTGCATGGAAAGATGAAAGAGGTGCCGCTGCATGATAAAGTGTTTCTTTGTACGAGAGAGAGAGAGGAGGGCACACATCAGACTGGAGGGGGAGAACAGGAGGAGAAAGAGTGAGACGAGGAGAGAGTGAGAGAGGGAGGGGGAAAAAAGACAAAGTGAGTGAGAGACAAGGGAAAAGAGTGAGAAGAGAGACAGGGAGACAGTGAGAAACATGTTTGTCAGCACGTTTCCTGCTATAGTGGAGATTAAACAGCTTTCGGCACGTCAGCATACACTTAGGCTAACAAGTCTCTCTCTCTCTCTAACACACACACACACACACACACACCAGAAATGTCCTCAAACATCTCCTTGACACTGGGGCTCATCGACAGCAGGAGCACAGCTGATAAGGAGGAAGAAAAGGAGATGAACAAGGCCACATATCTCTGCTCTCACACACACACACACACACACACACACACACAGAGCAGTATGCAAACACACACATACATCAACCGGGAAGCTGCAACCTAATTTCTGATTCAAGGCAGGGTCTTCCTTTCTCTCTCTCTCTCTCTCTCTCCCACACACACACACACACGAGCTGACAATAAAAGTGTCAGGTTAGCAGTCAAGTCAAATGCATTGGTCTAGGCTAGAGTAACAGTTAAGATGCTGTCCTTTGAGCTTAAAAAAGAAAAAAAAAACCCACACAGCATCTCTCAGAACATGAGCTGTGGTTGTAAACTGACTGTGAGTCAACATTATTTTGATGAACTACTGTTTCTAAGGTCAAAAATGATTTTTCACGCTCAGTTAAAATATATGAGAAACTATACCGACCGCAAGCCACACGACCAGGAGAGTAAATGAGCCCTTCTAAGACAAGACAGATACAAGAGGGAGCCGTACTTTCTTTTATTCGACTGTTCTCTCCGTCTTTAGTCTGAACTGCCGCCGCTGTACTTTTCCTCCCAACAGGTGGCACATGCAGGCTGAACAGGAGCTGCAGGTAGAAGAGGAGCTCTGCACTTACATGATATTGTCTGCTCTTTTTCTTATGTAACCTCAGTTCATACAAGGACGACTACATTTGGAAAATGTCATCAGAAAATTGTACTTTTTTTTTTTCTAGCAATTTAAGGTATATAGTGGATAAACTAGGATTCATTCGGTTAATGTACATAATTGTAGTGCTGCATCTTATTGGTTTGTGAATACATTTCAGTGTTTTGAAGCAACTTGAACAGATGAATGAATATAAATATAATATATACATTGAATATAAATGAATAAAAAAATGAATAAATGCAATACCACAATAACCTGCATTACTTTATGAGAAAATCACTCTTTTTTAAGTGAGATAATTCACTTTCGCACACTGATTCATTTGTGTATTGATTGTTTTTTTATATTTACATCCTTTGTATTTCAATTTCAATTCAGTTTCCCAGTTTTAAGTGAATTAGTAAGAATAATCAAACGCTCTATTTGATTACGGATGGGTTTTTTTATGAGGCCAATTAAGACTCAAGCTGAATCCGTCCATTGTGACCTTTTGAAGTGAATTCGTGGGTTTACATGTGAAGACAGGAAGTGTAACAATATTCAAAAAGTGTGTAAGAAATAGCATTTTCAGCAATCGGGAATAATTATATGCTGATTATTTTTTATGACATCAAAAGCAAAGTGCAACGTTTCTTTTCAACATTCAATTTTCTCAGAACACTGCAGCAAATTCTTTACAGCACTACAGTTTTCTTCAGATCAGCTTTGAATCCACCGACACAAATGATTTCAAAGCTCCACTAAAAATAAGACTTGAGATGAACAGCAGGTACAGACATTTTCACACACTGTTGTACAAACCGCAAAGACAATAATATGATTTAATTATGATTTAAGACTGTGATTCCAGTTTTAACAATGTCATATACATGAAGGTAATAATATAGTAAATATTCAAAACGTCAAATTGAGGATCTTCATCACAATGATGCAGAAATCATATAATAATAAATAAATGCAAAATTGCTAGAGAGCAGTCCTGCATTGATTTGCAACATTGCCCACAAAGGCCTGATGCATCCAGAGATATTAAAGGAATAAATACAACATCTGAGACTCAAAACCAAAGACATCATTTCACTCTGTATTGATCTTATGTGTTCGAGCGACAAGGTAGTGCCCAAACTCCTTAATTTTGTCTTTCAACTTCCTGTCTGCACTGGAAGTAGGGATATATTGCATTGTGAATATTGACATCAGCTTCTTCTGATCACCTTCCAACTACATTTGACCTGTTTTATAATATATGTAATAGATGTAATAACAAACATCATGAAGGATTCATACAGCTGGAAGAACATGAGAAACTTTATTCTACAGAAGTCTGACAAACATCGTAGCCTCTAGGTGTGAACTTGAGTGTGTCTATAGTGTTAGCCTGGTGATAGACCATTGTCCAGCGTGTACTGGGATGGGCTCCGGCTCCCAGTGATCCTGCACAGGATAAGCAGAGTAGAAAAGGCAGTGTAGAAACCGCACCGTAGACACAATAATTGTTTAATAACCCGTGGAAATTTGCATCCGCGCTTTACAGGCAGAGAATCTTCCACAGAAAGTCTACAGTAACCTTTGAAAATTGTGTGAACCTTACAGAATCCAGTGTAATGCATTATAAACCACAATCATCATATGTCCTCCTCAGTGGAGAGGTTGTTATTATTCAAGAGGTGCTTCAGACTGCTACTCACAATAGTTTTTTTATATTTCCATGCAAATGTAGCACAAATTTCAACCGAATTTCCAGAAAAATCACAAAAAAGAAAGTTTGATTTGATGCACATTTCAATCCACTGCAATTATACAAATATTTGGAGTTGGTTCATCAAGATAAACAGCTGGTAGCACTTATCATCCAGTCGGGGGTCATTAAACCATCGCGGAAGAAGCAGGCGCAACGAGCAGCAGTCAAACCTCAAACGATGGAAGAAGAAAACGTGGTGAAAACGTGATATTTCTCCTCATCGCTCCACACAGATCTGATGTTTTTGTCTGCTGCTGGATGTTCATGTCCCATACATCATCATTTATTTGTCTAAGTCTGTTTCCATTGCAGTTTGTTGCATTTAGCTTTTCTCAATACATCAACTTTTCTGCCTCGGCCGAGCGTTAAAACGTTTTTGCAGTATTTTATGTTTTTGGTGAATGGAAATGAAGCTATTTTTTGAGTTAGAAATGGAAACAGCTTGGTAGATCAGTTCTTTGTTGGAAGTCAGGACAGAAATCTTGCAACAGAAAAGAAAGATAACAATAAAAAGGTAATAAACAGGCTGCAGAGTTCGGTGTGTGAAAAGACGGAGGTAGAGTAAGCAACGTTAATGCCACAGAGTGAAGACCCCTGTGTTGTTACATTTCACTCTGAGTGGGTACAGTTGCCCACAGCCTACATTTCTGTTCCCTGTAGAGCATCTGAACACACACTACCACACACGCATACAGCGGCACCGCACCGCTGAGAGCTACATTATTCCCTCATCGCTTCCCAGGCCATGGAAATACTATGAATTTACTAACCATGACCCAGAAACACACACATTCACTGCTTCTGTGCTGCCTCTCCTCCCTCCTCCCCCCCACCACCACCCCACCACTCACTCACAAATACAAGAACACACACACACTATACAGTAGATATGCATGAACACACTACACTAAGTACAAAGCCAATGCCTGCACATACACACACGTTCTGTCTTCCACTGAAAAAGTATTCATGTCACACACACACACACACACTAACCTCTGTAACAGACATCGGTAATTGCAGCTCATTCTCACGTCGGGAAGAGCTGGAATTACATGCAAGTCAAACCTGCACTATCTTGGTTAATAGCAGTCATTCCGCCAATGTTCAGGCTTTCCATCACTTTCCAGATATTCTCCTGAATCACAACGTTATGCGAGTTGTCCTTTGTGATGTTAGGGCATCTTTGTCTGGTGCAGTGAGCGTTAACAGTCTACTTTTTTAAAAAGCTAAATTTAGCTAGATCTGCCAGCAGCAAGGGCTTCACTCATCACACTGGGTGACAGAAGGCCTTTTTTTTGAAGGACAAGAAGCAGAGTGTTGTGAGGGTAACGGTTATTACAGTTATGTTGGAAAAGCTAATTGGTTTGTTGCAGCTGTGGGTCAAGTTCCAGTGAGTTTATTACCACAACAACACTTTTCCCTTTTTCTAACAGTTTTTCTTCACATGTTTACATCTCTGTGCATGAATGAGAAATGATCACAGAGGTAAACCGAAGCATCTGTGAGAAACATGAATGTTTATGAGGAGTTTCCCTTGAGGATTCGGTTCCTGCACCACAGAGGTGGAGCGACTGCACAGCCTCTCTGTTGTCACACATGCATGCATTCATAACACCACACAGACACACACAAACGAGCGAGGCTTCTCGTCCTCCTCATTCAAGCCTTCACAACAAAAACCACGACAACGTACATGAAGCATGATAAGTGTCGCTGGACAATATTTCTCTAAACTCGCTCCACTTCATTCATATTCTCCTTTACTACTTTTCTTTTTACTGTAGACGCTCTGATGTGTCAGTTTTTCATGGCCAAAACTGAACGTGAGAGCTCTTAAAGATAAAAACAGCAGCTACTACTGAAAGCACCTCCATAAATTCAATCCAATATCTGGGTTTTATGGACACATGTGGCAGCGGAACAAGATTAAAACATAACATCTGGCATATGATGACTAACTATGGAGTTGTGGAATTGTGTGACTACATATAATTAGTTTTTCCTCCAACTCATTGAGCATTTAAAATCACAGCATATATGGCAGATTAAGCCTTGAACAACCTGTATGCAGTGTGAAGTGACATCAGATCCCAACCACGGTGCAACACTGTGTCTATCTGTGTGTAGTTGTGTTTAAGTGGAGGGACACGACAGTTGCCTATTTTCACTATCAGCATCTTTTTAGCTCTTGTTTGGTTTCCACTAACTCCAGTGGGTTTATCAGAGCTTTTTCAAATGAGGTTTACCAGCTGGAAAACCAAAACAATGAGCTGAAAGATGCTAAAATGCTCTGTAAAGCTGAGAGGTTTGAAACTATGAGTTATGACTTTCACATAATGTACAGTTATTGGAACAATTGTTATAGATTATAAACTGATTAGCAAACCTTTAACTAACACACTCTGATCCTGATCTCTACTATGTGTTTAGTTTATTTACTTAAATGATTTCAGTTCAATATTAACTGTAATGTAATTATTAACAGTGCTTATACCTTTGTGTTGTTGTGTCTCTCCACTTTATCAGCATCCTTCTCTTTCTTCTTCTCCTCTTTTTTCTTCTCACGTTCCTTCTGTGGAGAAAAAAAAAGAAAGAAAAGGATGTAAGATCCCTTCAGTCTCGTCAATATTCTATTCTTGGCAGAGTTACTGTGGAGCCTCAATGGTGAGCATTTAATGTTAAGGGTAACATTAGCAATAATAACGCAGCCTATTCATATATAATCTCTTAATAACCAATGAAGATATAATCAACACTAAGGCCATACCCAACTCAGAATTTTGTCAGCTGAATTGGATTTGGCTGATCAATACAAAGATTTGACTATTCATTCCTTTTTTTTTCATATGGACTATCTGGCAATCAGAAAATCCATTAGCATGAGTTTCAATAATGATTTCGATCACATGAACATGCAGTCAAATACAACAGACTCATGGGAACATATTTTTGGAGCATTTAAAAATCAATAAATGATGATAAAAGCTGCATATGATGCAAGATTTGAATTGTGTCCTATTTCAATTGCCAACATATAATATCGGGCTACAATATGGATTTGTTGGATTAATGAGTCAGGCAGCACACATGTATTTTTGTTGGAATCAAGCTCTTATAGCCTAATTTATTTATTTCACTTTAAACATTAAAAAAATGTGTAAATGAATAAACAAAAGAAACAGTGTAATAGCATTGTTCACTATGAAAGAACTGACATCTCTTCTTCAACAGGCTGATACAGTATAGATGCAGTATGTCACACTAATAAATGACTTGTTCCTGTCCTGCAATACCATAACTAGCATCATGCTTAAGCATGCAGAAAGGAGCCTGTAGTAGGAGGAAACATGCTTCCTGATGGTAAAGATTGGCTGTACCTCATAGCAGGTTGAAGACAATTAGATCTCATTCCTTAATGTGATTTTAATGTGCTCGCGATGCAGATTTAATGTGCAGACATTATTAGCGTGCGGAGAGTTGATGTAGTTTTTTCAGGTTGATGGATCTGTCTTGCTTTGTTATATGTAAATGAGCCAGCGCTGATGCCAGCCACCAACAGGCTTTAGCTAATGACTGTCAGGACGCCAGAGAGAAAAGCTTTAGCTTAGTGGGTGAAGCCTACTATCAAGCCATTACAGTAACAATAACAGTCTGTTTTTCTATGCGTCTCCCTCTGTCTCAATTCACAACACAATTACTTTATTGGCTTGTTTATTGTTATTTATGCTGAGATGGTTATTTGTCTTGAGAACATGATAAACAATAGTGCATAATCATCGATATTTCAAATAATGCAAAACACAATTAAAATGGAGAACATGCAGTGAATTATTATTCTAGAGTCACTATCTTCTGTGCTCTATTGTGAGCATGCTTAGGGTCAGGAGTTTTTGGACTTTAGACTATAAATATTAAAAAATCAAACAGAGCATATTATAAAAACAGTCACACACATAAGGCTTTGGTCAAATGTCAAGGCAAGCGAAGGAGGAGAAAAGTTTCCTTTATGCTTGAATTTTCATTTCTTAAGATTTTATGACAGGTGAATGAAGGTAACAATGGCTACTGTTGACATAGGAACAGAATTATAAGACACTGGCTATTCTGGTTAAACTGGTCATGACTACAATGACTTCTGACTTAATATTCTTGCATACAAACAGCAGGTGAGCTATATTTTGGCTGCATATTTGTTAAAATATCCATCAGAAAGTTGTTTATATAATCTTTAAGGCAACAAGTTTCTGGCTCTATGTACTATGAGCTAATGACTAGCATTGACCAATTTGCTCCAACAGCATTAGCAGGCTGTTATACTTCCATCTGATCATCATTAATAAAACACAGCTAATTACAGATGGGATCCTCCTACACATATCATGTTGGCTATGTTTCTAACTTTGGTTATTTAATCACTTCATGTACACTGCCAGTGCAAACTTAAAGGAGCACTGATCCTGTGCAAAGGCGCAAATAATCATGTGCAGCAGAGATGTACAACACACTTCTAAACACCACATGTATGAAATCACTCTCTATTTCTTATATAGTGTAGCATATGTACTGTATCATTTTATTTTACTGTCTGAATTCTGTGAAATATATGCAATATACCGTGCCCTCAAAAAAATCCACCATGGCACGGACTACTTTCTGCTAACAATCCCACAATGCAATGTGTCACATTTTATAGATGCAAAAATTATAATTTAATTAATGTGATACTACAGCTGTTAGCGATGATGCAAATGACAGTGTTTCAAGTTACTGCTCACTATGGAAAATAACCCTGATGATGTCACAGTGACATCATCTTGGGCTTGAAGGCTACGAATTTTAATGGAAGGGCTTCGTTACTGACTGAGGCACAGAGTTAGTGGGGAGACCTGGGGAGGTCTAACAAAAGATGCTACCGGCTGCATTATGGGAAATGTAGGATCCGACATTTTGAGGCCTGACCATTACTAAGGAAAGAAAGTCAGGATATCTCAGCCTCAGCTGCTTCAATTTTGACATTTCTGTTTTTAAAGGTGCCCTGTGGAGTTTTCCTGCAAACAGAGATATGTTTACATTCACTGCCTGTCGACGTAACGCATTCTGTGCATTCTTGAGGTCTTATAAATAAGTTGAATACATACACACATAAGTGTGAGTCCATCAGCAGTAATGTGTGTGTGTGTGTGTAATGTGATAAAGCACTAATACATGGTAGTCAAAAACTCCACAGGGCACCTTTAATCTGTCTCTCACAAGTCAAAACTTTGTGGAAGTACAACACGAAATTGCTTGAGAACAAGAAACAAAGAGAAATGAAAAAGTTTCATCTTCATCTTCATCTTCTTTCTTCTTGTTACATCTTTAAACTGAGCAACATTTACCCACATGTGACAAGATACAATATGTCTGAATAAAGCCTTTAAACAAAAACTCCGGCCAGCTGACAGCAAGAGAAAAAAAATTGTCATGATGTCAACATTTTATGAGGTTCAGTAATCTCTGAGTTTTAAACAAAAACACTTACACAGGACATGACAACAACACCACAACAAATCTACATGACAACACCACAACAAAGCAACAGAAGAAAACCACAGCAAGTCACCAGCACACCACAGAACACAGAGGAGACCTGCACCTCCTGTCTGCTCCTGTCAGCCTGGGAGGACGGTGAGGTGGAGAGAGAAGCAGCTTCAGATGACTTCTGCTGGAAGACAAGAGAATTTCAGACAGAGGGCGAGACAGAGACAAGGGACTAAGAGAAGAAGAGACAAATAAATAAAGACAGATGGAACAAGAAGAACAGAGAGGGAAGAGAGAGCATCGCAGGGGGAGGAAAGTGAAGCAGAGAGAGAGCCCAGTTAATTAGAAGGAATGAAGGAGGATTTTCTCCACTACAGTAGAGAACTCTTCGCTTCAGTAGATGCTGCAAGCCAAGGTTATATTCAAGCTTAAAGCCGCACAGGAAGAATGGTGTCAAAATAAGGTCACACAAACACACACACACATACACACACACACACACACACAGTTATAGCGTGTGCAGAAGACCTCTATTAATCTGCCGTTGACCTGTGAGAAAGAATGAGAGCAGGGCTTGAATTGAACTCTGCAGTCAACCAGCAACAGTAGCTGGTTGTTTTCACAGGCCATTTTTTATTTCCCTGCTCATCAGTGTTTTGTAGAGTGGGAAACGGTGATCTATCAGGGTGATGGCAAACCTATGACCCTGCGACCATTGTGGAACAAGTTAGACAAATGTGAACGGTAAGAAAGGTGAATGCACAGTCATTTCTTTTTTCCTTACTTTAAAGATGCATCATTGATTGTTTTGGCCACTAGAGGGCAGCGGTACAAGCTGAAAACACACCTATGACATATTACCACTTTATCCACCTTATGCCTTGTCCCATGATAAATTGTGTGAATTATAGGTGAAACTTCTGGTTAATCCTTTAACTGAATTGTCATCTGCTAGGTTTATCCCCGTTGCTTATTAGCTTTCTTTCCAAGAGTTAGATGAAAATAGCATAGTATTAGATTCCGTATAACAGCGATTTGTCATTTTTACACTTTGTTTCTGTGCAGATTAAACAAACGAGATCTAACATGTTAATTGTGAGCTTTTGAGGTGCTGATAAGTGGATTTTGTTACCTTAGCTGTTTCCAGTGTTCGTGCTAAGCTAAGTTAGCTGGCTGTGGCTTCATATTTAGCATACAGACATGAGAGTGGTATAATGTGAATGAGCATATTTACCAAAATGTCAATGTTTTTCTTTAAACGGGATCATACCTCCACCTGCTATGAGTGAGGGATGGGAAGGCAATCTGAAGAAGTGGCCTCAGATAGCGGTGACAAAATAAGTTAGCTTAGCGTTAGCTAAGTGATGCAGGACTCTGAGGCTCTGACTTGGCTGTATGTCTGCTTTGAGAAAGACGAGGTTCTGTTTTACCTCTTTTAACAAAACACACCTGACTTTAGGAAGTACTGATGAGCTTTTCAGATTGTTCATCACTTCACTGTCAGTAGAAAGAGAATCAATGAAGTAATAAATATGCTACTGTGAGTTATGAGAGGCCACTTTTTCAGGTCATCTCCCCATAACTCTGTAGCAGAAGGCAGAGGTATGATCACATGAGCCTGTTTAAGGGTTGTGTGCCCAAATCATTTATTTTCCCCAGAAAGAAAAGGGAAGACACCTGTAGCATACCTGCTAACTCTCACACACGCCAGTTTAGTAAAAGGAAAGACTGGAAGTAGCATCAATAATTAACAAAAGGTATCATGGGGCTAGTAATAAGGTGGATAACGTTGTTACAGTGAACATCTTAGCAAACATTTGCCTTCTGACACATCCAGTAGACATGGAGAAATATTAGCATTCGTTTGGAATCATATTTCTAGCCCTCTGACAAATGAAAGTCCAACGTTCACTCTCCTTCTAGCTCTGTTTTGATCTCCAACAACTCTTATGAAAAAATATTTGGCTCTTAAGCAGGCTAGATATTTCACTACAAGGGCTTTAACACCTAACCTGAACTATGACTGTCTGAAAAGGTGGGTCAGTCTGGTTCCAGACACACATATAATAACATATATGTATATCAGGAAGGTTGAGTGTGGCGATATTCCCTGATACACCATAAAGTGGGAAAGTTATTAAAAAGTGAGTGAAACCCAGTGGACAAACATATTACTCCTCAAGAGGCCTCTTTGTCATTGTGTTTCTAACCATTTGTTATATTTATGACATATGAGGTCCAGTTAGAGTCTTGACACACAACAGGTTCCAAAATTACCATAAAATGAAAAAGGTCTGACTTTACCAGATAGCCGCTAACTTCGTCTGCTGTTTGGGTAGCTAAAAGCAGCTGCCCGCTGTGGCTGGAGCCTACGCTGATAAGAGTAGTGAGACTAAATCAAATCAGTAAAGCAATGGGCCACAAAACCAAACAATGAGCTATGAGAGGTTAAAAAGATGAGTAAAGCTAAGGGGAAATGCAGATTCTCTGTGGGTTTGTTAATAGAAGTAATATCTATAAAATTACAGACCTCATTTAATCAGTTGTTAATATAAAAATATAGATTAGTACAGCTTTACAAGTGGAATTTCCTTTGTATTTAAAGTGCATAGACATTTCCCTTGTATCAGATGTACAGTAAGGCAGCCAAGCTCAAAATGTTTTTCATCATCATCATCATCATCATCATCATCATTTTATTTATTTAAAAAAAGCAATGACAGTTACAATCAATAAAATTAGCAATTAAACCTTGTAATTGACTCAACAGTATCAATGAAGTCAACTTGAAGTTTTTTTTTTAAGTATATTCTAAGGATGTGGGGCACAGTAACAGAAAGCAGATCTTCCTAACTCTTCCTAACCTATGAATTTTTGGTACTTATAAATAAATAAAAACAAATGCTGATCCCTCCTCACTGATAGAGCAGGGAGGCCAGTTTTTGATATAGTAGGAAATGGTCTGTCCCATAACTATTTCCAATGATGAATCTTAATGTGGAGTGATATACTACATCTAAAGGTTTGAGAGTGGAACTGGCCGCCCACCCATAAATAACATCCTCGTTGTCCAAAACAGAGAGGAGAACTGCTTCAACAATTCTCGTAAATAAGGAAAGCAAGATTTATTTCTAAAAAGAAAGCCCAATTTCAATCTCAGCCTTGATAACAACAAGTAGGCTAAGTTTTTATTGACCCACATGCTAGATATTTATAGTACTGCACTCTCTCTATTATGGTGTCATTAACAAAACAAATTTCAAAACTACCATAGTCAATATTTCTTGCATTCGAAAACAACATCCATTTTGTCTTTGTACAGTTTAGGACCAGTTTCAAATTATGAAGGTGTTTTTGAAAGAGGTTAAATGATGTAGCTGTAGATTTTGAGTGGCAGCATGAATAGAATCTGCACAGGAATAAAGACCGTATCATCCACGTATAGATGGAAATTACAATTGTACAATGAAGACATAATATTGTTTATATAAATAGTGAATAAAACTGGTCCAAGGACAGAACCTTGGGGAACTCCCTTTGTAATGGGGAGAAAAGAGGACTGGATATTACCTATCTTGACATACTGTAATCTATCAGAGAGATAATTCTGAAACCACAGGCAGCTAGCATTGTCAAAGCCCAAAGAAGAGAGTCACTGTAAAAGCAGAGAGTGATCAACTGTGTCAAAAGCTCTCATTAAAACAATAAATACAGCAGTTACAGTGTTTTTTCTTATCTAATGCTGAGATTATATTGTTAATAACTATAAGAGTAGCAGAAATAGTGCTATGCTTAGGCCTGAATCCAGCCTGAAATGGAGTTAGTATGGAATGTGTGGATAAAAATGATTTCAACTGTTCATTAACAAGTGACTCAAGTATTTTTGCAAGACAAGATTTGAGATTGGACAATAATTATTTAATTCAGATTTGCTACCACCTTTATGGAGAGGAAGGCCATATGTAATCTTCAGTCAAACTGTAGAAATGATGTAGAGCTAAGATTGAAAATATGAGTTATTCAGAAATTAGCTGTGCTGAGGATCTCACAGCAAATGGTTCCAGTTTGTCATCATTTGTTGATTTGTGCGCATCAATATTGCATAAGGCATCAACTACCATCCTACTGGAGACAGGAGATAAGATAAAGGAGTGGTTTACTTCAGCAGTAGTATTAAGGAAGGATGACTTATGTTATTCCACACATTCACTAGGACCAACCCTAAGACTGTCAAATACCTGACAAGATGCAGCAAAATGATTGTTAAAAGCAGCACAAATTTCATAGCTATCAGTTATCTGAGTAAAGCCATTAACAACATAGGCAGGTAGAGAAGTGTTAGAATTTTTAGATTTGACTATTTTCTAGAATTTATTGGGGTTATAAGAGGAATTAGTAAAAGAGTGCAGATCATGGTCAGTTTTGGCATTTCTGACAGCAGCAGTGCACTTATTCTTCAACTGTCTAAAGGCAAGCCAATGACAAGGGTCTTTGGTGTGCCTAGCCAGAGCCAATGCTTTTTTTTCTTTGTTGCTTTGAATAAAATAAGGTGGAAAGCTCAGCAGGGAACCAGGGAGTAGAGCTACATTTTGTTCTTTTTAAAAGGTGCATGCTTCTTTAAAACTGAGTTAAAAAAAAACTTTGGTAAAATAATTTAAAGCTAGTTCAGGATCAGGGATTTTGAGAGAGTCGGTGATTGGACTGAATTTAATGACCAGGCAGACCTGTAAAGGCCATGCAGAACATGCAGAAAGGCCTGGTCATTAAAAATTTTTAAGTTTCTTCTGACCACTATGTGTGAATTAGTATTCCTCTGTTTCACATTTCTAATGCAAACAATCTGTCTGTTTGTTAATAAAATAATTAAGCTTGACTTAGAGGAATCCTTCAGGTGTGGGCGAGTGTGTGTAAAATTAAGATTGTAAAAAAGTTCTTTAAGATTATTAGATGCTGAGATAAGCCAGTCTAAATTGAGATCACCAAGGATAATCACCTCTTGATCAATCAATGGTGCAATTAATTCACCAAATTTTTCTAGGGCAGGGGGCAGAAGGAGGTCTGTAGACCCCAATTACTACTTCAAATTATTATGCCTCACATCAATTTTCAAGGAGATAAATTCAAATATTTAGGAATTGTCAGCTCAAGTACAGAGAGAGATGACTTTACATATACTGCCACACCACCTCCTTTGCCAGCTCTATCTGCTCTTAAAATATTAAAACCACTGAAAGAAACAATCTGATAATTAATCTCTTTCTTCAGCCAAGTCTTTTCAAATCATAACATCCAGATGAGTTTGAGTTAATAGGATGCTTAGGTGATCATATTAGTTATGACTTAGTAAACCACGCATATTTAGATGTAAGAAACCAAAACCACTTCTAGTCTTGAAAATCTGAGGATCATTTAAATCATTTAAATTAGCGTCGGAAATGACGAGAAGACCCAGAAGTAGTCAAGTGAAAGCACTGGCTTTAGGCGATTTTGAGGCTGAACATTAACAGAAATGAGGTTCCTGGGGCATGCACCAGATTGTTTGACTGCAAATCTCATAGGGCGTTGATGATGAAAATGTCTGTCTGGTCCAAGTCCAATGGAAGGGTTACAATTGTTAAATGTGGAACCACTGACAGACCGGTCATTTCGAAAGTTGCGGGATGACATGGTTGGTTTCTGTGAGGAGCGCCTGAACGGAGGATTCCATATGCTTAAGTGGCAAATAGCATCCAAACTCCAGCTTTGTTCGGGTAGAGACCATCTGGACCAAACAATTTCCCAGAAGACGTTAAAATTATTGATAAAATCCACACCGAGAGTGTCACAAGCAGAGGACAGCCAGGTGCTCATGCTAATCGGCCTGCTGAAACACCCCATTCCATAGCCATATGTGGAATTTGGTTCAGAAATATGGATTTTACCTTTGAATAATTTGAGGATGTTAAACAGGTGAGTGAAATAACACTTTAACAGTTCAGACTGCTGCTTGGGAATGTCATTTGTGCAGATTTTTTTTTCTACTTCAGGGTGGGATTTTATTATGTCTGGAACTTTGTCTGAAATGTCAAGCACTTTGGCGCCAGGGAAACAGAAAGTATGTGCCTTTCCAACTCTCATGTTTCTGATAATCAAGTCTCTGATTATTAGCGTTGTCGGAGGCTATGGGGATGTTGCGGAGAGGTGGCATTAGCAGCAGCATGGCAATCAGCAGCAGCATCCTGGCGGTCTGCAGCAGCCAGGTGAGTCACTGCTGGCTGCTCTCCCTGACCAGCGGAGCTGGACCCAGCACCGTGCTTGTTGTGTGCTGCACCAGCCTGCGGCCCAAGGCAGCAAAAAGGAGGCAGCAGAGCTACAACCCTCCCCTAATGGAAGGCCCAAGAGCAGTTTGGCATCAGATGGGGAGGTGACAGAGAAGCCTGTCACCGGCACTGTTGAATTTATTTTCAAGCTGGATCTCCTGAGGTTGTTGAGAGCGTTAAGACCGCTTGCCACCTTGTTTACCTCCACCAATGACAGACCAATCTTCTGCAGGCTCAGTATAGGGGGTAGAGCTGGCCGGAGTTTTGGGTCTAGCTCCCAAGAGGATCCAGGGATCTTCAGGCTGGCCAGGGGCAGCCTCAAGAGCTACAGTGGTGACGGAGCAGGACCATGGTGGTGGTGGTGTCGTTATCCACACGGACAGCTATTATTTCTCCACAGACAGAGATTATCACAGTGTCAGATGGACAGAAACACAAAGACGGAAAGATGGGGACGGGAGGGAGATATAAAAAGATAAAGTCAAGAAAAGATCATTCCCAACACCACATTTGCATGCATGGCTTACTACTACTTTCATGTTCAGGAGACTCAAGAGAATTTAAAGTAAGTTGTTTCTTTAAGACGGTCAAAAGCCTGTCTGGTGCTTGCCACAGCTTGGCATACACGAAGTCTGTCATTAAAGCAGTCTCTGAACAAACAATGAACACACACTTCACGCACTGTCTATACTAATTACTGCCATTGTCAATCTGTTTTCAGAATTACCCCAATCAAACCTGATAAATATCCCATCAGCTGTTTCACCACAGATATTGTTTAATCTTTCCTGGCTGCAATGAGACATGCTAGTCAACAGATTTAACTAAACAATTGTGATGCTACCTTGGCCTCGTCTTTATCATTTCCTTGTTTATTCTTTGCCATCTGGCTGTTTGCTGCCTTTCTACATGCGCCACAGCTTCAGATATCTCCCTTGAGATTTGTGCCTCGTCTTCACTTTATGCCTCTTAACGCAACAGCAGAACAAATTGGATCATTCCAAAAAATGGTGAATGTAATGAAGTCATTTTAAAACTTGAAATATGTATGTTTTCTTTGCAGTTTATTATGGTGGTGAAACAGTGTTCAGGATAGACGCCAGGTACAGTAACAAATTTTGAGCTAAATTTACGTCACTTAACCCTAATGGCTACGCAAAAACAGAAAATATGTTTCAAACTTAAGTCTGTAAAAACTGTGAGGACAATTTTGAATACAATGTACAGGAATCAAAGAACTACACCTCTCCAATACACAGTAGTTCAAGGGGTAGTTAAAAATGGTGCTCATGGGTACACAACACCGGCCGCACAACTACTCCTACTTCACACTGGCTACCATCACCTCTAATGGTGAAGCTGGTATGCACAAGTCTCTGACTGAAAATGACAACAAAAGTGACAATGTCCTTGTTGAAATGGATTAAGAGTGCCAAGAGAAAAAACGATTCTGATGGAAGTCTTCATTAAGCTCCATTGCCAACTTCAGTAGCTCTCTGCAGTGTGAATCACACATGGGCTCAGGTGTCCTGCATGAGTCCAGTATTGCAAACCTGTAACCAACCCATTACCTGCTTACTCATTACTGTATCTCTAAATAAATTCCAAACCGACCCGACCTGTTAAAGCAAGACCTACAACCTGACCTGCACCTGTAATCAAACAGGCTCAGTGGTGGCTGCTAGCATGTGTAGTAAAGGCAAAAGTTGGGGTAGCAGGAATGGTGGGAGCACACAACAGTCTGAGACATAAATAAATGTTAAATATTAAAAAAAACAACAACAAAAAAAAAACAGTGACACTTGCAGATTATGGAGGCCAAACCACAGAACTCGCAATGTTGTCTTTGGATAGTATTTGTTTGTGTTTTCAACTGCTCAGAACAGCTCATTAACAGAGGTGCACACAGACCTCTGCAAACTCCTGTGTATTTCACTCAGATCTGGTACACAGTAGATACAATACATTCAATAATTATTTAAATCCACAGACACAGCAGATGGATTTAAATTACCTTCTAGTCACTGGTCTAAAAATGTTCTTTTTTTATAATTGTGAAATACTTTCTAACTTTAGAGATGTCAATGGCCAGACAACAGCTTTTCACACTGACTGATATACTGAACATCAGTATTGTTGAGCATTTTTAATTACTGGTCCAAGTCACCAGCTTGGAAGATCTTTGAACACAAGACTCACCACTTGAACTAATGTCCCAGCATCATCTCATACCATAGTACTGTACATCCAAAAATCTGAACTAGTGATCCAATTCTTCATGGAGACATTATGTATGTGTTGTTCATCTGCATTGTTGCCAAAGCTCCAATGTTTTTGAATTTTGTTTTTACTTCATTACTCATTATTACTATTTAAATTGCTAAAAAATAAATTGGAAATGTGTCCCGTCAGTTTGAGGGTCTGGAACATAGACTGTATACAAGATGAACGTAGCAAGGTGTGACATCACTCATTGGTTTACATTGGAGCTGTTTGAATCCCAGAGTTGGAGCTAGGATGTTTCAAATAAGGAGTGCAGGTGTTGCCTTTAATGCTCTGGAAACACAACGTTATCTCAGACTGAAGCAAACGCTAGCTTACTGGGAACACTGAGTGGTGCTACTTTAGCTAAGTTGTGCTAACAGGGCAGCTACTGCAGTCAAGTAACATTAAACTTACTGAAATATTGCGACAATAGTCTGGCTCAGTGCAAGTCCCGGAGGCGGGGAGAGCAGCAGGTGAGCCAACTGTCAATCACAGCTGTCAATCAACGCCCACACAGCAGACATCAAAGCTACTATAAGTCTTCAAATCTTATTAACCGAGCAATAATTTCCAAAATGACCACCAGCACACTTATTAGAGGGCCTCAATTTAGCATTTAGCATTAGAATTTCGTGTACTTCCACATTGGCTTCAACCTTAAGCCTTGATAGTTGGCGCTTGGCCTGGAGCCAGGCTGCAGAGTTCCAGTAGTAGAGGATGTTACACCATTATAACTCTGCACACTCTGCTGCATTTGCTTCTGTCTGAAGCTTAAATGAAAGTAAGCAATGCAAATCTGTAATGGAACTGTATTACAGCCCCGTTTTGGATGGCTGATAAAATACACCAAGCATTCCTTAGCTAACTCTTAAAGCCAGCCAAAGAAAAATGAATTCTCAGAAAGAGATTACATTACTAACATCAACCCCTCCTCACCTCCTTCATACCATGCCTTCCTCCTTTCCTTCCTCACCACCTTCTTTCCCTGCTCCTTTTGGCTCTCTAAACTACCTTAGGTTACAAACTAACACTGGCTGTGTCTTTCTTAGGGCAGAACAGATGAATGCTTTCTACATTTCCATCTTTTTCCCTCCCTCCTCAACTGTTAAGGCATCAAACGACTGCTTGCTCTTGTTGCCTGTGGTGGTGAAAAGAGCGCAGCTGAGATGTGAATTCAGAGCATTTCCTAGCCCCCTACTTATTCTGTTGATGTCTTTTGGTTTTTTTTTTTCTCTCTCTCTCTCTCTCTCAAAACTTCCTCCTCTTCCGACTTTGATGCTGCCGGAGATGTCGACACAGCACTAAACAGGCACAGATGGACTGATAATGAAGATAAAGAGAAAAGACGCTGGAGGGTAAGAGGGAGAGGAGCAGTGCGAGCTGGGTGAAAGAGGATGAACAGAGGTTGAATAGATATTAGGACTTAGAGATAGAAGTGCTGGCTCTCCACCGTGGCGAGTACTGATAGTGAAAGAGAAAGATGGTTAACATCTTAACAGAAACTTGTCTGCTGGGTAGACCTTTAACAGCTTCATTTGTACTCTTGCAGAGGACACTCGCTGAAGCAAAGTCGAATCGTTGTACAGAGACTAATAAAACAAGAATTAGGAAGGCTGAGGGATGGGTTTAATATAACTGTAATATAACTCAGCAGTCTTCTCATAGAATATTAAGCCAACTGAATGACCTTGAGTCATGTTTTGTGGCACGGTTGCATTAAGTATCATAAATCTCCTTGCAATGACAAATGGGTGTACTTATACAACTTAATGACAACAAGAGATACAACATGGATCTTACGCTAACGGCCCATTTCTGTCTCTCTGACTTTGCTAAAAGTTAAACTTTAAGCAAAGTCTACAGCCATGATAACAGCTCTGTTTGGCTTTAGTCAGGCGGCGCTTTGAGCTAAATGCTAACATCCACATTTTAACGTCACTAAACTTCCCCAAACACAAAGTAATCAAGGCCAATGAGAATGTCAATAGTTTTGCAGGCACGGTATTTTGTATTGTATTGTGTAAGCATCGGACAAATTGACATTTTGACCTGATGATGGCATTAGATGAAAAGTGATTACAGTTCATTCTGAGGGGGACATAAATATGTGTACTACAGATAGACCAAGTAATCAGTTTGGCTAATTGATCAGCGCCAATAGGACGTTTTACAAACAATCGGAATAGGCAGAACTTAGCTCCGATAGTGGCTGATGGCTGCACAGCCTCCACCAGTCACACGGAAACATATATCAACGTTTTACATGGAGGCTCACACACAAAGTCAAGGTACTCAGGGTTTTCCCTACCATTATAAGACTCAGGTGCAGTGCCTAAGCTGAGTGAACAGAAAAAAACTATGCTGAGAGTCTCTACCGCATTTTGCTATCATTTACAGACTGCGTTATGCTGTCATTTACCTAACCCTAACCCCCTAACCCTTACCCTAACCCTAACCATGCTGCTTCTGTCCTCTCCTCTTTGTGTTTGACACACATACACACACAAGTTATACGAGTTGACGACAACTATGCTTGTTACTGTAAGTGCAATATGTACTTTATCAAACAAGTTCAACAAGCATGAGCATGTAGGAAAGCCATATTTCCACATGCTCTGTCCGCAGTCTCCTGGTGTGTTTTACACAACCACAGCTTGTTAAGCTAATAGCAAACTGTTACGAACAAGCTAAAACCAAAGCTGTCTGTATGTAGCCTAACTGTTCATCTTAGTTTGACATGAATCTTAAAATTTGGTAAATTCTTGTAAACTTAGCCACAGGCTGAGACAATGAAAATTGACAGCAGAAGTATTATGAAAAAAGATAATAACAATCACGTCCGTGCTAACTGTGAACTCTGACAGAGGAGTCTGAGTTTTCCCGTTCAACAAAAAGACAAATGACCTCAGCTACACTCTCCCTGCAGCTCTGATGTCAGAATACAATATGTCAGTGGATAGCAGAAGTTAACTAAACTGCCACAGTTGGCTGCAGGAACTCATAGAACACTGGCGAGCTCTGTGGACACTGCAGACAGGACATCCTCATGACTAACACAGGCAAATAAGGGTGAAAATCAGCAAAGGCTTCCTCCAGGGTGACTGTGTTGCTCTCTTGTGACATTTTTAGGCCAATCACTGGGTTCATCACAGAGGGTTTGCAGGAAGCACTCTGATGCCTTGTTGATTCCAATAACATTGTGAATTTGTGGTCCATATACTGATACACACACACACAGTACCACTGATTCACTCATGGCAGAACAATAAGCTCATGCTGCATGGGCAATGGAAATGGAGTGGCTGCACTCATGTCCTCCACTGTGAACAAAGTACTGCAAGCTGCCCATTACAAAAGAACACAGTCCCTCTCCCACATTCGCCATCTCTCTCACTCTCACACACACACACACAAAAAAAAAACTCTTGCATGCACAAGAATTTGCAGTCAGTGTTTGTACCAATAAAGCTTTCTGAATGCCATAAATTTGGTTTGAAGCTTCTGACAATAAATAACTCATTCCAAGCAAGTGTCAGAAGTGAAATGCTAAAATGTCCAAACAGCATATGAAACATCAAGCATCATTTGAAATGTTTTCATGTCAGTGTCAGAGTAAAATCTGAGGATGAGTATTGATATCAGAGCAATGCTTTTTTTTTCAATACTTTCCTTTAGTGAATATAAACTTGTTTTTTTTACAAAAACATTTAAAGCAAAACTACATAACTTTTGAAAGAAGGAATAAGCCAGTCTTCCTCTCACAAATAAAAAGCTCAATTCAATTCAATTCAATTCAGTTCAACACATTCAGGGGTTTTGCTGCTACAGTCTTATTTTCTCTTTATTTAGCATTAGCTTATGGTATCTAACATTAACAAATCTTAGACAAGGCTGTTTAATTGACATTACTGAGCCAGTTTGCTGACTTCATGGCTCTACAGAAAGCTGCCTGTTTTTATTATGTCACAGATAATATTAAACAGGAAAACCAGATTATATTTGCGTCCTGCTTGTGATCACATTCCACTCACTCAGTCCGGTCACCTACTGTAATAATGATGTTTTTAAAGCTGCACTAATCAATATTTTTCCATTAACAACGGTTCAAAAATATGAAAGGAGCTGCTCGTGATGATGAACCCATGAATGTGTTAGTTGAGACAAATACATGGATTTACATTTGCAAGGTGGACACAAACATAACTTCAACTAAATTATAATGTTGTTCTGTATCTGCTCGATATGTAAATAAGCAACTGTTTGAGACCATATTGTATTTACAGCTTATTGTTTGGCTCCAAGTAGCAAAAAAATCACAACTAATGCAGTTTAACTCAACAGACTCAAGATAATCTTGGGAAATGAAGTGAAATTCAACACGCCATTATAATATGAGACACAAAAGTAACAAAAAAACAAAGTTCTCACATCAAGTAGTGTTTCATGTTATCTTTTATATAGAACTTTGTCTATATAAAATACAATAAAAAGACCCAAAACTGTGTAAAAATTAGGCAACATCTCATCATAGACTAAGAATGGGAGCATCTTCCAGTAACTTGACAACTTTCAAATCACTTAATTCATTCAGCACTTTGAAAATGTTGCAATTTGTTATGCAACCAATGATGATCCAACTGCATCATAATATCCATCATGTTACAGTATCAACACTGAACAAATCCAGTTTTCAACTGAGGGTAAATAGCCTGAGATACTGGTAAATACATGAAAACCAGTATGATGATGTAACTCCAGTGAAGAAGCACGCAGAGACTGTTCATCTATAAGCTCTCAACAAATAAGCCACACCGACACATCCCTCGCTCTCACACACAAACTATATAGCTCAGGGTTACTGTAGCCAGCCTCTCCTTCTTCATTTGCAGGAAAACTGCTTAAAGTGATAATGAGTTGTTTTTAATAATTAATTTGCATATAAAAGCCGAGCCGTCTGTGTGGGTGGCAGAAACAGATCCTAGATCACAGTCTGGCTGCTGGCATTGCTTCAGAGAAAGCCAGAGAAAAAACAGGGAATGAGGCAGGAGAGAGAGAGAGAGAGAGAGAAAGAAGGAGAGGATGAGGGAAACAAAAAGAGACACAATGAGAGGAAGAGGGATAAAGATGCGCGAGACTGCTGTGAACAAGACATTTCGCATTAATGTAATGTGTTTGGTGTTTATGCTTGAGAGTGTTTTCCTTTCTCTGCAACTTTTTTTTTTTTTTTTTTTAAACGCTGTTCAGTTGGTGTCGGTGTGTACTTTATAACTTTGATCTCTTACATTCGGGCAAAATCTGTAATCATTTTAAATCAAAATCACAAATTTAACTGTGCAGTAAAAATCAGCTAGCATTAAAATGCTGAAAGTGTCAGTGGTGCGTTTGGCACAGTCAGCTGTAGCTAATTTACATTAATTACATGAGTGGGCTA
This sequence comes from Thunnus thynnus, assembly GCF_963924715.1. Lineage (NCBI taxonomy): Eukaryota > Metazoa > Chordata > Actinopteri > Scombriformes > Scombridae > Thunnus > Thunnus thynnus. The sequence goes on from NC_089530.1 coordinate 4,905,840, forward strand.
AACTATTATTTACACTCCGCCAAAGTTAGTGTTGTCCCACAGGAAACATTTCATTTTAATGTTTGGAGAGATAGAGAGTGGGCTGTGCTTTGTTTTGTTTGCTGATCTCTGAACTTCTCTCTGCAGCTCTCTTCTTCACACAACTATTTCAGTCACTTTTCAAGTGAACAACCGAGTGAAACACTATGAAAGCCTTCAAGGAGAGACTGTCTGAAATATGCGCCGTTATCGCTGTATTTAAACATTATTACGTCTCCCCTTCCTCTATGACAGACGTCCTTTCACTCTGCCTTCCAGTGTGTTCATTCCAAACAACTATAAACACTTCTGGTTTCTGGTGAAGTAGTTCTGATCGACCATAAACCAGCTTTAGTCTATATAAAACTAGCTTGGTTTACTTAGAAGTTGACAAATCAAAGGAAGACCTCACTAACCTTCAACAACAAGAAACTGCATTAATTAGACAGATTTCTTTTCCCATGTAGCCTTGTTTAATACTCTGTAGACATCCAAAACAGGTTTAAAATATAAAATAATAATCCTAATTTGAATCCTAATCCCAAGTCAGTAATTTTGAAAATAGATACCTGTATTGACGTATCTTCTTACACACATCCAGGACAGCTGAGTCAAAATGCAGGCGAGTGTAACGGCCCGTAGTTTTTTATGGGAAACACAGGCGGTTAGATCTGAATTTACACACTAAGATTGCATCACACATATTTTCATGAGCATTCACAAAACCCTGCATAACTCACAGTATGGGAGTAACTCAGTGAAACACTCAAAAACACACACAACTTACATAGATAATCTCTCTGGAAACAAGAAAGGGAGATATGCACCCAACCGACCACACACACACACACCCACACAATCACATCCTTTCTCTTCCTTCATCCACAGAAAAGGAGATTGATGCTTGACTCTGACACACACACACACACACACACACACACACACACACACACAGACATCTCTACTTACTGAGAAAGACTGGTATCAGAAGATGACAGTGTTTTTGAAAGGTTATACTAACTGTGTGTACCAACTCTTGAGATCAGATACAACAAGGCTGTTGTTTTCAGGGATGAAAAGGATTTCACTGTTTTTTCACACATTTAAGCTTAACAGCCAGCAGTGTGATAGATTAGAGTGCAGGAAAGGTCGTAGCTGTAAAAATACAAACTTTACAGGCTTGATGAGTGAAAGACAAGGATGCTGGAAGCCAACCAAGAGTCCTTGGCACTGAAAAGTCAGTACTGGAATTCATTTAAATGTGTAAGAAATATGAAGTAGCATGATTCAACTTTTTACACAACAGCAGCCAAAACCATGCAAACACTCCTTGATACAGTTTTTAGCCAAAGGGCAAGCAATGGGACATCATTCATATTCAATCATAAATATGAAGTTTCCTAAAAGAAAAGTGTGTGTGTGTGTAGATTTTGCAATTTTTTTTTAGGTGATAAGAAAAAACACTGGGCAGCCTTTCAACAAAAAAAGGAAAAATTTCAGTAAGTTAAAAGGACTGAAAAGTTGTCATTTTCAATTTAAGTTGGTTTCTGTGTTTAACAGATACTAGCATCAAACAGCTTTACATCAAACCTATGAAACAAACAACCACTGATGTACAGGTTATATGAAATGGCCTCCAACTGCGGTGGCTGTGTGCACACTGTTACAATAACATGTACAGGCAGAGCAAAATCCTCAAAATATAAAAATGTTACTGCTGATACTCACAGGAGCAGCATCCAGAGCCTCCTTGTCATAATACTTTTTCCTCTCATACTTGTCCCGGATGAAGACCTCCACTGCTCTGAAGGTTAGAGTTAAGGACTGAAATACTGCACAGGAATAACAATATACTGTAGTATATCCATCATGCACATGTACACAAGAGGAACATACAGTACATGTAATAAAATCACTAAAAACCAACTCATAATTTTAGTGTGTGATACTGTAGATATCTAGATACCTATGGATGGATAATAGGGGTACGCAATACCAAAAATATTTGCTTGCAACACAATTAATTAAGTACATTAAGACCAGGGACAGAATCACCGCTACCTGGGCAATATGGACAAAATCAAATATCACAATATTTTTGAGCAAATACCTCGACATCAATATTGTGACAGTATTGTAGGGATGATTAGTGGTGCTTTAACTAAATATTTACACACTGAGATTTTTGATAAATGATCATCAGTAATGTGGATATAATGACTAAGCGGGTAAAGGCAAATAATAGAACAGCTAGAACAGTCTGGTACGTTCAGAAGATGACATCATTTTACTGTAATGCAGCCTTTAAAACCAGGAAAAGACAACACTTATTCCATATCATGATATTATCCAAAATCTAAGACGATATCTAGTTTCATATTGCCCAGCCTTTCTGCTACCAATATGTTTCTTTTTGCTGTTCTCTGTTAATTACCAGATGAAATGCATGTTCAAACACAGGTCACTTTTGAAATGGTACAGAATGTTTATTTTGTGAATTATCCTGAATAATACTGCATGCAAGCACACAACAGTAGCAGAGAAGCAAATAGTCCATTAAAAAAGTCTTAACGCGCCCTTGGGCCCTATATTTGTGGAGGCACAACAGCAGGCAAATGCAGCACTCTGACAGTTTAGTATTTTCCTGACCTTGAAGTTCGCTTTGCCCATCTGTATAGTATTTTGGTGCCCAGCAAAGAGCACAGAGTGCACAGGTAAGAGGTTTATTCAAATGAGGCAGATTAAAGTGAGTTTCTGCTATTTTTGTGGATCTTAGATGTTGCACTGAGAATATATGTCTCACAACCACGTCCGTTTCAGGCGCAACATCATGATTTGGTGATTGCATCAACAAGAGCTGCATTTATTTATTAAGAATTAAGGGTGATTCTTACAATATCTGTTGTCCACAGCTGCTTTATATTGTATACTTCAATTCATTAAATCCCTGCAGCATCTGAAGGCAGGAGATCAGATATGTTGATAAATCTGTAGCCTCCAATTTGAGAAGCGCCGCGTCAGAGCGCAGTGCCATTACGGACGGTCATTCACTGTGTTTACATTCATTTTTCTGATATACTGTATCATACATCAGATTGGACGGTTATAACTATATATTCTGCCTGTTTTTGAGGGAGACATCAGTTTACCAGGGCTCATCAATCCTGCTTTTTTCTAAGCAAAAGCATTTCATGTTTTATTCTTGTTTTATTCTACATTTTACAATATGATGTGATCATTTACAACATGCCTGGGATAAAGTAGGATATTAATGCTGAATCAGCGTTGGATTGACATGATCATATAAACAGCACCAAACCTTTTTTTTTTATTTTACATTTTTATTTCTATTGTCATTGTGTGTTCATGGCATGCTGCTCAGATAACTATATGATTTTCTGGAGAAGCCGACTGGTTTGATGACTCATTGTTGTTATGCACTGTAGGTGCGCTTGGAGACGACCACACAGTCTGTGCCCCCAAGACCTAAAAATGTTAATGTTCAGCTGAAAACCAAATTAAAACGTGTGAAAATGAATTTGAAGAAGAGCAGTATATTCCTGAAACCACACCCTTTGTATATTCAAATTGAATACCCTGATTTTGCCTTTCTCAGAGTATTTCCTTATTATTATTTTTTTTTGCAAGGCTGTGCAATGCTTCTCTCAAAATGTCATGATTACTGAGAACCCTGTTAAAAGCCATCAGATCTGTATCTCCTTAACTAACCGCATTGACATTATTAATATTGTCCAATCAAAGTCAGTTAACTTAATTCCATCAGTCTATCAATAAGAGTGGTTATGTGTGGTTGTGGTGTTTACATTAGGATTCCACACTGAACCTCACACTCATGAACTCCAACTCACACAGTCCAAAACACCATCACACCCAGGCGCTACATCAGCGCTAATCTCGACTCTCTTATCTCCCTATTTCAGCGGCAACGTTTCTGTCAGATCGAGTAATAGACTTCAAAAGATTGAAAAATGATGACCACCCGTACGAGTCGAGCTACGAGATAGGCTGGAAGAGGCAGGCTGCTGCTGGGGCTGCATCTCAAACACGGCGCCTTATTTATTTCTGTACTGCTGACTAGAAACAGCAGAGCGGATAGGATGCTGCATTACGATACTCAGCACAGCGGCGAGGGCTATTGTGAATAAATGTGTGGCAAATGACAAAGTGGTTATGTATATATGACTACAAATGAGCGTTAGACGAAGGTAGATGCAACACCAATGACAGATCTGCAAAACACACACCATAGAGACTGATATATGAGCCCACTGCTGACCTCTGACATCAGTCATATCTGGTCTAGTCAGTGCTGGACAGCTGTGATGATGTCATACACTTCAACAGATTACATATTTATTATACTGTAAAACAAGTCAATGGTATCAGCAGGAAGACCTGAGCTGAGTGTACTGATATGTTTTATTATTTTTATTCAGGTCTTGCAGTTGCTGCCATACTGGTGAGCAAAAAACAAGATATTCTTGGTTCTGCTAGCATTCAGATGTATTAATACTGCAGGCAGCTAGTTTCATGTGAAATAAAAATTTCCACAATGCTAGACACTACTATCAAAGACCCTTCAACATGTGGGCAGGAGGAGCTGGGGGCTGAAAGGCTCAGGAATCTGCTTTCTTTTTTACTCTCTCAGTGAATAAAACTATGTAAACACTGCAATGGTACAGCAATAGAAATACTCCTAAACCAGTAAAGAGAAAAAGGCAAAACAGAAGTTACCTGGATATAACTCCGGTTCTATGTGTACATGCGTAGCCCGTTGTTGCTCTGTATCACAAAGTAATTGAAATAATGTAAGTGCATCCATCTAGTGTTGCAGCGGTGCTATCAACAGGAGACATCTGACGCAGAGCTATAAATCAAAATCTACATCGTAGGTGCAGTGTCTGCAGCTGGACCGCTGTTGACCACTTGCATCAAGTAAAAATTCAGCTTTAGTGTCACATAATCTTTTGAGTTGCAATTCTGGTATAAACATTGGACAAACAGCATGCCTTTTTAGACTAAATTAAAGATATTTTTACAGCTTAGTACTACAAGTAGAAGTAGTCGGTTGAATTTTTCCAAACATAACAATTGCACTGTCCTTAAAACCCATAGTTTTAAGAGCATATTCCCATTCCCATATTAGAATTACAATAAGTAATTCTTGTCTGCATTAATGTCAGTAATAAGTGTAAATACTCCAAGAAAACATGTCTGCACTTGTGTAAAAACATTCCAATACACACAAACACACCAATGTAGGAGGCTGAAACACGAAAAAACAAATAGAGGGAATCAAAATGCACCTTCTCATTTACATATATAACCACAGTAAATAACATGGCCAAAATGATGTGTGAGTACAAAAACACAGAAGCACACATAGGAACCGCTCACACACACACTCAGGCCATTGCGCTCCTAATCCTGGGTCTGTTATCTGCTGTTTTCAGCCAGCGGCGCTGCTGTCAGAACGACTAATGGACTTCAAAAGAGTGAAGAATGATGACCACCCGCACAAATGGGCCTGCCAGATACAAGATAGGGTATTAGAGCAGCATTTCAAACAGGGAGATTATTTATTTCAGTCTGGTGGTGGAAATATGAACATATGCTGCTGTGTTAACCACACAGCTGTCTTGTCTTGTGTAGCAGAAAAGGGCAAACTGGAAACCGCTGTTACACCGATGGATAGACAGACCGCTGGAGGTGTCCTGGTTAAATGTGTGGAATGACGCTGACGTGGCGAGCCTGTCACGTCCTATTTGGTGCTGGAAATGATTGCGGATGTGCCGATGAAGCAGAAGTTTGATGGCGATGAGTTAGATTGGATGCTGTAATTTCTCCGTCTTGATACTAAGCTCGCTCGAGTTGTGATTTACAGTGTCAGCTGATATTTATACTGAATAAAGGATATTAGGCAGTCAGCATCATTCACATCTTATATGATGAGTTCACTCTCTGATCACAGCTATATGAAAACAGTTTGTCAGCATTTATATTTTACTTTCATCTCACGTTTTATTTATTCAACTAGTTTTAGTGATGTATCCGTAGCTCCATTGTTGTCCAAACACCATTGACAAGAATACGTGTCTACAGCCATACAAGCAGCTCTGTGAGGCTGTACTTGAGCTAAATGTTCCCATCAACATGCCGTCATGCTCACAATGACGATGCTAATGCTGATAGTGTGTTAGCATGCTAACACTTGCTAATTATCACTAAACACAGAGAGTACAGTTAAGGCTGAGGGGCAATGTGATTATTTTTGCATGTGTTCAGTTATAAACCAAAGTAATGGACACTTTGATGATGAAAAGTCAGGTGATCACCAAAGTTATTGGAATTCATCGAATGTTTGTACCAAATTTTATGGGAATCCATCCAATAGTTGTCAACACACTTGACTAAACAGCCAAAATGTCAACCTCATTGTAGCTAGAGGAAAAGTTAGAAGATCACCAAAGTCAGTAGGGTTCATCAGCTGAGGACCATGAATATGTGTACCACTTTTCATGGAAATCTATCCAATAGTTTTCAAGACAGTTCACTAAAAGCCAAAGATGTCAACCTGCTGCTAGCACTACAGAAAGAGTCAGGGAAATACCAAAGCCAGGAGATTCCATCCTCTACGAAACACAAATGTCTGTACACAACTTCATGGTAATCCATCAAATAGTTAATGAGATATTTAAGTCTAGTTAAAGTGGTGGACCTACTGGCCGTTATTGCCATCCACAGAGAACAGCTAAAAACACATCAATTAGACACACTGTCGCACCGGGTGACATGTTGCTTCATTACAATGAATACAGCCGCTGTAGTTTATTTAGAGTCATTATCACATACACCGTCCTGCTGCAGTAAACACTCAATAGCTAACTCTGCAGCTGAAAACTCAGCAAATGCACTGTTTACTCCCGATGGCGTAAGGTTTACTAAAAACTACAGTTGGCCTTTGTTTTAGGAAATTATTGAGCCTAGTTAAAAAAGATAAAATCTATATACACTTTTGACACATTTTTCCAAGGTTCACGTCTTCAGCATGAATGAGTTTGGGACTGTGAGCAACAGACATGCTGAAGTCAAAATATTTTGAGATATTTCCTTTCCTGGGATTTGTCGACAACGGGAAAAATATATAACAGCAGCCTTATCCTATGCTGGCTGATGATCGATCAGAAATTTAGCTTTTATGCCAGTGAATGGTGACATAAGAAGTTTCATATAAATGTAGAGTAAAATGTAGTATTCTAGGTAGTTGACAAATTGAAGACAAAAACTCAATAAATGAGTGGTGAAACGTAACAGATACAGGTGTATTGTAAGATTAAGTAATTTACATTCTGTTGTGCTCTGTGACATGTACAAAAATGCTGAGCATGCCCAGTTGACTTTGTCTCTGGATCCAGATCAAAGTGAGTTTATCCTAAGATAAAACATTTCTACCCTGATGGGAGTGGTATCTTTCAGGATGACGATGCCCCGTCCAAAGGTTACGAGGACTTACTGAATGATTTGATGAGTATGAAAATGATGTGACTCATATGCTGTGGCCTTCACAGTCACCAGGGGCCATTTGCACCAACAGGGCTCACGTCTGGTCTTAAGCTAAGTTGGTGTTAACTTGGTGTTCTAAGTCCAACCTAATAGTCAGGCTTAAGCCTTCTACTCACTAAGACTGGGAGTAAATCTTACACCTAGTCAGGAGCAGGCATAAAGTTAAAATCTTTGCCTTGCTCAGGAGGTCTTTTCACTTTTTCCGTACAACATTTTCTGAGCCCAAGTCTGAGCAATCATTGATATTATTTCTCTCCAAGTCGACTGCTTCTTCTTATTTGGTATTACATTGGACTGCTTGGCAGCCAGCGTTTGCTTGCGCTGGCTGTACTGCTCTATTAATTTTCTTATCTCAATGTCCGTGAAATTGCCTTTTCTTTTTCTTTGATCCTCCATATTGTTGTCGCAAATTAGAAATTATTAGCTACAAATTAGCAAGACAGCAGGAGATTGTTAACAATGGATCCTAGCAACGCACGCTGTTGGCCAATAGCCATAGTCGCGCGGGCATTCACATGGACGGGCATTGCTAAGACCGGGTGTAGTTAAGACTAAGCTTAGGTTTGGTTGGTGCAACTGTAAAGTCCATTCTAAAGACTGGTCTTAACAAAGAACGACTTAGCAGTTAGGACTAGGCTTATTAAAGACCAGTTGGTGCAACCCATCCCTGATCTCAACCTAACCGAACACCCATGGGACATTTTGGAGCAGCAGGTATGACAGTGCTCTCACAATCATCAAAACACTAAATGAGGGAATATGTTTTGGAAGAATTGTGTTCATCTCGCTTGTAGAGGTTTCACCCTGGAGCACTGAAGCTGTTTTGGTGGCTCGTAGTGAAATAAAGCACTTTACTAATATGAGTGACAAAAGAAAGGAAGCATAAAGGGAAAAACTTCATGTTGTTTTTTCATTGCATTTGTCAAAGATCTATATGTGACCCAAGTATGGTGACAAAAGTCATTTTCATGCAAATGTCTGGTGACATATGAAGTTTGTATGCAAATATATGGCGACACGGGGAGCTTTCAAGGTTTTTTGTAAATATATAATGACATATATATGGTGATATAGTGTGTTCTTATGCAAATATATAGTGACATACTAGATGACATGGAGGGCTTTACATTCATGCATGGTGACAGGCAGATTTTTTTTATTCACATGTACGATGCCAGCAGGGGTTTATAGGCAAGTGTTCAGTGACAAGGGGTTTATGGTGACAAACCAAGTTTTTATGTAAATGAATGTAGAGTTGAATGAATGCTGGGACCAATAAATACACAGTGTGTGAGAGCAAATGACAGAAAGCAGGCAGGAGGAGGATACTGGTCGGTCTGTGGCCGTCTGAAGTTCTCTGGTAGGTGGGCTTCATACAGCTGCCTTGCCTTGTTGTTGCCCATGTCCACCATACTCTGCGAGGAGAGGAGGAAAGAAAAGGAAGAGAAAAAGAGAAAGAAATGCGTCCTTAATACATGGAAGGCAATTGGTAAAACACTTGTGAGAGCGTGTCTCACAAACACACACAGCGAGTTCTTTCATACAATACATCTGCATTCAACTCGATTTGCCCGACTCGACTCGTCTCCATGCACACACTCACACACACAAACACGCGGAGTGAAAGACACACTGGCCGTATGTGTCAAGGCTAAATTAAAAGGAGGGTGATAAATGGGGTGATGATAGGCAAAGTGGAGGAGACGGAGTCGGAATAATCAGCCATCCAGAATTAATTAGTCATTGAAAACAGTGATTAACATTCAGAGTGAGACTCTTTCTACTCACACTCAGCTGATGGATAGGCACTGCCTTGAAGAAACACACACACACACACACTCACACACACAACAATTGGATGTATTAACTGCTAGATGATTAAATAGATTACTGGCATGCTGAGGTGAGTTTCAGACACACATATCTCTTCCTGATGTACTGTGTGTAATGTAATCAATGTGACATGCTACTTATCCACAAAACACACACCTATATATACAGACTAATTACTAGGGGCGTAATGGTACAAAAAAGTCACGGTTCAGTATGATTTCAGCAGAGCAGGAAAAAAAAGAAAGGAAGAAAATAACATTTTGGTCTTTTATTTTGAATTAATTGGTCATAACGATTACTGAAACAGTTTAGTTGTGCTGCAGTGGAAAAAGAAAACTACTTTTCTGTTAGTTGCAGGGAGTCGGGACACCTGCTGACAGATGTTTTATGCTGATTTAGGGTCTAACTGTACATAAATTAGTTGAAACTAGCTCCACCTCCAGCTGCTACAACAGTAACATGCTGCTCTAACACTGATGCTTCAGTATTAATAACCTAATGATGTCATATATAATAATATATCAGTCAAAGGGACTAAATCACTACTTTTACTGCAATACTTCAACTATATTGTTCTCTCTCAGAGCTGGTTCTTACGCGTTTGTCTGACCACGTCAGAAATCAAATGTGTTTATGTTCTGAACAGCTTTACTCAAATGCAGAGTGAAAGCCGACCATCGCAGAGGAGGCAGGGGGATGAGGAGATGAAATTGTTTAGGTCACAAAGCCTATTCATCGTACGTCTGCATGTACCAAACTGTAACACCCGTACCGTGATGGTTCAGGAAGAATACATGTGCAGTTACACCCCTGCTAATTACAGCTGTCTATCTTCCCTACGCACGTACGTTACTGTCCACTGGAATACATACTCAATTCTGCATTTATGTTGCAGTATTTCTATAACACTGAAATGTGAACCTTTGATTCCAGGGCTGGTTTTGCTGAGTTTTCACTCCTTTCATTTAACCCATTATGACCTAAGGCGCCCTCTAAAAAAACATTCTAAAACCTAAGTAACCTCGTAACCACCTGAGGCTAAGACGGGCTAAGAGCGCTGAAAAAAAAAAAGGCATCAACAAAGCATCCCATAATGCATTTCACCTTCTCCACACATGTTCTGCGATCTATCGGTCACGTGTCTTGAAAACAATGACATCATAGGGCTCAGTAGGGTCATCACTTAACATGTTAGTGGTACCACAGATGTTCTAGGACAGTTTTTATGTTTAAAAAAAAAAAAAGTAAAAGCAGATTTTGACTTTTTCTTTCCATTTGAAATGAATGAGATGGGTTTTTTTTATTTTTTTTATTTTAACATTAGTCAAAAATTTGTTCATTGCTGCTCCAAATTACAGGACCGTAACTTGATAGTTCCCGTTAGCTTGGTTGTTAACGACACAGCTTACACATCCACACAGACTTCTGTGACTCCAGAGCTGCTTAATTTAACACCTTACAAGTTTGTGAAGTGCTTTGTGCACTGTCAGAATTTTAAAACGGAGACTTTTCATATTTCTAGAGAGTGAATGAAAGGATGAGGAGAGAGGAAAGAGATAAGGCAGACATGCAGGACGCAACAGAGGAGACAGAAATATGGAGGAAGAAAAAAAAAGTGCAACTAATTCAAGATTAAAAGAAGAAGTGAAGAATAAAAAGAGACAAGTCATGGATAGAGATGTACAAATTCTGAGAAGGCAGAAAAACAGGTGAGGTCTAACTTAAAGCTGCATGTAGAATAACTGTACTGGTTTTAAAGGCACAGTCTGTAATCTATATGTAAACAAAATGATCCAATAACACAAGATTGAAACCTGCTATAAAATGACTGACAGAGCTTTCAATACAGGGATTAACACTACACAATAACTACATTGGCATGATTGTTTTCCTAAGCTTTTAGCGGGCCTTATACATCAGTAATTGTTGTTAACAGTAGCAGACAGTTTCAGTTATCATGAAACACAAAATGCTGATTTTTCATCTACGAGTCACTTGACTTGGCTTTTAGTTTCAACATCATGGTTCCCTATCTGACCATCATGGCCTTCACAGCCATAACAGAGATAAAGAAACCCTGCCATTTATTTCCCAATGTATATAATTTCAAATGTAAAAGTTAAAACCGTTTGAAATAATCTTAATGGGAACATCCAGTAACAGCTTGATAAAGGAATGTATGATTCTATTGGCCTGTAGACCTCGATAAGAATCAGATATAAATTACAGATATAATCAGTATAACAGTTATAACTTTTCTCTTATGTGATGTTCTTCAGAGACTACTTTAAATTTACAAATTAAAACAGTGCTACAGTAATTAGGATTAGTGGAAACAGTAACAACTTGTGAATTATCATTTATAGTGGATTCTTCACATTAATATTCAAGTTGTCACTCTTGCATTTCTATTCTGTTTTGTGTTCAAAGTGTGTGTGTGTGTGTGTACCTGGATCTGCTCTGGGGTCCATTGGTCCAGATTGACAGACTTGACTCTGGAGATGTGGACGCCCAGGTTGCGGTGGATGCCGGCACAGCGGATGCACATGAACACCCCGAGGTTCCATGACGCCCATCGAGGACCTGAAGAGAAAGAGAGAGAGAAAGATATTTCTGTTTTAAAGCTGCACTGGTGAACATTTTATGCCAAAAACCCTGCCGTGTTATCAGTTCGACTCTGTTGCAGAGAAGAGTATACCGTCCCCACCAATTGAGAACAGTCCTTCACAAATCTGCTTCAAAAATTCAAAAAGGTGGCTCCAACTGCCACTTGCAGAAGCTACATACAGTTTTCAAATACTTTGATACCTAACATCCCGTTTTGCTTCTGCATCTCATCCTACATTCACTGCATAAGCGCTTTGAGATACTAGTAGGTCTTAAGAACAAGGATCCATTCACAGGAACTCAAGTTAAGAGGCAAACTGTTTGACTGACAAGGGATTTCTATAGAGCAGCTGCATTCAGGTACAGTACTCTCAGAATTGAACAGAAATCCAAGAAGCCAATATAAAAAGATCAAGTCCAAACATTTAAAGCCTTTACTTACTTTGGTGAAATTGTCTCACCTGGAAAAACCGTTGTGTACGCCACGCTTCTACTTGAGGTTATCATGAGACGTTTTGAAGACACGCTTATCAAAATTGCTCGGGAAGTAGAATCTCAAATCCCTTCAATACATCTTAATGGGATTTTACAATACAGCATAGTGCAGTTTGTATCATTTATGGATATCATTTGATCACAGTTCTTGTGGTTTAAAAAAATATATTCTACTCTCTAAGAGCAGAAGCATGCTTCAGTTATCAGTCATTTTGAAGTAAAAGGAAAGGAGTATGCATATCTTGTATTTCTTGTATATATTTACAAGATTATCCTGAGATTATCCCAATTGTTTCCAACAATGTTCAAACCAAGAAAAATCTGTAATTTAAATCAAGGTAACGGTCCGTTTCATTTAGAGTATACACGTACAGGATGATAATCATCCTGTGTGCATGCATCGAAGTGGTGGTTGTTCGCCACAATGGAGTCTACCAAAGAGTATCTGCATACAAGATAATACATCAGTTGTGGTTGTCCACCACAAACTGGACCTTAAATGGACTTTTATTCAGTTTTAAGCCACATTTTACAATAAACTTTTTGGATCTTGGTCTTTTTTAAGTATATCTTTTAACCAGATGAAAGATTTTAGTCATCAGACATCTGTATCATCTTGAAGTTGTCAGAGAAACAAGCTGAGCAAACGTTAGCAGCAGCTTGGCTTACAGCCCAACCCAACGTCCTGTGTCTGCCAAACAGCGTTGGAGAAACACTGATTTTTAACATGAGGAAGAGGAGGAGGAGGAGGAGGAGGAGACCTCTGCGGATCATTTGCCTCCTGATAAAAACCTCCTGAACAATGAACCCTGAAACTGGGAGAAGCTGATTGTAATGACAGCGATGGTGGTTGTTTAACATTAGCAAGACAAGAACTGCCATGACCCCAAACTAATTCACAACGTCATTAAACTCCATCTTTTGTTATTGTTTTGACTGAGAGAGCCCTAGCAGCAGAAATGACATATTGTGCATTTAATTCATTCCAAATCAGAAAGTTGTTTTTTTTAAACTGTTACAGACTTTTTAAATATAATTTTATATCAAGTCTTTAAACTAGAGACTTATAAAATCCAAGCATTTTCATTGCATGTGTTCTCAATTACTTTCCTTTAGTGATTAATAGCTTTAATAAAATGTCACTCTCACTAAAACCTTATTTCCAAAAATGAAAGGTATTACGAAAAAAGGCTTTTATAGCTCAATAAAAGGCGTTTTGAGTTTAACAACCTGGGTTTGAAAAGCTTCTATTAACTCAAGGGTCATAGATTTTTAACCAAAATTAAAACAGGAAAATTTCCAAATTATCCATTACATGCAGCATGGCGACTGCAGATCTAATCCTGTTCTTCCTGAGTGCAGTACAAAGTTTCACAGAGATGAAACTAACTAAATCTGTTGGATTTTGTATCTTTTCTTGTTAGACAGAGAACACTGCAGAAACAACAAACATGGGGTTGTTATGGGGTTATATACAAGTCGTGGTAGAGAAGAAGAAAAAAGGCCATGAGCATCCTTCATAGAACAAGTATCATGAGACAACATTTAACATCTTCAAAGTACTCTGTGACCTTTACCTCATCAGCATAAGATACTGTACCAACTACTGCGTTTGTACGATGTGTTGTTTGACCACATCTGAAGGTCAAAGTGTTCCGAAAGGCCACATCGGTCATCATAGCCTTTCTGCAGACTCATAGCAATAAATGTTACAAGTGAAATAACAGTGCACACACAGTCTCGCCTCGAAAGCATTCTTGGTGTTGCACTTGTTTGTACATATGAAAAATGACAGAGGTAGTTTTGTGAAGAATGAATACAGACCTTAAAATCCCCTCCAGACAAGTACTAAGACACGTAGAAATACTTTGCTTAGAACAATAACGTGTGTCTCATATGGTTTTTCCACAAAAAAGTGTAATTACCACTTTAAAATCCCTAAAATGACATCTACTCCTTCTCCCTCATTAAAAATTTAAGAATCTCTGAATATGTAAATATTGTTGATTTCAAAAGTTTAACTGCTGGACACAAGATATCTCCTATTTCACTGCAAAGTCCTTTCTCAGTGTTTGTGCACTGGAGGCTTCAAGGTTCCACATCACACTTGTGTAAGTTGAGTATTGGACCACGATAGGTTCCAAACTAACTGTGATGTCACCAATCATGCTTGTAGGCCCACTCCTAAAAATCAGATTTTCAATGAGCAAAGAGAAACTTCCCTTCTTCAGCAGATGAATGTGAAAACAGTCTTCTAGTGTCAAACTCTGCACATACATCATTCTGCACAGTGAAGCTCAAACATTCAACTGGAGGAACAAGAAGAAAAACACATTTTTGAGTGGAAGTGGGGCTTTAGTAGAAAAGTTCAAACTCTGCCTACACCTGGCCAATCACTGCCTGAAGTGGGTGTGAATGTCAGATTGTTGGTATTGTTGAAAGTTGCAGAAATTGCTGTAAGCAGCCCCGCCAAATTTAAATCCTGGAGCGTGTCAGGAGGAGGGGTTTCCACAAAGCTGTTGGACCATCCAACAGGTATGTATGTTGAAGCATACCAGCCCCTTAAGTCAGTAAATGGGCTTGACTGTCAGATTGCATGCTCCAGAAAATTACAAAAATTATCAGATGCAGCTCTACCCATTTTCACCACATTTAAGGAAGGGTTCAGACACTGTTAGTATGTTTCAAACAAAGTGCTTGTCTGATAGTCTTAAGCCACAAAACTAACAGAAACCCACTCACACTCATGCACACTTGTGGAATCTGTTAAAAATATCTTCAGGTTAAGAGCATCTAATAGAAAGCTGTCAACCAAATGCATCATCCGTCAAATATAAAGTGGCACAAAACAACTCTCACTCTGCCAAATCTCCATGGGGATGAATAGGAGATGGCACGGAAATGACAGTCAGATAATTTTAATGGGCTAGTGGCGACAGTCCCTCAGCGTCCTCATCCAGACCATGCGGCTTACTATCTGTCAATTTGATGATTGAAAGCAACTTTGAACACAGCAAGTGCAAAGGATCAACTTTTATGGATCCAGGCGACATAATGGTGGTGCAAGGGGCTCTGTTGGATGCAGCGGCAGAGCACGCGGTGCAGTGGGCTTGCTGGTCTCGGGTAAGAGCATCAGTGTGTTAATGCAGTGGCACTAATGCGCTAGACAGCCTAAAGGAGCATTAAAGCAGGGATGACTGAGTGTTAAGCCTAAATCAACCAGCTCAGCCATTGTAAGCTGGACTCTATCTGCTGGATATCTATCAGTATGGATTGGACTTCACTTTGGTCTGCTCTCAGATAGCCCCTTTTTAAAAGATGCCCCAAAATAAATGCATCAAACAGTCTCATCTACATCTACATACAGTGACATACTGGGCTTCTTAATTTGTTCATGAATGTGTGAAAATCCCATCAACGTACAGCAAACAGTCCATTAACCTCAGTCTTTTGACAGCAAGCCATATATGCATGTGTGTGTGCATACATGCATACCCGCATCACGGCATGCCTGCAGTGGCTGGAAATCAATTTCTGGTACGCTGCAGAGCATTCAGGTACACTGAAATTTTCTAAAGAGTAGGTTTCATAATGGAATCTCATTGGCTTTCTGAGTATTTCTATTAAGAAAATCGATTGGGCAGTTCAGCAGTGTCTGATTGTATATAGAAAAGTGAATGACTCACACTAATTACACTCTAAATAAAAAGCACTCTGTTGTGAAAATATAAGCTTTAATATGTGTTACATGCTAAGCTGTGCTGCGTATTTCAACCAGCCAATCACATTTTTCTCTGTCGCAGTTCAGGGGCCGCATCCTTCAAAGGTGGGTCCTTCGTAGACCACAACGGCCGAACAGAGGGTTGTTAAATGAGACGGTCTGCTCTACGGAGGATTCCCACCCTTACCCTTGCGTTGCTAAGTGCCACTCCTGTCACCTAGCAACCCTGACAGTTGCAGTTGACAATCGGGACACAGCTAGTAGAAATGGAGCCAGAACTTTTTACTTTTTACTTTTAACTTTTTATTATTGTGGCAGCATCCAGGTCCAGCAGCACCACCAGGGACTCTCTCCTCAGCTGAACCAAAATATGCATAAACACATTTTCTAAGGCTGAATATTTATAAAACTGAATTCAAGACTTTCTAAGGACCTGCAGACACCCTGATATTCCACTTCTACTTCATTTATGCTGTAAATAGTTGTAAAGACCGCTGTAAATGTATTTAACAATTACTTAATTTTAATTCATTCATTAAATATTTTTTATTTTTCAACTAATCTCTTGAGTATTCCATTCTCTCTCTCCTCCCCTCTGCCTCTCTCTGCAACCTCATGTCTTCCTTCATGATCTGAAGAAGCTCATCCTCTCTCTCTCTCTCTCTCTCTCTATCTTAAGTGGCTCTGGCTTACGAGGACAGGAGGACACAGTACGGTCATTCTGCAGTTGGAACAGCAGCGTTCTTGCTGACAGCAGCAGCTCAGCTTTAACACACCTACCTGACTGTACTGTGACAAAATAATCTCAACTCAAAGCTCCACTAACACTTTTTATCTCACAAACCTCATTTACAGAGAGATGCAGTAAATGATATTCAGTCTGTAATGTTGCTATAATAAAAATCCAAACTGTTATGCAGCTTAATAAAATAAAACAAAATTGAATATAGACTGATCTGTTCATTTTAATACATTTATGTTTATTGAGATGTGCTGATATCTGTACATATAGACCTCCAGAGGCAGCGCTGTTCTGTCCAGTAAAAATATGAAGCTTCACTTTATATTCAGACAAACTAATGTGGCAACTAAAATGATTAGATTTCATCTGTGAGACCAACATCTATCTTCCAAAAGGAATTATATAATATACCAAAATGCTGCGGAGACATTAGAGCCAGCAGTAAATCATCAAAGAGCTGCACAGATCAGTTCATCAGATCCTTTTCTCCCCAGGATGACGAGGCAGGAGTCGGGCTGTTGGTCTCACCTGGCCAGCGGCCCCTCACATCTCCCCAAATGTCACAGCAGATTTACAAACAGGCCTTATTCGGATAAACTGACCACATATTGGGAATCTAAATGGTTTGGGATAGGTTGGGCTGTGAAGGATCCGGCCATTGGATCCTCCAAATTCAGGGAAAGAAGGCTACATTTCTCAGCTGCAATTTGAAAGAGCCTTTGAAATGGGACAGCCTCGGTCACGCCGCTGTGATGCATTCAGTCTTCAAATGCAGCCTTTGAAGGATGCGGCCCCCGGAATTGAGGCACAGCTATAACCAAGAAACTTAGACTGGGTTACTGGATAACCCATGTAACCCAGTACGGACAAACCAAACACTGGCTCTAGAGAGGGCTTTCCACGTTTTTCGAGAGTTTCGCAGTCGCCGTAGGTTCTCCTACACGCTTGGAAGGTGGGGGAGAGGGGGAGGGGTATTCAGTTGGTTGCAATCTGAAACCTCAGCGCTAGATGCCACTAAATCCTACATACTGGTCCTTTAAACCTAACTTAAAGTGTACTACTGTCCTACAAAGGCTGTCCTCTTCCTGTGTCACCCTTTTGGTGGTCAGAACATTTAAATAACTTCCCAAGTGGCAGGAATACACCACTAAACTGGTTTCTTTAAACATTACTGTCAATTAAATACAGTTATATGCCGATACGCTACAACATAGCAGCAAAACCAACTTGATATAAACTGGCTTTGCACATTTGGACTTGTGCTGTCAGGTTTCCTGCTTTATTCTGATTTCTCACATGAATCTGGTCTCTTGTGTGCATTATATTCATTATTGATTAATATTAGTCTTTTAATTATTTTCTCGATAAATCAATTGGTTGTTTGGTCTATAAAATGTCAAAAAATTGTTAAAAATGTCCATCACTGTTACTCAAAAGCCAAGGTGATGTCCCCAAATGTCTTCTTTTGTCCCATCAACAGTCCCCAACCCAAAGATATTCAGTTTATCATCATAGAAGACAAAATAAATCAGAAAATATTCACATTTGAGGAGCTTGAATCAGAGAATTTGTACATTTTTTCTTAAAAAATAAATGATTAAATGATAAATTGAGTATCAAAATAGTTGGCAATGACTAATCAATAAATCGATTAATTGTTGCAGCTCTAATGGAGTCACTGTCCGGCCATTGGCTAACATGTAACATTATTTCAAAAGTCAATTTTCACTTTTCATTTTGGTATTAGGGTCAAGGATGGTGCTACAGAGTCCTTGGTGAGCACCACAACAAATGCTTCTTAAGAGCCAAGTAGGCCAATTTAACTTAAACTCTAAATTGAGGTAGAAATAGCTAAAAACATACACAACAGGGTACGAACATGTCGTCCCCTAAATGGTTTAAATCTAGACCAATCATTAAAAAAAGAATATTTCAGTCAAAATTCAAAAAAACACTTATTTGCAAGACAAATATGTAATTTTATAGTCTGAAATACAGTCCTGTTAGTTTTGTTGAACTTACACCTTATCTGTATGTTATTTCCAGCAAAGCTCTGCCCAACTTCAACCTGAGCAGAGGTCTAATCAGCCACAATAGAAATCACCTGTGTGGGTGTGCAGGGCCTTTTATAATAACAACACTGTCATTAATTTTCATATTTGTCATTTTTTAACCACACTACCAGTTAATGTCTGCGACATATCTAAACCCAACAATGTGTCAAAAGCCCCAATATGCGACAAGTTCAAGTTAGTTTTTAACCAATCATTAAAACTTCAGTGGTTTTAGTCTGTTCATTAACATCAGTAACAAAAGTGAAGCTTGAAAAATGAGGGCGATGAGTTTGGAGGAAGAGATGGGTCTAAACTGACAAATACTTCTGCTTGGATGAGCAACACAAGTTATCTTTATCCAGGCTTGAATTACATTCACTTTGGTGTAATGCTGATCTTTTGTGACAGGTGCAATTTAACAGCAATGTTTAAAAGAGAAGTCTGACCTGAGCCCTGATCTACACGTTGGTCTGTATCCGTTAATCTACTGTATACTGAATCAGTTGTTTGTATCTACCAACCTTTTCTGAATCACTAACTGTTGTTTCTCAGAATCCATCAATAATTTACAGTTGACAGAGTTAAAATTAAAATATTAAAAGGCAATAGAACCATGTCAATCGAAATATATGAGTCTGGCCTCTCTAGAAAAATGCAAAAAAATATATATTGGTTGTTCAAACTTTCAAATAATCTGTCTAATAATAAAAATAAAAATAACCTTTTGTCTTTGAATGCAGCGGTGCATGGATAAAGCAGCGAGGTTGCTTCTATTAATCTGTCTCATGTGGATAATTGAGATTCAATAACAGTTTATTATGCAATTCATCATTACACTTGCTCTGCATTGAAGTCAAAAATAGACAGCTGAATTGAGTTCTCTCAGAAGACATGAGCCCTGCAGTCCCTACACACACACACACACACACACACACACACACACACTCAATACAAACACACCAGTGCTAATTTGTAGACTGCTGACCTGATTAGAGACAAATGAGCTCTTCTCATACACTCACACACTTTCATGCAGGTAAATTCATGCATATTATGAATAAAGCCATTAAAAAGAGCACACACACACACACACACACACACATACACACTGAAACGTCAAGCAGAACAAAGCCTGCATACATGCATGCATGCACACATACTAATACAACCCAATATACAAGCCATACAAGTACACTGACACAAGGAGACACACCCCTGTGCACTGGCATGCACTTTCATAAACATGCACACACACACACACTGACATGTGCACAGTCAGACAAACAGAGTCATCCCAGCTGAGAGACACACACCCTGGAGCTCGATGAGTGACAGTGGAACTTTCCAACAGGGAGGGAGGGGGCAGGAGGGGGGGGGGGTAGTCAGCCGAGCATGAAATTAAAGCTCCAACTGTCAACCTGAGGACAGTCAGGACACCAACTGACGTGTGTGTGTGTGTGTGTGTGTGTGTGTGTGTGTGTGGTGTAAATGCGTGTGACGGTGGCTGTAAGTTAGCGACAGCGACCACAGATGTCAGGTGGGGTGTTGCTCTCTTCCGTGGAGATGAATCTGTGATCTCCTTTTTAATCCTGCAGAATACACGCCGTGGACGGACTTTGAGTGAAAAATTCGAAGCGGCAAACAACAAGTGAGAAAAAATAAAATATGAAACATCTGAATTTACTGATGTAATTCCTGCGAGCTTATTCGATCAATATTTATGAGCCAGAACAAAAGTCTGCGGCAGAGAGAAGCGGGGCCGGCTCCTACTTCAGGGACTGAATAAAGATACAAAGTTTAAAGCTCTAAGGCTGAAAGAAGCAGACTTTTGTGGACTTAAACCATGTCAGATTTGACTCATACAAATCCTGTGGGACTAATAACACAGCGGTCTCTATCTGTTCTGAACTGCTGGCTACTGTCACAGACACGCTCCCCACCTTTTTCCATATGAATCATCTTTTCATTGTTACTCTAATTGCTCTTTAGGTTTTATATCTTCTTTTAGATTGTACTACTTGTCTTAATATCCTCTTATAAAACACACAGAAGGTTCAGCTATACCAGAGCTCTACATAGAATATTTATAACTTCTTTAAAACATGTTTTGTTTTATGAAACCAATTTCATTCTTCTCCTTTATAGCTCTTGCTGTGAGGAACAAAAAGCTATAAGCGAGGAAATAAAGCATCCCTCAGCTGAAATTCAGTGGTATTCTCCTTTAAAAAAAAAAGGTTACAGCAGCCTCCATTTCCTAATTAATAGAATGTCCTCTTAGTAAATCACCCGAAGGTTGCCAAAATCTTCAGGAGAATGGAGACTCAGAGAGTGACGGGCAGGACGCTGAGGGGAAGATAAAAAAGCTCTGTGCTGCTCCCTGCTGGTCCATTACTGTGATTCACTGTCAGCAGTAATGAGGAGGAGTGAATAGACTTCTTCTACCAGGAGGAATGTTTCCCTCTCCGACGCAGCGTCTCCTTTTTATTATTACAACAGAAAAACCTCATAAAAAATCATCATCTGCTCTTATTGACTGTTCCTGAACAAATGCGGGAACGTTGAGCTCCAGACAGACTGTAAATCACCACAGATGGATTCTACATAAAAACATTTTCAGAGGTAATAAAAGAGTGAAGCAGACACAGGGATACACACACACACACACACACACACACACACACACGGGAGGTGAAATAACAACTCTGGCATGTGGTTTGTTTCATTGTTTGCTACAGGACAGTGATGACACAGGATTTGGAGTCTTTTGGCCTGTCTGTTAAGCATTTTAATGTGAAGTAATGGATGGATGGATGCAGTGAGGATGGGATTCCATCTGCTGGTGATAAAAGGCAGTGTAGTGGACTCAGCCATGGCCAGTTTGAAACTAGTGTTCTTGATGTGACATCTAAGATAATTAGTCTGTTAATCCGTTTGTTGATTAACAGAAAAATAACCAACCGTTTTCATGACTGATTAATTGTTTAGGTCACTTATTGCGCAAAAATGACATTTTCTGTTCCGGTTTGTCTTTTCTCTGTCTTATGTGACTGTAAACTAAATATCTTTGGGGGGTTTTCGACCAAATTGCCAAAGAAATACAAGTATTAACGACCCAACACTGCTAGTTTTATCTCATCAATACTGCGTCACCACCCATAGAAGAAGTCTGACTGATGAACAGAGAGCAGGGTTAGAATTTGAATTAAACCTCCCCAGCACTCAAACAATCTACAGTAGATGCACAGTAAATTGGCAGGTTTGCTCAATTTATCAATGTGCCTAAACAAAAGAGAACGTCAACATGACTCTTTAATGCCATCATACACTACTGTTACATTAGGACATAAAGCCATTAAGTTTGCATTAACCCGACAGAGTTTCCCGTTTCTAACCACGAGTGTCACATTTCCAACCGCAAGTTGAGATCATTGAAGATAGAAACCCTCCCATCCTGTATATATAAAGTGGAAGATTAGGACCAATGCCAAATATGAAGCCAAATAAAAAGCAGTTCCTGGTATGATTAAGTGCAGGTGTGCTAGTCTTGTTTTTTGGGGGGTTTTTTGAGCATCCTGTAGCAACGGTGTAAAGGAAGAAGTGTGATCGGGGCAGTTAAGAATCAGTTGAGCCTCTCTGATAACCCCTTTACAATAAACACCTTTAAGCTGAGCTTGCTGCACCCCGGTCACCTTGCTTGCCACCTTGACCAGCTTAGCCAGCCTATTTTTATCTATCAGACTGAGGCTGCCAAACCAAACCACAATACAATAAAGAAGAGGAGATTCAATAAAACACTGATAGAGTAAAGTCATAAGAGCACTGCACACCTGAGAAGAAATCCTCTTCCTTAGAAAGAACAAACGTTGTTGAACCTTTTTACAGACGGCATCAGTATTCAACTCGAAACAAAGCTTGTTATCGATGATGCTCAGGAATAATATCAATGTCTGCATCCTGAATGCTTGTGTAAGTAACACTGGGCTGTGTTCTTCTGAAATTAATGATTATGTCTTTGCTTTTTGATACATTTATTCTGATTCAGAAGTTGTAACACCCGAGTCACAAAATCATCAACAACCGGTCCATGTGCAGACTTTTAATCGTTTAAGAGACGTGATCATGAGTGCTTCTGCCGTAGTTTGTGTACAAGATAAAAAGAACAGGAGACAGGACACGTCCCTGAGGAGAGCCGGTGGAGGATCACACATCTTTGTCAAGAACTTACACTTCCACTTGCCTGAGTATCTCTTGTTTGACCAGTTTCTCAAAGCTTTTCATCACCAAGGAGGTGAGAACAACTGGTCTAAGCTCGTTCATGACATTTTTCTACAGGGACGATGACACAGTGTTTCCATGTTTTAGGAACCCTTAAGGAAGCAGTAACTTTAACCCACAGCATGTTTCTCTAACCTTAACAAAGCCATCATTTTAACTCATGGTTTGAGTTAAAATGATGGCTAAACCTAACCAGACCTTCACCATCATGCACATTATTATTTTTTGTTTTAGAAAGCAAAGACAAATGATGTTGTCCTGCTGATTACTGCTGACTCTGATAAGGGTGCTAGATTAGAAAACCTATGTGTCATTGTGGAGTCACATGGTCAAACAACGTATTTGGATGTTTAATTTGGAGGACTTGTTGCTCCTACGTCATTGTAAAGTCCGCGTTTGTGCACTGGAGGCTTCAAGTTTCCATAAATACTGGACAGTGATTGGCTCCCAACTAGTCATGATGTCACAAAACACACTCGTCTTAAACTGAGATTTAAGGTGAGCTCAGAGAAACTTTTCTACCGTCAGCAGATTGAATGTGAAAACAAACTCTGCACGTACATCATTCTGCAAACATCCAAGAGTAGTAACAAGAAGAAGAAAAACTTTTTGAGTGGAATGAGACTTAAAAGTGGTTTTAGATTCATATGTTCAGAATCCGTCCTCTACAGCCAGAGACGATGTCATTGTTGCGGTTTCATGGCCGTTAGCTGTTGAGTGAGAACGCTGAAGTACATGTCTTTATATCAGTATGATTCACAGCTGACATTCACTCAAACAATAACAACACATCAATTCTTGGAAGTCTCCTTCCACTAACTGATGGAAATCTGCCCTCGTCCAGACACTATAAATACTTCAACATAGACAACAAAACCACACCTAGCTTGCTTACAATCCACTTGACCGTTTGAACACTGTATGCAGTATGAGTAATGTGACGACACTGTAAATCTAACCTGTCCTTCACAGCTTTGAAAGGTGTACAATTGCAGGTGTGTGGGCCCAAATAAGTGTGAGTGTGTGTGCCTGTGCCAGTATTTTATGGGCACGACAGCATAGAGGTACCAAGGACAGGTCGTCAAAGCACTGAGTGTCCTGCAGGTACTCGCCAAGATCTGCTGTGCCAGCAAAGAGGAGAGCATGTGCCAGCTCAGAGCAACCCCCCCACCCACAAATCACAGCTCTGCCACTGTGTATGTATGTGTGTGTGCTTGGTGTAGCATCTGAGTGACCGTGGTGATAGGTGTCAAAACCAAAGGTGAAAATTATAGCCTGGATTCTAAGTGGTGGATGGACTGAGATGCCAGAAGAAGGCAGGAAAATGGGATTGAAATCAATAAGGACTCTATCTCTCTCTCTCACACACACACACACATAGCAAAGGTAGGGCAATGTGTGTAGATAGGAGAGGTAGACAGGAGGCAGGAGTGAGGGTGGTATTACAGCTGAGAGGCTAAGGTGAGTCACCACACTGCAGCAGTGGTCATAGCCGGGCCGCCACACCCAGACATGCCGACTGCAGCGGAGAGCGTGGAGGACGGAGTATCTCTGGTATCTCTCGGGGCAAACCCTAAAACAAACTGATCAATCAAACCGGAGCTCTGTGCTCTGAGTGGTCAATCAACCATGGAGTGGTTGCTTGTTTTGAAAAAAAAAAAAAAAAAAAAAAATCAATAAAAGCTAATACACTGTCTCCGCTGTGTTTGCAGTGAACTGCATCCAGTGGAGATGATCATGTTCAAGCTCAGAGACTGAAGATTTTAGAATTTAAGTTCTGAAATTGATATTTTTCTGACCACTGTTGCAACGGTGATTAATTTAAATTGTTGTTATGTTATCTATGGTTTACATGGTACAATTACCAAGCATATTATTACAAACTTATCTTGTTTCATGAGAAGAATCATGAACTGATGGAGCTGGTTGTTGTTGAGCTTCTGAGGTGAAAAGCTTACCACTCACCAATCCACACGCCAACAGCCTCTCCTTCCAAATATACTGTATGTGTACTGGAGGCTTAAAGTTTCCACATCAGACTTATGTAAGTTAGATACTGGAACACGATTGGTTCCAAACTGGTTGTGATGTCACAATTCCTGCTCCTAGGTACATTCTAAATGAGCACAAAGAAACTTTCCTTCCTTTCAGCAGACGAATATGAAAACAGCCTTCTAGTGTCACATATATCACTCTACACATACTGTACATCCTTCTGCACATCAAACTCAAGTAACAATAAGCAAAACACATTTTTGAGTGGAGGACTTTTACTTCAGTAGAAGTAAAATTTTACTTAAATGAAAGTACATACATAAGTATTAGCATTAAAATATACTGAAAGTACTTAAAGTAAAAGCATTCATTGTGTGGAATGGTCCACTTTTGTATAATAAATATTATATTACTGGACTATAATTACTGATGAATGAATGTGTAAGCATCACTTTAATGTTGCAGCTGTTAGAGGTAGGGCTAATTGTGACTACTTTGGATACTATAATCAATTTAATCATCAATTTTTTGATACATATTGATTCTTAATATTTGGAACAGTTTCAATACTCATTTTCTGCACTATCCACTGGTACCAGTTGCACTTTCTCTCTCCTCTCTGACAGTGATTTGACATACACACCGCTGCAGTGCCCGCATAGCCCCGCCTCCTCTCACACACTCATCTCATTGGCTTCGGTAGTTGTATTATATTTATTATACAATCAATCCCATATGCAAGTGATGCTGCAGAGCAAAGCCAATGAAAGATGCTAACACAACAAATTTAGCAAAGCATCTGAAGGACTGACACGCTGACCTCTATAAAGAATTTCGAGAGGTTGGTGAAAGCTTCCATTTCAATATCACTCAAGCATTAACCAATATGTCCCAGTAAACTGTTGTTGACCTGTTGTTGGCCCAACAGCCGTTTGTAATTCTGAAAGCTAAACTAATCCCCTCAGAGCCTGAGGAATCTCAGACAGCTGAGTTTCACTTGATAGCAAAATACTTAGATGTTGTTGTTCTTAGCAGACAGACTTTACTTCATTTATAAGATTACTTAATTAGATAGTTTAGTTAGTTTTAAAGGCCTGATCTAAAGGAAGAGTGTGATATTTCTCTTATAGTAGCAGAGAGAAGCTGAGTTGAATCAACCTGCAGTGAGAACAACACGTTCACACAAACTGAACAGAGCTGAGGCAGAGTACGTATGCATGGATCAGTGTGTATACTGTGGAGAAACCTGGGTTCAGACAAGTTCTTGAACAGTTAAATAACAGCTTTGCCCTTTCTTCACAGAATTATTTCATGCACACTGAAGTGCCTGCCCTATACAATGAAACAAAAGATATTATCATGGAGAATCTTTTCATGCACCGCTGACCTATGGAGCAGCAGAGCCACATCCACATTCACGGCAGTAACTCCGCAATTTATATCAGAACCCTGGGACTCGCAGAGCTGCTGTTTGGCTTGTATTGAGCTGAACACACTGGGGACAGCTTGAGGGAGACTTTGGAGGAGATGGTACATGAAACATGGAAGATGTCAAATATGGCTGGTATCACCACTGATAACACGTATGCAGAAAGCATTTCAGCAGGACTTCACATGGGTCCCCTGGCTTTGGGGACAACCTGCACCTAGCCATTAACAAGGGTCTGTATATGGACTGTGTGTCTGGAGCGCTGTCTAGCTGCTTTGACAGCTGAGGAAAGTGACAGCAACCTAAAATGTCAACGTAAAGAAAATATCGGCGGAGGTCCCAGACAAAGATATGAGGACAGGCACCTGCAGCTGATACTGAACACAGCCACCTTTCTCCACCCGAGATTCAGGGACAGTTTTGTTACTTTAAGAAAGTAGGTTGAACAAAATCTTACGGACAATGTTTATTTACCGGGAAAAAGGAGGCCAAAGTCAGGAAACACCCTCTCCAGGTGCCGAGCAACCAGCAAAGACAACTACAACAGACCTGAAGGACTGTTAACAAGCAGTGTGTCTTTTGTTTTGGTTGTTTTATTTTATTTGATTGTATTTTGAGGGTGATTTAGGGAATGATTAACTGAAAATAAACAGAAGATATATACATTAAACCCCATTGATAGATCCAATAGTTCCTTCACAGTCGTTGCATCACTTTTGAGACTTTTTTTCTCTGGATGGCAGCAGTCTCTTCATCATTTTCCTTCCCATTATGAAGTGTTTTTCATTAAATACATTCATATTTGTGAGGGAATAAGGAAGCACAAAAACAGATCAAAGCTGACAGCCACTGACATTTGATAAGGGCCATGTTGGACACATTTGGTGAAAGATTCCCAAACTTTTCAGACAGTCATTTCCTTACAGTGAGATCCTTATTGTTTGGATATAAATAGCTGCCACAAAGCAAATATGAGTCATAGGGCAAGACTGCATGATGCTGCTTTATGACTAACGTAAGTAAACAAGCCTTAGGCAGCAGTTTCACTCACTGATGGAGAAAACACCAATCAGAAGATCAGATCTTACTGCCGTTCACTAAAACAGATGTTTACTTAATCAATTGATATAATATAATAGAGTCTGAATAAGAACATATTGTGTCTTTGTGGGATAAAATATGTACTTGTGCAGGAGAGATGGGCACTTGAGATTTGACTTGATCTCATTAAAAATACATTTTGAACAATAAAAGTCTATTACTTCTACATTCATCAGGTCACAGTGTGTCTCCCAGCTGTAGCTGTGTGTCACTGAATCAAAAAACAAGTTGTGTCTGTCTCAGAACAACTTCTGTGAGATCTGAAGCATAAGTTACAAAAGACAAAAATTTCATTTTAATTTCAGAGACTCAGAGACAATTGATGGCAGTTTTATATATTATATACCATCAGATAATATACATTTGTCAGACATCAGAAATGTTGGGATATCATTTGGCAAAATAGTTTTTAATTATGTGCGTCATCATTCTGCATTTGATTTATTAGTGAAAAGATGCTGCTAACATTGGCCTACTTACTGTGCGCTAGTTGTCTGTTTATCTACAGTGACTCATGATTGTGTTAACTAGGTCATCTTATTTTATCATAGTTGCATGTGAGCAAAATGCATGTGAGCAAGAACATAAACTTTAAAGAAGAAAACAGAGTTTAATTGTTTTCCTGCTGCTAATCGTTAAAACACATCTGATGCTATGATTGTATGAAGTCAGCAGTCATGAGTGTAGATCTGGGAATGGATGGTAGGGACATGTCCATCCTAATATCAAGGTTTTGCTGGATTGTCTACCAATGTTTTTACCAATTTAAAACAATCTAGCCACTTTAACTCCACGTAATGTTAACAGTAAGACCTCTGCAGGGTTGCCAGGTTTGTTTGTCTTCTGCAAAAAAGTGTGCTATTATGATAAAGAGTGACAGAGCAGGATATGGAGGATATTTGACCTGCTGATCTGGCAACCCTCAACTTCAAGCTGAACATATGGTTGACCAGCAGCAGCAGTAGTGGAGTCAGTGAGGTGGAGAATCTGAAGCGGTTAATATTTATAGTTTAAACCCTTCAAATGTAACAGAATTGAAAACACTGAACAAAACTAAGATCATGTGATATTATATTTAATTTCAGGTGTTAGACCTGCTGTTAATTAAACACCTTTATTACTGTTGGTGAAAATTCCTCCCAAAATCAAATGAAGACATCTGGTCCTTTTTAAAGAAGAAGCAAAGTGTCAGTAACAGTTGAAAGAAGATGAAGAATCTCAGGTGAGGTTTGAAAACCTTCCAGCAGTGAGTTACAGAGCAGCACATTACCTACAGGGTTCCATACATATATCTTATTGTAAGATATATGTATTTATTGTGACAGTCTATATGTTATTTTTAAATATTCATTTTGGTCTCAGATGTATAGTCAAGTAGTCTATCAACAAAATAAAATGTAAAAATAGAGGAAATAGAGCCTATAACAGAGGCAAGAGTGATAAAGAGCAAGAACACAATTATTTGGCTGTCTGGTAAGAATGTCCCTACCAAAGTTCAAACCAAGTCATCATACATACAGCAGTTGCTTTTCATCGCCCTATCTGATGACTACTATGACATCAACTGGTCATATTTTCCTGCTTCACTAATTTACTGGAGCACTGACCAATAACCATTGTTCCCAGTAGCAGCCTAGTAGCAGGCTGCTGTCAGTGACTGGGACGCAGGTTACCCAGATGATGACATGGTGAAGTGGTTATGAATGAAGTGGTCTGTTGACAGCTCTGACTGAACACTGGACTGTGTGTTGCTGGAGATCAGTTCATTTGAACCACAGTGACATTAAATAACAACACTGAACACAACATGATCACATTCCTGAGAGGATCAGAAAAGATGCCAGATGGGAAATACTGTGATTTCTGTTACATTTATATGATTCAATACACTTTATTATTTATATATGTGTCCAACTTAGGGCTGCAACTAACAATGTTTTGATGATTGATTGATTGATTGATTGATTGATTATTTACTCTCTAAAATGTCTTCAGTTCAATATGATGTCCTGAAATGACTTGTTTTGTCCAAACATCTGTCCACAACTCAAAGATGTTCAGTTTACAATGATATAAAACTGAGAAAATCAACAAACCCTCACATCTGAGTAGCTGGAGAAAAACTATCTTTATGGGTACTTTCATCCCAAATCAATATTTTGGGATGTTGTGCCCTAAAGGACGACACTGTGAATTTCTTTCTGACTTAAAAATTACCACGGTTAAGTGTAAGTCTCACACATCTGTCTGATGCACTGGCTTAAATGGAAGATTAGCACAACCACCTGCATGGTGGTGTAGGCACTGTAAAATGTGTTAAAGCCGGTGAGGTTATGCTCAGAAACCAAAAACCAGCAGAGGACAGAGAGGAAACGTAGGACTGAAGACCCAGAGCAAACAAGCAGGCAGCAGCTTCTGCTTCTTTATACATACTCATTCTCACATCCAGTACACACACACACACACACGCCTGTTTCACAGTACTTTCACTGACTCTGTGATTCCATTAGCAGGACTGGGCAGAATACTGGAACAAATTTACTAATAATCATTATTTTGTTGTGTATCCTCTGATTAAAATGAAGCTCAATTCAATGTATCTCGCTATATATTTCAGATTTATTAACAGTATAATAAACACTTCCAAGCACTCAAGTTATCTTATAATAGGCCTATGCAAACTGAAATAAGTAATCAGTAATTAACTACATTAAGCAATGACATCCCACTAACACACACACACACACACACACACACACACACACACACACAAATGGTGGATTTACAGAAACAGTGCTTTACAAATGCTGTAAATTCATTCACATTAAGACCTTAGTTCCTGTGCAAACCAAATACCTGAAATTTAACAATGCAGAACAGCGAACACAGTCATTATCTAAAGCACCCACAAGGATGCTTTCATTAAGAAATGATCATTTCAAATAAGATATTCATATTGACAGAAAAGCTTGATGGTGTCCCATGTCAACCTAATCACCAGCAACAGAGGTTGACAGTGTGTAATGTGTGTAGTGTAAATTCAACTAAGAGAACTAGTATATTACACCCAGTTATTACAAATATAGTATTAGTACTACAAGATGTATTTTGGCCTGAATGGGTGGCTGATTCTACAAACACAAAAATGGGAAATAGGGGTTTATCTTTCACTGTATGCCTGCTGAGAGCTAACATCAAGCTAGGATCATGAATATCTAGATCAGGGATGAGTGTCAAAAAAAGAGGTATTGAAACAGTTCAGATTTAGATGGAATGGAAAAAACAAAGAGCATTAACACTAAAAAGTGACAGGGAGTGAGGGAGGTCTAGTACTACAGATTACAGCTATCAGGCATGGTGATGACGTCAAAGGCATTTAATCTCAGTCATAGGTAGCCCCGATACGAGCCGTTCAAACTCCACTCAAAAGTGGGATTTTATGCTTCCATTCTCACAGGCAAACATACACATCAGTTGAGACGCTTAGGTAAGAGTTACGTGACATTTTTGCTGGATCAGTTGTGCAAAACATTTTACATTAATATAGCGTTTTTAAGTTGATACCGCTGGGAATTCTGGTGGATGAAACATAAAGCAAAAAGCAAAAAGTTTACGTTTAATTGGTCTACATTGCTGTTTGATATATTGGATCAATGCCGAATTTAAGAGTGGTTTCTAAGGATTTATAAAAACTCTTCGAACAAACGATATCTTTGATTGTGTGTAAGGGAGGATTAAACGTCCTGATTTTTGAATGGGATTTGGTGGGTGTGTTTGGTCAGAGGTGAGGTGTTGGCTGCAGGCTTCTGGCTGCATCAAACCTCCAGTATCTGATGTTTCTCTACATCCAGAATGCAACCTACACCTCTAATTTAACATTGCCCACACAGGACACGCACGTTTTCCGCTCATAAATAAACCAGTCAAGGACATGACATCGATACTGTCGAGCAAAATCTGCGTCAAGCTGTTCACAGTTGTACAATACAAAACCGGAGTTAGAGGCCACCTGATTTCAAAGTTAAAGCGTCTCAGTATTCCTAAAAACGAAACTGGAATTAATTCCTTTTAAAAGTTCTAAAAGCACAAAGTTTCATACACAGTGAGCAAGACAAATATGCCTTAAATGCCATACACAGAATAATCAAACAGTCAATCAAACATTAAATGTTACATATAAATCCTAATGCTGATCAGCATTTAATTTGTCAAGGATATATAAAGACACCAGACATGAATCATCACATTACAGTGTTAATTGCATCACCACATCATCAACACTGTTACACTGATACATCACAATTATTCACATACTGTGATCTCTTTATATCATTTATATACACTTAATTGCCTGTTGCTTATTGTGGCCTTAAAATTTATTTATTTTCATTATTATATGTATTATTATCATTATTACCACCATAACTACCACATCATCATCACCACCACCACATCATCACCTTCATCATCACCACCATCATCACCACCACCATCGCCATCATCATCATCATCACCACCACCACCACCACCATCACCGCAATCATCATCACCACCATCGCCATCATCATCATTATCACCACCACCATCATCATCACCACCATGTTACAATACAAGCGCTCGATGATAGTTTTACTTTGAAAGTGCTAAGCGGAAGTTGTGTGTATTTTGTGGTTACTTGGACAAATGTCGCTCAATATGATTCATTTTAAATTAATTGTGACTGTACAAGCCACAACTTAGCACGTTTGCATTGCACAACGTATAGATACTGAATGAAAAGAATAGCTGAATTCACGTCAGACATTTAACGTTAGGTATTAGCAAACTAAGCTAAAAAGATGGAAGCACAGCCACACATGAGTAACTCCCTTCAGAATAACGTCTCTATGCTGCTGTCTTTGGCAAGCCGGGTTCACACATCATGTTATCATTTCACACTCAGGTTTCTCACACGCAGGTTCACGACAGAGCTCACCTTTTGCCTCACAGTCAGCACAGTACTTGTTGTCGTCCTCTCTCAGCAGTTTAGACAGAATGGCCTGATGCTGCTCATTCAGTTTCTGGGCTTTTTCCCTCTCCGACCGTGTCGTCATCTCGCTACAGTTTGGAAGTGTTGTCCTGCCTTGTGTAGAGCCGGTAAAAGCCACAGAGTCCTCAGGTTGGATTAGAAAGGGTGGGACATCCCCGAGTAGCCCAGCCTGTCTTCAGTTAGCTTGCAACCTGCTAGCAAGGTAACATGGATCCAAGGCAGCATCATCCGTGCTGCCTTCAGGACTATCGGAATTTTTTACAGCAGTATATGAACGCAGGAGAAGTGTGAAAATGACTGTGTGGCCGAAAAATGTCCTTTTAGCAGTTATTATTTGTGTCTCTTATGTCAAACTCTCTGAAAACACACTTTTATCTTAGAGCTTTTCCTTATTTTACTTGAGTTGTTTTTTTTTCTATTCTTGCCTTTTCCTACACTGAATTGGTTTTAATACACAAAAGTGTTTCTTTTACCTGTTGTTTTAAAACCTTTTTTTGACTCGTCTGTTTTATTTTGCTGCCTATGTGAAGCACTTTGCAACTTGAATTTTAAAAAGTGCTCTATAAATAAAATAATAATAATTTAAAAAATAAATAATAATAATAATAATAATAATAATAATAATACATAGTTATTAAAACCAGACGCCACACTATACTATGCACATTTTGCACTACTGCCATTTAAATACTGTTGCCTCCTTACCTTCACTGTTCACTTTATAACCATGTTTACTCTTCTACCATTTTGCTCTAATCAGTTCTATATTTTGCACAATTGCTATTTAAATTCTGTTGTCAGCTTATCTACTGTTCACTTTACAACCATCTTTACACTTTTGCTCTTCATCACTAGTTTTTTTAAAAATTGTTTTATTGGTGGTGCTTCCATTCACAGATACAGGTATAGGTTTTGTAAATATTAACCAAGCTTTTATTATTTCTTGTACTTGTATTGTGCACTGCCTGGAAGTTTGACACAACAACATTTCAGTATTCATACTTGTATGCATATGTAACAAATAGACTAACTAATTTAGACTACCTTCTCAACAACTTAAATGTGGAAAATGGAAAAGAACAATATTCTAAAATGTACATTTTCTGCTGATCAGATGAATGGCACCACCCTTTCTCATGTTCTGAAGACTGGAGTGTTTTTGCCTTATAATCCACGTGGAAGGCTCCAAAGGTTCCCATCAGAACACTTACATCAGTATTTCTCAGCCTTTTGTTTAGGACGTCTTCAGGGGTCACTTGATATGCAGATGGGCTGACAAGAGGGCTGAGAAACTCCTGTTTTAAAATTCACTCTTTTTGCAGTCAGTGAGGCTTAAGCCCTTCTGCACTTAATTGAAGTGCACGTCAAGTCACAACCTCATTAAGCCTTGAAGCCAGACACAGAGATTATACTTCATTCAGAACAACTGTGCACCTTGTAACATCCAAACTAAACTCACAGCAGACATTTTGACCTGTGTTGCTTGTGCAACACAGAGGTCTAAATTATAACACTGTGTCTTTCATGCTAACCAATCTGTGCTTTCTGAGGATGTTTCATGCCTATGTGCAGCCACAGTAATATCAATTAAATTATGCTTTTATAATCTACTTTCAAAAGATTCCTTTAAAAAAATGTATGAAGATGATGATGATCAATAATAATAATTATGTAAGATTTGTCATTGGCAAGTTTGAGTTGCTACATAAGGAAAAATGCTCAAAATTCAGGCAAAAATCATTTTAAAAATCCAGAAACGTCAGCACAAGTAATCACTGACAACAACCTTATCAGCCCCACACTGATGTGTAAGACATGTCAGAAAAATGATTACCTATTTAAATAGTGTAACATCAAATATTACTGTGGGCCTGGTTCTACAAAACCCTTTAAAGGACAGTACACCCATATTTTGCTTTTAAACTCCTTTAAGATAAACAAAGAGATTTGTTTTACTATAACCCTGTAGCTTCATGTATCAAGGATGTAGCTGTGGATAAATCCTGCTAAATTCAGCTTCTTATATTCAGAATAAAGTTATTCAATTGATTTAACTGTCATAGTGCTATGTATTGGATGGGAGGTAGTGTTTGATTTCTTCAGGGTAAAGAGATTAAATCCTGTTCATCGAACACACCTGACTGACTCCACCTTTTCATTCACTGGCAATGAAGCTCAGTGATGATTTTGTTGACAAGTGAGGACAAAGATGGACCTTCCTCCATAATGCCCTGAGTAATACTATGACCTAACAATAAGGAAGAAAAAACCCAGTGGTGTTCTCATTTGGGTTGCATGAAAAATTTATATAATGTTGACAGACAGTGGGATCAACAGCAAAGACGCAGCTGTACAGTGTTAGACAGTGACATGGCACAGGAAAGGTAGCAGCTATTCCAAAAACAACCAACATACACACACTAAAAATTAAAGTACATTTCTAACAACAGATTATCAGAAACATTGGCGTAAGAATTCATTTAAAAAGTGTATCATAACAATAAAAATTTTGACACTGAGGGAAAGTGTTAAGAGAAGAAAATACAAATAATACAGAAAGGTTAAAATAATTATAATAAATGAATATCAAATATATATATATATGTATATAGTACATGTACCACATTATCTGTAATTACATGTGATTGTACCAGATATACTCAACAAAACTCTAGTCATAAAACTCTGCTTTAGGTTTTTAGAGCAGTTGTTAGCTTAGAAAAGACATCTTGTGAAATCTCTGATGATGTTGTTGAGTAAGAAATTTTCAAACACACTAGTTTACTTCCTGCTTATAGCAGACAGTCTCAACATGCACACCATGATCCAACACTGCATACACTAAAGAACCAGCACATCATTATGAGCATCTTAGACATCAGGTGACAGCAACATGAATTCAATTCCTTTCACATGCCTCACAAGACTGGAGCAGTCTCATTACGTTTTGTTCCCTATGAATGCTAAATAGTAGATCAAATAAATAGGAAATATTACCACACTTATCATTCAACAAAGCCAGCTGAGAACTTACAAGTGTTTCAGACACACAGAAAAATGTTTCACCCAAGCTCTGAGATGCTATCGCCCTCTAAACCTTCACATTAATGCCTGTCACCACTAGAGGACAGCACAGGCTCATCCTGTCCGTCCTGCAAGGGGAAACCACAAACACTTTGGCACAGCTTCCTTCATGTCAAAGACTATATCATATAGCATGGACAACAACTATGGCACGGTGCAAGTCCAGTCTTACTGTTCCTATCGCAATAATGTAAAGCAAAGATCAATTAAAAACACAAGGCAGTAATTTGGAGTAGTTGACCAATTGAGCCAATGAATATGGCACCAACCAATGTTCCCTTTGAAATAATCCTGCAACCACAAAGCTGATAATTTATCACACTGACTGCATAAACGTATGCTGTAAGTCATCAGTTACTGAGCTAATATCTACCCTTAAATTTGACCAAAATAACAAAAAATTCAGAGGTCTTGGTGGTAAGATTCAGGCACTGTAGCATGGTATGCACTGAGCCATCACCTCAGATGCAGAAAACAATTAAAATACAAATAGCAAACATCACATAACCTCCACTGAAGGCTAATTTCTTGATGCAAGCCTCTGACACACCACTGAGAAAAATCTCTCTGAAATCAAAGGATGGATTCACAAAATAATGACATATAGTATATGATGTCAACTCATTGTGCATTTTGGTCCAGTATTTGTCTGTAAACATTTTATGAATCTTTGTTTTTTAAGTGAATTCCTTATGGATTTGCTGAGAACAAAACCATCTGAAACTACTGACCCTGCTGTCAACTGTCTGTTCTTTAGTAAATAGGAGACTGGAGTGTTTTCATGATGTCAAGCAAACAAGTGTGTTTACAGTACTTGCACACTAATGTTCTATGAACTGTAATTACAGCTAGTAATTATGTCTTAACAGTATCCCATTAGTTCACCAAGAAGCCTTCAAACAATGCAATTCATCCTCTGGTGGCCATGTTGACTGTCAAGCAACATTAGTGAGTTGTATTTTCACAGCTACTACTTTGCTATCTCAACAGGATGAACAGATAAGGGCATTTCTGTTCTGTTTTTGACAGTGAACTGATCTTTATATCATAAAATAAATCTTTTTGACTTTGTGTTTAGTTTCTTACAGTACAGTAGCTAGCTAGCTGCATCATCAGATTAGCTAACCATAATTTAATCTAAATAGCACCAGTAGTAGCTAACTGGTAGCTGCATGTTATCATCGCTTCGTATAATTAGCTTATTAGGCTTATTAGCTAGCAAAGAAAGCCCAAAACAGACTTCACTCTCCCTGGTGACATATTCCTCAGAAGTGTTTAGCAACAAAGCTACTAGCTACTTTTATGGGAACATTAGTGTTTAGGCTTAACGTATTTGTAACAAATAAGTAAGAATGATGCCAACATGAACAAATGTGTGGCACTAAGGGGTATAATTCAAAAAGGGCTGATGCATATATGCAATTTTTGAGAGTTAGTTGAAAGTGGCCGCCTGACCACAGATTCCAGGAGCAAATTTCCAATGTAATTATGGACTGCTGCCTTTACAAAATTAGAGGCTTGGAAAATGCAGATATCAGCTCAGAAACTAAGACAGGAAACATAATGCACATTATTCTGTTTGCAGTTAACTGAGAACCACGGTTATGTAAATAACACAAAGTTCTGTTTACTCAGGGATAAATAGGATCAGTGGGAAGATGGGAGATATAGTGGTCTTTCCCACGTAAAGCCATAATGGCAATGTATGCATGTTAACACAATGGTCACATGGTCCAACACTGGACATGCTTTACCATAATAGGCCAATGAGTCACTAGTTAAATAGGTTGCCAGAGGCTGGTACAAAATAGGTCAATGTCCTAACTTGTCATTTGAAGGATTAATGTTTGACAATGTTTGCTGACGGTCAACAAACACAAGTCTGGGCACAACTTTTTAACATCCCTCTGGATTATGGCATCAACAATTTTAAACCTGGTACTAAACATCCCTTTATTTGACTTTGAAAGATATAGTTGTTGTTTCCATCCAGCTGATATACTGTAAAGCAAATGAGCTGAACAAATAAAATGCAAATACAAACATTTCCACTGGCTAAGCTGAAGTGACTGCACAGGCGTCCTAAACGTGTAATTAAAATATAATTAAGTTTGGCAGACACTGTCCAGCATTTCGTCAGTTGTTAGAGGTCCATAGTTAATGATGGTAATTGTATTTGCTGTCTGAAGATATAAACAAAGAAATGTACTTCATGATGTATGAACATATAAACTAATGGCCTGGAGAATCTCACACGCAAGACAAACAGAATTCACGGGAATGTTTTACAGATGTTTTACACATAGTGTGTTTCTATCTCTGTTTATCACAAAATGTTTAAATCAAGATTAAAAAAATAAAAAAAATTGCAATATTGTTTGCAAAATGAATAATTATCAAATTTCAGTAATTAATTCACTAATTAATTAATTAATCCTAATCCACTTTAAGATGCTTGGATGGAAACCCAGCTATTGAGAAATTGGCCTAAAGTGACTGAATTTCAAAAGCACATCAGCAGCACAAGGTGCACTGTAGACTGTCATTGCTCTAGACAGACTAGAACTATCGCACTTTGTTTTTCTTCACAGGTGAAACCATCAGTGGCCTCATTTTTTTGAACGGACATTAAGTCAGGTTGGTGTCCCATCAGCAGCAACGTCAGAAGTATAGATGTGTCGGAAGGTCAGTGGGCAAGAAAAAAAGTCTCCTTGAGTTCACAGGACTGACTCGATGGCTTCCGGCATGGCCGCTAAGGCTTTGGCTTGGTGCGTGACAAGCGGCGAAGTCTCCTCCTCTGCCTGGACATTGGCCACCGCCTCCACCCGGACCTCCGCCAGCTCCTCTTGCTGCTCTGGCTGCTTCTTCATCTCCTGCTGGTTGATGTGGTGAAGGATTCCAGCGCCTAGAGCGTCGCCCTCCACGTTCACTACTGTGGTGGTACGATCCCTGTACAAAGAGATAAATCAAAGTGGACAGAAGAGACAGACAACCATTAGTCTACTTTTAACAAACATGTCAAAATATATTTCATGGTTAAAATAACTCCTAACCTTTAAAGTCCTAAGATTGATCAACTTTCACCTGAGAATTTTGAGCATTTCACCTGCATTTTATCCACAAGAATAGTCTTATTTGGAATCAGATGTGCAGTATTTCTTCATGAAGACTAGAAATACCACCTTGCGTTTGTATGCCTCCGCCAACCAGTCAGGTTGCAGTTTACATATGTGTATTAGTGTGTAAGTTCATTGAGAGAAACAAAAAACAGAGTCAAATTCCTTGTACTGTATGTGTCCACATGCTTGGCCAAAGACACTGATTCTGAGTAAATAAAAAGTTGTAGCCATGACAGTAGGCAAAGCTTCAGATACGGATGTTGCTGCAAAGAAGCTACAAATTCTAAAATGTGGATACTTCACATATATCACATATATCCTGGCAGCACAGAAGATCTATACAATCACCACAGTTTCAAGGTGGGCACCCAAGATTAGTGTCACCAATTCAGTATTTGACCAAATGTGAAATATGATCACAATCTCTCCTTCTGTTCCTGAGTTAGGGATTTAAATAATGGCTAGAGAAGTGTTTTTGCAGAACATTATGATGTCACAGTGAAGCTGACCTTTGACCTTTTAGATATAAAATGCCATCACTTCATCATTTTATAATATTAGACATTTGTGTAAAACTTTGTCATAATTAGTGTATAAATTCTTGAGTTATGGCCCAAAATGTGTTTTGAGAGGTCACAGTGACCTTGACTTTTGACCTCTGACGACCAAACTCTAATCAGTTCACCCTTGAGTCCAAGTGAACATTTGTGCCAAATTTGAAATAATTTCCTGAAGGGGTTCCTGAGATATCGCCTTCACGAGAAGGGGACGAGCTATCACTGGTGCAGAGGCATAAAAACTAAACTAATATAAAAAAAAGAGCACAACATACTCCTTATCAGCCCTGACCAGCATAGACATGAACTTGCAGCAATAGTGACAGGACTCCCTCTGCTTAATGCCAAGTGTCTTATCTTCAAAACTCAGATGTTTATGTTCCAAAACTTGAGAACTTGTTGAAGCCCTGGAATGAGTTTTAAAAGCCAGACTTTTACACCAAATGGGGTCACATGAAGCAGGATCGTTGTTTCAGATAGAAAGCAGTCATGAATTTCAGCTTGTTCATGTTTAACCTGCTGTTGTGTGTAAGTGTGTGTGTGTGTGTGTGTGTGTGTGTGTGTGTGTGTGTGTGTGTATGTGTTTGTGTGTTTGGTCTGATATTGGTGATTTTTTTCACTCTTTACCTTTTGTTTCTCCCCTGTTGCCCCTCCAGTTGGGAAACACTGATCTAGTTTTGCTTGCAGTGATATTGGTAATGTGTGTGCATACGTGATCAGACGTTGTTTTGTTTTTATGCCTCTGCACTGGTCGTCCGTCTGTCCATCCTATTCTCGTGAAGGCGATATTTCAGGAATGCCTGGACGGAATTTCATTACATCTGGCACAAACATCCACTTGAACTCAAGGATGATCTGATTAGAATTTGGTAGTCAAAGGTCAAAGGTCACTGTGACCTCACGAAACACATTTTTGCCCATAACTCAAGAATTGATACACTAATTATAACAACGTTTCATACAAATGTCTAATAGGATAAAATGATGACATTTTATATCTCAAAGGTCAACTTCACTGTGACATCATAATGTTCTGTAAAAACACTTCTCTAGCCATTATTCAGCACCATAACTCAGGAAGAGAAGGGGAGATTGTGACCATATTATTGGTGACACTAATCTTGGGTGCCCACCTTGAAACTGGTGATTGTATAGATCTTCTGTGCTGCTGGGTTGAAGATTTGTGTGAAGCATCCACATTTTAGAATTTGTAGCTTCTTTGCATTTTGCTTTCTCAAGGTATTTGTATGAGTCCAGCCTCTTCACTTCCTCTCCATGGATGACAACCAGGACAGGGGGCCTCCTGTTCCTCTGGTGGTCCACTACAAGCTCAGCTGGTTTTGCTGATAATGAGTTTCAGGTGATTATTGTTGCACCACGTGATGAAGCTCTCTACCAGTCCTCTGCATGCCTCTGTAAAAATAGTCTTTAAGTGAAGACAGCATGTTTCTCACTGGAAATTATTCACTGGGACCATACATGTCAATATAGTGATAACTTCCATTTTACACATTTAATACCTTTTATTAAATACCTTCACGTCTTCACCACAAATATTATATGAGTCTGGACAGACATGAATGTAACTTGACTGGTTGGCGGAGGCATACAACCACAAGACGGTATTTCTAGGTTTTAGTGTCAGTGAGTTCACAGGCTTTACTCACACAATCCAGTCAACAGCCAGCATGAGGGACAGGTCGTTGGTTGGTAGGCCGATAGCCTCCAGGATGATGGCAATGGTGATGATGCCGCCAGCTGGGATGCCTGCTGCACCGACACTGGAGGCTGTGGCTGTAACCCTAGAAACAATGCAATTATCATATGAATGATCAACTGCTACTTACACCACTATAAGAGAAGCAACAGAAATGTTGTCTTATCGCCTGAACTCACAGGATTGTGAAGATCTGTCCGGCGTTTAGCTCAGCATTGTTGAGCTGAGCTATGAAGACTGCAGCAATACACTGAAATATGGCTGCCCCGTCCATGTTAACTGTGGCCCCGATGGGAAGGATGAAGCGGCTGATTCGTTTGTCTACACCGTTGTTCTCCTCGACACACTTTATCATAGAGGGAAGAGTTGCTGAACTGGTGAGAAAAAGACAAAGAATATTTTTCTATTGGTGTATATTTACATTTTTGGAAGCAGAATATATACAGTATATAAATATTGAATCTTTATCAGCCATTGAGATGAAACTAATGCAAAATAAGCCATAAGAATGTCCATATTGCCCTAATTGGATTATGACAATGTTAGGATCAGTTAACCAGTGTCCCATTTCACAATTGCAAGATTGTCAGGGTTAGACTCGCATATCTATCAGCAATTTCCGAGTCCTACAGGGCTCTCACACGCTCATGCATGGGTTGCATGTACGATGTTTCTGTTGATTCGATAAACATATCAAAAGGGGAAAGGAATTTGTCTTAGGTTGCAAATTTGGTGAAACAGGCTCCAGGTCACAACAGCTTTTCCGGTTTCTGTAGTTTGCAAAGACAGTTTTACAACTTTGTGCACATTATGTGCACATTTTACCTGCCTGAGCAAAATGGTTTTCCTGCTATCAAAATGAAAATATGGTATTACAAAATCCAACTGATGAACTGAAATGTTCATTGAAAAGGTATGTATGGCCCTCCTTTGAAGTTCAAAACAATGAATGTGCTGCTTCCTGGCAAAGAACTATTGAATGTCATCTCAGAGACTATAAGGGCCTCTTTAGATTAGATTATGCTACACTGCACAAAAATCATTGATTCTTGACCATGTTGTTGGGTAATTTTATGAATGGGTTGACAGAATTGTATTGTGCATGGAATATTGTTTGGGCCAAATATTATATTTTATAAATATTTTTATTTGATCATGTAAAGTTATTTTGAAAAACTAATTATGAAAAGTTGACATTTTTCTTGAGTGTGGAACAAGAGGAAAGCTTATGCAATGAAAAGGGTGTGTCCTCTGCAGAGAAGGAATATGCTCAGTAAATTTAAAGGCAACCTGGCAGATTTTGACTTTCTTGTGTATAAATGTAAATTTTCACCTGGTAGTGGATCTAGAGAAACAATCAGTGTGTCAAGATTAAATCTAAAGGTAAAAGCTGAAAAGGGTGAAAGTGTTCAAAAATCTTGGTACAGTCAACAGTTTATTAGGGACCCTGTGATGTGACACTATACCTGGAGCAGGTAGCAAAGGCGGTGGTGAAGGGCGTGATGAGGCCCGAAAGGAAACTGAAAGGGTTCTTGCGTGTGAAACCGAAGTAGATGAGGGGCAGGACGATGCCTCCGTGGATAATGTGGCCCAGGATCGAAGCAAAGATATATTTTCCCAGACTAGTGACCAGAAGAACCACATCTTCCATCTCCACAATCTTACTGCCAACCAGGAACATGATGCCAAAAGGGATATACCTGAGAGAGACAAGAGGACAGAGTTTACCAAGGAAGAAAATGCAGAGGGAAAAAAGTTTGACTGGAACATTATCACAAATCCAAATGTATGCTATAAATACCCCTTTAAAACCCCATATGCATCCAATTCTACTCACCACATGATCCAGGATACCAGCACCATGGTGGCCTCGTTGAAAGCATTGAAGAAACGAATGAGTTCCTCCCCCTCGTCTCCCAGTTTCCTCAGCGCCACGCCAAACACCATGGCGAATAACACCAGACCCAGGATGTTCATGCCATCTGTTTCTGTACCAACAGGCACCTAAAACACACAAGAGAGTCCTTAGGAGACTGGTGAAGAG
The DNA here is from genome assembly GCF_963924715.1 of Thunnus thynnus. NCBI lineage: Eukaryota > Metazoa > Chordata > Actinopteri > Scombriformes > Scombridae > Thunnus > Thunnus thynnus. The sequence goes on from NC_089530.1 coordinate 4,949,244, forward strand.
ATTATGGGGAGGAGAGCTGGCTGTGATGATGTTGGTGATGATGAAAATGGGGAATGAGACTAATAGAACGGGTCCTTCAGGACTCCAGGTTTAATAAGCCAGGTTACATATCTGTGTGAGATATAGAGTTTACTCACTTTTCACTCACTTTGAAAAACTACCATCCTTAGACTTACGAAAGCCTTGCAAAAGTTGGTTTAAAGAGCAGCTTTGTGAGGCTGTACTTGGCAGCATGCTCACAATGAAAATATTAACATGCTGATGTTTAGCAGGCACAATGCTAACCTTGTTCATATCTTAGTTTAAGGTGTTAGCATGCTAATTAGCAGTAAACACTGCTAATTTGCAGTAAACACTGCTAATTTGCGTTACCAAAAATATCTACCTGCTGGTGCTAGAGAAAAAGTCAGGGGATCAACATAATCATCAGGATTCATCCTCTGGAAACCATGAGCCTCTGTACAAAATTTCACAGTAATCTATCCACTGTTTGTTGACATATTTCAATCTTAATTGACTAACCAACCAACTAATGTGGCCAAAACTACATGGTGTTCATACTTAAAACAAAATTTTGTTTTCTTAGATCGTGAAACACTGTATGCATAAGAGTGGACTAAAACTGGGACCTCATTAGTAGCCTGTCATGAAAAGATGACATTATGGAGAGCTAAGCTTATTAAACAATAGTGTTGATATTCTCTCAGTAGTTTATACAACACCTCTTGTTACAGAGTGTGTGTGGGTGCGTAGGTCTGGTGGCAGTTTAGGGATTCAGTGAACTGGATGATGGATAACGAAAAAGGACAGGGACAAATCCTGAGCTCAATCCTCTCCCATTGTCCTGAGCTCTCCCACAGCTCTACCAGCTTCATCCTCTGACACTTGGGGGAGGATCCACCATGACCCATAACAGAAAAATACCGTGGGCTGATGCCAAGATCAGATCCTCCAACTGTTCTGCCATACTGGGTCAATAGTAGCAAGCAAGGGCCATACTCATTATGCATTTATCTCTGATCCAACATCCACTAAATCTAACAAAGGCCCAGTGGAAATCTGTAACCTGCAGCCCTCTGCCAGGCTGTGTTTGTTTCCTGTTTAGACCAACACATTATTTTCCTCACACGACCAGTGGTTATCTGGTGGCTAAAGCTGACCTGTCAAATGGCCAACATCTGACTGACTGAAAGCTCATAACACTACAGAAACTGAAAAGATATGTTTTGTGGTCAAGCTAACCACTCTTGTTTTGAAGCTACACTGCAAAGGGCCATATAAATGTGACTCTAACTCTATTTGGCTACAAATGAAGTCATGTGTTGGTTCAGTTACTAGTGTGAAATATGTACATAGGAAGTGACAAATCAAGAGTTTACAGCTAAGTCCAAAACTGTTTCCTTGACACCAGCAAGATGTACAATGTTTGCCCAACCATGATTTCTGAAGCGCTCACACACAGAGAACTTCAAGAATCTGTGAATCCAGAAGAACATCATAAAGAGACACTTTAAATCTACATTAATTGATTAATTGGCCACTTGGGGATAGCACAACAAGCTGTGAACACTGACATATTATCACCTTATAAAGTTACTATGGCAAACATGTTAGCAAATAGTTGTCTATTCATACATCCAGCAGACATGGAGCAACATTAGCATTGATTTGGAGTGGTGTCTGTGTCCACCTGATGAATGTCCATTATTCAGTCTCTCTTTAGCTCTTTGTTTTTTCTTCACCGACTCCTGAGGGAAAGTATCTGCTCCATTGTGTTCACCAGCTAGTCGGTAACTTTGTCTGTCTGCCATTTGGTGCAACTACAGTAGGTAGTAGCAGTGAGAGTGAACCAAAACAAAGAGCTAAAAGACACTAAAATGCTCCATAGAGCTGAAAAGAACATCAGAGTTGTGTGATAATTCTCTGTGGATTTGTCTCTACGACTGACACCTTTCACATAACACATCTGTGGCCATTAAATGAGCTGCAGGCAAAATCCTGGTGCTCGCACTCGCATGCTCGCGGCGTGAGACTATTGCAGGTAATGTCTTTTTCCTCACAAACAATTCACATAATTACATAAAAGATCTCTAACGTTGTGTTTTGCACCATGTTTCAGGAAAGCATCTCTCACACGCTCACACACAAACACACACACAGAGGCTTCTGCTACGCTGAAGCCTCTTGAGCCAATCCACACCACCAACTTTTTTTTAATCATATTTACTAAACACCAGTAGGTTCAGTGAGCTGTCGCTGTGGAGCAACACACTGCACTTTTGTTGTGAAATGTGTACTTATTATGACCTTTAGATTACAACAGGAAAAATAAAGGGGGTACGCTATGTTCTGCTATCGCTCTGGAGCTTGTTTTCTGCTCCGTTGCTAAGGACATGTTGTTTGTTGTTTTAGCTGTGTGTGCTCGGGAATGGGCGACTTTGGGGTGCTTTGTTGTGAAATGTGTAGCGGTTGACGGAGGCAGCTAGCTGTCTCATTAGCTGGAGAGCTAATACGCGGGGTGTTCTAGTCGGATAGCACCGTTTTTGTTGTGTTGTTGTGTAGTTATGCTGGTTATTTGTTGACGTTAGCAGGAGAGAGGCAAGGTACTCTGGGGCGCAAAAAAATATCACCTCCATTGGATTTGGAAATCAGTCCAGACAACGAGAAAGTCTGGGAAGGTTTCATTTTTCACGTTACATTACTACCCATTCACTCACTGGCAATAAAAAAAAACATTAATACATGTAAATTGCTTCACGATTTTACATGTAGAACATTTAATGACTACATAAGCAAAACCTCTACAATTGCAGTCAAAGTCTTATTTTCTTTACACTTATCTATATAGCTGACCTGTACATAGACGCTAGTCTTGGCTTAACCCAGGTTAAGGTGTGGCTTATTACCCATTAGTACCTTATCCTTCAGTCTTGCCGGTCACATAGACAATACCACAAAAAGTTGAGTCTGATTGTGACTGCATTCCAAGAAGCACAACACTCAACCTTTCTGAACCCCTGAACATGATCTGTAGCATGGAAAACATTGCGTGATGCTGCTGATGCTAATATGAGGCTTCAGCAGTCTGAGTCAGCCAAATCAAGTGGGTAACCTCCTGAGTGTCAGTCTTTTTAACACAAAACTCTGTCATTTGGTTTTCCTGGACAGCGTCTCCTTGTTGAGCAATAAGGTAGAGATAAGTTCTGGCAGTCACCTTAAGGTTTATTACAGGGAACCAAACACTGACAATGAACCAACAAACAACCACCAGGCTGACTCAGAATACTGACGCATCATATTAGCTTTGGCTGAAATTTAGAGTGCATTTTTTGAAAGAACAAGAACAGTTTGTACCTGATTTTTACATCATAGTTGTTGAACAAACAGCCAGTTGGCTATGGAGAGGAGGAATGATCACAGGGACCAATAACTCTTTCAATGTAAATAAAGTATAGCAAATAGACTGTTTGATTATTGAAATTTACAGGCTACATAAGATCTCATCTGCTGCTTTTTCATCTTTGCACACAAGAGCAGAGTAGATAAAAGCCTTTTCCCCCTTTGTAGTAAAGCTTCAGCGCTGTATCTTCACTGGTTTATATAAAATGATTGGGTGAGTGAGTTTGAGTTTCTTCTCATGTTTTTTCGGTGCCCTGAGTTTATAATCTTTAAATAAAGAACAATGAGCTGAGTCTGAAACACAAGCACAGCCCGATAAGACAAAATGACGCTCACATCACCAAGTTCACTCTTAAAAATGTCAGCATTTCATTATCAACTTTGAACCCATTCTCCCTAAACCAAGTCTTCCATTAGTCCCAGCTGTGCTTGTTCAGTGAGTATGGTTTGTACCCATGGGTGACTCTCTCTCTCTCTCTCACACACACACACACACACACACACACACACACACACACACACACACACACACAAAGCAAACATGTTATCCAGGGATCAATAGTAACCTTACCTCCTCTTATATGGCCTAGATAACTGTTTGACTTATTTCAACACAGATGAGAGCACCATCTTTTTTTTTAACTTTCTTTTCCTTTTTAAAGGTGCAATTCATAGCATTTTTTTCCAGTGTCTGGCATTAGATACCCTGGTATACTTTATATCTAGTATTAGAGCACAGGAGACCACTGTAAAGACTGCTGTTGGCACAGTTAGTGTTTCAACATTTAAACTCTTCCCATGTTGCTTTTTGATTTTAATACTCCTGTACTTGTATGTGGTTGTGTGTGTGTTATGTGTGTCACTGTATGCATGAGAGGATTCCTGTTCCTACCTTTTGATAGAGGGTGGTCCCGTTGGTGTCGTTCCCTACAGCAACCATCTTGTAGTCAGTGGCATACTGCAACAAAGAGGGCGAGAAAAAACTTGTTGTAGTTAATTGTTTCATGCTGGTTATTCACAAATTCTTATTCTAGTACTGAAATGTGTGGTTATGTTACGTTGCTTATGTGACATGTAAACATTTGCAAATTCCTGTGCTGTATCCTGGTTACAACGTCTTAATTTCAAACCAGAGGCCAATGATGTTGCATTTCAGGTCATGTTAATGAAAGTTTTAAGTAAATGAGTGTGTTCATGTGCACACTTGCATTGGTTATTTGGATAAGTTTTTCTGGAGTTCTGCAGTTATTTATTTGGACACATCATATCCTGGTTTCAGAGGTCCAGCTTATTCATATTTTAATGATTTTGCTATGTGAACAAATAAAAAGAATCTCTAGTAAGAGAATTGTACAGAACAGTGTACAGACAAATAATCAAAACAAAAACTACTCACAAACACTGACTTTAATCATTTCATTAACCTACAATATTGTCCATAGTGTCCATATTTTTTTGTCTTTATTATCAATTCATTACATTCATGTACAGTACCAGTCAAAAGTTTGGACGCACTTTCTCATTCAAATGAATGGGAAGGTATGTCACATACTGATCTACCCTATCTTTCATTGACAGACACTGGCACACTGTGGCATGTATCCAGGTTTATGACTCCTATCTGTGAAAGTATGTCATTAGTCGTAGTTAGTCAGTAACACAAAAAAATATGATAAATCATGCAGTGATGATTCATGCCCTAAAATAAAATTATAACTCTGAAATGGTAATCTATAGAGGATAAGCCCTTTGTGGCACTTGTTGCTAGTGTTTTAATGAAAATCATACAGAGAATCTGAGTCAAGCAATAAATGCAGCCAAAGACAAACAGAAAATTAATTAATCAGCAACAATTTTGAGAATCAGTGAATCATTTAAGTCAATCATCAAGCAAAAATATTCTTTGCTTCCAGCGTCTAAAATGTGATGGATTAAAATCACATTCTAAAATGTGAGGATTTGCTGCCTCTAATGATTATTTTCATAATCAATTAATCAATTGGCCAATATAAGATCAGAAAACAGTAAAAAAAAATACCATGACAACTTCCTAGAGCCCAAGGTGATGTCATTGAAAGTCTTATTTTGTTGGACCAACAGTCCAAAACCCCAAAGATATTCAATTTACTACAATGTTCAGACAAGGAAAAGCAGCACATTTTCTCATTTCAGAAGCTTAAACAAGAAAATGTTTGGATTTCTACTTTAAAATGACTTAATTGATTATCCAGACAGTCGCTGCTTATTTTTCTGTTGATGGACTAATTAATTAATCAAATGATTGTTGCAGCCCTTGTTTGAATCATGTATATAAGGAACTGAATAACAAAGTTTCTTTATGTTCCATATAAATGTCATATCCCAACCATGTTAGGACTCAGGACCGGGATACTAAGTAGAGTGTAAAATTGAGAAAAGACTGTGGTGTGTCTTTTTAACTCCCACAGCACCACTAAGGGTGGTTTCTTTCTGGGGCAGCTTTGGGTTGCGCCTGACACAGATAAGACCCATAGTGAGGTTAAACCTGTGGGAAGACATTCTGGGGTAAGCTGAAAGAGGCTTATTTCGATTAATCAAGACCAGTGGTCAGTCTGTGTCCGTTGGGAAAAGCGAGGTTCTGTTTGCTTATGGCTTCAGAGACCTAGGCACCGATTTACAGATTTTGTACACATGGCAAACTACTTTATGAGTTTTCGCTTATTAAGTCTCAAATTTCCACCACCCAAGTACGCATTCTATGTATTGTATTTTCTTTTTATTTTATCTTATTTTTTATTAATGTTATCAAGTGGGTTTTATTTTCCATCTTATGTTACATTAATGCTTTTTTTTTACATGCTTTTATGTTCTTTTTATGACCTTTTCATGTGAAGCACTTGGTGCCTGTAATTTCTTTTGCTGTAAAGCTGCATTTCTTGTATGAAAGGTGCTATACATATAAAATTATTATTATTATTATTATTATTATTATTATTATTATACTTAAACCATTTAATCTTAAATGTTGTCACTATTGAGTAGATGGATAAAAGGGTTCTTTCATGGTTAAGATAATTTTGTATTGTGTTCATAAATCATTTACAAATACAGTTATAATCTGACAGATGTATATCTGTTTTGCTTATCAGTGCTTTTTTATTTTGTGAGGCAGAGTTTTCAGTGTTAGGAAATGGTCATGCTCTTATATTGGAATGCAGTGAGCATGTGTGTGAAATTGGGGTCCAGTTTAACGCTGTCCATTCAAGTTCAGACAGAGTCTTTTCAGTAACCAGAGCTGCTACAATGCTTTCCCTTTCTTTAAATAGCCCTATAGGATCAAGGTTCCCAACAGCTTTAATAGATTCTGTAAAAACTGAAACAGACTTGGACATGCAGAGACATGTGACTATGGTCAGCCTCCTCCGTGAACTAAATCTTACATTTCATCAATTTAAATGTCTGTTTAAACACCTATCTGCTTGTCATTTTATGTAAATCTCCCCTCTCCTCTGCTATCTTGGTTTAATCCACAGTTGGACCCATTCCACAGGGGCTCTACCACAGTATAGGCAGGCTGGTCGGGGGGGAGTGAATATTGAACTCCGTAACCTGGCTGCACTTTGAAACTCCATTTACTCTCCCTGAGAGAAGTCGCTAACTTGTTTGTGAGTTTATAGTTCATTAGCCTGGTTACAGCCAGTTTATCAAGGCAATTGGTCTGATTATGTGAGTTTGTGTGTCCAGGTGTGCGTGCAAGTTTGTGAACGCCTTCCTTTTTGTGTGTGTGCATACCTATTTTGTATCTCTGTGTTCCCAAATATTGAACTTTCCTGATTCTTATTTAACCTTAACAGACACGATCATAATTCTAGGAAGAGGAGCAGGCCGTGTTCAAGAGCAGCGAGGCGAGGTGGGTTGCTAGGCTTGCTGGAATGGAATGGTTTCACCATGGTAACGGCTGGTAAGGGACAAGGAAAAGAGGCGTTTGGGCAAGCAGGGGAGAGAAGCAGTCTCTATTCTGAAGGTCTCATTAAGAGGCATTATGAAGCTCTCAGCGCTCCAGCCAGGATTTACAGCCGCTGTAAATGAACATGGAGTGGCATCCGCGTGGTTGGTGAAATAAATTCTGATGAACAATCCGCACAGGACACAGGTGGTAAGGATAAACAGATAGAAAGTGGTGATAAGAAAAGGGTGAGTTGATGAAAAAGTGAGGACAAAACAGTGTGGTGTAGTGAGGTGCTGGCACTCACAGAACGGAAAGCAGCAGCCACCAAGTTCGCTGGGAATAAATTCCTGAGGGAGGAAGAAAAAAAAGAGTTAGATTCACAAATTACAACCATCCTACTGCTATTTTATTTCAAGAAAATGACCAAATGTTCTGTTAATGTTTAAGCCAGTGGTTTGTTAAAAAAAATCACAACAGCTCAACACTATCCTCAGAAGTTGACAAGCCTTACTGAACGATGTGGTGAACCCATCTGAACAGTGAATTGTTCACAGGGCAGGTTTGTGATCACACACTGCCTGCACTTTGGCTCTTTTCCCTGGATCCTCCATCAAGTCCACTGCTCCAAAAAAACTCCCTGACAGAGCAGTTGTTCTGGCACCAATCTACTGTCTGGTTCATCTTTTATTAAAACAAATCAGCAAGGTTTTAACAAGGATTATGTATTCCTGGACCTTTCATTTACACTTCATTTTTCCCTTATTTAATTCCTTGTCAAGAGGCATTCAGTAAAATGACAAAGATGACACACAGGTTTAGTTTGTTTCCCCGTAGTCAGTCATCTACACTAAGACTGCATTGGTTCCTTGTTCAATCAGCTAAAAACAACCTTTGTTCACATTCAGCTTCAGACATAGAGGAAGTATGACATGCTTACAAAAGCTCTTCCAAAACTCTTTTGGTTTAGTAGTTTAGTAGTTTTCATTGCTTAAAAGAGTTTTCGACTGATTTAACATTGCACTCCTATAACATTGTTGGACTCTATGTTTTCTTCTCCCTTGTCAAAACCTGACGCCTACATTACACACAATTCAGCTGTATTATGCTAGTAGCGGCTAATGTAGCCTGGAGCTGCTAGCCTCCAGTAGAGATGAGGAGCAGCTACAGAGGTCTGGAAACGTCACTGATTTCTAACTCCACACCCCGAGATTTGTTTCATTTTCAAACTTGTAGTCTTCAGCCCCAACCAACGCTGACTCAAATGACATCACTTGAGGCAATATCAGATGCTTACAGCTCCCTCTAAAGACACAAAAAGCTTTATACTACTTTATATATACTAGAGTACTCCCCAAAATCTGTAAATAGACCGCATGAATCACTGGCGTTCCCTTTTCAACCTAACGTTTCCTTAATCATTACTTTTTAACCAAGATTACCAGGTATATAAATAATACATACATGATATATGTAAAACAAAACTGTTTTGGTCAGCAGCTCAAAAAACACTCATATGAGTCTGTTTTGCCATCTTGGTATGACAACTTGTATTATTTGTCATACCTAAAGAGTACGGTCTAGACCTGCTCTATGTGAAAAGTGCCCTGATATGACTCTTATTGTGATTTGGCGCTATATAAATAAAAATGATTGATTGATTGATTGACCTTAGTTTGAAGTTTTCATTTTACTCTCGTTACCAGTCATCTAATGCCATGGTACATTTAAAGAATATTTTGGGAAATATGCTTACTCCCTTTCTTACCAAGAGTTAGGTGAGAAGATCGATAACATTCATATTTGTCCGTTAGATATGGGGCTATAGAGGAGGTGGCAGAGGAGGCGGTTAGCCTAGCTTAGCATAGCAAGAGAGCAGCTAACCTGGCTCTCTCCAAAGGTAAAAAATACACCTACCAGCACCATACATACATACATACATAATCCATGCACAAATATAAATGTCAAAAAGACAATTTCTGGTTTATAAGGGGGAGTTGCATGCTGTAACTATTTCTTGAACAAGAAAGAAAACAAACGAATATGCATGTTTCCAAATGTAGTGTAAGCTAACATGTTAGTATGGAGAAGCTAGTAACTTGCTTTCCATACATGGAAAAAAGTCTTTCTCATTATTCAAGGATGAAAATTAGCCAGTGGAACGATCAGCCAAAAATTGGATTTTTCATTTTGAAGGATGAAAATAAATGATAGGAGAACCTAGCAGAATTTAAATTACTTTCTGTGACTCCATTTGCAACCAGAAAAAACATAAATGTGACTGTGTTTGCATTTTGTGGCAGGATAAAGAATTCCCTTTGAAAATATAATTTATTATCCCTCTTTAGATAAAAATAGGGAGTAATCTAATCTGTAAATTTTGGGCAGATTTTGTGTCATTGTCTATAGCTAACCACAGAGGTTTAATACAAACATACTTAACCCTATAACAAATAATAGGTCATGTAATTAATTATTAAAATGACATTAAACAGTGTTGGTAGGATGTCAAGCAAGAACCATTTGCTTCCCTTCAGGTTGGACTCTACCAAAGCTCAGAGTTAACCACAGGTCAAAATTAACAAGGAAGGCTGTATGGGTCAAACACTCATCTGGACCCTGTTTACTGTGTCTACAACTGTCCTCTGTTGTTTGTAGACACCTGAGCCAATCATGCATGAGTGTATTCTGCATGTTTAGTGTCATGGCACAGTCACTAGTTAATAAAGCCTCATTTGTGCATGTTTGCCCTTGTTCTTTTCTCTTTATCCAAACCAGTTTGACATCTAAGCAGTAGGCCTACAGCTATGGGCATTTTGACTGGTCCTCTCTTCCCACAGGCTTACTTCAGGTGTAGAACTGAAGTTTAGGTAAGAGTAAGGATGGGTTTAGATGAAGAGTTAAAGTCATAATCTGGAGGTTTAAGGTTGCAGTGAATATTATTTATCATCAACAAAACAAAAATGGGGGTATTATTTGCCTGGCTGTACAGGCCCAGGTTGATATGTCCATGAATAAGATGTACAACATTTGGTTTGGCTCATTCATTGAATGTTGATACTCCAAATCTGCAAAAACTCTGCAGTGTGCATCAAAGGAACCACATTATAGGAATTAAAATGTTCCAATACATACAAATAAAAGACATTAAAGAACTTTTGTATAGTAAAATGTATTTTCGGGAACTGGTTAGAGCTGTAAAGGCATCACAACTGAACTGAACTGGATTCCCTTACTTAAGAATGATTGAAATCCTTCTAATCCGGCCAGTTTGCATTTGAACTGGAAAGCATCCAGTTGACTGGTTCACCTCATTTGAATTACATGAGCTGCTGTTGTTTGCCTGTCAGGGTGCAGCATAGTAAAGTATTTGCTTTAAGACAATTTATTACACCTCAAATGGTTTAAAAATTCTACCTTAACTAAATTATAATCATTTTTAAATTAAATGTGTTTTTAGGGGTTTAAAATAGCAAGTTATCAACATTGTATATTTTGACACATCCTGTTTTCAAGGTTTCCGTATTTATTTGCACATTACTTTGCTGTTGTACACTGTCTTGATTTAGTAAATTCATCACTTATGCTGTACTTTGTCCATAACTTCTGTTAGTTGTTTGCACATTACTTGACTATACTTCTAGCAAACAAAAATTACATCTCTCCACTTAAAACAGTGGGATATCAGACAAATATAAACTCCAGTTATTAATATATGCTGTGAATATCAAAAAAGTATACATCAATGATGTTTTGTCACAAACTAAACTATATAACTAAGAGACAAAATCAAAAAGATTTAAGAGAAATGATGTTCAATGTATAAGAGCAAAGAAATGTGTAAAGATTCAAACATTTAAAAAACAATAGCAACTATCTGAAAAACTTATCCATAAACACATTTGTAACACAAATGGAATTTCATATTCATTAAAGGCTTGCAGAACAAACTATTATTCACTAAACCTGAAACTCATAAATAAAATTATTTGGGATTTCTATGCATGGTGACCATACTACTTCCTGTGGAGAAAACCCTGAAATGTTTTGCTCCTACAAAATGGAAAAAATGATAACATTCAGCCTTGAAGAAAGTTCATTATTCATCTCACATATAGCTGGTGCATCATCTCTTTGGCCACTACTATAAATCCATTATGAAAACTTTTTCCTTCAGTCTGTATAGGCACCATACGGAGTTTATTTTCACTACTGTAAGTAAAGCACACAGAGGATTACTGGAAGCCTGCAGGCCTTTTCCATGTATTAGTGTGTGTTTGTGGTAACATTATCCTCGGGGTCACACTACATTGTGCAAAGAAACACAAACTTTGCCCACTTTTATTCCCATGGCCAGACCACAGCCAAGCAATTCAGCCCATAAACCCCTGACCCCTATCAACTGCGCCTTCAGTCCAGGGTCAAACGCCGCTTCAGCTGTTTAATATGTCAGCTCCACTTGTCACACTGGCAGGTAGCCATGCTGTCTTCACTTGGTCATTTCTTTTCCTTTATAAAACTGCTAAGAAATGAATTGTTTGGTTAACTCTTTTTCTCTCACACTCTTCTTCTTCCCACGAATGAGGTCAGGTTTCCTCCTATCACATGACTGAGGCGAGGATCTGGATTAATCCAGGGGAACCAGAGCTGAGAGCTGGCAGGCTTTTCCCACAGAGACTCCCCAGAGCCCCACTGCCTCCTCTCTGTAGACTGATTTTTAAAGTTGTTACATAACAACTTGATTTCCTAATTCATTGAAGCCAAACATCATGCAGGATCCTTTCAATTCAAAGCAGCACAAACAGCCATTCTTCCGCTGATGCTGGAGTGCTTCTGTCTTTTTGGTGGCTTGTGGCCTTAAATTTTGAGTCAAATACTTGTGGCTATGTTACTGTGCAAAACAAGAAAACAAAAGAAATAGTCATTCTGCAAGACTTGCTTTTATTGACTTTTATCCTTAATTTGTTTATGAAATGTTTTCCTTCATTGTAAGCAAAATGTTCACAGACTTTGGCATGATACGATAACGATGTGTGGCAAATCTGGAAACAATAAACTACCTTTTATCTCTAACAACTTTCTAGAAAGTTTTCAGGAAAATTTGATTTTGAATAAGGTATTGAAATGGAAGAGGAAATCTTTATGAAAATAAAAAAAATTTGCCTAAAAATGTTCACTGCAGGCAGTATCATGTATGTGCATCTTGCAGGACTTTGTTTGAGAGTTTGTTGGCAGCGTTCAAAAAGTGTTTTTGTGTAGTTTTGCATTTTGTGTAAATTAATAAAATACAGTTAGTTTTGTGAGATGACGAGTTTAGTAGTGGTGAAAGTTTTGAGTGAATGGAGCTTAGTTAGGAGAAATACATCAAATGTCTTGATTAAAACTAATAAACATATCTAGTGAAACATGTGCCCTCCCAACAACCCTCCTCACAATATTAGGAGGGTAATATTGTATACTTAGTGTTTTTGGTCTTGATATTATCAGTATTGTCTCTTGTATTGGTTGTCGCTTCTTACTTACAAATTTGTACTTGTGGCTCAGTCAAAATCATGTTTAAAGGGGAACTCAAACAATTTTACAAATCAAAGTGTATTTACATGCGTGGGGGAGTGCGACTGTAAATGAAAAAAGTGGGAAAAAAAGTTGTATAAAATCTTTTGTGACTCCAGAGGGAGATTAGCAAAAAAAAAAAAGTGGAGTTAAAAGGAAGTGAGGTTAGCAGACCACTGTAATTGCTCCTCATCTCTGCTACATTAGCCAGGCTACATTAGCCGCTACTAGCATAACACACCTCTCTCTGATCTCTGAGCCGAACTGTCGGTGATCAAGTTGCATTGTGGGTAATGTCGGTGTCAGGTTTTCACAAGGAAGAAAAATGCTTTTAATCAAAACGGCTATGTCTCTGGTTCTGCAGCATCAATTTAGATACTTTTTACTCATTCATACTTGGAGTAATCGGTGGGGTACTTATGTCATTAATCTGCAATTACTTTCCTGGTCTTGGTAACACCTTTGTGGTTAATTAGTCACCTCTCTTTGTGTTGGCAGTATGGCACAACATACTGTAATATTAATGAATTCATGTTTCTTTCACACATTTAATTCTGTATTTATTTCCATGTTGTTTCTATAAGCATGGAACACATCACTTTATGTAAGAGGATTTTCCCTCTAAAGACTAGCAGAGAACAAAAACGCAAGAGCTTTAATAAACTGACTACAAGTTTTCAGGAGAAATCATTCCAGCAGAAGAATTTTGCTCATCGTTCAGTGTGACTAGCAACTGCCTGACATATTCACTTTCTAGCTGAGACTTAGTCTAGATGAGAAGAATGATACTACTCACATGTGTGTAGCCTAAATATGAAGCTAGCAGCAGATTATCTTAGCATAGCATAAAGACTCAAATTTAAAGGGGACATATAATGCTTTTTCTGGTTTTCTGTTATTTATATAGTGTTATAATGTCAGATATCTATGTTAAACATGGTCAAAGTTCCAAAACTTGAGTTTAACATATGTAGAAATGCTCCCTGCAAGTCAAAAGCCAGTATTCAACCTGCCTGAACAATGTGTTTGGGACAGTTTTTTCTGCCTTGCTGTGTTTTCGCAGACTCTGGAGCCAGCGGAAGTCAGCCAAGACGCAGCTTCCAGAAGCTAACCAATCAGTACAGAGTGGGCTCATTGGATGGCGGGGCCTTAAAGAGACAGGAGCTAAAACAGCCTGTTTCAGACACAGGCTGAACTGAAGGACTGTGTAAAGGGTCAGTATAAGATAAATAAGGAGTTTTTTGAACTACAAATAATGCAAAGATATTCCACTAGAGCCCCAGAATAAAAATATAGACCTGGAAATCCGCAGAATATGTCTCCTTTAAAACATCCTCCAAACTGTCAACTTAAGTCCAAATCTGTCAGCATGAGAATAAAAATAAGAAAAAAACTCCATCAGTACTAGCTGTCAAAATCTGTAGTGAAATGTGGTGACCAGTAAAAATGTAGAATCTATATAGAAGTGTCTGAGGCTGAGAAATAAAAGCCAATTGCAGACAGATAAGTGCTGACAGCAGCAGTGTTGAGTTTGTACCACAGTGCTGCTGCTCCTCAAAATACATGCTTTCAACAGGTGTCAGCTTTCCCTCACACTGAGAATTTATTATTAGGACATCTCATGTATGTGTATGGGTTACAGAACGCTGGTAACCATGCTGATATTTATAGGCTGAGGCTGCGAGAAGCTATATTCTTTAACTTTATGTGAACTGTTTTCACATTTAGAAATGTAAATCAAACACAAATCCCTCAAGGACCCCCAGAGGCCCGCACTCTGCAGTCTGAGAACTAGTTATGTGTAACATGGCAGATAGCAGGCTCACATATCTGGCTGTGTATGTAATAATGGCCCTGCTATATTGTGAATGGCACTGATGAGGTTTACCCAGCTCCTACCAAACACTTGAACACTGACTTAACTCTTGAAACAAGTTAGTTAAAATCCATATCAATCAGTCCCCAAGATCTGGACATGCATCTGCAAAAGCTCACTGTTCCTTTCCCACATTTCCTTTTCCACTTAAAGGACAAAGCCAGATGTTATGGCAGGAGTTTCATCCCCTCTGCCATAGCATTGATAAACAAAATACCCCAATGACTGTAACTTATGTATATGTGCTATGTATGTGTGTATGAATGTGGATGTATGCATGTATGCATGTCTTTCATGTAGTAATCTTGTGGATGTGTACTGCATTTATGTATCTGTATTTATGCGAGGCTCTGTACAGACTGTGGCAACAAATTTCCTTGAAGGACAATAAAGAATCTATCTATCTATCTCAAAAGCATGGCTGAGTAAGTAAGTAGCACTTCAGCATTTCCTTCCACTGCATGCAGAGCTCAGTGGTGGAGGATGTAATCAGATCCTGGAGTAAAAAGTGATGCCATATTCCAAGTATTATCAGCAAAATGCACTTAAACGTATTGAAAGTAAAAGCACTTATCATTGTTGATGCATTAATCTGTAAGCAGTATTTTACTGTTGCAGCTGGTCAATGTGGAGCTAATTATAACTACATTATATACTTTTGTGTCATTTAATCTGTAACAATGCATCATATTTCATAAGATTGTCATATGTTTTGTGTGTAAATCTTAATCAGCAAAGTAACTACAGTTGTCAAATAAATATAGTGGAGTAAAAAGTACTATATTCCCCCTTGAAATGAGGTGGAGTAGAAGTATAAAGCATGGTGGAAGCACTCAAGTAAAGTACCACAACATTGTACTTAAGTAAAGTACTTGAGTAAATGTACTTTCCACCACTATCTGAGATGCATCTGGAGGAAAAAGATGGTTGTAGCTGTTTCCATGTAAAGTTCACCTCCTGCAGGTGATGAATGCTGGAATGACAGTGTGCTCCTTCATACAGTCTATCCAACTCCATCCATCACTTCACTTTACACTGTGTGTAACTCTTGTAACTTATAGCTCATGCAGTTTGTGGAGTCTCAGTTATAGGAGTTAGACACAGTTAACTTTTAAAGCAACCATAAGGTAGACATTGTACATATAACATAACAGGGAGGAGAGCTTATATTGTCAGTGGTCTAGATCTTTAATTGACCGCTTATAACTAAACAAACATCACTATCATCAGATAAACTGCAGGCCACACTGACCGGCTCTACAGCTACGGTTAGACTGTTGAAATAGTTCATTATGACATTATGACATTTAGCCAAAAGATGATGCTTCATCCACCTACAGAATTACATCAATTCACAAAAAGTTGACAACCTCAAGGGCTAATTTTGGGTGTTTTAAAACAATAATATTCCGAAATATCTCCACACCCATCAGCCTTTACAAGCGTGAGTGCGCGCACGCTTGGATGTCTCCAATTCATGTGTGTACCTTTCCATTGCGCCCGAGGCATGCTGTGCCATAATTCCCCTCAGAACCACTACAAAAATCACATCAGGCTGCTTCATATTCAACGGTGGCCTACATATGGGTGTTTAATTTGTGCAAAAATGATTAAAGAGTTGCTACTGTACCTGGCCAGATCTAAAAACGAGTCAGCTGTCTCCTTGTCGCTGCTGACGCTCTCCAGTCCCAGGCTGTTGGTGTTGAGGGCTCCTGCGCCCACGCCGGGTTTGATGATGAAGGCCAGGGCCACCCCGATCCCCGAGGCGATCAGTGTAGTCACCAGAAAGTAGGCGACCGCGATGCCCCCCAGCTTGCCCAGGGAGCGGGTGTCCAGGCTGGCGGCGCCGGATACGAGGCTGCAAACGACCAGGGGCAGGATGATCATCTTCAGCATCCGGAGGAGCATCTCTCCGGGGAAGGCGAAGTAGGTCATCTGCGCTTTGGTCAGGTTCATGTTGCGGACCATCATGCCGAGCCCGACGCCCACCAGCACCCCGGACACCGTCATGATCACCAGCAGGTTCTTGCTCAGAAACTCCATCAGTTTTTCCCTGCAGCTCTTCTGCCCGCTTTTGTCCAGGATCCGGTCGGTGGAGGCCGAGCCGGGCATGGCGTGCCCGTTGATCTCGCTCTTGTTCTCCATCTTTTCCTCAGCAGAACAGCGTGGGAAGCCCAGTCCGGTTCCAGGCAGCGTGGGTTAGATGTACTCTCGCACGTTCGGTGCACGCACTCTGCACAGCGAAGGCTGGACCCGGCGTAAAGGCTGAGCGCAGAGCGGACGGAGAGCCAATGGAGAATGAGCGACGACACAAAAAGCCAGTGGAACATGCGCACATAAGCTGGTGTTTTATACTGTGAGAAAATGATGCAAGAGCAGGGGAGATTGCCGGGGTCTCTGGCAATGTGACACATTTCCCTGCGTTGAATAAGAAACATTTCTATGGTAAGAGCACCAGAAGGATTAAGGCTTCCAAAATGTTTGGCACCTTCTCTGTCCGGGGATTCCTCTAAATGTTAATAACATTAAAAAAACAACAACAACCTATACAACTGTATAAGGATGACAAGGCTTCACTATGACCCCTTTTATCTCCTCTACTCTTTGAGAATATTTTCCTTGGAATGGAAGCAGTTTGGCAGATTAAAATGTAAACGTAAATTTTGGCGCAAAATGATAGATAAAAGCTGGGTTTTCCAAGTGTTTGTCGGTTCTACTGAACTGTATAAATACACTTCTTAGGTCCTATGGTTCTTTGGAGGCGCTGCTCTTTACAGAAGCAAAAGGATTATGCTATTTTTCAAGACAAAAGAACCATTTTAAAGGTTTTTCTCTGAATGTCTAGTGTGAGCATTGGACATTCATCCACTGACTGACAGTTGAAATGCAGGGCTGCTCTTTCCCAGCAGTCTGGTATGACAAAGAGATTAAGTATAATGCTTTCACAAACCTGTCAGATCTATTCAGTGCAGATAATAATACATTTATAATAAATTATCATGACAAGTAACGACTGGCATACTGGTCATTTTCTTTTGCTAACGACATTTCTCCTTATTCATTATTTTCACCTTACAGATCTTTGCACTTTAAGATTTTGTAAGCATTTAAGAATCTATGTGAGATGAGATTTGGCCCCAAAGTATGTGACATATCAGACTGAGGATGATGGATGGAGACCAAAACAGGCTGTCAGCACCATGGCCAGCGCTCTGCGCCTCCTAGAGGGCGCTGTAGTATTGTTTTTTGGGGGGGTTTTTTGTTTGTTTTTTAGGCAATTTATTTGAACAGACCAGCAGCGTTTAAGGGAGATTGATCATTTCTTGAATTAATGGTTATTTTAGACGGCAGAGCGTGCAGATAAGTGCTCCCCTGTGTTGAGGTAAGGACTGGTACATTGCACATTATGGCCATCAGATGTGTCCCTCGTTTTCTAAATGTGACTCCTCGTTGCACCTCTGAATATTGACCACAAGATGGCATCATAATAAAGCTGTTATTCAACTATAGTATGCACAGCAGACCAAGGTGGGCCGCATAAGAGTAAAACAGTAATACATAAACTGCTGGCTCTGCTAGGAAGGATTTTTATTAACACATATTGAGCCAGAGTTCAATCCGTGAGCTCAGACATGAGACCTAATGATTAATTTCAGGCGTTCTTTACCTTATTTGTTCTTTTTACGTCATGTATTGTTGTCTCCAGAAAATCCAATGTGCTTTTTTATGTTAATGTGTGTTTTTATGCGAATTTGTCATTTTTTGTTGCTTATATTGCATTTTTGTATGAAATGTGCTACATAAGAAAGTTTTTTGTACTATTATTATCACCCTAAAACATGAATCTTTAATGGGTTGTAACTATTTCACTCTATGATTTCACTGTATGTCTAAATATAATAAAATCACTGATGCTTTTCACCCACTTTCTTTTCTTTCTTTTTGCAAGTTTTTTGGTGGGGAGTGGGGTGGGTGGGAGTAACATTTGAAACAGGACTGATATTCAAACCAGCTGAGCATATTATGAAAGCATATTTAAAAGACCGTGATGTTTTAATGAGTAGCCTTTCTACAGTATCTGCAATAAAAGTCATGTTAATCCAATGAAATGAGAGAGAGAAGACAAAAGTAGACAGAGAGAGAAGCTGCCCTCTGTTGCTGACTGGTCTGTGTTGTCCTCAGTGACCTTAGCTGGGCTGTTGCTAACTTGAGCTAAACTTTCCCTCCCTCCACCAATAGAGACAGACTGTCCCCCTTCCCCTCACAGCTGTGTGGCCTGAATGCTGGAAATAACCACCGGCCTGCGGATCAGGAGTCATGGCTGTTAAACAGTGGCAAATGTTGGCTCTGTGCCGCTGTCAACTAGAAGAAAAAAACAAAACAGGCTGAGCTTTATAATGGAGACTATTGAACTGTTACCCAAAGACACACACCAGATCCAGTGCAAAGAAAAAAACAGACAGTGCATGGAAGCACTAAAGACACTTAAAACATTATTATCTAATGCAACAAATGTATTTTATGCATTTTACTATTTACCTATACAGCCAGTGAGATTCAAAGCTGTAGAATATGGAGCCATAAAACTCACAAAAGGCAGCAGGCTAAAAGATTATTGTAGGAGTTGAATATATATTACTGTTGATTAAATTGTTAATTAAATGGAGTATAAAAAAAAAGCCTTATGCTTTTCTTTTATTTAGCTATTTAGCTTTCCTTTATCAGCCTAATTAGAGGTGTTTAGTATTGTTTATAAGAATATGAAACAGGAATAAGAAATACTTTATCAATCCCAAGGGAAATGTAACATTATGAGATTGCAGACATTAAATTACACGCATCTACAAAATGTCAAACATAGCACAATGAAGTCAAAGACTTATTTTATTGTTGATGAAGACAACAGACATTATATCTCAATATTACGATAGAAGTAAGGTTACAACAGCCTGGGACTGGCAGTTACACTGCCTTATTATTGTTTAACTAACAATATTATGATGAATTTGGTTATATTTTCTGATAACCTTTTACTACATTTTGTCAGTTTTGGGACTCCATAATAGACCAATCATTACTGTCATTCATTTGGCAGTTGTAAAATGTGCTGTTTCAGCCCTCAGCCTGGGGACATTTCCCTCTAAATTACTCCGCTGTAAATATCCTTTTGAAAGAGTCACTTATCTTTCTTAAAACAAGCAAAAGGCCTTGAATAGAATTGGATGATTTCATGTTTTTCCAATGCAAATCAGCTTGTTCTGAGAATTTTCTCTTAATTGTGCATCATTTTTTAGCTGCAGGGTAATTGAACAGGAAATTAAAGCCAACAATCAGACAGTCAGGCATCTTATGTATGTTTGGTGGTGAATGTAAAAGAGTGCAGCCTGTGTGTGGAGACAGGGCCGTCACTGATATTGAGGACAATGAGGTCATGCCATGTTTTCTCTGGGAATGTGGGGGTTTTGGGTACAGCGAATTTCATTTACACTGACTAATTCCAGTAATAAATCAGAGACTTTAGGCCAAAATAAAATGGACAATTCTGTAAGCAGAAAGCTTTCAAATGGGATTTAGACCCTCAGGTAGAGAAATACATTTCCAGAAAATTTTATTTAACACTGTCATATTTACTTTATATGTCCCAATCCTGTATGTCATCCACATGTTGTCTGTGTTATAAGTTTTGGTTTTGTTACATGGCATTTAAAGACTTGTTACACAAATACTGTTTATTTTTACATTAATGCCTCACATCTAATTAGATAAAGTTCATACTAAAGTAAGTGTAGGTTCTGTTGAGAATTTTTTTTTAACAAACTGCTGTTTCCAAGCTCAAGAGCAAACGTTACACTCAAGATATAACTTCATAATTTTACCCACTCATGCTCTGTGAGATGGTATAATAATCCCTTCCAAAAGTACAAAATATAAGCAGTATCACTAGACCTTCGGGATTTCTTTGCATCAATTCAGCTATATATGTCCTCAATATGCTATAAGTAATATCAGTCTCTGTTGAGTGTGAAAGTTAATTTTTGACTTTGGACATTGTAGTTTGTAAAAGAAAAAAAACATCAAGATCCACTCAACTAAATTTATTCAGAGCTTTCGACTGCAACTCAACTGTCTTCATCAGTAGATGGAGTTTACTCGGTTGTTGTTGAGATGACAGGTGTTCAATCCAGAGAAGTGACTGAAAGCTGTGGAAAAAGCTAGTAAGTGGACCATGAGGTAAGATTTTTTTGTCAACATCATATCAATCAATGTGAAGGTCAGTGTGTTCATGTGTATCACAAAAAAAGATTGTACACGGTGTTACAGAGAAACCACAACAGACATTTGCTCTTTTTACAGTTTATTGTATATATATATTTATATATATATATAAAACTACAAAAGTAAGACTGTTTCAAATTCATAGACAGCAGTCCATTTATCTCATATACTATATATATATATATTATCTACAGTCCACATTTGGATCCCAATACAGCTGATAGTTTCTCTCTCTGTGTGTTTGTGTATTCTATTGCATAGAAAAAGGCACAGCTCTGAGGTCTGTGAAAAATACAGCCTTCATAGAGGAAATCAGCCTCGACTGCAGTCACTCTTTCCCGGCGAGTCAAACCGCCGCACACCCGGACAGCGCTAAAGCAGATTCGGTAACAAACACTGATCGAAAAAAGTCTCAGGAGTTCGAATGTTGTTCATACTATGTACATTACTTTTGGCATTGAAGTGTCTATGACAGGCTTTGGAGTCTTGACATCTGAAGGTTGGAGACGTGTTTTTGAGTATTGCTGCATGAACTGTTCGCCTTCAACTGGAAAATGATGAACAAATGAGTACAAAAGATGTAAAAAGTTGTGGCCGCCACCCCCACAAAAAAAAATCAATAACAAAGCAACAAACAAACAGATAAACAAGATAATATAACTACCTATGTATATAAAAAATGGCTTCCACCCATATTTCCACACTCAGATACATTCCTATCTGGAGCAGAGTACATTCCTACCACACATTCTGTACACGCATTTACAATCCAAATGTTCACTTCACATCAAAAATAAATATATTTACACAGAAAAGAAAAAAAAACCCAATATGAATAAATAACTTCATTGACAAAAAATAAGCACTCCAAAATTCAAACATAGTGAAAGAAACATGACGCAGTCGTCTACAAACAGTATTAGGTGGTGCTGCCGTCTGCTCGGCTCACACTCTGCTTTGAATTCAGTTAAAATGCTTTTCATTTACACAATAGATGAGGTCAAAAGCACACTGGGGAGCTAATGATCTCCCTTGGAACAAGTTTTAACATCAACCCAGCCTCACTGCTGTTGGCTAACACAGTAAAATGAGTCACACTGGATTCCAGATAACGCATTCTGTCCCATTAACAACTACTGAGTCCCACCAGCTGGGAATTCTGCTAGAAATACCATTAACATACCATTTTACACCATAGCAAGGCTGTGTTGGCAGACACAGCATGTCTGTGTTTAGGGTTTGTTGGGTAAATAAGTACTTAACTACTTTTGAAGGAAAAATCCACCCTTAAATATTTCCAATCCACTGAAGTGTCTCTCTGTGTGATAACTATAGATGATATGTATAATGATGAGATTCACTGCACAGCATTACAATGGAGTCTGGTACCAGAAAAGGCTAAAATGATGTAAAATGTCATTTAAAGCTGCACTAATAAATATTTTTGTGCTGCACCCACAGACAATAACACCAAACTCTGAAGTTACATTTTTATCTTATTGTTTTAGTTTCCTGTCCAACAACTTTGCTCGTATCCACAGCAGGCAGTAGTTTTTAGTGAAAAGGCTGTGACGCTTTATGCTACATGCCTTGCAACAAGCTACAAACAAAGCTACTAGCTAGCGTACATAGTGGAGCATTTTCACAGCTAAAGAGCCAAACACCTGCTTCAGGAGTTGGTGGAGACCAAAACAGAGCTATAAGGAGAGCGAATATTGGACTTATGTTCACCAAGTGGCCAGATGACAACTCCAAATGAATGCTATGGATGTATAATATATCAGATATTTTGGTTTCAGCTTGGTCTGCTGCCCCAAAATGGCCAATAAAAGAATGAATGCAGCTTTAAACATCAGGTTTTGGTGTGAGCCCCTCACAGTGGGGGCTTAAAAAGCATTTTGCACTGATATTCAACAATGTTAGAAACTCATCAAAGATTCAGAGATTCCAATTTCACAAAGTTGCCCCAATAAGCCATAATACAATGTAGCAAACAGAAATGTTTTGAGTGAAGGAAACACCACATACTTCCTGTAATACACTGAACATAACTGACTGGTGATAAATAACATTGTAGAAGTATCCCAGGGTGGATTTTCCCTTCAACATTTCAGCCTATGAAATCACATTGCTTTTACTGTCTGGAGGCAAAGTGATGACTCTGACCTTTACTGATTCATTGATAATGAATATATTTCTGAATATTGCAGCAAGTAATGGCATTTCACAACTTTTTGTTCTGCTCCTAAAAACTAACCGTTTATTTGCACCTTGAAGTCTCCTAAACCTGTTCTATTTTGTTATCCTGTAACTACTTCGACTAATGTCTGTGTCCTCTGCAGGCCTTGTAACTATCAAAAGGCAACTAACTATCCTGGTGCCAACATGTTGGTCTAATTCAGAATGCATGATACAAAAAAACTCTAAATGAAGGTCAGTAGTCTGATAATGTATAGATCACTGTGTAATGCTGTTTTTAGCCTAAAACACTTAATAGATAATCTTTTTTTAAAAATCCTTTTAATAGCAAACCCCTCCTCTATACTTTTTTATCCATGACAGTTAATAAATAAATCTGTGTACTAGGGACAGTTGTGAATTGTATTTCAGTTGTTGAATTATTAAACGTGACATCAACTCCATTATTTTAAAAATATAAATGGGAATTTTATGTAAAATTGACTATATTTAACTTCAGTAGATCAGCATATAAAGGCTCAAATGTGGACACAGCATTAGACTGGTAAACTGAGTACTCCCATTCTATGAAAAACTGTGTGCATGTGTGGTCTGCTGGGAAAACAGCATGTAGATCTTAGATGCTGCACTCAGCCATCACATTTTGTCTTTTTGTGCCTAAACTCATGCGTAGTGGACTGTGCAGGGGAGTAGTGTTTTGAAACAACAGAGCCTTTTGCATGGTTGCAGTATCAGGTTAACACCATGGTTTGGGTTTCCTACTTCGGTGGAAATCCACATTCAAATTATTTACGAGACAGATTTAGCCCTTCAGCGATCGTATGTGTTTAAAACATCCAAGCGGTTCGGGGTCAACCTCAAAACTGTCCTGCACAATGTACAGAGGTGAGCAGAACCCTGAGATTTGGCATATAAGGGCTTCTTTCCTAAACACAAGTAAACATACTCTGCAAATATGTAATTTTGCACTGCAATTTGTCTGTCACTCGTTGCTAAATCTGTTGGATCAAAACCCCCAAAATAAGGCATTTCCCCTAAAATATACCCTTTCCTTTTCTTTATGCAATTCTGAGAAATCTATGGAGTCACATTGGTGCTGCAATGACTGTCCCTGCAATCAGTGATAGCTGATTTGTTCTGTGTCCTATAAAGCCAAATTAAATACTCAAAGAAAAAAGCAAGTGGTGGAGTGGATTTTGGAGCCTGAAGTCTCTGCTCAAGTTGGACTTAGATCTTGTCCATCCGACTGGGATGCGAGAGTCTGTGTTGGTGCTGCTGCTGCTTCCAATGTAAACACTTTCCTGTGGGTGTAGCTCATTTGAATTCTGCTGTAACTGAAGCGTGATAACTAGCCCATACGACCGTGTTTATGTAAAATAGCATGCAGCACAGTTATGTGCCTGCCAATTAGGAAGGTAAAGAAAAAAACAAGACCTGAACTGAATTCATAGACATGATGTGTACAAGAACAGACACCTCCTTCTATCAAAGGGCTTCAACAAACCACTATGTTTTAGAGCTATTGCTGAAGCGTAATTATATAGCCAAGCTAATATGTAGCACACTGGTAAAACAATGTATTCTGTAAAAACTTATTATGCTTGCTTTTCAAATAAAACAGCATCTGTAATAAGATAAAGATTAAATAATTATTATTTGATCATGAGAAATTACCTCACTTAATAACAGTTTTAATACAATAGAATAAATTAAAAACATCGAGGGAGTGACCTCTCTAGGCTGTTAAAGTGAAAAGAACTAGGAAAAAAAAAACAAATACTGTAAAAACAGGAATTGAATAAGTGGTCATTTTGAAAGGCACTCATCTGCTAAAAGCCATGAATTCAGTGTGTGTGTGTGTGTGTGTTTGTGTGTGTGTCATGTCTATGTGTGTTCACTTGTATTTCTATACCTGTGAGGAGTAAATGTCCTCTCAAGGATAGAATGATTGCAAAGATCCTCCAGAATGAGGACAATTTGCCGGTCCTCATTTTTTCTATTTACAGTAACTTTTCAGGGTTAAGGCTTAGGTCCGTGTTACAGATTAGAACTAGGATTAGGTTTAAATTAGGGAATGAACGTAGTCAATGGAGGTCCTCACAAGTATAGAAATACAAATTCATGTGTGTCTTTGTTTCCCGGTTACTTCATTTCCATATTTGGAAAGGCGAGCACAGTGCATGCACAGTGTTGTGTAGTAGTAGTAGTTGTCATAGTAGTACTAATTGACATCACCATCGATGTTTACAATTACCGACCTTTAAAGAGAGTTTTTTAAAAACAAACATAAAAAGAACAACCAGGAAAAAACCCTAAATCCATCCCAAATTTTCATTCCAGTCTGTTCTCCGGATTAAACTGTCTTTGTGTTTCAAAGGTGGTGGTGTCTGCTAGTCACGAACCCACCAACACCTCCATGATGTGGTCCAGTTCTGTCAGATCAATTTTGAAAGGCTGATTGGCTGAAACCTGGGGGGTGGGGCCGCTGTACGGCGAGGCCAGTGATTTGAGGAGGTCGTCCGCCGTCACCATTGGCGACAGTTTGGCGAGGCCGCCACCCGCTGTCATGCCCACGGCCCCTGCTGTCGTACAGGGGTCAAAGTCATACATGGACGTGTCGATGTCGGCGAACAGGACATCATCCAGCGCCAAGTCTGAGAGAAACCCCGAGGGCGAGGAAGAGGAGGGAGAAGAGGAAGGAGAGGAGGAAATGTCTGCTAGGCTGCCAGGGGGGAGTGTGGGCAGTGTGGGCAAAGTGTCCAGTGGCCGAAGCTCGGCACAGCGGCCTTCTGCTAGCAAGACGCCAGCTGCCTCTGGTTTAGCACCCATGGCTCTGCAGTCTCTGGGTGGGCCCATGGATGTTGGGGACAGGGCTGCTAAGTGGGAGGGTTGGGTGAGTGGCGTGGGAGTTGGGGAGGTAGTCACGGTCGTAGTATTAGCTGCTGCTGTCCTTGTTATGGCTGTGGGAGGACCCAACTCCATGTCACTCAGAGCGGAGGCGAAACCGTCATTGGACGAGGCAGGCACAGGGACCCTGGGGGACACCTGGCCCAGAAGTGCCGACGGCAACGGTGGAGGCTGCGCAGGGGGAGGCGACAGAGGAGGAGTGGGTGGAGATGGAGCACAAAAGGCTGAATCTCCACCATCCTCCTCCAGTAAGGAGGCTGGAGTGAGGCAGGCTTCCAGAGGGGCGGGGCAGGCCTCCACACGATCGGGGCAGGTGTGGGATGTCTGGCAGGTGGGAGGCACCAACGGGTGGGGTGAAGGCGGTGGGACGATCACCGGCATCAACAGCGCAGAAGGCTGGGGCACCTGTGCCGACGCTGCTGCTGACAAAACACCGAAGGAGGGTGGTGCCTCGCGAAAGCCCTCATCCATAGGGTCGTCAGGCGGCGGTGAGGGCGGCAGGAGCAACGGCCGCAGGGAGCCTTCTTGCTTGAGTTCATCCTGGATGCGTCGCAGCATGTTGTTGATGAGGACGCGGCGCTCCAGGCTGGGTTCGCCAAGCGGCCGCTGGCTGTACAGCTTCATCAGGGAGATGTTGAAGATGGTCTGCCGCTGAAGGGTGTACGATACCTTGGACAGGCCTTCAGGACCGAGGCCTAGTCCCCCTCCCGCCACCGACGCCTCCAGCGTTTTGCCTTCCAGCCCCTCTTCATCCTCGTCCAGCTTCCGCTTCGCACCTTTACCAAACATATATCTGGAAAACAAAACCAGAGACAGGACAGGAGTTCATTTGATGCTCGACTAAGAAATCAGTGACCTTTCTAAGCTTGTAATCTAGGACATCAACTAACAAATATTTTCATTATTGAATAACCTGATGACTATTTTTTCAATTATTGGATGAATCCTTTTTGAAAAATGCCCCTCACAATTTACCAGAGCCAAAAGTGACATATTCAAATTGCTTGTTTGGTCCATTTTGGTCCAAACCCAAATATTTTCAATTAACTATCATATAAGACAAAGAAAAGACGCTACAATCAGTGGAAGACTAAAAAGATTAAAAAATGACTCAAAACGATTAATCAATTGTGAAGATGATGATCAATTTTCTGTTCAAATGATTAATTAATGGACTATCGTTTCAGCTTTAATATCATCAGAAATGAATAATATAGTCCTGGTTTTGGCTATTTTACACTGAGTTGTCATGGTAGCACACCCTTTTGGGCCAGTCCCTCTTAGTCCAGGGGAAAACATTAAGGATGCTAGAAAACAGTAGAGGGAACTTTGTGAAAATTCAAATCAGCACATTTTGAATAACATATTAAAAACAAATCTTTCTTAATAACTTAACCTGTTTTAAATACAGGGTTTCCCCGCCATTGGTCTTTTTAATGGCTTCCTGTAACTAATTCAGAGCACTTCCTTGACAAACTGTTTTTCCTTCCTGTCTGGAATACACCTCAAATAATTTTGACATTCCCAGAAAATTTCACGCCTGGCCTTTGATTTAAGTCCAGTGGTACTACAAAATCTCAGAATTTGATTATCGCCGTCAAACCACATCTCAGCTCACTGAAGCACCGACATATTCAGCAGTGAAGTTTGCAGGCTGAAACCCAGAAGCTTAAATGTGGTAATTCAAGAAGCTGCTTAAAAGCAACAAGCTTACTGCAACAGGGGATTTAAAAAAAACATACATTGAAACCAAGAGCAGCTGCAATGGGAGCCTCACCGCTGCATACTGTAGCCCTGCACACACACTCAAAGTTATGTAATAGCAGCGTTCCCTGCTGTACCACAGGATCATAGGCCAGATTTAAAGCCAAACCCCCTCCACCCTCCTCCTGCCATATTAGAATAGCACATTGAGTTACTTAGTGGGGGGGTGGGGCAGGGTTGAGGGTGGGGGGGTGGGAGATATACAGTGGAAGAGGAGAAAGAGAAAAAAAATGCACGATGATGAAGCCACAGTACCTAAAAAAACATATTCCAACAGTTTACTAATCAAGCTACCTGATAGTGTCACTGTTACTACAGAGAAAGGAAGAAAGAACAAAGACAAACATTAAGGCAAAGACAGAGAGAGAAAAAGAAAGAAAGAAAGAAAGAAAGAAAGAAAGAAAGAAAGAAAGAAAGAAAGAAAGAAAAAACAGGCATCGCTGCAGTGTGTTTGAGTCTGATCCAGGCTGACAGGCTCATGCAGCCAGTCGCTGTCTGCACACACACACACATACACACACACAGACACACGGCGCATGCGTCTCCTCACACACACACACACACAACCACACACACAGGAAGTGTGAGCTGCAGGCCCAGTCACCACGACTGGTTGGTTGCCATGACAAACAGAGTCAGCTGGGAATTCACCCAAAGAGATGACAAAGAATGGGATGGGGGGGGGGGAGAGGAGGAGGAGGGGGGGGGAGGGAAGAAGAGGAGGAGGGAAAGAGGGGGGTGCTGGGGTGGGGGGGGGGGGGGCAGGAAGGAAGAGGAGGAAGAGGAGGAGGAGGTGAGAGATTTAGATTAGTCTTGTAAAAGGTGGAAGGGTAATGAGCGATGTTCTCTGGGCTCTCTACTACAACTGCTGCTGAGGTGCCTTTGAGCAAGACACTCAAGAAGGTCTGTACATGTGCGGTTTCATATTAACATTATGTAAAAACCACTGGACCAGCTCCTCTCAGCTGAACTGCCCTGTGAAGTCAAATCAATTTAATTTAGATCCAAACTAATCACAAATGTGCCTAAGAGGGTTTATCAATCTGTCCAACACCTTCTATCCTGAGACCCTTTTGTCTTTAGCCTGCGTATCTGCTCTAAAACAATGAACAAAGTGTTACAATCTGTTAATTAACTAGCTTAAGAGGTGTTGGTAGGCATTTTTTTTAACTCTGAGCAGAGCCAGGCTAGCTGTTTCAGCCTGCTTCCAGTCCTTATGCTAAGCTAAGCTAAGCTAAGCTAAGCTAGCTAAGCTAATCGCTTCATGGCTTTAGCACCACAGCTGATAAACAGACATGAGAGTGGTGTCTATCTTTTAATCTAACTCTCAGCAAGACAGCCAACAAGCCAAAATGTCGAACTATTCCTTTAATACAGTTGGCGCATTTAGCAAAATAAAAGCTGTTTAACGTGCAACTAGCAAGCGCAGCCAACACTGTAAGCTTTTATGAGACACCAGAGGTCAGTAGTTAGCATGAGCAGTGACTATGACATGGCGACCATTGTGAAAGACAATAATATCGTGTAGTCTGATCCCGGCATTACTCAAAACATTCTTGCTTTAACAGACATCTGTAAGGAAAAACATAAAAACGGAAACTGTTTTCAGAGGAGTAAATGTTTAATAATTACTTCCAACTGAACAATGTTCCTGTAAAGTACCTTTTTGCAACTTCTGGTTTAATTGGAGCTTTTCTTAGCCGTATAATTTGAAAATAAACCAGCTGCAAACAAAGCACAACTTGTCACAAACACAATGACTGATTAGTTGATTTGGGTCAATAAACAAAATTTTCCCCCAAAGGGACAAATTTATGAGCTCTGCAGTAGTTAGCGCCGCTAATGGATGCTTCAACTGCCATTAGTCTCCGTGTTTCAGTTCCTTGGAGGGAAACCAGAAAACAAATATAATACAGGTGATGTCAAAGTTAGACACGTAGAATCTAAGACAGCTAATTCAAGTAAAAGTACATCTACTTTTCAAAGACACTCTTCATAATGTTTTCTAGCCATGTCGCTTCCTACTTCTTCTTTGATGCATCTCAGTCCAGGTGGCTCAAGTTAAGTAAAAAGTCCCTCAAAGCAGGGAAACAATTTGGAGCCTAGCAGTGAGCTGTGACATTCACACTAGGAAGACTGATTGAAAACATCTTCAAACGCACATATAAGCTCCGATCATCCTGACATTTAACATGAGCTTACTTTATTTAGTATAGATTCAGGATTATTGGTGATTTTGCAGGTTTTTTATTGAAGTTTGGAGCTACAAGAGCTGGACAAACATCAGAGCAAATGTATAAGTGGATTTTTTGTAGAGCAAGTGGAAGAGAAATTTACTCGCCCCACCAGACAAGTTAAAAGTCACTGAAAACAAACAAACAAACAAAAAAACGTTTGTCTTCAGGTTATGTACCACTCATAACTTGGCTATTTTAAGTTCCCGTGTCCCGCTTACCTGCTGATAAAGTGAAGGGGTTACCCAAAAGCTAGTGACAACGGGTTAGCCTAACCTGACCAGGCTCACTTAAGGTGGACTGACCTTTAAGGTGGACCAGCTATTCTCATTTTAGTGACAATCTCAGCCGATGTCTGGCTGCTGAGTCTCTCCCGAGTTTTGCTCAGCATCCCTACATTGCATTTATTCCTCCAGTCATTGTAACTGTAAGTTAGTCTAGTAGTGCAACCAGGCAGTCCAATAATTACATTTACAGTTTTTCAGGCCTAGGACATAAGAAACCCTACTGTAATATGATATTTATATTTCATGTTTAACCTTGAATGTCAATGTGAATCGCTAACAATAATATCATATAAGTATAAAATATTAAAGTCGGATAAACTACTTGTGAAGCAGACGCAGGTACAACCTCTACTGCTCAGTGTGTTGGACTTGGGCTGACAGTGCTGTCTGCAGCCGGCAGGAGAAACACTGCAGTGCACTGTGTGGAAATGTGGAAATGATGTTTTCACATCACAGATGTTGAACAACAGCATAAAATTCCCAATGAAAGGGAAGTTAGAGCGTCTTTAGTTTCTCATTTTTACCCAGACAAGTGACTTTGTGAAAGGTACATTTACTTGTGCGAAGAACAAGTGCCTTAAAAAGTTAATGTCGAGCCCCGATCATAATGCTTTCTTATGATCAACTGCATATCCTCCGCTCATTTTAACATTAGGTGTCCATGACTTTTTCCCGCTGACTACTTCAGTTTCTGCACTGACTGCAGCAGCTCATGGAGCTTTGAGGAAAATGGCGAATCAGAGAGAGACAGAAACAGAGAGCGACAGAGTTAGTTTCAAAGCAGTTTGCGAGTGTGTGATTGAGAGGCGAAGCAGCTGCGCATGTCTGACTCACTGACTCATGGCAGGGTGTTTAGACTCACACACACACACACACACACACACATACAGAGTGCAGGGCTGACATACCAGAGGTGCCCCACCCCTTACATTCCACTTCATTATCCTCCTCTTCCCTCTCCTTCTCCTCCACCTCTTCTCTTCTTCACTCATTCTTTCCTTTATGTCTTTTCCATCTTTCTTTTTCATCCTCCCTCTGCTCTTCACCTCCCCTCCTCTCTCCCCCCCTCCACCCCCTCCCCTCCCCTCTCCACTTGACTGTCAAAGTTCACAGGCCCAGGACCATCCTACACTCTATGAGCCATTTCTAGATATGAATACAACAGATCATAAATGAGTCGTAGATAACGCACAGCGGCGGAGGAGTACTGCAATCCAAAATGGAGCCGCGGTCTTCGTTCAAGGTCACTGTGACTTAACGCACCACTGAAAACTGTCTCACGAGTAAGGTTTTCCATGAGGTTAATATAGCAGAAGCGTTGGAGCAAAGAGGTAACCGGCAATGACAAGAGGTTAACCAATCAGCACTTCTGAAGGTCAGTCAGCGGCATTACTGATAGTTTTAAACCGAAGCTCACAATAAGCTTTTTTTTCAATAATCATTACTTTTAAATTGGACACAAAGTGTTTGTGACAATACAAGAGTATTTACAGCAGTAGCAGCAGTAAACTCACGCTATATGGATTTGAAATTTGATGAAAATGCTGTATTACACTACAATCAGGTTCAATCCGGTCTAATATCATATGAGTGTCAAGATATGACACTACTTGTAACAATATCAATACATACAATCACTCAGACGTCTTGTGAAATACAGAAAATGAAATTGTGTAGATAATTGATCATTATTTTTGACATTTCTTAAATAAAAATGCAGAAAATTACAGCAGCTTCTCAACTGTGAGGATTTGCTGCTTTTCTTATATGATCCTTGCACTTTTGGAAATTGTGATGTGCATTTTTTTTTCACAATTTTCTTACATTTTATAGACTAAACAATTAATTGAAAAAAAAATATTCAATGATGAAAATAATCATCATTACGTTGCAGCTCCGCTCTCATCTTATTTTACGAGTCCTCCGCAAAAATGTGAGCTGATATCCAGCATTTAGCTTTGCCTGCTCCACAGTGATCCCATCTGTGAAAAGAACACCAGGTAGCAAGATTTCTCAAAATAAACACTTGTCTGGTTTTGCCTACAGCCTAAAATATCACCAAAATATCCTGATACAAACCCAAAAAAACCAACCACAGAGAACCAGGCTTACACCGCTTGTCTCCTTCATAAGAGGACTGGTAAGAGTTAACTGCACTAGAATAGAACAGCATCAAAATCTCTCATTCAATCTCAGAAAGACACACCGGTGTCTAAGTGTGTGTTACGATAATATTACGTGCAAAGTTCAGGCAAGTGGGCCCGACATAAACCAAGCAGCAACATATGAATAAATGAAAAGTATAAATCTGATCATGTAACGAGGCTGCAAACGATAAAAACACTAGTGATGTCAAATATGTGTGCATGCATGAGAGTGTTCGCCTGTCAACTGTGCCTGCAAACACACACCCATGCATAGAGCATGCAAGAGCTGGCTGTAGTGTATGTATGTATGTATGTGTGTGTGTGTGAGTGTGTGTGTGTGTCATGCAGTAGTGCAGTGCTAGTGGATGGACTCTGCAGTGATATTATGATCCTGTAACCGGATACGCTGGTTTCCATGCCTGAGCTGCACATCCACCCCTCCCCCTCACCTCCACATCGGGCTATTTCAGGTTCTCTGGATGCACAAAGTATGGACGCACACACACACACACACACATACACACGTGCTACACTGCTGCAGGTAGATGTAGCACTGTGCTGTATGCGTACTATGACATATTCTTACAGTAGCACGTTGGCATGACTGTGTTCCTCCTCGCCGTAACACATCCAGCTCTGCACATGAGGACGACACTGTCTAACTCACTCTTCAGTGTGTGTGTGTGTGTGTGTCTCTCTCCCTAACACAAACACACTCACACATACACACACAATGTAGAACTAGTAAACACATTCCAGACAAAACCCAGAGGAAGAGATAGTGCGTTGTAGTGCTCGCCTGACCAGACCCACTGCACTCAATAGCAGCTATGTTTCCACACACAACTTAAGATACAGTTACACCATGACGATAGCTACTACTACTACTGTTTCTCCCGCCGCTACTACTGCTACCATACACGCCACCGCAGCTAGATCTACTCACGTTATACTGCTTTATTACAGTTTTCTGAGTTCCTGCGCCGTTACACCTGGTATTCATGAATAACCCATCACGATCGAAAAGCTCGCCAGCTATTTTTTCCTCTGAAATCTTTGAGCCGCTCTTTTGCATTGGTCTGCAAAATAACAGGCAAATTCCCTCCACCAGGAAAACATGTGTGTCTTTTTCCCCCCCAACAGCTGCTCTTTCTGTGGTACTCCAAAACCTGAAACATTGAAGTGACACCGTTACATTTTTCAAGACTTATCAAGGTAAAAAAAATCAAGGTTCAGTTCATACATGTGATGGAGATGGTGAATAACAATAAAAAACGATCATTTAATCTGTTTTTTTGGATCTCGAGTGGCTTCATTTTGCAGTTTTTTTAAACCAACTTTTAATGTTATAATATTTTCATGACTATGAGTTATATTCTAGCCTGGAGTCAGACCAGTATTAGTGTTAGTTACATTAAACACTATCACTAAATCGAGCACTTTCAATCTGAAATATGCTGAAACGTGTTCAGAAGTGCTGCTGTGGAACCACAACAACCACAGACAGATGGTAGAGGAGAGTCAGAAGCAAAATAAATAAGCCAATCATGCGGCTGGTAACAATGTCCGTACGTGTGTGTGTGTGTGTGTGTGTGCGTGCGTGTGTTCCCTCATAGTGATCATAAACGCTCACATGACACGGGTCAGCTGGGTATCAGACAGGGAATTCACTACGATCTCTTACATAATGACGGACCTGGTTACAAAACACCCCAGCTTCTACTGCGCAACATGCAGCATCCCATTAATAAAGAGACACTGGTGTGAGCGCCCGGCATGGGAAGCTCAGGATAGATTCAACAAAACGACAGGAGTTTGTGTTTGAGTGACGTCTGGAGGATTCTGACCAAGGCGCTCTTTGATCCTCAGATATCTCTTTTGATTAAAAGTGAGCTGAATGCTTGTTTTTGTCGACAGTAAACAGCATTAACATTCATTTTTGAGGGCGATCCCGATTTGTATTTGTATGAACGAACAGCTGGGCTCTTTCTACAGCTGATTGAAAGTGTTTGCGTTGCAAGATAAGGTGTCTGCAGTTTGGAGATTGATCTCAGGTTCAGATTATCAACATAACAAGCAGTGTGAAGGAGTAAGGAGCGAGGAGGGAGTGCAAAGGTCGGGGGCGAAGCAACAGAGTCACTGACTTGTAAATACTTTTCTCATAATGAACTCATAACGAAACTATAGTCAGTAATTAAAGGGCAACCAATTTGTCAGAATTTCACTGTCAAATGTCACTATTTGATGCTTTTGTTTGTCATATATGAAAATAAGCTGAATGCTTTTGGGTTGTGGGTTGTTGTGTTAGACTGTAGAAGGTTTCTGATCACAGCTACGGCAGAAAGCACATCTACCAGTCGCAACAGAGACTCCTGACAGGTGCTCTTATCAATCCTTTCACTTCTTCTCTGCCATCATTTTCATTCACAGCAAAATCCAGATTTCTAATAAGCTTTCAACATCTTCTTAAGGTTATTTACAGGGATGATCCACTGCTTTGCAAAAAGTTTACATCATGTATAGTTTTAACACAATCTCTACATTAAAACACAATAACAAACACATTATGTAAAATAAGTGACTGTCCATCTCAGATTTCTGGTCAGCAGTGTATTCACACACAAACGTTCCCTCTCTCTCTCTCTCTCTCTCACACACACACACACACTTAAGTCTATAAATAAAAGGCAGAAGAAGAGAGCAGATTTAGGTCAGCAGACGTGTCTACATGCCGTTGAGCGCTCCACTCTTTCCACCGAGCCTCTTCAGGGAGAAAACACAGCTTGACACTTCCAGCGACGGAGCCTCAGAAAACTACAGAAATCTACGGCGTCGATACGTCTGGTCACTGGGTGTGTAGTAGTATCCGCCTTATTACTGCAGTATATCTGCCTTATTACTGCAGCGCCCGTGGTATCACAGCAGTATGGGCCTTATTACCACATTGCCCACCTTGTTACAGCAGCACATGCTTCAGTGCTGCAAGTGTCATCATTTTTTCCCTGCCGGCAGCACCCTTATTACTTAAGTATAATCCTTATCAACCCAGTGCGAGCCTTGCTGCTGCACTGGGAGCCTTATTACTATTACTGCTTACAGGAATTCAGCTAGTGAAGGTATACAATATAGAGCAGGCTGCTACATCCGTCCCTCACAGGGTAGCCTCAGCAACACAACTCGCATATCATTGAGTTCTTGCTTTAGAAATTGACAATAAAAGCCTGCAACCTCTCTTGTGGCTTCCTATACGTTTCTTTAAAACTGCCTGTGAGGATATGTGTTAAAGATACGCTCTTATTTTGTTAAACTGCCGCCAAATTCAAAAATTTCTTCCCAGATCAGTATTGATATGTTGAGTGGGAAGATACCAGTAGTGAGCTGGGAGGAAATTTAAGGGATTTGGAGGGAATACTGGCTGCTAAATGAAGATAAGGGAGTGGATTTTCAAATTAAAGGCATATTACTTTTGCACAGTTTGTTGAGATAATCTCAGCATTAAATTGTTGACTGTAAATTGATCAGAATAGATATTTTAGCTGGAAATGTTCCATTGAAATTTAAAATCTACGTTGTTTTTTTAATCTAGACTCCGAGGACCTCCCGAGGGGTTCCCCATGCAACAAAAAACTAGGCTTCCCTTCTTCTCACTGTGGTTATCTGCTCATCTACAGACAGCTGTATGACTGCATCACACCTGTCTACCAACTCCTCCTCAGATGGATTTCAGCTTTTGATCAGACTCTGTGGTCTGGTGCGAGACTACGTGGTCGTGGGTCCTCCCTTCAGAAAAACATCCTGAGATGTGACATACGTGCAGCTCGAGGGTCACAGCGCGAGGAGCCGACAGTAGTGAAGAAGAGCCACTGTCATTAGAAAGAGCAGACTGCTGTGTTGTGGTGCACGTTACGAAACAAGAGGCCCCTCCACTCACCACAACAGCCTCACTGACTGAGACGGTCCCACACTAGAGACTAAATCACTTCATGTACGCTGCAAAAAACACACATTTCACTACCTCACAGCTGGTTTACAGGTGAACAGAAACAAGTTTCACATAAAAGATCAATGAAAATTAAATCACATATGCAGTATGTGTGCTTGTGAATGGCTTTTGTGCATCTTTCATACTGTTGACAACACGGCTTCCAATATTTAGGCTTAATTGTCATTATATCTGTCCATAAATACATTTTCACTTAATACTGTTAACATTTATACAGATTTAGGCCGTTTTAAGTCATTTCAGACATTTCTTTTGACATTTTAGAAAAGCCAAAGTGGAGTTTTTTTATTATAGGAGTGTGTGCCGACGAGTGAGAGTATTTCAGGGAAGCAGTCGATGTGTTTCGGTGAAATAAAAAGTTTATCAGTCAGACGTTTCTCCGCAGTGATGAACTGGAAAGTGGAAACTGGAATGAGTTTTGGTCAGACAGAGATAAAAAGGTCAATTACCGGTAGATATTATCCATTTAATACGAAAACTTTTCCAAGCAGAGCTCACTACCCCACCGCACTACTGAAAACAGCAGCCTTCACCGCGTCTATTACTCATTATAGGTAACACTGCCGCGCCGGACTGTTTTTCTTTAGCTTTTTGAAAGATAGAAACGGTGTCTTACCGTGTCCAGGTCCGCCGGAGTTTGAAAGAGGAACATGGATGAGAGAGGAAGGGGGTATTTAAACAGTCCTGTCGGCTACGAAAAAACAAGCCGTCCTCGCTCCCGGAGACTCTGTCACACAATGGCGCTGATAGGAGGAGAAACTGCCTGCGCTCCGCTCACTGGAGCGCTGCTGCGTTCAGGAACTGTAGGACGCAGTCTGATAGACGAGCGCTGCGAGGTCAAAGTCCCGCAGTTGTTGTGACTTCACAGAAAGAGGTCACAAGGAAAATAAGACGTAAATATGTCCATTTCTGCTTGTCATGACCTGACTGGATTATAATGGACGGGCTAACGTGTGGCACCTGGTCCATTACTGAAAAAGAGTAAATCCTGTATATAAATATCTGAGAGTTTACCAAGATGTAACATTTAGATGACGGAGAGCAAAAAACAAGGCTGTGACAATCTATACGTTTTTGCCTTGGCTCGTTTTTGCCAAGAATGCGTAGTTCAATGTCATTTAATAAAAAAAGGCTATAAGCAGCACTTAAGGCATCTCTGAATGTGCAGTTTATTTGGGAGACCTGCATTTCCAGTTTTTGATGACATTTAGCTCTTGTTCCTTTTGAGTTTGAATGCACTTACAGTAAGTTGCTTTGGACAAAAGCATCTGCCTGCTGAATGTAAAGTACTCCTTTTGTGTTCAAAGTCAATCAATCAACCAACTAATCAATTGAGCAATCAACCTTCATCTTTTAAGCTTCAGTCTGTGTTGGACTTTTATGTGAAACACTCTTGTGCGGATGCATTCCTTTGAAGTTGCCCTGTGGGACTTGAAGGCAACAGCTGCAGACAGATTTTAGCCTTGAATTTATTTATATTCCAGAGGAACACTAAAGCTTTTGACTTGCTTAAAACACAGACTGCACGGCTGAGGTCGCCACTATTTCCCTTCTGTTTTTTTATCTTTATCAGTGAGACAGCAGCGTGACAGAATCCATTTTGTAATGGCCAGTAAATTTACGAGGAGCACGTGAAGGCAGCAGGAGAAACTGAAACCGAGCAGCTGCCCGGAGAGGTGACGTCGACAGCTTTGCTCCACCCACCCACACACACACACACACACACACACACACACACACACACACATACACACATACACACACACACACACATACACACACACACACAGACAACCAGACACGCGCGCGCGCGCAAACGCACACACACACGGCATGTTCTGTTACAGTTTTTTGCGAGTGCTTACACACTTGTTGCGGAATTTGGTTCATTGTGTCAAAACTCTACACACAAGCCAAATAATACACAATACTTGGAGAGACTAAACATCTCATTTCTATGTCAAAATTCAAACTGCAATCAAAACCTAACAATCTCTTTTCAAAATGGCATTTTTGCAACAAAAGGACACACACACGCACCGTCTGAATAACTCTTTCATAGCAGCAACAACACACTGATGTACTTTATACAAAACACTGCTGTCTTTAGCACTTTGTATACCTTTTTAATTTTCTCATACATGCAGTACATCTACTCACATTTTAGTGAACACAATAGAAAGGCTTCAAAAAATATATACAAATTACTTTTTTGCCATTGCAGGTTTTTACAACAACAAGAAAACACAAAGAAAAGTAGAATTTCAGTACAGTAATCAATAAAAGAATAACAATACAATACCAGAAATGTGATTATGTGTGCAGTATTGTAGGGAACTAGGGTGGCATGGTGATGGAGAACTCCTTGCAGACTAATGGCGGCAAACAAGGTGCCCTGGGACATTCACAACGGCTTTTTGTCCTATAACATTTTGGCCCTGACGCTTGGTTTTAGCTAGATTGAATCCAGCTTCATCGATGTAAATGAACTCATGAGGTTGTGCAGCTGCGTCGACGTCCAGGACTCTCTGTAACACAAAATGCATACATTGTACTGTGAATATGGTGTAACTCAAAACACAGGACTACAATGTCTACATTATTTTCACTTAAGGATGGGGGTGGGTTGGGTCACATTCAGTCAAAACTACAAGCTACAGGCAAGGCAGGTGCCCCCACAGACAACCCCCCCACCACACACCCCCAGATTGGGGCTACTGGCTAGGTCACATACTGCTTTGTGTGAATGTATCTATGCAGTGCCAATAGGACACAATCTACTGCTGTTACTGTGTTATAGTTTAGTGCAGTGACACTTAATGGCACGTAGTCATAACAGTCATAACTGGCAGTTCTGTAGAAAACGGTGTCATTGGTTAGGTGCTTTTTTACATACTGTCATACTATACATAGTAACATCAACACAACCTTTTTTTTTTGTTCAATGAGGAGCATAGACCTAATACTGTAGGACTATACTATGATGCAGAATGATGTACTACATAGGTACAGTTTATTTTAGAAAATTGAAGACATACCTGTTCTTCAGTCTAAATGTCCGTCTTATGGATGTTATCGCGTACGGGCTCAGGTTGGGCTGAACTCTTTGTCCAACCTCCCTCATCGTCGTCAGAAATATGTCTCCGTCTATTGCTTGGTCCCCTTCTTTGTTCTTGTCTTCGTCCTCCTCCTTCTCCATGTTTGCAAAGTTCTCATATAAGAGGCGAGCTTACCTGAGGTGTATTTGTAGCGCTAAGGCTCAGACCGATTG
The DNA here is from genome assembly GCF_963924715.1 of Thunnus thynnus. Lineage (NCBI taxonomy): Eukaryota > Metazoa > Chordata > Actinopteri > Scombriformes > Scombridae > Thunnus > Thunnus thynnus. The sequence continues at coordinate 4,989,085 of NC_089530.1, forward strand.
GTGTTCAATTAGTGTGGAAGTGGTTTTATGTGTGTGTGGATTGTTGCCAGTTTCAGATATGTTTTGCATTCTGAATAGAAGTGAAAAGTGTCTAATGTCAGAAACAGTGTGTAGTGTTCTGCAAGAAGTGTGATGCAGAGTTGTAAACAAAGTGCAAAGCAGAAAATGTGTGCTTTGAGTGCCTTTGTTTAAGGCATGGATACAAAAGTTAAGGTTTTGATGCTCCTGTCTAAGCGTTCACTCTCAGTGTGTAAGCAAACGGCAAAAAATGTAACATTTTAGCTCTTTTTTCTCTATCTCTATATAAGACTGGCTAATTTAACATTAACAACATAATCAGGCATTTTTAAACAGTAAAATTCAAGCCGTGTTCACGTTTAGAGCTTTAGAGCCTTCACATGAACGCCCCACCAGTGCTTTTATAACAGTCTTATCATTTAAATGTTCATGCCTCTTATTAATATTTACAGTTTAGGTAATTCAGTAGATATTTTTAGTATCTACTGTTATTTAGCCTTTTCCACTCTGACACACTGACATAAGAATAGTGAGTGGTCACAGAAATGTCCACTGGACTGATGGTGCTGTTTGGCTGCTTCATGATGCCCGTCCTAGCCGGCGGCAGCAGATGGCAGAGCGATGTCCAGTAAACTCAAACAAAACACAGAAGAGTCGATCAATGCGGATCGGTGGAGCATCCTGGGGCAGAAAATGGGCATCTCAGACCGTTTGTGCCCCCTGATGCCCCCCGCTGCACACTCACCCAGTTGTGCACTGATACACTCACAGACACAATACGAGTCTCCCTACTTGTTCAGACAAGCTGCCTATTCTCCAGACAGGCTTTGATCAACTTGCAGTCACACATATTTCCATCTACTGGAGTCCAGGATTTACAGAACTGAATTGTTGGATGTCATGATGCACTAAAACTCTCCTGCTAACACCAGAAAGTGGCACAGTGAAATTTATCCACAAGTCTTCATAAAATTCTTGCAGCTTGGTGACGTGGTGACAACTCAGAGGGCTGATTGGTCCATTTAACTACTCTATATTGTGCCGTTTACTCCTCCGCCTGGCATTTTGTTCACAGGATCGTACATCATTTCATTCAATAAAGAGTTTTATTGAAGAAAAAAGCTCTGAAAGTTTGTTAGCTTGATCGCTAATGGGATAATAGGTTCACACAGTTGATTTAAAAGGCATGTTAGTACCACACTGCTGTCTGCAATCTATTCCTGTTTTGTGGAGCAGTTTATACTCAGACAGAAGAAGGATGGTGCAACACAGCAAAGAAGCTACGATAGTTTAGTAATCTATTTATGACTCTCCGACTCAGAACTCAGCACTGTCAAGACGGCCTGCTATTGTTCAACAGCGCTAATTTGCATGTCAACATACACTAAAGTTGAACTCAGAGCCAAAAGTTCCCACATATATATTTCACCCCTCGAAGCGAAACTGCAATTCTCTGCGATTCATTTGGAAGAAAATGAATTTGCAGTGAAATTTTACCATTTTCATAACGGTGTAATCAGGCCTGAAGTCTGACTGAAGGTTTCATTGCAAGACACACAAACTGCCATCTCATTGGGATTTTTTTTTTTTTTGAAAGGCTAAAAATGACTCATTATAAGAGCCTGATCACTAGAGGCAACAGAGCTTATGGAAACTGGTGGTCAAACAATAAAAAACAGGAGTATTCTGTCATTCTTGGCAACACGGAGTCTCAATCTCTTGGTATCAAATGTTCACTCACACAGTTTAACCTGAATGAAGCCTTAGCTCGAGTAAGGACTCGAGTAACAGGCAGGTTAGCAGAGGTAGCTCTGTACGCGCATGCATACGTAGCATCTGTGGTGAATGGAGATCTGATTTTAGTCCTGTGTTCATCTCTCTGGACTCCAAGTTGAGTCATGAATGCCGAGCAGCGAGGAGGAATGGCTCTAAATAAAGATTTCAGGTCAAAAACAGGAAATGGCTCAGTGAGCAGTGAGGGCAGGGCCATAGCAACACCAACTGGAGAGCTGCACCCACAACATCCCTCCCTCCCTCCCTCTATCTGTCTTATTTCTCCCTCGCTCTTCTTTTATTTCCCTCTGTGTGTAAAATCTGCCTGTTCCTTCTGTTTCTTGCCTTTTTGCTTTTGCCTCATCCTCGTTTTCCACTTCTCTGCATCTTCCGTTGTCTTCCTTTTCCAGCATTTCCCCCCCGATCTTATTTTAAGTTTGAAATGTAACATAATCAGCAGAATCTACATTAGCATAAAGAGAACATGTGCAGGTCTGCAATAACCAGTAAATACTTCATACTATTGTTTTCAGGCTCTTGTTGTCTACGTTTCTCTGTGCATGTATTAACGTGTGTGTGTGTGTGTGTGTGTGTCACTATCACTGTGAACCTGACTCATGGTGTGTTCAGCCCGGTACGTGAGGCTACTTGTTACTTCCATCCATCTCTGTGTTGCACCTTTGGGTGGCAACGCACGGCATTACGACTGTCACCAGAATTAGTTTACCGGGCATCATGTTCCATTTATACTCACTGTGTCAACACACAATGCATTTTTTTATATCATCACGATCTATAAATTCACACGGGCACAAGAGCTGAAAAATTCCACGATGACACCCACACACACACACACACAACTAGAATAATTGATTCATGTGTGGGTGTGTGTGTGTGTGTGTGTTACTCATCTGTTCTGCTGTTCTGTCTTTGTGAATAATGTATTGATTACGTCCTTTACTGCGTATTTGTCCCAGTAGTAAAGGAGGCACTACTGGCAACTGTGTTTTATTTGCATTATACAGTAAGTAGTATTGTGATTCATTACATTTTTGCGAGTACAATATCGACTACTACTATAACTACTTTAACTTCTACTACAACTACTACAACAGCTACTGCCGTTACCATCACTGTTGCACCTCTACGACTGCTATCAATACTGTTGCTGCTTCTACTACTATTATTATTGTACTGAACACAGTCACCACTTTTTTCTCACATCATGTCTTTTGAGGTTGCTTCTATCACACACATAGCAGACCTCACTGAAGTCATGTCTCCCCTATCCCTATTTACCATCAGAACTATATGACTAACCTGAAACTCAGTTAAACCTTATTTTGTAAAATACAATATTATGAGTCAAAATGTCACATAAACGTCCAACATCTCAAATGAGTTCTCGTGAAGTTGGATGTACAAGATTAGTTTCATATGCAGAAAATTAATCAGCTGTAATCAGTAGAAACAGTGATATTAGCTTAACTGCCGATTGACAGATCAGTTTACTTGTTACTTCGGCTGTTAAAACAGCTGGACGGTGTCTTCATGTGGCTCTGGAGGAGCTTTGTCAAATGTGAAAAAATGACACAAGACACATCACTTGAGTAATGTTGAACTTAATTTTGAGCAGAAAGCTGGATCCAGCGTTTCTGGAGCTTGACCTACAGTAAGATATCTTGATCTCTGCTTTTCCTCTTTTAATCTGCCTCCCATAGGAGCCCCGACTTAACTGAAGTGCAATACTAAATCACTGGAGTACCCCTTTGAAATCCAAATCCATAATCAACAGACACCACCGGATAATGAGATTGGCAACTGTGAAAAAGCAGTTGATTGTACTGCAGAGGGGGTGGACACAATATTATGAACATCTCTACGGCAATCCAATGCAATAGCACTTACATGAAAGTGAAACTAATAATGTTCAGTTTGTGTTGAGGCTGTGCCAGGTAGCTGTTGAGCTCAGTGGTAAGTTTTGAGGCCATGTACTGTACGTGGTGTTGTAGTCAGCATTACACTACACAGCACACCCACATTATTATCACTTTTGGACCCCATGAGTGGACATCTAATGCAAAAAAATACCCTGTATATATTTGTTTGAAGGGTACAGTCTAAGAGGAAGTTAAAGTTCATGACTGCAATGAAAACCTTGCATCCCATGTGAAAAAGTGAACCTGCACAGACAGGCCGATTTCACCTTTGATCCAAATATCACATGTTCTCACGTTGAATTTGTATTTTAAAGACATTTGGTCCTGAAAATGAAAGCTTTTAGAGTAAAAACATCCATGTGTGCTGGCAGATTTTAGGGAGGGTGTGTGAAGAGGACCAGAGGGCGTGGCACACCAGCCCAGCATGGAAAGAGAGAGGGAGAGAGAGAGAGAGAGAGAGGGGTAGACAAGGAGGGAGGGAGGGGAGAGAGAGGGAGGGGAAGGGCACCAAACCAAAAACACCCATCTGCTTTCTTTCCCATTCTCACTCCTTCTCTTTGTCTCTACCTCCTCCTATTCTCTCTCTTTGTCTCTTTGTCAGTCCCTTTATTAGTGTCCATCCTTCCCACTCTCCGTCTCACACACCCCCCCCTCCCCACAGACACACACACACAGGATGGTATATCCTTAATACAGCACAATATATCCATGATCAGTGCCATCATTTTGTACTATACTGTTTTAATTGATACAAAGACCCCCCCCCACACACACACACACAAACACACACACAAAGCTAGACAGAGCCTGTCAGTGCGTGAAGTGGACTCTCTCTGTTTGTCTGCCCCCCCCTCCACATCTCTCCATCATCCTTTCTTCTCATTTCATTGAGACTTCAAACACTTGTGAAGTGCCTTGACTCATGCACTTCAAAAAGGGGAAGTACAAGTAAGCAAAGCAAGTCGACCTCCTGCAGCACTGCCATTTTAGTCAAATATACTCCCGAAATGTGCTCGTAACCTTCTCACTAGTGGTAAGATTTTACACAAACAGCTACTTGAAGATGTGGACAACTTCATGAGGCAAACAACCACCAAGGAGAGCAAAAAATGATTGTGTTTTCAGAGGAGCATTATATTTGGCTGTGGTTTTTCTTTAAAAGAGCTGATTGAACTCAACAGTACAACACCAGTCAACAGTACTACAGGTGGTGGCGCTGCAGAAAAAAAACAGTTCAGTGTGTTTGGACTTAAGCAGCATGTCATCCCTCTTTCTCTTCATCTTCCTGTTCTCTCCATCCACGTCAGACAGAAAGCCAAACACTGAGCAACTCCTCTACACACACAATGAGTATTGTTTTCTAATAGTTTTTAGGCTTATTATCTCAAGATCACGGCTTAATGATGTCATCTCAAGACATTAAACTGTTATAATAGTCATAACTTAAGTGTATCAGTGGTATGTAAAGATGACAGATGCTGCTATTTCGTTTTTTTGAAGCACTTTGTATTCTATCCACAGCGGTTTTCAGTTTAGTCAATCCTCTTATTACCTCTGCAATAACAGTTTAAAGGACAATTTGTTATCTAAACAGAATTCGATTTGACAATTCTTATGAGGATTATGAGATAATTAATCATCTTGAGATAACTGGTGTTAAAGTATTATTAGCTAACGCAGCTGTTCCAGCATGCGCTACAGAATGGATGGTTTATGATCAAAGCGATGTCTCGTCGGTTTTGATTACAGCAGCACTTTTAGCCAAACCGGTCGAAATTATCTGTAATCAGTTTCAATCACTGCTCCAAATATACCGTTACATGCAGCGTTGTGTATTTTAGGAAAGTTGCGCAATGTTGTTCTAGCTCAGCTGTGAGTCAAGTTGAGGGCAAAGGTAGTGCCCCATTTTTAAATGTCATTAGTGATTGAAATGTGTTTAATTAATCACTTTGAGGCTACAGTCAAAAGGCTAATGAGCGTTTTTACTTATATGACCATACAAGCATGGCAACAAGTGGTTTTTTACTGTTTCTCAATAGTTAACCGTGTGATTTCACAGCTCCACCATTTGGCATTCAGTGTCATTAAGTCAACACACATCGGGCTGTTGTAAATGCAGACATTTACTCAACAGATCAACAGCAGTTTGATTTTGCACGAGTTGCTATTTTCTGTCTCACTGTTCCCTTAAAAGTCATAGAGATTTTAATAAGTAGGCTTCTGTTGTGTGTTGTACTAGAAAATCTTTTCAGGGTATCACAGCAGAACTAATTTGGACTCATTTTACAGAAGTTGTCGACAGCTCTACGCTCAAATAGTTTCATATACTTCAGGCTCTTCATGGTGACTGGAAAGGGAAATTTTTAAAAAAAGGACAAAAAGAGATTCCCAGTAGGTTTATTTCATTATTCTCAGCAAATACATGAAAAGACTAAAACCAACAATGAATTGATCCAACTAATGTGTTTTATCTGTGTAACCAAAGCCTGATATATCTCATTCCATAGCGCTCATAGAGCTCCATTGTTGTCCGAAAAACGATTAAAAACACATCAGTGAGTCACACTGTTGCACTGGGTTCCTTCATTACCATGAACACAGACACAATAGTTCATTTTGACTTAATCTCACGAACGCCATCCTGCTGCTGGAAATACTTGCTAGAACACAAAATGTGTATTAATCCACATCTGAAATGAGTCCCCAACAACCTGTTTGAGTAACATTTGCTAAAAACTACAGTGCCCAGCTGTTTAAATCATTTATAAAGATTTCCATCTTCAGTAGGAGCCAATAGGGTGACACATACAGGGCAGAGAAGTTGGAAAGTATTGAGAGACAGGCTAACACATTGTTGGTTTTGGTCCTGTCATGGGATTTGTTGACAATAATAGAAATATAGAATAACACATGCTTTATGATTTAAGGAAACTTTTCATTTATCTTTGTGTAGAAAGAGGCTTTTTTTTGTTTTCCTTCATAAAATCACCTTAACCAAAGAACCCAACTCTCCTGTGGAGAATTTAGGTAGATAAGCCTATAAATAGAAAATAGTTAGGGCACTCCAAACCAAACTTTTAATATTGCAAGAAGAAGGCCTGTGCATTGACTAAAGAACATGGACGAGAGACCCAGACAGCAAGACAGAAAGAGAGAGAGAGAGAGAGAGAGAGAGGAGGAGGGAGGTGTGTTTACTCATGGCTGTGTGACGCCTCCAGTGTCAGGTGACTTACAGGAAAGAAGTTGTTGTTCTCTTTCTGTCTCTCTCTCTCTCTCTCTTTCTGTCCGTCTCCCCTTCATTGGTGTCCTTTCTGTTTTTCCCTCCTTTCATAATTGCTAAGATGAATTGTTTTTCTCTTCCTGTTCGCTGACTTTACCGGCGTATTTATTTTATCAGTGTAAAATGTCATGTTAGGATGATGAATTATTTGATTACTTTGCAAACATCAAAGTTTTAAAGTCGAGTATATGATATTGTGCAAAATCAGCAGAGACAGTCAAGACGTTATGAGACAATAATCACCATCTTAGACATACAGAACAGTACTTTGTTGTGTGTTAATAGCTTTTGGCTTGGGGCTATGTGAAAAGGTTTACTCTAACCCTTTAATGTGTGTATATATGTGTGCGTGTGTGCGTGTGTGTGTGTGTGTGTACTCATCCATAGCAAACTGGTGAGTGTGACACATTCCAGTGGGACAACTCACCAATAGTCTAGCAGTAGATGGGACACAGACACCTCTGTCCGCTGGGGAAAACTCAACAAAAACACACCGATGGAAGAAAATTCAGGTCTCACAATCGCTACAGTTACATAGAATTGACTTTTTCTTCTTTGCAATTTAGGTCACAGTTTAGCTCCATAGAAGAAGTTGGAGTGGCGGCTTTAAAAGCTGTGAGTGGAGGAAGTGGTAGTGGTGGTAGTAATACTGGAAGTGATGGTAAAGTGGCGTTATTAGCAGTAAAGGTGATAGTCATAGCGGTAGAAAGAATGGCCATATCTGCAGTAATAGTGAAAAAGTTGAGTGCTGTTGCTTGCTGTAGACTCATTCTGGTATCATTGCATACGTGTGTGTGCATTCTTCTCCCCCTCCGCATACCTTTGCCGTCTTGCCTCTAACAATAAATTCTGCAGCGTTTTTTAAAGTGCACTTCAAGTCAAACTGAACTGCAGTGAAAACTCTGTGGAGGGAGATACTGTAGCTGAAAACAGGAAGGTCATTAATCTTCGGGAGAAAGCGAGCCGACTCTCAAGTCAGGCACAAGGAAGCAGCCGCAGCAGTTCAGCTTTAGAGAGACTAGCAGCCAGCAACTACGGTTTAGCTGGTTATTCCTCTTTCTCTCTCAGATTTTCCAGCCTCTAGCAGCTTCATTTTACTAACCCTCCTCTACCTTCTAACCACAAGATCCACAGAGAGCTATTTTTCCCCTCTAGCGTTTACTTTTTGCTCCTTTTTTTTTTGGGAGATGCAGTCAGAACAATGTAGGAAAAGCTCGAAATGATTGGCCAAAGGGAAGAAAAATGCCAGATAGATTGCAAAAAAAATCATTAGAGGTCAGCCTGGAGTGGAAAGCAGGGGTTTCACCACCCTCTCGTGTCAGGGGACGCCAAAACAGAACCATATTGGACCAGAAAACATCGGATCCCGTTTAAGATTTCTTATCAAACATCATCTCTTATCTGTTACTCTATTAGATGTCCCCTCTGAGGATACATTGGAAAATGCCTTTTTTTGTTTGTTTTGGCCTTCAATCCACACTAGAGATTTATAAAAACGCTAATACAATCGGTTATTTTGTCTTTTAACATAGCAGTTCACACAATGTTGTCACTGCAGCCCGGTAATTACGCATATTTAGTGATCAAGTGTAATGAAACGGAAAATAACAGAAAGTCACAGAAAGAGTTGGAAGTGACAGAAAAGAGCTTTTCTCTGGTACAAGCAAGTAGAGTAAACGTGAAGCTGATTTGTTCCTTTTGGGGTATGAAAAGTTTCAGGGCAGCGAGTTTGATTAGTCAGTAAGTTCCATGGAAGTAGATCCTTATACAGTTATTTACAAAAGCAAGTGCAGATGACTAATTTCTGTGTTTATTTGGACTTTCAAGCATTTGAAATTATTTATGTAAAATTGAAGTTAATTTAGAAAGCTTTGGGAAGCTTGAGCCCTTTGACCCAGTAAGCACTGTTTTGCCTGAATCTCTACGACGGAGGTGGTGAGTGCAAAGTTAGTGAGAATAAGACCCAGGGTGAAAATTACCAGAACTTTCCATAAAAGTTCCTTTTTTTGCGAGGCTATTTTTACACTCCTTCTATTTATAACTCTGAAAGTACAATCAGCTATCCAAAGTGTCTAAAGTGCCATATTCATCTAAGTATTTGTTTATTTTCAACTTTTTTCCATTTGTTTCGAACAATTTGGAAGATTTGAGGGAGACAATGTAGACAGAACAACCCAAAGGAGTCGTGAAAAGAACATGATCCCTCACTGGCTTCCCATCTTTGAACACTGTGCTGCAGCTAACGATTATTTTCACGCTTATATCTTTTGACTGACTGTCAACTTGCAATGAGATTGAATTTATAGTGACATAAAAACAGAGACCAGACGCAAATCCTCATATTTCGAAGCTGGAAACAGCACATTTGGGATGTTTCCTTAAAACAAAAAATGCCGTTGATTTATTTTCTGTAGACTAAAGGACTACAAATTGTACATAGTTGCTGTATATAGTTCAGAATGAAGTTGGTAAAAATGTGTACCTTGTATATATATCTCTCAGAAACTACTGAATGAAAAGCTACACAAATAAATAACATCTGTACCTGTTTTGGAGTGTGTGATTATATCTCAATATATACTGTGTGTAGCATTTAATTCCTCTTACATGGTGCATTCTGAACCAGTTTGATCCAGCACCTCCACACAGATGAGTAATGTCTCTCAATTTAAATCATTACAGTGTCATCATCATCAAGTTTCTACTTGTTTCCTTCTTGTTTTCTGCTGTCTCAATAGGGAAATACCTTTTCCTCGTCAAACACATGTGATCTGACCACTTGAGCTTTGTCATTAACTACTAGATAGCAGATAATGATGTAAGTTATACCGTTGCTGATGTGAGATTTTCAACATTTTTCAACAACCAGAAACAGAGCAGTTTCTCTACTTTAGTTGTAATCAGATTACTGTAGAATAACGATTTTACAGTCACTATTAATTTCTGCAATCAGATTACTCTCATCTTGTTATATGTTTTAAGGTAACAGAACACAGTTGTCAGGTTTGTCAATTTATAACTCAATCCTCCTATATGCAAACATTTTATGTTGATATACTGGAAAACAGTCACTGTTTTTTGTGGTAATCTGATTACCAGTTACATGCAGAGTAATCTATTACTTCTCCTGCTGCTGCCCTCCTACGCCAGACCAGACTGGCTGAGTCAGCTCTGCTGCTCTATCACGACTCAGCCTGACACACTTTCCCTCCGTCAGCCCCCCCTCTGTTTCCTTCATGAATCTCTTCATTCACTCTGAGCTGCGTTCAAACTTCCTCACCTCTCTGCTTTCTCTGTCACTCGCTTTCTCTTTTGTCTGATTGAAATCGCTCCTTCTCTATCTCTTTGCAATGAGATGTAAACATCCCCCCCTTCTACCTCTCGCTCGCTTTTCTCCTCTGTTTCATTCTTTCAACCCCCTCTCTCTCTCTTTCTCTCTGTCTGTCTCTCTCTCTCTGTAGCTCTCTCCCTCTTTCCCTCCCTCCCTGCTGGCTGCCTTCAGGGTAGCAGAAGGGAAGTGAATGGCTTCAGCCCTCCCAGCTGGTCCCATCACCCAGCAACCCAGAGCAAAACAAAAGAACACACACACACACACACACACACACACACACAAGCCTATGAACAAGCAGGCAATGCGCACACACAGACGGGTTCACCAGCAGATGAGTATATGCATGTTCTTAGACACATGCAGACAGATATGCAGATGAATGTACGCACACACACACACACACACACACACACACACACCCATACCCCCCACCTTTGCCCCCCAAACTCACATCCATAAACAGCCAGCCAGCCGTCCCCTGCAGACTCCCACCCATCATCCCTTCCTCCAGTCCCCCACCCATCACCCATCATCCCCTTCTCCCCTCCCCAGCACCCTCTCCAGACACCCAGTCCTTTGTCCACACTCTGCTCTGCACACACACAAAAAAAACATATTTGGGGAAAAACAGATGAACATGTGTTGGTCTAAAGAAAAAGTCGACACAAAGCGGAGGGTAAATGCACCGTTTGTGTTTGTGGTGCTCACACACACACACACACACATTCAGATACATACATAAAAACTGCAACCGAGCAGCAAAACAGAGCTCGATTGTTATTTTAAATTCTGGAAGTAGTCAAATCACAGTTCAGGAAACCTGTACTTAAAGCCAAACTTCCCCCAGAGATCCTGTCGTATATTATCAGTGTGTGATGGTCAGTGCCTTCCAGGAGTTATTTTGTGGTATCCCATGACTGCTGTAACTATTTACCTTCCCTTTACCTGCTTCTTCTGTAATGTTTTCCAATGTATGAAGGAGGCTTTTTGATAAATCCCAGTGAAGAAGTGTTAAACTGTTGCAGTCAGCTGGATGTTTTCTGTGTAGGTGGAGAGAGCAATAGTGATAATTCAATAACAGTCTGAATGTTACTGTAATGAATGCACATTAGATGAAAGTGGATATGATACTACCAATATCACCTTCCAGCTAAATGACTAAAAACATAGAAATGAAGTCTGACCAGGATCAGATTAGCTCACTACGGGGCCCCAGGGCAAAAGTGTGCTGTGGGCCCCTATTGAAATACCTTAAAGACAGGACCATGGATGTATTACAAGATCTGGATACCAGATTCAAACATGGCGCCTGTTCAATTGAATGAGAACTGTTCACCTGGCGCATGAGCCAAAAACGTTTCTAGCCTCCAGGTTTACTTCCACGTCGTGTGGCTCACTGAATATGTGCAGCAGTAGTGTTTCTCCTGCTGGCCCCGCCCACAAGTTCCCGCTCATGGATTAAAAATTCATAATAAAAAGAGTCATAATTGACTTATTTGCAGTTGGAGGTGTCCTGTCAACAGTTTTACAGATGTCTCTTTAATAATGGTGGTCTATGGGGAAAATGCTTTACCGCAAGTGGCCACTGGGAAAAATTGGAAGCAATGCTGAGCGTAGGCTCCGTATCCAGTTTTCATACATCCACGCCGTGGACAGGACTTCTGGAGAAGAAGACTGGAGTGGTGTATGACATCATCATGACATGATGTGACAGCTCTGGTGAACACTACATCGGCGTAGTAGCAAAGACTGTGGACAAGAGACTGAAAGAATGTTGGAAACAGATAAGTGTAAATATGTGTGTGAAAAGGTATTCCACTACATTTTTTTTTAACAGAAAGCTTGTGTTAAAAACGTGTGTGGAGTTTTAAAGACCAGGCAGGGAGGGTCTAATGAAAGATGCCATTGTGTTGCATTATGGGAAATGTAGGATCCGGTGTTTTGGTGGGTGAACTTGAGATTTAAAGTCTTCTGCTACTTCGAGTTTGATCATTCCTTTTTAAAGTTTTTTCATGTACATCTGCCAACCTCATGGAAGTGAAATACTTAATTTCTAGAAAACCCCTTCAACACAAAGCATCTACAATATCACTTAACCAGTACTATGAAAGCTCAGAAAGCTATGTTTTTGTCGAGTGTGAAAGTTAATTCATGACCTTGAAAACAGCAGTCAATAAAACTCAAAGGTCCACTTATTAGCTTTCAGACACATTTCACCGTCTTCCTCAGAGGATGTGATAACATGTTGTCCTATATAACAACTGAACAAAACCCAACATTAGAGGAAGACCAGGATATGTAATTGAAAGCTCCAGAAACAGATAGTAAGTGGACCTTGAGTCAAGTAACTTTTTGTTCAACTAGTTTTTAGTTTGTTTATGAAAACAAATTAGTTATAAGCTGCTTTGGATGATAAACTGTAAAGTCAGTGAATTGAACTGATTTAAACTGATGGAAAAGGACAAACACAGCTCAGATATAACAGGGAATGCAAACAGAAATGTTCTGTTTTTGTTCCGTGCGTGATCTTCATTTCATCACCATCACCGTCATCATCTTCATCTCTCTCAGTCTAGTATCTGTATTCCAAACAACTGGACAGCAGCAGTCCAGAAAATAAACACTCTCTCATGTTGAATTATGCTAACCTCAACTTTCTATATTCTTATTGATAGTATATTTTGTTGTTTCTGTATCATATGGTCATGATTTTAAGGCCCAGCTCTAGCAGACAGACTAAAATAGAGCAGCTATTGTGCAACAAAACAAAATTCATCTTTGTCGAATGAGAGCAGGCGCAGTCAAAGCAGGGCAATGACTGGTGGGGAAAAAAAACAATCCGGACTACTAAATATTTAGTTTAACTTTCTCCTTCAGTACGGCGATTGTGAGCCAAACCAAACCTGTGAGAAAAATGCTTTGCTTCCCAAACTGCCCAAACAAACAAACAGAGGGAAAGTGAAATGGAGTGAGATGTTCTGGAAACAACACAACGTGGAAAACCTGAGGATGTGAGCAGCTTCTGCGGGCTTCAGGAACATAACAGCAAATTGGATGGAAAATTGGGGAAAAAAATGATCCGAACTGAGTCCAGTCCAGAGTCATCTGGTCCGATCCAGTCTAAACACACTGCTCGAACATGGTCTACGTCCAGGATAGACCGGTCGAGCCCAGTCCGGTACACCTAAGCTACTATTCGTTTGTCCGATCCAAACAAGTATGTCCCAGTCATGTCTACAACAATCTCAACCAAATCCCTCTGAGGCAGCCCAGCCTGGCCTGGATTACTGTCCCAGTACCAGTCCCAGTAAATACAAAGAAACACAATACAACCCGGCACAAACACAAACACCTGAGCACACAAACACACACACACACACACATTGTCCTTACACACTGGAGCGATGCGTTCGATGTCTTCCACATTAATTATTGAACAGAAAAATCCGCTATAGAACAAGCCAGCCAAGAGTCATGAAAAGTGGCCTCAGCTATCCAGACACACACACACACACACACATACACACGTACATAGCACACACAGCCAAATGTGCATGTTTACATAAATACTTCTTCTTCAGGAGTGACTAATAAGGATGTGAAAAACGAGAAACATAAAATGAAAGTGTCAAACTACAGTACTTTATGGTTCATAAATGTTTTGGCTCATGACCCTTTCTAGATAATTAATATATACTTGCAACCCATCGTCACATTTTGCATATGTCCAGTGTTGGGCCGTAACACATTACCCACCATCTCGAAGGACCAACAAACTGGCGTCCCTAGCATGCTAAATTTGTGAAAATCAAGAAAAAAATCAACATAATTTAGTCTTGAAATGTATTTTCCCTTTCTTACTGTGTTTTTTAATCATCTCTCAAACCCTCAGATCTGTCCTGCAAACCCCTTGGAGGGTCCTGACCTCACTTTGGGAACCACTGAAATACACCATCTATCAGTAGCCCAGTGCATTTCAACTGTGTACTGTATGTGCATACAGTACATGACCAGCTGTGTGAGGTCACCACCCCAAACACACACCAATTGCTTCCACACAAAGCCAAAATTATGGTGTTACACACATCACCATCATTCAGTCAGACCCAAACAGTAATCTCCCCAAATGCTACGCTGCACCATTGACACAGATATCAGCCCCTTGAATGGCTGCCAAGCTGACACAGCACTGTATAACAAAAGTATATAATCATTAAGCCATAATCATACAGCGGCTGCAAGCCAAATATCCCAATATCAGAGCTGACCTGTTAACACTCTCGCACTCATTCAACACTGCCACGGCTGTTTTTTTCACTGTTGGCACTGAAAACTCACCAATGCAATATTGTGTTAGTAACAAGTACAAGGGAATGTATGTCATACTGTACAGGCTAGTGTGAGTACAGGCTGTCCTGAATGTCAAACATTTAAGTATGTACACTGTATTAATATACACTTTCAGTATCTGTTATTTGAGCATGCAACACACTTTAAATATCCCAGTAGACACTTTCAGTATACAGATCATATCTGAGCACACACCTTTCCATATAGGGGTTGAGTGAATAACAAAATGTCCTAAAGACAGAGAAGCTTTTTGCACAGCATCTGCTGCATGAACAGTTTGCTGACTGAAATATTCAAAAAGGTACATATAAGAATGAAGTATCTCAGCTACACTAATGACTTTATCTGTCTTCAACAGTCAGGAGTCCATATGAACAGTGAAAGAGGTTTTCCTCACTGTAATCATTCCTCCTGTTCATACTGACTATTAAAAGATCCCCTTCAAATGTGCTTTTGATGTAACTGATGAGGGCTAAAATCCACACTGTGTCCACACAGTCATTTAAAAGTCGATGTGAAGCTTATATGAGGCTTCAGCAGTCTGAGTTAGTCATATCAAGTGGATATCTGACACATTTACAGTCTTTTTAGCATCAAATTCCCTCTTTGTGTTTCCCTGTTGAACTGTGGTGGAAGTATAGTGACAAAAAGAGGAACTTTGGTCTTAAAAAGACTGTAATGTTGAAAGATATTTACTTGATTTGACTCTTTTGGAATCTGGAAGCTTCATATTAGCGACAGATAAACTTTTAAATACATTTTTGCACAGAGGAATTGTGGATTTTGTCCCCCATCACTTACATTGTAAGTGCATAATGAAGGGATCTTCTAATGTCAGTATAAAGGAGGAACGATTAAAGCAAGAAGAACCTGTTTCAATGTTCATTCAGGCACCTGACTGTTGTTTTAAGACAGACTTGAAAAATTGTGAAACAGTCCTTTAAATGTAAGTCATCACTTGACTTAAAATATTAAAATAATTGAGTTGGATTGTCTTTTGTGTGCTAATATTACACTTTTTGATGAATACAAATCTTTACAACCAGTATTCCAGGTTAATGAGGTGGAAATTCATCCATATAATTATTAGCCATGCTAGCAGCGTGGCTCTATTACAGTTTGTCCACTACTTTGATTTGGTTTATATCACAAATACCTACAAAATTAATGACATTCCATCATCCTCAACTGTACTTTAAGTTGCTGATTAGCAAACTCTCAGTCTTGATAAGTGAGTGAAGTTTTCCTCCCTCCTGCATCATCAGCAATATCTCAAAATGTGGGACTGAACAGCTGTTCATGATCACTACTTTTTGATCCACTGACACTCTTTGACACTTTGACACTCTCTCTTTGACTTTGATGCATTCAAGACATGTGACTCATTTTGAATATATCATTAAGGATACTTGACTAAATGTATTTTACTTGCAAACACAGTATTCCTAGATACCACCTGACAACTGGCTCTAGTAGCATTTGAGAGTGAGAACCTTGTGTTCATCATAATTTCCATCTAACATGTAACAGTCCAGATGTTCATCACATCTGAAAACTGTGCTGACATTAAGATAAACTAGCTGCTGAACACACATGTTGGGTGGAAAAAACACACTAGTGGTTGTGCTGCATGATGGTTCAGATGTATGATGCTGCTCTTAGACATGCAAACTGTCTTTGATGTCTGTGAATCTACACCATTATGTGAAGCTTACAGCGGCATATTCTCACTGTCACACACGTACTTACAGAGTGGGAGACAGAAAGTGTGTGGGAGGGGGTATTCCAACAGAGTACATGATGTAACATGGACTACTATACAGGTAGTGGAGCAGTGAGTCACTGTGCTGAGGGAGGTAACATGATAACATCCTGGGCACAACGCGACTCAACATCTGTGTGTGTGCGTGTGAGGCTTTGTTACAAACAAAGAGTTCAGAGGATGTCATTTTATCATCTGCAAAAGTGCCCACCATAGCAGCTCATTCAGTCTCTGAGTTCACAACAGAAAAAATAAATACATGTCAACTACTTTTCCAATGTGTAATTACACATTTCCAGTGTTTCTATTTATCTATCCTCTCCTCTCTTTGAATGCAGGCTTATACATTATTAATACTTTGTTTGTTAAGAGGCCTGCTCTGCAAGCGCTGCTCTTCTGACATCCGATCCCCCTGTTCATGTGTGCTTATGTGTTCCTGTGTGTGTGTGTGTATTTTACATGTACAGTATATGTGCCTCAGATCTATATTTGCTTAGTCTCGCCTGGCTCTCGGCTCTCCGAATGCACTGCAATGCTTCAACAGTCATTAGCTCTGATGCTGCACTAAGTGCATTGTGATGCACATCATAAACATTAAGTACAGCAGAACAGAGCATGTGTGTATAATGTTGTTATGAGGCATGCTGATATTATGAGGTCTGTCCTACGAGCTAAAAAGCTGCCCCAAATAACAATAATATCTTAATGTTTAATTAAAATAAGTGCAATGGTGAATAACAATGGTGAAACACAGCATATGCAGTAATACACTATATGTGAATAACAGTCTTATAATTACAACCAAAGAAATCGCAATAAATGATGAAATGAAAAAATATAAAAAAGGAATGAAAACTACAAATTTGTGGCCTGAATTGATATAATGTTACAAGCATGTTATAATTAAATACTGAAACAAAACAAACAAAGAATAGTTAATAGTTTGACAAAGAATCCCAACTCAAGATCCACTTACTAACTTTTTTCTAGAGCTTTCAACCACATCACTGTAAATAACTTTTAGCTTTACTTCTAAGGCAACATGAACATAAGGTCCTAAAGGTGCTATGGATGAAATCATAACAGCAACTGAACTTGCAAGTCAACAGATGTCTGTCTCCATAACAACTGAGCAAACTCCATTTGCTGATTAAGCCTGTGTGATGTTGTTGAAAGCTCCAGAAAACAACAGGAAGTGAACCTATGTGTGGGATTGTTTTGTCAAACCACTATTTAACGTCAAGAATGACATTTCATGCTAAATGTTAATAGTATATTTTAAAATTCTACATATTAATTGTAAGTTTTTGCATATTGTGAAATATTAAAGCCTGTTTTGTTTAGCATGGAATTATTATTATGACAGCCTTTGAAAAACAATTCCAGTTTGCCTTCCTAACCACTTCCTGGCTGTTAAAAGATCTCAGAAGATAAGAAAAAGACTGGTGTTCATGTAATCAGCAGGGAAGCACTCTATCACAGACAATTGTTTTAAACATTCACACCACATATTTACACTGATGACAAAGGCAAAGTATAACATGTCTAAACATTAGTGTGTGGAAATGTCTTGTCTTCCAATGAATTTTGCCTCATATTTCATCTGTGTGATTGTTAATATAAAGTAAAGTTGGATTCTCTGATACTTCTGAGAGACAGGAGGCGACACACACACAGACTATTAGAGAGAGAGAGAGAGAGAGAGGAAAGAAGCGAGAAAAGGTGGTGCTCGTGTGAATAATGGAAAGGAGGTCAGTGCCTGAAGGGGTGGGGCGATGGTGAACACTCTGCTCAAAGTAAAGGCACTGAGAATGTAAAGCTGCCACACACACACACACAGACTCACACACACTAGATCACTTATTATGATGGTGGATTGACAAGTGACGGGACGTACTAAATTTGCATGGCTCATCTTTGCATTTGGTTTAAAAGCAACTGATAAGTTGCAAATGCTACTATAAATCCTACAAAATATTCACAGTACACTTAAATGTTGTAAAAAAAAAAAAAAACCCTCTCATATCCATTGCTATATTACGACTTAAAATTATAAAAGACGTTGCATTTGATGAAAAAGTTGCCAGCGTACATGTAGATTGGATCAAGTCATGTTGATCTGTCACTTTCACCGCGATCAATTACTGTAAAGTCAAACCACTCAGTTTATATAGTCAGTCTATAAATCAGTATATATATCCTTGGTGTTTGCACTTATTGGTCAAAAATTGTAATAACCAAAAGGAAGAAATGTATTTTGCTCTCTTAATCTCTTTGTCATGATAGATTTATGTTCTCCAAGGGGCATGAATTTCTGTTCCAGACTTACAGTGTCAGTACTGGTAATTTGATTGGTGCGTGCTCTTTGTGGCCGGGCACTAAAATTTGTTCTGTATCACTGAAATTTCAGCGGATACGCAGACAGTTGGGTTAGGATGTTGTTAGCTATTGCTAATGCTGCGTCTTTGTCCTATGATTCAGACCGTACGTACGGACAGCTTTCATTTCAGCTTCCTAGTTATAAATCTAAGGGAGAGAATCTGAATTTCTGTCACACTTGGTATAAACAGGTGTCAACAAACAGGTGGCAAAATGGCTGCACAACCACCGTCACTGGCAGCTAAATAAAATCCAATTTTAACACTAATAACATCAATTCAGCTAATTTAAAAAGAGCTATACATAATTAATTTGCATCTGGTTTCACTTGGTAACTCTCTAAATACTCCAAATATGTGACAAAGCAAACGTAGCTAATTTAAGCTATTTATCTGTGACTACAAGGCTAGCATCTTGGAATAATGTGCGAACAGTCCCAAGTTGGAATAATAATAAAAACTTCTGATTTCAGCACTCTTTATGTTGCTCCCCAGCTCCACACATAACTCAATGTCAAACCATAGTGTAACATAGGTAGTGCTGAGGTTACACAACTACTCACTGCTATGAGATTTGACAGTCTAGTCATGTGCCGTTACCAAAACTGACCCATGAAAAAAAGAATTAACGCTAGCTAGAACCCCTTCTGTTTTAAAAATATGTGATGAATGCAGAGCTGAATGTGCAGCAGTTGCCGATGACAACGCAGCTAAAAAATACCGATGAAAAGTGGGAATCACAGCTAAGCTAGCACTTAGCTAATCACTTTACTAGCTTCTAGCTTCCTCTATTTTTCGAGTGGAATATAAAGTTAACAAGTGTGCATATTGTAAAGAGACAGATGTTTTATGTAGGCTTGCTGAAAAGGGGGATTAAAAACCTTTGTATCAACGTTCTGAGGGTATTTATGGTCTATTACATGCTCCGGGTTATTAGCGTACCACAGATGTTTACAGCTCGTCTTAGATGTCATGCTTGCAGCTTGCCAAAGGCTTTTTTATTCTCTTTTTAAAACATGGAAAAAATATGCACTATAGCTAGAGTATTGTTATATCTACTTACTCAAAAAGAGAGAAATTCAAATTTTTGAGTTTCACTTTGACATCTTGTAGCCTTTCTGGTAACTCTATTTCTGAAAGAAAAAAGTTCATGTGTTCCTTATTTTTCCAACCAAAAGAAAAACAAAAAAACACTAAAGCTCTGAAAGGCAATTTCACAATAACGCTGTAATAACAGGGTTTTGTAGTATTTGCAACAAGGGCTCAACCAACCCAAGGTTAAAAGCAATATTTTTAGGTCTTGAAGATGATGATAACCAGTATTTTGCTGGTGAGTGATAGCTGATAGGAGTCACAGTGAGGGTCCAGTATGACATTCAACAAATGGCAGTTAGAGCCCACAGCATTGCAGGAACATGATCTACACCTCCGCCTGCTGACGGACTGACCAGTAAGCCCCCGCACACGACAAATTTAAAAGGATTATTCTGAACTTAGACTGTTCAGGACAGACTGAAACATGCCCCTTTACCCAGAAGTCCATATTAACAAGCTTATTACAGCATTTACCCCCAGAGAAACAGAGCAGAGGGTCAGAGGTCCCGGTTCATGAGATAACCCTGCTTATAGGGGAAATTAGAGGGGATACCTGTTCCCCGTTAGAGCCAGTGTAGTGCAGTGGAGTAACGCCAGTCCTACTGAGGGATTATTGTGCGGTGATGCTATCATCACAACCACTCTCCCACTGTCTATTTATAGTTCACAGAGCTCCCTCTCTCTGTGTGTGTGTGTGTGTGTGTGTCTCTTTCAGTCTCTCTGTCAGATTCTCCATACTGAATGCCAAATGTATTAAAAGGAGAAGGTCAGAAAAAAACAGAACCGCTAACCAGCAGTTACTGGTTTCAAACCCAAGAGAGAAATACAGCACCTGTCCCCGATCTCTCATAGAGCTCAATACTGAAGTCGGTTAACTTTATGTGTCCCCCCATATGACACGCATGAAGCATGTAAAATTTTCACCACAGGGATCAGAACATGTTGTAACATATTCATGGGTCGATAATTCAGTGGATACTGGTTGATCATTCAGAGCTACTTAAAGTGAGTGAGCAAGTCTGAGTTTAGTTTCCTGTGGGCAGGACCAGCAGCAGCCACAGGTACACCTTTGTGCACAGTTGTGTTGCTTATTGTTTCGATAGAACATTTAGTTTCAGCAAATTTCGACCTGGATTCACACCACATGTGTGGAGTTGTTTATTGGAACTCTTAAAGGAATAATTTGACATTCTAGGAAATATGCTAATTCACTTTTTTGCAGAGAGTTAGATGAGAAGATCAACACCACCCTCATGTCTGTATAGTATTTACTGTGTGTAGCTCTTAATGCTAGCTTAGCTTAGCATTAAGACTGGAAACAGGAAAACAGCAAGCCTGGCTCTGTCCAAAGGTAACAAAATCCACTGTCAGCACCTGTAAAGCTCACATGTTATATCTAATTTGTTTAATCTGAATGTATAAACAATTCACCATTTTATGGGGGGGTTACTTGGCAGGATAACTTCCCGGAGTCTCCACTGGTTGCCTGGCAACTGCTCCCAAGAAATAGTCCAGTACATAACCCCTATAAAACAGTGAATTGCCGTTTTAACAATTTAAGAGTCAGGCTAGCTTGTTTCCCCCTCTTTACAGTCTTTATGCTAAGCTAAGCTAACCAGCTGCTAGCTCCAACTAAATGTCTTCCCAAAATGTCGAACTATGTCTTTAAATTCAGTTCATTCAGTCAGGTGAAAACAAACCTGCCTTTGCTTTAATTTCTTCTTGTGAAATTTCTGAACAAACCATGTGCATCAGTTCAGTATGACAAGGTAAAGTCTTGCCACTTTTAGGCCAAACTGATTTCATATTGGATCTATGACTTTGTTTATCATAAAAGAGAGCAAAAACTAAAAGACTCTTCTCTGGAGATCAAAGCAAATCCTTTAGGGCATCATTAAGGAACAACATTGCCTGTAAAATGACCGGTAGGTGAGCTATGATTTCTACTGACCAGTTGCAGTCTGTTCACAGTGTGGGTTAGGAAACTCCAATTCAGCAAAGGATTTCAGATGTACTGAGGGGACCTGACCATAGTCTAGGTCTTGAGTGTCTCATCCTGGTGTTCAGACAGAGACAGCGAAGGCTGGATGGCTGCTGATTCTGCCTGCCAGACGAGCCGCAGCGTCTGAGCCCCGGGCCGGGAACACAGACGACCATGGCACCTTAATCTGGATTAGCTGCTAAATTAGAAGCCTGGTTGCTTGTATAATCCCGTTGACAAACTTCCTGCAGCCCCCAAGGCCATTTGACGGGAGCCGATTCATTCAGGCCAGGACATGCCAACACGGGCCAGACAGAATGACTGACTGATGAACTGCTCACAATACAATGAAATATCATTTTATAAAACCAGAGAGGAAAACATGAGCTCACAGTACTATAAAGTATGAACTAACACATAGACTTTAGGGACATTATAGAGTGGGATTCCTTAAGTGACACCCATGGAAATCAAAAATATATATATCATTTAAATAATAATTTCACAAATCTACAATTTCCCTGGAATTTGAAGTTGATGACACACACACACACACACACACACACACACACACACACACACACGCCATCACTTTCTATTGGTGTATAACACCAGTATGTGATAGATCAGGTCTATATAGTGATAGTGTGTGCTGGTTTGCACTGGAGCAGCGCAGCAGCAGATCAGGATGCATCTGTCAGTCAGTGATGGTGTGTGTGAGCTTAAAGACAACTTGGTTATATAATGCCGGCAGCAGCAGCAGCAGCAGCAAATGTGCGCTGCTTCCCTCGGAGCAACAAGAGAGAACACCATGATCAGTTCAAATGTTCTGTCCTCTCTTGAACAGAAACATTTTTCCAACTGCGCTCTCTGTTATTGTTCTTGCCTAACGGTAAAGTAGCCTATAAATTAAATTGTAAGAGGCTGTTCATTTTTCCAGTCTTGTGCTGAATTCGGCATACAAATAATGTGCCAAACATTACATATTTTCATAAAATCACAACTTTTAGAATTGATTAACACTGTTCCTCACGGCGGCTCCACTGTCTCTTTCAGCAGAATAAGCAAGTCGGTACAAGGGTCACCATTTCTGAAATCTAAGATTTTATGATAATAAGTCGTATTTGGTGTGTCAGATGTATGCCGATGTAAAGAGGGGCGTCTGT
This sequence comes from Thunnus thynnus, assembly GCF_963924715.1. Taxonomy (NCBI): domain Eukaryota; kingdom Metazoa; phylum Chordata; class Actinopteri; order Scombriformes; family Scombridae; genus Thunnus; species Thunnus thynnus. The sequence goes on from NC_089530.1 coordinate 5,012,159, forward strand.
TAATATATAAAAAGTATAATAAATTTGGTTCTACTGTGTATCAACTTTAGAAAGTGAGCGAGAAACGTTAAAACAGCTACTTTTCTAGTGCAGTCTGGTGGAACACTGTTAAAGCGCGACACAATGGTGCGTAACGGGAACTCCACGCTGCGCCTTTCCTCTTGTGAACGCGTTCACTGATGTAGACAGGCAATAGTAGCTGTCCATTCATTGGACACATAACCTGTCTTGTGTTTACCATCTACTACTACTTTCTGACAATGTTTAAAACACGAGGACGTAAACAATTTCACGCACGGTTAAAGATATATAGATACATAACTCACAATCACAATCAACACCGGACACAACCGTGGAGGAGTTCAGATGCAGTTTAAGACACTCACCCTCTATGGCAGATCCGTCCAGCACGGTGCTAAAGTAGAAAAATAGATTTGAAAAGAAATGGCTCTAGAGATTTAGTTTACGTCAGAGAGCTCACTCCGCTACTGTTAGGATGTCTAATTTCTAATTTAGCTAAAAACTGATGGACTGCGTTCACACTCAGTCCAACGTCTCCAATGTCACAGATCTCGGCCAATGCGAAGTCATGTAAGAACAGCCAGCCAGCCTATGCTGCATTCAAGTGTCATGAGACAGATAGTAAATACGAATATCCTACTACTCTGCCCGTTTGGTGGTCAATATCTTCTGTAATCCCGGTTGGCTTTTGATTTTAGATGGTAAATGCGATAATAAATTACAGGTCACCTTAGCTTTCATGTGGTTTGGCTGCCATTTAAATAGTGTAATAATGGCTTTGACATGATGAATGTTAACTTAAAATGCACAGTATGGGCACTGGAGGGGTCATTTAACTTAGATATATCTAATTTACTGAAATTCTGACTGTTGCCATCAGAAACATCCCGCTAAGCCCATTAGGTATATGAAAATTGCATATGTGTTACGTGCATTCAACACAAAAAACTATTCATTGAGATCTGCATAACGTCCCCTACAATTCCCTGTAAATCTTGACATGCTGAGGAAATGTGTCTGTATTTCCCTCCGTGTAGAGAAAAGCCTATTTCTTTAACACGCGGTTACTAAAACTTCCCACAGTACGTGAATGCAGCAGCGTTCTGTGTGTGACAGACATGTCGTGCGGTGACTCACAGCTGAGTCACTGCGTCGTGTCCCGCCCACACCGCGGTGGCGGCCAATCGCGATCGTGCGGGAGCGGGCACAGTGGCGAGCAGTCACGCACAGTCCACAGTCCCGCTGTGTGCAGTTTAAAGGGCCGCCAGCCGCTCGGCCATGTACGGAAATCATTCCCATTGACCATTAAAGGCATGTGGGCGGGTTTAGATGTTACATATTCATATGCGACATAGATATGAACAAACACATATGAAAGATGAATTGCATCACATACAGAATGAATGCAGGAAAGGAACAACACCAACCTGTTTCTTAGTCACCGAAACACTCCCCACATCATACAAGGATTTTAATAAGAATCATAAATGTAAGGTTTTGTGTATTTTTTAATACTTTGTGTCGGTTATTCTGCTTTTATGTATATTTGTATGTATATATTCTTTTATATTTTGTCTCTCTCTTCTTACCTCTGTTTTTTTTTTTATTTAATAATTTTAGATATTGATTGTATACTCTAATTGGAACTTGAGCTTGAGGAAGCCAGATTTCAATGCCTTCAGTGTTGCTACCTACTGTGTTGCTGTGCGTGTGATAATAAAAGCTCTTGAATCTCTGAATACGAATGTGTGAGTGTGTTGAGACCACTGACTGTTTAAAATACACAGTGTGTCGTCAGCAAAACCACTTCTTTCCTTCAATCACACTTTGACTGAAACATTTGCTTATTCTGGAACACATCCTGCCATGTCTGTTTGGGTATAATCATGCATAGAGTAGTCACAACAACTCCTAGAGGCTGGTGTGAAACAGATTAAGAAGTATTCGCCCCCACTGTTCAGGGCTCACTCCTCTACAGCAGCTTGTATGTCTGTATCGAGTGTGGGTGAGCCATGCTCCGAGCATTAAAGAAAAGTGTGACAATACTATATCGAGAGTTGTCTCTTTCTTCATTGAAGTCAAGTGCAAGAGGTATATTGCCACAACAATTTGGGGGCTCGTCTGTGATGCCAATCTCCTTTGACTGTTCTCCATACAGGTCAAATCTGTGCAGCTGGTGAAGGGACTACAAAATGCTTAAGACCCAGGAAGTCAACATTTCCTGAGGAAGGCTTGCAAATGACTCCCGGCATGAGAAGGGACTGCCTGTGATGATTATAGACAATGGTTTGAATGACATGACATCTGAAATTAAATGAAGATACAATATTAGAGACCATGAAAGATGTCTGAAAGGTAAAGACATTCCGTTAGGGGTGATGACCTATTGACAAAGGAATGAATGAATAATGTCTGTAAATGTCTGTGAAGGGTGAGGTCTCTGGGTAGTGCATAATAAATGAGTAAAGGTCAAAGTAAAGAAGTTCCAAAGTTCACAGGATGTGTGAAAATAATGAGTGACAAACATGAACCAGACACTTGTAGGCAGTTACAGTTGTGGATGAAAACATTGTGGTTTCCCTGAAACCGGCAGTTTCAGTTCAAGTCAAACTGAGAAATTAAAGAAAGGACTTGAAAAATGTGAACGGGGAAAAGAACAAAACAATAAAAGACAGCCTAAAACACAAAAATCAGGGGAAAAGTGAGGTGGGGGGTGGGGGTACTAATCAATGTCCCCAGTTCTCTTTCCAGAAAGACTTGGACCTCCTCTCAATGCCAGCTGTCCATCAATGCCAAAGGCCAGATCCGCCTCCAGACCAGTCACCACCACAACCAGAGGAAAGCCAACCAGCCAGACATCCGGGCCTGTATGACATGGTTCAAGATGAGCTGAACCAGATAGAGATGGAAGAGTCTTGAACCAGTTCACTCTCATCACCACCCCCTTCATATTCTACAAACTCAGCCCAAGAAACTCTGTCAGAACAAGCAAAAGCAGGCACAATCACAATACAGCTCCCCTTCCAAGAGGGCAAGCGTGTCAATTATTTGTTTTGCAAAGTTACAAAAAATTATAGATGCAGCCCCCCCCAATTATAATATCTGAAATGTGTTGGAGGAGGTGGTGTTAGATACCATTAGACAATCCGACAAGTACTTTGCATAAAGCATACTCAGGCCTTTGATGTTAAAGGCCTGAGTTTGCATCTTGTTTACTAGCACACAGACAATGCCACACACAATCCTGCCAACGTTTCTCACCGTTCTTCTGTTCAACAACTGGTTGCAGTAATGTTCTTAAATATTCTTTAAAAAATGGCTTTGCAAATGTTTTATGAGGAAGAATGCATTTTGTTTGCAATTTGCAATTTTTTGCACTATATTTGGGCTGACAGGTTATATAAAACCTATGTTGTAATACAGCATATGTCACCATGGTACTGCAGAGATTACAGACTCATTACAAACTGGTAGGATTACAGGAATATTGTAGTGATTTTCTTTTTTCACAATCATAAATTCTCTCTGTTCAACATTATTTTTGCTCAGCTTCTCATCAAACCAGTCAGCTGCAGGACACACACACACACACACACACACACACACACACACACACAGTAAGTGTACATACTGTACATTTGTTCTTCCACATGGAGGGTGCTTACTGAGGGTCTGCTGCCCTCTGCCTTCTAAAATCTAACTGAGCAGGCTGACATGGGAAGCAGCAGGGGAAGCTCCTCCTGCCATAACTGCTACATCTGGTTTTCATCCAAGCCCGCACCTGCTTTTTCTCACGTCCCACAGCTCCACAACCACCCAATGGGTTTGTCAGTATTTGCTGTTGACTGACATGCAGTTATAGACAGAAAATGATGGTAAACCCTTGATTTGTATTGACCTCTACTGGCAATCAGAGAGAACTGCAACAACACTGATGGAGCTTATCTCCTACACTATTTCTCTGTAACAGCTCCTGTTCCTGTTTACACATAACTGACTCTGACAGATATGAATAATTAACACATTAGGTTACACAAGAAATCAATGAGAGCATTGATCCAACAGATGCCAGTTTGAGTGTCTTTGTAGGAGGGTGGAGGTGTTTCCCCTCTAAAATAAACTACAAGCTGGATAAACAGTTTTAAAGCCCATCGATGTTCATACTTGCTGAAGGGTAGAGATATATTGAAAATGTTCAATGTATTTAAATTACTGCCCATTTGTTATTTCATTGTAAAGTGAATTGAGATGTCACAGAGTGATATCCAAAGAAAGTTTATTAGATTTGAGCTTTTCATACGTCATTGGAAGAAATCTGTAAGATCAATGACAATTTGTGAAGAAAGAAGGAATACTGTGCACTAGATAAACTAAACTCAGCCGTATTTTTGTGTATGCAGTTCACTACCTTCATACTGGAGTTGTGGTCCGCGGCACAGAACCCAGTATCACAAAGGCAAATTTTTCTCTTTTTTTCTCATTGTGAAAGCTGAAATAGTTGGAAGACTCCTTCACTTTCAGGCTGGGACAAGTATTTCTTTCTGCTATTATTGATTATTGGAGATAATATGTTGGTGCATTTACAATTTGATTGTCATGAGATCAACACAATAAATATGTAAAGCAGAAGATATTCATTTCCCAACAATGATGTAAAAAATCCATTGTAGTGTATGATATTCTGTATATTTTATATGTCTATGTGTGCAATTAGTGACGATTTATTTAAATTAGAGTATAAATTATACATTTTATACCACAATTATACCACAATTAAGTGTGTTTTATTAGGGTACAGTAGTAAATACACAGACAAATTGACAGCATATAAAATTGACATTTCAAAAGGGACAATTAAAGTTACTGGATACTTTGCAGCTTAAGATCTTACTTGTTCAGCATATAAAATAACATGCATCATCATACAGTTGATACCAACCTAATGGTTTATACATAGTTAAATTGGTTCTGCATTGAGCAACTATATTAAAAATTTGCATACATGTTAATACATCAATAACAATTATCTGGTAATATACCATCTGAAAGGTGGCATTTACATAATGAATACTTTTACCTCTGATACGTACATTTAGCTGATAATACTTCTATACTTTTATTTAAGTAAAATTTTGAATGCAAGAGGAATTCATAGTGTGGTATTGTTACTTTTCTTAAGTAAGGGATCTGAGTAATTCTTACACCACTAATCTGTAGCAACTTGAAATAATGTCCAAAAAGAAACTAAAGGTAGCATTGACAGTTAGGTCCAGAAGGTGAAAACCACAAAAGAAGAAAGAGGACGTTAAGACAGACAGATATAATATGAGAAAACTACACATACAGTTGCAGAACAGAATGAAAGGTAAGAACAACCCTGAGTCAAAATGTGTTCTTCTTGTTGGTACTCAACCTTTTGACCCCTTAATACAGCCATGTCTACTTATCACAGGCTGTGCATCTATGCTCTGTGAGAAGTTCAACTGAAGAGTGATTGTCCCTCCTCAGATTGTTTCATTTAAATCATTTTAGAGCCCTGAAGAGGTAAAACTGATCAGAACTCCAAAAAAGCAAAGAAATTTGCAATCACCTCATTCCCCTCATTTGAGTGCCCTGTCCATCTCCTCACCTGGATCCCATTATCCTCATAGTCACTCCTCATATACTGGCCTAGGTTCACTTACACCTTGCCAGATTGTCTAGAGTTCATATCTCGCTATCCAGCATTCCCTTACCTGTTGTTGTTCGGCCTGCCTGTTACCCTGTCTGATCACCGGTTTGAAGATTTTGCCTGCTTCCCTCACTTCTATCTGCCTGCCTGGTTTGTGATCCCTGCTTGTTTCTTTGGACTTGATGAAAATATATTGGACTCTGCTACTGCCTCTGAGTTCGTGCTTTTGGGTTATGAGCTCTCTGGGTTATTAGTCATCGTACAATGACCCCTTGTGAGGGTCCTGACCGCGAGGCTGGGAACCACACTACCACACACTGTATATATCTCCAAACACAGCAGAGGAGAGGATGGAGAAAAACAAATGTGCTCCTCCAAACCATAACCCCTACTCCAAATGTTACGTTCTCACTTCCCTTGGACGTTTGAGACTTCAGCTTAATACAAAACATTTTTGGAAAACGAATTGCCACAAACTACACACTTGACATAACCAGTTTAATAGTACAGCTGATGTAACGCAGCTACAGGGCTCCACTGCCTGCATGAAAAGTGAAATACGTGACGCACGTAGAGAGAGAGGTCATGATCCTCCGGACAGTTCCATCATTTTACGCACGCAAAATGACTCTCGAGGGATGGATGAAATCTGGAAAAAAATGTACATCAGTGTTGGTTTTGATCACTTCAATTAACAAAACTTTATTCAACATCTTCAGTCCACTGCACAAATGTTATTAAACCGTGTACATCCGTGCGTAAAATGGTTCGTTCCAGCCGCAGCCTTGTGGTCTATAAACGTCTGCAAAGCTCTTTAAGTCCCTCAGTTTTATCTCTGACTCACGGTAAAGATGAGCTACGGAGACCGCTACACCTCGTCCTCCTACCGGAAGATTTTCGGGGATTCTCCCAGGTTTCCCGTCTCCTCCTCTCGCATGAGCAGCGCCTCGTCTCGTGGCTCCTCAGGCTACAGGTCCATGGCTATGTCCCGCAACAGCGCGACGTCCGTGGGCCTGTACCGACGGGTCGGTCGCACCTCCACCTCCTTCTCTTCGATGTCGACTGACTCCCTCGATCTGACCCAGACGTCTGTGGTCAACAATGAATTAAAAGTCATTAGAACCAACGAGAAAGAGCAACTGCAGGTAGGTGTGATTACAATGACATGTAGGGCAGAATGAGACAAAATGATTCACTTTTGAATGTTGGGTTACTCCACAAGAAATGCAGATAATTTGAAACTGTTCTTCATAATCATAATTTAAGTCCAATAAAAGCATAAAGTGAAGTTAGTGAATGAAGTAAACCCCGGGTTCGGCTTGTTCCAGGGATTATAAGAACACTTTACCCCTAAAACCACTATTTTAATTTAACTGCTTCACATGTCTAATCAGCTCCACAGTGGTGGCTTTTACCTGTCAGACCAGGACTAAATCAGCCCGTATGAAAATCAATCAATTCAAGTGATCAACTGTTTCATCCCTAGATTAAACTAACCAACAACTAACAGTCCATGTATCACAACAGTGTCAGCAGGGAAATAAAATACATCATCAGGGTCTCATTTAGGTAGGAAGGGATGCTTTTCTCAAGTTCAGCTCCATTTTGTGAATTAAAGCTGCACTAATCACTATTTTTATATTAATAATGGATCAAATGACTGTGTACTGTGAAAAGAGTCATTCATAGTGATGAACCCGCTCTCATGAGTGTCGTTTCCAGTTGCAGAAGACAGCGGTTTTCACTGAAAAAACTCTGATAAACCCACTGTACACTACCTGCCCAGTACCAAACATCAGAGAGACAAAGTTAGCAAATAGCTGATGAACAGGAGCAATTAGTAGCTATAGAGCCAGATATTTCTCTCAGGAATTGGTGGAGACCAAAACAGAGCTAAAAGGAGAATGAATACTGGACTTCCATTTATTAAGTGACCAGAAACAAGATTCCAAAAAAATGTGTAAGTAGGCAACTGTTTGCTTACAAGGCCATAATATGTCAATGCTGGCCCAAAGTGGCCAAAAAAATCAATAAATGTTGCTTTAAACTTATGGTACAGCTTTATTTAACACCTTGTAGTAAGAAGTCTGGGTAGCTGCAGGAGATTTCATAGCAAGTTTAGGGATAAGTGACTTGATCACTTTGACTCACTGTATGACATTTATTGTGATCATAAATGTGTTTCTCCTGTTCAGGGTCTGAATGATCGCTTTGCCATGTTCATCGATAAAGTCCGGCACCTGGAGCAGCAGAATAAAGTGCTGGAGACGGAGCTGGTGACACTGCGGCAGAAGCAGAATGAGCCATCCCGCCTCGCTCACATCTACCAGCAGGAGATGAGGGAGCTGCGGTCACAGCTGGAGGACCTGAGCAGGGACAAGAACCGCATCCTGATCGAGAGGAACAACATGGAGGATGAACTGCAGGTAAAACCACTGAATGATTTTGAAAAGAAGTAGGACTAAACGAATATGTGCATATTTAAAATGTAAGTCATTTTTTTGTTCTATAGTATTTTTTTATTAGCAGCATGGCTACATGGATGGCAACGTTGGTTTGCAAGTTGTTCTATCACCCTGATCCAGACAGAAAAATCTCAAACATTATGTGGTGGATTGGCATGAAATTTGTTTCAGACATTCATGTTCCTCAGAGGATGAATCCTACGAACTTTGGTGAACCCCTGACTTCTTCCTCTAGCACCTCCATGATGTTGATATTTGTGTTTTTTGGTGAAATGCCTCCACTGCTGCTACTGCTTTGCCTTAGTATAGCTTCACAGAGCCGCTAGCATGGTTGTAGAATCTTATTATTTTCTGTATTATTTTCAGTCTATGCATCTAAAAAAAAACCCTAACCCCTCTCAATACCCAGTTTTTCCCATCTCTAATTATTTCATCGTCCCATTCACCTTTCTCATTGTGCCATCTAACATCTCATGTCCCAATCATCCCAATGTTCCTGCCATCTTTCATATCTTTTATCTTTATCTTATCATCTTTACTTTCTATCTTCTGATCTCATTGCTAAAATCTCATCTCTACACTCTCCTCTCATTCATAAATTTCAGAAACTCAGTGTAAAGTATGATGAGGAGGTGAGGGCGCGTGAGGAAGCAGAGCAGACCTTGAGGTCCTTCAGGAAGGACGTGGACGATGCCGCAGCTGTCCGCCTGGACCTGGAGCGCCGTGTTGATTCGCTGATGGATGAAATCTCCTTCCTGAAGAAAGTCCATGACGAGGAAATCCAGGAGATGAGAGGCATGATGGAGGAGCAGCAGGTCTGTGTGGAGCTTGAGCTCGCCAAACCCGACCTCACCTCAGCCCTGAAGGAGATCCGCAACCAATACGAGTCCATCGCTTCCAAGAATCTGCAGTCGGCCGAGGAGTGGTATAAGAACAAGTTTGCCAGCCTCAGCGAGCAGGCCACCAGAAGCAACGAGGCCATGCGGGCCAGCAGAGAGGAGATCAATGAGTTCAGGAGGCAGCTGCAGTCCAAGACCATCGAGATAGAGACCCTGAGGGGCGCCAATGAGTCTCTGGAGAGGCAGATCACAGAGATGGAGGATGCACACAACACTGAGGCCACAGCAATGCAGGCAAGTAATGACAGTCATTAAATAAAAACATTATAACAGCTGAAGAGCTGTGTTTCACTGCCCTCTGTGGCTGAAATGTAAAGTTTGTCAGTGTGATCACAACCACACCCACAACAGTGATGTTACTGTGTACTGACACACCCTGGAGTACACTGCTACATCACTGTAGCAAGGTGAGAAGTTTTTATGCTGCTGTTTAGTTGCTCTTTTCTCACTAGCTGTTTGGATAACATTCTCTAATGTCTCTAAACTACATGTAGCAATTCGTGTCGATTCACCCAAGTAACACAAACACATATTTCTCAGTGGTATGAAGCCAGATAGTTTTGATTTTATTTGTCTTATTTGTTTTGAGATATTTGAATCTGAGATTTCTACCTCCACCCCAATACAATGGAGGTGAATGGAATTTAGTTTATGGTACACACAGCATTGAAAAACAATATTCAGAAAGTAGTTCCATTCACCTCCATTGTATTGGGATATTGGAAAAAAACATCAGAATCAGATATGTTAAAAACTGGACAAATAAGAAGGGGTAGGTATAAAAATGTGCTTTTTTCTCATTTGGGTGAACCAACCCTTTAACATGTAAAAAATACAGATATACTGTACAGTTACACAAACATTTCTTAGCATACAAAGTTGCTGTGGCATTATTGTACCATGTAAACACACAATAATATGAAAAGAATAAAACTGTCCACAAAAACTTGATTTAATAATGGAGATATAGGGCATACATAGTGCCATGTAGCTTTTTGAGCAGGCACTAAAAACAGCAAAAGTTTAAAACTACTGTAATAGTGTGATACAATCCTTGGAAATTGAGTTATTATGCAGGATATTTCCAATATCCAAAACAATACTACACTTTCTCAGCAAAGAACTGAAAATGGTAAAAGTTAGAAGTACCACTATTAATTATTCTGATTGCCCAGTTGCTCTGTATATGCAGCACAGTCTACTGTCTACAAATCTACAGAATAATAGGATTGGAAGTGAGCAAATCTCAGGATCAAGCTCCTCATCAATTATTTCACAGCTCCAGTAGAGCTGTTAGCTAACTGCACACAGCAGGGTGGCCCCAACTCTGATATGTCGAGGACCAGAGAGGAAGCAAGGAATCCAGCATACTGTCAATCTGATAATCAAAACAATCATCCCTATGCACAGTCTCATTTCTAAGGAGTATATATATTTTAAAAATATTTTTTTACAGACGTCAATTTTGCTGCTTAGCAGTAAAGTCTCAAATAAAAGCCAGTATTCAAATAACCATTTGGTCTTAAATATGAGCCAGCAGAACAAAAATGAAATTACCGGTACCTGTACTGTAATGACAAATGGTAAATTCAGCATAGTGTTCATTTCAACACCTTATTTCCATCTATACAACATTGTAGTTATGCCATTCTCACCACTCTGATGGTCTGAATTTCTATTTTTAGCAGAAATACTGTTACTGTCACTCACTGATGACTCAGTTGCGATTAATTCTGCCACTCAACATTTCCTGCAGAAACAATAAAAGCCTTCCATGAAAGGGAAGGTACTCTGACTTGTGATACACTGAAAGCATTTAAAAAAAAAAAAAGTGGAAAGGTGTTCAGTTTGCAGTAACACATACTTATACAACAGGGGAAAATAAAAATAAATATCTGTGTCATATAATAACTTGTCTCAAATACAGTCCTGCTTCTCACTGTTTGAAAGTTTAGCATCTGTAACACAAAAAGTCTACCGTAATTCAGGTTCAAGGTCTGAAGTCTGTGACCATGAGACTGACCGAAACAGCTCTTAGTGAATTCACCCTGCATGACTGTTAGATTAACCTCTGACCGCAGCTAAATCGGATACAGGAAAGCCATCTGCTCTCACTGGCTTTTTAGGGAAGGTAAGGCTAAGTAAGCCTGAGAGGTTAGTGTATTCATTTAAAGAAAAGAAAAAAGGAAATCCCATGCTCACTAATTATGCCTGCACCTCTAACTCTTCTTTTCTTTCCAATGTAACAGGACACTATTGGCCACCTGGATACTGAGCTGAGGAACCTGAAGAGTGAGATGGCGCAGCACCTGAGAGAGTACCAGGACCTGCTCAATGTCAAGATGGCCCTGGACATAGAGATAGCTGCTTACAGGTGCTGACTGCATGAAAAGACAGACTGAACAAAAAAGACTAGAAGACTTATCCAAACGTTTTTAAGCATTGTGGCTTGTATAAGCACTGACATGTGTTTCCTTTGGTCCTACAAGGAAACTGTTGGAGGGGGAGGAGACTCACTTTAACTCAGACATGTCGTTCAGTGCGGCCAGCTACAGCTACCAGCCACGAGCCTCAGGCGGCTCCTCCAGGAGCAGCCAGCGGGAGAAAGGTGGAGCCACGAAGGAAAGCTTCAAGGAAGAGGAGAAGGATGAAGCAGACATCAACTCCAACAACTGAAGACAGAGACACAGACAGGGAGAAGAGATGTGTTGTATATGTGTAGGGAGTTCATAGTTACATACTGCATCTGTACAGAATAAGATCCAGAGCATCAACATGATGGTAGATTTTCACTGTTATGTATTTTTGAAGGGCATCATTAAAAAAATTGTTTTGGGGATGATGCTGAAATATTTTATAGTCATAATATATATATTTATTGTATTTGACTATTTTCGTCTCAAAATACATGTAAAATAATGTTATTTAGTATTTTCCCTGTTGCAAAAGTCTGAAACAGCATTAAAACAATGTTTGGACTCTAAAACGCTCAGACTCATTTACTGTATTTGCAAAGAAAGGAACAATTTTACTAAAATATGAACCATCAACATAAATGAACCCCTTTACATCCACCCTTTTTATATAATTTTCGCCTATTTGGCATACCCAAATGGAAAAGCTCATAACAGAAGAACTGTAAGGCCATGATGCATGTATTAGGCTTCATTTGACAAGTGACATCTTCTAGTTTCTGGAAATGTGTTTGTTTAGCATGTGGCTAAAACACAAAACTACATCAGTTCAAATAAGGCTCAAAAAAGTGTTTTTGGTCCTTGTCTATAATGAGTCATATTTGAATAACAATGATTAGGACATGCAATATGCCAGAACTATGCAGAACACCACCAGACCTCTAGGCCTAACCTTGTGGTAGCAAGGGAGTTTTTAGTTTGTGGTGTCACTGGTGTCCCCGAACCTCTCCAATCATCTCCAATTGGCCAAATTGTGGCAATTGCTTTGACTCATTACCGCGTGATGCTACCGCTTACAACTGGCTTAAGTGGGTTGCCAGTGACCCGTTGGATGTTAAAAGGTTAAAGAACCCTGACCTGAAAACCTGGACCACATATACTGCATGTTGCAAATATTTTATCATTGTAATAAATTTGTGACCAAATACTGAAGTTTTCCTGGATGAATTTCCATTTTGCTGCTGTGTCAGATTGCAATGAAACCTGTGTGTGTGTGTATTCTTATAGATGGACTACAAATACTAGTGTAGTGCCTCTTCTCTGTTAGTCAAGGCTAAATCAGTCTGTGGAAACTGTTTTGTTTGCATTTGCTGGTCAGTGAGTTATATTGTTCTTGCATCCTCAAAAGTAATATTTATGTAACATTTTAAGGGAGACTGTGGACCATTTTGGTTTTGGCATTACAAATGGTCCCCATTGCTACTGCAATCAGTTCCGCAAGTACAAGTCCTTTGGGTTAGGCATCCTTTTGTTAGTAGTGGCAGAAAGAATGGCCATCATGATTTATCAGTACCATCTACTCAACGGCTTAACAGTGAAAAGTATTAAATTGTACATGTAAACCAAGCAATCAAAATGTTGGTGTACATTTTACTTGGCTGAGGTATCAGTGTTGTTCCTGTACTCACTGTTGTTTCATTTGCACTGTCTGATGCAACAAATTAAATGACTGGCAAGTTGTTTTCTCTGCTTTCATATGTGAGTCAGTGAGAGTATGTTCTGCTAGAACGTATGGGGTAGTTCATTTTAAGATCCACTTAAAAATGACTCTCCCATATTGGAACAGAGCCTCAAACTCAATTACAACTCAGTTCAGTTATATTTTAATAATTCCTCACTTTGTTGCCCTGCAAATAACAGAAATATCAGGCTTCTTCAAATGAAGAGTTAAGATCATGAAGAGGGTAGAATGTCATTTCAGTTGTATTCTCTAGCTGTGGTCAGGGAGAAACCCAAACTTCAATCAAATGTCTGGTTGGCTTGCACTACTTTATAACTACAGTGTCATCTGTACAATATGAATGGGTGCATCAGTGGTGAAAAAGTACAATGACAATGTAATCAGTAAAATGCTTTTTTATGTTTAAGTTTTAAACCAGCATTTTTTCTGTTACCTGATGTGTGTAGCAGATGGATGCTGATATCAACCTTAAACCACAGGAGACAATGATGAAGTGGGAAACATCTCAGTTGTGTCATCAAATATTTATTCAAACTTATAAACCAAGTAGTAAAGGTATTTTATATCAAACCCTACCAAAGATTTCTTTATACAGGCTCCCTTTAAATAACAGCTTTTTTTAGTGATTTGTACTGAAAGCAGATTTTTATCAAAACAATGACATCAGTTTACATCAACAGCTTAAGTCAGACAACATGAGCATGAATAAGTAATCAATACAAAAGTTAAATTAAACGATTAAATCAACAAGAAGCGAGTCACTCTAAAGATACAGTGTAGATCTAAGCTCTATAAAACACACACACAAACCTTTGGCAGTGGTAATCCTTTTGTGTCAAGCCCTTAAGATCACAATCTTCGATTTGAAATGAAACCCAGACAGTAAACTCGACTCTCAAACCCATAAATAGAAAAGTATTAAGAGAGATCCCTGGTTTCCCAAAAGATGGGACTGATGCAGCTTTTCAGAACAGACACTATTGCTTTTATATCTGTTGGAGATGTGAGGAGTTTAAGATCCATTGACAGTGGTTCGGTCCAGTTTTAGCTACAGTATCGGTCACATCCTTGAGTGTCAGCACACAAAACAATACCTAAAAAAAAAAAAGATATCACAGTTCTGTAGGAAATTGTCACTTCAGGTACATACCACAACGTGACAGAAAAGTTCATTGCAACACAACCTCACTTCACTACATTAAATATATACTTCCTGTGTCCAGCAAATCTGCAGCAGACACACGGCCGTCCTGAATACAAGTGATCATCTTGGGGGTTGAAAATTAGATGCTATAGTGTGAACATTAAGAGTTTACACATTTTCATACTTCTCAGTAAAGAAATCCAACTATATTGCTCTGAGAATCTCTCTTTCACATTTAATGTTTTGCCGGCCACTTGCTACATTTACTTTGTTGTAATATTTAAGTTAGAAATTTAAATTAAACTTTATATTCGCACACAGTGCCAAGACAGCTTTGGACTAGTTATAATGCCAATGTGAAAACTTCACTCCACACTATGACAGGATGCAAAAAAAAAGTCCCCTCAGGTATTTCTGCATCCATCTTTGCGACTCAAGACTGGGAGGGCAGGACCAAACCGAAGTGCAGCACCAACAAACCGTCCTGGAGCAAAATAGAAAAAATAAACTTTTTTTTTTTAACATGACTGGAGTTACAGGCCTTCAATATCATGAATATTGTTCCCACTGAGTGTGTGTTTGTGGTGCTCACCTGCAGTGCCTCTGTTCCCACAGAGCTCTGTATGTCTTTGAGTGACTGATAGTGATCTAGGAGATGATCTCCGCAAACCACATCCACCTGTAGGACACACAGACACTTTAGACCCCTGCATCAGACACTGAGTCACACAGAGCTGATCTGTGTGGAGGTCTTGTAACGTCTACACAGAACCGTATGTGTGTTTCTGATGATTTTGCCATCATTTACCATTGTGACAAACAAAACTTGGGTCCTCTGCAAACAAATTCTGGCGCAACAACACATAAAGGCTCGACAACAACAGCAATGGATTGATTTTGACCAAATTCAAACATCAACTGTACCCAGTGCCACATTATAAATGTAGTTATTGACCAGAACACTGAATACTGTACGCTGTATATGCCTTGGATATTTAATAAACTGGATGGAGATGATCCAGATGAGGAAGACTAAAAAGGAAAAGAAGTCAGATCAACATTTTCAAGAAGGGTTGTAACAATGTATTTTTGAACTGAGTTGAAGTTATATAAGTGTTGTGACTTCTGCTGCAGTGAACAGTGACTCCAGGTCAGTCTTTCTCCATCCTCTCCAGGTTTGTCCAGACAGAGCAGGGCAGTGCAGCACTGAGGCCAGGTAATCAGCATAAGCTGCTAATCCTCATCCATTACTGAGGATTACTAAACACAAAATACACCAACACCTGAACGCTGTCTCCCTCAAACTGAACTCATGAACCTTTCTGTTCATCAGTGTTGTAATGAAAGGACCACAGATCTGAGTGTTAGACTAATACTTGTAATCTTGAACCTGAAGACTGAGCTGACACAGACAATAGTTTGATTAATTTCGTTGTTAAGAGAGTCTGTTGTCCGTTAGATTTTGGTAGCCTGCTGAGTTTTGACCTGAGCAGGTGAGTCCACCATGCTGGACTCTGTATGTATTCAGCAGTAGTTTCATCACATATATGCTTTCCTCACTGTGCTGCAATGCGTATATACTGTTGCTATAGTTAGATTTTGGTGGACAACTTTAAACTTGGATAAGTTGCTACTTATAAATCTCCCACAGAGGTGAAATGTTAGGAAGCTCCTATCAGTAAAACTGATGAAACCTCTTGGATGAGTGAGGAAACGTCTTCAAATCTTCAATTCAATCTGCCGCCACATATAATAATGCCGACACTGTGAGTTTCTTTGAATAAATCCAAACTGTGTTGTTATAAAATGTAAATAATAAATGTAACTAAACATATTATTTCCGCATGTATTAATCCTCTCTGCAGTGTTTAAAACTGATTGACAAAATAGTGCAGAGTATGTCCATGTCTTGGTGTGTAGACCTGATTCATTGAAGAATAACACAGCTAATGAAGCTCAGCTAACTAGCTAATTGATTAATACACTGCATCTTCTTTAGCTGCTTCCTAATAACTGTTACAGGTCAGCTGCAATTGGCCCTAAAGCCAAGGAGGACCACAGCAGTGCGGCTCAGTGCAGCCATCCCCTGCTGTGAGGACACATTGGAAATGTGAGTGTTCATGGCTTGTTGCAGCTCGGCGTAAGTAAAGCCAAGCAATCTGGGCCCAATCTAAAGGATAGGAGGTTCCTAATTTTCCAAGTCTGTCTTAAAACAACAGTCAGGTGCTCATATGAACAATGAAACTGTAATTTTTCCTGTTCATACTGACCATTAAAAGATCCCTTTCAAATGTGCTTACGGTGTAAGTAATTGGGGTGAAGTCCTCGATTTGTTCAAAAATGTATTTAAAAGTTTATCTGAAGCTACTATGATGTGTCAGGAGTCCAAGTTAGTGAAATGAAGGGGATATCTTCCAAAGTTATTTTCTATTTAGCATAAAATTCCCTCTTTGTTTCTTTGGACAGTGTTTCCCTGTTGAGCTGTGGTGGAAGTATAGTAACGAAAAGAGGGACTTTGGCACTAAAAAGACTGTAATGTTGAAAGATATCTACTTGATTTGACTCATTTGGATGCTGAAGCTTCATATTAGCGTCAGATAAACTTTTAAATCATTGTTGCACAGAAGGAGGACTGTGGACTTTGTCCCCAACTTACATTGTAAGTGCATAATGAAGGGATCTTCTAATGTCACAACCACTTTGTCCGTGCTCTGTCTTCTTAATAAATGTGCCCACTCACTTACACACACCGGTGTGTCCCTGGTCAGTGTGCACGCCTACGCTACACTGTAATGCCAACTTCCTTTGCTGTCACGCTTCCAAGTCTGTCTAAAGCAACAATCAGGATCAAGACAGTGGTCATGACACTTTGTGGACTGATTAGCTGTAAGCCTGGCAGACTCACCTGGCAGGTTGGGCTGAGCTCCATCTTCCTCCTGATGAACAGCTCCACGTGGCGAACGGTGGCCTCGCCTGAAACACGGACGTACCGCCTCTCTAGTGGCTAATGAAGGAAAGAGTGGAAGAGACCGAATCAAAGTCTTTCAGAAGAATGTTGTTCATCAAAAACTGTACAGTATACATAATACAACTGGAGCTGTGTCGTTTCAAACCGTGAAACTTTGAAAAAGAAAACTCCCATATTAGCTACACATCATCATTGGTCTTTACACAATAATTTTATCTTAATGTATCAGCAGGTCTGGATCCAGCTTACAGTACAACATTGATCATGTAACCTGTTCTATTATAGTCCATATACTCTAATAAGAACAGCTGTTTTATAAAGATTTAAGATTTTAAGTAATTACCTTGTAGTTGCTAATCCCCTCTTCAGCCCTGAAAACACAGCAGGAGTCAACGTAAGTACGTTTTAAACTAATTTGTCATTGTGAGACTATGGGACCATCTGGTGGCATTTTTATGTAACTTCATGGTGATTTCATTCATTGCTAAAAACGTTTTTCCTCAAAGCAGAAGACATGATTGTTGTAAGCCAGAAGACCCTGCTAATTATGGAACGATTTACACCCAACTAACACTGACAGTAAAAACAACTGCATTCAAATAGAACTTGTGAGTTATTGTTTTGTTTTTTTTAAGTAGACAATATGTTTAGCAGACGGTCTTTCACATAACAGACATTTGAACATGTCATAGCAGCAAATATAGAGGTGTGATTAAAAACATTAATTAGAGCTTCATTTCATTCAGGAGTGCCAGTTCAAGGGTCTCATTAATGTCATTAGTTACACCTGTGATTTTCCTACTTGTATGAACACTGTTGCTAGGAAACAGATAACAAAAATGGACTTCTCAGTTGGTTCTGTGTAACAAACCATCTAGCGTGTCAGGTTAGTTTAACACAGTGAAGAAAGCAAATACCATGAAGTGTTTCGCCAGTGAGAACATTAAAGCTCAAGTAATTATAGGGGAACTTAAAGAGAAGAAAGGGCAATATCACACACCAAAGTGTGTTTACAGGTCATGGGGATGACTTTAAATGTGCAGGGGCTGAATACCTTTCATAGACAATACAGGTATAATTAATGCATAGAGGCCTGTCCAGTGAGATCCTCACCCTACAAACTCCAGTAGCAGTGACACATCCAGCTCAGGAGGGATGGTGAACACAGACTGGGTTATGTTGTCCTTCTTCTGCCTTTTCCCCACTGCAGGACCTGGTGGGGAGACGGACACTGCAAAGCAGGAAAGAAGAAAGACAGGAGATACAGATGAGAAGGAAAGAGATTTACTGATGAGCTCTCACGCTTTTGCTTCTATTGTCCTGAAATTCAACATCTTTTTAGTTCCAGTTCATGAAGTTGTGGATTTAAATCCAAAATAAAATAAAAAGTTTCAAACAAATAGCACACCACAGTTTGATAAAACTTCAGTTGTTTCGTTTTCCAAAATACGTTGATTAGCCAAAGAGGACACAACAGCGACATCTGCATCATTCAGGTCTGATGAAGGTCTTTGACCAGCAGGTTGTGATGATCTTATCTTCAGTGAGTGGATATCCTTCCTGTCCACTTTTACATAAATGTCAATTGGAGTTTTGTCCAACTTGCATTAATGATGCAATTAATTTAACTAAACTTCAATAACACATTAACACAGAAACAAAGTAAAATACTGTTACACACATCCACATACGTACAATCACAGCTAACGGTTCCCCAAATCTGTTAAGTGAAGCTATTTTACCTGGTTTTGGCAGGTCCAGCCCTCTCTCTTTGTAGAAGCTACACATTTGTTCTCTTTCAACTGGAGCACAGAAAAAGAGATCACATTAGAATTTAAACTGAAAATGACATAATGTACAGCGGATGAATTAAATTAATCTGACTGTATATACAATATACTTACACTCCTCCAGGAATGGAACCATTTTGTAAACAATATCCTGCAGTTGTCTGTCAGGCCTGCAGGAAGACAGAAGAACATTTCTCAATGAATTAATCCTAAACCTTAGAATTAGAATTAGAATTAATTCTAAATCCTTTAGACATCATTACGTCAAAATGTCTGACCTGAGGCTTTTTCTCTCTCAACTATCAAAACCTTGGGTGACAGCCATCTATTCATTTTACAGGTGTAAAAGGTGATACAAATGAGCAGATACTACAGGAATGAACAGGCCTACCTGATGTTGTAAAGGGGTTGTGTTTGGTGGACTACGATGCTGCATGTGGGACACCTGTTGCTGTAGAAAAAATGTTTCACGATGCAGCTTTTGCAAACTGGGAAGAGACACAATCACAAGACACGTTGGATATGGATATTAATGTTTGAGAGTTTCAATGATCTTATACCTACTGTATAAAGCAGCAAATATTTATTTTTTACAAACATATTTTTGATAAGGACCCCTTGCATTTGATTGTTAAACTGTGACCAAGACATACAGTAAGCAACAGGTTCTGAAGTTGATAAATGAACTTGTCAATGATCCCAGTTTCATTTCACATAACATATCTTTGACGTTTCTTGTTACGCATCTCTCTATATGTTTATACCTATATACGGTACCTGCCATAGGCTAGTATGGGCTGATAAATTGGCCTAGCCAGGCTCAAGTATGTGGTCTTGTTTAACTGTGAAACATGGTACGGGGACATCATGCTAGGGGTGAAATGTCAATATTAGTGTATTGATAGTCTAGTGAGCTAGGAGGAATAGCGTGTAAACTCAACATCACCAGTTCACACTTGTGTGGCACGTTATTCACCATGTTTCCCTGCTGTCTAAAAAGTTACATTCCCACAGGAGACGACCAGCCAACTTTTGACCACAGCTATACACTCTACAAACTACTACACACTATACCACCCAGTTCAGTTAGAACCCCTTGAATCCTCTCAAAATCTCTCCTGATATTTCCACAGAACAGAGAACACATCTGTTTGAACTCACATGTGTGCAAACACTCTGTGATGGTGGTGGCATCGATGAGGAAGCCGCAGCAGAGGGCACATCGGATGTATGGGTAGAACTGATTGAGGGGGAGCTTGGGCTGTAGAAGACATATGGAAAGAACCATGTTAATGTCAAGGGTTACAGCCCCACAAGAGGCAATGCAGCCACAATACATGAATTCATGTCTGTCTGAAAGTGAAAAGCAACACTACTCAACTACTAGTTAGTATTTAGACCACTGCTTACTAGATTCAAGACTCCTTTATTTGTCATTTTGTATACTTGCATATATAAAAACGAAATGTTGTTCCTCCCAGTTCAAAACAGTGCAACAGAAAAACATGTCTAGAATAATATGTATATGAGAAAAGATAAACTAGAATGCACTCAGTTTAAAAACAGTCAGTCATCGAGTTACAATAAATATTAAAGTCCTTTATGCAAAAATTAGAAGAGAGCCTGAAAAAAGAAATCCCAACTTTGTGTCAAAAATATGTTTTGTTTCCGTATCTTATCCTGTCCTAGTATCTCACGACCCCTTTGATGAATCCAGTGGCACTTGTGTGGGTCCCGACCCCCAGGTTGGGAACCACTGAGTTACATGTATCCTACATTTAAGATATAACTGTCAGTGGGATGGAGGGTTTAAAGACTTCTTCGTTATGAATAAACAAAGCTCCCAGACACCTTAAACATGATAATATAAACGCAGTTACCTCGTCCTCTGAGTCGCTGTCAGCTCTGCTCGTTGACTCTTCATGACTCTTGTGACCATATGGAGGCGATGACATCCCAACCGGCTACTAACGACAGCAAACCTGCCTTTCTCTCAAAGTTACCTCAATTAAACAGTAAATTATGTAATTCCGTCAAACGTACAACTCAGCTTTAATCAAACAAAGTTACTTGTAGTTTTCAGTCAACTTGTTGTTGATTCAGCTCCGCTTGGCTAACTTAGCTGGCTAACGTTTAGCTGACTAACGTTTAACGTGCGTGTTATAAGTATCGTTGGTGCTCAAAACATCAACATATATATGCACGAATTATTTGCTGCTATCACTAAGTTACAAATGTTATCCAAAGTGGGTTAGCGCATGTGCCTCAGTCCGTATTATTGCCACAAGAGAAGAAATAAGATAACTTCCTAACTTTATCTGCTGTGTTGTCTCTGTCTTTCAGAATAATTTATATGTCTAAATGTACCGGCCCGGGCTTTATCCTCCAGCTCTCATTTAATCTCCAGTTGTGTAGAAATGAAAATACAAGCCCTCAAAGCCACGAACTGTAGAAATCAAACCGTGAGGGACTGGATTAAGACTTTCTGCCCATGAAGCTGCTGATTCTACACATTTATTTTGAAGGCATAATGACGTATTTTCCCGCCTTCTTTTCCTAGGATGGCGACGGAGCATGGCGCGAAAACCCGCCTTACTCTGCCTCTGATTGGCTAGTACTCGTTGTCTTCGTTGGTCAGGTTGGTTAGATTTAGGCATGAGCGGAGCCGTATAAACCCTATATACGGCTATAGGCATGAGGAATGAAATGGTTGGGTTAGAGTAAGAATATCAGGATGAGAGCCAATCAGAGGCAACGTAGGGGCGGGTCTTCGCGGAACATTCCGTCGTCATCATAGAAACAAAAATTTGCATACGCCTCTCAAAGAGGAAATGGGGATCAATTTAGATTATTAGATTTTGTCAGCAGGGGGCGTTCTAAGCATACATTTACGGTCAATGCTAGATTTTGCAAAACAAATAAAAATAAAAAATAAAAAAACTTTTATGAAGAACAGAAGTCATTCCTGTTTTTTGTTTTTTTGTATTTTATGATTGTTTCTGGATCTCTTTACCTGGAGCTTCTGCTAAATGTAAATAGTCTGTAATATAATAAAGTAAAGGGGCTCCAGCAGCAAATTAAGCATTTATGTGTGTAATATTCACCCATAGGCAAGGCAAGTTTATTTGTATAGGACATTTCAACAACAAGGTAACTCAAAGTGCTTTACATAAGACAAAGTGCAAAAGAAATACATTATAAAAGGATATTAAAGGGCTAAGAGAATAGAAAATAAAATAAGCTAAAATAGAATAAAAGAATTAAAGGTACAGTGCAGTGCAAGAAATGAATAAAAAGCCTCAAATTTTCAAAAGCAGCCGCAAACAGAAAAGACTTCAGCCTTGATTTAAAAGAAGTAAGAGTTGAAGCAGACCTGCAGTTTTCTGGGAGTTTGTTTCCAGATACGTGCTGCATAAAAACTGAATGCTGCTTGTCTATGTTTAGTTTTGTCTCTGTGAACAGAAAGCAGACCTGTCGCAGATGACCTGAGAGATTTAGGTGCTTTATAATGTAGCAGAAGATCAGAGATGTATTCTGGCCCTAAACCATTCAGTGCTTTATAAACCAGTAATTTATAAAGCACACAGTAGTATTTTAAATCAATTCATAATCTTATCGCCTCATAATGCAAGCATATTCCAGTACATGAATCATGAGCCACCAATCATCTATATCATAGAGATATGGATGTATCTGGTTTCCTACAGTTGCACATGGCTTCGTGCAGTAAGCAGTCTGATTAGTCCTACAGAGTAATGATATAATTCCTATGCTGTGAGCATGATAAAAGCATAACAACATTATATAATCAAGCATACATAACATCTCTGACTTTCTATCAAGAGCTAACCCCACCTATGTCTTTGTAGTAACATTAAATGTTGCAGTGACATGCCTGCTAGAGTCGGGACATCCCCTAACAGACAATCCCAGCAGCATGTCGAAGCAGCGCAGGCATTCCTCCATCACGACACAAGAACTCATGATTTACATCATTTTGTTTATGGGACATTGGGAACCCATCAGCGTCTCATACATTAAAATGGTTTTTAAGCTGCAGCTGATGTCATCCATCCTCTTAAATTGGACGTGATTGGCTCATGGTTATCAGGTGTGGTGTATTGGTAATGCTTCTTTAATGGAAGTACTGGGTTCAAATCCTGGTGGGAGTGTCTGGCTTTACAACACTTACATGGTAAATCTTATGATCCTGAGTGTTAAGAAGAGTGTTTTTTTACATATTGTGATATGAAAAATGAGAAACAAATTAAAAGCACAGTACTTGTAAAAAAAAATGTTGCAATGACAATTTCTCCAAAATCTTTTTTGGTGTAACATCATCCTTCAGTTTTGCATCATAATCTGTCAAATTTGTTCAGAGATGAGCCCCAATCTGCTAACATAAACATCATGTTTGAGTGTTTTGTGTATTTAAATTTTGTGTATTTAAAATGTTTTTTTGTTTTTTTTTTCATTTTGAACAAGCCTTAGCACTAACATCAGTTGGGGGAAACCAAGTCCTCCCCTTCCACCTGTTACAAACATCCTATAAAAGAGGTGGGACAGTCCACAAAACAATGGGTGATGTAATGGTGACTGCGTCCATATTTTTTTACAGTCTATGTTTGAATGCGTGATTCTAATTGATCTGCATGAAGTCATCTCACCTTATTCCTCTCCTTAAGGACTGTAAGGATGGTCTGTAAGAGGTCCCACAGAAAGGTCATCTTCATAGATAAAATGAGCTAATTCAGTTATCAGTCTACTTATCCAACTACATTTGTAGATAATCTAAGAACAATATCAAATTATTCCAACTTTTTTTATTTTTCCAAATTAAAAGTCTGCATACTGCACTTCAACTTTTTCAGTGTTTGCAGATATAAATAATAATTTTGGCCTCTATTTTAATCTGTATCTGATCTAAGAGCACTGCATTATTCCTCCTCCTCTCTCTGCTACAGTGTTACTGAATCAACCTGTGTGAAGATGCTGCAGGCAGGAACACCAGAAACAGAAATATCATCAGCTAACTATACTTTAAGTAAGAGTACTCATTCTGGATTCTCTTTTTTTGTAAAATCTTAATCCAAAAAGTAACTATAGCTGCCAGATAAATGTAGTGCAGTAAAAAGTACACTATTCCCCTGTAAAATGTAGTGGAATAGCACCACCCGCTAAAAATTTGTGTTTTCATGCTGTTTTAGCTTTGCAGAAAAATATGAAGTTGCTCACTGCAAATTTGTGATGGTTGACTTATCATCTGCATGACTCTTGGGAAGTAAGAAGCAGGAATTACATTAGATTAGCTTGTACTGTACTATGACAACATGTAGTACTGTGTAGTTTAAACTGAAATGTTCCTTTCATGCCGGTAAAAAACAATAAAGCATGATGCATATTATGTTGTATTATAATGCAAAGCAGGAGAACATTTGTGTCAAACTTTTTGAAGCTTCATGGATGCCAGGTTTGTTTTCTGTTAATGCTGTCAACAGCAGGAGTGAGAGAGTCAGATTATGCAGGTAGAGGCAGGTCATTTTGTATCTGGTAGAAGATAAAATCAGCTTTCTTGCTGACTCTGAGAAAACAGCACATAGTAGCTACTTAGACACCAGGTACACATGGGGAAAAAAGACCCAAGAGACGCCTTTGTTTGTTCATGGTAATATACAGCTGCCTAATATACAGCAATATGATCCTTAATATATATGTGCTTGATTTAAAAATAAATCCATAATGAGAGCTGGTGAATCTAAGAAATGTTGGTGAGAGATGTTGGATCAGTCTCAGTCATCTCCATTCATGATGATCCTCTTTATCCTCCAAACATTACATTTGACTCAATATAATCAGTCAGTCTTTGTGCAGAATACTGAACGCTTGCTGATATTTGTGACTTCTTATGGCTAAACATTTACTTTTCAGAGATGTCTTTGTGAGGAAGTGTGGACTTCTTTGTATCTGCTGAAGGATGTGTGTGGGAATGGAATTTAACACTCTGCGGTATTGTTTTTTTATGGAGACAAATGGGATTTCAGTCTTCTTAAGTGTTTCTTTAGGAGTCATGTAATTAGTTATGATAATATTATAAGATAAGCAATCTCCAAAAACCTTTCATGACACACTCATTGTGTCATGCAAAATCCGTGCAAATATCCTAATGTCAAGCCTGAGCAGGGAATTTCCAGACATCTGCTCACTGTGTATAACAGCTTTGTGTCTGTGTATTTGTGTGTGGCATTTTAGCAGTCATGTGCATCTTCATACCTGCATGCATGCTTTGTATTTACACAGCTGAGTGACATAATGATCAAATGTACATCATAATGCAGATCAAAAATGCTCATATGTTTTTTGGAAGGCACTGATAACCTATCTGAGCCAACTTTTCTTGTGGAAATGGGGGAAGCCCCGTTGAGAGTTAGGTGGAGTAAGTTAGGACTTCACTATTGGTTTGAGTTAAGCGATAAATACAGCACCACAGTCAAGTGTCTTTTGGAGGATTGGTGGAAATTTTAAGGAAGGGAGAAGACAAAGTTTTTCCACCTCATAAAACATCTTGCAGGAAACACTGGTCTTACACAAGATGATGTGATTGGATTTGTTTAGTCTGGTTTCTCCAAGAACCTGAGCTAGACAGTGGTTGAACAGCTGCATGTTGAATAAAGACAATAACCTTTCAATCAGTTATGTATATAATCATTTAAATCAATTGCAATGGGAGTTTATGCAGACTTTCACTGATGAGTCCATGCAGCCAGATAATTAACCTGTTTTTAACACTGAGCTGCAGGTAGTTCTATGGGCTATAAGGTGCACTGAGATGGTTAAACCTCCCTGAAGTGTGATATGTTCAGTTCTAGCCTTGTTGGCTTTGAGAAATGAGCCAACAAAAGTCCAGCCTCACCTGCTCTAGAAGATTGTATACTGCTTATACAGAATTGAGAATACAGGCTGTCATGTTGAATTTTTGTGTGTTGAGTTGAGAGAAATGAGGTTGCTGATAAAATAGCTGAAGTTTTGAGATTTATCTTGTGTGCACAAAATAACTTTATGAGACAGCTTCAGATAGCCTAATATGTTGCTCGAAAGTAATTATCTTGTTCAAACAAGGTGTATGTCTTGTGCACAAGATCAAAAAATATTATTTTTCGGGACTTTGGGAGCTGAAGATTCAGAAAATATGAAGATTTTGTTGGACAGACCTGAGTGGATTAATATTTGTGAGAACTGTCAACTCACTGATGAGAATGTCATTAGTTTTGCAGGCGTTTGGACACAAACCAACTGAAAAAATGTAAATTTTGAATCCAGTGATGGTGTTGGAAAAGTCAGAGGATTACTATGAGATTCATCCTCTGGCAACCATGAATGTGTTTACAACATTTCAATAACAATCCAATAGTTGTTTAGATATTTCAGTCAAGACTTAAGTGGTGGACTGATAGACTGACTAACCGAGAGATTGACATGAACCAAATGACTCTAAAGCCATGCCGCTAGCATGGTACGGTAACAACGTGGGCAGCATTGCCAGTGCTGAATTTCAATAGAAAAATGACAACAATCTATTTCAAGATCAACCAAATCCAACCCACCTAAAGCAAAGAGTGGGCACAAATAGCACAACAGTATAACCCGTCCATATATTACAATGAAATGTCAATATGTAGCAAAATTAGAAAAAAAGACTTACATTGAGATGACCTTATCAAAACACTGGTTATATTTCTTTTAAGTCGAAATTTTAAAAGCATTTACAATTTACAAAGTACTCATAGTATATATTACATGTTAAATACAGAGAAGGATGCTTTATGGTGCACCTCAATACTCAGACAACTAACCAGTTCAAACAGGCTCTTCATATCAGTGTAGCATGTCTATTTATATCACTGTAGTACAGAGCTGTTCTTAGAAATCAGAAGGTAAGATTTCTCTGTAGGATGGTTGGTTCCATTCTGTTTCACTGGAAATGTTGTCGATTGTTTGACAAATGAAAGTCAAAGTGTTATAGCATCACTGAAACACTATACCTTTTATTGAAAGCCAGTTACGATACAAAACACTCCTTTAGAAATAACTTAAAAACCATGTATATAATATGTGTTATTTTAGTGATTGAATCACTTAGAACCTTAATTGTTGCTGGATATCTTGAACAGGCATGTGACAGCATGTAATGCAGGTGTCTCTTATATCAGACCCCATATGACATCTGTCTCAGCAGTCAAGTCTTCACGTTCTTCACTCAGCCTGGCAACTTGGCAACATGGAGTCGGTTGACTCTGAGATACGGAAGGTTAAAGCCCAAACACACACCATCCCTGCATCTTGTTGTTTCACAAGAATGTCCTGTTTGTTAAATTAAACAGGCCTCTCTGATATTTTTGATTGTTCCACAACTGCACATCTTTCTTTACAGTCTCTACCTTTGCCCTCACATTTGGGGCAACAGAATGGGCTTTAGGAGGTTTTGAAATCTTCAAAGCTGGTGTCTGGTGGATAAATCTTCTTTTTTTCCTGGCTCCAGGCTCTTCAGTTGTGGTGAAAGATCAAGACACATCATACTCATGCGGAGCTGCATGTCATTTTTGGGCAAACTGAAAGCTGGAGTTGCCTGGAGTTTGTCATACAAACATTTCTCAGAGGCAGAGCTGCTCTGGAGGCAGAGGTAATCTCATTAGCTGAGTTACAGCAGTATCAACATCCTCAACATGCTGAGCGCCCATCATGACTGTTTGGATGATACATGACCTTGCTAATGCTATAAGTATCTTTTCTTACTCCATTTGGCCCTTGAATGTTGAATTTGATTTCTTTTTAACATTCTGGTACCCCCACACTCTCCGGACTCCAAGTAAGACAGATGATGTCCCTCATTCTGTCATATGCAGACAAAAATTTCAAATACATACATTTGGCCTCTGTTGACCAAGTGCTGACAACAGCAAGTGTGAACTATGTTGAATTAAGGGAAGAAGTGCTAATGATGATGATGCTAATGACATGTTGTTGGTGATATAACAAAGATTCTATTATCCTAAGAAATATTAAACTAAAGCATATTGAAAAAGGCAAAGAAATAGCTGTCCTGCTACCACAATAGACAGTTAAATCGTCCATAGGATTCAGAAAAAGCATTTTGAAGATCATCCACTATTCCCTAACAACTCATCTATAATGAGGAGCAAACTGGGATTTCAGACACTTAAGAATCATCATTGCTAACAGGCATAATCTCTCATGACAGTATACAGTGTACATTCAACAAAGGTGAAGCATTGCATTGTGGTATTTTTAGCAAAAAAAGCAATGTACGTGATATAGACACACAATTCATTCCATTGTGACAATTTCTGAGGGAAGCACACCCATTTTACACTTTTTAAATTCAACTTAATGCCTATGAATGTTTTTTGCCTTGTTGTCCTTATTCATTACAGCAACTTACACCTTGGTATCGTCTTAATAAAATTATTTTAAAGATCGTCACCAATATACACATATGAAGTGGGATTAGCTTGCTGACACTCTATCTTGATAACCCAATCTGAGTGTTGTTTAGTGGCCATTAGAGGATCTGCAGCTTTAGGGCACCTGTACATTAGTTTAAAGGAGTACTCCACTGATTTAGCATTGCACTCCTACAACTTTATGTTGTTATAAAATGGATACAGCAGAAGCAGAGATGTCTTCTTTTTTTCCCCAAGCATTCTTCCTCCTTATCAAAACCTGGTGCCTATATTACCCACAATGCAACAAGACTGCTAAAAGTTGGTTGGGAGATTCTTGTGTGCAATGCTAGTAGTGGCTAGCTGAGTTGAGGTGTGGGTGGCAGAGGTCTGGTAACCTCACTTATTTTTAGCACCACACATTTTTTTTCCATTTTCAAACTTGTCAGACAGACTTAGATGTGTAAAATCAGCGGAGTTCCCCTCTAAGCATCCAGTCACGTGGCCACTTACAGAAAATTGCTGTTTGGTTTGAAAGTTTGATAGTTAGCTTACCTGACAATTCACAGTCAAACTTGCAATGCTAGCCTTGCCATTACAATCTGCTATCATGAATGCCATGGTCAAAAACCAACTGACTGTCATTATGTCTCAGGGTTATTATCTTCACACATATACAACCACTAGGAATGAAACGATCAAAGTTTCACATTTATGACAGCTGTATTAGCTGAATAAAGACAGTGAGAGGTGATTGAAAGCTCATAAAGCTAGTAAATGGATCTCTGAGTTGAGATTATCTTTATGTTACCTATTACCATTTATATTTTTAATCTTGATATTTACTTTCTTCCTTCTCAGTGATGTTTGTCACTAAATAACTGCACTCTGGTTCTTTGGTTCTGCACTTACAGTTTAACTCTCACATTTATATAATTTCTGCTTCCATAGCAGCTCTGCCTCAAAAATGTTTGTGTTACTAAAACTACAATCTGTTGAACGGGGAAACAGGACCCTCTATAGTGATAGGTGTCAATCGACTGGAGAGTGTGAGGTGCTGCGTGACGTGCTTTCCCCTCTCAGACCTCCAGGAGACTCTGCGGCCGCTCAGGAGCTTGTGGGGGGTCAGGCTGGAGGCGACAAATGGGCTTGTTGCACATGGGACAGACACTACGGATCTCTAACCATTTTAGCAGACACCTAAGAAAAGCAGATGAGAGATAGAGTATTACCCTGTCTTGTCATTTTAAAGGGAAACAAGGTACACAAAGTAATGTAGCTGGTTGAGGTGTACACTTTAGGAATGAAGACAAGAAGCAGAAGTTTAACCAGCTGAACTGACACTTGTTAAACAGGACTGAACAGACATGCAGGATATTTACACAGTTCACAGGGACTGGTGCTGCAACACGTCCACATAGGTAGAATGTACCATGCAGAATGATCGTAGGAGCGATTTCTAATATGCTGCATTTTGTCTGTGCTCTCCAAAACCATTACAAATCCCTGTTAAAAAGTAATGATGTTTTATGGTGTGACAATGCTGTGGGTAAGGTCTGATTAGGTTTAGGCACAAAAACCACTTGGCTAGGATTAGGGAAAGATCATGGTTTGGGTTAAAATGATCATTTGAAGCGTGGTGTGGGTTTAAGTTATTACTTCCTTCAAGTTAGGCAACCTTCATCGTCATGGCAACAGTAAACACTATAACAATCATTATGGTTTTTAAAAAACTGTCCTGGTTGGAAATGTGACATTCATGGTGGGAAACAGGAAGCGAACAGTGGCCTCCTGCAGCACAGTCCACTTTTTGCCATCTATCTATCTATCTATCTATCTATCTATCTATCTATCTATCTATCTATCTATCTATCTATCTATCTATCTATCTATCTATCTATCTATCCAACCACCCAACACACCACCTCCAATATAGAAATTTGTCACCTTACATAGACATCATCTGAGCTGTATCACTTCTTTGGGTCACAATTATTAGGGCTGCTAGATGGCGTCTGTCACTCAAATGTAACTATAGGTTGTTTTTGGCAACTGACTTATACTGTTGTTTTTCTTGGGAGGATGGGCTGGGTGATACATGTAGAGATACAGTTGGTGGACTCAGGTTGTCTGAGGGGCAGGGGTGAAAAAATATACAGGGGCACCTGATACATCCATTGGGCCCCCATCAGCAGAGAACAATGACACATGGTTGGTAAAAAGGCTACATCCCGTATTAAGATTAACATTTTATAGGGTGATTCAGATTATAAGGAAAACAACACCTCTGTATTAAAAAGGATGTACTTTTTACATTTATTTTGCAAACATCTCTGTGATGAAATACAGAGAATAGGTAATGTTTAAAATGTTTATTTTTCAAACACATCTGTAGTGAAAACATGGAGCTATTAACATTTTGAGAATCAGCTGTTTTGAGCAGTCTTGTCAGGGAAGCGAGAAGCAAGACTGGTGAAATTAAAGGAGAATTTTTTTGGCCATACGTTTGTAAATGTTAATGACCTCATTATGGTCAAATGCACAACAGCAGAAGATCTGTGAGCCATCCTTCCCCACATCTGTTTCTAAGCTGGGTCTTGATCAGCTTCAATTTAGAGAATGATCACTCGACTGATGCATTTGTCACTGGCAGCTTAGACTGTGCTAGAACGATCTAAAGGGGTTGTGGCTGAGCAAACTAGTACTGTACCAAAATCAACTGAATGGTATAATGTCAGCCACAACAACTACAAAATGTGTTTAAGGGCTGTATCTTTCTAATGGTCAGCCTAAATAAAGGATACATTCATTTCTACAATAATGGCCAGGTTACTCCATGTGCTTCACTGGAAGGACACTTCACCATGTTTTTCTCACACCAGGTGGCAACCTAGAGGGCACTTTTTTTGTTGAAAGGACAATTCTGCACTTCAGTATGTTAGACTTAAGGGAACCCTAAATGGCACTTTTTACACTTTTTTCACTAGAAGGGTACCCATAACAGAACCTCCAGCTCACTCCATTGCAATGGCAACTCATAGGGCAGTACATTCTTGCATCTTGTGAGGGTACTTTACAAGGGACTATCACATCTTCTTCCACTGAAAGGGCACTCATTAGGACACTTCATTCCAGATTGTCACATATAGAGGAACTCATTTAGAGTGCACTTAATCCTGATTTCCCCATAACTAAGACAGCAATTACAGAACTTTGGTCAGAAAGCAAACCGGTCTAAAAGTGCTGCTGTCAATGTCACACCTTTGCCACAGGGCAAAAACAGGTCTCAGTTGCACAGAGCATGCTCATGTTCAAACATGTACGACATACAGTATGTTGTCAGGAATTTGCTTCTCATTTTCTCCAGGGCAAGTTGCTGATGATCTGTTTCTGCCTTTCACTGCTTCTCTGACTGCTTCAGTTGATATATTGACAGCAAAAATCCATCAAAATAAAGTGGAAGTTGTGTGTCATTCCTGTGAACTGGTTAGTCAAGATTTCTTCAAGAAGAAGAAGAAATATAGGCCAGGATATTTACTGGTGGTTTTAATGGCACTTGGGGACTGGATTTATAGACAATGGCTGTTCCAAAAGTGCTATTCCACATGGTTTTATTTTCTAAACTAAGATCTTAATGTGAAATGAAAATAGTCTGCTTTAGTCACAAACACATATATATGAGTCAATAAAATTAGCTGTATAATTTCCAATTTGTGAAACAGCTGCATTAGTTGTTTTTTTGTTTGTTTTTTTGGGGGGGGGGGGTTTGTTCAGTGGACTGTAATTTTGAAATTCAGCTGTGCATGTTCACAAATATGGAGTCGAGTGTCCAATCTGATGGACCTTTGATAATTAATTACCAAGTGAGGCTGGAGAACTTACTTTTTGTGAAAAGCATGGGAGCACGGGCACACTCCAAGCTCATCCCGGCTGCGAAACTCCTCTAAACACACCGCACATGTTTGCTGCAAGGGGAAATGACCATGACACAGTTCAGTCATAATACAGCATTTACACGGTCAGAACAATAATGTATCATTCAACCACAACAGTAATTCAACCAACATAACCATGACCCCACTGCATAAGTTTATCACCACCACCATACTGCATGCTAATATTGTACAGTATGAACAACTGATCTTAATAATACTCTGTTTTTGCTTTTATTATACAATAAATAAGAGTGCGGATGTACACTGACACGTCTGACTGTTACTTTAGAACACTA
This sequence comes from Thunnus thynnus, assembly GCF_963924715.1. Lineage (NCBI taxonomy): Eukaryota > Metazoa > Chordata > Actinopteri > Scombriformes > Scombridae > Thunnus > Thunnus thynnus. Next base: position 5,044,961 of record NC_089530.1, read on the forward strand.
CCAGCCTTTCACCAATCTCAAATTTGGCAACTTAACAAAAAGCAAAATGATGAAGATTTCTTACTTGTTTGTTCAGTGAGGATCTTCCAGAAGTTAACACAGTTTACTCTTGGTTTAATTTTCTGCTGGATAGCTCCTCTGTTTATATTGTACACATTGTGGGACAATACTACACTGAAATTAACCTAATTTAGTTTACAGACATCTTTGAGATTCTCATTTTTCCCAAATTTGGTTAAAGTTATTATGTAGTATGGAATTGGGACACAGCAGAGTAGCTGTGAATAGCTCTGTGATACTGAACTTCCACCAGCCATTAATTTAGCAGATGAGGTTCTGTTCCTTGTTTTCTTCTTCATTGATGGTGAAAAAAGTTGTAGGATTTTCCACATAAGGAATCACTGTATAGTTCTTTTAGAAACAGATAAAACAAAGTCATTTCAAAGGAAGATTACAATCTGAATTACTATCTGATAGTGTGCGAAAGGCTTGGGTGGATCTACAAAATAGTTTATCCTATGAACTTTAAGAACGTTTTGACTGGGATGTCAGTGACTCATGTGCAGATTACATAAGCAATTGGCCAACAGTGTTGGTGAAATATACTTTCGTTTGTTGTAGCCATCACTGCATTTTGCTACATTTTATACATGTGAGTCTTTAAACTGCTACAGAATATGTTTTCCACATTGATTTCGTCCTAGTAGCCAGGTCTAGGATTGTTAGCATTGTTCTTTTGCCTACTTCAAAACAGTGTTCATGCCTACTTACACCAAGAAGGCTCAGTTTCTTCCCCGCTCCTTTCAAAACAACCTGTTAACCAGAATGGATTCATGACAATGTGCGTAAATTGCAACAGACAAATAAGCAAATGAATATATTCTGAATTATAACTGGATATGGCATCAACATTTACCTCATTGTAGCCGTACTGTTCTCGTGCACCTTGTCGTCTGAGTCTGTGAAACACCATAAAACAAACTTATAATGCTGAAATTTAGAGTCATGAAAATTCTATAATGTGCCTGGTGCCTCCATATCTGTCTTTATCAGGGCATGTCTTGTCATGCTGTATGAATCAGCTGGGATAGTGCTTCAAGCAGTCCTGGAATTCACACAATGCCAAATTCAAGTAACAGCCTGTGCATCTACTCTCACCATGAGCAGATCTATAACACTTTTAAGGACACACCCATGCCTGAGACTTCTGACTGAAATTATGTTTCATTAAGTTGATTGTAAGTTGTTAAAAGCAGAAATATATTATTATTATTCTGGGTTCAGTGAATGAATAAACATTTTCATTCTTAATTGAGATATACAACATTTGAGAAGCTTGAAACCTCCTTGGAAGTGATTGAATTTACAGGGGCACTTTTGTCTTTGAGGTAACTGTTTGAATTATTCCTCTGCCAGCGCACAAAAAATACCAACCTGATTGATAAAACATATTCTCATCAAGCCATTTTGAATTCTCTGATTCTGCAAACATACCCTGAGTCTCTGTCATCATAATTATGGCTAAAAACAAACTCTATCAAATCATTACCACAGCTTTTTTCTTGAACCAAAGCCTAGCTGTAAACCCAACTTTATATAGTGCTATCCCACAGTCAAATTTCTGACTGACAGATAGATAAATTAACAAAGCATAACCTCATTGCCAAAGGGTGAACAGGTTTTTCCAGAAATCCTGAAGATTGACAGCAGTATACAAACCTTATCCCACCCACTGTGTAATTGCTTTAAGCAGCGATCACTTGAGCCTTTGTGATTTGTCAAACAACAGACAATGCACCATGTATTTCCATGTAATACAATGAGTCCTCTGCATGGACAGATGACCTGAATCAACTGAGGGCATTTCAAGAAAATATTAAAACCCACTTTGTGAAGAGTTTCAAGCAGATTTCTCAGAGCTGTGAAAATACTATCTGCTAGTCAGCCAATTAGAGTGAAACCTGCCCATAATACAACTTAAATGGTTTTCATTGGGTGGATGTTTCATGCCACTGATATCAGTTGTCCCATGTAAAAGCCAAATGATACCAAGTCGGATGAATATGGATGAAACATTCACTCACTGCTAGAAAATGAGACCACTGACTTGTAAAGGTTTGAGGCAGGATGAGGGAAAGTGGAAACAACAAATAAGTAAATTAGAGGACCTTGGAGAAACTGAAGATTATAGGTTGATGATATGTGACACTTTTACTTTAAGGCATGGCGAGGCAAATTTCAATTCAGGTTTGACACACTGTTGAGTTAAATCCTCCCACAGTTTAACATTCAAATGTATTTGTTCTGTCAGAAGTGAATGAATTTAACTGAACAATATCAAGCTAATACTGGCCCTGTATTGCAAGTCAGTCTGTAAAAGTGCAAGGGAGTCTTGTCTGTTATTTCGTACCTGAACAGGTAGCAGCAGAAGATGAGGCTGAGCATGAGGATGAAGAGGCCGATGCCCAGGATGATGATGTAGACGTTGAGCGGCAGGTGGAAGAGCTCTTCTGAAGTCATCTTGCAGTAGGGGTCGGAGTTCTGCAATCCAAGGTCACACAGACACCCTAAGAAGAGGGGATGCATGAAAAAAAGACACAATGAGAAAAGGAGCAAAGATATTGTATGAATAAAGCCTCAAGTGCTTTTAAATCAGAGTTAGACCAGTTTTGTTTGGAAGAACAGTATTTTTTAAATTCAGCTGCCACAGTTGATGATTATATATATATATTTTTTAATTTTTTACAGTAAAAAACACAATATTTAAAATAAAAAATCTTCTGAAACAGCACCTAGACTATGGCAATCTAAGCTATCCATTGAATATGTATTTGTACTATTATACATATCAAAGTGCATTATCACACCCACAAATATGATTTCTTAATGAAAGGTTGGTATTGACCCGTATTTTAGTCTAATCATACTCTTCGGGTGTAGTGCCAAAATTCATCAAGTGTTTCAAATAGTTTGGAGATTATATTGATCTCATATCAAATGTGTTTTTGCACAAAGAACAAGGCACTCATGAATATAGCCTACAGTTGTCGACAATGCACATACACAGTCCTGTGTTGAAATGCATTATAAAAATGTATGAAAATACTGTATGTATGAATGACAACAAATGTATTTATTTAACCATGAACTGCCACAGCACACAGAGCGATAGTGAGTCAATTGACATGAGGAATGTAGCCTACATAATGTGGCATTTAAAAGCCTGTTAGAAATCAGCAAGAATGAATATATGAATTGCAAAAAGGGTGTTTAATACATGGCATTTCAAGACTCTGAATCAATTTGTAACCATTAAGAGATTAAGACACATTAATTATTACACAGACAGAACATATTATCATAAATGGTTTGCATAATATGTGTGTATGTGTGTGTGCTGTTCTTCATATTATAGGTACCCAAACCTAATAGTTTGAATCTGTCCCATCCACTCATGTTGATGGGACAGATTCACATATCAAAAAACTTGTTCCTACAAGCTTAACAGTTCACTTTAGGCTTATAACTTGGCTTTAGGTCCTGGATTAGTTTTATATTAGGTCCAGAGTAATGATTTAAGTTGGGCTTGTAGCTCTGATGGTTAATATTAAAGGGAGATTACTGTCTTTTTTAATCACATAATTGTGGTTGTCCTGACAATAGGTCATGCTAACTTTGTACTTGCAACCTCCGTAATCTGAGATTTCGTAATAGAGATAGAGGCAAGCAGTGCAAGCCTCCTTAAAGTTTCCAAATGATCTTCAAGTTTACATGAATCATTTCAAACACTTGTTGGAATCTAGGCCAGGATAGATTAAACACTTGCTGTAATATATGTTTACCTCTGTTGAAATAGAATCATGTAATGTAGGAAACGTTATGTAATAAATTATTACACAGATGAAAAGGCAGCAGTTTGGTTGGCCAGCAAATTGCTCTCAAAGCAGATTCCCATGCAGTTAGCTATAATAGCTCAGCATGTTAGCATTTGAATGGGAATAGAATCGGACACAGGCTGAAAAATACTGGAATTTCCTTGTTAGGGGCTAAAGAATGACACAATCAATAGAGTCCCCAGAAGGATAGTGAGACAGGTTTACGTGTCCATGTGTGTACTGTATCTTTCTCTTCATAGAGTAAATTCTTCCACTCTTAGCGGAGAATAGGTCTTTCATAATGGATCTGCTGCTGTAGGTTTATTGTTGTTTCTTTGAGTCCACTGGCTCCACCAGAGCCATAGCCATAGCCCTCCATACACAACTGTATCTGGCAGTCCCACACTTTGCTTGTTTCCACCACCCACTGCAAGGATGTGGGATTGGATTATAGGAGGCACACGTGTGTGTTCCTATCTGTGTTCTTTGTAAGGCCTGGCACACATGCTCAACACTGAATCTGGGAAGCTTCTTGTTTCAAATTGCAATGTAATGAGCTGCACAAAGTTTCTGAACTTGGATGAAAGATATGAGTGCACGTGTAGAGGTGGTGTGTAATGACATCTATGGAGGTGCCTAATTTCTAATTTGCGTTCAACTAAGGTGAGTGAGAAAGTCAAAGGAAGGGAGAGAACTGTGTTGAGGAAATAACTTGTGACAATTTTTTTTCATGCTGATATTTTAAACTGTCAACCCAAGTGACAACCAGTTACCACCTTACTTGTATAATCAATGTTTTTAGGGTTATAAATTCTTAATGGCATAAATCCATAACAATAAAGATTACATGTACACTAGAGAAGAAGAGTCTACTAAGGGAGACAACTTATTTTTGTTTCTACCGGTGTTCACTATCCTCAGGATGCTTACTGGCTTTACCAGGGGGCAAACCTTACACATATTTATAAAATTCATAGGTCCCACAGCAAAAACCTCTCTGTAGCACTGCAAAGTACTTTCATGTGAACTTTTACAACCATCCTTGCGTCACACAGGAATGTGTTCCACTTGCTACTTGGCCCAAAAGCACTTACTCGCTGGAGTTTGGGCTCTGGGAGAAAGAAGTGTTTTCAGCCTGAGGGGCTTGAACATGGCACTTTTCATTCTGCATGACGCACATCAGCCTTAAACCACAGTAGTTAACACTTTCTTGAGGTCAAGAGCAACAACTTATATTATGGTGGAGACCTCCTGGTTCAAAAGTCATTTTCTAATGGACAGGGGTCATAGCAGGAGAGTGCCATCTCAGTGTATAGTGGGGGGGGGGGGGGGGTTTGACAGGAGGTTTGGGTGAAGGAGGAGGCAACTGTAATCTTAGCACGATGTTAGTAAATCATTGATAGTTGAGCGCTAAAAGGTAGGCCACCTTGCAAATGCATGCAGTCTGAGGGAGGACAGTACCTGAACACTGTTATACAACAATAGTAGGCTTGTTTTTTACAATTCTGGCTAGAAAAAATCTGGTTGTATTAAGGCATTCTTCAGAGGATGTTTGAGGTCATATTTCTGTCATGTAGGTGGTATATCACAGACAAAAAACACATTGTGATCATGGTTCTTATTGGTCATATATGTCATAACTTTGTATATAAAATAATTATATCTGGATTCGGAATTAGCTATTCATAAATCTATTACTAATTCTGTGTTAAAGTCCACAATTCCTTTGTAACTACTAGCTACTTTCAAAATAGTGATTTACTAAACCGTGTTGCACTGTCAAAACTTGAGAAATATCTCAGCTAGTAAAGATTTGCTAGGAAACATCTGTAGTGCTCTCCAATTCAAAAACAATCGACTAAACACAAGTCGTAGCATAACTTCAGAAAATTACCCAAGGAGGGTTGAATTGAGGGCAACTGGACTTTGTTGTATATACTTGAAGATGTTTCACCTCTCATCCAAGGGGATTCTTGACTTGAACCGCAGTAGTTAATGCTTTCTTGAGGTCAAGAGCAACAACTTATATTCTTGCGGAGAGTTCTAAAGAAGGCCCTTGGATGAGAGGCGAAAAGTCTTCAAGTATCTACAACCAAGTCCAATTACCTTTTATTCAACCCTTGGATAACCATGACCTAAGTGACTGAGAATCTTCACAGACATTCAGATAATTACGCTTTTAGGGGGGAAAACAATAGATTAGAAGCTAAAAGCCAAACCTTTGTAAATGTAGGTATTATTATTATTCTTTAATTAATGCATACATGGAGAAATGTGTGTGTTTCAGAATTAGTAGAATTCATGCAGTTTAGAAAGTGTGGGAAATATATCTGATTATGCTAACCAAACCAACTCTAGGCTATTTGGTCATTTAGCTAGTCTAACATTATGTGGCATAATGTTTTGTAATTTGAAGTATATTGTGTTATTTTAGGGAAAAATCATTTAAAATATTCCCTGTTTACATAATCTTTAAACAGCATTTTGATCTTTCTTCTTTTTTTGTCAGTCTTAACAAGTTGTACATTAGCCAGCTAACATTTGTTTTGTCAGTTGGTTCTGTTAGCTATGTAACTTAACGCCACACCTGCCAGTTAGTAAAAGTAAATATATGGTAACAACTAATCCCTACAAGTAGTTTCTGTGGTGTAACCCATTTTAATCAAGTGTATGATGTGTGTGAATCTCCACTTAGTAAACCCTTTCCTTATAACTAGGCTACGTTTGAACTTAGGAAAAGCTGTTGCAACTTACCGTTACACCATTGGACAGGATGCATCAAATGTGTGGATGTTCGGATCGCAAACCCAGGAAATCTTTGGGCTCTTGAGCTCTCCAATATCACGGAATCAACTTTTCTGAGATCGTTCCTCGGACTAAAAAGGACAAGGTGAGGCCTTTATGTCCACTTCTTTTTAAGTTCAGACTACTTGACCCTGATAGTTGAAGGAGCGGATGGACAGTGAGTTAAATCCTTGTGGTCTGGAGTAAGCAGACCTGATTAGAGACTCTCAGTTCCTCAAAAAGACATCATACAAATAACCAGTCGCTCATCTGAACACTGTTTACTCAGTCAGCAGTGGTGATCTACCCTAAAAAAATGTGATACAAACACCCTCCTTGACCCAGATTTAGACTCCAAAACAAGACAAAGAAATCTAATTCCTGTGTCTTCCCTTTGCATGACAAACACTAAAAACAGTCTTGAATCTTTGAGTCTTGTCGATAAAAAGACAACAATGCTACTGACAGCATGAGGAAATATACTCCAAATCCCATCCAGCACTCTGCTTATGAACCTTTGGCCGAGCAGTCCCTGCTTTTTTGCTTTGTCTCCCCTTCAAAACATTGTCACGAGGCTCTCCCTCCCTTCCCCTTCTTTCCTCTTCACTCTTCCTTTCTTCCCTCTCCTTCGTCCTTTCCTTTTAGATCTCCACGTTGCTTTCCTCCTCTCTGGCTGTGAAAACCTGCCGTGGCCAATTATGGAGAGACAAAGGGAAGGGACATGGATGGATTCCCCGGCAGCACGGCCAGCCAACCAGGCAGGCAGCCTCAGTGTTCCTGTGGAAAGCAGCTCTTCATCTCTTCCCTTGCCTTTCTGCTCTGAACACAGACCACAAGATATATAACACAGGAAAACAGTGCAGCTAATGTTAATTCAGATTCAGACTGACGCTCTCTTCTCTTTTCCTGTATTTTCTTCTCACACTCACTCTCCTCCCCTCTCCTTCCCCGTCTCTCTTCTCCACTTCTCGTCTACAGCCCTCAGTTTGTAAACAGATCCATGCTCATGTGATTCGCTGTCTGCATCACAGCTCTGCTTTCACCGCCCCCTCCTTCCTTCTTCCTCCCTCCCTCCCCGCCTCCCAGCCCTCCCTTTACCCCTCGCCCCTCTGGGTTTTTCCCTCCACACACACAAGCCCCCTCCTCTCCCCTCCTTCCTTTGCAGCTGCAAGCTATTATTGAAGTAGCAGCAGAGCAGATGGCAGACGGGCAGATGTGGAAGCAGTCTGTGATATGATAGTTATGATGTAGTTTGATTGATTACATGCTATTTGTAGAACTGATCAGTACTGGTGTTAACTGTCTGTTTACAGACAGACCATAACTTGAACTGATTCAGATGGGGAATATCGATCTGTTTCCACTGAGACTGCACTGCCAACAGGGCAAAGCGGACAATGGCACCTGAGTCCCAGACCCTTAGCAGGCCCAAGGCTCCAGGTTCACCATGTGGCAATTAGTTTGTGGTTTTAATTAATCGCAAATGTATTTGTTGATACTGTGTGCACCACTGAAGCACATTATAAACTGAAATGATAGGGACCTTATAGCATCACCACCATTATATCTAATCTTGAGCCCCCATCTTCTAGTTCAGCATGGAGTAAAAATGGAGTTTTAAGAGCTTTATTATTTCAAGTTTTTATTTGTGCTTATGTGGTGCATTTTACTAAATAATGTTGGGTGTAATGTCTACACAATGCACAAAAAGTGAGTGAAACAGGGTGTCACCAGGGGCCCACAGCACATTGTTGCCCCGGGGCCCGTTAGTGGGTTAATCCAGCCCTGATTTCCACAATAGTGTACATATTTCAGTATCATCTTGTCTCAGAGGCTTGTTCATGCTGATAAGAATATAGCAAAATGGTGAACAAACTATGACAGCCCGTACCATAGACCTGTAGTGTGCTTGAATTTAAGTTTTTTTTACATTTTCAATACTTTGTCCTGGTGGAGGGCACTGTCACAACAAAGTAGCATGTTGTTAGCATGCTGATGTGAGCATTTAGCACAAGAGCAGCCTAACAGCTAGCTGCAAGCATGACTGTAGACTTGTTTATTGGTACCAATGGTGCAGGATAACTTGGTTACTTGCACTTCACATGAGTATTTCAGTTTTATGCTATACAGTATACTTGAACTCCCCTAGATTTCTAAATGTATTATAATATATATTATTTCTATTAGTAAATATTGTACTTTTACTGCATTACATTTATCTAACAGCTATTTTTACTATTTATGTTACAGTTTCTGATTTGACATACAAAACATATGATCAGTTTATCAAATATTATGCACTGATATATATGAAACTATTCAACATGATAAAAAATTGTTCACAGAACTTCACTTCAACCAGCGACCACATTAAAATACTGCTTACACGTTGATTCATCAGTGATTAATGCTGATAATACTTGTTGGTGTACTTTTACTTATTTGTGATTTTGGGCAGAAAAGTGGTCAGATTTAAAGAGAATCAATATACAATACTGCCTGCCATCAGGAACCTTACTTGACACTATCTAATACTTCAATCAAAAAATCAACACTAGGCATCAGGAAGCCATATCAGTAAAAACATAACAGATCATATACTGAGATGGGGACCAACATTCTTTCAGTATTACAAAGATAAGAATGCGTCAACCACAGGAAGAAGAGTCAACATAAAGACTGGTATTTTGCACTTGTTTCCTGTAGCTTGCTTCTTACTGTGGTTGTCATTTGTTGCCACTTTGTTTCAAATGCTCTCACCTGACCAAATGAACTGAGCCAAAGCAGTAAACACTCCAGAGTTCAAATAAACCACTCCACACACACACACACACACTTGGTGTGAGCATGCCCTGAGGTTATGGGCCAGAAAAACTGCAGATCTTCAGCTCTGCCAAGTGAGGATTAACTCAAAACGGTGAGTTTATTTCCTCCTCCATAGCTGCCTCAAATGTATTTGTAGAACTAAAACTACAACTTTCTGAAAGATTTCCGTTATTAGCCAGTTTAATGTAGGCAGCATACATTTTCTCTAAGGAAAGAGATGTACTGTATTATGTACACAGGATATGTTTGGTATGAAACTTGAATGGAACGTGAATGGAAAAGTGGTAATGGAATGAAAGTGGTAGCTAGAAAGTTTCAATAAATAAGAAGAATAAAGAAAAAAAGTAATATATATTTCTTCAGTATTCTTTAAATATAAAGAGTGTTTGAGGGAAGGCTGTAGCCAAAAGGCTCAAAGCAAATAATAATAAAGTTTAAAGAGTATAAAAAAGCAGCCAGATGACAAATATGGGCTGGGAGAGTGTTTCTTAGTTTTATTTACTTGAAAACAACACTTTCCATCAATAAACTTTTGACAGAAACTGCAATTTTTCAAGATAAAACCCTAATGATCTGTATGGTTATGAAGCAGTATAACAAAGCGCCACCTGCTGGATGATGTGCAGAAGTTCAGCATGAAGGGAACAGCATTTCTTCAGCAGAAATCTTTCACATTAAACCAGAAAGCAGAAAACTCATTTTCAGTCACACAATAAGCAGTGTGTGTGTTGCAAAAAAGACAACATGGTGCACCATAAGAAAGTCAAGTTTTTAAAGATTTTAAAGGTTTAGAACACATTATACTGCCCACAACATACTACAAAGTACTACTGGCATTTTGGCTTTAAGACATGTTTTAACAGCTGAAGAGGTTCTTCTTGAATGAAAAGCTGTAAAAATAATTCATCTAATTTCTTTGCAGTACTAATGATATTTTGTTCTACCTGTCAAATTATTTTGGTTCTATTTTCTTTTAGCATATTTTTGATGTCAGTATATTGTTGAATGTAATTGTGACGTATATTGTTTACTGTATGTAATGCAAACATGGTTGATAATATGTATTTATTTTTAATACAGACCCCAGAAAGAGTAGTTGTTGCCAAGGTAACAATTAATGGGGATCCCAGTAAAACTGTAGGAATAACTCAGTGTACAACAGCCACACACACACTTTCTTCTTTAGTTCACAGATGCATGTGTAATAGCTAAGGTGTTAAATTCAAGTCCTTGTTTATAAGATGGTGTTGTGACATTTTGTGAGCATCTTGTATTTCTGTCTTGAATAATATTGAGGCCATTGTTAAAAGTAGGCTACACATTTAAATGTATTTCTGACACTTTATTACCTAAAGGACAGGTTCACAAATTTTCAGGTCTGTCTCAAAACAACAGTCAGGAGCCCAAATGAACATTGAAACAGGTTTTTCTTGCTCTGATCATTCCTCCTGTTCATACTGACACTAGAAGATCATAATGCACTTACAGTGTAAGTTGGGGACAAAATCCACAGTCCTCCTACTGTGCAAAAATATGTAGAAGTTTATCTGAAGTTAATATGAAGCTTCAGATTCCAAATGAGTCAAATCAAGTAGATATCTTTCAACGTTACAGTCTTTTTAGTGCCAAAGTTCCTCTTTTTGCTACTATACTTCCACCACAGCTCAACGGGAAACACAAAGAGGGAATTTGATGCTAAAAAGACTTTAAATGTGTCAGATATCCACTTGATATGACTAACTCAGAATGCTGAAGCCTCATATAAGCTTCACATCAACTTTTAAATGTATTTTTGGACAAATTGCAAATTGATTTTGGCCCCCATCAGTTACACTGAAAGCCCATTTGAAGGATCTTTTAATAGTCAGTATGAACAGGAGGAATGATTACAGTGAGGAAAACCTCTTTCACTGTTCATATGGACACCTGACTGTTGTTTTAAGACACACTTGAAAAACTGTGAACCTGTCCTTTGAATATTGAAGTCCTGAGTCATAAATACAATGTTATTAATATAATGTATTATTATAAAATGTATATATAAATATCATGACATGTTATTTTTCATGGTACCATGTAATCTGATTGTGTTCCCCAGTTTTGTACTTAAATAAATCTGACATGACATGAATGTGACTATAATAGCATGTGTGTGACATTGGAAATGATGATTACCAAGAACAAATATCTGTATAAAATTTCAGTCCATTTTGATTGTACTTCTAAATCTATATTTCTTGGTAGGTTGCTCAGTCTAAGGTTTTTCTATTTAGTAAATCATGCAATAAAATGCCAAACTCGTTTTCTGCAGGGATACAAGTATTTATTAATATTTTACTATATTTCTGTGTGTTTTGAACATATTCTTAACTGGCTGGCTGCTCTGTCTCTATCAGTGTCAGAGATCCTGTAGTACACTGGGGATTTAGAGCAGACCTTGGTGCTTTTTATGGCCTTTTCTGTGTGCTGCCCTTGGCGGAGGCCTTGTCTCACCTCCTGCGTGTGCAAAGGAAACACACAGACGTCTGGAACCTGTATAGAGACCATTTAAGAAATCCATGAGCTGTGAGGCCTTGTGGATGTCAGGAAGCATCACAAGGGCTTTTTTCAACCGCACCTATGGGATCATAATAATGTTAAATTACATGTTGGAATCTGCAGGTACACTCAACATCTCAAACTAATTAACTGATTTAAATTGATGAGTTAGCACCTTCACAAGGGTTGCGTATGCAGGGAGGAGGCTGAGCACGTGGTACTTTTCATTCGTATGTTTGGGCAAGTTATGAACACGAAGACACACACTCTGACAAACAGAAACCAAAAGATTTACTCAAATTAGCCTAGGCACCTAAAATCAACCACAAAGTAGAAAAAAATGAAGTAAAACAAACACAATTTTGTGCCTCATTACCTGGCTGTGAGCTGGTGGATTCAGTGTGTCCAGCAGACTAGGCAGTGTTGGTGGCGGCATGTCACTGAACTCATCTTGTGGGAGACATTGATGTTCACTTGGACTTTCTGGTCTTTTATTCTCATAGGTCTCTCTGGCTCCCTCCTGGTATAAATACCCCACAAAGAAATCTGGTCTGCCGCATAGCTTCATCATGGCCCCAAAGGCATCATCAGCATTAGAATAGGTCACCACACCATGTGTGAGTCCATTTTTCACTATTTTCTGAGGTATGAGAGGAAAACATCTTGACCACACTACTGAGGACGGTGAAATAAATTCTTAAGCTTCTTAAACTGTCTTTAATAAAGTTACCTGAACTCTAACCACGTATCCAAAAGGTGAGCAGATGTTGAGCAGATCCTCAGCAGTAAATTCGGTGCCCAGGTTTGCATAGATTTTTATACTCTGTCAGCACAAAACAACTGTTCAAAACTGACATCTGACATCTTGAAGTGGTTAAGATTACATTTTCAGAGAGCAGTGGGTTCACTTGTGCATTTTTTAGTCCCTACCTTGAATTCATCCATCTTCGTACAAATCCTCCTCAGGAAGTCCCTCTTCTTAATGCTCAGTGGTGTTGTAGCTGATAAGTTGATAGCTGGTGATTTGAAGTTGATATTGACATTCACTCTCACATGGAGACTATTACTGTTTTAGTCTAGACTTCAGTTTTCAAAGGAAAATAGCCTAATGTCAAATACCTACGAAACTGAGGTGAAATGTTGTTAAATGTGTGAAATATCATCAAATGAGCAATAATCAGATATAATCAAGAGGATATGCTCATGATAAAATCAAAAACAGGAGGAAAAGTATAGACAATTTCAGTTTCAAAAACAGATATTCTAAACAGGTCCAGTTTGATTCAAACCAAGCTGTTTCCCAGCAACACAGTTCCAGTTACTGCTCTTATCCAGACATCTATCTAGTGCACAGATGATCTGCAGAGTTCAAATTATGTCAAATAAGGAAAAGCAACAGCTGCCTGGTTGAGGTGACATGATTAAAGTCACTTGTGGTAATGAGTGTAAATCACTTTTTCTATCACTCTTCCTTTGGAATTATAAACTTATATAATATCTTAGGAAGCTTAGATCCAGTTTTGGAAAGTGGGGTCTTGGTATAACACATGCAGAGAAGTCTTTAGATTAGGTAATAAAGCCCAGTGCTGGATAACAGATGTGTAAAGTGGGCAACTTACAGACAAAAAAACCTGAAGCCAGGTTGTATTCCATCAAACAAGTGCTGGTTGGTTTCTAGGTCTGTGGTCAGAAAATGAATCAAACTATGTTTAGTGTACTGTGTTGAGTGTGCTTGATGGGAAAACTAAATGATAGCTTCCAGGAGTTGCAGAAGATATTGATCAGACTACTTGGGTTTTTATTTTGAGCTTAACTTGCCTTCAGCTTTAAATTCATTAAGTGGTATTTGATGTCACAGCTTTACTTGACAAATATTCAACAGATTTCAGATTTGTTTTATCGGAAGCCCACACAGTTACTGTTGAAATATTGTACTTTTTACTCCACCACATTTATTTGACAGCTACAATTCAGATTCAAAGCAGTTGGAGGAAAATTGTTGGAGAAAGCTATGCTGCATTCCTCTCCTTGTTTCTGTAAGTAATTCTGTGATATTGTGAAGTTTGAAGATCCACAACTGTTTGCTATAAGATTTAAGAAACTCACATCTACGTTTTTAGAGACACAGGTCGATTACAGATACAATATACTTTAACATTACTATTACTTCATAAAAAAGAACTGTACACGCTGGAAGCAATTCTTGGACAAAGTTCATATTTCTCATTGGTGTCGAGACAGATTGTTTTATCATCAAAGTATAAATAGGTACCAAAAGCACTAACTGTGTATTCTGAACACTGTTTTTGTTGAGTCACAATAACAGAGATAAATCTGGGAAAGTGCTGTGAAACTTACTGTGAAGCTTACCACAGATTTTGACTTCATGACAATTATTGTTACTGTTATACGCATCTTTTTTGTACATTTCAAATGGTTGCTGATTCAAAGTAGCATGGGAACAGGCCAAAGGGCTATAAACTGCCTTGTAACTGTTGCTCCACACCACCTCATGGATTCAATCCAGCGATACTGTAACTGCTGGATAACTTGTATAAAAAATCAAAAGTTATTGTTTTTGCTAAACTAAAGAATCCAAATATAGATGTCATCCAGCATTAAGCTTGCACAACCAACCTAGACACGAACTCTGACCTAACTAGTCAAAAACACTTGAAAGAGGCCTGATCTTAATAGTGAGTGATACACTATTCCATAAACATACACCTGAAAAGACAAGATGCTCCTACTGGAAGCACTGTAATAAGCACACCAGAGAAAACACTGGCTGTAGTGTTATAATTGTACCTTCATCACAGCTTGTCTGCTCAGCTGAGCTGTAGCAGACTCACTCACAACCTTGCATTTTAAGATGAACATGATCTGTTCAGCCAGATGCACGCTGACGGAATGAAAGTCACTCTCCTCTAAATTCTGTAGGATCGATGAAGGGACAGAACAGAACCTATGATGTTGTTTTACATTAAATGCAACCACTTGTTTTGTCTTAAATAACCATTAAAGAGACCACTAAAACAATTCAGTGGTTTGATTAAACTATCTAACAATATATGGAGCAGTTAAAATGACAAATTACAATATTTAGATTGAAATTTATTTTGGTCTGCAATCAATATCAGAAATAATCAGGTCATATGTATAAGTATACAAATTGATATACACACACACATACATAGATATGTAAAAATGAGGCTGATACTCAAATACCTCAGTTGAAAACAATACAATAACTCAACTTCAAATGCTGCTTCCACTGTAATCCACAGTAATGCATTAATAACAGTAATTCAAAAATATAAAACCATACTCTTACAGGAGCCTAATGAGTACTTTAATATTGCGTACATTGAGCCAGTGGTCCATGTGGATTTTCTAGAATGACAGTTTTCTCCCCAAATGGGCCATGGGTAAAAAATCATGAAGTATTTGCTTGTGATTATTACGCATTTTTATTTTTTATGATCTTTTTTTTTTTTAAATTGTTTTGCATCATAAAACTGAATGGAACATGGCTCTTGCATGTCTTCTTTTGGTCCTCTACAGTACATAGTCACACCAACGATGCATCCTCCTATACATAATGTCCACTTACAATGTTTGCTCACAACTCATGAGGGGGAGCAGCACATGCATACATGTGGTATACATAGAGTGCATGGCAATTGTAAAGTAAAAAAAATACAAAACAAGATAAAATAATCTTTTTTTTAATTGTGAGAACACAGTTATTGAAGCGGAAAAAGAACATAACAAATATATTAGGAACATATTGACATCAGAGTTAAAAATCTGGCAAGTCATAGACAAAACAAAGAGCCCCTTTGAGCATATAGGCCAATTCACAAGTTCACATGATCAGCAGAAATTACCAGATTAACCATTTAATTTAAGAAGTATAGCAATTATCAATATAAATGGTAAAATCACCAGAAAAATTAAGTTGTCAAAACCTGCAGAAACTATAAAGCTCAGCAAACTTCTCTTGTAAACCCTTTTCACAGAAGTCATTTTGCCATTTTTGCTTGAATATCAAGGTATGATTTAGATGTGTCACCTATCCCATATTGAGTATAAATTTACATCCATCAAATATTTATAATCTTGTTTCAGTGTGGCTTTCAGTAAAAATGGTGTTTCCACTCATACATGGCTGTTTTTTCCCCAGCAGAGGGTGCTCCAGGATTGCATTTCAGATGCAGCAATATTTTAAATACTGGAGTTGCAGAAGATGGCGCTGTTATTTGTTTATATAATGTCCTGACTGAAGCATGGGCTGGAGTAGCAGGCTGATCACAATCACAACTGTGTATTTTAGTCCTAAGTGAACAGATACTATCCACAAGTATAAGCACATGAAATGATTAACATCACTTCAAACAGTCAAGGAAACCTAAAATATGACTATTTGTTATACAATATTAGTATATAGCGTAATTCTTCTGAAACTGTACACCAATTTTCAACTTTTACTATTATAGGCTTTTATTCCAAAGCTGTCCATTCAGCCATTTGGTTAAAAACAGTGTGAGCTCGCACAACAAATCACAAGTGTTTTTTTTTAGCTGATTGCCACATGGAGGTCAGCCCCCTAGTGTGGTGCAATGATAATATATGTAAATGGATGGACTGCCATGCCCCGACCAGACAGAACAAGATTTAACCAGCCTACGCCTGAGTGAGGTTGCTTACCCCCAAACTTCACACGTGTAACAATAAATTCCAGCACTGCACTTGGAGAGAAGCTCAGTTGTGTTGGCAGTGAGGGCCTGCAGGCAGTTGACTTTTCGTGACCAAAATGACACTCTGAATAAGATGACATGGAATTTCATAGTACTACGAGTTACTCGGTGATATCAGAATGATGCAAGCTTTGTGAAGTGTGGCTTACTTTGAGTGAAAGGGGCTGGTGAATGCTCTTTTGAATCACTGCTATGTGTTAACCCACTGTTTCAATCACATTACTTCACTGACAGCAACTATTTGAAACATCAACAAAAGTACATGCACAGATTTAAGGGTCCACACACACCTATTTGTAGATTTATGTTAATTTGCACTATAAGACTAAATAGTTGGGTATTAAGATAATAACAATAATAATAATAAATGTTTATTTATGTAGCACTTATCAAAACCAGAGATAACAAAGTGCTTTAGAAGGACAAAATATAAAACAATTATCGTAGATAGACATAACAGTCTATCCTGCATGCTTATTTGTTTGCAGTCATAGGATGTAGAGGAATATAGACCTACGGTATATCAACATCTCTTATCCCATATACTACGTCTTAAGTTGAACTTCAGGTGAAGGTCTTTCCAAGACTATTGTATTCCTAAAAAGTGGGCTGACCAGTTTGTGGCTAGAAATGTGTGTGTTTTCTCTTTTCTTCGGAGGGCAGAGGATTCTAGGAATGCAACAGCACGGAGGGAAAACCAAATGGCATTTATGAATCAACGCATAGATAATAGCCTTTGAAATCTTGTTTGTTAATAACAAATAACAAATAACAGATATAGGCCAGCTGCCTGGGGTGTGAGGCTGATCCAAGGACAGGGACACATCAGCAGTGCACATATATAACAGGTGAAATAAAAGGTAATTTACATTTGTGATGGAAAATGGTATGTATATTAAACTCTGCTGTCAATTAAATCGTTAAGGTTTGAGGTCACACTTTCCTTGAAGAGTTATGTAAGTCCCTGATAACTTTATCATACAACTCTGCACCTACGCATGATTCCTATATTATAATGAGGGATCCACCTGCCATGCAATTCAGTATGACATTGGATTGTGGGCTTGACAGCATTTTCTATGAGCTGAATGATTACAGTGCACTTAATATAATGACCAGTGTGCAACACTAACCAAGGTAATACCAGGGTTTGTTGCAATTACACATTTTCATCAAATAATCCATTTAAAACATGAAAAAAGGACAAAATGACATTTCCTTTCCAGCCCAAATGCTACGTGCACTTTAAAGACAGAAATGACTTTGAACAAACAGCATTTCAGCACCAGACTACTTCAAAGAACACAAATTGACCTGTACATGTTTCTGTGGCTCGCAGAGACATTTAGAAATGAGAGGTAGACATTGTTGCTGGGTAAAGACTCAAACGCCCTTCGAAAAATCCTCCCTGAATGACTTTACTGGGTTGTGTACTGTCTCCACTACACACCAAATCCAGTATTTTTCCATCAAGTAGCGCGCTGGACCACGTGACCACAGAGAGGGGGGGAAAAACGCTGTCATGTTTGCATCCTCAATTGACAGCGGTGCACACTTTTATATGGCTCTGAATTAGCAGAATGTGGACAGTGCTGCTGCATTTCTTGTCTCAGTTGCTGCTTACACTATATATTTATGAAGTCCACCGTGCACTTTGCTAGTGTTACAAATTCTCCTCCAGGTCGTTTTTCTAACCCCGTGCGCTCATGATCATGTAACCACTCCCACTCGTGGCTGGTGGAAAATTACCAGCTTTACAAGCAACAGGCAAATGAATGGTACTTGCAACAGTGTACCTGCATGAGACAGACACAGTACTTTCTGGATATGTTACGTTTAAAAGTGGTATAACTAACAGAGAGAGGGAGTCTAAGTGGATAAAAGCATTAAATAACATTAGTTTTACGTCTCGTGTTAATGCGCGTGTGCAGTCATGTTATCGGGAATTAACATGAATGAAGGTAATACACAGCTTTAACCTGAGGAATATCAATAAAACAGTAAGTTAATCTCTATTCTGATAAGCGGAGTCATGCAGGAGTCCACTCTGCACGGGAGTCTGCCCTCCTTTTTCTCTCCGGGCGGAGTAGTGGCGTGGGTGCCTGAGCGAATTGAAACAAACTGACAGGTCGATCCTCCAATAGGACGCCAGCTTGTAAGTCTCCGCCAAAGCTGTAGCCAATCGCAGAGTGGATGTGGGCGTAACCCCAGTCCAAACTTTACGCGGCGCCATCGGCTGAAAACTAAACCGAGATGGAATCTCCCAGTCTGAACCGGTTTCAACCGGTTGCGAGTCAGTTGCTTGAGAGAGGAGAGGAGGCGCAGACACACAACCTCCATCCCGCCCCGCCGGATATTTATTACAACAACGAATTAATGAGTGAATCAAGGTTTACTTTGTTCCGTAAAATGTACCGGAGGGACATATTCCTGGGTTTGCCGCGGTAGTAGTTTTTTGAATCCACATCAGCGGTTGTTCCCAGCCAGACATCTCTCTCTCTCACTGCTGGAGCTGGAGACACAGTCAACGCTGCTCAAACCTTTTTCTAACCAACAGTGATACTCAACTACTCACTATATCTTGTAGCTTCTTTTCAGTCAGAGCCTCGGACTTTTAGGTAGGTAACCGGCGGTGAAAGTGCAAACCTGCCATGCTGTGATTAACGTGTATTGACTGGCTTTACCTGTGCAGGAAATAAAATGCATTTTTTTGCTGTGTGGGGGTAAAAAGTTGTGTTAATATACAGTTTACGTTGCTTGTCACAGTGCTCCTGCTAAATCAGAAACCCAAGTAGCATCATTGGGATAACCAAATAGCATTTAACTACTACTTAATGAGGATTAGCTAGCGTCGGCAGTCCATAGAAAGTGCTATAACCTGACTAAAAAGCGTAACTAACCGTGTCCTGTAACGTTACGTGCCACGCTGCGGATGAATAAGTAACCAAACAAAGCTGTATGATTTAAATCCGTGCCTCTCCCATCCACAGCAGCATCAGCAGTGTGCGTGATGTGAGCGGATGTCAGGTTGATGTCGCTCGGTGCTTTAGCGACAGCCGGTGTTAACTTTATCCCAACAGACCTGTAAAAGTAATGTAAAGTGTAGCAGCAAATCCCCCAAAGCGTCAACTTCCCCTAAAGTTTCACAGTGAGTAACGTTACCATATCCTCGGTGGGAGTGGTCGCATTGGCGAACCACATGTGAACTGTTTGTACGACACACGGCTAGAAATATAGCTTAAAGGCTAGCCACTGTTAGCATGCTAGATAATGTCAACACAGCTGTAAATTGCGCTCCTTATTCGCAGTTTTAAACCGCAGGCTGCCTGTTAACTGTGAACTCCGTCACTTTACAGATGTAAACAACGTGACGTCGCCTCGTACATCCGGCACGTGGCTCCGTTAACCTTCTTAATATGGTCTTGTAAAGAAGTGACTGAGTAGTCGAAACGAGTCGGCAGTAGGGACTGATTGTGAAATAACTGCTGATATCAGTCTTTCAGAGATCGGTTTTAACCCAGTGTTTTTGGTAGGATTTTATGGAGGCAGTCTGGTGAAATCCCTCCAATCACCATTAAAATGTAGGTTACCTGAAGTTTTGAGACATTTTTACACTTACAGTCTGGTGTTGCCAGCCACTGGGGTGAGATAATTAACTTAATTTGTCTTTGCTGCAAAAGCCCCCCCCCTCCTCCAAAGTCCTGACTCCTGGGGTAGATCAGAGCGCTGTGCCCATAATTTGCAACCAAATGCAGCAGTTTTTTAAACTCAGTCCAACAGGACAACTGACAAAGCTTGCCTTTCCTTTGTACACTTTTTTAACAGTGGCAGGCTTGTGCCACCATGAGCCGAACTACTTAGAATGACAGCTCACTGGTGGGTTGAGGGGATGTTTGTTACGTGGTCAGCTGTTTGGAATTGTTTCAAAACACACAGTTCACATGACTTTGCCTGTTGAATGTGTTCGGTGCTCTCATGACCCCCCTCTCCTCCCCCTGCTGTCCTTGTTGCAGAGCTCTATGCCAGCAATTATGACAATGTTAGCAGACCATGCAGCACAGCAGCTGCTGGACTTCAACCAGAAACTGGATATCAACCTGCTGGATAATGTGGTGAACTGTCTATATCATGGGGTGGGACCACAGGTAAGATGTGAAGCAGATGAAATGTTTTATAAGCCATGGAACATAAATGTTTGTACCCAAAAGAAAAGGAAAATGTTTCATTTGGGCCAAGATTTTCATTTTTTAACCCACACCTGATCTAAAGTGCATTGTTTGTAAATTCATACTCTCCTGATCAACCCGTTAAAACACATCTATCAATAACTATTTCATGTAATGTTTATCTGTTTACTTTGGCATCAATAGTGCAACACAATCAAGTCTAGAAATGACTTTCCTCCACCTTTTTTACAACAAGGATTTACAAGTCTCTTCCTGGCACCTGAATGTTAAATCTAAAGTGTCATCCATATCTCTCATACAGCAAAGGATGGCGCAAGAAGTGTTGACACACTTAAAAGAGCACCCAGATGCCTGGACAAGAGTGGATACCATCCTTGAGTTCTCCCAGAACATGAACACAAAGGTAAGTAAGCTTCATCCCACAAAACATTGGTGGGGAAAAAAAAAACTTTCTTGTGCTTTGAGGAAGAAGTGCATGCAAAGGCATTTGTGAAGAGGAAACAAAAAAAACATTACACTAAATCACAGTGGTTTGCAGATAATGTACTCAAAGCAGCTTTATGTACCGTGAGCATGTATTGTGGGTGCACATGGACCCAGCAGAAGTTGAATACGTAGTCCTGGTGGCATTCGCGCCATGCCCTAACTCTTGAGCTATGTGGGACCTCTGTCCTTCAGATAAAATGAATTCTGCTGGATCTGAACCTACCAGACGAACAATGGACTTTGCCTGTCACCTCCTGTTGGTAATACAATACAATACCAAATATGCCTTTTAAAGTCCTGACCTGACAGGAATGTGCTCC
Source organism: Thunnus thynnus (assembly GCF_963924715.1). Lineage (NCBI taxonomy): Eukaryota > Metazoa > Chordata > Actinopteri > Scombriformes > Scombridae > Thunnus > Thunnus thynnus. Next base: position 5,066,737 of record NC_089530.1, read on the forward strand.
TATTAGTCCATTGATCTTTCTTAATCATAGCAATCTGATGTGTCAGTATAGTTTACTCCTTTCTCTAGATATTTAAAGTTGATGCTTTTTTCTTTTTAAATTGTCGGCCATGTTCATGATTTAAATATTTAACCTGTGCACAATCTAGTAAATTCGGTAGTTGAATCATAATGAACACAAGTACAGTACCAGTCAAAAGTTTGGAAACACCTTCCCATTCCCCTTGATTGAGAAACTGTGTCCAAACTTTGGACTGGTACTGTATATTTATTGAGTCATGAATTAGATAAAATAAAATATACAGTTGTTCAAAATTACTGCTCCTAAATTGCTTTCTATTCTTCATCAAATGGCAATGCAAAATTCAAAAGTTTCAACATAATTCTGTGCAGCTTTTATGCTTTTCTTGACATCAATTAAGATATGAATAAAAAGCAGAGCTGCAAGTCCAACCCTTTCTGTACTGTATCAATAGAAAGGGCTATAGCTTACAAATGCCAACGTCAAGTAGAAGAATTAAATGACCTGCCCCATTCTCTTTGCTAGTGTTTATTCAAATATTTGGGCATATGTGTGTGTGGTTACTGGAACTCCTTGATAATTAAAAAAAAAATCATCAATGCATCAGTTTTGCAAAGGAAAATGGGCAAAGGTAGAAAAACAGGCAGTCACAGGGAAATGTTTAGATAAAGAGCTGCAAGAAATAAGCTTTTACTTTAGTTTGAGTGAAATCACCATCTCCAACATGTATACCATCAAGGACAGCAACACCTTTACCCTCCAGTTTCCTGTTATATAAAAAATGTCAGCATTATACCCGCAGCATGACCTGTGATCATGGTTATCACAGATGTACCAGCATTTTGGCACATGTTCAACTGCCGGAAACACCAGATTCACAAACACTGCTTGAGCATTGTCAATAAGTATGTTCTTGATTGATCAGTTTCATAACAGTAATTAATTAATTACTAATTAATCATCAACATCCTTAGTGTTTGAGGTTCTCAGATAGTCTTGTCTCTTACAGTGTGTCTACTGATAAGTGTGCTGATACATCTGATAGAGCCAACTGCCTGTGACTAGTGAACCCAGTGATTCAGTCTTCAGACACATTCAGAGAATTGTACTAAGAAAACAGAATTGGCCATTATATTTATAATGATGAAGTGTAATTACATATTCTAATAATGAAGCATAATGGAAAGCAAATGTTCAATATGAAGTTAAGTGCAATGCATCCACAACTTCCTCAAAGCAATTGGTGACATTTGCCTTTTTCTTTTTTGCTTGCCTGTAAGATTGCTTTTAACACTGACATTCATTACTAATGTCTGAGTTGATGTATCAACAGTACTTTTTATAGCTCCAAATTTGTAATTTGCCAAAAAAAAATAGGGACATTAGAGGAAAAGAGGAAACAAAAGGTAAACACCTCTTGAATTCTGCATTTGTCTTGTTTGAATTGTTTAAAAGTGCATACTTTCAAAGCACTTTGAACATTTGGCTTCTTATTCATAATTACAGTAATCATATTTGAAGAAATGTAATGAATTCAAGCTGTGACTATTTGATATTAATCACAATGTTCCATTATGTTTATGGCTTGTAATAGGAAGAAAAGGGGTGTGTCATCCTGTGCATCATGACACAGCTAGGCTTTGACGGCAGGCCTCCACAAGGTCTACCCTTTTTAAATTCCCTTTGACTGAATTCTGTTCATCCGTTTCTATTGCATCTGTTTTATTGGACAGAGGGAGGGTGCAGGCTGCAGTCAGTAGGATCCATAGTAGAGAGACAATCTGTTGAAGACTTGATTTCACCTGTAGGGATCATGGCTCTGTTCCCGCCCTACCTTTCTCTCCTTTTCAGTGCATCCTCTTCCTCCTCCTCCTCCCTCTGTCCCCCTCAGTTCTTCAGCCAAGACCCTTTAATGATGTGCTTTTGCCAGCAAAAAAAGTTGCAAAACATTTGTCAGATTTCCTGCTGGTAATTTCTCTCTTTCAACCTCTTGTGGTGGTTTGTGCAAAGTGTGGCAGTTAAAGGTGAAACAAAACAAGTCAGAAATGTGACACCTGTCAGCGTGCCAAAGATTTCACCTTTAATCTTCCCAGCATCCATTGTCTGTAGTGCATTGTTAATCCGGCTTTAATAACATCCTATACTACATGCCATTCATTATTTTTTGGAATCATTGTACCCTTGTATTGATGATCCCTACAGTTGAAATAGACACTTGAAGTAACACTAGATCAATAACTAACTTTGAAATAAAAGGTTTTTGGTTTTGTCTTCATGCTTCACTATAGAGCACCCAGAATTGAATACAGGGCGTAACCTGTGGTTGGTCTTGCTGTTCCTTATGACACACCAGTGATACCCTGTTATTTTGATTAAACCATATTCTGTGTTTTAGTTTTAGGATAATTGAGTCACATGGTTCAGGGTTGGGTATCGATGAGATTTTATTGGTTTGAATTTTGCTTAATGATTCTGGTTCTTATTAAGTTGATTATGCTCATTCAGATTCTTGGCGTGCTTTTTCAGTAATAAAAGAAACCAAATTATGAAGGCAAAAACCAACTTTATTTTCAGCAGATTTTAGGCTGCCATAAACCGCCATTTGTCATAAATCCTATGGTGTTTTGTGATTGTGTTTATAGTGAGAAAAATCAAGATAAAGATTAATCTAATAATATTTAAGCTTGATGTTATTTTACTGGGACATGATAGCATTAGATGATTCTAATGGGGACTGGGGATATTGAAAATGATGCATTGTTAGTGGGCATTCAGACCAAAACCAGCCCATGAACAAAAAAAAAAATTCAAGATGCCACTTTCCTTCAGGTACCACTGATACCGTAAAACACAATCCAAGAGGTCCATTTTAACTAGTAGATCCATGTGTTTGAAGGATTATCAGAAAATAATCACTGCACCGCTGTTTACTTCCTTGGAATATTGTCATAGTGACAATGACTTCATATTTAGTTGTGATGTAGAGTAGAGTAGAGTAAAGTTGATTGTCCCTGAGGGGAAGTTTGTCTTGGGCACAGTGCTATGGTCTGTTGCTTCACATTAAAAAACATCACAAAAACATGAGAAGCGTTTGACACGATGCATGACAGTTACTTCACATAAAAACATCTTAAAAACATAAGGGACATTTGACTATACATCTGGCATTGACAAAACGATGGCTTAAAAGAAACTAAGAATTAAATCGCTAAAGTGCTAATGTGCTTGTGTATTCATTGCACATTGCTCTATTTGCACTAAGATTTAGCCTTAGAGTTCAGCAGCTTGATGAAGGCTGGAACAAACGATAGCTTCAAGCGGTTTGATTTGCACTTTGGCACTGAGAGTTTTCTTCGTACTCAGAGAAGAAGGGATGTTGACAGTCTGCAATGATTTTTGTTGCTTTTTTCAAGACTGCCTGCTCATACAGGCTCTGTATGGGATCATATTCTTTCTTCACTTTTACCTTCATAGGCATTTTGTGCATGCTGGCAGGCTTTTCAGTTGCACTGTTAGGTTGCCAAACCATACTGTAATTCCATATCTAATGATGCTCTCTAGGATTGCCCGCTAGAACATCAGCCTGATCTGGCTGCTCACTCCACAAAGCCTCTATCGCCTTAGAGAGCAAATAGTATATAGAAAGTAAATCTTATATGGCGTTCATTAATTTACCAGGAATGTGAGCAAGCATGTATTTGATTGGCCAGTGCAACTCCTTGCAGAATTGCGTCACATTGCGGTCCGGCAAAAGTTGAGCCAGATAAACTTTTCGCCAGGAAGCTCTGTGGGGTTTGCTGGAGCTCTCTGCATTGGCAACCCCGCTGTATCGAAACCAAAGTTAGTGTGAACGCTGTCTTGTACCCTTGCTTAAGTTAATGCTTCATCATGATACACTGAAGTTTTTATTGCATGCAATTATTTTAGTACTGTGATCATATTTCACTGTATCACTACTGTCTTTTTAAAAACTTATCTACAACAAGCTCCAGTTTGCCACTATAGCACTAAAAGCACTATACTTGTGCTTTGACAACCAGAGACGCATAGTAGGATCGAGCTTTGCTTTCAAGAGTCGATAAGCAAGATCAGAAAGTATGTTTCTTCACAAAATTATTATATACTGGAACCAGTTCCAATCCAGTCAAAATCCGTTCTCGATGCCCAACCCTACATGATTTCTGTAGCTTTGGTAAAGAAACATTTACCATGGACCTTGTTATTTCTTCTAGTCCATTAGACTCACTCTTGGAGCAATCAGAGCCAAAGCTGGTTAATGGATTGTTTTATTTTTCTGCTGTCTTGTCTGGTGTGATGCTGGGAGAAACAGCAGGACTTCTGCAGTGTTCCAGCTTAATGCTTCTAGAGATTTAAAAAAAAAAAAAACACTTAAAAGTCAATGTTCTGCATACTACAAAATCTGCATGAAATATGTGGTTCAGTCCGATTTTAATTTAGAAATACAAGCTATTACAGGCTGGTCCACCTCATACTGTTTTTGGTTCGTATTAAAATTACACAGTGCTTGTTGTTCAGTGTGTTCATAAGGGCTTTATCCTAATGCTTCTCCTTCCTTGCATATTACAGTACTATGCTCTTCAGATTCTGGAAACGGTTATCAAAACAAGATGGAAGATTCTTCCCAGGAATCAGTGTGAAGGTAAATTATTACCGTGTGGCATATCTGTGTTTGATACCTTTCACAAATACTTGAATTCTGTCCCTGTTAGTGCCTTTTTTTTAAATGTGACGTGCGGTTGCCAAGTTGAGGAGTACTCCGCCACTAAGTGTGCTGATTTGTTTTCTGCTCGACTGGCTTGCATTGGCTGCTGCAAAATGGTTTGGTTCTGGACTGAAGCAGTTGTTTTAGAGAGGAAACAATAAAAAACACCCCAGCACTGATTTAAAAGCTTTGTGAAGGGGAGCTTTGAAGAAGTAGAAGAACTTAAGTTAGTTATTTCTTCTCTTGCTTACATTGCTTTAACATGTATGTGTCTAATTTTTATGTGATTGTAATACCTTTTGAAATTATTATGATGGCATGAGTTTTTGTTTGTAGAAAAAGGAGATGGTCCCAATGATAATCAATGTAGTCAGCCCATTTATATTAGTGCACCTATATTGAATCTGTGGGGCAAAGCTGGAGGGGGAACTGGCATGCATTGATGTCTGCCACACTGTCTTTTTTTATGCTACCACTAGGTGCCGCCAAGCTGAGAAATTTTCAAATTTTACTCAAAGGTGCTTTAATGACATTTTCTGGGAAAATTTACAGATGGTAATTTTATAATTATTCAACTTTTTTTCTTTAAGACAAGATCATGGGTAGAAGTGTTGAGGAAGTATCAGTTCAGTAATTTTATATGGATGTAACAAAAATGTGATGTTTTAAATCCTCCGTAATTCTTGCTTAGTTGCTAATTCGATTTTATCTCCACTATCCCTTGTTTTTTTTTTTTGTTTTTTTTTTAATTTTTTAAAACTATATTTAATGTCCTTTGTTACCAACTATAAATAAACAAATTTTTTGGATTTTTTTTTAAAGAATCTCAAAACAGCATGGGATTGAAATTTAAAAGATTGTGGTTTGAGCAAAGAAACAATAATTATGAAAAAAAAAAAAATCAATCATGTGCAAATCAGTTGATACTGCTCCCTTCATTCTTATATTCTTTGCTCAAAATTCATTTTTTCATTGACCTAAGACTTCCCTACTTCTGACCGTAGATGCCTGAATTTTGTTCAAGTGGCAAACCCAGTGCAGGGCGACCGGCAAGTATGTCTTTTCCCCCCTTGTGTCAGAGTATTGCCTTGTTTTCGGCTCCGCTCACTACACCCCACCACATTAGTTTCAGAATTCAGTACAACTACAGCCTCAAAACAAATGCGAGGGAGCTGAAAACACAGTTTTTTAACATGCTCTGCTCACATTGAGAATGTTGACTGTCTGTGAAAACATCCGGGGAAATGTAACTCCCACTGAACTGACCACAGTTTTTGCCCCATACAAGTTCAGTGGTAGTTGCAGCCCACATCCATATGTTGACCAACTGGCTTGGCAGGAGTATGTTAATGGAGGACCACACCTTTTTTTTATAAAGCAGGGGTATACGGGGATAAGATTGGCAGATTCAGCTAGTTATGAGCCAGCAAACTGTGTAGGATTACAGAGTATCGTGCCCCAGGCAACTCGTCATGTCAGGATATGTTGAGGTTTACACATTTTATTGTTGCATGCTAACAGTGTTCTTCTTCTTCTGATATCTTTGTATATTTGCCAGGTATAAAAAAGTATGTTGTTGGTCTGATTATCAAGACTTCATCAGATGCTTCAAATGTGGAGGTGAGTAACACGTTGAATTTAAATCAAAAGTCAATAAAATAACTGGGGTAGTTGTCATACATGTATAAAATAATGCAGCACACATTAGTTATGATGAAATATCCACTTAACATTAAGACTTTATCCCAAAGTTGGATCAACGTAAAAATACCAAAAATGTAGGTTAGAACAAATGATCATTTTTTCTATAATTAGTCTTGATTAAATTGAAATGGACAAATATTTCCGTGTGAAGTTTACACTCATTGATATGGACTGGAGGTGTACTGACCACAAACATATTTGTGAGTCAACTGTCATTGCTCGTAGCCAGTCTCAGTATAGCCATGAGTAATGCTGGTGTAACCATAGCGTTGTGTACTACACACCAAATATGGTGACCTCAGTTGGTTTTCAGCCAGCTTAACCACTCAAACAACCAGAAGTTTACGTTACGATTGTGTTTTACAACACCGACAGCAACTTTTTAGGCCTTTCATCCAGAGAATGCAGCATTCGGCGAGTCAACAAGTGAAATCAACTCCAGTGAATTTTTATTGTTTACTGATGTATGAACAGTCCACCTGCAAACATGCATCTCCTGCATAAAAGAGGCAACAAGTGTACAAACATCAGTTGTCATCAGTGTGGTTCTGATGTAAAATGAAATAAATAGGAATTCAAATTCATTATTGATTACAGAAATGTTCAGAAAGTCACTTCTTGTTATGTGCAGTATGTTTGCCACTGTTGTTGCCACATGTATGACTCAACTGTCTGAACACAACATGGCAGGAACCCATGTTGACTGTGTGTATGTAGTTTCCCTGCCTAATTGAAGTTAGAAGTTATAACTGAAGCTCCCTTTATTATTTAATATTAATAGTGTTATTACTGTTCATGAAAACATGCTCAATGACTAAACAAAACTAAAATTAATTTCCAAAAATTAAAAACTGAAATGTACCCTGAAAACTAAACTGGAATTGAAATCAGAGATGATGATGATTTTGATGATGTTGAAGTGATTTTTGTTCATTTACATTTCAACATGATTTTCAATGTTCTAAATGAAATGTCAAACGATGGGACATGCTGCCACCTTGCTATCTTTTAGAGTCTTTACTATTTACATTATTTGGTGTTTTAAAGGCTTCAGCTCTGTGGTTCAAATGTGTAAGTTTTGAATAATGCAATCATTGTCATGTAATTTGATGTTATGAAATGACAAAGTCTGGACAAGTGTTATGAAACTGAGATGATGCAATCAGAGTTAATTTTTTTTCTTGTTTATTTTTTAGAAAGAAAAGGTGTACATTGGGAAGCTGAACATGATCCTTGTTCAGGTAAGCCTTCGAAATCTCCAAACTGTGACTGTTAGAGCATCTATCAGCTGTTTGTAAACCTCTCACCGTCTGTTGCTGCTGAGCTTTTAGACTACAGAGTGGTGAAGACATTGATTGCACTGTTAAAGCCCATTTACTACATCACATGTGTACACAGTGCATCAGCCTGCTTCAGTCTTTTTGTAACTGACATCTGAGGCTTGAGAATTGTTTGTAAAATAACAGACTTTTTAATAGAAAACATGCTGAAATTGACATTATTGATGTGGGTGGAAAGCATTTGATCATTGCTTGTGTGCTTTTATATATTGTGAAGTTTAAATGTTGTTTTGTGGTGGGGATGCCTCAAGCCAGTCTGCAAGTGTTTTTTGATTTGTATTGTTTATATGAAGCTTTACCATTATTGTAACCCATCACAGTCTGGGTACACCAGCGGTCAGAAACAGCTCATTGTGCTCTGTTACAATGCTGGAATGTTTTCCCAACCCCACAGCGTTGCATGTGAGTGAATTGTGCAGCGGCACAAAGAAATGGCAGCAAACAGTTTCAATGAAGATATCCACACTGACAGCAAGAGAGCACACCAGAGCAACAGGCTCAGATCTAGCCAGCTGCTTATATCTTACTCACTGAAAGCCACTAATACTGCAAGAGTATAAATAATACACACTATACAAGAAGATAATATACCAAATTATCTTTGTTTATATTACGAAGTATATTAAGCGAAATACAACATGATGACTCAGTGGTTCCTACTGGCTCTCACAGGTTAAACTACCAGCACTGACCTTTATCATTGCCTGGTGTGGATTATGGATTAGTGCAGATAAACTATATTAGTCATATCACTCTCTCTTCCTGTGAATGTTTGACAGTTTAGCCCATGTGACACACAGTACCACACAGTGCATATAAACAGAAACTGATGCGTCAACAGACTCTATTATACTGAAAGAGCACAGAAACAATGTGGGTTTTTTGCATCTTCCTCCTCAACAATGCCTCAACTTTTGTAGTGATGCTTTTTAACCTGAAGATGTCACTCTCAATTAGACTCTGAACCCGGTGTCAGTCAGGTCCTAACTTCTTTATTAAATATTAAATGACATTAATATTAATTCTACTTGAACGTCTCAGCCGAGGTAGCTGATGGTCGTTAAGTGTTACTGTGGCCTCATGACTGGAAGGAGGATCATCTTGAAGAGTGAAAAACAATTTGACACCACCTCTTTGCGCGCATGTGTTTGATGTATATTCGCAGGAGGGACAGAGAAATTGGCTCACTGGCTACATGAGTGACTTTGCATTAATGCCAGTGAGAATGAGTCACTGCTTACGTCAGCTGAGCTAACATTGTTTTGGCCTTCAGGGACTGTGGAGCTCCAGATTCCACACTCATCCTCAGGAGGCTGCGTTTTAAATGTGTGTTCATGTATGTTGCAGTTGTACTTGTGTAGGGTTTGCTTGTATCATGTCACGTCAGAAACACACTTCAGTTTTACATCATAAACACATTTTTTTTACAGTCTTTACTGCTTTACTACTCTGTGATTTTATTTTAAGTCCTCCTACGAAGTAGAAACAGGGGCATATGCTTGACTTGAGATTTAAATGAGGGGTTGTTATTTTTAGCAAGAGTCACAGATTCATCCCCTCAATTCTTCATTTTAAGATCACATGTCCTTCTCAGTGGAAAATGTCACTTTTGAATCATCTAACACCAATGTATGTGTGTCCCTGTGTCTGTAGATCTTGAAGCAGGAGTGGCCCAAACACTGGCCCACCTTCATCAGTGACATTGTAGGAGCAAGTCGAACCAGCGAGAGCCTTTGTCAGAACAACATGATCATTCTTAAGCTGCTCAGCGAGGAGGTCTTTGACTTCTCCAGTGGCCAGATGACCCAGGTCAAGGCCAAGCACCTAAAAGACAGGTCAGCATCTTATTAACCTCCCCTGGAAGCAGCATGTTAACTGTAGCTAATGTCAAAGAATCGGTTTTGCTGGAAAAACCTACAGTGGCTTCTATGTGTCAAAAGCTACAAAGTTTTGTGTGGAATATGACTTTAAAGTCAAGCTTTCTAAACAAACAGCTTAATTACAGTATTTATCCAGCATCTGTCTGTCATCAATTGAACAAAGTTTTGTTGTTTTTTTGTTGGTTTTTTTTCAAATTTACGAGTCCATGTTATTCCAGCACTTTCAGAGCATTACAAAATATGTCATTGTGTTGGCATTTGAAAATATTGCAGCAGGCAATTAACTCAGTGATGTAATGCTGTGATCTGTATCTAACAGAGTTGAAGACAAACTGCCTTCGCAGTGCTCTGGACGTTTGCCTGTAGCTGTTTACACGTTTCCACAAAGCTGCATTTGACAAGTCTATCAGCATTGACACAAGTATTATGCAATAACATTCTCAATGTTGTCTTAATTATGGGCAGTTTATGGACTTGTGTTTGCAGCCTGTAAATATACAGTGTGTATATACAGTATATAAGCATGTCAGCTGCTCTGTGTGGAGACTTTGATCTTAACAGTTTGAAGCAGGAAGTCAAAGATGAATAAACGTAATTTCCCTCATATCAAAGGACACTTGTCACCTAGCAAGGACTGCTGACTGTTGTTGATGTTTTGTTACATTATCTCACTGTCCAGGTTTTGATTATTTTGCCCTTCATCTCTTCAGACGTTCTCAGAGATTTTTAAAGCCTCAAGTCTTTTGACTGAAGGGAAAGCTGTACAAGTGTGCATTTTGTGCGTGTGCTGTCCTGAACTTGACATAAATCTGGCAGAGCTTTGATACATGTTTGAGAATATTTTCCAGCTGAAAAAAAGAATCCCTCTCCTTATAGTTTTAAGCTATACACAGTGTCAAACCCCTGCAGAGTGTAGTAGAATTTCTCTTTGGTCTGTGTGCGGTTGATCCTGCTCAAGTCACCAACTCTCCTCCCAGCTGCATCCTTTCAACCACTACATTTGACTAAAGGTTTTTCACAATGTTGCGTTAGCCTTTTGTGTATCACATAAGCTTTATAGTTGCAACTTTAAGATTTTAAAAATTGATTCATTTGAGAAGAAGTTTTAGTATTTTAGTGTTTTATAGAAGAGGTCGGCTTGTTTGAAATAAAGATTGGCTCCACTAACATCAGACAGTACTGACTACACTTTAAAGTACCATACCTTCAGGAAAAGAGCCTTTTCATACAGAAAATGCCATATAATTACAGAATGAGGTGACTCATTACACTCAGCTCAGAAGATGACTGATTAATCAGTCACACTGTTGCTAGATATGTGTTTTACATCAAGCATAGAAACATTTTACATTTTAATTTCAAGAGAGATTGTCTCGCTCAAATGCAGCTTGATCTATGTCAGGGTCCAACTGTATTAGATGCACATGTTCCATAATATGCTCCTTTGTTTCTTCCAGCATGTGTAATGAATTCTCCCAGATATTCCAGCTTTGCCAGTTTGTTATGGTAAGCAAATCTTCATCTCTTACTTTTGAGTGTTATCATACCTTGTATTGTGCTTGCCCTTCAGCTGTTTGTCGTCTTATTGGTTGCACCGTAGGAAAATTCCCAGAATGCCCCCTTGGTCCACGCCACTCTGGAGACCCTCTTGCGTTTTCTCAACTGGATTCCTTTGGGCTACATCTTTGAAACCAAACTGATCAGCACATTGGTGTATAAGGTGAGTACAAACAAACACACACAATGTCATGTAGCAAGTTTACGTAAAAAAAAAAAAAAAGATCTTAAACTAAATCTGTTTCATTGTTTTCAGTTCTTGAACGTGCCCATGTTCCGCAATGTGACACTGAAGTGCCTGACAGAGATTGCTGGCGTAAGCGTCAGCCAGTATGAGGAGCAGTTTGTCACCCTCTTCACACTGACCATGTGTCAGCTCAAACAGGTGAGCTAATTAATGGACTCAGATAAGACAACAATGACCTTTCCCTCTGTCTCAGATACAAATAATTTCCTCTTGATCCATATCCGTTTAGATGCTGCCTCTGAACACCAACATTCGGCTGGCCTACGCCAACGGGAAGGACGACGAGCAGAACTTCATCCAAAACCTCAGTCTGTTCCTCTGCACTTTCCTGAAAGAGCACGGGCAGCTCATTGAGAAGCGGCTCAACCTCAGAGAAACATTAATGGAGGTAAGTTGCAGGAAGACAGTATTATCTCAGTGGTAAGACAGCTCGTCTGCACACAGAACAAACAAATAAGTCCACGGTCTTATCGTTTCCTTTGTCCTCCTTCAGGCCCTCCACTACATGTTGCTGGTGTCAGAGGTGGAAGAGACTGAGATCTTTAAAATCTGTCTTGAGTATTGGAACCATTTGGCCGCTGAGCTCTACAGAGAGAGTCCCTTCTCTACGTCCACTTCCCCTCTGCTCTCTGGCAACCAGCACTTTGACGTGCCACCACGCAGACAACTCTATCTGCCTGTACTCTCCAAGGTACCGCACAGAGCCAATACTATTTTTAATTCAAGAGTTTACACACATGTATATTCCGAGAGACAACCACTGCCTTGATTGACATGCTTCCTTTTTGTCACTTGATGACATGTGCTCACAAATTGATGTAATATGACAAAATAATACATTGTTTTGATGTCAACAACATGGCAATCAGCTGACTAACTCACAAATATTTAGAATTTGCTCCGTAGTTGAATTGAATACCAATAAGTAAACTATTTCTTAGAAGGCAGAGATGGCACAGCAGATGAAGAAGAGTTTCAGTTGAAGTATTAGCTTGCAGACATACTAGAACCAGTTGGCACCAGTCAAGCAACAGGTGGCTGTCAGACTGCTGCCAAAAAAGTCGCTAGTTACAACGATAATCAGCAGCCAGCAAAATAAAATAACTTCTCTTTGGTAATAACATGTAACATTTCATAACTTAGTGTGTGGAAATAGCCTTGAGACAAGCACCGCGTAGTATAATCATCTTTTTACATTTATGCCCACAGAGGCGACACCGTGATATGAGTGAGTGTCTGTGTACAAGTGTGAGAGCAATGAGTTTATTCTTCGATGTGTGCAAGTGCTGACGGGTGTTTATCCCTCGTGACAGGTGCGCCTGCTGATGGTAAGTCGGATGGCCAAGCCGGAGGAGGTACTGGTGGTGGAGAATGACCAGGGAGAGGTGGTCAGAGAGTTCATGAAGGACACAGACTCCATCAACCTCTACAAGAACATGAGGGAAACACTTGGTACGACTCAGTAATCAATCTATTTTTTTATTTTATTTTATTTTTTTCTTAAAAGAAAAAAAAAAGCTGTTTAGTTGATCAAAACCATAAAGAGTGCTCTTTTTTGCTATTTCTTTTGTATATCTTCTAGTTTATGCATCCATCCAGTAACTTTTTAATGGATTAATGCAGCTTCCTGCACACTCAGATAAGATTAGGTTCATTTTACTATTTAAGTATTGTAGGATAATCTGGTGGCTCAGTGGTTAGTACCGCCTGCTGGCTGGGGCTGCTCTATGTGGAGTTTGCATGTTCTTCCAGTGTCTGTCCAGGTTTCCTCAAGGGGCCAAAGAGAGCAGGTTAAAGGAGTTGGAACTGGGTTGAATAATGACCTGTCCAGAAAAAGGCTGCAGCAGTCTATGGCCCTCGATAGGATAAGCTGTTCACAAAATGGATGGATGCAGCTTTGATATTTATAGTCTTTACTATTGGTCACTCGTAACATTGGCTGAAATGTAGCGATCATGATCGCTCTACACATAATAACGATTGCAGACTCGTAAAACCGTAGCTGTTAGGCACCAACTGCTGGTGAAATAGTTTTTTGATGGATATATTGATCAGTATCACACACTGCTTTTGTTCCATTGTTTCACTTGTTTCATGTTTGGTCCTGTTCACAGCTGTACAGAGAAGTGCTTTGGCTCTAAGTTTTTGTTTTCCACCAATTGCACACTGACTGATACTCTGCCATCCTGCAGTGTACCTGACTCACCTGGACTACGCCGACACGGAACGCATAATGACAGAGAAGCTTCACAACCAGGTGAACGGTACCGAGTGGTCCTGGAAGAACCTCAACACATTGTGCTGGGCCATCGGATCCATCAGCGGGGCCATGCACGAAGAGGACGAGAAGAGGTTCCTGGTCACTGTCATCAAGGTATTAAAAAAAAGCACAAAAGCGTCAACAAAAAAGTAAAATTGCTTAGATTATATGTATCACACTGTAAGTAAACATTTAAAGCCTTCACTGGTCAGGTCATTTGCTATTTTTCAACTCATTGTATCGAACAATAAACACTGAATCTTGTGTTTGTCTCAGGATCTGCTGGGTCTGTGTGAGCAGAAGAGGGGAAAGGACAACAAGGCCATCATAGCCTCCAACATCATGTACATCGTTGGCCAGTATCCACGCTTTCTCAGAGCGCACTGGAAGTTCCTCAAAACCGTGGTCAACAAGCTCTTCGAGTTCATGCACGGTGAGAGATGAAGGTTTCATTTTTTAAACTTGAATGCAATGTTGGAAATTCACATACTTTGGTTTGAAAATGTTAAATGTATGAATAGAATGCTCTTGAATGATGTGTATTCTGCCCCCTCCTCATCAGAGACCCATGACGGCGTTCAGGACATGGCGTGCGACACATTCATCAAGATCGCCCAGAAGTGCCGGCGCCACTTCATCCAGGTGCAGGTGGGAGAGGTGATGCCTTTCATCGACGAGATCCTGAACAACATCAACACCATCATCTGTGACCTTCAACCACAGCAGGTCAGCACATTGACGCTCATGGCTTTTTAAAAACGATCTCTAGAGATTTATCAGACTTTACAGCTGCAGATACAGAGAGAGACACAGCTGTTGCCAGAATTTCTCTCATTTGCTGTTGCTCAATCAAGTTTACTCGCTGACAAGCTCTTTTGTTTGTGTCAGGTGCACACGTTCTACGAGGCAGTAGGTTATATGATCGGCGCTCAGACAGACCAGGCTGTTCAGGAGCACCTGATAGAGAAATACATGCTGCTGCCCAATCAAGTGTGGGACAGCATCATCCAGCAGGCCACCAAGGTAAGAGACAAATATACCACCACATATTGTTTTTTAATTATGATTTTAATTAATTTAATTATGTATTTAATTATAATCATGATAGAGTTACCCAGTATATCAGTCTTCATCCGAAGTGCAGCCAGGATTCAAAGGCCATTAAACACTGAACAAAACACTATCAACAAATTAGCAATGTTTGTTAATTAACTTGTTACATTTTGAACTTGTTTAGCTGTTTTAAATATTATGTTTATTCACAAAAGATACAACTGGTCTTTGGAGTGAAGTTGTTGAATTTCACTGATGATTCAAACTCCTGCATCACCAAACTACCTTCAAAAATCTGGCTGTTTAATTGAGCCTTCCTAGAGAAAACATATTTTGTGAAATGCAGTCTATAATTATAATTGTAAGTGTCCTCTCTTCAGTACTAAATGGTTGACTTATATTTCTAGTGAAATGAAGCCAGCAACTGTTGAATGTCAGATCACTACACAGTAGGAAATGACAGACAAACAAGAACAATGTGTTAATCTCTCCACCTGCAGAACGTGGACATTTTGAAGGACCCGGAGACTGTGAAACAGCTGGGCAGCATCCTGAAAACAAACGTCAGAGCCTGTAAGGCTGTGGGACACCCCTTTGTTATCCAGCTGGGACGAATTTACCTTGACATGCTCAACGTCTACAAGTGCCTCAGCGAGAATATCTCTGCTGCCATTCAGACAAATGGTAAGGGACGTGCGTGTGTGTGTGTGTGTGTGTGTGTACAGATTCATCTCATCGCTGTTCACACTCTGATGTCACATGAGAGTCATCAGAGACATATGGCCTCTTAACATCTACTAACCATCTAGTGTCTCTCTCTCTAGGATATAAACATATGTATCCTTAACACTGCTGAGTCTTAACTGTTCCTTGTTTTGGTTGTTAAATCTATGTACAGATCCGTACGCTGCGTAGACCGTTGCTCCATTGTTGTTTAGGCATGCTGTCCTCTGTGTGAACAAGGCATCGTCTGTGTTCTTGTTTAAAACAAATACTCAAAAGGTTTAATACCACATCTCTGAAGATCAGTTTGTACTTGTTTTCTTGGCTCTATAGATGTAATAGATTTCTTCTTTATTACAGCACAGCAATGTATGTATTGGGTTGAAGTATTTGTTTGTTTTTTCATTTTTTTTGTCATACAGTAATGGCATTTTGGTGGTAGACCAGCATGACTGTGTTTTTCTTCTTGCTTGCGTCTGTTTTGGTGACTCATCTCTGAGCCGCTCTCTGTCTAATTGAGAGGAGCGATGCCGTATGAGGTGTGTCAGTAATGATCATGTATCAGGGACTTTTGCCACTGATTCAGAGGAGGGCAGAAAGGCTCTGCACAAAGTACACACCAGTTACTATATGTGCTATGGTCATGACAATCTGTGTAGGAGGAACTAATTGTGGCCCTGTTTTCACCTGGTATTAACATGCGTTTCCACATGCGTCCTGAGTGACCACTTGTGTCACTTCCCCGCTCTATATGCAAATAAACACGGACATCATTTCCATTTTCAAAGACCAAATTAGTTTGTTATTAACTGGCGGAAGGACCGGACCAGGGGTCTGCTCTGTCCAAAGCTGTGTTCAACTTATCTGATAACAGGATAAACAAATATACAATGCATTGTGTCCCCTCATGAATATCAAACGACCGTCCTATTGATTCACTCTAGTGCCGTGTCGGAATATATAGAGTTATATGCAGTGATCTCCCCACAGCTGCGCCTCCATTCAGAGACACTGTGTGCATTTACGCATGAGACACAGCAGCATAACTTCATTGATTATTTAAATCTCTGACACGCACACAGGATCGGTCAGGATCTCATGTTAATTAATTTTCCATGTTCTTCTACACATCCAATAGGTCAGCTGTTATACACGCAGTCCAGGTTCATACTGTTTGGAGTAAAGCAGTCGTCCTCCTGATAAATCCTGAGCTCATTATATCGAGCAGCGCAGCAAAACTAAAAACTGTAGTTATCAACTTGACAGGACAGAGGAAACTATCCAGCTACGTTTAGCTTCTGTGTGTATATATATATATATATATATATATATATATATATATATATATATACATATACAAAATCCTAAAAATTTGAGATTTTTTAAAAAAAAAAAATTTGGCTAATGTAATGAATTACATAGCCGACAAATCAAGGTAGAAAAGGTTTAGTATAGTGCTTGACAAACCTGTCATCTCACAGCAGAAATTCTTCATATCACCCAATCCTACTTGAACGTCTGTGTGTGCACCGACTGTAATGTATAGCAGATGAGAGGAAATCCTGATTCGCAAACACGCTCCTGCAGATCTATCTATGCTCAACAGTGGCATTCAGTTGAGTTTTTAGAGGTTATATACATCTTCACAAAACTCAGTCGCTATACCGGTATAGCGACTGAGTTTTGTGAAGATGCACATGAAAATCGAGCTGAATGTAATTCACTGTATATTGTTAGACAAAAGTCTGGGTACATTTTCTTCATATATGTTTAACATGTGTTTCCTCTTTGTGTTGCAGGTGAGATGGTGACAAAACAGCCTTTGATCCGGAGCATGAGGACAGTGAAACGAGAAACTCTGAAACTGATCTCGGGCTGGGTCAGCCGATCAAATGATCCACAGATGGTGAGAAATTGTACTGAAATCATAAAAGATGTAGAAGTGTAATTGCTACATCAGCATTATCAACAGTAGACCTGAGTGTGAAAGTTCATTGTTGACCTTTTGAGATTGACGTTTGAAGCTTTCAGTGTCATCTTGCAGTCACACCATCTGTTAAAGACTGTTAAATGTTGTTGAAAGCTCCGAAGATGAAGCTTTAAAATGGACCTTGACTTACTTTTTTAATCTGTTTTGAGTGTTTTGACGAACATTTCATTCTAAATTCACTCGAAGAAAAGGAATCATACTTTAGCAATCAATGAAACAGTTGACAGTAGAAAAGAAGTACAACTAATCCAGTTGGTATTTTTAGATCAAACACAAAGATTTCATTTCCTTGTGGCCATTTCTGCCCTTAGCTGTATTTTTATCAGCATAACAATTAATATTCATAGCTTTTCTGTTGAGCCGAGTTTTAAGACATATACAACAATTTAGCTGCACTTTTGTAATGTACCTGTCAAAACTAAACCTTTGAGAATCCTCTCTTGAATCTTTTTCCAGCTCCTGTTTTTAAATGTGTGGATGTTCACGTTCTCCTTCCCTCCCTGCTCATCTCTCCCATTCTTTTCCAGGTTGGGGAGAACTTTGTTCCACCGCTGCTGGACGCCGTCCTCATTGATTACCAGCGCAATGTCCCTGCCGCCCGTGAGCCTGAGGTCCTCAGCACCATGGCAACCATCGTCAACAAACTGGGCGGACACATCACCAGTGAGATACCCCAGATCTTTGACGCCGTCTTTGAGTGCACCCTGAATATGATCAACAAGGTAACTGCTCGTATTCTGACAGCTAAGATTCTTAATGGTGATTCGCTGATCATCGTTTCAATCATCCAATCAAAAAACAGTTTAGTTTACTGTGTGATTTGTGGATATTAGAATTTTACAATTTTTCTAAATATGTGACACAAGCAGAAAGCCTTTTATTTCTGCATCTGTGTATAGTGTTTGATGATGATTAGCACTAGTTAAATACTGTACATTGATCTTATACTGTCTCAGTGTGGTAGGGGAGTGAGCACCTCAGTCATCAAAATCATAAAACATTTGAATTAGCAGCTTTCATTTTCTCACATATCAGCAGTCTGTCATGTGGCTTTCACAGCAAACGGTATTAGACTTATAATGCTTGTGCACTCTCACGTGACTGGTCCTTGTTAGTAGAAAACCAAGATACAATTTAAGATGTCAATCAGCTGACTGCAGTCTAAAGTAACAGAAAGCCTGATCTGACGATTATGATTGTATGTAAAGCTGAAACGATGAGTCAGATAATGTAATAGTACAGAAAATTGATCTGCAGCTATTTTTTTTTAGTCATATTTAGATCAAAATGCCAAACATTTGCTGGTTTCAGCTTTGTAAATGTGAGGACTTGCTGCTTTTCTCTGTTGCAGATGATAGTAAACTGAATATCTTTGGGTTTAGGACCGCTGATGTGATGAAACAAGTGATTTCCATTTGTCATTTTTAGCTCTGTGAGGTGCATTTTTCATGTAACCTATACTGTGAGAACTACTAATGAAAAACTGCTGCGGGAGTTGAGTTTCTCAACTGTTTGTTGGCGATCATCTCTGATACCATGAGGCAAACTAGTCACAGCCTGCACAGAGCTGTTACATAAAGACGTTTCCATGCTCTGTTTGTCATGTTTGAAGAAAAAAAAAAACCCTCAACATTTAAAATGTGTCAATCACATGTCCTATGGTATAAAATATTTTGAGTTATGCTTTGTCTTGTCAGACTGGTGATGTAATTTTCTTTTAAAAATAAGTCTTGTATTTTTCTACTAGAACTTTGAGGAGTATCCCGAGCACAGGACCCACTTCTTCTACTTACTCCAAGCTGTAAACTCCCACTGCTTCCCTGCATTCCTCGCCATCCCCCCGGCCCAGTTCAAACTGGTGCTGGACTCTATCATCTGGGCCTTCAAACACACCATGAGGAACGTGGCTGACACCGGTAAGACTGCTGGGAGACTCACACCCATTTTACTACTTTTATTAATGTTCTTATTGAGCAAGAACACCTAGAGCATGAATACTAAATGATGTAAAACAAAACTAAGGTGCTGTGTTTCATCATGTTTTATACCAGGGTCTAGTGGGGACTGGTGTCACAGGCGGGGACATAAAAGATAATATATGCTGAGTTGTGTTTTTGCTCATCCAGGTCTGCAGATTCTCTACACATTGCTACAGAACGTGGCTCAGGAGGAGGCAGCTGCTCAAAGTTTCTATCAGACATATTTCTGTGATATCCTGCAACACATCTTCTCTGTGGTCACCGACACATCTCACACTGCTGGTGAGTTTACACAGATGACCACAGAGGGCACTTTAACTTCACAAAAACTGAATTCACTAAACGCAGATATTATACACAATACAATGTCAGAGGTGAGAATTCTGTGTGAATGATAGTTTCTGTAGTAAATGTATGTGTCCTGCAGGCCTGACGATGCATGCATCCATCCTGGCCTACATGTTCAACTTGGTTGAGGAGGGGAAGATCACCACGGCACTGAACCCCGCCACCCCTGCTAACAACCAGGTGTTCATCCAGGAGTACGTAGCAAACCTGCTCAAGACTGCCTTCCCTCACCTACAAGAGTGAGTAAAATACACATGAACACACAATCTGTACTGCAGTAAAAACCTGTTTGTCATTACTGTGGAGTTGTTCTAAGTGTTTGTGTTTCTCTGTTTGTTTTAGTGCTCAGGTGAAGGTGTTTGTGACTGGGCTGTTCAGCTTAAACCAGGACATTCCTGCCTTCAAGGAGCACCTTAGGGATTTCCTTGTACAGATAAAGGTGAGTTTGTCAGTGTACAAGTGGCCTATAAAGCTCTATTACACTCATTGAACAAACAATTGACCGCTGTGAAAGGGCAGCTGACAACCAGGGAAAGACCTAGTGATGGTCTGGATAGACTGCTGACTGGAGGGAACAGACCCCAGCAGGGCTGGCATGAGCTAGCTATTCATGCCAGCAGGATCCATCACTAGTAAGCGTGTTGGATCCACCCATCTATTGGTACAAAAACTTCAAGACGAAGAATACCCCCTGAGTCCATGAGAGCAGGGGCACAAGGTGACTCAGTGATAGACCACACGGTAACAGACCCAGGAATGGAAATGACAATGAATCAGATGACAAGCATGGCAATTGACAGAGCAGCAGTGCTGGCAGGACAAAGATACAAAGCTGCATCTGTGGCTGGACAAAGATAACATCAGAGAAAGGGCTCAAGATATGCATGAGGGAGCTCGGCAAAGGGCCTTGCATTGCAAGCTCAACCAAGTACAGACCCACCAACAGACATGAGTCCAGAGCCCAACCAGCCTCGGCCAGAATTAAAGAGGAAGTTGAAAGGACGGAAGCCTCAAATCTTGTGGCCTAAGTCCTGACAGAAGAAAGAGTGTGAGACCATCAACGTAGACCGTGTCCATCTTCTAGACAGACTGAAGGGATGCTTAGAAAGAAAACTGGAGAAAATGGGAGACACCATATTAAGCTATGGGGTGGACAGGACACAGAAGGAACCATCAGTCCAGCCCAATTCCAGGAGACAGCAGGAAATTGAAAGAAATGGCAATGCTGCAAAGAGCAGAATGCCTGAGACCCCTTTTATAGAGACCCTTTGAAGTTTGTCAAAAGCCTCTTTGTCAAGGAGAAGAGTGGGATCCTTCGAGTACCTGTAAAGGAACTGAAGGAGCACCCAAGGAAGACCTACTCTGACAACCAGAGGCATGAGCCAGTAACCATTCCAGATGACATGCCACCTATTCACCCACCTGAGCATCAGATGGACACAAGGCCCCCCTATATGGAACAAGGTGGAGAACACAGTAAAATGGGCAAGAACAGCATCAGCCCCAGGGCCCAATGGTGTTCCTTACAGGCTCTATTAGAACACTCCCGGTGTTCCTCTATACCTCTGGAAGCTAATGAAAGTGGCATGGGGGAAAGGAATCATACCTAAGGCATGGAAAAGGGCAGGAGGGATCCTAATTTTCAAAGAAAAGAACTCCTCAACCATCAGCCAGTTCCACCAGATCAGTTTTCTGAATGTTGAAAGAAAGATTTTCTTAGATGTGGTGGCCCAAAGACTCAGCATTTTTGCAGAGCAACAACTTCGTTGACACATCAGTGCAGGAGGCTGGGATATGCGGTTTCTCAGGATGTCAGGAACATGCAAATGTCATCTGGCACCAGATACAAACTGCCAAGAAGGAAAAGAGCCCTGCATGTGGTTTTCCTCGATTTTACCAATGCCTCTGCGTCGGTGCCTCACAAGACTCTGGACAGCTTTGAACTTCGTCCCAGAGGGCATCAGAAAGCTGGTCAAAGCTTACTTTCAGGATCTCCAGTTCTACATCACAACACAGGACAACACCACTGCCTGGCAGCACCTTGAAATAGGCATAATGGCGGACTGTACCATTTCTCCCCTGGCATTCACCATGGCAATGGAGTTCATCATTCAAGCATTATGATGGGTGGTCAGAGGGGAACGCTTGAAGAATGGGCTGTGTTTTCCTCCAATCGGGGCGTACATGGATGATATGACCACAATAACACCAACAAAAGTATGTCACCAACTGCCTGCTGGATAAACTTCAAGGAAACATCAAATGGGCATGAATAAAACACAGCAGATCCTGCAGTATTTTCAGTGTCAAAGGCCGGCTCACAGACAAAAGATTCCGCATCAATGATGAGCCAATACCAACTGTCCTGGAGAAGCCCATCAAAAGCCCATCAAAAGCCTCAGACGTAGACCTCAAAGGGCAATGAACAGGTGGAAAAACTCAGGCAGGATACAATCAGCTACCTCAAGCAAATCAACAACACTGCTCTACACTGTTCCCACAACTACCATCCTTCATCTGTGAAGGAGAGAAATGGGGGGCTAACCCCTCACCTCCCAACTTATGCCCACTTAACGCAGCCAAGGGACTGGGAAATGTGTGTTGAAGTAGGCCAGAGACTCGTCTTCCCATCCAAAATTGCAACAACCAAACTGTGACCGGATCTGGACCTCCGGTCCAACTCCTGCTGACGTGTCTTCATCATTGAGCTGACGGTCCCCTGGGAGGATGCTGTGGACGAGGCATACGAATGAAAAAGGCTGTGATCCGCCAACTTTGCAGCTGAAGCAGAGAAGCGGGGCTGAAATGTAAAAGTGTGTCAAATTGAGGTGGGTTGCAGGGGCTTTGTAGCCAATTCCATTGCAAGGCTCCTGAGGGAAGTAGGAGTCAGAGGCCCATAGGAAGGCAATGAAAGTGCTTGCCAATGCCACTGAAAGGAGCAGTCTGGCTGTGGCTGAAAAGAAGAGATACTATCTTGGCTGCCAAGTGACCATCTAGAGATTAACCATGAGACACACCCAGTTCTGATCAGCCTGCCTCAGCTGAGGGTGTCTTGTGATAAATAATAATGGTAGTAACATCATCTAGTGGTCATCTCCAAGAACAACTCCAGTCAAGTCAATTGTAATGCAGAAACTTCAGGGATTGTAACACCCAGTCCTACATATGAACTAATCAAGTCACTTTGGATATGATTTTCCCCATTCAAGTCAATGGAGCTTTTCTTTTCAACTCCCCTTGAACCTTTTCATACTCATTCCTACTTTCACCTAGAAATTTAATTTAAACTTAAAACCTTTTAACTTTATCACATTAGTCGAGCTTTTTCCTACGCTCTGTGATCACAGTTAAGGTCTTTTCAGGCCTTCTCAGATGTTAACATTGTTGTGTGTTGCACGAAATGTCTAAACCTAGAGTGGATGACATCACATATTCATTATAGACACCGTAGTTGCACCAGCTGTTTTAAATCCATCACCAGGTTTGTGTGTAAAGTCTTGTGACATTTAATTAGTTTCAAACAAGTGATTTACTAAATCAGGTTACACAAACTTAGTTTTCTAGTAAAAACTTTAGGAATGTGTAAAGTTGCAGTTGCAACGAAACATCTATTGCATCATCCAATAAGCAACCAACTATAAAAACAGGAAGTCACTGTAGCATCACGAGTTTTAATGTAACTTCCAAAAATAACCGTTGTAGGAGCCAAAAGTTTCAGCTCTTATATTTAGTCTGAATAGGTCAGATATTAGCAAGCTAACCTTAGTTTTGTCAGTTGGTTCATTTAGCTCCAGTTCCACACAGCAGTTAGTAGGTGTAACTAATCACCAGGTTAAATTTTGTGAATGTGTAAATCTCCACTTAGTTACCTTCTAACCAGACTAAGTTAGAACTCAAGAACAGCTGGTGCAACCAGCTCCAGCTTCCTAGGAAATTCAGCTCTCAACTAAATAAAATGACAAGTGCTTTCCTCACTCACACTTCCTCTGACACTTCAACTGCTTTCAGCTGTTATTGATACTTGAACTGAATTTAACTATTTCCAACACTTACAAGTCAACTGACCTTTCATCTGCCTTCCTCTCTTATTCTTTAAACCACAATTCAACTGCTGTGACTTCATTCAGTTTTTACACTCAAACTGAAACTTCTTCCAGCACTTCCATCATAACTGCTATTTCAACTTCTTTCAATGTTTGTATTTTGACTTCAAATCCAACATTTTGTGTTTCAGCTGTTTCATATGTTTCAACAGCAACATTTCAGCAGTGAGCAACTAGTCTTTTCTAGTTTAATGTAATATATCTGAATAGTCTGATCTAGAAGCAGTATTGGTAAGACTTCCTGGTTTTTACTTTATTTCTCTGATCATGTATAGTATATTTGTTTGCAGATAAGCTGAGCTTAATTGAACAAAGACCTGCATAGCTCTGGCTTTGCCATTTGTTGTCTGTGCTGCGCAGGCTTTGTCTGTTCTCACAGAGGTTATCAGTGACTGCATAGCTAGCTGCTTAGCTGTTGTTTCCATAAATAACATTTTCCTACATGGCCAGGCTGTCCTTCTAAGTATATGGAAGGTTTGTGGCTGCTGTGCTAGAGTTCAGTGAACTTGTGCCCAATATTTTGGCTGCACAATACTTCCTGTAGTTCACTGACTGGTCCAGTTCTCAGCTGTCAGGTGCAATTGATTCACTGGTTATTTTCCCAGCAAAAATGTGGACGTTGTGAGGTTAAAATTAAGCTTTGGAGATGTAGTGAGAGTCACGGATGGATGAAGATGTAATCTGTTTCCTTGTCATCTGCTGCTGTTCCAGGAGTTTGCAGGCGAGGATACCACAGACCTGTTCCTGGAAGAGAGGGAGGCATCACTTCGTCAGGCCCAGGAGGAGAAACACAAGATCCAGATGTCGGTCCCTGGTATCCTCAACCCCCACGAGATCCCTGAGGAGATGTGTGACTGAGCACCAGCTCATCCAAACTGTACAGTACTCCAAACAACAAGCAAACAAATAAACCCTAACCACAGCAAACACAACAGAACCCAAGAGAGGCACTTGAGTGTGGTGGGAGGCCCCTCACCCTCTGCAGAGCGGGTCGTCCCATTGGATGTTTGTTGACCAAAACAATGCCAATAATATGTAAATGATTACCGCGTCACCCTGTGGCCCTTTTTACATAATATGCGTTTTCTATGGAGACTTTTTGTGTAATATCTTTCCAGAACTGTTAATCTAAGCTTACGTTTTGTTGGTCTCTGGCCCACCCAAGACCTGCATGATGAGGTTGTAACAATTAGGACAAGTTAACCATCTTTGTTTTTGTTCTGTTCTCCCCACCTCCCATGTTCTTTTCCCCAGTTCTTCCCTTTTTCCCCATATATTTGTTTATATATAAATATATTATATATAGTCTGAGCAGGGTTTTTGTGAAAAACGGCATATGTGTCAAGTCTGCATAGAGGCTTCTAGACCTGTATGTGACACAGGAAGTGGTGAGGTCTTTTAGAGGCGCACGCACCGCTTGTTTGGTGCCCCACGGCATTGTGGGAGAATGTGAATCTAACAGATAATGAATGAAGGCTTGAGAGATGCTGCTTCATGGATCAGCATCTCTTGCTCACGAGTTAAGCTTAACCTAAAGAAGTGTTTGGCTGCTGCCGCGCAGGAGGGTTTTTTTAGGGAAAGCAAAACCGAATATGTGCATATCATCCCAATTGTATAGCATCTTTAATACCATGGGAACATTTTTTTCCTTTTATTCTATTGTTTCTTTTTGTTGTGGGTGTGTGCGCGTGTGTGCTGTCGCCTAGTCGACATCAGCGTTTTGTTTTCCTCTAAGAGGATTGTTGCTCATTTGTGAGCCTTCATTAATGGGATGTTTTAAGGAAGTGGCGGAGGTATTTATGGGTTCTTGGTTGGTTGCATCTTTATAACAACTCCTGTTTAACTCAGATGGCTTTTAAGATTTTGAATTGTACTAATTTAGATTGTTTACCATGCAGTAGTGCTTCAAGACACTACCTTTAGAGCAAAATGAAAATAAAACTGGGTTTACATTTAATTTTGTATTTTTGCATTTTTCATTTGTACCTGTTTAAGTTCTGTCCAAATAAACAAAAGGCTTTTTGTCCACAGAGCAAATGAATTGCCAACGAGTTTAATTAGGAAAAGAATGTATAAATCCAAATAAGTACCCAATCTCTAATGGCAAATTTCCCTTCTCAAGGTGTTACATTTGTTGTGAACTTTTTGAATTGATTAAAGTTGAGAATTTTATAACCCTGCCTTTGCTCAGATTTCTTCATTCCACAACAGAGACTCCTTTTTATAACAATACATTTCATCTTTTACAGTATATAACTCAAACATGCTTCTACTGGGGTGAAGACAAATACGTAAACAATCATGAATATTTCAATTAACACAACAGAAGTGCAACATTATTGACTTTCCTGTAAAATGAAACTTTGGACCACATGAACTGATAACAGTTTGTCAGTGGGCCTGAAAATGTAGCATTTTTATCCTGAGATATGGACAAATAACGGTTTATATTTAAGGCTTCTATCCATCTTGACTAAGAGTGGAGAAGAAAAATGTTATGGTTGAACTCTTGTTTGGGTGCAGCTTCTGACAGACATCAGTAAAATTACAAAGTACACTTAAGATACTAAACATGTTAAATACATGGAAGATTAGTTCTTAACCATAATGGCATTAAAAATCATAACATTCAATCTGTACTGCATAAAAAAACTTCTAAATCACATAAACCAGTCATTGTCACTTCCTCAGATGTTAAGGTATTGACTGAGAAGTATTTCTTGTTACGACAGCATGCCAACTTATGGTATGACTTATGAGAACCTTTTTTTAATGAGACAGGTTTGAGCATGTCTTACAACGACCATGTAAGTGTTTTGGGATATAACAAGATAAACTAATATTTTGTCATAACAAGAAGAATAGGTAAAATATCTTCCTATGATGTAAAAAAGGTAGTAGAAGATATCTTGTGCAAACAAGACATTAGATCCATCTTGTTTGCACAAGTTAATATCTTGTGTTCCCAATATAGTATCTTGTGCATACAATATTATCTTTCAGGAAATTAGGGGCTGTAGTATGTAGTAAAAAAAAATTGTTGTCAAGATGGCAGCAATATGCCATACCCATCAAATATTCAACCTTTTTACACACCTGGTTTAAGTTTGGTTCTTGTCTAAATCAAAGCTGAGTGAAATACATCACAGGATTTTAGATAATGGCTTTGATTTACCTAAAGAACTATATAAACCTGTATACTGACACCTGGACTGGCCTCTTCTGATCTGACCCAGCTGTCTGCAGGTGGATGATGATGGATGTCATCTGCCACACACAGTACTCCTGTGGCATGCGGCCATTTCCGCTCAGACATCTTTGGCCAGGGCTGGTGCTGGTGTAAGCTGACGCTGCCACTAATCCCTGTTAACATACTGGTATTACATTAAAGGTTATGATGACGATCTGCTACTGAAAGCTGAAACACTCATCTGAAGCAAAACCTGTTAGCTCCGATGCAACCACAGAGGAAGCTGTCCAAACTTTGAATGGCTGCAGACCCTCGTTTTTAATGTCCACAAACCCCTTTAAAGTCAGGGTCTTGCTGTTATTAATGACACAATTGTATTTTTTTGTCTTGCGGGCTTCAGTGTAGTCAGCATGTCTATCTTCTGGGGTATTACTAGTTAATAATTCTGCTTTGATGCTTTTATAACTGATCTCTCTCTGGGACCATAATTCAGTCCGGCTGTAACTGGACCCCCCTCCCTCTCTTCCTGACCCAGATCCAGAGATCCTCAGCCATTCTCGGCATCCGCTGTCGAGGAGAAGGGGGAACAGCTGGGGTAGACCCCCCTCTACTGCCCGCTCTATGCACTATGCCCCCTTATGCCCTGCTCTCTAACTACGCTGTGGGTAAGCAGGGTTATTAATACCGCTGTGAGTGAGTTATACAGGAAGAGCCAGGTTAGTTCACCCGCACCAGTCAGTGCCTCTCAAACAGAGAAGGTGGTTGACCCTCTCTCCACCCGGTGGCACATACCAGCCCTCTATCCAGGACTCATTCTACAAAACACACACACTTCTTTTGGTTTTTCAGAGCTTTCATTTCAATTTCGTTTTACCTTCATTCAATTCTGTGACATCACCTGGCTGACATTTGAAGCACAAGTGACAGGTTGTGGTTGAACTGGGGCAAAGTTGACCATTGAGAACCCACTACCTGCTTTAAGGTGATATACTGCCACCCAGTGGACAAAAAAAACAGTTGTCAAATAGAGTAGAGCTCTGGCTGAAGTTCATTCATGTTTATTGGTCCCAGTATTGAACAGTACAGTCACAGATAGGAATGACTTTAACTATATCTCTACCAGAACTGTAGGGGGCGACATGTGTAAATTATTTTAACATCTGTTTCAATTTTAGCGTCCGTCTGGCAGCAGGCAGAGAGAGTTAATACAAGTCAATTTCATGTAGTGATGGACTGTGATCATCAGCTTACCTGACACGAGCTGAACTGTGTTGATGCAGTAAACATTTCTTTACCTACTATGAATCACTTAAGCTTCTCCTTCTACTCGGAAACTAGCATTTCAGTCCCAGAAGTGCGAGGTTTACTGGATCCAAACAAGTCAGGTTGTCAGGTAAATTGTCAGTTAACTAAACAAGCATTTCTTGTGTTGTCCACTTGTCTGAACTCCAAAAATAAATCCTAGAGAAACACTCAAGAGGTCGATCAGTCAAAGTGCATTTCCTAAGAGCTGATCTGGATCCAGAGTGCTGCTTGTTTTTCATGGACTGAGCACAGCTGCACAAATAAACCCTAGCTGAGTGACACGGGATGCAATGGATGGTGATCCGTACATAGTCACCTGAGTTAAGCACAGAGGGAAAGGAGCAGGACTGACAAGGGCTGAGGGGGAGGAGAGAGTCCGTGCTGGGTGGGCTGATGAGGGTTGAAGCACAGCTGGGGTATGAGCGGCGGCCGTGCTAGAGGCACTGCCAGTAGGACGATATGTTAGGAAACCTAGCCCTCACAGAAAACATCTTGCCTCTTCATCTGTTTTCCTGCTCATCTTTTAAACAGTTCAGCTGCTTTTTCTTCATCGAATCTTCTAGGTTGTCCGGATCTGAGCGTAGCGTATTTTAGTTCTGCGGGGCCAAAGAAGAAAAGGGTTCATTATTGAATGGGAGATGAGGAGGTAGGTATGTGTGTGTGTGTGTGTGTGTGTGTGTGTGTGTGTGTGTGTGTGTGTGTGTGTGTGTGCAATACTATAAAGAGAACCTGGGTGTCTTCTCTGAACTCTGTCTTGATTGAGAGGTACTTTTGAACTGCGCTTCCAGTCTGCAGTAGATTCCCCCTGCCGGCTGCAACAGCATCCACACACACACACACACACACACACACACACACACACACACACACACACACACACACGGTAAAAAAGCTGCAAAAACTAGGAAAGCTCAGCACCAGTCATGACAACATGATGTGTATTTAGGTCATAAATCCTGCTACAACTTATATTTATCAGTTCCTACCTACAGGAACAGATCATACCACAAACCTCCATCTCCTCCGGGCCCACAGTACTAAGCTCTGCACCATGGGGGGATGGAGCCTTCTGCTCTGCTGCACCACGCTTTTGGAACAGCCCTCTAACCATCTGAGGACATCACAGACCCCAAGACTCTTTTAGAAAAAGCCTACAAATCTTTCTATTCAGGAAGGCTTTTTCATCTTAACTCTTCTTACTATTTTCTTTGTGTTGTGTGTTCTATGTTATTAATACTGTCCCATATTGGCCTCAATATAATAATATATAATATTATATATAAGATACTTTATTCTGAAAATTACGTTTGAAAAAGTGGGGGTCGTCTTATACATGTCATTACATGTTCATAACATCAGATAGTGTTGCATCATGGGTTGAATGTCTTTAAGTCAGTTTAGAGTATTTTTTTAAGTCAGTAAGTAAGCAAGTCAGCCCAAAAGTAATTGGGCTCAGTTTAATCTGTAGGAGTATCTGAAGGCTCATGTCATGTGTTTTTGGGAAGAAATTAAATCCTGACGAGCGAAAAAGTCACCAGTGTCTTCCAATGTCTTTACTGCAGAGACTGAAACATCTGTCAAGCAGTAAAGAATTACTGCTGTCACAGATGATAAGGAGCTCAAACACTAACTGCCGGAGAAAATAATTCTGACTGCTTCAAAGAGTGCGACTGATAGACAAGCTATACAAATGTGTGATTTAGGTTCTGCTTTAATGGTGCTGTATTACTTCACTTTTACAAGAGAAAGGCTTTAAAGAAGAGGACTCTATTCTCCTTGGATTAATAGTAACTCAGGGAAACTTTCCTTACAGGATGAGTGTGAAAACATGTTGTCAAAGACTGTTATGTCTTTTTCCACAAACAGCTGTTAGAAAAGGTGGGGTTGTCTTATACTGGGGTTGATACAGTATATGAGCAGACACACACCTCTTTAGTATCCTTGGATTTGCTCTGCTCCTGATCGCCAAACCTCATCTTGGTCAAGTAGCCGATGATCTCCACCATGCGACGCTGGTCTGTTACAGATAGAAATTATTGTTAAAAAAAGATAAAGATACAAATATATTTGTGTCAATTTATGCTAAGAGCACTTCAGGTATTAATGTTCAGTAGAGTCCTCCTTCACCTTCTTCTCTCTGAGCGTCCTGGTTGTACCGCATGGAGCGAGAACTGTCCCACTTACTTTTCTGAACACTCACCCTGCAGAACACACAGATAAAAGATTTAAATTCAAGATATTCAAGTGACATCAGACTGAGCATGAACACACTATTTACAGATGAACTCACGTGAAAGGTGTGTTGTCTCTGGACTGTGACTGTGGAGATAAAGTCAGATTTAGAAAACATAACAACACAGCACCACTTCTGCAGTATTATACTGTCTCTCCTCAGAATATGAATCAAATGTTAATGAAATCACTGACTCACTTTCTCTGGTTTGTCTCTGCGTTGGAAGTTTGGAGAGGACACTTGTTTTTTCAGAGGTCTGTGGGCCTTCTTGGCCTTTTTAGCAGCTGCAAACAGAGAAAAACAGCAACATGATGAATACACGGACGGCATCTGACGCCATCTGCTGGCCAAATAGAGCAACTATTTTATTTCCTGTCCTACAATGCGAGGGCTGGAAGTCACAAAAATAGAAATGATGAAAATACAGAGTGTAATAGTGTAGTCAGTGCTGGTGATGTGCTATAAATAGAAGCAGGTTTCATCATCTATCCTCACTTCATTTGTATCATTCAAACTTCAGCAGTGACTGTGTGTTGACGGTTGGCGGCTCCCAGCATGAACAGGGTCAAATGAACTTAAATTCACTGAAACATTTACTGCAAATAAACATGACATTTACTGTGATGTCAGAGTTGATTAGTCACCCCAAATGATGAAACCTGAAGGCTTCACGTGTTAAATGATACACAGCCAACTGAATGATGCGAAATGTCTATTTTTATCATTTAACTTCTCACTCTAATAAGGAATAAAAGTGTCATGAATGTGTGATTGTGACATTCATATGTTACAATTATGACACTTAGAAAGTGAACAGAAATCCTTTTTATATATATATTTCTCATGATTATCCTGTTACCTATGTTCTCAGCATCAGTGCATTATTAAACCTTTCAATCGCTGCCCAAAATACCAAACATTTGGAGGTTACAGCTATACAAATTCTAATATTAGCTTGCTTTTCTGTAATTCATCTACTATGACATTCGATTTTTAAGGGTTATGCTGATCAAATGAATGAGAGATTTTAAAGGATAAGGCTGGTGATTCTCTATATTTTTCTTATTGTCAACAAATCTCATGTGCAGAGCAAAACCAACCAGGAACTCATCCTACTGAGTATTGTGCAATTTCTTCTACATTCTACTGTAACTTTGTCACGAAACTTCAGTTCAAAGTCCAGAACTTGTGATATGTAGCACAACAAACTAGTGAAGCTCTGTAAAGTGAACCGTGTTCCTGTGCATGCTCAGTGGCGTCTGCCTTACACAGAACTACTCTCTGTTAGTAGTCTTTGGAGCCGTTTCTACACAAACTACGAGATTTGTTGACAATAATGAAAATATAGAAAATTGCCAGCCTCATCCTTTAAAAGAGTGGTTCAACATTTTTGGGAAATAAACTGACAGAAGATCAATATTCATTAATTTACTGTTACTGTACTGTACTGCCTGGCTCTGTCCACAGTGAAACATATAAAAATAGCTGTAACACTCACTGATTAACATGTTGCATCACATCTGTTTTTACAGAAATGTAAAAAAAGACAATTGGTGGTTTAACAGGCAGTCACATGGTATAACTACTTCTTGGCTAACAACAGCCGTCACAGTGAGCGTGTGAAGCTTCCAAGATTCTTCCTGGTGTTGTCATGGTAAGGTTGCCAGGTTTGGTACCATTGTGCCTGATCAGAGACCAAAACCTGCATTCACTGTATCTGACAACTTGTGACATACCCGGAGACAAAGCTCAGAAGTGCTGAACAGATGGAAAAACTGTTGTTTGTCCAGAAAATAGTCCCACCATGTCACTCCCGCTAAAATTTCTCTGAAACTGATATTAATCTACTCATCTCACTCTTTCTGAACTGAACTGTTGCTTTAAAAAAACTGGAACAGGAAACTTGTTAATTAGTTATGTCATAATCTGCCATAATTAATGAACACATCACTGGGAGACTAGTCCCTGATGAAAGTCAATGAGTCACTGCCCTGATAGTGCGGGTCAAATCAAAGTTCACACACTCCGTCACTCATTGACTGTCTGCTACAACCATGGTCCCACCCTGTTCTGTCACATGAAGCTACTTCACCTTGTTTCTTGGACAGCTCCTCTTCGTCCCCCACTTCATCTTCAGTGACCTCTGACCCCGTGGTGTACTCCTCATCCTCTGACAGCAGAGACTGCTGCCTCTGGAAGGGCAAAGCTCACAGGTTTATCACTCTGTAAACATTGTGCTGCTAATACTCAGTCATTACATCTGATCTCAGTAAAAGCATCATTTACAGTTTCTCTGCACACACCTGGATGCTGACACAATGATCCATAACAGAATATAAGCAGATATAATGAAGCAAATGAGAGGGAAGTCCTACCAGTTGCAGACTCCAGTTTTTCAAAAGGGAAAACTGGTTGAAAAGAGAAAGTAGCAGAAGTCAAAACTAGAAAAAGACGCATTGAAAGACTCACAGGTAAAAGAAAATGATCAGACAGAGAGAAACACACTGAGAAAGAGAGAGAGAGAGACTTACAGTGCTGCCATCTCCCCTCAGATGTCTGAGGAGTGTTGGCTCCAGGAGAACGTCACAGTCCTGAACCTTTTCTACACCGGTCGGACAATCATCAGCACTGACGCGCACAAAAAATGTATTTCATCAGAAGGTTTAGAAACAAGTGGTTGTGTAAAACTCTGACATACAGACACACACACTGATGCTCACCTCTCTGCAGGCGGCGTGTTGGACAAACACACTGCGTCTCTGTGCAGCAGCAGGTCATTCAGGACTCTGGTCTCAGCCAAGGTCGCCTCGTCACAGTTCTCCTCATCCGGCATGTTCACTATGTGGTCTCGCATCTTACAGCCCTGAACACACACAAAACACAACTTTATACTAAGCAGGATTTCACCTCGGCAGCTTTTTTAAAATTGTTTTGTGGTTCTGTTTCACTCTATTGTTGCAAAATATGGTATTATCACAAAATATGGATAAAGTGTGTGTGTGTGTGTGTGTGTGTCCATACCTTAGGCATACCAGTGGGGTCAAAGCGAAGAACCCTCTGGTTGCAGCAGGGGTAGATTCCTGCGCCATGCCAGCCTTTCTCTGTACCCATGCCAGGGTACAGCACACTGTCTGGATGGTACTTACAATGGGTCAGCTCTGCACACACAAACTCCTACACACACACACACACACACACACACACACACACAAACAAACTCTTTAAGTAGGTATTAACAAACAGTACTTAATAATATGTCAAATTTACAGAATCAACTTGTTTTCTCCATCTCTACTCACATAATACTTGAGGAAATGTTTTTTTTCTTACCGTATGTAAGATTCCCACTTTTTCTTATTTTCTTAGTTATGTAAGACACAAACAAACACACACACACACACATATACTTTCTGACCTGTTGGCATCGGGAGCAGGTGAGGTAGTTGACGGTACCCCAGATTCTCCAGTAGACCAGGACCCAGGACTTGAGCTCCTCATACAGACTAGTGATGTATTCATGCACATCCCAGTTCTTCTGCCTGCAAATACACACACACACACACACACACACACACACACACAGTGATAAGAAACTCAAAATGAGCAGGAAATGAAGGGAATGTTACTACAGCTTTAAAAGGTGACTGAAATGTTTCTGTTCTCTACTGTATTACTGCTGACAGCCAAACAAACACAGGAACTCTGACTACATGAATCTGGTCTATGGGCAGCACACTGCTGTCAAGTGGAGTCATGTCAAGCAGCTGCTATAATACCTCGGGTGTGTATAGATGATCTCTCCACGAGCGTCAATGTTGATTTTCCCTGCAACACAAGAGATCTTGTTCTCTGTGTCTTTGGTCAGCATCTTAAGGCACAGACCACACCTGGGATAGAACACATGGAAGATGTCAATAATAAGACTAACAACAAGAGGAACAACACAAATCCAGGAAACACTGAAACTGAAACTCTACAAAAAAAGGATTAAAAAGTCTCCTGCGTGCACAATCACATTTTTAATTTATGGGTATAAAACATCTTCCACATGTTAAAACTAACTTTACTGTCTACAGCAGGCAAGATAAACATATGTAGGACTTTTGTTAATAAAATGTAAGGCTTTTCAAGACCTGCATACAGCCTGTAAGCAGCTCACTGCTTCTACTCACCGATAGAGAGTGGAGGCGTTTCTCGGTGAATCTCTGCTCTGGTAGTTCGGGTCAAAGAGACGCTCAATTTTCTTTTGAAACAATTTGCTTTGAAAGCAGAATAGAAAAATAGATTTCATGTGTAAGGATGACTCATCATCACAGGCCTCTCTCTCTCTCCTCATTGCACTGTTACATCAGCTACCTGCTGCAGCACAGATGTTCAGACAAATAGCTGGTAACGAAACATTCAACGGACTACGTTCTCTCTACACCGTTTCCCTCCACCGTTCGCACGTCCCTCTTCTTACCTCTTGAACTTGTCTTTTTTGTCTCTGATGTCGTCTGCCTCGTTGTGGTTGAAGAGCTCGGCGATGCGTGTTGCCAGGTTGCTGTTGATGCAGTTCATGTTGCAGGGCGTGGCCACGATGGCGCTCATGTGTTTGTGACAGTACTGGATGCACTCCTCCACCTGAACGCGTACAAACACAAACAGCTCTCAAAAGATCTTTCACTTTAATTTCATTGAAATAATCCAAACTACACAACCACTGATCAAACACCACTGCTACAATGTTACTAATAAGTACAGCTGCAGTAAGAATAGTTACTGCTAACTGTCTAAATAACTCTTAACATCCATGCAACAAAGCTTTATCTATGGGCCTCTTGTTTTCCCTGGATTGTGAGAAATTGGTTTCAAAACAGAAATTAAGTGTATTATAAATGTGAATGTAAGAATTGCATTCCAAGTTCTCCTCGTTACGTCGGAAAAACGAGGGGCCCGAACAACATCACCACACCAACAACCCAGCGTCGCACCACTCACAACACTTACTAACGTATCCATCTTCAAGAACTCGGAGGAGATCAGGATTGAGATCACATTGCTGGGCTCTGTAACCGATAAACACCACATGACCAACCGAGCAAACCCCACAACCAACAAACAACACAGAACACGCAGCCAGTGACCCATCAAACACACACAACATCTGGTGAGCGATAAATCAAGCACCACACACAAACATTACATGTGTGACAGCTCAGGCATTCCCATGTGTAATAATGTCATGTCTATTGTTGTTGTACAGTTCTCTTCCTGGTTTTTACCGAGCCGGGGTTTGTCCTTGTTTCCCTCTCCGGCCGAGTTCCTCCTGACGTAGTTCATGAGCCAGTCGAAGATCTGAACGTCGCAGTGAACGGAGATGTCCACCTCCTCCCACCTCTGGGCGTCCACAGACAAATACTCGGCGAAGTAGCGCATCTCTTTCACCAGGAGGTCTCTGGGACATGTGAAGTCCTGTTTCAGGTTTTTGGTCTCGTCGCACACATGGATGACCATGTTGGGACTGTGTGGGAACATTTTGGATGATTGTTTTTAGAAGGAGTGTCACTTTAAGACAGAGGAGTGTGTGTGAGGAGTAGACGTGTGTTTTTGTTTGCTAGCTTCACTGCTGTGAGAAACAGCACTTCATTAAACTTACTCTCTGGGCTTCTGAGGTTTGTCATCTTCCTCTACTGAGGCTCGTTTCTCCCTCTTCTCCACAGCACCAGTCCTTCCTGAGGGTGTCGATTTGGAGCCTGTTGAGACAGAAAAAAATGAAATATACTGTAACTC
The DNA here is from genome assembly GCF_963924715.1 of Thunnus thynnus. Classification (NCBI taxonomy): domain Eukaryota; kingdom Metazoa; phylum Chordata; class Actinopteri; order Scombriformes; family Scombridae; genus Thunnus; species Thunnus thynnus. Next base: position 5,103,165 of record NC_089530.1, read on the forward strand.
CAGGTATCAAAAAACAATAAATATCAATATGATAGCTAGAGATATTTTTTGCCACTGACACACATAATGTCATGTTCCAAAATGTTAGATTGTTGTGTTTAGAGCTGCAATGATTAGTCACAGAGAGGTGGAGCCATTCCTAGATCACTACCAATTTGCTTACATAAGAAATCGCAGCACAAATGATGCCATTTCTACAATAATGCATCTTGGTTTGAAGAATGCTTCCTGTTGCATAAGCCAGACTGCTTTTTATTGATTTTTTAGTTCTGCTTTTAACACTATTCATCCACACATCTTGCTTAAAAAATTAGTTCAGTTGAAGGTGAATCCCTTTCTAATTAAGTGGTATTATTCTTTTTTTATCAAACACAACAACTGAAAATTAATTCAAGATATTTTTGAGCAGTCAACTATGCGCAAACGAGACGACTTTGACCTTGACTGATAAACTGATTAGTTGTCAACTATTAAATTAATCGCCAACTATTTTGATAATTGATTAATCATTTGGAGTCATTTTTTTAAAATGTCCAGATTATCTGACTACAGTTTCTCAAATGTGAACATTTTAGTTTTCTCTGACAGTAAAGTGAATATCTTTAGGTTGTGGACTGTTGGTCGGGACAAAAGAAAGCATTTTAGGACGTCATCATGGGCTCTGGGAAACAATGATCGACATGCTTCACCATTTTCTGATATTTTATAGACCAAACAACTAAACGATTAATTGAGATTAAAATTAATTTAATCGATAATGAAAATAATCATTAGTGTTGTTTTCTACTAGCTTAAGGACTGTTTCTGTTGAGAAAGTGAGTTTTTATTTTATTTACTTATTGAATGACACATTGAAGCATTTTACTGAAATTATTCCTGTGGTGAATCTAAGCTGTCACATCAGCAAATAAGACAATTTCAATAAACAACTGCAGTGTAATTAATAAGCATGTTCTAGAGGTTGACACAAATGTGTAAGTCAATAACAAACAGAAAATTTTAATATCAAGCTCTAGTTGGTTCATCTGACTGAATGAAACGTTTTATCTGTACTATTTAAGGTGGAATTAACTGACCTGTAACTTTGCTGGCGCTCTGGCTGCTTCCTGTCTCCACCACCTCCCCGGTGTGCAGCAGCGTGGACAGGCCATCTGGAGGCGAGGTGTTTCCCTCTGTCAGGTCATTACACTGGTTGTCAACGTGAGGAAAACCCCCGGTGCTTTTCAGCTCCTCAAAGCGACGGGAACACTGCAACATCACATCAGCGTAACAGTATTATTTCTTATTGACGAGTCAGGCCTCATGCTGCTAAACCACCTAATGATGGATGGATGGGATGAGATGGGATAAACGGTGGAGTGGATGGATGGAAGCACTCATAGTTACCCAGCATTCCAGTTACCTCCTTGGGAGTGAATCCTGGAACCAGCTTGGCTACATTGTCCCAGTTTATGGGCTGCGGCACTCCCCACAGAGAGCCCAGCACCATGTCCAACACCAGGACGTTGTTGTCGTAAGGAAAGTTGTTGTTGTCCGAGCAGAAGCGGCTCATCTCTACAGAGACAGACGACAACAGACAAGAGGCAGTGAGTCAACAATGAATGCCAAACTGGAGCTGAAACAATAAGTCAATTCATTGAGTGACAGAAAACTGATCTTCAACTGTTTTAATAAATGTTTAAGTCATTTTCAAGCTGGAATACAAAACATTCTTTGGTTCCATCTTCCCAATTGTGAGGATTTGCTTCTTTCCTGATGTATTTTCTGATGTAGTTTTATTATTCAGCTGTGGTCACAACTGAGGATGTAGCTAGTGGAGGGGAATCACTCAGTTTAGCCAATTTCCATAAAGTTTAGCTCACACTGTCATACTAACATAATCTTTAAGAGGTAAATTCACAGACTACATCACAATAAGTGACCTAGCTCAAATGAATCTAGAGATTTTGTTAGTTGATTAGTGGTTGTGATGTATGATGCTATCACTCACTGGAGGTCAAAGTTACCACCATCCTTTTCTACCACTAAATACATCACAGCAGGTCATATAACATGCTGAAAGCTCTGCAGGGATTGAATGAGATAATGTTAGTATGAGAGATGAGAGGATGAGAATGATTTGTACACACATTTTCTGATATAGAGTAGTGATATATCATGTGAATTCTACACAGTAAGTCAGTAATATCAGAGTAGTGATGCTAGCACAGGCCGAGTCGCTCTGTCACCCTCCCGGCCGCACCAGCATCCGACGCTTTTAGGTCAAATTAAACGATTAATTAAAGGCTCTCTACGACACATGTTCAAGTAAAAAGAAGGATAAGGTACTGTTAACATACTTATCTGGTGTCGGAGATATTCCTCCCCGTCGTCTCGTACATAAAAATAAACTGATGCGTGTTTTATGTCATTGTGTTTGGGTGATGCTGCGGTCTCCTACCGGCTAACTGCATCTACAGCTACAGGATATGCTGCCTTCAGGTACTCCTCCTAACAGTCGCGTATAGCTACACCCCTATTAAAAACTTTGCTCACTTCTGTCCAAGTGTAATGCACGAGTTTGTTGAGTCAAGTATGGTGTCAATTAGGAAAATTGGAATTAAACTGAAATTAGTAAGCAGACCTTGAGCTGAGAGTGTTTGTCATTACTATTTCCATGGTCAAGAATGAACGTTCACTCCAAGTATCTTCCATAATACAAACATTTCCGATAGTACTGGAAGGCAGCATTAGCTTTAATCAGCTAGTCAGTAGCTACATATATATGTACATATACATATATATATATATATATTCTGTAACCCAGTAGGACTAAGGTAAGGTTATCAACAGGCTACTCTGTCAAAACCAAAGTAAGCTGTTAGATTCAAACATAATTTTGACTAAGAGTCGCGTTTTGTTTGGTTCCGTCGATATAACGATGACTCGTTGTGTTGTCGCAGACTGCAGCAGGTAGCTAACAGCTAGGCGTCCCGTTGCTTAGAGACAGCAGCCGTAAATCTAATGTTTCTATCATAAATCATCCTCGGACGGTCTAAAACTAGATACAATTGCAAGAGAGATACTAAAAAATAGACATTCTTTTGACTGAATGATGCGCTAATATTTGTTTTTGCACTTCTTATGTTGGGCTCAATTCATGTTGGACTGATGGACGTTTTTATTACTGACATGCCTTTTAATTCTTGGCACTTTTAATTCTTTTATGTTGGGAAACTTTTATTTGTAAAATAAGTATTTTTTATGAGAAAATGCTTGAATAAAAGGTTGAAAGATTAATGGTAGAAGTTATGGTTATTATTTATTGGTAAGTTAACCAATGTATTAATTTATTAGAATCTATTAGAATTTATTATCAGAAAATAATTGACAGAATAATCGAAAAAAGAATTGAAAAACAAAACAGTAGTTGCAGCCTAAAATTAAATTAAATTAAATTAAATCAGTGCTCTTGGGTTTAAGTTTACCGTTATTGAACTTATTAGATGTTAATGATATGAAAACCTTGCTGTAACTAAATACTTACTAATACATATAAGAGTTTTGCTGAATTAAACTTTCAACTCCTTTTTATTTGCTTGATGAAGATATCACCCAATGGACAAAGACAGATTTTTGAAAATATTTATTTTCAAAATAATTATATTAAATATTTACAAAATTACTGTGTACTTCTGTAACTAATGAACTGTTGAAAATGTGCAAAATCAGCCCCCTCTCATTCTGAATGAATCATTCTCATTTTCTCTACTAAGAACACAATACAGAGGACAAAGCAGCTTACAAATGAGGGCCAAGACCAAATGCAAGGTTACATAATTACATTATGAAACTAAATACCTCTGCTTCGTTCTTGTTAGTGTACAGATGACATCGGCACGATTCATTCACTTTAACATGAACTAATTCTTGTTGTTGAGCAATCTGTAGACATTACATCTCGCATCAGACATGATTTTAAGAACAGCATTGTACCATACTGAGAGCGTGCACAAAGCTTTCTTTCTTACACAAGCTCTGACTAAAGAAATGTAAAGACAACCTCATAATTTGAAACACGCTGCTTCTAAACAGAACAGTACAACTACAGGGAACCTGTGTGTTTGACCAATAACCAAAATCAAAATTGTGTTTGAAGACTGAATCATAATTTTTATGAACATGGGACCTTGATCAATTCTTGATGAGGTCCACAGTGTTCCCCTAAATATCTACAGTCAGCTGTTTATTTAGTCAAGCTTCAGAGTTAAACATCGAAAACAAAAACTGACTGAGCCGACCGATGTTATGAACACACACAGACTTTCATACAGAGATATGCACACACGCACAAACATCACAGGTCAGTCTTGTCTGGGATGTTTAGCACTGTGCTGGAGGGCAAACTGAGGCTGGAGTTGGATGTTCCCAGACTGACGGAAGCTGGTGTTTCTCTGAACACCGACTCTAGCAGCTCCTCTGAGGAAGCTGAGGTGGAGGCTGAACCGAGGCCTGGAGTAAAGCCTTGGGTAGGATTGGGCTGTGGGTGTGCAGCCGAGGCTGTGTAGGAGGCCTGCGAGTTCTCTTGCTGGACCTGAGCAAGCCTCTCCATCTCTGCATGTTTACGACCTCTCCTCTTGCCAAGGACCTTCACATAGTTGGCGGGGACAAGCCCTGTGGTCTGACCATCCACGCTGGCCAGCAGCCAGCCACGTACCCTGGGCTGTTGCTCTAAACACAGGCGAGAATAAAAAGGACAGTCTTAGCTCATCAAGGTGGAACAACTTTGTGGCACTACAAGTTAATCAAAGAAACTGTCACAAACAAGTTCATAACTCTTTACAAAAAGTAACAGTTCACAGTTACAAAGCATGTTTTCTTTCTCCATTACTGACTAGCTGTTTCATGATGAAAGCTTCATTATGACAACTAAACAATTAATCAGTTAATCAAGGAAATAACTGGCAGATGAATCAATCATGAAAATAATCGTTAGTTGCAGCCCCGCATCTTTGCAATACACACTTTTCAATTATGATACCACATGGGCACAAAAACAAGAGCTGTAATAAAGTTTCTTTGTATCTATGTTAGTTGTTACCTTGGTTACAACTACACTTCCCAGGGTCCATATTACATACAGTAAACAACAAATGTTTACACTTAAACTACATACAGTACATTGTACAGTGAAGGAAATAATCTTCATCTAGTAAGACAATATCACTATCACATCAAACACAAAAACATGATATAAATAAACACGTTTCTCGATTAGCGTACTTCAACAAGAGATGTTGATACTAAAGAGTTCTGACCTTTAGGGGCGAGGTTGAGCATGTCTCCAGCCCGCAGAGAAATCTCCTCCTCAGATGAAGCTGAAAAGTCGTACTCTGCTCTTGCCACAACATGGTCATCCTCCCCGCTGGCCCAGTTAGTAGCTAAACAAAGAAACACAAAATATCTTTATTACCACTGACATTCAACTCTTCAACACTTTCATATTTGCATTTTTTAGATTGTTTTTCTGTGTCAGATAAAGTATTTTGAATTGAATTGAATACACAGACCAATGCTTAGAAGTTGGTATATGTGTGTGGCATATAGAATATCACATTTTCATTAAATCTTAAGCAAAAACAAAAACAAATCCACCAGTACTTGTTGACATACTGATATCAGTCTCTTATATTTTCTGACACCATTTACAGCAGTACTTCTCATCTGTTGCCACTGAGCCACAAGACGGTGCAGGTTTTTATTCCAAGTAATTGCTAAAGTGTGCAGTCAGTGTATTTGGCTGAAAAAACCTCAGCACGGTCTTGTGGAAGTTTACCATCTCATCTTCAAGTACCAAATCTTAAATGTAACCAAATCTCACCGCTTTCCTCAGAGCCAGGGCTGGAGCTCAGCAGTTTCCAGATGAGATAGGGTCCACCCAGGACTACAGCGAAAAACAGAATGATTGGCCAGGACTTAACTTGACTCAAATCCTCCACCCCTGCTCCATGCCCTCTGGATGCACTTGTAGCCAGGGCGTCACTCGCACTATCTGCCCACAAGTCATCAACCTCAGAGTCTGACCTCCTCCCCAGCAGCCTCTGTAACCGTCGGTAGAGGTATCGCAAGGTGCGCACCAATGCAAATGCTGACAAAACCCTGGTGAGGTGCGCACGCAGCCGTGTCAGGTGATTGGCCACGTCCAGCACGGCACGAAAACTGTTATACACGGCTGAAAAGGTGGCGTCCAGCATCATACTAACTGAGGCAAAGGCCTGGACGATGCTCTCGATGGACTGGAAGGCACCGCGGCTACTCTCCTCTGCCTGCTGCACAAACCTACTGGGGGCAATGTCTTCTGTGTGGGGTAAGCGGCTGTACCCTCCGAGGCCGTAGCCACCGCCATAGCCACCACCATAGCTGTAGGGGCTGTAACCCCCATAGATGGAGCTCCCATAGGGACTGTAAGAGGAGGTGAAAGAGGTGTAGGACGGACGGTAGGACTGCTGGACGGGACGAGGAGGAATTGGGGGGGCCATCCTAGTCAGGACAGGAGGGCCGGCAGATACAGAGGGGCCGGCAGCGGGTCCAAAGTCTGTAGACCTGTTGGGTGAAAAGGTCAAGACAAGACATAAGTTACAAAACATCTTCAGTGATTTTTTAGGTAATTTTATTATACAGAAAAGCATCAGTGGGATTTCAATGAAATATTAACTAAAACTACAGCAAGCATTTGGTTTTAGTAAACCTCTGGCACTTTTAGGCCATTTGACTCTTGGATGGTAAAACTTTGGCAATTAAAGATACATTTGTTTTCAGTTTATGGTTGTCTGTATAACAGCTAATGGTCTTTTCGTCATATGTGGGATTGTTTTACATAAGTTTATGGTTTTATTATTAGCATGTTGTGCTAAATGTCTTGTTGCACTATGAGCTCACAAAGGCACAGTTTGTTGTAATGGACATAATGTCAACTCAACGTCATTATTGTGAGTCAACAATATTCAAAAACAACCCTTGCTGGAACATTGAAAATGAGTTTCTTCAAACATAGTCATCACATTATATCAGTGGTTCTCAAAGTGGGGTCCGGGGACCCCCAGAGGTTCCAGGGTGTCCCAAGCAAAAATGGGAATCATTTATTTCACTATATTTTCATCCATAAGTAACACATTGACAGAATGACTAGATTGATCAAGGGTTTCATACATTTGTATCTGTAATAAAACATCTAAAAGCAAAAATTTTATCAGATGGGGGTTCACGGTCCAATTAGTGTCATTTCCAGGGTCCGTGACGTGAACACGTTTGAGAACCGCTGGATTATTGACATGAAGCTGCTCACAATCACAACAGTAACGTAACATCAATGATCTGGTAACTCAAACAGTAAAGACCAAAGGTTACACAGATTAAATGACACTTATGTCGGTTTCATTTTAACTACAGTGACAGTTTTTTCAATGGAAAATGACAATTAATACGCTTTGAAATGATGAAACTATTCATTATCAAGTCAACAAAACGTGAGAAATTATAGGTGGAGTTTGGCTAGAAAAGAACACATGAGGAGGCCTCGTTGGGCCCAGCACAGCTAGCAAGTTGTACAACCGTTTCTTTTCTGGACAAACTTCTTTTAGGTGGCTAGAAATTACATGACAAACGGACAAACGATTGGTAAATTGTCGATAATTCCTGCCATCATGTCGCTGACTTCACTTTTTGGATGTCATCTCATGCTAAGACTTTAGCAGCAGCAGCAGCTAGCAGCTGTGGCGAGTAAACACAGACAGCTACAGCTGTTTGTTGTTTTTTGTAGCTAAAGCTGTTTACCTGTAGTTTACAGGTGCACTTATTGATCCTGGAATCCGCCTTTCCCATGGCTTTGGAGGAGGTTGTGAATCCATCGCAAATGTTTGTCTACAAAGTAAGAAAAATAATGCGGAACCTGTCCTGAACTGGTCCTGAACCTCGTCCGCTCTTCCTGCTGCCTTCATGCACTGCTCGTAATTTACGACACTGAAGTCAGCTTCTGATTCGGGGTTAAGGGGAAATAATAAAAAACATAAATAATCATATTTAGCCGCGGATTCTCTGTTTTTTCACCACTCAAACTTGTGGAAAAATGTTAGACATTATAGCAAAATCCTTAACGCTGTCTAAACCTACTCTCAGATCTGTGAAAAATTTATTTTGCTTATGAAAACAAAAAAGGGCAATTTCACTGATATTTTTCCTTCCAGACCACATTAGACCAGGTTCAGATAAACAAAAACAACAACAACAACAAAACACTATACTTGGACTCGTCAAATCTGGACTAGATTACCAAGGAGACTCCAGAGTCTCATTAAAACACATTTCAGATTTGTGAAACCTTTATTCTATTTGTGAAAACTAAAAAAATCTCGTCTAATGTCTGGTCTAATAAAGAGGCCATTAGACAGGCTGAGTCTGGTGATGCTTTTAAGATGCACCTTAACACTCACTTTTATTCTCTTGTTTAATTTGTTTTTATTTCTATCTGGTTTCTTGGGTTTTAAATTGTCTTTAAACTTGTTTATGTATTAATTTTGCTTTATTTTCACAACACCTGTTATACACATATATGTCCTTATGCTTGTACATATATGTCTTTGTAAAGCACTTTGGTGCAAAACCTGTTTGCTTTTTCAAATGCTGTATAAATAAAATTAACTTGAAACTTGTCACTTAATGTGGTCTGGATGGAGAAATTTCAGTGAAATCGCCCTTTTTTCTGTTTCAGAAGCAAAATAAAGGTTTCACACATCTGAAAGTGGGTTTAAACAGCATTAAGGCTTTTGCTGCAATGTCTAACACTTTTTCATAAGAGTAAGTGGTGTAAAAACGGAGAATCAGCCGCTAAATATTATTGACCCTGAATTGGTAGCTGACTTCAGTATAATTTCTTACTTCTGATGTCTTAACCTCAAGGGGATGTGGGTGATTTCAATAGGCCTAAAGGGACTAATGTTAAATAGTATTATATATTAAATGGTTTGGTACATATCACTTTGTTTGTTAGAGGTTAGGATGGCTTCCGCGACATTAATCTCTAAACAGGCATAATGAAATTTCCAATGTTTCCAGGAGCTACAATAAGTGAAATATCCATGGATGTATTATAAGAGCTCTTATTATACATCCATGGAAATATCCCGCCAGCTCCTAAAGGCACCATCTCTTAGGCCAGAGTAATCGATAGAAGATATATTTTGTTCACGCGACTCTCGTTCAAAAACCTTGAGTATTTTAGCAGTAACTATAATCAATTTCTTCATTGCCATATTTTTCTATTTTTTGTCATCGATAAAATTACTTTTCAAATCCATTTACAACCTTGTATGTTTTTTCCACACATGATTAGTACGACCTGGACCCTAAAATAATAGAATGCATTTGTCACTTCTGTCCAGCAGAGGCTGCTGTGACTTATCAGAAAACAAGACCTGATAAACGTGTACAGCCTACAATATTACAATAAAAGGGAATTTCCCCCTTCTGAAACACACTGTGATAAACAAAGAAGCCACATTGTTAGTTAGTTTCTTACAAACTAATATCCAGTCACTTTAACTCCACTATTTTTATATTCCCAGTGATTTGTCTGAAGAAAAACATTAACAGTGTCCTGAAGTTTGGACGTCGATTTGCACAACATGTATTAGGTGAAATGTGAAATGTGAGCTGACTGAAAAGACCTCTGTCATCAAATTAACATGATGCAAAAGAGTCTGCCATCCACAGACTAATGCCCCGTAATGGTTCCTCAATTAATACCTGACTATAAGCTTTTATCTGCAACAGCTGCTTTTTATTTGATGAAAATCCATTCTAAGAAAGACATAACATGTAATCAGTCTTAAATAGTTCAATCATTTCATCACAGACCACTAACGATAGATGGAGACTTTACTTGCGAAGCAGAATGTCCATAAATCTAAAAAATATATAGTGACATTAGTTTATGACACTGAGTATTATCACTGTTTTCTATGTCGGTTTCATTTCATTGCTGACATAGCAGCAGACTTATAATGACGTGTGAATTGGATTTGATGATGGAGTCCCCTTTGTGTTTTCACCAGCTCTCAAAATCAAGTAAAGTTTTGTTCGGTTAACCCTCTAGTGAGGTGTGTGAGGGGGCGACTCGTGATTACGCTGCTCTGAGCATGAGGAGAGCTCCCCTGAGCGCAAGCACATTGCAGAGGTGCACAGTGTGGTTTTAGAAGGGAGTCCTGTGATGTCAAGTGTTGTGTGGGGGGAGTGTGTACACAGCAGTCACATCAGATTCTCAGGGGGTAGGATTGCACTATGTGCCTGTGTGCTGCCACAATCTAGGTGTGTAGGAGTAAGGCTGCCGTTTGTGACATGACGGTGTGAGGATCCCAGGCCAAAGGTGGGAATCCAAAGTGTGGCCTGTGATGTCGTTGTGTGTGGGAAGACCTTTATGCTGATGTTGGTCCTGGTATTTGGGGTTCGTACTGAGCACCAGTGACCTTTTGCACTGTGATGATATATGGAGGTCAAAGACAGTAAAGGATCATTACATTTAAGCAAATATATAAAGGTCAACTTTCGTGGTCAAACGTATGACGATGCCTAACCCTTTGGAGATTGTTGAACACGCCATCTGCTGTGAACGTGACTGCAGAGATTTGCTCCAGTTCAGCCACAAGAGCGTTAATGAGGTCAGCCACTGACGTTGGTTTAAAGGTCTAGTTCATAGTCCGCATTCCAGTTCATCCTATAGGTGTTGGATGGGGTTGAGGTCAGACCTCTGCAGGCCAGTCAAGTAATTCCACATCAAACTGATAACACCATTTCTTTATGGATTTCACTTCACTTCACTTGGGAGTCCTGAAGGTGTAACACACTGAATCTGAGGGGTTAAAAATGATTGACAAGATAGAGCAGCAAAATTTTTTCTGACTTTTCTTAAATGTTTTTGCTTTTTGACCTCTCCATGTCTGTACAAACTTTTAAAATGTAATTTGAGAAGAGAACATCACTGGTTATCACTATGAAGAGGGGTCACAAGTAGGTATGACTTAACTATGAAGAGCCTCAAGCTAATAAAGTTGGGAACCATCAGTCTAAAATGCCATTGCATGCTGGTAGTGTTAACATTTCCCTTAAAGGAGGAGTTCAACATTTTATTTGAATTCTTGCTTAAAGTTAGATGAGCAGATCGATAATGGTATCGATCTTCTCATTTGAGCAAGATAGCAAAAAAAGCAAGAAAGTGTATTTCCAAAAATGTCAAACTTTTCCTTTAATTGAAACTGTAGGCCTAAATCAAATGATGAAAAACAGCACCAGACCAAAAGTACGCAAATTCATGTGGATATACTTTTGGTCATATTGTGTATGATACTGATTTCGGTGATTAGCTTTGTTGATCCCACACAGGACAATTGAAGAATTTAGCCATATAAACTAAAATAAATAAAATGTTTCAAAACCTAGAATTCCTGAGAGAAACAGTCTGATTTCCTCCTTCACCAATACAAATGTGAACCAAAAGAAACACATCAGTGTCCCTGCAGTGTGTTGCACAAGTATTCTCTCTAAGAGCTGTCAGATATTTTTGGCATCAAGTGTTGCCTATAATTGTCAGATAATCTTAATGAAATGAATAGAACAATTGCTGGGGCTGCCACAAACTTACCCTGTATATTCCTGTGTTTAGAAAACTACAATTGGTAGTAATCATAAGACTGTTTAAACACCAAAAAATTGTTCAAAGAATCCCTAATCTTTTACTGATAACTTATATCTGTCAAATCCCTTTCTGTTTCTGAGCAGATATAGTTTGCTGGTCCGACCAGACCTATGACTTCACTGTAACACAGCGTTTCTCCACTTGCTCTGAAATTCCAGTCTTCCTAGCTGGTTATATGCTGTATTTTTTCTGGGCAGCACGCTGGATTGGCCAGAAAGTGAGGTGGTTACTTTAAACACTGGTTCCTCCTTGCTCTGTGTATGTGTGTGTGCGTGTGTGTGTGTATGTGTGTGTTCTCTTTGTGCTGTGTATGTGAGCATTGCATAAATTGTACATGACGGAGGGGAAGCTCAAGACTTGTACAAAAGTGGAACTATCAAGAGAAAATATTGGTGGAACCTACAGTACTCAGTTGAAGTTCATGTGTATTTAACACCTTTGTTTGTTTACATGTTTGTGTGGCTGCTTGTCAAAAAAAAGGAAATACAGTAACTGACTGCGACATTAGTTGCTTGACAACAACTATAATAGGCACTGTGATGGACATATAGGAAATATTATCAAGTTCCTTCATCTGGGTGTCAACGTATGAATCACTGTATGTATATAATATGTGTACTGATATGTAACAATGAAGTTGAGAAGAAAGGGTTTGAAGTTTGAAGGCTAATTAGCCAAAGTGTGTAACTTTGTCATATATTACTATCAGATACTGAACTCTATGTTTTGGCATTTTAAAGGGCATCTAGGCTAGTTAGCTTTTAGCAGGACTAGTTTATGCGGGGTTACATTTTCTCCATTTTGATAATATTTAGCTACTGCCTTATTTATGTGGTATAACTAACTCAATTACTGAGAAGTGGGATTTGGCTTTTTCAATCAGATGAAGCAGGTTGGAAAAATGTCAGTATCTAGTAACTAGTCACTCCGCTAGCTAGTTAAGGCTTGTCACTGCAGTTTGGTTTTTACCTTTGTTTTGTAGTTCTTTTCAGAACCTTTTTTTTTCTTCACATTTCTATGTACGATATTTCTATATTATAAAACAGATGTCAAAATCCTGTCTCAATGCAACAAGTACATATGTAATTGTTGTGTTTTGGCTTTGTATGGCAGTGCATATCACTGCTGAACGAGTGGTTATGCCACTTATTCCTATCCACTTACAACATTAGTGAACACAAACAGGGAGTAGTCACTCACCTATAGAATAAGAGCTCTAAAAACAATGCTGTAACACACAGGTTTACACTGCTCTGGTCAAACATTCACAGTATGAGCTTGGTGGGATTTTCCCTGCTCTGAAACATGAGTTAGGTCTTGCATGAGGAGCCTTTCTAGCTACACGTAAGGTACAGTACCTATAATTAAAATGTGCTGCAGGAAGTTTGCAAATTGTAGGATCAGGGAAATTGCTCTCAGAGAATGGAAGTAATAACTGTTCTCCGTATTTCATGGAAAGGTGTTAGCTCAGTGATCTTATAGGTGGAAAAGATGACTATATGAGGTTATGACACTGTTTGGGAATCATCCCATGAGTTGATCCAGAAGTAAACAGATGTTTTTTTTTGCCTGTTTACTAAATGAATGGGCCTTTTTGATCCTGTTTTATTCCTGAAAAAGGTGAATTACTGTATGCAGACCTGATGTGATAAAGAAGAAAGAAGAAAAAAAAATATTTACTATAATCCACTGGGTATGTTATCCTCAGTCTGGTGTATGTTATATCAAAATCACTGCAAACATTAGAGGTCAAATTTCTTATTTGAGCAAGAAAGTTGGACACAATAAGACAAAAAAAAAATTGTCTCCACATTTATGATTATTAGTAGTAATATAAAACCCCAGATAGCCAGATTTGTTTTCACTTGTTAAAATGCGAATACATACATAAAATGGACATCACACTTAAAATACAGCACCAGTCAAAAGTTTGAACACATCTTCCTATTCGCTCGAATGAGAAAGTGTGTCCAAACTTTTGACTGATACTGTATATGTATGTGATAACATCAGATAAATCACAATAATGATGAATAAAGCTGATAAATACCATTAAAATCTAATTTGCTATTGTCAGTGCACTGTTGTTTGATTACATCAATGACAAGCCTGCCCTGTAGTAATCCTAGCCTAATTTGGTGAGATAATGCTGTGTTCATTCAGGTGCAGTGTGACCGGATGCCGGTGTTGTCAGCAACCACTTGCAGCGAAAGAGGGTTTCAGAGCTACAAAGGCAGGGGAGAGAAGGGGAAGGAGGGGAGGTGGAGCGAAGGGGCGGAGACAGAGCAGCAGAGGTGGGGATTACTGGAAATAGGTGGCTAAACAGGTCTAGCTTGCCTTTTCCAGGACATGGTTAGGAAATATTGCAAGATACGCATTGCATCAAGCGCTGAGGACAAACTTTCACTACGTATGCACAGAAGCACAAACATGGCCGAGCATACAAACACAACATACTGAACATGCATGTGCATCCACACACTCATGCAGTTCATTAGAACTTTCTGTTTAATCCTACATTAATGCAGTGCAACTCCTTGCAGAAGTGAAATGTCCTGACTGTGGAGGAATTACTTCATTGTCAATGTGAGGACATGTGGTCCTCTTAAATGTACCAATACACTAGATTTGATGTTGTAACACCTTATTTCATCACACAGATCAGTGCCATCTTAACCTCTTTTCACACATGGATTTATTAACTGTGGACCAGTAAGCGCTGGGTTAGGGATTCACTCCTAAACATCGCAGCCCAGGGTTAAAATTTTCACAATGCTGTTTTAGAAATAAACCTGAAAATAAGCACTCTGGGAGAGGGATTAGTTAGCCTGAGGATAAACGTCAGGCATGCCAAATTTCATGTTGCAAGTCTGAAAAGGAAATGAAAGTCCTTGACCAAAAAGTGTTGCCCAAAAGGGTCTATAAAACCAAGTGGCTGCCAGGCCATGAGCTGCCAGTGTGTAAATACCATAAAAATAAAATTTCAGAATCTATTCATGAGCAGGGTCCTCATGGTCCTTATTGCCCCCTAATGTGATAGACTTAAAATGTCACATTTAATTGCCCTCCCTCGCCCCTAAACATGTCGGGGCATCTTCATTGTTAAGCTTGATGTTGTAATTATTGGTCATTCAAGTGTGTGAAGTGGAACATGCTGAACTGTCACATAATGAAGATGTAGTAATCACACAGGTCTATATCTTGTGCTTGAACCTTTGAACTGGTGCTCTCTCTGAACTGAACTCTGGTCAAGAAAAATATTACACCAGTGACGTTCAGATGTCAAAACACTGATGTTCTGTCAGAGGGTCAATGGAGTAACCCATGTAAACAAACACATTGTGTGCATTGCCATCATTTTATCTACAGATTAAAGGCTAAAAAAGAGCAGCATTTTATTGACCTCTATGATCACTGGTATTTTCTGGTGGTGTTTTCAATGTTTTATGAGCCAGTTACAGTAGATAACTTTAACAAAACTAGCAAAAATATGTTTCCTTCCATCAATCTCTTTATGTCTGAGAAGACAGCTACACTAATCAGTATTTTTATATGAACAATATGTCAAATGGATTTGTGTTATGTGAAAGGTCTCTCATAGTAAACCAACAGAATTATCACCCATCTCTGCAGTACCCCTCAGCCCTGCAGAGTATTTTAACTTTTTTTAACTCATTGTTTTGGTTTTACTTCACTGTTTTGGTTCATTCTCGAGTCACCACTCTCATTTCCAGCTGTAGCAAAAAAGCTCATAAACCCACTGTATGTTACCTGTCCAGCTTAAAACATAAGACAAAGTTAGCAACTAGCTGGTGAACAAAGTGGAGCATTTAGCAGCTAAAGAGCAAGATACATCCTTCCGAGATGGTGGAGACCAAACTCGAGCTAAAAGGAGAGTGAATAGGATTTATGTTAGTCAGGTGGCCAAAAACACAACTTCAAATCAATGCTAATGTTGCTTCATGTCTCCTGGGTGTGGCAATAGTTTGCTAACACGTTAGCCATTTTAACAAAACGATATGTCAAAAGTGTGATTGTTAGCTTTTTGTGTTGTTCTGACCAAAAGTGGCCTTAAACTTGTCTAAGCTATACTGTATTAATATTACTACTGACAGTAGAGATTTTAACTGATAGTTGAGGTCATTAAGTTTCAGTTAAACAAAGTCAAATATATTGAATTGAAGCTTCAATAACAAATGCTGTCTGCAAATAAGTTGGGACCGGTGAACTGTGGTGGCCACACTACATGTGAGCAAGTATTAGTAGTTTTCTTTTTTAACACTTAACATACAAACATTTCAAATAATCACAGTACACATGGTCTTTTGTTTTCATACAGCACACACTTTATTATTGACAGTTTGTTTGCTAATTTGAGTGCACGCATTTTGGTTAACATTCTGTCTTTGATATTTCTTATGTTAAATCCTGATTTACCGTTGTCTTTTGTTTCACGGATCTGGCGAGTCCTACCTCTGGCCAAAAGAGGCAGCACTGGTAAAGATGGCCTCTTATACTGTGGCTGGCAGGAAGTGGAAGAGGCCAACCGGGCATGTCAGAGGGGAGTCTGCCTTTCGGGATCCAGTTAACTTCAGTTACTTTAGGACTTTAGATTTATTTTTCTTGCTTTTGATGTTGGTTGGGTTGTAAATAGTTTCTTGATTTAAATCTTTGTTGAGATTAGGGTTAATTTGTGTTATAGAGTTAATTGTTTATTCCTGCCCCCCTTGTGTGTCTGTGTAGGCTAGCCGGTGTGTATACAAACCCCCCCTTTTTTTGTGTCATTTGTCAGGTCTGTTATGTTGAGTTCACTTTAGGTTGCTGTTTGTTTAGTTGACCTCAATTTGAGTTAAAGGGCCCTAGTTTTTGAAATTACTTTCCTCTAGTTTTTTCTATTTTTGTATATTGAAAAAAAATAATTTGTCAAGTTGAAATTAAGTTGTAAATAAATTACTAATTTTTGCTTTATACACCTTGTATTCTTGAGTTTTACTGCTTGGTCCCTGACATGAACCAAAACCAAAAGCCCGTGAGCAGATTGTTGACAGTATCCTGTGCACTGAGGCTAAATCAGGGTTCAATGTGGTTCCTTTCAACGAGACAGGAAGGAAGCTACAGCATTTCACCTCAGTCTCCCAATACAAGAGAAAACAAACATCTCCAATGTAGCACATCCTGAGTTCCTTGGTAATGACGCTTTAGGACACACTGTTTGTAAAGTACCTTGGCGATACAGAATGCAGAATTTTTCAAGAAATGAGATTAGGATCAAAATGTTGCTTTGTCACCCAATCAACATTTATTGCCTAATTGTGATGTAAATGTGAACAACACTGATGTGAATATGAAACTGTACAAGAAATTCACAGCGTCATCATGACCGTCATTAAAAAATGTTTACACCAGTGCAAGAAACATTTTTTGCATTTGCGAGAAGACATTTTCACCTTGTCAGACATTAAAACTCATGATATAATAGAAAGCCATAACATGATGACTTTTAACTTTGATGTGTATTTAATCACACTCTTCACATCTACAGTAGTCAAAGCTAAAAAAAACCCTTCACATTGGTTTTCTAATCTTTTGACTGCCATGGGGTGCAAAAGGTATAAATACTGCAACCTAAATTCAGATTTCTGAGTTTTTTAAATTTAATGTACGAATAATAGCTTCACACTTTTGTGTATCATAGAAATGTGTCATGCTGGTCATCTAAAAATCTCTTACCAGAGGTACTTAAAGCAAATAAAACCCCTAAATCCCAGCATGCTCCAGCAGCAGACTCTGAGATTTCAGGTAGATATTTAAAAGGTAATTCTTAATTGTTGACACCAGATTGTTGAAACTTTGAGGTAACGATCAGTTTCACATGTGTCAGAATTGCACGTCATTTCATGTAAAATTACGTGTAAAGCATCTAGTTCAGTTTGAAGCCCAGTGTTGAACAGGAGATGACATAACAACTGTCTTTCCTAGATTTGATCAGTTATTCATATAAGTCATAACAAAGGCATGATATAGATTATCATCTGTTTTTGGTTGCCAACATCTCATGCAAATAAAAAATCTGAGCTGATAAATTTCAAGTAAGTTGCATTATGATGCTATAGAGTATTTAATTGATTTATATATTTATTTTACGAGGAACTAAAAGGAACATTTCTAGAGAGCTGTTAGGCGTGTCTGCACAATACCATACTCGTCTTCGAAACCACATGAGTAATACAACTAGAGATTAAGAGAAGCAACCCTTTGTTTAGTAGTAAACACACAACTGTTACTTAAAGCCAAAGCGCCAGCATTTACTAAACTCTAACATTAACCTCAACTAGAATATACATTTAAGATTAAAGATAAAAAATGAAATCAAGTATTTTAACATGTAAGTTGGTATATGCCACAAAATATGTTTAATATATAATGGTTTTTGATCTTAGAAGTAGAAAATAAAAGTTGTTAAGAGACAGGCCTGTTAATAACAATGTAGAAGTTTAAAAAGGGTTTGGGCCAAACACTGTATCCACTTACGTAGCCAGCATTGCTTAATGGTAATAACTATAATTGTCATCACATTTCCTTTATTGGGTAATTGGTGACTTCTAGTTTCACCCTTATTCTACACAGAAACCTGATAATTCAGAGCCTGAAATAAAAGCGAAATCACAATTTTTTCACAAAATGGACGTCTCTGACATAATAGCAGACACACAATATTATCCGATAGTATCCATTATTCAAACTTTCACAAGATTTCCCTGTGACTGCCTAAACTAGTCCCGCACACTCAGGGGGTAGTTAATAAGGGTTTAGGATTTACTGAATATATTTGATTATGCTTAAGTAGTTTAGTAAGTTATTTTGTAGTCTTGATATCAGGACTAATATTATTTTACTGGTGCTTAAGCTGTTGGCTTTCTTCTTCTGCTTTCTCCTTTTGGCAGATTTCTTGTCAAACCTGACATAGCACAAAACATAAAACACAATCTTGAAGGCAGCAGTTTCTTAAAAATGTAAAAGACTCAAAAGTAATGTAATCATTTATACATTTATAGTGTTGAAAGCACCAATCACTTCTTACATTTGTGTATGGACATGAAAACAAAAGGTTTCACGGGTGTACCACAACAACAGGCCGCAAAAACCAGGTTTCAGTCTGGCTTAATTTGGATTTTTCATGTTGTTTTGTCTGATTGAGAAGAAAGGGAAGAAAATGTTTCAACCATGACCAAGATCATGCTGGAAAGTCATCTGAGGGCAGGCCTGGTGCAGCTTAAACTGAAAGTGCAAAGTCATGTGGCTCAATCTACTCATCACTTTGTTGAGACTTGCTTGAGTCAGAGTCATGAAGACATGCTTCACTGTCAGGCTATCAACACCTTATTATCTCCAACAGAAAAACAAAAAATCACACCTGACAGCCAGAACTGTCTTAAACAGTACATTTTACACACTACAACAAACATAAACTCTTATCTGTAATGTGGTAGTATTGTTAACAATGTGGAAATTTAGCTTCAACCTTGTACATGGTGATATCTCTCATCTTCCCATCCCACAAATGGTGTTGTTTTTAGTATTTAAGATCAAAATGACATTAGTCAAGGCCTAATTAAAGTTCAGTGATGATGTTCGATGGCTTCTTGTAAAGGAAATTGTGTTCTATTAATTGATGATGTCATATAGGTCACTTAAACAGACAAAAGTCACAGGTGCCTATCAAAAATATTATAATTCCACCTATCAGAATTATTGTAGCATTATTTCAATGTTGATGTGTTATGAAAAGTAATTTAAAACAAAATCCTATAATTTTCCAAAAGTAAAGGTTCTCAAGTATTTTAGATGTAATGGATTTTACATTTTTTAATTATTATGCATTTAGACATGAAGAATGTGAGCCACCATATCTTGATATGATAACTTAGCGCAATATTATCATGTATTCTAATTGAATATATGAACAGATCATTCATGAAAAAAATACTTTGTTCAGTGGCATTGTATATGTATGATAATGCTCTCTGAGGTGTCCCAATATAGAGAATAGAGCACTGAACCATTTTTGATCTTATATCAAGACATCTTGTTGCTTGTTGCTTTATCACTTGTATAAATGTTACGTATGTTTGCATGGGGAGATCATGTATACAGTGTAAAAGATATCATATAAAGGTAACAATTAAATGACAAAAAATCTGGAATAAGACAGAATACATTTATTAAAAACTGATCCTGTAAGAAAATTCAAAACATATCCAATCTTACAAAGTAGTCATCAAAATATTTACGTTCAATTAAGACAAAGAAGACTCTTGGAGGGTATACAGGTGATATACATCACGTTAGTATGAGCTAGGCTAAAGATGACAGACCAGCCCTGCTTAAATGCCAGTGTTTGTCCATCATCAGCCACGTGTCCGATCAAAATGTCCTCGAGC
Organism: Thunnus thynnus; assembly: GCF_963924715.1. Classification (NCBI taxonomy): domain Eukaryota; kingdom Metazoa; phylum Chordata; class Actinopteri; order Scombriformes; family Scombridae; genus Thunnus; species Thunnus thynnus. The sequence goes on from NC_089530.1 coordinate 5,123,331, forward strand.
AAGACGCTCTGTGAGGCTAAATGAATAAAACAACAAGAAAATACAAAACTGACATCTGTATCTGTAAAACATCTGTTAGAAATGCTCTGAGAACTCTGGATAACACATGTGATCACTGGTATGACATAGTCATTACAAAGGAAAGACACCACTCAATGTGCTTCCTCCCACTTCCTCAATGGAAATTTCAGTACCTCGCCAGTTCTTGAGTGCTTCAGCATGGTTATAGCTTTCACTCTCAAATATGGCTAACATGTATGTACAGAGTGCACTTAACAGCAAATGCTCTGATAAAAAATCAATAAAACAGTAACACACCTTAGCTGACATGTGTAATACGAAAGAATCCTTTACACAGCAATAAAAAATAAACCCATGACAACAAGAAATTTCCTCTAATGTACTTTCAATATGCCATCCATTTACCCCATTTTCTTTTTCAAGATTAAACACCCAAACAAAACATTGATTACTATACAATATGTTTAACGTGAATCCATCTTCACATGAGAAAAACAAAGAAAGAAAGTAGTACATTCACTTCTTCAGAACCTTTGTCTTGGAAACCATCAATGTGTCCTTTGGTGAGATCTTCATCATTACAACCTCACACATGGTTCATTGACATAAAAATCTTAACCTTGCAGAAATCAGCCAAACTCCTGTGAGCTCAGTTTTCAAGACTAGTCTGAAGAGCATCTACAGGGAATCGACTAAGACCAGGACCTGGAAGCTGAGCCAATCAGTGAATTAAGCAGTGTGAATAAAATTATGATTAAACTTTGCACCTCTTGAAATACCCCAACTGTTCAGAGAGTAAAAGTTGGAGTGGAACTGGTAAAGAATTGCACAGTACACTAATCATGAACTGGGGCTTTAAACAAGGTGTCTTTGATATATAAATGAAGCAACATTCTGAAACTGCATGGTCTATTTGTTGTGTCAAATTTACCAAGAAACCAAAATTTAGTCAATAGTTTTTTGGAGAAAGGTGTCTTTCTAGATTAATAATTGGAAATGGAAGTGCCACCTTTAGCCAATCAAATGTAGAGAGTATTCTTGGTGATGTCTTTGCTAAAGATGGAACTAGGTAGTAATCAGTTGTAACACCTAGAAACTATACCTTTTTCTGTTTGTGGGTCCAATAGGCTGCCAGTAATTTTGGCACGAATGTACCCAACCCAAGCAAATGCCCACTAAGCCTTACTGGGCCAGAATGGATGAGGCAAAATTTCTAGCTTTGCAGGCTTAACAAGACTGATGTAATCCTTGGCACTGCTTCTGTTTATTTCTTGATGCCAACAATGTCATTCCTTGAAGTCACTGTGCCGACTTGATTTGAGCCAGTCCGCTAAATTTGCATAGTGGCCATCGGCGGTCATGCCATTCTGTGAGAAAGGATTCTGAAGATTTTTAAGAGACTGGTTGTTTCCACTACCGTCTTGCCTCATAGGATCCATGTTGGTGCCATTGCTCATAGGACGAGGAAGCAAGTTGGTGTACGTGTTTCCTTGGCTTTCTCTTGGGGAATGCATGAGGGAAGTATGGGACTCTTGTACCACTGTGATCTGGGGCTCTTGTTTCAGCTGGAAGCCAGTCTGAGGCCCACCTCCCACCAGGTTCTTTAGAAGTTCATTCCCCTCCATTCCCTCTAGGAAGGGGAAGGAGCTCAGCCCCTGTGACCCCCCTCCACCTCCAGGTACAGACCCATTAAAGGTGTTCTGAACTGGATTGGGGGTGCTGAAATTGGGCCACATAGTCTGGAGACCCTGGTTCTGGCTCCCTAGATGGTTCTGGGCCCGGGTGTCAGAGGTGAGTTCCTCTCTTTGGTGCTGCATGTGGAAGAGATGCTGGGACTCTGACTGGCTCATTACAGGAGCCTGGGGGACTGTGTCCAAGCACTGCAAGTCCCTCAGGTTGAGCTGAGGGAGGGTGTTACTGTCACAGGTGTAACCAGACACTGGAGTTGACTGCTGTTGCCTACTGCTATTAAGACGTGGCAAATTGCTCATGGCACTTGCGGGATTGATGGTGACCGTATCCATTGAGAGTGCTGGGTTGGGATTTGCCCATGAATGGTTGACTGGCACATTAGGAGCCTGTGATGTCATCATTACATTCTGAGGGCTTGGTTGGTAGGGTTGGTTGAATATGGCAGGTTGTTGCTGCATTGAAGGCTGTTGCCTCACGTACATGTTGCTGAGGTCTGGAAAACATATGATGGCTTTGAGTGTGATTGCAGGGTAGTATTATCCTGATCTGGATGAAATGTTATATTTGGCTTAACATCATTTGCTATTTGTGGGAAACCAAGTATAAACCAGTTACCTTTCTGCATGTGACTCATGGTACTGTGTGGCACCGCCTTTGGCCTGTTCATAGCCAGACCAACAAAATGGCCAGCTAAAGGTGCAGAAAGGCAAAGAAACCATGTTAAAATACATAAATGTGTATTGACTTACTGAGGACATGCTCATACATAGGATGAATTGTGCTCTACTATATTTAGTATCATAACTCTTACCTGACATCTTCATCAAGTTTCCTCTTCTCCGCTTTTTCTCATTATAGCCATAAGGGTCTAAAGGAAACACAAAAAATATCACAGATATGAAGGATGTGTGGTATAAGATCTACCCAGGTCTACTGACATGACTAAACTTTTCATCTATCAACCTGAATTTAAAAGTGGGCCTATTTCCTGGATACTATCAGACAAAGAGGAATGGTGGCGACAGTGCAAGTTCACTTATCACAAGATGAAGATGATGATCACTGCTCACCTTTGTCATCAGGCAGATATCTGAAATCCAGTGGTTCACTGACTTCCTGATCGGACGGTCGGCGCAACTGCATGTGCACGGTGACAGAGTCTGTTATGGAGGTATTATAGAAGGGTGGAGTCTTGAAGACAATAGCCACTTGGCGATGAACGTCAGCTTGGGAGAAGGAGCCTTTGGCCTCCCAGCCATCGGAGGAGAAGAATCTGACCTCAATGTCATCTGGAGGAAAGAGGGATGATGGGATGACAGGAATGGAATATTGAATGAACATGCAAAGAGATGAAGCACTATGACTATGAAAAGCAAAATTCGTGATATGAAAAATGAATGGAAAATGGATTGAATGAAGATGCAAAGAGATAAAATAGAAGCAGGATAGATAAAAAAAAAACCTGATTACACCGTAAAAAGAACATAAAAGCGTGGAAATGCTTATCAATTAATTCCAAATGTATTCAGCACATCCATGTACCTTTCTGCACTTTGTCACACAGTAAGAAGATCTCATCCCCTCCTTTTACACAACCACTGTTCCTGTTGACCCGACAGATCCTCAGCTCTGCTGTGTTTGGGGCCCCTGATGATGCAGAAACACATGTTGTAAACATGCAACAAAATAGACAAACAAATCTGACAAATCAGATTGTATACAACTGAGATGCTAGTTTTTTTTTCATATAGAAAATGTCAGAATCTACTTTTACTTTATCTACTTTGTTAATGCACTGTTATGACAACCAGCTGAAGTGGCTCAGTATAGCTGGTTTTATATCTGTCTCTGTTTAGAAGAAGACCACATTCAGTTTACAGTTGAAGCCTCACCAGGTTGAGTCACATGTCACATGCCTCCTGTCAGAAGAGGAAGTGCTCCATGGTAACGGTGTTGTTTGAGTGTTAACTTCCCCTTTCTCGTTGGTGTGTGAGGAACACTAAACTAGTTCACCAAGTGCAACACTTGAAACTTGTTGAGAGAATATCAACTGGACACACGTACACAGGTCTTGCAACAAACACTTGTGTTCAAAGACGCTGCAGCTACAGGCATGTGCAAAGTGCAAACACAGTTATGTGTGTCACTTGCCCTATTGCATGTTTTATTACTATTAATTATAGTAGCAATATTATAGGATTCAATGGCAAATTGCACTGTTCCATTATAATCTTAATGCTGTTTCTCTTTTAATTTTTAATTTGTGCAAAACAACATAATAAATGTCTTAACAGTAATTCTGGGAACCATTTAATTGGTCCAATTAAAATGTCATGCAAATGTACATTATCACAAAATATTAGCTATTAGCAGCTTTCATTAATGAAATATCATCATCAGCTCCAACATCAATTGTACCCTAAGGTGGACACACCTAACCTGAGGCAGCCTGTATTCCCATAAGGGCAATTATATAGCAATTACATGATGTTGCCTAACGTGAGGTCATCATGAACACAGTTTGATGTAGACAGGGCTCAGCCACTCACTGTTGTCGTAAATGGGGTTGGTGACAATAGGGTTGAGTGCTTGGTTGTAGTGGCCAGTCTCATCCTGCAGGAAGACCTGGATACACAGGCGAACCACGTTCAAGTCGTACTCCTCTGACTGCAGCAGCTCCTCGCGTGGCACTAAGGTAACACACACACATAGAGATGAATGTCATTATCACAAGCAGATGAGAGTGCTTTATAAGACATTGGTTGACATTGACTGACATAAATAAGCAAATTAGCCAAAGATCACTTACATTACAGAGCTTATGCTTTGATATTAAACAAACATGTTTTGTTGTTAAAGGTTCAGTTTACCCAAATGATATTAAGTTGCCAAAAAATGTGTAAAATTACAAGTTACTTGTACTTAATTACAAGTTACTTGTACTTAATTACAAGTAACTTGTAATTAAGTACTTAATAATAGTATCATCAGCAAAATTTACTTAAAATAGCAAAAGTAAAAGTGCTTGTACTTAAAAAGTACTTAATGTTGAACCTATAATGGCCCCAGTTTTAATGTGTAAGTAGCTATCTATAATAAATAGTAAATCTATAAAAATGCATCATATTTTAGAAACTTACATGTTTTTTTTGTAAAATTGCTAAATCTGTAACTATAGCTGTCAAATACTATATGTAGTGGAATAAAACATACACATTTCTTGATTTAGTGTAGTAGAAGTACAAATACTCAAATTCAGTACAAGGACCTGAAGTCTGTACTTAAAAACAGTACTTGAATAAAGTTGGTTACTTTTCACCACTGTCCGTCTCTGAGATTCCTGCAGTCACACCATTTAAATGGGGGTGAATAGAATTTTATTTGTGGTCTCAAAGCCCTGAAAAATGACTTTAAAAACTCAGCAGCAATTTGTCCATCCAAAAAACAAAGTTCTCATTACTGTGAATAATCCACAGACCCTGCAGGAAAGAATTTTCCCTGGAACTACTTTCTACTGAAAAAATAATCACTATCAAAAAAGTTAAATGCAAGGTCTCTGGATTATCTTGAGTAACCAGAATACTGTTTCTGAAAATACACTTTACTTTGACCACCATAAACAAATGACAGCAGATGTTTCAAAGATGGATATCTCAAAAATGGTGAACTGATCCTTTATTATCTCTTGTGCTCTAATGCAATTTGTAAACTGGGTTTAGGGGTGTTCACGCTCCACTACTTCACTTATTATGGGACACTATAACAACAATATAAGCATGCAATCAATATAACTAATGATCACAGATAATTTTAGAATAATACAATAAACCAAATGTAACCAAAGATATAGATGATCCTCTATAATGTTCTCATGGTCGTGTCAGTCAAATCTGTAAGCTGTACCCAAAACCTCAAGTTTGGATCAACATAAACACGTCACAGATAAGCTTATTCAAGCTACCTAAGCGGCCTACATTCTCATCTGCACACACTCACATACACACACACACACACACATGTTCAAGCGTCACACATCCCACCCCCAGAGGCAACACACACAAACACACACCTTGCAGGGAGAGCTATTACTGAGAGACGCCCACACACCAACACACACACCAGGCTTTCACATCTGCCTACTTTCTCTTCCTCCATCTCTCAATTTCTATCTTTCGCTCTCATGTCGAGGCCATCCCCGCCTACAATTTGTCGCCACGGTGACGCTCGGCAACGTCACCTCAGGGTGGAAAAAAATGTGTGTCTGTGTCTGTATGTGAGACAGAGTCTGCACAACATAGAGACAACAGTTGAGACTCCCTACATGACTGACCATGATGGCTCCTGACGTGTATGAAAGTGGTGGGACAGGACAGAATCTCAAGTTAAATCTCTTTGCTTTTACTCAAATCCTTCATAATGTGTTTCTCCCTTATTTAATGCTGTTTCAAAATGTGAACACCAACAGTACAATATCAAATTGTGTTTTTTACTCTTCCAAACATACTCCATGGTGATAATATGTGCATATTCTTCACAGAAACACTTAAGCATACAACAAAAAACTTCAGTGCAGTCACACATGAGATGTTGGGAAACTCCTCATCCTTACTGAACGTGAAGATTGACGTGTGCAGTGCAAACAGCTAGCTAGGCATTTTTCCTGCTCTGTCTCTGCATGTACGGCTGGCACCAGCCATTTTTCCTCTCGAGGTTCAAGTTCAAGTGAAGTCACAGGTCATTAGTGTTTGTGCTTAGTCAGAAGTCATCAAAATTGTGACTTGAGTCAGACTTCAGTCCATTACTGTGTAGTTAACAAGCAGGGGAAAAAGCAAAACAAATGCTAACAGGTTATCCCCACATCTACTTGTGCATCTCTGAAGACAAACAATGTGTATCTATGTGAAGGTTCAAGCTTTGTTCACAAGCTGAACAAAAACTGAAGTTTAAAAATGACAAGTTGCATTTTTATGGTGAGTAATATAAACTCTTTGCTGACCAGGAGAAGTGGCTTCCTGAGGTCTATGAAGACAATCTAAAGAGTTTAGAAGTACTGTATGTAAAAGAGTATGTAAATTTTTGACGTAGCATTACTGGAGTATACAGCATTTACCAAATGAGGAGTTCCCTTTATGTTTCAAAGAAAAGGGTCCTCTAGTTGTGCTCAGATAAGTTTTAACATTTAACATTTCTGAATACAGTGATTATCTTTATTTGTTCTAACTTTAAGACCAAAATAAAGATCAGTCATCACAAAATAAGCACTTCATTTTTATGAAGCACTGCCCATAATCTGAAATCTGATATACAGTATATAATATGACATTTCTGTCTGGACAGCTGCCAAACAATTTCATGAGTAAATCAAATTATTATGTCAAGACATAGCAGGTGCTTGCTTTCTTAGAACATAAATAATTTAATACAGTGTAATTTTAAATGTGTTTCTTTAACATTTTTCCCAGAGGCAAGTATGGGTGAAACCACATGGCTTACAGTATCTATATGCATGAATGCTCATTGAGTGGAGGAGTTTGGGTGTCTTGAACAACAACAATGACACTGTGAGGATTAACCCTATATTCTGGGGGAGCAAATGGTCTCTCTATAACCATAAAATTATGCTGCTGCTGCATCTTCTATTCCAGATTTCTGTTTGGTCATCAGGTTTGCCTGCTGTAGGTGGAAAAGACAGACACACAATGGAGAAACTGAAGGAGGGAGAAATGAAGACTTGCTCGTGTATGAAAGCGGAACTGTCAGAGTAAATACCGATGGAACATACTATGTTGGTCTACATGTGTGCGTGAGTGTTTGTGGAGTATGTTATTGTGTGAGACAGATGCTGGACAGGTGCAGGAAAGTGGGTTGTGAGTAAGAGAGCAGGTAGTGGTGATGAGCAAATGTGTGTGGGCTGAGAGTCATCGGGCAGCCTGGCTGCAGCTGCATGGGACGAGACCATTGGCTATGGTGGTAAAGGGGGCAGCGACGGCTGGGGGGTCGGCAGTGGGCGGGGGGGTGGTTAGTGTGAATGTGGGAGCAGAATATGAGAGTGAGAAAGAAGGGGAGGCAGGTGCCAAGCTTCACCACAAACAGCCTCTCCACTGCATGACTCACAATTAACCAAGTTGACACGCAAATTTCAGTTTGTGTGTCTTACTGAGGTTGATGGAATGACTTCAGAACCATTACTTCATACATATATATATATACCTTTACTGTACTATAAAACTACTGAGTGTAGAATTTTTAACATTTTAGATTTCCACACCATCAGTTTTCCTTGGAAATCTGCAGGATTTCTTATCGCACATAGGGAATTGCTTTAGGGTACAAAAATTGAAGAGGAGGAATTTGGGTAAAAATAGTACAGAAGTATTCTAGCAATGGCAACTGATACAAAGAGTAAAGGACCACTGGAAAAACTACAACCAGCAACAAACAGGACAAGTGGTGATATCTTCGTTGCGCCTGAAAGCATTTAGTTTTATGGAACGGTTTTTATGGAACTTGCTACCTCCACTGATACAACTCTCCATTATTATCTTATATACTGACGTAACACAATTAATTTACAAATGATAATGTGAATTTAAAGAATAATTTACATACATTTTTTGAAGTAGCTTTGGGCTGCTTACTCAGAAAGATTGTACATTACTTGTTACTTCTGTAGTAATACTATTACTAACTTATTACTCAATAATAATGGTACTTTTGGTTGTACTCGCAAAACAGTGGTAGTCCAAATGAAACTCAATAGTTCTTCATTATAATATTCCTCCACAGCACTGACCAACTAGCCCCCAGCACTGCCTTTAAGGTGATGACCCACAACATCAGAATAGAAATAATATGTTTGTATGGGATCAAACGAGGGTCAATAAGATTTGGAGCTTGTGGAAGTTGAGAAATCCTTACAAATTCTGTAGTTGTAAATCACCCTTTGTAAGAAAGTTTCAGCCTAAAAGTCTTTACTCAGATGTTCATGAAAGCACTTCTTTTTTTCTCAATGTCTTCTTGTGGCCTCACAGTTGATAAAACTACACATCCTCTCCACACCTTCACAGACTTGAATTTGTCACGCAGTCTTTGAGTCTGTTCACAGTTTTACAAAGGGCCATCTACAGCCACAAGCTTTGAATTTTTTTTAAACATCATTCCGGAAGCTTTTTGATCCTTATTTAAGCCCATCTCTCTCTCACTCAGTAATATAAAAGTTATGAAATCACTATTGACTGTTTCTGCCCCTCCTGAAATGAACAAACATTTACCACCACATGGTAAGATTTGGTAGGAATAGTAATAAAAACATTACCACGTCACACACTCCACGCACACAGTAGGCAGTTCTGTGTCATCACTGGTACAGGCGAGGTCAGACTACATGTTTAGTTTTACTAATAGGCAGTGATCTCATCATGGCTGTAATCTCATTAAATATAAGATATTCAACCTACAAGTACACCGATGTAGCTCAGGAGGTCAGGGGATTTGTGTAAAAGTGGTTATGTGCAAGTGTGTTGGGGTGAGGGGAGGGGGGAGGGAGAGCGGGGGGAACTTATCTCCCCCGACACAGGAAGCAGCTGAGTTTCACAGCAGAAGTGAGCTGAAGAGAGGGGAAGGTTTGAGCTATGTGAAAAAGCGGCCCATCACATGTGGCAATAAAACACTACGCTTGTAGTGTAACATGTACCTGCAACCTGACCAGCAATCACTCAGCTCTTATATCTGTACCTTCCACTTAGCGTTAGAGGACTATTTTATGTGCATCGTCATGATGAGACTCTCTTCGGGTGTTTGTAATGTTAGTCTTTAACGCTAGACATTAAAGATTATTCCACTGCTGCGCTCAGTTTAAGTCAACAAGAGTAAAAGCTAAGCACACAAAAAAGAAAGTATAGGTTCTCACACAAACTGTCTTCATCCAACTTTAATTCCGCTCTCTCAACAACTTTCCTATTGGTAGATGGAAGTATGTTAAACACGGTGGCCCATTTCCACTCATGCTGGGTGATGATGATGATGTTTGATTACCAGAATGACTCTACTTGGAAAAAATATTAACAAGATTTCTTTTATGATCTCATCCATGTTGGAGGTCAAAGCTTGGGTTATCTGCTCAACTCCTCCCTGCACTCCCTTTCTAAATAAAGATGCAGAAAGCACGCCTTTTTAAAGAGGAACAGCATTAAGATAAGGAATTCTGACCCATTATTCGCACACTCGTTTCATCTATTAAATTCCATCTGTACTTGTAACAGTAAAGAAAACCTCTCCTTTAAGGAATGATGGTAAATGGTGTAACAGACATGTCCAATGGGATCATTTTGTGCTCATTTATGTGCAAGAAATCTAAGATTTTCTCTTAGTCCCTGAAATAAAACAGCAACAACATTAAGTGTTATTTTTCTAGCTAGTTTCTGGCCTTGGAAGAGAGTTAATAAAAATATACACAAAGACCACAGGGATCCTACATTGCAAAATCTTTGCACACTCTGATATGACAGCAAAGACGGTAACTGCAACTTGCACAGACTTAAATTAGTTCCTTAACTCTCTTTTATATAGAGCAGTTAAAGAATAGAGATGTGGTTATATATGATAAAGGTCAGTAGTCAGAGCAAGAGACTAAAAATGTCAGCCAGACTTAGAGGTTGATATCACACAGGAGCCATTTATAACAGCTTCACATTTCTTGTCAGTCTTTGAGACTCTGTACTTTACTAGTACTTTATGCTAGACGTTGTGGCTTTAAAGGGAGTTTTAAAAGGACAGACAATAACCCTGATGATGCCATTGGTGTTATCTCGGATTGGGACACGGGCATTTACAAGGCAGGGAAGGTCAACGAAAGATGCAACTGAATTGCATTATGGGTAATGTAGGATCCAGCATTTTTAGAGCTTGACCCATACTGGGGACTAAAAGTCAGGATATCTTGGCCTCTGTTGCTCCCATTTTGACTGTTCTTTTTCAAAATCTGTCTCATGTGAGTCTCCCAACTTAATGAAAGAAAGATGCAAAATGGCTGCAGTGCCCCTTTAAAGTATCTGGCATGAACACTTTTGCAATTACAGAAAGTGATGAATCAAAACACATGAGTGGAATTACAAATATGTGAAATATGTGTGGTTCACAGGAGACTCTTTGGTTAATGAGATTAATTCAAACAGTCTCAGTCACCGTTTATTGCCACTCAGACCTGCCAACATGCAAATTTGCCAAGTGGAGATTTAGAAGTGTGAAATATATTTTTTCATATCTATAACTGTAGATCAGAGATTAGAGATCAGCATCAAACATGTTTTATGTTTGAAAAGCAAAACATATACTATATGTGTTTGAATTAAACCTGGTAATAAGCCTTCCATTCCTTCTATAGTTTTACAGACCTGTAAAGTACCAAACCCTACTTTTATCATCATCTCTGAGAGCTGGGGAACCCCCCTTGGTCCACCCTCCCCCTTTTAATGAATCCTGCATTCCCAGCTCTCACGTGGCATCCTGCACTGTGCTGAATTGAGCAACTGTGACCAAGAATGGGGAAGTAGCTCAACGCCTGTTTGTACACGAGAACCGCTGTCTGTCTGCACAGGAGGACCGCAGAATGAAAAAGAAAGCGCATAGAGGAAATGGCATTACTGTAGATAGTGCGGCTTCAAGAGAGCGGATTTCTGTCTTCATGTTAGGAAAATCTTCTCGACTGCCTGAGAACTGGGTCAACCAGCGTATGAAAACAGTTCTTTTGAATTGTTTTGAACCTGTTTAACAGTAATAACAGCAGGAAAAGCAGCAGCAGCAATAACAACAGACACAGTACCTGCTACAGTAACACTGACAATAAACAACTGCAACTGTACCAATAACAGGAGAATTCAGATTTTTAGGTACTTTACCTAAATATGCAAAAAGAAATGTCAGTATATCCATGTTTTTTTTAAATTAGTTTGCTGTCTGACTAAACTGTGGGGCCCTCACAGATACAAATGTTACATATGCCAGTATGGAACAATTCCTGTTACATTTCTGACATAATTAAAAAATGTGCCTTTGCCAATACAACATTTTTGTTGCACTTGTACTCTTATTTACAGTTATTATTTAATAATAAGTTAAATCAATAAGTAAAAGGAAAGTCATAAGGTTAGCGAACTGTCTCTGTAGTGTCAGTTACAAAGTAATATGTGTGTAAAGTTTGCTAACATTAGCTCACATTAGCAACCACAAGCTCCTGTTCACACCAGACCAAGTGCGACTGTGACATTAAAAACCCTGAGCAACGCTGTGCTTTATTGCTTATGAATTTAACTTCATTTTTAAGAGTAAGATTTTGTTATTTCTTTTTTCAAAAGTTAAGGCTGGAATTATTCTGCATTTTTTTAGCCATGATAGCAAGCTGTGTGGCTCTAAGGAGAGCAATGTAGGTCGGTAAGTTGGTCAGTCCACCACTTTGGTCCCGACTGAAATATCTCAACAACTATTAGCAACTGCTGCTCAAACAGGAGTAAACAGTTTATTGGGGACTATTTTCATGTGTGGATTAATACATATTTGCTGCTCTTGTAAGCATTAACAACAGCAGGACGGTGTAAGCAAGACTGACTACAAACTACAGTGGCTTTGCTTACTGTAATGGAGGAACATGTCACCTGCAGTCAGTGTGATGTGTACTCCCCATTAGATGAAATCAGAAACAGACAAAATAAGGAACTTTGGAGCCAGAGCACTTACCGTTGAAGGGGTTGATGCCTCTGGTAATCCTCTGTAAGATTGCTTCCTTCACCTCCCTCCTCCTCACACACTGGATACCCAGATTCTGGAAACTGTGGGAATAATAATGGAACAATGACATGAGAAACTAGCACTATTGCAACAAGCTGTTACTATCAAAACACACAAGGTCACACTACATATTGAGTTGTGTGTGAAAGTAATAAAGTAATGATGCAATCAATCTCAGCCATCTGGTTTTACTTGTAAAACACGGAATATCTAAATGTATCTCAATTTACTACTTCTAGGTCCATGAGGGAATTGCAAATTATAAACACCAAAAGATACTGACTCATTCACACTCTCACACACACATGCTCGAGTACACTCTCTCTCTCTAACACACAGCAAATATGGGTGATGTCACTTGGGGAATTCCCATATTGCCAGTCTCATTACAGACATGGTTTGACAAATATGCTTTGTGTGAGTGTGTGTGTGTTTATGTGAGAGATTTGCTTTGAGTTTCTTCTTCTGTATCTGAGAGGTCACCAATTTACACTCGATGCCTTCCGAAACCGCCAAGTGAAACGAGAAATACTGTTAATAGAGAGCAAATTGATTATGTTGTGGTGTCTACATGTACGACAGAGAGAGTTTGTATTTATTTATTTCGATGATGAAATGCTGATTAAGACCGAGACCGTAGTGGTAATTAGTCTGACAGTGAAGTCAATGGATGCTATTGGAGAGGAGCGTTGTTGGACAGAGGTGACTGTGGGAGGTGAACTCACGCGATCACTCTGCGGTCCGGCCCAAACTCTGCCTCATAGTATCCGTCTTTGCAGTCCTTCCCCACCAGGTCATGCGGATGTGGTCGGTAAGGCTCGTTCTTCGTCACCAAATAAACACGCACCTTCCCCTTGCCGCAGTAATTCAGGATCTGAGGATGGAGAAGAGGAGGTTGTTTTAATTAATAGGTTTTAAAAGTATATATATATACAGATACACATACATGGAAACTTGGAAACAGAGGAGGCTGCATTTCTATACCCAAATGTACACTGTAAGTGTTTCTCTGTACATATGAATACATAAATCTTTGCAGTTTTAGAGGCTGAAGTTAAACTGACTGACCTGCAGACTGGGGTAGGTCCTGTTGTTGTCAGAGCTCTTCTCGCCGGGGATGCTGCCGGCAGAGCGACCCTCACACTTGTACCTGAAGCGCATTCCTCTCTGTTTGGGCTGCTCAAAGATCTGGATCTCTGGCTCGGCCACTAGAGGGGACAGACGATGAGAACAGTCAATGAACATACTTGGAGGAAAAACAAAACATAATTCACTGCTTTTTGTTGCTCCTGAGTGGTGCTGTCACTAACAAAACTATCAAATCTACTTTCATCAACAAAAATTCAAGGCAGGTAGAGTCAGCTCAAAGCATGAGTACTTCCCCTAAGTTTTTATTACATATGACTGCTAAACAGGTTCTGATCATTTTTGTTTGAGTTAGTTCTTTGCTGGAATTACAAAAGTTCAGGATCAACAGGACGAACAGGATCAATAAGTCTAGCTTATTGTCACGTTTACTGTATGTAAACAGTGATTTGCAGGTCACAAGACGTCTAAATGTTTTGGTTAAAACTGGGCAAAAAAGGCCTTTTGAGGGCATTTTGATACATAACAACAGGAAAACTCAGGTGTAACTAACGAAGAGCATCATAAATGTTATTAGTAACACCTGTACTTTTCCTACTGTGAAAAGTCAAGATGTCTGCTGTGAAAAATTAATATTAATTGTTTGGCCTACAAAATGAAAATGGAAATGGCAAATTCACAATTTCCTAATGCCCAGATTTTAGAGCTGATGTTTAATTTTTTTCTCTGTATTTTGCAGATATGCCCAAAGGTTTGTTTAAAAGGGATATTTACATCCTAAATATGTGTTAAGCCTGAAGTGAAAAACCTAATGCTGGCTTCAGAATCCCACTGTCAACTATCTATGCTCCATGGAAAACATGACTTATTATATTATTTGATTACAGAAAGATGAGGCTGAAAAGGAAAGAGACTGATAACTGCTCTTTTTTTAACCATGTTTCTTCATTTCTCCTTTTTGTTTTCTATAGTAAGCAGAACTTGGGCAGATGGTGCCTTAATCTGTGTACTGAACTGTGCCAATGTAAATGTCTGTTTAATTGATGACCTCATCCTAGTCCTGTTATTCTACTAAATTTGAATGTTAAAAAATATAAAGGTAATCTTCACAATTCTTTGAAAAATCGCAAAAGATTTCTCAGTTGATTGATCAAGTGAAGCTAAGGCAAACCTCACATACTCATCTAATAGTTCTGTTTCTGACATCCACTATATGGTCCAATAATCCAATTATATTTCAGAGTATAGTTAAGCTTCTAGTTGAAATTGTTTGCTAACACACTGTTGAAACTACAGTTAAATGTAACCTAGACATCTAAAAATATTTTATTTAACCAAATTCTGCCTGGTTGGATCTCTAGATGTCTTTTTAACTGCAAATCACCAATTTAGTTCAGTCAAGCCTCAGCTACGCTGCATCCAAAACAAAGCATGAAATGAGTTTTATCAGTCAAACTTTGATCCTTAAGCATGAAAAAAAAACCTGCCCCACATGATGCCTGTGTGAGAGGAACTAAAACTGATCCGGGAAGTGTCACTGTTTTTGGTTTATAGTCTTTCAATGATTTAACAACACAAATATGTCGTTTTGTGGATATGACAGCCGAGCGACAGGCGCTCTGAC
Organism: Thunnus thynnus; assembly: GCF_963924715.1. NCBI lineage: Eukaryota > Metazoa > Chordata > Actinopteri > Scombriformes > Scombridae > Thunnus > Thunnus thynnus. Next base: position 5,138,536 of record NC_089530.1, read on the forward strand.
CAAACTGTGGGACCTTCACACACATACAAATCTTATATAGGCCAGTATGGATCAAGTCCTGTTACATTTCTGACATAATCAAGAAATGTGTCTTTGCCAAAAAGCAGCTCAGCCATGTTCTGCCCTCTCTCATTTCTCTTTTTCACTCTTTTGCAGCTGCTCTACAACAGCAGCAAAAACGCTCCAAACCCAGAACTGAGATATGATGTAGCGCACACACACACAGACAATTTTATCACAATATAAATATCACCACAAACTATAAAGATGATGATTGGCCCTCGCAGACACTCACAGCACAGGTCATAAAAAGCAACGGAACTTGCTTACCAATAAAACAAAAATGAGGAAGTGAAAAGACACTTCAATACATTGAGTGATTTTTTGTATGTTTTTGGCACTTATACGCTTTGACTTGTGGAGACAAGCAGCTTATTTTCACACAAGCGATATCAAAATGTACTTACTTAGGTGTGGATCGTCCCCTAGCATGGAGGGCATAAGAACTGAGGAGGAAAATGTTGACATATAGGAACAAATTAGGCAATTATAAACACGAATAAGACACAAAATCCAACTAAATAGTATTGATAAAATTAAAAAAAATGATAATGTAGCACTTGAAGTGGTTTGCAGTGTTTAGCAAAATCATTCACTTCTACTAAAGCTGCGCTGTAAATCCTGACTCTGACTCCAATATCAGTCAATCATTGCAACAAGGAGGAAGTTTACTTAACTCATACAAATAGTGCCACATAGTATCATTTCACTTAGCAGTTAAACATTACTGTTGCTATTCTACATTTAAGCTTAACATATTCACATGAATCAAAAAGTTAGTGAGTTATTACATGTTTTTAAACATCACATGCATGATTACTGCTATTTATTTCATTCTATCTTAATCTCTCATTCTGCAGTTCAGCATTGTTATTATACAGTAAACAAAGGTGTTGCTACTCACCGTCCATGGTGCACACTCACACACGCACACTCCCACTCTCAGACTTATCAGAGGTTATTGTCTCTTGGAGAACCCCGAGCTGAATGAAGTGACAGTGGACAGGAAAAGTAATATTTGTCAAAAGAGGTCTAGCCGGGAATTCCCCTCTGTCACCGCCCCCCTCCATCTGAACTGACCAATCAGAAGCCACCTGAGTCACAGCATCGAGCATAAAGGGGAAGGAGAATTAGAGATTAGACAGAATGTGGGGAAATATGGGAACTCAGTGCAGTGCTTTAAGATTTTGGTAGAGGAAGGTGGTAGAGGAAGGCACATGACAGCAGCTTGCAGCTTGGAAAAAGACATTAGAAAGGTTAAAGGCATAAAAAAGAGTCAAGCATCCTGTGGTCTACTGGATCTATATTCAACTGTAAGCAGTGCTGCAGACCTACTGCATGTCACCACATGCATCAGGTAGCACCTCACTCACTGTAAAGCATGGAGGCACCATCATACATACCTGATGTCGTCCAACACCGATGGTTAACATGATTTTATATATAAAGCATTTTTAAGTTAGCGGTCCACAATGAGCAAAAAGAAACTATGGAACCAACTTTGTTTTTTTAATCAAGACTTTGGGAAACCCAATGCTTTCACCTATGAGCCTCATACATTTGAGTCACAAAGCTAATTATCCGTTTTTATGGAAAATGTATACCTGGTGATCTTTAACAGCCCAGAAGGTTGTTTAAATGAATAATTTGACACTTTGGAAAATAAATGTGTTTGGTTTCTTGACAAGAGTTAGATATGAAGATTGATACCACTCTTAAATAGTATAAGTAAGATAAATATGTAGCCGGAGTTAGTGGTGCCATACCATTGGTCCGACAGCCCATTATTTCCGAAACCCCAATAGTTTGGAAAACTTCCCATTGGACCAAAAGCCCATTAGTCCAACAGACTGTTATCCCGAAAACAAAAGCCCAATGCTGCGAAGACCTGTTGCTCTGAAAATACACATTCCCCCTAGAGTTTTCTGCCCCTAATATCTTAGTGTATTTTGACATGCAAATGCGAAGATACCACCAAAATGCTTACTTTTTAGTGCATTTAGTGCATACTAACCCTAACCCAAAAGATGATAATTGGAAGCCTAATTGGAACGCCTAACCATAAATAATGGCAGTGCGTCCATCACCCATCGATTCAGCACCATGGACAGGGCTGGCAGTCACGGAGCTCCAACAATTCCAGAGTGTGTATTTTTGGAGCAATGGGTCTTTGGAGCAGTGGGTGTTTGTTTTCGGGATAACAGGCCGATGGACTAATGGGCTTTCCATCCAGTGGGACATTTTTCAAACTATTGAGGTTTTGGAATAATAGGTCTTCGGACCAATGGGCAGCAGTTCTCGGGCTAGTGACCAGTTAGCTTAGCTTAGCAGCAGTTTTTTCCAGGCAACCAGTGAAGACTCCAGGAAGTTACTGCCATTGTATTTTCAAATAAAAAGCACATACCATGGAAATCAGTGAGCTTTAGAGGTGCTGGTAGGTGAATTTTGTTACCTTGTGACAGAACCAAGCTAGCTGTTTCCCTCTGTTTCCAGTCTTCATGCTAAGCTCAAAGACTCTAATCTAAAAAATATTCTCTTTGCTGCATGATTAAAATACTTTTTCTTATCCAAATAAAGATGATAGTGTGAACCAAAATTTACAAAAAAAATCATATCACTTACATTTTAGCTACCTGGACAGGAAACAGTCACAACTTGAGAAATGGGTTTCGTTTTTTCATCCAGATAGTTAGAAGAGTGTTTAAGGATTCTGTAAATACCTTCAGATCACTGTTGAGTGTTTCAGAGATTGGTATTTATTTTTCATAAAACAGCTAGCTCTGTGACTCAAATGTAATGTTAATACAGGAGAGACAAAAACTGGGGCTAGCTTGGACATGGATCAAATCAAGTCGAACCAGCAGTGGATGTGTCTATGCAAAGACGCTAAAACAAGGTTGATGTGGTCTTCACTTCTCATGCATGATGCAGCCAATACACATAATTCATAAGGACAACAAACTACAAATAAAACATGAAGGAAATCAAGGAATGGCCTGCGTCTGCTCATTCCAGTATAAACGTAAACCTGTTTTTAATTCAGATTGTATTGGCTGCATTACAGATTGTATGTCATGGGATGACAAATTTAGGCAGATTTATTTAAAGGATCAGTGTGAAGGATTTAGTGGCATCTAGTGGTGAGGTTGCAGATTGCAACCAACTGAATAGCCCTCCCCTTCCAAGCGTGTAGGAGAACCTACGGTGGCAGCGAAACTCACAAAAAACACGACAGGCCCTCTCTAGAGCCAGTGTTTTGTTTGTCCATTCTGGGCTACTGTAGAAACATGGCGGTGCAACATGGCATCCTTATTGGAAGAGGACCCGCTCCCTATTTGGACATAAAGGACTCATTGTAAGGTAACAAAAACACAATAATTCTTATTTTCACGTGATTATACCCTAATTTAAACGTACTTAAGAATATTATATTCCATTTATGCCAAGTCAGTTCCACTAAATGCCATTAAATCTGACACACTGGTCCTTTAATGGTTAGGTTGGATTTTGATGTTTCGTGATAGAAGTGGCTCTCCTATCGACTGTCCTGCCAGTGTGGCTCCCATGACAGAAATAGTGAAGACCACTGGCCTACTTGATGTCGATTTATCTATGAATTTGTTAGTTGGCTAATGTGGAGATTTTTGACTGGGGCAAAAAAAGAAAAAAAACAAACAAATGAGCAGAAGAGGAAGGCTGAGGATAAAAATGAAAACGTAGGAGGGGAGCAGAAGGAAATCAAGACATTTAATGCCAAATGGCAATAATTTCAATGAGGACACTATCAAAGAGATTTATTATGCTATATCTTATTTTTTTCTAATACTTATGTTTAAATTGATCGTGTGGCTTTCAATCTGGTTTATTTCAAGAAAAACATTTTGGCTGGTAACGTTAAAATCTAGTAGCAATATTGGCTGGTGATCAAAAAAGTTATTTTCAAGCCCTGATTACAAACACAGGCTGCATGGCTGTAGGCCATGTTATACAGACCATAACTCAAGATGTTTACAAGATCTATCAGGTGAGACTCCTGATACCTGTAATGACAAGACCAGTCTCAAAGCAACCACGAACTCGAGGAGTGCATAAAAAGGAAATTCTCATTTTGACAAAGGTTAATTCTTTACTTTGTTTAGCCACCTTCGGTTTTCCAATCTCACCACAAGGTCCAGTTAGTAGCTGTTCTGGTGCTTTCAATTGTATCACACCGTCTTCATCAGCAGATGAGAGTGTGTTCAGTTGTCATGGAATTGTAGATGTTCAAATTTCCATTTTTTAAGCACTTCATGGACTTCTCCTCCTTGTTGGTTTAAAGTCAATGTAAAGGAAAATGAGAGATTTTTAAAACAAATTGTACATGTTAGAAAATAATTGTTGAAACTTTGAAGAGACTAAATTATGTAGTACTGAATTGTGGAGTTAGAGCGTTAAACTGTTTTTCACCATTTCTGTGTTCAGGATTTTTTGGGCAGGCCTGAAATGGTGGCTCTTTGATGTAGAGAGGTTACTAGCATGACCCCTCCTTCACTATATAAACACTAGAGCGCATGTACTCTTAGTTACGGGTAGCTTTACAAATTTTCATCAGAGACAATTGTGATTCATTTCGGATAATCCACTGTTACTGGTGAATGGGGCCATTTTCTCATGGAGGGGTCTCAAGGAGTCATTTCAAACCCAGCTGAAGCATCTGTTGACGGTCTGAGTCGCCAGCAGCTTCGGCTTGTAAAACATTCAGCGATGTAAAACACGCAACAAAAAACACCACAAGACACCTGTGTAGTTTTTAGGGGTTTAATGGGTGTACGGATTCATTTAAAGGAAGTGATAAACACATACAAAAATACCCTTTCAATACATTTTAGAAACAAACATCTAAATGACCTCTTTTTGTTAAATGTTTCCGAACAGCAAAACATGGGTTGTCTGAAACAGAGTGGTGCAGATTTCATTCAAAAAAGACCTACCTGCTATGAATGCTATTAAAAAAAAGATCACATGGTACAAATATGCAAATATAAATAAAGTGATAAGAAAACCCCCAATAATGAAGAATATGCCTTTTTGAAAAAACTGTTCTCTGTACATTTCGTTGGGGAAACTGATGCTGGAAAAAGAGCCTGTGTCCCTGCGTCCTAACTCTCGCCTTGTTAGTTACACAATGCAGCAGCACATGTTGTATATACTGTATATATCCTCTGTGCTGAAATCCACCACAAAGATGCCCAGCTTCTGACCATAAAGATGGAGGGTTGGGGCCCAAGGCAGGAAAAAAAGTTGTCTCCTGACCCCCCACCTGTGGCCCCAGGAGATGCTTTTTAAGAACCTCCACAGGAGGCGCATAACACCCATATCTAAGGGAATTCCGTCTCTCTCCGACACATAAACAACCATCTATGCATGCACGCTCACACACAGTCAACCACATACACATGCATACACACACAAACCAGCACAACTTGTCAAAAAAGCTTCGAACCATTTTTTTTTTTTTTTTTCACAAAGCACCACAAACTCTTTCATGGACATGAAACGCGCTCACAAGCAGGACCTGGCTTCTTCAGGATCAAGCTTCACTAGCCAACAGACCACGGTGAACTGGTGGGGGTGGGGGGGTCAAGCAGTAATCTGAAGAAATTACTTTTTCTTTGTTTAGCCCTCCTGATGGCTGGGTTGTTGACCACATGAGGATAACTTTACATGTTAAACACAGGTACGTACAGTACACGAGAGTCAAGACTGACATTTGAGCACTCTAAACTGTCCTGCACTCATTTGATTCTTTTTTGTGTCTACCACAACTATCTGACATCTAAAGCTTGAACAAACCATGAAAAGTAGGCAGATAATGAATAACTCAACCTTTTCTTTTAATCCAAGACAATATGGTTTTTCCATTGTTTCATACTGATCTTTCCGAGAGCTAAACAATGACTGAGAAGCTTCAGACCCATTTCGTCACTTTCAGAAAACGCCTGACAGTTTCTTGTTGTCGTTAGGATGATTTTCTTGCTCTTACCGGCACCTGAGAAGCACTGCTGTCGCTGGGCGTCTACTACCGTTTCTGTTAAACAAGGATCTGGATAATATGATCACCTACATACACACTGCAAGTCCGATACTAACCTGGAATCCTCTTTGGGTAGTCGTGGTGGTCTAAAGAGTCGTGGTTGTGATTTCCGTCATATCCAAGCAAACCCTCAATAAATCCTCCCTGCAACTGTATCCAAACTTATACGGTGTTTACAAAAAATATTCAGGGCTGGAGACAAATTTTTTTTGGACAAGCAGTAGAGAAAAACAAAAAATTACAATTTTTTAAACTTTTTTTTCACGTTTTTAGATAAAACTACAATAGAATGATCAAAAGACTTAACAGTGATCTTTTGCTTTTTTTTAAGACAAAAAAGTTATGTACATCAACATTTACTGTACAGGTTCCTGTTTGGGAGAAAAGAAAAGAAAAAAGAAAAGAAAAGAAAAAAAAAACATCAGCATACACCGGAAGTGTGTGTAGCAAGCATCGATAAATGTTCTGGGCTGTTTTAAAACATGTTAACTCGAAAAAAAAGAGGAAAATGAAAAGAACAACAGCTCATTTTCCGTCTGTACTGTGTACATATTTAAACACTGAGGGAGAAGACGAGTAAAAAAACTGCCGCTTTAGTTCCCATGTCGGATATCTCCGTAACTGTTGTGTTAAATGCTCTCTGGCTGTGAGTTTGACCGAAGGTGCTGACAACATCTGGTTTGACCAAATCACCTATCCACTGGCAAATCTGTTATCACTGGAGATTTGAGGTGAGGTGTCCATCCTGCTGCTTCACACTTAGGATTGTCCAACCTGAACGCACTCCCCCTCTCCCTGTGTGAAGTCAACTTCTCGGTGTTAGACTTAACAACAAAGCCCCACCTCTGTGTTTTTATGCATTCATCCAGTCTATAGTTGTGTGTTCAAGCTATGTGGATTCTGGCCTTTTCTGTTTCTTTCAGCCTCTTGGCCTGTTCCTCCAGAGATGGAGAGTGGGGTCTCTTGGAGGGCGCTCCGTTCAGTGGGTCGGCTCCTCGGCTCACTAATGTAGGTATGGAGCTGCCGACGGGGGGCACAGTGGGTTTGGATGCAGTATTTTCTACAGAGAGAGACACAAAGACAAAAACACTTGATTAAGGTTTTATTTTAATTATTTGAAGTTTAGTTTTAGTCAACAAAAACCAAAGACGTTGTAGTCTTTGTCTTGCATTTTTAAGTCTTCTAAGCGTTCTAAGGCTACAGCTCTCACCAACTTTGTACTGTACAGTCACCATGGTCACAGGTGCAAACGTAATCCTACTAAAAAAAAATTGACAAAGAATGACAAAACAGTGTTATATACCTCATATATATATATATATATATATATATATATATATATATATATATATATATATATACACACACATGCGCTCACGCTGTTTTGTCATTCTTTGTCAATTTTTTTTTAGTAGGATTCGTTTAGTCCATAAATATGTACTGATTACTAATCAGGAGCAACAATAGCTGTGTTTCCATCTAATGTCAAGCCAACTTTAAACTTTTGATGTCGCAAAAAAGGGAGAAAAAAGAAAAAAAGAAAAGAAAATGCGAATCAGGCACGTTTCCATCAGCTGGTTTGGAGAGAATAAACTAGGCTACGGGAAGCCTAGTCTCATCAGGAGTTGGCAGTATAGGTTACGCATGGCTGTAATAAAGAGAGAGGAAGAAGCAGAGGTTGCAAACCAGAAACAAAACCAGTCACCATGGCCATCTACAACAGAAAAATGGAGAGAATTTGTTTCAAATTCGGCAAGTTGTAATTGTTCTTTCATGTCAGCTAGTATTGGCAGCGGAAACAGCTAGTCAGTCATGTGAGTTAAATGTCCGCTACGTCAGAGCTTTTTCGGCAAAGACGTTTCCACCTTCCATTAAAAGCGCATTAACTCTTTCAAAAAAGGAAAAAAAACACCTCAAGCGAGCGTAAAAATGATTTCACTATTACTTTTGTGTGAAACTGATGAAGTTTTTCTGAATTCCTGTTTCCATCAACCTTTTCTAATGTGATACTTGCAGGTCAGAGAAAAATACTTTGTTTTAGGTCATTTGTCCATTTGTTCATCTTTCAAAATATTGTTACGTCATTAATCAAGCCTATTTTGACATGATGAGAACCTTGATGACTTCAGTTTTGAGAACTAGTATGGAAAAAACAAGACACTCACTTGACCCAATGACAGGAATGGACATGCCTTTTTCTTCACTGGTGGGAGGAGCGTCAGTTGTGAGGGTGCCCTCAAACACTGGGGGCTTGGGAGGTGTGATGCTGCACGACATTGAAACAGACAAGCCATGATGAACAATAATTGCAACGGAAATACAATCAAATAACACCAACAGTTTCAACTAAGCCCTAACGGTGCTGGAAAAACAGCTGAAGCTCACTTGTGGCGGTTCAGGGCCAGTTTAATGGAATTTTTCACAACCCGACAGCTGTTGCTGGCTGGGAGAGGCGAGGAGGCGTCTGGCAGCTCCATGCTGGGAAGTCTCTGAGGTGGGAAAAGGTGACATTTCACAATCCGGTCATTTAACATTTGCTTCAAAGAAACCCATGTCCAGCAGGCAAGGTATGAAATGACCTAATGTTAATTAAAAACCAGAATAAGTAACCTGTGTTCTTGAGGTATCGATGGTTGGAATGGGCTTAGCCTTTGATCCAGAAAGAGTCTAATTAAAGATGAGAGAGACAGAATGTGAAACAGCTGATTTGTTTTGTTAATCTTTACACAAATCTGTCAGACAGAGTTAACACCTACAATGTTGGGTCCTTCTCCATGCATATGGGAGTCAGAAGATGGTGGATATGGCTCTTTGAAAGTAGAGTCATCATTGGACACCACCTGCAGCAAAAACACAGCAAAGTGTCACAAAACAGTCAAATTCCATTAAGTTTAAATCTAACGCCAAATGTATTAAACACACATAACTCCTGCTGTGACTGGAGAACAGCCTGTCTACCTCTGTGTCTTTGTGCCTCTTGGCCAGGTCCTCTTGTGTAGGTGAGTGCGGTCTCTTGGCAGGAGCTCCATTGACGGAGTCCTCCAAGCCGTTGGGCTCCTCTCTGGGGCTGCTAGTGGTGTTGGGCTTCACGTTCCCGCTCAGCACTGTGGTGACGGAGCTGCTGGCTGGTGGAGAAGGAGCCTTCGCTTTAACCGGTGGCTCTGCAGAACGCACAAGGTTTTAATTATTCACAACAGCTTTTCAAATACAGATAATGTTTTGTGCAATTCATTTTCACTTTGTTTTACTACTTCACAGATTCCTGCTATATATGATAGTGTAAAAATTAGACTCACTTGAGCCGATGACAGGGATGGACATGCCCTGGTCTGTAGCAGCAGGTGCTGCACTGGGTGCTGGGGAGCCTTCCACAAAAAGCTGCTTGGGAGGGCTGACACTGCAAAATACAGTAAACAGTAAAAACAACTTCAGTATATACACTCAGCATCATGTTGGGGATTTGAGCCTGGTCATTGTGAAGATGTGTGTATCATACTTGTCTTCTGTGTCAGACGTGGGCTTGGAGGGTTTGCTGGTTGGGGAGCTAAAGGGAGTCCCTGAGTCTGTGTCTCTGGAGCTGTCCAGGTGACTGCTGTCCAGAGAGATCCTCTTAGAGCTCCCCCCATTAGAGCTACGGTTCAACTCCGCTATGCTCTGCGCAAAAGAGGAGACATTTGGAAAAGGAGGTGAGTGAACCGAGGAAAAAAAGAAAAAAAACATGAGAGAAAAGACACAATTACCTTTAAATGACATGCATGGTAAAATACCTCACTCACCCTCTTCTTCTTCTGCACCAGTTCAGCAGGAAGGTACTGGTGGAGCTGTTTCTTCTTTACATGTGTTGCTTCAATCTTCATCCCATCCTTCAGCATGTTAATGTTGTTGGCTTGTCTGTACACTGCAGGAGACGTCATGCCATGTTAAGGTTCACTAATTACTGGCATGAATGTTTGTGTATGATTGACTTTCTTCAGTACATTGATACTTTCAGATACTTCTTGCAGTCATGCAGTAACAGATTAACTATGCTGTATGGTGAGGCTTGGGAAATATTGTGCTAGTAAGTTATACTTGTGAATTTTGAAAGCTGGCACTGTATTTTTCTGTATCATCTTGAACACAAAGTGATTTTTGTTATGAATCCAGTGAACTAAAGCTGCTGAGTATATACAGTATATGTACCACAAGGCTCGTGCCTCTGTGTACCAGAGCCTTAAGAAACATTGAACACAAACTAAACAAACCAAACATTATCAGTTATTTTTAATTATAGAGGTTATTTTTCGTCATAGCAACACCTTTAGTTACAAAAAGGTCTTTTGTTTTAATGTAATTTAATTTCTGGTTTACTAAGAGTTAAAAAAGTTGTGATGCCAGTGATTAAGAAAACACTGATCAATTAAAAAGTTGCTAAGAGGACAACAAAAGCTGAAATATTCAGTTACAGTATTTACAGTATAAATATCAAGTTAATATTTACTATATAGACTTAAATGCACTCACAGTACACAGTGATGCTGGTAAATGACCAGCACCGCCGCCCATTTTATTCTATGACATGTTTGACCAGATTTAAGAAATACCAAAAGCACTCTCAGAGAACTGTAATATGTAATATGAGGACCTACCAGTGTCTGTGAAGGACTGGATGTCGTATGTCAGGTCAATATTCACACTCTCTGCATTCTCCACTTTCTTGAAGATGATCCCGATGAACCACATGGACACAAAGTCGTTCCTGTTGTAGAAACACATAAGGAACTAAATGAAAATTGCTCCTAGACCAGAGTACTTAACATAGATTCTAGCTCACAAAAATCATAAACCTTTGACAACATGACAGAAGGCTGTTCTTATCTGTCTGTGATATTAGAGCAAGTCAGGCAGGTTGAAATGTCACATTTAAAAAGGACTCTTAAAGCTGCGTTCAAGCATGATAATTAACAGCAGCAGTGACTTCATGACTTCCTGGCTTACACTAGCAGTATTCACACATGTCAAAACCAAACTTTTCCATTCCAATTACTCAAGAAAAACAAAACTTGCTGAATGTGCTTTGTAAAAGGTTTAATGATTAGCAAGGCTTTCCACAAGGCAATGGAGTAGCCAGCCCGTGGGGAAAGTAGCCAGCTAAGGGGGTCAGGGGGCTCTCCCCCACAGAGAAAGCTTTTGGCCATAACAGGCCAAATTTGGTGGACTCTGGCACATTCTAATACCACTTTTCAATCATTTACACTGATCTTAATTATTGCATATTTTAATGAGTTCACTGACTGTAAACATGTAGTGAATCATTGTAAAGGAGAATTAGGCTTCTTGTGTGTTTTAGCCCACACAGTCTGTAAATAGCTGTTAATATTTAAAGCCACACCTACTCCTGACTGATCAGAACTTTTATAATTAAGACTCATTAGACCTTATGTATTATTTTTTATTTATTTATTCATTGACACCTTCAATGTAGGGTTTATCAAGACATGCCACAATGATAGTTAATGTATTGTGTTACCTGAAACATAAATGCACTCTTCAACCAAAATAAACAAGGTTATTTTAAGGGGGGGAACATGTTATCTAACCTATGTGTTGGTTTTAAATGAAATCAATTATAAAATATATCTATGCCAAAAATAACATGTGAATCACTTGATTCAAATCATGTGAATCTACTGACTCAACTCCTCTACTTCTAGTCACCTTCATCTTCATTTTCATCTTCACTATCATCCTGAGTGGGAGGCTGAGGCACAGCCTACATTTTCCTCATATGACACAAGCCTGTTACTTTGACAACATTGCCTGTTTTGCTGTGTGTTTGCAATGCAGCTTAGAGATGGTCCTGCTGTAAAAAGCTCAGTGTAAATAAAAGACAATTCATTAATCCCTTCGTTCACTGAGACCATATGTGGCGTATATGGAAAATGCAGCACGTTTAAGTGAACTTTTTAAATGGTTTCTGCACAATCATCAAGTTGCTGCCACCGGTGTTTTCCAGTGTTTTCTGGTTTTTCTGGTGTTTTCCAGAGTAACCCATCTAATGAGGATGTCCTGTTTGTGCAATCAATGCAACTCTTCATGTGTTTTGTAATCAATTATTTTGCTAAACACTGATAATGACTCTCCACTTGGCAGGACACAACCTCTCACACTCACATTCATATAGAACATGTGGGGGCGGGACTGACACAGACATACGCACGTTTCTCCGTCATCATGCTCGCACTGTTTTGAAGTGGAGACTAGTAGTCGTAAATGTATACGCAAGTGAATCACTACTTGTTAATCAAAACTATTTGATTAGAAACAAAAATATAATTAAGTTGCCAGCTGGACTTAAATGAGTAGTTGGCTGTTTGGCCGGCAGCCAGCCCTTACTGAAAGCTCTAGATTAGTGGGATATGCTTTCTCACTCAGCTGTTTCTATGTGTGGATAAAACTGGACTTACTCATTGCGGTTCTCTTTGGACCCAGGGAAGGACTGTGGGTTGACATGAGCCAGGGTGATGTACTCATTCCTCTCCAGGTTTCCCACCAAAACACGGATCTTGGACTCCACCAGACCAATCCTGAGGGAAAACATCAGAATGCATTCACAGAAGTGTCACATATAATGTAATACAACTTATCTTCACAGTACTGCAAGACACTTTCCTGACTTCAGAGTTTTTCCATTTAGTTATCTTATATCTGTTCCTTTAGAGCATAAATGCAAAAAAATAAATAAATCACTCTTTACTAACAATGAAGAATGGCAGAGAGTTGCTCTCTGGTTTCAAACTATGTGATAGGGAGGGTGGTTTTACATTATTTGACCCTGTAGACCTGCTTGAAATCCAGACCTTTGGCACTCACCATTCTAAGTGGTTTTCTTCTGTGGACGCACTGGCAGTCAGAACGATGTAATGCCTGCAGAACAAAACAAAAAATAAGCCAAGATTCAAAGTAACGAAGTCAAACAGACTCCCTGCTAAAACACTGTGCCTAAACAGCCATACAAATAAAATGTGTCCTGATTGAACGTATCCCACATACACAAATACAAAATCTATACACTGGGCCTGGCACCGTTCAAATGTAAAATAACATAGTTGGACTCAAGATGGACAGTTTATGCTACTAGCGGCTGATGTCGCCTCACGCAGAGAAGAGGAGCGAGCTACAGCTCTGATAACGTCACTTCTTTCTTATCATTTTCAATCTTCAGCCCAAACTGACTATCTGATTTTGCACAGCTCTCTCTGGAGCCACAAAGGCTTTATGTATCTTTTCACATATGCAGTAGTACTCCCCAACACCCAGAAAAAACACTTTTGGTGTTCTTACATTACTGGGAAGTAACAAACTGTAACCTAGAGCTTCCCAAAGACTGAACCTTTCAGAACTTGTAAGGCACAGACGGTCGTTCTGCCTTGCTTTTCTTACAGTAGGACAGATATCATCATCGTTCTTTATTATAAAAAGTTTAAAAAGTCCTTGTCGGTGTGCACATAGAAGTAAAATGATGGTTACTGCTGTGTTGTGTTTGTAGTAGTTGAGATGTTTCGACATATTTGCTTGACCAATCGCAAGCGACAGTACTGTGAGCATCCTCCACTCCCCTGCGAGTACCTGGAACTTGATTTATTACCACCTCTGGAAGGGTTCTGACATTTATTTAGCTCCTGTAACTCGTCTCCAAAGCGATCGGAGGACAGCGGAAGCAAAAGCAGAATCCCAGACAACGGCAACAATCTCATTTAACGGCCGGTAAGTCTCAGTTATGGAAAAACACAGATGGATGTATAAAATTGATTGATGAGTTCCCCTTTAAGACCATACAACAAAGGAAAACCTTACTCAAACAAGTCTCAATATAAACAGCATTTATTGCAGGCCTACTGTATTAGAATCAATGCATCAATCTAAGTTGTGGGTTGCAATCCATGTCATGCGATTCATGTCATTTTATTGGATAATTCAGCACCGTTTTGATCATTAAAACTCCTGTGTCTGCTGTGCTATACAGTGGAACAGTTCACACTTGACACTCGTGCTCAGGCGACTAATGTAACTCCAAAAGGCAGTAGAAGCTGGCAGAGAACTCAGTTGTAGCACTTGAATAGTGTGGGAGGGACTTTCATAAACAAAATGAGTCGACCAAACTCTGCTGACCACAGTTAGGATGAGTCAAATCTGCCTAAACCAAAAAAGTGAAAACAATAAGTTGGTAGGAAACTTGCTTCATCTGGTTTTAGTTTCAACAGCACAAATACAGTTTGTGGCCTCCAAAAATGTTAATGTCACACAAACAGCTCATTTCCACACATGGATATATTATGATGCTTACTTTTTAAAATGCATTTTGAAAACACATTTTAAAGAATTATAATCTTAATTCAAAGAGGAAATTACGACTGATGTTTCTGTAAGGATCATACAACTCTACACGCTTTATTGATCTCGCTTTGGTTTATGAAATGTTCTATCCAGCTATCCTTCTGACAAAATCAACACCTACTTGTACTTTTGGAAAAAATTGGGTGGCTCAAAGAGCTTGGACCATTCTGCTTTTCCCTGAAGAATCTCATCTGTGACGCTGAGACCTGATCACGTGAGACACAAAGGGACAAAGACATATTAAGCTAAACAATTCAATATTCAACGTGACATTCTGGAGAACATAAACAAAAGGTAGAGGCTCATCTTTACTTTCTACTAACTCCATTTCTAGTAATATTTACCACTGTAAATATAGTTGTAAGAGGATCAGAAATGTACCGTTACAACTGCTTTTCACAACACTAAGCCTTTAAGAACTTTACAGAAAGCAGAAATATGCTTATGTATTCATTTTCTCTGAACATTCTTCATTGTGTCACTGTGCAGTTTCAGTCTTTATTACCGTATTTGAACTCCTCGCTCATGATGGTGCGTGTTGATGTGGAGACGTTGTATGTGGAGTTCTGCTGGGGATAGGCAGGTGTGATGATGGGCATCAGGTGGTATCTGTCAGATGGGTTCACCTAAACAAAATAAAAAAATAAAAAGGGACAGCAAAGGGACCATGATTGGTTGCGATGAGAACTACACTACACCCACCTAACTGCCTGAAGCAAAGCAACTTCACACCCACACGCTCAAGAGGTATCATAAAACCAACAGCATACATCCCTCCCACCCACACACCCACACCCACACACAGGGTACATCCCAGTGCCCTGAATTGTCTCCGCACTTCCCTCATTTGCATGTTTCCTCATGATATTAGTAGAAGAAACTACGTAGGAGATGCAAGGAAGGGGGACAAATAAGACATGCTTCCCTCTCAAATATCATCTCTAGTGATATGTCAGTTACTGATAAAGGCTGCACCACTGGTTCCCCTGTCAGTGGGCTGTAGCTGCTCGGTAGCGTCTTTCTACAGAGTTTGACTTTACACAGAAATTATTAAGAACTGCCCAAACAGAAAAAAAAGACAGCATTACTCAGTATTAACCCACACAATAAACCTGTATTTAAACTGTGTGGAGCCCACTTAGCTTATTTTACATCACCAACCAATCTCTATTTTTCTCCAGATGCCCGCCATTCTTCAAGATACACTTCCTGCTTACCCATTAAAAGAACCAAGACCATATGAGAATATACTTTAGATACTAATTACTATTTCGAAGTGAGAATACAGCTGATATTTTGAATAGTTGATGGAAACTAATCACATTACCAGCAGGAAGTCTTTGCCTTCCAGTTATTTGTGTCTACACCGTAAATGCTTCATAGCACACAGAAATAATTAAGCAGCTAAAACATTTAGGACGTTCTGTATTATATTGTATGTAAAACTATACTTTCTACCCAACGCACACAGAGATTGTTGGCTCTGCTTCGACTGCATGGAAATGACACCAATACACAATTAAAATGTGTTTATTGCTGAAGGAACATAACATGATAGCAAATACACCAGCTAGAATATTTGAAATAATGTTTACAGATGAATTACTTTGGGTGATTTTCTGTTATGATAAACATAACGGTAAAAGAAAGAAACTAAAGAAAGAAAACAAAGCCCTGGACTAGCAAAAAAGACTGCGTGTAAAAGGTATCTTTAACACATAATTATCAATGATAACTAGCAAACAGCTACACCCAAGTTGGTGCTGTTATTTTCGACGGTATTTTTTTAAAACTTTTTTTGTCGGTTTAAACACAGTCTGCCGTATCGGGTCAGCTGCACTGTCCAATTAACACGCTAACACACTTCATTGAAGGGGTGTGTCCGTCTGATAAAAAGACGTCCACGTAGGAAGTCTTCCTTGCTCCAAGCTGCTCTGGGAAGCCCCCTCCGAGCAGAATTAAGAGTATTGGAACTCATGATGGGGGGGAGGGGGGACCCGATCGATTTCCGGGTCACACGAGGACAGAGGAGCGAGGAGACATGAAATAAGAGAAATGAAATGTACCTGTATCTGTTGAACAGCAACAAACTTTTCACAACTCAGCCCATTAGCTGTGGCCAGATAGTCTTTACTGTTCTTGCACAGCAGTCCATGTAATAAACAGAAGTCAAATAATATGATAAACATGTGGTTATACTTACTCTAGGATCCCACACAGGTAAATTCAGATTACTGTCCTCAGGTTGTTTCAATAGCACAGGATTCGGCCACTCCCTGGGAGGGGGAAAAAATGACAAATGTAGTAAACAAATTTTCAAGCTTTAAATGTTTATTTGTGTAAATGATGAGACAATTTATACTACATCACACAATGCTGTGAAATACTGCCATCAAGTGGATATTAAGAAAAATGAAGTCATAATTAAAGTGTTCGATTCTCACCATTTGGAGAAAACCAAGAAGAACTTGTGGACGAGCGTGGCAGCAACAGCGTTTGGGTAGAGCTGGCAGGTCCTGGCCACCAGCATGGCCCATGACACTCCACCCAGAAACCCCAGCATGTTGGAGTAGATGCCGCGACCTGCAGACACAGGGTACATTACAACAAGGCAGTGTGCCATTTGAACAACGCTGGTGTTATCTACAAGAGGTTTACTGGGTTACAGGAGGTTGGTTATGTGTAAACCAAATTGTGAAGGCATCCGTGAGAGATTCATTTAAGAACACCTTAAATCTACTTACGTTTTGCCCACAGTTTGATGGCTCTCAATGTCAGTCTGAAGTTTTCTTTGTTTGGCACTAGATACAAAATTTCATCTGTCACTCGACAGCCTGTAATAAGACAAAACACAAGAATACTCAACCACTGTCTGACCAGTATTACACAGTATAACTCAGTTCATGTGTAAATTCCAAGGCAGAGAAGGTTTATGTTTCACATGAAGACAAACCACTGTTATACCTGCCACGACTAGCTGCACAAAATGTGATGCAATATTGGCTTATTTTACTTTTTTACTTATTAAATGTCATTCTGGAAAACAGCATCAGGCCTTCGGTCAATATAACCTTTCTACTGTATGTGTACAATCCAACAGAAGCCATGTGGTGTACCATTAAGGCTGCGGATACAACGAATGTCCAAGTTTCTCAGGATGGAGTCCCCCCTTAGGTCCAGGTTGTCTGGAATGGACTGTAAGGCCAGTCTGGCAAAAAGCAGGTCAATCTGTTCAGACACAGACAGAAGAGTCAAAAAGAAAGTAGTTTAAAAAAAAAAAAAAAAAAAAAAAGTATAAAATACTGTTCATCTACAACATCTTATCCTAGTCAGAGTTGAATTTTCTGAACTTGGTGCTTCTCTGGATCAAATACATGAGGCCCTGAGGTTATACCTACAATACAACAACTATAATATTAGACACAATGAAAGGCATTTTTAAAATCATAAAAAGGTAGATCAGTGCTGCTCAACTCTTGCAGGAATGTCAAATTCTTTGCAATCCACTAGCCAACATCATACAAGCTGGCAGCAGGTCAGTAACTGAGAACCTCTGATGAAGACAAAAAAAATACCACTTTGCCCTCAGTAACTTACCTCTATTCCATCAAATTTGAATTTGATCACTGGTACAAAAGCATCCTCGACAGCCTTGAAAAAGCACCAGAAGAGACAACATCAAAAACAAATCTGGGATGAGGCAAAGTCACAAAGTGGCATTATTGTTGTATGAAGCAAACACCAAAAGAACAAGTGAAAAACAAAATTAAGAACACTGAGCTTGCACACTGTAATGTGTTTCAAAACAGGTAAAGTATTGTCTCCAGCATAGCACTCACAATGTCACCTACAGTGCAATGAAAATATTTGTAGACCCTTAAGTAACAGCTAAACTAAATTTCAGTGGAACCTCATCAGATTTGTGGGTGCAGTGTGGATTCAAATTCAGAAAACTAATATAAAGTTGTTGTTTTTTTAAGTAGTAAAACTTTCAAGAAATATCACCTAATTATGAAACTTCATTTCCACATAATCAAAGTTTCACAACAAACAAAACTTAAGATGTATTGCACACTTTTAACTATGTGTACTGGTGTTAGTAAATACACACATTGGGAAATTAACAGTTTGCTAGCAGACCTAGCAACACCACAGGCCTGTATGCTGCTCACCTCCTGAGAGTTAACACATTATTACTCTGCTTTATTAATCCTCTACCAACTCAGTAAATGTAACCATCATACAGATGTAATCCAGCAATCCACACCAATGTTAAGCATACTCCTGCATTCCCAGTACAGTGCACCGTAGAGAGCTGAGTTCTCTCCCAGGAGCAGTGATGTAAGCAGTCTGTTGCTCTTGCATCTTCTACACTGACAGTGTTGTTGCACACTTTGCAAATGTAATGCTTATTAAGATCTTTTTAAGCCCTCCATCGAGAAAATTTAATACCTTTCCACAGCAAAACAAATGCACATTAGGGCTGAGCTTCATGTTAGAAATCAATTTGACAATTTTAGTCGGGATATTTTTCAGGATAATTTTGTATCTCCGTATAACAATCATATTTAAAAATCACATAAAGTGATCAAATTAATGGCAAATGCAACGAACTGTGTCCCACTGTTACACTTTACATTAGATAAAACTTTAAAAAAGAAAGCATTTTAACATAAAATTTTAATTATTTTGATTTTGACATTGTGTGAAACAATAAGGCTGTTCTGGTCGTTCTCACACCCACAGAGTAAGACTGTACTTAATTCTCCCCACTACGACACATACATCATACAGTATATCTACCTTTAAACCACTTTAACAGCCCATTAAAGCTATAATATGTGACTGTTCCGCTTTAAAATGGCTAAAAACGACTAGACGTATGTTATATATTTTGTGGAGTTGTGTACTTACATTATCCTACATTTACTTTATCCCAAGTTTCTAACAATTTTCAAACCCAGAGAAATACCCACTTTTAATCAAGGTAACGGTCCGTTTCATTTGGTCACCTGTCAGTGGCGTCATACTCCCTCTACCAGAGTATATGTGCACAAGATGCATACGTCAGCTTTGTGGTTGTCCACAACAAAAGGTGTCTTCTAAAGAGTATACACTTACAAGATCATACGTCAGCGTTGTGGTTGTCCGCCACAATGACGTCTACTTAAGAATACACATCTACAAGACAATACGGCGGCGTGGTGGCTGTTTGCCACAATGGCGTCTGCCAAAGAGTATACACATAAAAGACAATACGTCAGCGTTGTGGTTGTCATAAATTGACTTTTATTCAGTTTTAAGCCACATTTTTATGATAAACTTTTTTAGATCGTAGCCGTGTTTAACTATATCTTTTAACCGGATTAAAAATTTTTAGTCATCGGATGTCTGGATCTTAAGTTATCAGAGAAACAAGCTGAGCAAACATCAGCAGCCCCTCCCAGACGTCCTGTGCCTGCCGAACAGCATCAGGGAAACATTGATTTTTTACGTGAAACTGCTTTATTCAGTGTTTTACCTGTTTTAATTACCTCTGAACGATGAACACTGTAATAATCCTAACCCGGAGAAGCTGGTTGATTAACAATGAAGACAACCACTCCCATGATACCTCGCTACTTCACAACATCATCAAACTACATCTTTTGTTATTGTTTTGATTGAGAGACCCTTAGCGGCAGAAATGACATATTGTGCGTTTATCTCCAGCTAAGACACATATGTTACAGTATATCTATCTTACATTCACATTAACAGCCCATTAAATCTGTAAACTCCAGCTAAGCAGTCACCAAATCAAAAGTCTGCTCCTCTCCTTCATGTTGCCCGCTGCAGCTCCGCATCACAAACATTATTATGGAGATTCTAGCAACTATCAGATATAACAGAGGACTTTGCGTCTCCTCTGAACCCCCCTGGCTAACTGTCTTTAGATGAGCATCATCTGTGCTGTTTTGTGTATATCTTTAATCCTGTTACTTTGGTGAGAGCAGGTGGCCTGTGAGAAACCAATCAAAACATTACATAAAAAAGAAAGAGCTGGACTACACTGAGTCATCACTGAAGACCAAACCATATTAAATAAGAATCCTGTGGGGAGATATTTCTCACACAACTAGGCATCGCCTCAAAATTTAAGACCTAGCATAATTAACAATAAAGCTTTTTTGTGTTGATGATAAAAATGACCTTCAATTCTGAACATCTTATTTAGGACTTTTTTTTAAAAAGGAACTGCTGGAACCCTGACTGAAAAACATTTGATTCAACACTGTGACTATTCAAGGCTTAGGAATGAAACAGGGGCTTCCTTCACTGGGAAATGACCAAACATGGTGGTTCCCCTAAATGACTTGTGAGATTTAGGACACTGAAGCCTATACATGAGTTTATTTGTTGTCTTGTGCTTTAATGTCATAATGCCACAGAGACTCACCCTCAGGTCTTTGATCTCTTCGTGCTGTTTCAATTTCTCAAAGAAAGACTGGAAAAAGTCACTTCTTTCTACGTGGCGTGGAGCCACACATAAGGCATCAATATCAGCTCCTGTAATAAACAGTCACTTTGATCAGTGTAATCTGTGTGAGTCAGTAGGTTAAATGATTGTGAGGACTTCAATAAGAATCTGTCAGGTACACAGACGGTTAAAGAGTTCATGTGATAAAACATTATGCATAAACACCTTTGACTGTGAGCTCAAAAGATCATGTAGAGACACTAAAGGGAAAACTGGACTGGAGATAGACAGCGCTACGTCGAGAGTCAAAGTGCTGTTCAACTGATAAATCCAGCCGTGCGTTGGACAGTCTCAGCCCACAAAATGAAAGGTGTTTAGATATTTATAACAAATAAAACTACACATCAGGGCTGGTTTTGCTCGACACAGATGACCTCTCAATGCAGGCAAAAATGAAATAAGATTTCAAGCATTTCTTTGAAAGACACACACTAATTTCTGTGCACCTTTAACAGTGTATCAGCTTAGCTTTTATACTGTGAATAGGGCTGGGTATCGGTACCTTTAAGGTATTGACTGAAATAACCCAGTACCAAGAAGTATTGAAATTTCTCCAGTAAAACGATACCTGCATTTAATGTGACGTGTGTTTGGTCTTCTAGAACAGCAGCTACAACCCATAGGGTCTGTGGTGATAATACTTCAATGTACAGTTATTTAATAATTATAGCAAAAATTTGAACACTTTCAAAATGTATTTGTGTAAAAATCATTCAGATGGGGAGGAGTGGTGGCATTTCACGCAACTGAATGCTTCCATTCACATTATCGAATGAAGCAGGAAAAAAAAAAAAAAAAACTAGTTCTACTCTATTGGTATCGATATATCACTTACAGGGTACTGGTGTTGGTACTGGTATCATAATTTTTTCAAATGATACCCAGCCCTAACTGAACGATATAGTTATATTCTACAATAAATTAGACATTTTGAAATACGGAACAAACGGAATTTAAGCCACTTTTCATTTGTTTGCTCTTCTCTGCAGTTCACTTTCATATCACAACTGTGATATGAACAGGTTCCAGTTTTAATGGAACACAATGTGGCAGTTCTCACATTCATTTTAATCAGAAGTGAAACAGTGCACAATAAACAGAGCACTGGGAATTGCTCAGGGGTTATAGAGCTGATATCAATCAACTAATAAAACAACTAAATCAGCACAATTACCAACTGTGTAGATTAGCTTAAACATCCATACTTATTCAGATTAAAGGGAAACACTATTTAGTTTGCTGAAAATTTTTTTTAATAGCTTAATTTAAAAAAAAAAAAAATTGTTTCACAACAAACAGCAAAAAACATAGAAATGCATTTTTCAATAATACATGTATCATTCAAATCATTTTCAGTTTCTGATCTTATTCATTGAATTTTACAGCATGTATGTACTACATGTAGACCACATTCCTACTCAAGCCCTCTGTCCATAGCAAGCGTGTTTACTGTTTTTCACATCCCAAAACTGGGCTTTTCAAAAACTCTCTCCAGCTCAGACAAATACGACAATGCTGGCCTCATGCTTTAGTGTGGAGAGAGAAAACTGTGCTTTTCAAAAACAATGACACATGCCTGCTTAGACTGGGTTGAGTGCAGTGGGGTGGTATTGTTATGGAAGCAATTTTCTTTGCCTTTAACCCTCTCTGTGATTTGTTCAGTGGAACGTCAATATAGCAGATCACGTACTACAGGTGCTGTCATTGATATTTCATGTTGTTAGACAAGCATTAAGTCATGATTTGATTGATACTGTTACCACTATGAGTGAACACATGAATAAAAACAACAACTAAACATACCTTTTGTGTGCACTCCAAGACGGTATGAACCAAATGTAAATATCTTGCCCCCAACACAGCTTATAGCTGATGGTGGAAGGTTCTGAAGAGAGAAACATAGAAAATAAAGTCAGTATGACTTTTCTCCTCTTTATGGCATATCGGCAAGCTTTCAACTGTTTTAGTGTCTTTAATTCATTAGTCACCTTTAATGACTCCATATTGCATCATATACAATTTCTTCAATTTAGAAGGCATGACAGAACCTACCTTTAATTCACTGATCTCTGCGATCCATTCTTTAACAAAGTTATTCAACTTCCCAAGAACTGCAAGTCTGAAAAGAGACAACTTGGGTGTAAATAAATAATACATACAAAACATATTAAAAACGTCAGTTGTAAATATGTGCATTCCAGCAACAAGGCATACACATGGAGTGACACCACAATTAGTAAAATACAGTACTAGATTGCTAAGTTTCTACGAGGGAAGTGCCGATTAAAGTCTACTATACACACCTAAGTACGTTAATTTACAGGTGTTTGTGTGTAACCTGTGTACATGCACATGCTGCAATAACTGTATACCACCAAGATAGTCAATAATAGTGTAGAGGTGTATAAAATTTTCTACTGAGCAATTTCTCACCTATGGTTCAATTCCTCTTCATCTTCAAACACCCCAAAAGGCTTCATAGCATCACAGAGCTTCTTGGTGTACTGGTGGTCTATTTCTCGTGGGGGTGCAAGGCTAATGGCAGAGGTGATGCCATAGTGTTTCTGAGGCTGCTGCCCACCAGGCATGGTGCTGCGAGGGAACACGACAAGGTGCAATACCTTACATGACAGCTTCCACACAATGACATTCAACCTTACTACTCTCATTTTTTGCATGTCACAGCTTCTACAACTCATTCATAAATAATGAAAAATATGTAAACTGACAGTTGGTTACTACGTTAAAGTTCCTTCCACTCAAACATTTGTTTTTCTTCTTGTTCCTACAGTTGGATGTTTGAGCTTCACTGTGCAGAATGATGCGAGCAGAGTTTTACACTAGAAGGCTGTTTTCACATTCATCTGCTGAAAGTGGAAAGTTTGTCTGTGTTGAAAAAACAATTTTAAAGGGGCCTATGAGGATGACTTGTGACATCACAAATAACTTTGAAGCCAATCCTTGTCCAATATTCAACTTAAACAAGTGTGATGAGGAAACATGAAGCCTCCAGTGCACAAACACTGAAAATGGACTTAACAGTGAAGTAGGAGACATCTTGTATCCAGCAGGAAAACTTAAGAAATCAACAATGTTTACAGATGAATAGATTTTGGATTTTTAATGAGGGAGAAGATGTCATTTTAAGGATGTTAGCGTTGTAATAATACCTTTTTTTGTGGAAAAAACATATCAGATACACATTAATGTTCCAAGCAGAGTATTCTTATACGTCTTAATATATGTCTAGAGGGGATCTTTAAGGATAAGACATTTCTCAGCCACAGTGCTGTGTTATTGTTTGCTGTTTTCTGCTCCTCTGCTTACTGTTACCGTGAATCCATGTGTACACACAGCACTGTGCTTAACGTGCATAACCTGGTTAACACATGTATCAATAGTTCTATAGTTGTGTGCAATTCTAAATGTGACAGGCAAATACATCGACATTGCAGAAAGAAGTTAAAATGTGAAAGTATTGCGCCTCAGCTAGCTAGCGAGACGCTACAAACAGAGCCGCTAACAAACTGGCTAATTTAGCAGGTTAGCAAACGTTAGCTGCCTGGTGCGGAAGAATTGGTTTAAATAATGACTCGTTTTCCGGTCCAACCTACTTGAGAGTTGACATTTTCTCAAACAAAAACAAGTGAAATCGTGCAGTTTGTTAGGCTCGTTCACAGTGTAGCTAAGTTACCCAATAGCAAACAAGCGGACTAGCCAGCTAACGGTGGCTGCAGGCCTTGTTTGGTTGTTAGCCTATTCTTTTAGGACTCTCTCAAAACGCGAACAGAAACGTTCACAAGTGGGAAATGTGCCACATGCATGACTCACCTGGACATTTCTTTCATGACACTCTAAAAAGCTTGCTCTGTTTGTCCCGCTGTAACGTTTAACCCGTAAAAAAACTAAGAAAGTCAGCAAGTAGAGATGGTAACAGCCTCGACCTGATTACAACAATGGTCACTTTCCAGAGAGTTCAAACCTGCCACTGAACCGGAATCACTTCTTATAACGTAACGGATCCGTTCGTAACCCTGATAGCACGGTCATGTCTAATTCATTAACAAACCACACGGGGTGTTTGGATGCTATAAACTAAACACGCGTTTAATTGCTGTTAGGACCTTTTTTAAATCAAATCTACAACTGTAAAGGCGTTTGTCAGCAGCACGCTGGGTAACCACCGTCAGAAGAAGCACCGCCCCACCGAGGAAATCACGTGACCACCGGGGCCTGAAGCTGCCGCTCATTTCAGCTGCAACATACCCGCACCTGTCTCATAAGGTGGGTTTCAAGGGGAAAATGCGAGATATATACACTTTATTGAAGAGTTTGAAAATAAGGCAGCATAAAAAATAATGTATAATATGTTAATAAGCGGATACATAGGAAATATTGACTCAATGTATGAAAGTTAATGTTGTAAACTATGTTTGTAGCTTGTGTTGCACAGTTGTTCAATGTTCAACTGTTCAATTTGTCAATTTACAAATGAAATATTATGGTTAAGTTATTGTAACTGTTATATTTGTATAAAAAAGACTGGAAAATAATGCATGTCATAATGCATTTCAGTGTGTAAAATAAAAAACCTGCATGTCTCAAAATAAACTACTGTGTAGTGTTTATTGAGAACACCTCGCAGAAAAGTAGGATTAATGGATGAAAACATAAAATAAAGGTGTAAAATGAAAACTAAATGAATCAATTACAGATGCATCAATAGGCCTAAAAAAACAAACCAAAAAAACAACTAAAATGTGGAGAGGGTGATAAAGGCTAGCATTTTGAATTGACTAGTTGGTATTTCCACTGTCAATACAATTTTGTAAACACAAAAAAGCCTACTGATATTCTTGCCTTTTTCTCTCAGTGTCTAATGCTTGTGACCTTAGTATATCCTACTTGTGGAGTTAATTCTGTCACAGAAGAACTGGAGCTTATGTGTTGGCTCCACAGTATCCAAAGTATATAATGATTGTTGTGGATTTTCGGAGCTGATGCACTGGCAGTTGTCAGTTTGAAGAAGAGAAGACCAAACCAAACTTCGTATGATGATTCTGGGAAAACTTTAATGAAGAACCTTGCAAGGGAGAGCGACTCAAGGGACACCTCCTGTTCGTACGGTGTCCCCAAACTCGTCTGACCCTCACAGTCCAAAACCAGCCTTTAAGCCAATCATAGAAACTAGTTCGTCAGTTCCGAATCATAAACCTATGACCTAAATCTGTATCTTTGGTTTGTCTTGTTGCGTCTGATGATGACCTGCATTCTGGCCTTGGTTCGCCTGTGAGGCTCCTGGTTTATTAAACAACATGTGTTATCTTCTGTTTGAGAGAACAGAAGAGTACAGCTTGACATTCTGTTGTCCTGGTCAGTTATGGAATATCCATAACAATTGGTTCCCATACCGGGAGTCGAACCCGGGCCGCCTGGGTGAAAACCAGGAATCCTAACCGCTAGACCATATGGGAACCAATTGTTATGGATACAAGACAAACCAAAGATACAGATTTAGGTCATAGGTTTATGATTCGGAACTGACGAACTAGTTTCTATGATTGGCTTAAAGGCTGGTTTTGGACTGTGAGGGTCAGACGAGTTTGGGGACACCGTACGAACAGGAGGTGTCCCTTGAGTCGCTCTCCCTTGCAAGGGAGAGCGAACCTGCAGTCAGGCCAAAGATGACACAGAGACGACCCCACACTGCAAGTAGCAAAACTCAGAGACGAGGTACAACTAGAATGACACATTCACATCTGGAAAGACATACAAGATCGAAAACTAACATTTTAGAGCCCCCTCTAAACATTACATCCACCTCAATAAATGCTCCAAAAATCATGGTTGGCAACACAGCTGTCTGCAAACCATGGACTCCTGCTGAGATAGTTGGAATGACACAAAATGCCCCCAATCCGACCACAAACCCAGATGAATACTGGGGATGGTTAAGATATGTATGCTCTGTGTATAACTGTCTGATACCTGATGTTGAACAATTACTTGCTGGCTCATACAGAACGGAGTGGGATTTGTGCAAAGGTGAATTTCTTTTCCCTGCTCGGACAGAGGATGGCCAGTGGCCTCCTCATAGAACCATGATTGACTGGTTAAATGAAGAAGCAAAAACAGCAATAAGAAAATGTGCACGACAGCGCACTGACTTTAATAAAGTAATTCACTGTGTCCAAGATGCATATGAAACTGTACCTGAGTTTGTTAACAGATTTACACGTACTTGGGATAGCAATGCAGGAATAGGACGAGAAGGAAATTAATATTTTGTTGTTACAACCTTTGTGCAAAATCTAAAACCAAATGTTGCAGCTGCATACAAATTGTCTGTCACCGATTGGCAAACCAAAGACTGGAAAGCAACGGTAAACAAAATGATGGCGCTAGATAGGTGTGAAGTTTTTGCTGAAGACAAATCTGCCTCCTTCCCAAAACAAATGTTACAGCATGCGCGACAGGGGGGTGGACAACAGCATTTCAAAAACAATAACAAGCGAAAACCGGGAAAGTGTCACAAATGTGGGAAAGCGGGACATTGGGCTAATGAGTGTAGAAGTGGTCGTCGTCAGAACAAGCAAAATTACCCATTCCAGGATCACCAAACAAGGAATTTCCAACAAACAGCCCCCCTTGCTTTACCACAACAACAACAACAACCACTACCACCTCCTCCACATGTTGATAATGTGAATCATGGACAATATTACAATCAAGCATAGGGAGGCCATAGAGGGGCAGGATCAGAAAAAACATTTCCCATTCAAGCAGCTGTAATTCGACTTTCAAAAGATCCTTCAGAAGATCCAATAATGCCTGTTGAAGTAAATGGTAGTAGAGTTGACATTATGGTAGATAGTGGGGCCACAATTTCCACTGTTAAAGCTGATGAGCATGTATGTACACCAACACCTAATTTTGTCACCACCGTGGGTGTTTCCGGCGTTCCTGTTGTTGAGCCACTATCACAGAGAGCTAAAATAACTGTTGAAGGTTCAGATGTGCAACATTCTTTCCTGATTTCTGAGAAAAGTCCAATTAATCTCATGGGACGAGATTTACTTTGCAAGCTACATGCCACCATTCAATGCACACCTGATGGATTGTTTTTAAGCCTACCTGATGTGAAGGCTGCTCATGCATTTCAGTTTTTGAAAACTATTGCTGATTGTTTGTATTGTTGGTCATTGACTGATTTTAACATGGCTTCCAGTTTCACAGTATCTAGCATTCAAAAAATTGCTCAAATTTCACCAGCATGTGCAACACAGATGTCTGCCATGAGGCCTGTACTACAGTGTCACTGTACAGCAGCATTTAACCCCCCAGAGGTGTACAAACAATTAGCTGATGTGTTTTTGAATACACAAGAGGGGTTGGAGTGTGAACAATGTTTGTTTGTTGGTCCACAGGGATGTGCAATTCCAATTCGGTTATCTGACGCACAGCGCAAATTGGTTAATGATAAAGATTCATTTCCATACATCACTGTAGCTGTCTCTCCTGGCTGTGACCCACAACAGCTTGAAAGCATGGTGGCACAGTGCCAGGCATTGAGAGGAGCTGCGCAGACTCCTCAAACTCAAACAATAACACACTTGGGCCTTGAGCTGTACATGTTATCTTTAACTGAGCACATCCAGCTACCTCAGAGTAGGTTTGTTTTGCAACAACCACCCCTCCCCACACAGTATGGGCCTCCATCAGAGCTTTCAGAGGTTCCATCTATTTTATGGGCTAAACATAAAAACCATGTGGGTTTTGTGAATTCGGCTCCACCTCACGAAGTCACACTCAAACCTGGTGCTAAACTACCAATGGTCAGGCAATACAATTTGCCACACAAGTCAATTGCTGGTATTGAAGGTGTAATTCAGTCTTTACTGGATCAAGGTGTGTTGGTTCAAACAACAAGCCCATGTAACACACCCATTTTACCCATTCCAAAAGCAAACCGCCCAGATGAATGGCGTTTTGTACAAGATTTGCAAGCTATTAATAGCATTGTAGTGCCAACAGCTCCAATTGTGCCAGACACAAATTCGATTTTAGCTTCACTACCATCCAACTCAACACACTACACAGTCATTGATTTGAGTTCAGCTTTTTTCTCAATCCCGTTGCATCCAGATAGCCAGTATCTGTTTGCATTCACATTCAAAGGAAAACAGTACACCTGGCAGCGTTTGCCTCAGGGTTTTGTCGAGAGTCCTACAGTTTACGCAGCAGCAGTGAAACGGGACTTGGATGACCTCCACTTTCCAGGGGGCTCCACTCTCCTACAGTATGCAGATGACCTCCTGATAGCTTCACCATCACAGGAAGCTTGTCGAACGGACTCCATCTTGCTCCTACAGAGACTAGCTGAGTGTGGTCATAGAGCATCACTTGCCAAACTGCAATTTTGTCGGTCTGAGGTGACATACTTGGGTCATGTTTTGAAAAATGGACAGCGCCTGTTGTCACCGGAGAGGTTGAAACTGCTGGTTAACATGCCTCCTCCCACAACCAAGAAACAAATGCTCTCGTTCTTGGGGATGGCGAATTATTGCAGACATTGGATCTTTGAGTATGCTGCTATGGACTCTGTTTTGCGAAACGCCACACTGCAATCAGCTCCTCCCAAGGTGCAGTGGACTGAGGACATGAACAAAGCTTTTCAGGACCTGAAACATGCTCTCACCTTGGCTCCGGCATTGGGGCTGCCGGACTATCATCAGCCGTTCCATCTGCATGTACATGAACGAGATGGCTTTGCTACAGGCATTCTCGTGCAAAAACATGGGTCTCATTACCGTCCAGTTGCGTACTACTCCTCTCGACTAACCCCTGTGGTTCTTGGCATGCCAGGTTGCTTAAGAGCGGTGGCCGCCGTTGCCATCATGATTGAGAAATCTTCTCCAATTGTACTGGCTCATGACTGTGTTGTGCACGTTCCACATGCAGTACTTCACATCTTGAACACATCTGCTACCCAACACATGACAGCTGCACGTCGTTCAGGCTATGAAGCAATCATTCTTCATAGTCCACACATCACTTTAAAACGCTCACCTCCATTGAATCCAGCTACTCTCCTTCCATTGATTGACACAGATGATGAGCATGATTGCATCACAACTATTGACCTGTGTACATCCCCAAGGCCAGACTTGTTGCAGACACCAATACCCAATTCTGATTTGATTTTTTACACTGATGGTTCAGCTAGCA
Organism: Thunnus thynnus; assembly: GCF_963924715.1. NCBI lineage: Eukaryota > Metazoa > Chordata > Actinopteri > Scombriformes > Scombridae > Thunnus > Thunnus thynnus. The sequence continues at coordinate 5,168,793 of NC_089530.1, forward strand.
GACCATCTGATAGCACACATCTAGCTGGCTATGCAGTAGTTAACGATTGGGGGGTAGTAGAGGCAAAAGCACTGCCTCCAGGTACCTCTGCTCAAGCAGCAGAACTGTATGCTCTAACTAGAGCGTGTATTCTTGCTTCTGGTAAGGTGGCTACTATTTACACTGACTCAAGATATGCATTTGGCGCTGCTCATGATTTTGGCCAGTTATGGAAGATGAGAGGTTTTGTGTCATCTTCTGGAAAACCACTACAGCATCACACTTTGGTTAATGACCTGTTAGATGCTATTTTGCGCCCATCTCAGCTTGCAATCATCAAATGTGCTGCTCACACGAATGGAACTGATCCTGTTTCACAAGGAAATGCAATGGCTGACACTGCAGCCAAACAAGCGGCACTTTCCTCTCCCTCTTTGGTACTTCAATGTGCCTCCACACAACCTACCAATCCAATTCCAGTTCCTTCCGCTAATGATGTCGTGACAATGCAAAATCACGCTGATGACAGGGAGCGAAGTCTTTGGTTGCGTAAAGGTTGTAAAGTTGACGCGGAGTCTGGCTTGTGGCTCCACCCTGATGGTCGACCGGTTTGCCCTCGAGCTCTCCTTCATGTACTGGCACGTGTGACGCATGGTCCAGCGCATGTTGGAAGAGGGGTGATGAATGATGTTATTCGCTCACAGTGGTTTGCTCCAGGCATTACTCAAGTTTCACAAACACTTGTGGATAGTTGTATGATATGTCAACAGACCAGAAAAAAGAATAGCACAGTGAAACATGACCACTTAGAACCCCCATCAGGTCCTTTTGTAAATATGCAAATAGATTTTGTACATATGCCAAGCTCACAAGGCTTCAAATACTTGCTAGTCATAACCGACAGGTTCTCGAAGTGGGTAGAAGCTTTTGCAACGAAAAAAGAAGATGCAAGAACAGTTGTAAAGTGTCTGCTAAAAGAGGTAATCCCTAGGTACGGAGTGCCGCAGGGAATAGATAGCGACAGAGGTCCAGCTTTTGTGTCAAAAATCACTCAGGGACTGTCAGAAATCTTAGGATTTAAGTGGCAGTTACATGTTCCTTATCATCCACAGAGTTCAGGTCAAGTTGAGAGAATGAATGCAACTATCAAAGACAGATTGACCAAAACAGTCCTAGCCACAGGCCTGAAATGGCCTGATGCACTGCCGATTGTGCTGTACTCCATTCGGAGTGCACCAAGTGCAACTACAGGACTGAGTCCTCACGAGGTGCTGATGGGAAGACCAATGTCCACAGGGACAAGTCCCCCACTGACACCACACAAAGCTACTCTGCTTTGGACGGATGAGTTCATGACTGAGTATGTGAAAAGACTAACAGAGATTTTGAGAAAGTATCATTTACAGGTGGCTGTAAGACTCCCCAAACCATCGGAAGAACCAATTCATTCCTTTCGAGAAGGTGACCTGGTATTAATCAAATCTCTGGAAAAAGTGTCTTTGTCTCCTAGGTGGAAAGGTCCATACCAGGTGCTGCTGACTACTAGGACGGCCCTGAAGGTCGAAGGCAGAGCAGAATGGATCCACGCCACAAGGTGCAGACTGGCCCCCCCAACCACTGGCGGAGGAGAGCAGAGCCCTGGCAGGTAACCGGATGGTTACTCCTTTTTTCTCTCCTGTTTAGTAGGTTCGGGCAGGGGACAGGTCAAGTCGGTCCAAATGAGAGAGAGACAGGAGTCTCTCTGATTCCAGGCGAAGGAGAGCGGAAAGGCTTTCCTTCTCATGACACAGTCGGTGCCATGAACCCAGTGCCCCATGGACAGGGGCGCCCTTTGCAGAATGATCCAGAAAATGCAGACCAAGAGCCAGATCTTGGACATACGGACAAATCAATGAGCCCATTGGGACTCTACAACACTGTAAGTCCTGACAAAACAGTGAGATACATTGACAATGCTGCAATGAGAGAGTCTGAAGAAAAAGAGTCAGAAAAGACTGATGGACATATTTTACCAGCTCTCTCCCGAGTTAAACGAATTGTGAATTCTATTGTTTTTAAATGTCCTATTGACAGATGTAAAATGAATGATTGTAATATTGCATATCCAGTTACTTTTTCTCGAGGTAGATGGCGGTGGTCTACATATGATAAAACACTGTTTGAGACGAAGCAGAGTTCATCCACGTCGACGAAGGTAACGTTTTCACTTGTTAGACCACTAAGCAGACCTCTGGAATTGTGGTGTTTCACCAGACAGCAACTGAGAGGTTCTCCTGATTGTAGATCTTGGAGTGCAAATTTCCAGGAGAAGGGGGGAGAACTGGTAAGCTGTAAGTTCATGGAGAATGATGATTACCCCTGGAGTGGTTACTTTGCATCCACTAACACAATTGCTCCAACTAAATCTGAACCAAGGGTGCAAAACAAATTACTGCGTAGCGCTCAGCAACCAGTAGTGCGAAAAGAAAATTCAGCCCTTAGTCTTATGCTTGATTATGCGCGTGATCGTAATCTCAGTAAGTGTTGGCTATGTCAAAATATGCCAGCTTCAATACATTCTCCAATGTCTAATCCAATTCCATTCACCAAAGCTGATTATGAGATGTTCAATTGGAATGATCTTGCTTCAAGATTTAGAGAAGAAGCAGACGATTGCTATACTCCAACATATCCTGTGGATGTTAAGTCATCACAAAATACAGATATTGCTCTATACGTTGCAAGAACGGTAAATGACAAATATCTGCCAAGCGGATTTAATTTCACCACTCTTCTCCGCATCATTTACATACAAAGATATGTGAAACTAGGCTTTGAGTACAGAGTTCAGGTTGCTCTAGCTCAAACTAACTGTTCAAAACCTTCTGAAAATCAAGTGTGTGTTCCCCAACCATATACAACCACTGCTATGGCTGAAGCTCTAGTTTATGTGCAACCATGGGCTGGCACCTTATCCATAGGGCCAGTCAAGATTCAGTTACGCAACTGTTCGGCGCCACAACAAAACGAGCAAAGACCTCAGCGTGACTGCTCAACTTATCTTCCCCCTGTCTTCACTCATGAGCTACAAAATGTTTCTTTATGTTTCAGAGGGATAGGGAAGGGACATGAAGACTTAGGACAAAGTAGCTGTAACACTGTGGTAGATGTCACTCTTAAACAGTCCCCACTGCCTGAGAGAGTGTATCTAGTTTGTGGTGACAGGGCCTATCGGTGCGTGCCGTATGAAGACTCACGCGGTGTCTGTTATTTGGCGTACTTAATTCCCCTAATCAGAGAAGTAGAATCTACTGAGATAGCTTCACTGTATCCACCGTTACACATATACAAGAGAGAAATCTCATCAACTCAGAAAGTAGCCAGCTTCCTTCTCCCTTGGTATGGTGTGTATGTGTCCCAGCAAGAGCTCTCATCTCTCTCCAAAGTCCTAGAAAATCATCTTAATGCCTCAAGCAGAGCTATGTTAGCCGAACACAAAGAGTTGCAGGAAGTCAAAACAGTAGCTCTACAGAATCGCATGGCTCTTGATCTCCTGTTAGCGGCTCAAGGAGGAACTTGTAAGCTCATAGGCTCTGAATGTTGTTCCTACATCTCTGATGCAACTGCTGACGTCATGGACATGGCACATGACACAGCACTGGGTATCAAAGAATTGCATGATAGTCATGGTTTTAACCTTGGTGATTTTTCAGGTGTCTTTGGGTCATGGGGGTCCGGATTGGTCAGGTTCCTGACCACTCTTGCTGTTGCTGTCTTCCTTTTCATCCTCCTCTGCTCATGTGTAGGTTTGATAATCAAGCTGGTAGTGAAAAAGACCACAGGGTCTGTACTCCAAGCAGCCCAGGTGCATGTCACTGGAAACACTGCAGATCATAATCACACAGGTTTGAGGTATTATGATTTTGAAACTTTCCAGGACTGGATGAGGCGTTTTCACCCAGGTATCATTTCAGATGAGGAGGAGGAAACTCAAAATCTGTAGGTTTAATGTTTCTAAAAGCTTTCTTGGTATAAATCACTCACACCGTGCTAAATTGAATAGAGTTATGTTTGTTTGTACTTCATAAAGTTGAAGAAACATATCATTTTCTATTTACAGGTGACATCTTAGAATAATTTTTTGATTCTTTAATGATGTGATTATTAATCTTATGCATTTTTAGTTTGAGAAAAGTTGTAGAAATAGAGTAGTGTTAATGATTAATCTCTTAAATATCTAGTCATCTTATATGTTTTTCATTAATGTGATTGAATGTTTAATTATTTTTGAAATGTGTGTTTGAAAATTGATGAAAATGAAGAGGATCACTCCAGGAGGATGGATTCCACATCACCATGCATCGTATGTGCTAGTAACCTCTCCATGGTGATGGCCCTCTACTGTACGCAAAGTGCATGGGTTGAAGACTTCACTTTGTGATTGATTTGTTTTATTGTTATGATGTAATCAAATGTTTGTATGACTCCCCTTTAAGTTGCTAGGATTTCATCTAGTAAGAGGCAGGAAGTGTCTTGTCTTAGGTTGTTTGCGCATGTGACTGGTGACCTCTGTCAATGACCTCCTTTAACGCTTTGGTGTTCTAGGAGATCTTCTTTGAGGATTTGCCTCACTACTGCCCCTGGTGGTTGGAAGACAGAACTCATGGGTCACATGACAGTTGTTTTAAAGGGGTACATAAGAGGGGTTTTTTTTATCTAATTTACTGATTGTTTGCTTTTATTGTTATTGCATTATGTGTTTAAATGATTATGTGTTTTGATGATTTTACTTTTGATTTTGTTCAATGCAATTGTTGATTCTTGTATTACTTTTGTGTGAGAATTGTTATCTGTTGTGCGGATGTTGTTTCTACTCTGTTTGTGCCCTTACAGTCCACCAGTCCAGTCATAAATTGGTAATTTGTATTGATCTTTTGATCAATAAGAGGGGATTGTTATGGATATTCCATAACTGACCAGGACAACAGAATGTCAAGCTGTACTCTTCTGTTCTCTCAAACAGAAGATAACACATGTTGTTTAATAAACCAGGAGCCTCACAGGCGAACCAAGGCCAGAATGCAGGTCATCATCAGACGCAACAAGACAAACCAAAGATACAGATTTAGGTCATAGGTTTATGATTCGGAACTGACGAACTAGTTTCTATGATTGGCTTAAAGGCTGGTTTTGGACTGTGAGGGTCAGACGAGTTTGGGGACACCGTACGAACAGGAGGTGTCCCTTGAGTCGCTCTCCCTTGCAAGGTTCTTCATTAAAGTTTTCCCAGAATCATCATACGAAGTTTGGTTTGGTCTTCTCTTCTTCAAACTGACAACTGCCAGTGCATCAGCTCCGAAAATCCACAACAATGATCATCTGTAATTCATATATTGGGAAAATACAATCATGTAATTTTCTCGTTTGTCAGAGGATAATATCAGCCAACTGTACACCCCTAGAATAAATTCACTGAAGAATCAGAATTTGTCAGCTGAACTGACAGCAGTCACAGTAAAACAGGCAGAGGTTTTCATTATTTAAACAGGAATTGTTAATTATGAATAAATGTCTGTGACGTCTCTCTATCTCTCTCCTATCTACCACTATAGTTCTCTCCTTTTGTTTGTCCTCCAGGAGTGCCAGTGTTAAGAGGTCCATCAGAATTAGTTGTCTGCAGCGGAAGAGGGAGTGGTTTAAGGAGATAAAAGGGCTGCTGTCCTTGCAAGTTCCTCTTTTGCTGAGCAGCCAGGGAGCCTTCCACATGGCCCTCACTTTAGATTAGTTTGCTTTTGTGTTATTTTCCTTTACTACAACCCACACTTCACTCATCCACACATGCTTTACACCACTGACGCCTAACATTCCCATATTTCATTATGAGTTCTTATACTTAGTTTAATAAATACCGTTTTTCACCTTTTATTAGTGTCTCATTTGTTGGAAGTCCTGAGCCAGGTTTGTAACAAAAGGGGGCTCGTCTGGGAGCAATGTAATGTTATAATGTCCCACATAATAAATGTATAAATGTATCACCAAATAAAAGCCACTGCTATGTATAAATAATGGAAGGCAGGTATTAACTCCACTGTTTGTTCTTGTTAGCAGCCACATGCTGTCAGTCACATGGTAATAAATAAAAATAGAAGTCATGTGAATATATTTTCCATCCAACACTGTTTGCAAGTTGTCTATCGTGAGCTGAAGTGAGATGTCACTTGTTCCGGTATTTACACTTCCTCCCAATTGGTAGACTTGTTGCTTCATCTGATCTTTGGTTAAACAGCTGCATCTAGTGGGCACTTTAAATAATTACATCTGCTATAATATAACCCCAAATATTGTGGTATTCTCGTTTTCATTTCTCATGTGAATACAGATTAGATTTATATTATATCACTAAACATGACAACAAATATATACAACATACAGTATAACTATAGGCTATCTTATTATTAATGTATGTATTTAAGGGACATGTTTTAGACTAAATATGACAATTTGTTACAATTGGTCAATGTGCTCTTTTCTCAACTGTGTTTTTATAACCAAACATATCATAAAAATTAGAATTTACATAAAAATATTTATAGTAGGCTGAATAGGTTAAATAAAACAAGTTTAAAATAAGTGACCTTCTTTAAAAAACCCTCTATTACAGTACTGTTCTCAGCATTTTGTTTATCCAGTGTGCGTATGTTGTCTCACTGGAGTTGCTTTGAGCATGATGACTCTCAAGACCTACATCCTTCTGTCAGACCTCTATGAAGGCTCTCCACAAGAAATCCTAATGAGAACGAGTCTGTTGCCAGCTTGGATTTATGACTTTTGCAATGGAGTCTCTTCAGGACAACACTCTGTTACTGATTGTAACTGTGGAGGCAACCTTTCACCGGTCCACAAAACAGAACTCCTCCCCACTTAGCTTACACTGACTTCTGCATTTTGGACTTTCAGCGTCAGTCAGATTGTTTAAACTACTCACAGCTGACTGGTCAGAGTGGCTTATACTGCAGCACAAAGCCTCAAGAGATTTTAATAATGAGCAACAGTCCTCTTCTGGTGAATGTGGAAAATTGGATAGCAGAAAATCAGAATGCTTTCCTGCCACCAGTGTGCAACAAGCTCATGTGAGTAGTCACTTTTACTTTCATATTAGCTACATTGTTAATATGTGAGCAATGGCAGTGCGTTTTCAGGTTGAAAATCTCTGCAAATCACAACAAGGGCGCAATTTTTTATAGTGAAATGAACAACTAATGGATTATACATGACTATATGAAGACATGCAGTGAGCACGTGATTGTCTTTCTCTCTTTTAGGCACTTTTCCCAGTTGAACATAATGTTTGTAGGCGGACCTAATACCAGGAAGGATTACCATATAGAAGAAGGGGAGGAGGTAAAAGAGAAGCACTGATTTATTCTGCATAAAGTTTCACTTCCACCACTGACATGCAAACTTGGCTTAAACTACAAAAATATGAATGACTTGAGCATAACTGAGGCTGTTATTTTATCCTTCAGTGCTTTATTTAACAGTTTTACATTTCCTACAATATCATAACTCCCCACTTCCAGTTCACCACATAATGACTGCCTGTTAAAGCTAAACTCTTCCCCCACTGACCAGGGTAAACTCCAGCACAATGTTGCAATGCTACCGCTATTTGCTTTGCCTGGGTCCTGTTGTTTCTGGCATGCTTTGCTGTCAGTTATTCTGAAGTTTAGTGTCAAAGTATAGAGGGTGGTCAGCTGACATGCAACAGTGGCAATTGAGTAACAAAAAGTTGTAGAAATTACTGCACTTCCCTGAATATGTTTTAATCATGTGTGATATTAAAATGATGTGTTGTTATCTGATCTAGTTGACACTATCCTATCCCTCTCTCTATTTCAAATAGCTGTTCTACCAGTTGAAGGGGGACATGTGTCTGAAGGTGATTGAAAATGGCAAACACAAGGATGTACACATCAAAGAGGGAGAGGTGAGCTGTTGTATGCTTTAATACACTCCAATACTGGTTTACCCTCTTTGACATGATTGTAGTTCTGCATAATTCATCAAAATATAACATAAAATATATTACCATACATGCGGTGTGGCAGTACAACATGTTGCAAGATAATTCACCTGTCCCTCATCACTTTAATGGTTAAGCAGAGTTTTGTAAATGAGAATAAGATGCTCCGGTGCAATTTCGTCAGTAAAAGTTGGATGATGAACGTTGTTACATTCACACTGTTGCTTTCTGACACTCTGCATTTCATAACTTTTTCTCCCCATTCTTAGATGTTCCTGCTGCCAGCTCGGATCCCCCACTCCCCCCAGAGACAGGCCAACACTGTGGGACTGGTGGTGGAGAGGAGACGGCTGCTGACTGAGACTGACTGCCTCAGGTTAACTATTGTACCTCCCTCTCTTCTCTTCTCTTCTCTTCTCTTCTCTTCTCTTCTCTTCTCTTCTCTTCTCTTCTCTTCTCTTCTCTTCTCTTCTCTTCTCTTCTCTTCTCTTCTCTCTCCTAGGCTACAGGGGCCTTGTAAAACAACTATATGCAATGCAACGTGAACAAAAAGTGTGCACAATATGCAAAATGTAACTTTTAGAAATATGTACAGTGTGACAGGAAAATCACAACAGATTTAGAGAGAAAATTGGAAATTCATGTAAACATGAATTGTGTAATACAAAGACTGCATATTCTCAGAAGTACATGTTACCCAGATAAACCACAGGATTCATGCTTTTAATCAGTGAGTGAGTACAGACATACATGTTAGAGTTGCAGGTCTTTAACAGGCTCAAAGCCAGCTTTAACATTGGAGTGTGTTGGTGCTTTCAGGTACTATGTGGACGGTACAACCAGCATCCTGTTTGAGAAATGGTTCTACTGTCAGGATCTAGGGACACAACTCGTGCCAATAATCAAAGAGTAAGACACATTTCTCTCTTCATACACAGCTACATACATTCCCCATCAGTCTTTATTTGTTTTAACACAGTTTCTTGTTGGTGGATGACTTCTTACTTGCAGGTTCATGGCATCAAAGCAGTACAGAACAGGAAAACCTGACCCAAGTGAGTTATTATGAGATTTCTTGTATTATTTAATCCAGGACCCTGTAAAGTTTCAGATAGTTTCATAATTGTCTTTGGCTGAGCAGATGAAGTCTTCAGGGAGCCTCCGTTCCAGATGAACACCTTGAATGTGATGTCGCCCTTCTGCTTTAAGGACTGGCTGAACAAACAGAAGCCATTCCTGGCCAGCGGCAGGCCCATCGATATGTTTGGAGCTCAGTTTGAGACAGAGGTATGAGGAAACATGTTATCAAATGTGTTTTCAGAGGCAGCAATACGGTTTTAAATTGTTATAATAATAATTGAAACATATATATTCTTCTGTCAAATTTCATTCCGTGACCTTAGGTTTACCTGGAAATATGAAATATGAAAACTGTGAACCCAGTATACAGAGCACTGCATCATGCTGACACTTTAAACTGAAATCATTAAAGGTCTCCTCCAGACATGTTTTAAGATATATAAAAAATACTCTGCTAGGAATAATAATTTGTGTCTCATATGGTTTTTGGCTGGCCCAGCCATGGACCAGTCCTATAACCACGGTTGTCTGTGAGTGAGTGATTGAGTGAGTGATGAAGTTAAACCATTGGTTAGTCAGCTGAGTGTTGGAGTTTCCCCATTGACTGTTGCTCTTTCGAAATGAACTGGTGCGAGATGATGAAAGTGGACAGCAGTATGACACAGAGTGACTGTGTTTCCTGCTCCGAGCTCTGACGCTCTCAGCTCCGATGTTAAATGCAGCCAAGTCTGCTAAACTCCTGTTTAAACAGACGCGTACCAGCGTCTCTACATATCCTCCTCTACCGTCCAGTGTGATTGACTCTCTGGCTGACGCGCTGTCGGCAGCTGGCAGGAGACGCTCCACTGTGTGTTTGGATTTTATAACTGAACTAATACCAGGACGCAAGTTTTTTATTACTCTGACATTTTCACATCACAAATGATGAACAACAGCATTAAAACACAACAAACAAGTAAAATAAGCAACTCATGTCAGCTGTTATATCAGTCTAGTGTGGGGCGGCTGCTCTGCAGGTGCGCTTGATTTGACTGTAACTAAGGTAACCAGGTGGAGATAAGCCTCCTGAATTTGCAGGATCTCTTATGATCCATTTAAGAGGAAATTTGACAGCATTTTGGGAAATGAGTTAAAGTGGTTTTAATTGTAAATTTATCAAATGAAGCAGAATTATCATTAAGGACAGGAGCAGATTTGATGTGCTATAGGTAATGCTGCTTCTTATGATCCTCACAGGCGATGCTGTTTGGACCTGGGTTGACAGAGAAGTCATTACGGCAAAGTGATGTGTGGATTTGGCAACTGGTATGTCCTCTAAATGTGCTGCTTGTTCTCTAGCTCATACTGCCCCAGCAGTGCTTTTAGATGCTGCAGTCCATACATATGGATCCATGCCTGACCCTTTGTTTCCACTTAACCAAACTCTTCTTAAACATCATTTTTCTTCTTCTGCTTTTCTCTCTTTGTCTGTCAGGAGGGATCATCAAGAGTAACTATGAATGAGAAGGAGTTCACTCTTTCTGCAGGAGACAGTTTACTCATTCCTGAACAGAACCAGTAAGTCAATTTTAACAATAAACGCTTCCAATCACAAAGGGTATAGCAATTTCCACCCCAAAATATCCCTGTTTGGGTGTAGTTTTAAGGGAAGTGATTTGGCAGTAAAAACTTATTTCAAGAATCTGATTTTTACCCTAAAAAATCTGAAATGTCTTCTTCTCCTGTAGGCACCAGTGGCAGAGAGATGAGGGGACTGTTGCTCTGTTTGTGGTTCAAAACCCTGAGCGGAAAAGACCCTGAACTTTCACATACTGTACATACAGTATGCTGAATGTGTGGGGAGGAGGACTCCTATCTGCACAAATACAAAATCAAAGTATCAAACTCTAAACAGGACACTCACTATCTGGATCTGGTAGATTGCGTATCATTCCATACAGCAAGTATTGTAAATCATGCCCTCATTTCAGTAAAAGGATTCTGTGATGTGTTAATGATAGTGAACTTTGAGCCTATTGATAAACACCAGAACCTATTGAAACGGCAAACTGCACTTTGTAGTAGTTACTTAAGTTAATTTTGTCACTGCAATATATAATTATTATATTAGCATCTTTATTGTTGAATAAATATAAAAAAATGTGTGATGTGATCATTTATCTTGACACACTTCTTGAAAGTTAATGACCTTTAATTCTTATGATTTTCACCTCTCCTGTTTTTCCCCTGAAGTGTTTATGAGTCAGGCTCATTTATCCACAACCGACTCATATAGCCTCATGTGATTTAGTACATAGATTGTCCCTGGACGTGTAAAAGTTGAATAAAAGCTTTAATCAGGTGTTTCATGGATAACTTAGTGTAGAATTATCACTTTCCTTATGTCATCAATGTCAGTTGCATCACAATCACAACTGTACTGTAGCTTTATAATAATCCTACTTGAAACACAAGTTTCAACAAGTTTTGGGAGCAGTCAACTTGTTGTCAAATGATATCTGTTTGTAGCATGCCAAGTTCAGCTTGGTTTTCTTTTATTTCAACACCATAATTCTCAGGGCCTTTTCCAGACAAACCCATAACTGCCTGGGCAAGATTTCAGAGCCTATTTGTGAGATGCAATAGGAGGGATTTTCCACTGAAATATAAAACTGTGTCCCAGTATTGGGTACATGTTGACAAAGCATAGGGGCAGGCTTAATGTAGGTCAAATCCACTGCAAGAAACACACGGATCACTCATCATTGTCAGATATTTGCATACGTGCTTAAACTCACTAAAACCTAAAATGTAACTAGGCTACTTATTCTAGAGCTCAAGGGAGTCAATGTTTTTCCTGTTAATATTTTTACATTTTTTATACCTAAATGTTTAATTGCAAAGTGGTCTTAAATGGCTCTGATTCCTAAAATGACTCTCTTTACACTTTCAGAAGTCGGGTTCTGATAGTTCAGTTCTGCATTCAGTGATAAAACAGTTCAAGCCAATGAAAACAATCTTATATTTAAAAGAATAGTCTGTCAGTTCAGGGAAATATGTTAATTTGCTTTTTTGCTGAGAGTTATATGGGTAAATCAATGCCACTCTCATGTCTGTGTGTTGAATGTGGGGTTTGAAGAGGCGGTGGGCTTAGCTTAGTTTAGCAAAAAGACTGAAGAGGGAGGAAACAGCTAGTTAGCGCTGTCAAAAGTTCAAAAATACACAAAAGCAAAAGTGCGCTATTAACCAGACAAACAGAAATGTTAAATGACAGTTTGTGATTTTACAGGAATCTACATGCTGGAACTATTTCTCAGGGTGCGACCTCCTGGAGGCAGAGAATCAGAGACTTTGCCAGGAAACTATCAGACACCTCGTGAAATCATTACGCTCAGCCAAGAAATAGTCCAGCACAACCCCCACTTATAAAACCACAAATTGTTGTTTTTATACTTTGATTTTTATCCATGCTAACTGTTTCCTGTTGCTTCTATAGCTTTGTGCTAAATTAAGCTAACAGTCTCCTGGCTGTAGCTTCATATTTAACAGACAGATATGAGAGCAGTATTGATTTTCCCATCGAACTCTTAGAAAGAAAGCAAATTACTTTATTTCCCAAAATGTCAGACTATTACCATAAAGCAGTCATTCAATCAGTTACAGTACGTGAGAAAAAACACTCACAGATTCAACTACAAATTGTCAAATTTTATATGAGACAGGTCACACAGGTCATTTTTTAAAAACAAAATGTCAAAAACTCACAAAAGAATGATATTATTCCTAAAACATTGTCCATAAAATGCTTTGTGGCTGTTGTTGGAAGCACAGTATTCCACATCACAGTGATATCAGTTCAGTTGAGCAGTCTTATCCTCAGAGTGTTCCTGATCACATACTGCTCTGCTATAAAGGCAGCCACAGCCCAGGGTAGTGCATACTCCAGAGTCACCAGCCCTCCCAGGTTGTACCTAAAACCTGAGTAGTCCCAGGGACATGCCCCCAGTAGCGTTAGCCCTGCCCCCCAGCTGAACTCCCATAGGTAGATGAACACAGTGTAGGCTGTCAGACGCAGAGGGAGTGGGTGATGCTGAGCCAGCAGCCAGGCCCTCAGGCTCTCCATGAGGTAGATTGCAGTGGCATACATAGGCAGCGCCCACAGGCTGCTGTGTCCCGCCAGCCTCCTGTCTTGAGTGCTGCACCAGTCCCACACAGCAGTGAAGGCCACCTCACAGAGGCAGCCATGCAATGCGTACACATAGAGACGAGCCAGAGAGGAGAGAGGACGACTGGAGACGCTCCCATGTGGCTCTCCTGGAACGTCACCTTCAACATCTGTCCCTGTCACAAAGAAGCCGAATTACTGTGTGTGTTGGCATGTGGTGAAAGTGACATGTTCTCAAAGACACACATGATGCACACATCACTTTGCCGTAATGACTTCTCTGTCAACCCAGGTCCAATAATTTCCGCAAAGATTATTTGTAGTTTAGAATAAAAACATGAACGTAAGGGGACTTAATTCTATTTGGACAATAGGTATTTCATGTTAAAGCTGCTTAACCTTCACTTCAAATGTAAGTTTAGTGCAGCAGTTACAATGATAAATGTCTGAAGAAATGTCTGTTGTTGCCAAATATCTGTTCTTTAATAGATGTCAAGTTAAAACATGCTCAAGTAAAAGTAAAATTACTGACAATTATTGAAATACAAAACTGTTTCAGTTACAAGTGTGGCACAATCAGTACATTTTTGTCTATTTGAAAGAAATTGTATATTATACATCTCACTGAAAAGTTATGCATGAAAAAAAAGAATGGGTGTCTCTCAGCTGGCCATAATTCATATCTCACTGAACACACACACACACACACACACACACACACACACACACACACACACATACACACACACACACACACACATTTTCTCACAGAAAAGCTAATTGGGTAAAGAAAGTGTTTTTTCCGACACATTTTCTTCTGAGAATTTTATTACTTGACACTGTCAATCATAAAATTCTCCCGTCTTTAATAGATACACTAATGAATTTTCAATTTCTCTTTTAGTTCCTTTTAAATCCTTTTACTTCTTAAATTAGTCTCTTTTGGAGAAGACACAGTGTTCCATGTGATATATTAAAAGTCAAATCAAGTCAATTTTATTTGAAATTGCATTACATTTGGACAACTAATATTATTTTGATTTGGAAGAGCAGATCTTTCCTCTAGATTTTCTTTTACTACATTGTAATACCTCCAGTGTGTACCGTTGCCTTCGTCCATTCTCCACACAGCATAGTGTACGTGCTCTAATATGGATTAGGCGAATAGCCCGGCTTAGCAAGTTAAAGGCTTGGAAAATCTTCAACAGGTTTTCTCTCTGCACTAGAAAATAGTGTCATCTACGAATGCCAAATCAACTTGACTGTCTCTGTCAATTAATTATTTCTCCTCAAAATAAAATAGAATTAACAGAGGTCCCATAGTTGCATTGAATTCAACTCCATAACTTCATTGACTTCAATTGAGATTAGGATGCATTGTCAATGAATGCCACATCAAGCCTCAAAGTGCAGCTTTCAGCAGTCATTAAACATAATGTAAAAGTGCCATTAACAGTCATAATTCTCACTTAGGTCATTATTACCTTGTGTTCTCCTCGCATTTAGCTTTCTCGCCTCCATCCTTGGACAGCATATGGGTCTCTGTGCCTTTGTAATCCCTCTGCTTCCCTGTGTATGTGTGTGTGTGTGTGTGTGTGTGTGTGTGTGTAGATCTTGGGCTAAACATTAAGCTGCTCCATGTTATCAGAGTGAGACAGTGATGTCTCTGTCACAGGCTGAGGCTGCATAACTGTTCTGCACACAGTAAGTGTATTGATGTGTGCTTTCAGAAGGCAAATTTAGGATAGTCATCATGCACAAACTCCATTTATTGCCGTATTGAGTCATGTTTTGGGTCGGCTCGGAGGTTATCAGTGAAACACAGTAGCTGGGTGTGTCAGGGAGGCTGCTCGAAAATATACATAGATGGAAGAACTGACTTGTGATACTCGGTACTGTAAAACATATAAACAATACAGTACATACAGAAATACACACCTTTGACTATTTTAAACTATTTTACAACAGTAATTTTCAACTTTGGCTCCCAGCTTACCCGCATTTGTGATATATTTTGGACATTTCCAAGGTCATACTATTTCCACTACATTCGTATTAATCTACAATATTTAAATCTCCTTGTATTCTTTATTTGTTTGTCTGAACAATGTCCAGCTTTCAAGTCTCTTTTTATAACTAAAACAGATGAAGGGAATTCTTAGTGACAAAACACTAGATTGAAAATGTTCTTGATGTTATTTACAACTTCACAAATGGCACAAACATCATCATATTGCTGATTTATATACATGTACCGTATGTATGTTGAAGTCTGCTGGGGTCTGTTTATTGAGATATGTGCCTTTGTGTTTGTATAGCCTCTATGCAAAATATAAGAATTCATTTGCATATTCAAGTTTATTGTTTTTTTGGAATGGGTATACAATAAAACTCTGTCTTCTATATTAATAAATAATCTTTGTGTAAGCAGTGTTATTGTTCATTTTGTTTATTTAAGCAAATGAATGTCTTGGCTACAATAAAGAGTTTTATGATAGCATGAGGATCATTAGTAGTCATTCATCTCTATGTTTAAAAACGAGGATCTCATAAGCACATACAGCAAAGCTTAGAGACACGTGTTCAGAGAGCTGCCAACACACATGAACGCATACTGTATAAAGATGGATGCAGAGTGCTACTTGTACAGTTTCACACATGCACAGCGTAAACTGTTGCCATAAAGTGTCTCTGAGAGCAGATGTCAGTCCTGACATGGTGCCACTGCTGGGTCCTGTGTGTTTGTTTTGTGTGTACTCTAATAAAACAGTTAGATGAATGGTGGACCTCCAGATCAGAGTCCAGCGATTCTAGCAAACACACCTTCTCGGAAAGGGGACTACACCGCCGCATGAAAGTCAGTGACCATAAAGTTATCAAGCTGACAAAGGTCGGACTCTTCACACAGTAGTGAGCCGGGCTGAGTTTTGTGCATGTGTGTACAGTGTGTGTGTCACATATTGATGCATATTGAGTAACCAAGGAGAGTTTGGTTAGGGAAATTAGCAGAAAAACCTTTGCTTGTTTTTGAAAGTCATTTATCAATGTTCAGTCAGTCTGGTACTCTGAATTGAATGCACCCAAATTAAATTTAAAGTAATTTAGAGAGAAGATGACTTGAAATGAGATGGAATGAGTTAGTAAATGGAAAACAACTTAAGACAAGATTAGATGAGATGAAATGATTTGCATGTCCTTACATGTTTTGTAATTTTGTGGTCTATGTATTTACTATGTTTTATGCTTAAGTCTGTGTTCTGTGTTTTATCTGGCTGCAAGATACATTTCCCCTCAAAGTCCCCCTTCAATCAAAAATATATTTTTCTTCTTGTTGCTTCAGTTGGATGTTTGAGCTTCACTGTGCAGAATGATGTATGTGCAGAGTTTGAGAAGACTGTTTTCACTTTCATCTGCTGAAAGTGGAAAGTTTCGCTGTGCTCATTGAAAATCAGATTTTAAGCATGATTTGTCACATCACAATTAGTCTGGAAGCTAATTGTGTTCCAGTATTCAACTTACACAAGTGTGAAGTGGAAACTTGAAGCCTCCAGTGCACATACACTGAGAAAGGACTTTACAGTAAAGTAGGTAAAGTAGTATCTTGTGTCTAGCAGTTAAACTTCTGAAATGAAATAAATTTGCATAATCATCAATTCTGAGTTTTTAATGAGGGAGGAGTAGATGCCATTTTAAGGATTTTAAGGTGGTAATTATTTTTTGTGTGGAACAACCATCTCAGAGACACATTATTGCCCCAAGCAGAGTATTTATCTTAATACATGTCTGGAGGGGACCTTTAAGTCAGGAGTTGTCTATGTGCTCGGGATGGCACATGGACACTTCATAAATCACCTAAATGAGTTGAAATAAAGTGCAGTAGATGTGATGAAATGAGGACCAGACAGGACAGGGCAGATGTCACATAATTTTACAAAGGTCAGGGTCAAGATCGCAAAGGTCTTCCAAGTGCGTAGGAGAACCCATGGTGGAAAAATCTTCCCTAGATCCAGTGTTTGGTTTGTCGTTTCTGGGCTACTGTAGAAACATGGCAGTGCAACATGGTGGGCGCCATGGAAGAGGACCCGCTCCCTCTGTAGATATAAGAAGCTCATTTTAAGGTAACAAAAACAAAACAATTCTTATTTTCAGCTTATTATACACTATTATACACACATAGCATACAGAAGTGGGCCAGTTCAGGCAATGATGCGGCACTGCTGGCCTTCTTTTGGCATGGAAAATGTGAGCCTTAAATGGCCTGCATGTAAAATAGCGAATATGGCCCAAATATCCAAAATCAAATGTGGGCCTTTTTTTTATAAAGATGTGATGCTTTCAGGTTTGTGTATTTTGGATGTGGGCCAGTTCTGTTTTATCTGTTTTTTTCTTGGTTGAGATACAGCTTGATTGTGGCCCAGATCTGGGAAACAGGAGCTGACCGCCCAAGTGCCATCATTCCATGCGGTACGTGGACCGGATGAAAGTGCAGAAAGTGTCAGGTATGGGCCGAGCTGGGCCACACCAATTTTGCTACCTGGGATACTTATGAATATTATATTCCATTTCTACCAAGTCTTTTCCACTACATGCCACTAAATCTTACACACAACTGTGATCTCAAATACCAGACATGCTTAACTCACCGCTACTTTTCTCTGGAACCTTCGTCACCCATCATCCTCATGTTATGACAAGCCCTCTGAGAACGCCAGCTTTTATACACAGTGTGGCCAGGAAGCCAACGCTGACTTGAGAGAAGGAGTGCAAGCAGGTTTCTTAGGGAGCCAACAAATTTAATACTACAAACGGATACAGGTGAGTCCTTAAATTTCAACTTTTTACCTCTACTGTATCACATGTTCATTTGAGTTTAAGCTCTAGAAAACTTGCGATGGTCATTATCTGTGTATCTTTCATCATTAATGTGCAAAATAAAGAATGCTGAACTAGGTTTTGTAGGATATAAATGGATGGGAAAAGGTGAAATTCTTTTGGCATACGATTATACACATTAAATCATATATTGTAACGGTTCTAAAAGAACATGTTCTGGCTGACATGTCTCTCTTATTTTTCACTTAAAAATTAAAACACTGCTTTATCATGTATAGAAAGTTTAGATTAAAAGAAAAGCTTGACATTTTGCAGATAATTCGATGAGCGGTTTGATAGCACTCTCATATTTGTCTGTCACTGACTATGCAGATCAATATCTTGTTTTATATCTCAAAATATATCTTGTTAACCTAACAAGATATATAGTGTTGACTGATGAGCTATGGAGGCACTGGTAGGTGGCCAGGCTAGCAGTTTCCCCTTGTTTCCAGTCTTTATACTAAGCTAAGCTAACTGGATGCTGGCTGTAGCTTCATGTTTAGTGAAGAAACATGAAAGTGGTATCGATCTTCTCATCTAACTCTTATGAAAGGGAAAGGGAGTGGGAGGGGTGTTCAGTTGGTTGCAATCTGCAACCTCACTGCCAGATGCCTCTAAATCCTACACATTGGTGCTTCAACTATTTGGGCCATGTAATATTGAGGTCTATAATACTTTTCTCTGTCCTTCTCTCCTCTTCAAGTTTCTGCTGAAAGATCTGCTGAAAAAGGAGCAAAAACTTGAGAGATCAGACTGCATTTACTGGTGAAATGGCTTCTGCTGGTATCCCCGAGGTGATGAATGAAACCACTTTCTTTCACTGCAAACCCAACCAATATGGAACATCGACTGCGCTGATTTTCATGATCATTGAGATGATAGTGGGCTTGCCAGGCAACATAGCAGCCATCTGGATTTTTTATTTCCACATGAAGTCCTGGAAACCCCACACTCTCTATCTCTTTAATCTGGTTCTAGCTGACTTCCTGCTCCTCATCAGTGTGCCTTTCCGTATCGACACTCACCTGAATGGGGACAATTGGGTGTTTGGACAGGTCTGGTGCCGCATCAACCTCTTCATGCTGTCTGTCAATCGCTCTGCTAGTATTGCATTCATGACAACTGTGGCACTGGATCGTTACTTTAAGGTGATCCACCCACATCATAGCATCAGCCGTATGACCTTAACTCAGGCAGGGAAGATTGCAGGCCTGATCTGGATTTTGGTGATTGCCCTTCGGATTCCGCTGTTGACCATCAACCTCCTGCACCAGCATGACAACCTTGCCCTGTGTCGCAGCTTTAGCTCTTACGAAGTACCTCCTTTGGTGATAAAGGTGCACTATGTGGCCTACATTGCAGAGTTCTTCCTGCCCTGGTTCATGTTGCTGTTCTGCTCGGTCCGGATTACCAGCTACCTGCGCCAACGGCAGATGAACCAGCAGAAGAGCATGTGGAGAGCCATCCTAGCAATAGGGGTGATCAGTTTGGTGTTTACCATCTGCTTCCTGCCAGCTATAGTCACAGGCCTGGGTGGGATTTACATCAAGACGTTCTACCCCGAGGACTGCACATCCTACACACGGATCACCCAGCTCTTTATGGTGTCTATCAGCTTCACCTACCTAAACAGCGCATTGGACCCTGTCATCTACTGTTTCTCCAGCTCCATGTATCGTGACGCCCTCAGGAGCTCCATGAGTCACCTGTGCTTCGTGAAGAAGAATGTCAGACCAACAAGCAGCGTTGCCAATAACTGCTGAAAGGTGACTGAATTATCTATAGCCCCCTTTCTTGTAAGGGTTTATCTCTAGACAATAGACAAGTCAGTGAGAGTCAGTGTTATCAAGATTATTTCATGGAGGAGTTTTGTTTTAGACTACTGAAAATAAATGCTTCAATAAAATACTATATACAGTATATTTCAGTGGATGCAGACAGAAAGTCACCCAGAAAAAGATGAAATCAGTCAACCCTTGTGTGTTGTCTACTAAAGATACTACTGGACTTTGGGATGGGACTTTGTATAAGTCAGTGATGCCTCTCACCCACCTACACACTCAGTCGCTTAGCCGCACTTTTCATTTACTCACTCACTCACTCACTGATATTCACTGACCAACTCCCTCACTCAGTCATGCACTCATAGTGACTGACATTCACTCAGTCACTTTCTCAGTCATTCCTTCACTACAAACTCTTATAAATACACACTTAACTTGGACAGTTACAGCTTGCATTAGAGGAATATGTTAATATTTTTATAATGTTTTATGTCTTTATTTGTGTACACTGTTCAGACAGTCTGCATTACTTGTTTAAGTATTTACTTTTTAAATGACTGAAATGCAGGTTTAATTACCTGAATGAGTTTGATGCATTGCTTTTTTTTTATTACTTTCTATTTCTGTACACCTGTTTAGCATCTTCATTTAAAATGTTAATAAAGTGAGACAGTTGTATCTTAACATTTTAAGACACAATTCAAATGGCTATGGTTATTCACTGTTGTAAATACTGTAAGTGAGTAATATCAAGTCGCAAGGTAAGGAAAAAAATACTTTAAAAGTTTAACAAAACTGATTGTACTCCTCAATGCTAGCAGTCAATTACTTAATAGTGTGTTGAGTAGCATGTTGTACATATTGCAGTTTACAGTAAAAATCTGTAATTGTACCTCTTGTGAAAAAAGTGCAAATTAACAGTAATGAATTGCAATCCTTTTGGCAGTATTTTACTGTAAAAGTAGAAAATAACAGTTGTATGCTGTATTTATAAAAACAGCAACAAACTGTTAATTTCAGCAACAGCAAGACACCACTAATTATAAAGTAAATTAATGGCAACCCTGCTGCCTGTTTTTTTTTTTGTTTTTTTTTTTTACCATTTTTTGACAGAAAAATCTTTAACAGTGTACATTACTACTCTGAAGGCAACCTAGTAGCCCAATGGAGACTTTATGATGCTGGACTCATTGACTGAAACGGAGTCGCACCATTGTGTGGCAACAACAGACAACACTAATGGTGGCACTGAACAAAAAAATCAGTTGTTTAAAACGGCATGAAAAACAAGTTTGTTCTCCCATAGTTCATCATTTTATTTTATTTTACATATTTGAGATGACTGGTTGATTAGTTTGGAGGAAGTGTGTCTTATCAAAGGCTTAGAGCACTAAATGCTATCTCACTGCTGAAATATTCAAACTATATGTATGTGGGAGTGACATTAACATGAGAAAATACAGTGAGAGCTGTATTCAGAGAGCTATTCAATATTTATCCTTAAAACTGTATAATATGGATGTGAGCACAAATAAAAGCAGCAAAATGTGAACATGAGTTGATCTGTTGGCACTGATTGTATCTATTTGTTTCCATACACAGTAAAAGATTTACTAGTGTAATTCTCACATGTATTTCTGATAATGAATGGATACAATTTTCACGATATGCTACAAAATATTTATCAAAGAGGAAAAACAAATGCATAGCTCTCACAATACAATACAATCTCATTAGCACTTCTGTCGTTTGGCTTTCAGAGTGTGGAGACCCTTCATTTTACATGTTATTAATTATGCCATATTTAATATGCACCTATGCACAGTGACATAACACAACTGTTTTCTTGCCATGTAATTGTTTTTCTATCCCATCTCTAAAGAAATGACTCCATAGAAGTTATTCTGTGAATTGTGGTTCTCATTTACAACACAAAACAAATTTGCCTCAATCTTTTCTTTACATTACAGCATCTTTCTTCAATTCTTTAGCTCAAGACAAAAGCTGCATCAGGGGCCTATAGATTCCAATCCAATCAAGGAATCACAATAATTATACACAATTAATATTGATGTTAGTATTAAAGGAATAGTTAGTGTTATTAATGACAACTTATCGTGATATGCTAATCTAAAACTGTTTTTTACACATGCAACCATGCAGGTCACTTGTAGTAATCATGCATTACTATACATTCATGCACTTACAGCTGGATCATGGATGCCTACAACAGTAAGACTACAAAAAACACATTATTTGATAAACATGTATAAAAGGGAGGAAGATATTGATTAAAGGTAAGATTTTCCATGTAAATATTTACAAAAAAGTTAATAAGTAGTCAGTTAGTTAATAAATAGATAGTTTACTATCTTCTTAGTGGATATTCTGTTCAGGTCATTGCAGATCAATATAACACCATGTACACATTAACAACACAATGTAACGTACAATGCGTCCACACAGGTACAATCTGTACAGTGAAAATGTTTGAAATGGACCACAGTGTAACACAATATGGCAGTATACCAGTAAAAATAGGTTGATAAACAAGAGACAGATAGACAATGGCTGGACATTAAGCAGCAAAGAAATGAAATGCTGAACACATAAAAACACATAAAAACAACACATGAAACACATAAACATTGTTATCATGTCCATCCCAATCTTCCTATCCCCTTTAAAATTAAGCTTACAGTGAAAAGTCTAAACAGAGAACATGAATGTGGCGTCTCAGAATGTCTGTATCAAAATTCACATTATCTGCTACCATTAGAGAACAGCTGCTGTCCTCTGTAATTGTTGGGTGTTACTAAACTATTACCAATTTGTCTAAGATTATGATGAGAGTTGTTGTTGTTATTTGGTTTAGTGCATTATCAATGTACTTTTAATTAACTTAATTGAACCTGTCCCAATATCAATAAAACTACATTAGGCTGTGCTACTTGTTGGACATTTAATTGGGCTAGATATTATATTGTGCCTAAAAACACCTTTCATCTGCTGGTTATGAGGAGGAAGGCACACCAGAAAACTATGGGTAACAGTTTGCTATATTTGCCACTCTACATTTAAACAACGGTTGAATGACCGTAAAGACATTTGTTTTGTGATTTTTTTTTATTGCGTGCAGGTAAACAAGAGGTTCAGTATTGCAACATTTGGGTATCACAGGTGCACATTATCATAAAATGATAAGTAATATGAGTTTTTCTTTCTCCATCACTTTATTTAAAGAAAGCATCACTTGCAATGTGTGTGACGATAATACAATAACAGAAAACAATTTGGCATCATAATGAAATAAAGATAACATAAAAGACATGACTTCACTTTGAGTTTGTCGATACCGTCAACAAGGTAACAGGACAAATGGTAAATAGTAATAATAAATAAATAGATAGAAAGTAACTTATCAGAAAAGGTAGGCAATAAAATCAGATTTCTTTCAAAAGTCTTGGAGCGTAATAACTGTATGAGCACATTTCTTATTGTTTATAACTTGGATAAACTCAAAATACTTTCTAGACCTCCAGAACTTGGACTTATGGATGTGAAATTTTCCCGGTAAAATTAATAAACTGACAGTCTGGTTTTTGTTTTCATAGTATAATATTACATCCTTGGCTTCCTGCTTAATTGAATGGTTGGATTGAGTGTCAGAATAATCCTCAATTTTTTCCCCCAGAATCCTGATGTGTACTGACATTCATAAAAAAGATGTTAGGTTGTCTTCTTCATTTTTACAAAAATCACATTTGTTATTGATATCCACAAATCTTAAGATGAATATAAGTAGTATGAATGTTTCCTCGTGTGTCTGTTTTGCATGACGTCATTGACCCATCCTCGTGACCTGAGCTCGACAGCCAGCTGGTAAGCAGCGCCGCTCTGTGCTCGGTTTCATTAGCAAGACGCAGGGTCCTGGAGGTCATGAAAAGTCCCAGCCGACACATTATCTGGCCATAAATTCAAATTTGGGTCCATAGTGACATCGTTTGTATTATTTTGTGTGCCCTAAATGGCGCTGCGTGTTAGAAAGTAGCTGTCATTTCAACATTATTCGTTGAGCCTACCGTTGTGTTTTCATACTTTCACCTCAAATATAAACGTTTGTGAGTAGCTTTAGTAACAGCGTCATCAAATAAATTCAGACAGACGACACAGGAACAATTGATTAGATGTTGCTTGTTTATAAACTGAACTGCGGCTGGCTTGTAGTGAGCTCCAGTGGCGCAATCGGTTAGCGCGCGGTACTTATATGACAGTACACTGTAGAGCAATGCCGAGGTTGTGAGTTCGAGCCTCACCTGGAGCAGTCTTTTGATAGCGATCTATCGCATATTTATGTGAATTAATTTCGTTTTGTTGAAAAAAGATATAAATCCTATTCACACCGGGATTCTTGTCGCATCTCTTTGTGACCATTGAAGCTCGTAACGAGAACAAGAACAGTGATACAGCTTTAAATGTAACGTAACTGGGAACCCTTACACATAAACCACGAGTCAACAGGAATATTACTGTTACATCATAGAATCATACCAAATACCATAAAACAGGCTACAGTAAGATCTCTTAAATTCACTTATAGACACACAAAAGTCTACACAGAGAATTTATCTAAGCATATAGGGAGGCATTAGAATATATTTGCATTATCTGATGTGAAACCGATATTTTTTATACCAACAAAGACACATTATGTCATTTATATACATATTTTAGGACAAACTTGACAAAAACATCATGGAAATGGTGGCAACAAAGCAGGTAAGCATGATTATTTGAGTACAGACTACAGACTGAAATAGTATTCCAGCTTCGCGGTCAGCAGGGGGCAGCATCTCTCCATCTCTGCACAGACTCAGGCTTAAAAAGGGAAGTACAGTTACACTTACAGTAGGCTATAAGCTGACTTCATATTGTATCATATAATAATCATTTGTTTAAAGTGGATGTCAAATTTTACATCTTGCATGATGTGAAATTTGATTTCACAAGTAATTTAAATTGTTATAAATTCTCAAATCATGCCCACAGCAAATCCTTAAAATCATAGATTTTCAAGTCAAGATTTTTTTTTTCTTTGTATTGTAAATTTTGAGGTTAAGAGTTCAATCATTCCACATCTGCTTTTCTCTGGTCTTAAACAGTTTTCCAGAGACTCAGTTTAACTCTTGGACCATTTCATTTCATTAGTGTAGCAGTATAGCATATGGTCACATTCCTCTTATAAACATCAATAACTTGGTTTAACAGTCACGGAATGAAAATATTAGTTCACATGCCAGTGATTAGATTGTGAGTCAGTGTGAGTGAAAAGTGTTAATTATGTTCAATGAATTGTCATTGACTTGGCAGTTTACTGTCCTGCCAGTAGGGGTCGTTGCTGTCCACCGTTTGAGCCCGCTGCTCTTTCCCTCCTGATGCAGATGAGAATGCTTGAATATGACTGGCTGTGTCTCCTGTTTGAATGAAAACAGTTGGTCCGGTTGTGATCTTCCCACTTCTGCACTCCCTGTAGTCTCTCTGCTCATTTTACACATGCAGCTACATTTGACATGAGCTGACTTTATTATCCAGTGGGAGCAAGGACACTGTAGGGATCACTTCACATCTGCACACATGGATGTCTGTGTATGTTGTTTGTGTGTGTTTATGAAGATGTGCCTTTAGTAGGTGCAGCTTCAGTCAAACAGAACAAGGAATTGCACTTCTGTTGCTCCTGCATATATGAAAGTTAAAGAGGTAAAACTATTTTTTCCTCTTGCCACACTGCCAAGAGGGTAGGGTATGAGTAAAGCTCTGGAGATGTGATTTTTTGTGTATGTATTTATGTTTGAATTGAAAGTTGGATAAAATAGGGCGTAGGTGTTCAACTATGATGCAAACCTCAATTCAAAACAAACACACACACGCACATTGATTTCAACAGTGTTAACCCCATGATGAATGAGTCAGATGCCTATCATTGACTGTCACAAGCGCAAGAACAGGGCTAATGTAGAAAACAGGGTGTGCTGAGGGAATTGAACTTGCTCCATTATGATCACTTGAGGCCAGATGCAATGAGCATGAGATCACTAGATTACAAAAAAAGTTGGGACATGTGTGTGTGTTCGGGTTGGAAAGAGTACTGGATTACTCTTTCAAGTAAGGCATATTTAGTTTATTGAAGTGTGGGAGGGAAACTCATAAAAACTACTCAGAACATTTCCCACCTGATCCAACAAACACATGCTGTAATTTTTCTTTAATTTTCATCACAGTCCCTATCATCACTGCACTATACCTGCCTGTCCAAACATCTGCAGGAGAATCTTTTCATTCTACCAGTGTTGTCTTTTCTCCCCCTCCTTCAATAGAGAGATGATGTATTATTGTGTGCTCACTGTAGAATAAATGTACTATGCAGTGACAGAACAATGGTGACTAAAGTATGAACTGCAATCAGTTGTCATTGTAAGGTAACTACTATGTTACAGGAAATGTGATGAAGAGAAAAATCAGATAAAAGACAGAACTTAGCAGTGCTAAAGCTACATGCTAGGTCATTTTAATTGAAGCTCGTAACTCTTGGAGCATTTACAAGAATGTTGTATGCACCTACTATCACACAAAAATGTAAGCATGCATGGAGCTGCTGTCTCTCAACATAGCTCATGCAAAAGTATCAGCATGGAATCTTCTGTCTCAGTGTAGCATAGCTAAATCTAAGAACACTACATCTATATGAATGTTTTGTGTCTATTCCTGTTACCGTCACGTGTCGAGAATTTTTCCAGGTCACTTTTTGTCTCAAGTCCAAACAATGTCTTGGTGACATTGGTGTCTCACGTAAAAAGTAACAGGACAGTGCACGGTGTACTAACAATTTACCAGTATACACTGTGCATCTTTTTTGTTTTGTTTCGCTTATGTCAGAACAACCTGTGCAGCAATATTAGATCAGAGGTTAGTATTGTTTATACAGTAAGGTTCATATCAACCATCACATTCCACTTGGGACACATTTTGTCTGTCTGAGCATGATGTGGGTCATCATGTTATTAGCTGTGCAAGCTAGCTTTGGTTTGTTATGATTTGAATATACAGCTCACCGACCTGTTTCACTCCAATGGAGAGGTTGATCAGGGTGTGTAGGCATGAGTATGAGTGGTAGTGTAATTAAAAGAGTGAAATTGTGATTGCATTGGGAATGGGAATGTAGGAGTGGCTGAGAGTGTGTGATGATGAGAAAGAAAAATACAGACAGTGTATGTGATGGAGAGACCTGAGAATAAACAGAGCTTGAAGGCACCATAACGGTGAGTGTAGGTGTTGTGGCAAGGCCTGTTCCTCTATCTCTGCCCTCATCTGGCCTGCAGCATTAATCACCTCCTCTCATTACCCAGCCATCTTCATGCACACACTTGCATGCACACACACCACTGCAAAGGACCGCAAGTAAGCGTTGTTTTTTTTTATCAAATACATGCAACAACTCTTTTGCAGGCTGCAACTGGTGACAGGTTGACCTATGTCAAACTCTAATGTTGATTTTCGGTGTTTTGAAAGTCATCCTGCAAGAGTATATTAAGATCTTTAGATCTAAACCAGCCTCCAACATGTTACAAACCATGCGGCTATGTGTCACAAGCTATAATTCACATCTGTCTTTGGTTAGGACTGAGTGTTCGCTCACTATCTAGCTGTCTGACAGCTCCCAGGCCCAGCTGTTATGTATTGTGGCCCATGGGCTCTGGTCATTACGTGTGAAGGTATAATTATTATCATTATTGTTTTTTTTGTTTTTTTGTTCTTCCACTGCTCTCTTAAGCCTGGGGCCACTTCAGTGATGAAGCGCCTGTCAAGTTGCCAAAAGGAAGTGATGTCATTCTGCCTGGCCGCACACCAGCAAACTCTGAGGTCAAAGGTGTGTCTTGACAGAAGGGGAGATGTGTGTGTGTGTGTATTTGTGTGTGTGTGTGTGTGTGTGTGTCTGTGTGTGAGTTTTTGTGTGCGTGTTTGGGACATAACCTACGGCCAGGGAGGGTTATTGAGTTTCGATGAAGATGTGAGATAATATTTTGTTCTTAGGCAGCCAATTATGTGACTGTTCTTCATGGGATATGTGTGAATTTTGGGGTCATCTGGTGAAGAATTCCCAGATGTGCCATTTACATTTTTTTAACCTACACTTTCTCAAGGTAAGCCGTGAATGTCGCTCACACTTCATCACCATCATCTTTCATCTTTAGCAGCAATTGTTCAGGAAATCTTAGTGTGTGTGTGTGTGTGTGTGTGTGTGTGTGTTTGGGAGGGGGAGGAGGGTGTTGCACTGAAAGTAGCACCATGATAAAGCAACGCTATGGGCTGTGATCATGTCGCTACATAAAATGAAATTTAATCCAAGAAGTTCAGTTTGAAAGCTCATCAGACACACTGTACAGCAGTGCAAAAGCTTTATAGGTATATATACACACTTTGGTGTGTTCAGACTTTTGACTGGTTCTGTAGTTCATATGAATTAGTCTACATCAAGAGAGAAGTCCTTCCAATTTTTCTGGATTTACTCTGTTTTTCTTTCATTGGTCACAGAAGGAAAGCAATATATGTCCTATTCAAATGAATAACTGATGTTGGGCAAATTACTTGAAAAATGTAATCCCTTACATATTACATATTACTCATTAAAAAGTAATAACAATACTTAACTGACAACTCAACAGCAAAAGTAATCAGTTAATTACTTGTTACTTAACTTTCAGTTCTCAGCCATCAGCTCCATTAAAGGTGCCTCCAGAGCCTCCACACCCACGTTACATCATCCTCATTTAACTTGTGTAGAAAAGCAATATGAGACGTTGTGTTTTAACAAGCAGCCAGTCTGCAGCGGTGACTACATGAAAAGTCTCATCCTGTCAGTCAAGCTGCATTGTTCTCACAGCTTACGACTCTAACCACATCCCCATACCTCCATCCGCCACGAGCTAGCACGTACCGGACCAGTCTGTCCAATGAAAATACAGAGACCAAACTGATATCAACCCTCCATCAAACTACCTGTAAGATGGCAAACAAGTTGTAATTACTGAATTTCAAATTGTAATCTCTTGCACTAGTTGTTACTAAAAAAAGTTGTTAAAAAAAACATATTACTGTGTTTTGTGGTGTGGTAATGCTTTTTACCATGACGCACTACAGAGAAGTTTCCAGGTTTGTGTGTGTTTACCTGTTGTTTGGTGAAGCATGGTAATACAATACAGACATGCATACAGTACATGTATGCTTGTCTGTATTAAATATTATATATGTATGTTTAAGGGGTATATAAAGGTCACAACACTGGCTTTGTTAAGTTCTGAAAGAAAGTAAAAGTAAATGAAAGGTTGCTGGTTGCTGTAATTTGTGCTGTGCGTTCTCACTCAGGAGTAATGAAAAGTGAGCGAAGCAGCAGGTGGCAGCTGGAAACTTTTTTCATGTACTGAGCACTGTGCTCAGCCCAAAGAGCCAGATGCACTTAAGAAGTGGAGTGTCTACAAGTGCATGTGTGTCGAGGACAAGGGTGTGTAAGGCCAGTTGGCTGTCTTCCCTGCTGCACCACCTTAAGCTAATTAAACATCCCTCCAACAGCCTGGCTACTTTGCCAACTCCAATCACACACACATACGTATACACACACACAAACACAGTCTTCCTGGAAATTACAGTGGATTTAAGGGATTTGCAGTACTTCACTCTTCATTTACGGTCTCTTGGGTCAGATATGCAACTTGTTGTATGAGTCAGTGTCTGTGTGAGTGTATTGTATAGGTGCACATGAATGTACTCTTTTCCCTTGTTTTATAGCCAGGAAACTTGTACTTAAAACTTTATAACAAACTATTGCAGTTTCCCATAACTTCCAGGAAACTTGGACTTATAACCCCCTAACTACTGCAACTTCCTATATCTTCACAGCAAGTTTTAAGGCTTTCATTTGTCAAAGGAAAAAACAACATGGGGAGTATTATCATCCAGGCCAGAGATTTTGTTTAAATCCCAGCCTCCGCCCCTCTCCTCTGGCCCGGGATTCTGGCCTAGCGGGGCCTGGTGAACGACCACATCCTCCACTGCATGCATGCCCATCCAGATAGATGTCACAAATAATGGGGGGAGCGCTGGGAGATTGTTTGATTTATGTGTGCGCAGGGCCTTCTGGAAGAGGAAGAGTGTGTGACCTGATGGAGGGCCAGAATCTCTAAAAGGGTCCTTCCTGAGAGTCTGAGCCAAGCAGCATTCTTGGCTGGATTGACCTGAACTCATCAGAGGGAGACAGAAAGAGAGAGGAGAGTTTTTATATGTTGTTAATACCAGTGTGTATTTATCTTGCTTTCACAGTTGTCTCCTTTACTGTTGCTGTCTTTTCCCATGAACAGTTATACAGCTTGCATGCGCAGATAAACACACATAAGTTTCACATCTCTGAATTTGATCATTGTAGTTTGAAACATCTGCTTCTTCTATAATAGACACTGAAATAAACACACCCTCGCTCAAACACATGCATGCACTAGCCTCCGGACACCATGACTTGTGTATTTGCTGCTTTGTTGCTACGACAAACACCATAATCTTCATTTTGGCATGAGCCAGGTGTGTTTCATAAATCCTCCAAATACTTAATATGGACCCAATGATTTATAATGCGTCCATTGTGTCTGTTTTGCTCACTGCGTAACAATCACAGTATGAGTCAGATATGGATTGTATAAATAACAGAATTGTGACCTTTGGAAGCCGGCTGTCTGATCCTCTGCCAGTGTGATTGTGTGCTCTACCTGCATGGCCAGCTTAACGTCACTGCGGCCGGAAAATGAGGGTCTGATTAGTGTTAGTTTTTAGTGCATCAGAGAGAATGTGTACATGTGTAGCTGCTTGTGTTTTTGTGTTTGTCTAGGCAAAGACGCTTGGCGTGTGTGAGCATATTTCAACATGTTTTTTAATGAATGAATGCGTAACCTTTTCTTTCTAGTGTTTCTATTAGTGTGTTTGTGTATCAAAAATGACAGCATGTCCTGACTATTTTGTGTATAAACTTGCCTGTGTGCAGTGTTACTGTAAAAAATGTACAACTGTTGAGTGCTACAAATTAATATAAAAATGATATGACAATTGATATGAGCACGCTCTCTTAGACATACAGTATATTTGTTTTGATTTGATTACACTAAACAAATAAGAAGCTTTAGGAAATTATGATGGAAGTCAACATGAAAGAACTTGAAAATTTAGTATCTAGGAAACCATGTCGACTTAATGTAGCTCACATTTAGTGGTAATAGCTACTTTACTGTGATACGGTTTATAAAATGACTTCTTCATTATTCTGATCATTACAGTCAAAAGTGGAAATATATTTGTTAGTGAACGCTATGGAGTTGTCTACTTAATATCAAAATGAGAAACTGCTGGCAAGTTATTTCTGACAGTTCAAGCTAGAGATATCAGAAACCTAAACTGATCCTGGTGTTGAGCACCGTGTCCCCTTTAGCTGCTAAGCTAACGCTAACGACAAGCTGCTGCTCTGCACTGAATGTCCGGAGATCTCTATTTAAGTGATTAAGCTGTAAAAGTTAAGTTATTGTAAAGTATTTATGTGCGTTAGCTAGAATTAGCTGTCGTTCACTTAACCCTATATCATTTAGTAAACAGCAGTCTGATGGTCTTTTTGAACAGCAAAAAGCAAACTTTTTTTTAATCAAAATGGTACAGAGTGGTGCCCTTCTCAAGTTAAGACTTACTGAATCCCTTTCATTGTTGGAGGAACATTACAGGTTGCTTATTTACACAGTGACTATGTTTACATGCACAAAATATTCCGGTTTTTGCCCTTATTCCAAAAAAGACAACATTCCTACTAAGCTGTTTACATGGATTAATGGAAATGAATACTCTACTAATATTCCTGTTTACATGCAGAGCGTTTTCAAGGTTTCCCTCTGCTCCAGTGGGAACGGAAAACACGAGATCGCCGCAGGCAGTGAATTAAACCAGTAAGGTGAAAAACATTAGTGAGCTGCTGCCTGATATTTATAAGCGATACTGATATGATTGATACTATGAATGTATAGTTACAGGCACATCCAGTATCTAGGTTGTCCCATGATGTTTACCACACTGCTGAGTGTTTTTGAGTCATTGAGGCTGTACGTCAGGATAATAACCAATCCCCTCTGTCCCGTCATGGAGAAATTGCGCTGTGTTTTTCCAGTCCGCCCCAAACAGCTCTCCACTCTCCTCTCATTGCTCTCCTCTGTCTGCCTTCCTGCTCCAGCATATGTCATTTTGCCTGCGCAGGGGTGCGTTACACAACCGGCCCATCGTGCATCTCTATCCTAGCCTTGCGAACTTTTGGCTAGTTGGTTTGTTTACAACGCACAGAGCTGACCGTAAACAGGCAAGAGGCCGTGTGTTGCAAGAGGCCGTGTGTTGCAAACGGCGGTAAAAACCCCAATTGAGACACATAGTCCGAATGTGTTGTACACATGTCTAAAGAATGCTTTTAAATATCGGCATATCCCACGTGTATTAATGGGAAAATGCTACATTCAGAATATGGCTTAATTTGAAATATCTAAACGGAATATGCTGTTTACATCAAACTCAGAATATTGTCATATTCAGAATAATAGTGTGCATGGAAATGTGGTCAATGTGTCTTTACAAGCAAGAAGTGGCGGATGTGATGTTACCTGATTTGTTTGCTTGCAGTGAGTGTTTTTGACCGAGCACACAGACATGTATGCTTTCTAGGTAAAAGCCAACAATTCATTTTGTTGTTTGGCTCACTCAAAACAAATGTTATATTGCTTATAAAAGCTGAAATTGAGAAGCTAGCCAACAGTATTACTCTTGCTCTAATGATTGTATGGGTACACAGAGGTTGTAGGATATAGGATTTTATATTTTAAGAAGTTGATTGTTGCAGTGGCCTGGTCTGGCTCAAATTTTGTGCCTGTAAATGTCTATATGTGCTCAATGCAAACATATTGGCAATGGTCCATATTCCTCCTCCCTCTCTTTGTCTTATGTGTACCGCACATGCCAGTATCAACATCTCATGTAGTCAGACAGGGTACAACCGGGCCTGTGTGTGTGTGTGTGTGAGTGTACAGTATAAGTGTGTGTGTGTACGTGCATTAGTCCTGGGTGTTGTGTGGATCTGTCGGCGCCCAGCCTATCGCTCCCCGTGGGCACATGAAGGGCGGTATGGTGGCTGGGGGCAGGGAGCTGCTGACATGACCGCCCAGTTCAAAGAGATGGAGCAGAAGATGCAGGCAGAGAGCGAACAGACTGGCCTTTATATTCACCTTGGCTGAGCCTGGGAAAACTCTGCAGCCCCCCGTCCTCGCCTGTGGTTACAGGCAGGGAGGCAAGTGGACTTACAGGTGCTGCATAGTGCTGCTTAGACTCTGTGATATGCCAGAATCTGTGATCTGTCAAAAAAAACTCACAATATCCCATGTATTTCAATGAGAGCAAAGCGTTGATGGATGGCACGGATGGTAGCGTAGTGTGTGTAAAATATCAGCCAGCCTGTCAAAAAGTTGAAAAAGTGATCTTAATCTTTCCACCCCTGTTCACTTATTTTAATGTAGCCTTATTACGACTGTAAATTGAAAATAGTTTAATAGAACACAGGCAAATGTCATTTACTGTCTGACTTCATCAATCAATGAAACAGTTTTAAGTGTTTTTTTTAAAAATAACAATTTAGTAAGAGAGTAATTTAGTAAATTACTGAGAGTAATTTGCTCTTGATGATCTTTTCTGTCAATAAGAACCCAACACTTCTTCTGTGTTTACTTGTCTTGATAAACTTTGTGTAGTGAACATTTCAACAGCACTGATTCCATCAATACAACAGCCGCTCTGTTGCTTTGATGTTCTCTTCTCTATGACAAATACTGTTTTTATTCACTCATTATTTCCAGTTGCTTCCCTTTAAGCTGGTTTTCAAGTGTGGCTAACTTACTGTCAATGAAACTCACCACTTCCTGCGCTAATGTTTCACATTAAAAGCCATTAAAATCCCTCCTGTTCCTGGCAAGGTTTTAATTTGAAACATGTACAGGAAGTGTCGGGTTTTATTTATAGCTAATTAATAGCGCTACAAAAACAGCAAATAGAAGAGACTCTAACAGTAAATGGAAATACAACGCCCCTCAATATTTTTTGATATTCGTGCTGTTATTTGAGACTTGGACATTATTTGAAGACAAGATCATTTCCTTCTGCCTTCACTTAGGAGAGAAACACCATATTCGCGACCCATGTATTAGCATGCAAGAAACTGTGGAACTTACAAATTGATCTGCAGTTTTGTGAGTGAAAATCATTTGTGAAACAGGGAACTGACACCACATGCATGTGTACGTGAATTTATACTATTACAAAATGTAACGTCAAATATCTATGAAGATGTGGTAACTTGATTTGGATGGACTGAGGGAACGACAAAAGGACAAATCACTAAAATTTACATTTTCCTTCTTTTTTCATTTTGACAGGTTTGAAAATGTAAAATAAAAACTTTGCTTATTTAAAGTTATTTTTTTCTGCAAAACTCACTGTAGCAATAACTGCTGTATAAGTGCTGTTTGATAGAACAAAAAGCAAACACACTTTTTCTAACCCGCGTAAGTCCTACCCATTTTACCCCTCACCATGGTCTCTTCATCCTCATCCTTCTAGTTCCTCCTCTTCTCTCTTCTCCTCTGGCACTTCCACTAGCATGGCGCAGCTTTATTTTCCATTGGCTCCATGCTGCAGCAGCTCACTGAAGTCATCCCACTGGTATTATTCCATTGGCTTTCTATGTAGCACCATTCTTCTCTGCCCTACATACAGCCTGGCTATCGCTTGGTGTTTATAACCTGCAGTCCATGCACTCACACCTGGCTGTAGATACTGTTATACTTGTTGCCCTGCCATCCTGCCCTGCCCTGCCTTAGAGCTACAGTACAACTATCCTCCTCCAGCTACACACAAATTACCCTCCAGGATCTTTATTTTTCCTATATTTTTAAACTCTAACATATTTTTTATGACACCTTCCAGAGGGCTGACTAAGATAACACTTGGTGCTGAAGCAGTTTTAAGTGTACATTGGCAAGGCTGGGCAGGTGTCACTCAGCAGGCCCTTTCTGTTTTATTAATAGTGTTTTATGTTTTGCTGCAGATGGCAATGAATGTGGCTATTCAGCATAGGGTGCGAGGAAGGACTGGAGAGCAAAGCGAAGGAAGTTGTGTTTTGTAAGGACTGGCTAAGGTAGCTTGGTATGCTCCGCCAGTGTCTGATGTGAGCGATCCAGGGGGTGTCGGTTGTTTGTGTGTGTGTGTGTGAGTGTGAGTGTGTGAAGGGAGGGGAGAGGCTGACATCATTCCTTCCAGTACTGAGGGGGTTGTTATTGTTGCCATTCTCAGCTCACAGAGCTGGAGCTACAACAAACATTTCTATGGAACTTCATATCACAGGGGTTCTGTCATTTCCTACTGTATATGCACACACACACACACACGAATGCACACATGCTTGGATACAGTCTCGCTGACTGACATTCACACTCATATGTACCGTAAGCATTAAAAAAGACCAACACACTTCATACACATACGCACACACACACACACACACACACACACACACACACACACACACACACACACACACAAAAACACCAGCAGATAATTTCCAGTTTAATTAAAGAGCGTAGGGCTGACACTGCTGTATTATCACTCCTGGTGAAACCGCCAATTATGGCTCAACATCAGCTGTAAATCTGCCCATCTTAATAAGCTAAAGCTGGGCTTGGGGTGGGGGGTTACAGCTCTGTGTGTATGTATGTGTGTGTGCGTGTATGTGTGTGTGTGTGTGTGCATGGGTAGAAGTAGGCACTTGCTTGCACATGTTGCCCAGACTTGGGGCTTAAACACATTAGGCTGCATGCAAAGAACATGCTTTCAGGGGAAATTTATGAAGCCTGACAGCACGGTGCGGGCGAAGCAGTCATTTTCACTGAATGGAGTTTAAAGGTGCAATCTGGAATTTATTTGACCATCCACACTCACATGTGCGTTAAAAAGTTTTACTTTGGGAAATAGCTGATGGGAAATAAGCCTTCTTTAAAACTTTGTTAACCCATCATAACTCAATGCAAATGTTCGACATATGAAAAAAGCTTTGATGCAATTTATCACTCTTATTTTGGCTTTGTATGAAAAGCAGCACATTTGAAAGTGACGAAGCAGTGTGAGTCTAAAGTAGTGTGACAATGATTCAATTGAGGAACTAGTGGCAAATTTTGGATTTTTGAGCATAAAGATCAGGAATTGAAACTTTAAGAGGGATATTTTATTTATTGTTGCAGATAAACAAACAATATTTAGTTATTAATTATAATCCTTGAGATTTTCATTATGTTAAACCCAAATTTTGATAATATGTATAGTAATCATCTTATTAGTTATTGACATTGAATGTAACAGTCTCTAATTGGCTGTCTTTGGGTTCAAATTATGTATCCACACACAAGGAATTCACTGAAATCTACACATGCATGACTGGCCATGGTGTAGAAAACAAAATCCAGAGCGTGTGTGTATTTCATGCAAGGCAGAAAACAACATTCAATTGTGAGTTCAGTATTAACGTGTCAGACAACACTGTTACCTGTTAGGCTGCATGTATCCGATATCACTCCCTATTTACTACTTATTTACTATATAGTGCACTATATCTACCCTGCTCCACTTTATTTGAGTGTCTGAATTCTAAGTGTATAAATATATCCACTACA
The DNA here is from genome assembly GCF_963924715.1 of Thunnus thynnus. Classification (NCBI taxonomy): domain Eukaryota; kingdom Metazoa; phylum Chordata; class Actinopteri; order Scombriformes; family Scombridae; genus Thunnus; species Thunnus thynnus. The sequence goes on from NC_089530.1 coordinate 5,205,489, forward strand.
TAATGCCATAAAAAACCCACGATTGAAGAAAAAAGTAATGTCCATGACATGTTCACTTCTTTCTGCTAACAGTCCCCAATGCACTGCATTTTACAAACGTGAAAATTACTGTTGTGCAGCTCTACATCTGACAGCGATGACGCAAACTGATGATGATTAGTATGTGTCCCAAATCTCAATTTACTGCTCACTACTAAGTAAACAGTTGAGTGTCAGTTATATAGGAAGTAGTGAATGAATGAATGAATGAATGAAGGAGTGATTTCAGACACAGTGTTAGTCTTCTTAAAAAAGTAAGTCACTCAGTCCACAGTGTGTTTGAGTGCACTGTATATGTATGTATGAATTATAATTTTCAAATACCAAAACATTGTCACATTTGACTTGTGGAACATAAGCAGTTAAATCTTGTAACACTTATGTTAATGATCTTGTATACTCGTTTTTCTTTCATTTGTGATTCTGTGAGGGTAGGTGTTGGTTATATCAAGTGGAATAAAAACATTTCCTGTTCCTTTCCATTTCAGTTGTGAAAACATGGACTTTATCCCCCTGCCTTCTGTCTGGCTGTCTGTCTGTCAGTCTCACTGTGTGTTTGAGTGTGAGTGTGAGTGTGTGTGTGTGTGTGTGTGTGGGTATGACTATGACACAAACCAGACTTAAGACCAGTTGATGGGGATGGCTTGTCCAATTGGGGAAAAAAAAGCTGTGTCCCCACTGATTTTTGGGTCAGTGGATAAGGTTGGGGAAAGGGTTAGGTTTAGGTAAGTAGTGGTTATGGTCAGGGTTAGGGTAAGTCTTCAGGAAATGAATGTAAGTCTATGTAAATACCCCAAAAGTGACTTAAGTAAACCTCTCTCTCTGTGTCTGTGTGTGTGTGTGTGTGTGTGTGTGTGTGTGTGTGTGTGTGTGTGTGTGTACTCAGTGCTCAGGGTGGAGATTAGGTCTGGTATTAATGGGATGTCCCTTGCTGCATGTCCCCTCTCTCCTCCCTCACATTCCAGCGTCCCAAACATACACTCTCAAATACACGGCCTTATGTGACCCCTCTCCACCCTGCCCTACTTGAACACACATACACACACAGTCACACACACATTCCCCTTAGGCAATGCTTCACCCCCTCCCTCACCCTACCCTCCCTTTGGACATCAGAGCAGGCCTCCCCAATCCCCCTTTAGCAAGCACCCAGACCTGTTAAACCAACAGACGGCCAGGTCTATTGTCCCACAGCTTGATCTGGAGTGTGTGTGTTGGTTTGGCCTGGCCAGTAGGTTAGGATAAGATTTGGACAGTGTTGGATCCCCTCTAATCCCAGAAAAGCAGAGGAAAAGCCGAGTCCAGGACCTCCGGCGCTTTCAGGATACACCCTCCTTCACCTGCGCGCACACACACACACACACACACACACACACAGTAGTGGACATAGTGGACCCCATAAAGATCAGCAATGATGTCTTCCATTACCTAAAAGCCTGGTCACACCAGAAAGTAGAACAGAAAAATTTATTCGCCCATCTTTGTAAAATATGTGCTCCTAGTTCGCTGACACATTTACTACTCACAGTCAAGCTAAGCTAATTGCTAACATGGTATCCAGCTGATAACATAAGCAAGTGGTGCAAATGCATCCCCATCATTATTTAATTTGAGGGATCAAAGTTATGGTTTTGCTACTCAACTTTTTTGTCTTTTTAAAAATCACCATACATTCCCCACAATCAGGTGATTATATATGAGAAGCCAATATCGATGATCGTTTTACTATTTTCAGCAACTGACAAAAACAAGTAATAAAAAAAATCACATATTTTTGGATACTTTGAGTTGGTTCAGTCGAAACTGTCGCTGATCGTTTGCCACAGCATGCTTTAGCTGTCAATCATAGTCAGTCAATCCACACTGGAGTCTGACTGTTTACAAAGGTGAGAAACATGCCATTAAGCCTAACTGCGATCATTGACTAATAGAACAAGGGAAAAGCTAGGCTAGCATATCTTAAATGAACCTGCTTGGCTCACTGACCCCAGTCAAACTTTAACTTAGCTAAAAGTAGGATTGTACTGTCGCTGAAATGCTGAACCGATTTGCACGGCAATGTTAGCTAACTTTGGCAGCCCACCCACCTAACCTACTCACTGATCGGACAGTGTGGAGACGGGACATATGCAAGGGAGCTGAATCAGAGTCGGCTCTTTTAAGTGTAACATGGCTATTGAGAATAGTTACCTGTAGAACCTGTGTGTAAAATAAACAGGTGGGATTGGAATTAGATAGTTGTTGTGAGGCCATTTCATTCATCCAAATTGTTTGTACTGTGTTGCAATTGTTAGACTTTGAGGATGGCCTTGTGACTATTGAGGATAGCAACCCTCAGGTTTAACATTGTTTAACCAGGTTTAATTGTCCAAATCATATTGTGATGTGTTGTAAGGATATTTCATTCATATAAATTGTTTGTCCTTGTAGCCAAGTAGCCTGCATTCTTCCTCCATTTTAGACTACATAATGTTTTTTTAAAATGTAATTTCAAATATGAAATAGCCATTCTTCTAATAATGATTTCCTGTCCTGATCCACCCAATTATAAACTGTTCTTGATGCATTCTTGGTTTTCATAGCACCCTCAATCAAACTAATTTAGACTAGTGCAAGTGACTTAATCCATGAGGTTAGGTGGTGCAGAAATGCAGGAAATTAGTTTTAAATTACAATTTTTTTTTCCAGCGGAGGACCCCCAGACCCCCACACCAATTATGTACCTTTCCAAGTTTGCTCCCCCATTTTAAAACGTAACCAGGTGCCTATGGTTAGCACTAACAGTAACAGTAGCTTTTCAAGCTTATTTCTATTTTCTCTGTACGGGACTCTTTGCAACGCTTTGGCATTTCGTTCTCAAAAGTGTACAACATTTGATTTAATGAAGAGTTTTATTGAAGTGGAAAAAGAAGCTCTCCAAGCTAACAAGTTGCAAGCTCTTTAGCTTGGTTGCTAACGGAAAAATAAGTTCACACAGTTTATTTAAAACGTATTTGTATCATCAATTCCTGTCTCATAACTCTCTGCAAACCATTGTTCTTTTGTGAGGCAGGTTATCCTCTCGCAAATTTGTGCATCAAAGTTCACCAAACTCGACAACAGTTAGCATCGGTTTACTTCGCCCCTGCTGATTTTGCTGGTGTGACCAGGCTGTAATACAAATTCTTCAGATTAGATCATAAAAATTCACATGCCCCTACACCGTAGCCCTAAACTTGACCCTTACCCTAACCTAAACCAAATTCTAATCTTAACCACGAAGCCAAGTCCAATCATAAGACATACCCCAGACAGTATTAACCAAAAGTTTGAAAAGATGTGGCTAACCATTCTCAGAGGAACAGAAAGAATGCTTTCTAATACCAAGAAGAAAAATAGAAAGCAAGAGATTCACATTATTCATACTGGGAGTACAACATAAAGTCATTTTTCATTATATGTCATTCCTTCTGTCTTCATCATACCTTTCATTTCCCACACTTTCAGTATTGAATGTTCCCCCTTCAGCCTCCTTGTTACCATACATAATACATGATACGCATTCAAACGCCTGTACATTCAAAACAAGCTTTGATATCCCCCCTCCCCCCCTCTACGTCTTCTTAACCCCCAGCTCCTGAACACTCCTCTGTGACTGTTTCAGAGGAAAGAGTTAAGCCGTGGGGTGTAAGTGTAATGCACACTGCCCTTGCGAATTGACTTTAAACGGGGGAAAGAAAGTCAGAACACGGCAAACGGTTTTGATTTATGGGAGCAGAACCACATTTGATATTCATTTCCGCAGCTGAGGCCAGCTAAAAAAACAGCCCGCAAATAGACCCATACTGACAATGGCACAGTGTAGCCCTCCAGTGTGTGTGCATGTGTGTGAGAGACAGTGTGTGTCTCAGAGCCTGCGTGCGTCACTCCTATTTTAGGAATGTTTTGGGGCTCTTTCAGTCAAATTCGCCGCAGATGTTTCTGATTCGCCAAACACATATAATAAGTAATTATTGAAAACACCTTTCGGTTGCCCAGGGTTGTGTGGTGCTTCATTTTGTGTAATCGAAGCTGTGGTTTCTCAGAGAGGCGCAGGATCCAAGAGTTTATTGAAAGCCAGCAAAACAGCCCCGCAGTCAGAGTTTCCTGAAAGAAGAAGAGAGAAAAGGGAGCTTAAAGAAATATTCCTCATCCCGCCTCGGTGAGAAGACAGAAGGAGAGAAGAGAGGGAGGGAGGTCTGGAGATGGAGAGATCAAGAGGGAAGGATCAGCAGCAATCTTAGCCAGTCAGGTGGAAAGAGATGAGGAGATTTGGTGGTTAGAGATAGAGGGATGAAGAGATTGCTCATCATTAGGATGACTGACTAACTGAAACTCTGACTAAGACTATAACTGGGCATGTAAACTGAAATATTTGCCTCTGATTCAACAACAATGAGCATAAATAAAAGAATATAATATACATACACTATACTGTTCAGAACCAGATTAAATGGATAGATCACACTTTGAGGACTGTGGCCCACCCCTCCCCCACTTGCACATTTTGATATTTGGTAAACAAACAAAATGACTTTTAACCAGGCCTGGATTAACACAGTGTGGCGCCTGAGGGGGACCACAATTGAAGTGCCCCCTTCCTCCCACTTTACACGTATAAAAGTGAAATTTACTATGGGTATATAAAGACCGTAGATTTACATGAATTTATTGCTGAAGTACAGGCTCAAAAAATGTAAGATACAAACAAAAAACCTGACATCATAGATAGACATGAGCCTACAAACACCATACTAGCCCCACACTGATCTGAATGCAACTCACATCCCAATGCAACACATCATGCTAAATATCGTTCTTTCAATCATAAATGACCTTTATGAGGCCTACATGCAAAACCATTACACAGTAAGTCTAAAAAAAATCAGTACACACATATATCAAATAAGGCAAGCCCAATAACAACTGTTGCAAGCAACCATTTCAACAGCTGAATGATCACAGGGCGCCAGGTGAAGTGATGTGTAGGTATAAGGAATAGCACAGACCTAGAGACAATGTATTGCATTGCGTAGGCTATTAGAAATTATGGTTGATTTGTTGTTTTCAGAATAGCATATTTGTGAGTCACCTTCACACATGGATACATGCAGTAAATGAGGTTTTACCTTCTTCAATAGTCTTGTCCTGTGATGTTGATGACTCGTTGTCCATTTTTGTTGCTTATGGTGGGGTTTTTGTGTTGTTGTCAAGGAATTATCCTCAGTATTTGTCAAAGGTGTGACCCACTGCTGCTCTACTAATGTAACGTTGTGGCTCAAATCACCTGCCTCTGCCGTCGAGTCTTCGGGTGCAGAGGGTCTTGCAGAAGCTGGTAACTGAGGCTGGTTTGTGGAATTTGAAATTGCAGGGTCTGAGAGAAACTTGTGTAAAGCCCCTGTCTGTCGTTATCTTTCTTCTTCTTCATTTTTCTTTTTTATATTTGCACTTTGCTGCACCCAAAAGCATACCAATACCAAAAAGCTGCTAGCCTGCTACTAACATACGAGCATGACCTCCACTGAACTGGAAATACTTTTTCCCGCACATTGGCGCTAAGATAACATTGTAAATGTTAAAAAAATAAATAAATAAAAAAAAAAAGAATAAATATATATACATTGAACACATACATTAAAATAAATTTATAATATAATTTTTTAAGCGTTTTATTTTTTTTGTTAAACATTATTTAATGTTGGCAGTTGATTTTCTTTACCCCTCTGTCTGGGCCCTTTATTAGGGCTATGAGGCCCTAGGCATGTGCCTAGAATGCCTGTGTGTAGATCTGGCTCTGATACTATTAGTAAGCACAAACAAGTGACACCTCCATACAGGAGACAGCAAATGGAGCATGAAAAGTAGGGAAGGTAAACTGAAACATTCATAAAACGTCAGAAACAAGAGGGAGATGTGAATCACATTTGTATTTAATTTGGATGTGTGTACTTGTCTCATGAGAGATGCCCAGTGTACTTGAGCACACCAGCAGTTAAAATGGCAAACTTTTCTGGGATACATACAGCACACATGTATGTATACACATATACAGTACATATCAGTGGATTCGGCTGCGAGGTGCGGTAAATCAGATCAACTTTGAGTCCAAAATAGAGGACGCTATAGCTTATTAGCTGAATTGCTAGATTGAATTTTATTTAACTCCTCTGTCTGAATATAAACTGCTCCATGAAAGAGGAATGGTTTGCAGCTAGTCATAAATACAATGTCTTTTGAATAAACTTATCTTATGTGGCTGGTGATCAAGCCGACCAGCTTGATAATGTAGCTTTCCAATTAGTTTTCTAGTTTGTTAGCTTTGAGAGCTTTTTCCCATCTTCAGTTGCTTTTCATTGAAAAAAATAATGTTCAATCTTGAGAGCAAAATGCCAGAGTGGAGTAAGCAGCACATTACAGAGAAAATAGATTGAACCACAGATAGATATTGCGATTGACTAGTGCTAGCATGTTCAATATTTTGTGATAATGCGTAGATAAACTTCCCTGTTCCACTTTGTTTTTTAATGATAAAAATCCGACGAGTTAAGACGTTTTATGGAATTATCCGTTTATTCTAGTCGTCTCTCTGCACTGTATCATTGTTCATTTCCTTCAGTAGAGCTGCATTGACTTGCCACTGTGGAAAGTCTCTTTGACTTTCGATAGTGTTTGCACAAGCTTACATGTCTACAAATTGGTGTCTGCGATTCTTTGTGGGTGTCTGGGTGCTTGTTCTGTATGAGGGTGTTTGTGTTCTGTGTGTGTGCATGTCATTTAGAGAGAGAGGGATTGAGCCGAGAAAGAAAGACAGAGAGAGAAAGACAGAAAGAGATTGGAGACGGGATGGGGGATGACAAGCTGGATCTGATTACGGGTTGGAATGGCTGGGAGGGTTTGCGGTGCAGCGCTTTCTCAATAGTACATTCCTGTGTGCAAGCCGGGGCAGGATCCACTGCTACAGGCCGGCCTCTGCCAGAGGGATTGAGTGAAAAGGACGTCGTCAGAACAAGCAGCAGGTCAGAATTCACGTTTAGTAGGCCCTTGCTAGATAGAGGGATAGAAGATGAGTCATTCACACATCCTGCTCCGGCCTCCATCACACTGGAACACAGTTTAACGGGCCTCTTGTGTTATATGAGCACAGCAGATATTTTCTGCTGCTCGGAGGTCTAAGGTTGGAACGGGGTTTATTGTTTCTGGACGCTAGGTGGATGTCCAATTCACATGCCCTCTGAAACTGTCAACACCAAGTGTAGTGACCTTTAAAGAAGGAAGCCGACTTTTTAGAAGCTTGTGTATGCCAGGGTTTTGTGTGTGTGTTTGTGTGTGTGTGTGTGTGTGTGTGCCAGCGTGCCAGCAGGAAACGTCTGACAACTGTACAAATCAGCGCTTTTAAAAGTCAACAGCTGTATGCCAGCGTGACCCCTAAGTACTGGAAAATTCAAAGACTCACCTGCTCTGTTGGATAAAATGCTAAATGTTGCCGATGGGTGCTTTGTGTCCTTCCTCTCCTTTCTACACACACACACACACACACACACACACTCACACACACACACACAGAAACACATCAGTTAACAGATCAGACCTGTACCTGTCTAGCAGCCCCACTGGGAATAAGCCAAATGTCTACTCTCCATTTAGCTGTCTGTTTCTTGAGCTAACTGTCTGACTGGCTGTTTGTACTTGTCAGTTAACGACAGACTGTTTCTCTTCCTGTCCCTCCAGATTCTGCACTCACTCTCTCCTCCTTTAGCACACACACACACACACACACACACACACACACAAAAGCACTCCCTCTGCGTCAAGTTCAGGCTGAGGTTTTGACACGAGTCAGTGAACAACACAGAGGTTCCCATGCTGAAAGCTGATAAGAAGGCCTTCCTCCCACTGCCAACTCCTCTCTCCTCCCATGCGGTGCCAGGCAGTGTGTGGTGTTTTTTTGTGTGTGTGTACGCAGGGAGCTGGGAAAGGTAAGTGGGAGGATGAGGAGGGTGATGCAGGCCTTCGCCCGGGCCTTTGTTCCTTCTCCTACTCCTGCCGCCATGGCTGCTGACGGTAAACACCTCAACCAACTCACAAAAGAAATCCCCTCCTTGCCCTTTAGTTTGATTTACTACACGAAGGAAATAACATTAACTTGGCCGTGCACCACCACCACCACTACCCCCCCACTAGCTCTTTGTTCGCAGGTTTGTTTACTATTCTCTGTATGGAAAATCCTTCAGGAATGTGGAGGAAGTGGGTGTTTCCTCCAGGAGCTGAGTTTTAATGGGTTTGGGTGGAGGGGAACAAGAGACGGGGGAGGATGGGGGTGGCTGTTCCAATATCCCACAATGCTTCAGGTGGTCACGGAGCAGGTTGTGTGTGTGTGTGTGTTTGTGTGTGTGCGTGTGTGTGTGGAGCTGGCTTCAGGTTACCTGAGGCAGCCAGGCTTATTTTCCATCATTCCTCAGGCTGCATTAATTAAAGGTTAGTCCAGTACGTTAAGCTTCAATCCACACCTGCAGACACATGGACAGGATGGATTTCCCTCTGACCTCCACCAAGCATTTTGAAAAGAAAATATGGTGATGATAATAGATTGAGAATTTCTAATTTAATGTTAGTTTTTGGATTGCTTATGAAATATGAGACAAGAATTCATTACAGCTGCTCTAATCAATATTTTTATACTAACGACGGATCAGAATAGTATGTGTTCTGTGAAAGGGGTTCCTCATATTGATGAACCCACATAGAGTTATCACCGCACACACAGTTCACCTCAGCTCTACAAAGCCTTTTAGCGTCTTTCAGCTCATTGTTTTGGTTTTATGACCCACAACAGTTGTTTTCAGTGAAAAAGCTCTGATAAAACCAACTACCTGCCCAGCACCAAACTGCAAACAGTAAAAGTGAGGGGCTATCTGGTGAACATAGTGGAGCATTTAGCAGCTGCAGAGCCAGATATTTTTTCTCAGGGGTCAGCGGACCAAAACAAAGCTTAAAGGAGAGAAAATATTGGACTTACATTCATCAGGTGGCCAGCAACTTTAAGGTCATAGGTCAATGTTGTGTTTACAGCTTGTTCTGTCAGATACCACTTAATATGTCCATTCATTTAAAAACGCTCAACTTAAAGTCCATACAAACACATTCATTTCAAAAGCTGTTTAAACATTAAGATTTCAAGTGGCTCATGACTTTCCTCTAAATTTACACATTAATTTGAAATATTTGAAAAGTCATGATCATTATTGTCAATTTAAGGTGTCATTAATGTAATGTAATGGTCCCTTAATTTCAAAGTATCTCAATTAAGAAATTAAGTAGATTGTAAGAGCTACAAGATCACTTTTACTAAATAATTCATCCTTATTTTACTCCTGAAAGCATATCAATTGATGTTGGGGTGTTAACATAAACTTTATGGCTCATTCAATGTATAAATTAAGGGTTTGCTTTCATATGGCTATAATGGATACATTTTGAGGGGTTTTTACCCTTTAAACTGCATCCATTAATCTACCATCATATGATGCAATCCATTACTCCATCATTTGTCCCCTTAAAAACATGTTAATTGCATCATTGTTGATACATCAGTAAATAATGCGGTCAGATAAAAATGATGGATCCAGTTTCATAGTGACTGTTTAGAGAACAGCTCATTTCCTCTTTAGTTGTTATTCTTGACATTTATATTGTAATCATTCAGCTCAAAGCTAATTTACATCTGCAGTCCCCCACAAATAAAACATAGAAAGTACAGTACAAAGCAAAAAACGCACAGAACACACCATACAAAATACAATATACAAAGCTACACACAACAGCACATCACATACACCCACAATGTCAATTAGAAATTAATAATGTAAATCAGGTGGGACATTCCACTGAGTTGTGGCTTTCACAGAGAAAGCTGACGAAATGGTATGGTACAATCTTGTATAGAGGATATTCTGGAGGATCTAATAGAACTTACTGAGCGTGTGTTCACAAAGTCACATAGTGGAGGAGGGGCCGAACCATTTAACATTTTATAAACAAGGCACAAATACGAGAATAATCGAAAAATCCCAGAGCTCAGTAAAGTGTATTTCTCCAGTGCCCTACAGTGATGGAAATGCTAATGACTAACATCACTGTTAGTCATTGCCACTGGTTTACTGTTAGTGTTGTGTGGAAGTCTCTGTGTTGACCTTTGACCCTCTGCTACCAGTAAAACACACCTCTGTGATTACACACATCCCTGCGGTCACCTGCAGCCTTTCTCTGTGACCTCTCGCATCAACAGCTAACCCTGTGTATAAAGCTGTTTATGTTCAAGTGATTATGTGAGGACAATCCAGATGAGGAAAACATGACGACAGTAACAGTGAGTGTAATAAACTATTAGTTCCTGGCATCTACGCAGGAAAGAAATAAACTGGAAGAAGTGTTTGCAAATACTGGGGGTCACAACCTTTCCATTGTAAGCATAACTTTAGTGGATGATGCTCTCACACCCACTCTCACTCCCCCCTCACCCCTCCACCATTCACACACACACAGCATTGCCCTGTGAAAAGGGGCTGAATCATCTGTGTTAATGAGGGCCTTAGATTTCCATGCCGCTCTGATTCTGACTGTGTCTGCGTCTGCCTTGACCACTAAAGAGCCCCAGCTGCCCACAGAAATGCCTACAAGGGGATGCCTGCCTCCTGACTCCATGTGCTGGCGTGTGTGTGTGTTTATGTGTGTGTTTGACCAGAATGAAAAGTACACTGTGTACCTCTTTTGTGTCATTGTGGAGGGGTTTGTCTCCCAGCTTATAGTAGCAGATGCGGTGGCCTCCTGGAAATAAACCTGCCTTAAAGAATATTTAACCAGAAATTTAGTTAATCAGAGAGCGCACGAAAGCCGCACACTTCTGTGTGACATCACCACTTACCTGACATGACCTGTATTATCTCAGCAATATGAAACAAAGCCGAAGACTGATCTGCAAACACTACAGGTCTGGTTTGAATCATGGTACCTGTTGCTGCAGCTTATTCAGTTTAATCCTTGAGGTTTCTGCATTTATGTCACTGTAATTTACACTCATTTCAGCGGTTAGTACACGTGGACTGTGTCTGCCTGTGCAGTGTGTGTGTGTGTGGAAAAGAGGAACAGGGAGATAGGGGGGTCTAATCTGTATGTGTGCCTGTCTTTCTATCTTCGCAGGTGATGATCTGATCTCAGGTGTGTGTTTGTGCCCCCCCCTCCACACCCCATTCTTCCAATCTGTCCATCTCTCAGCGCTCTTGTAGCAGCAGATGAGAGTCCCACCCTTCTGCAGCAGGTGATCACAGGACTCGTTTTCTGTTTTATGGAAACAGGCCTGTCATGCTGGTATGTGGACCGTCCGTTAACACTCAGCACATGAGCATTGCTGCCAAACAGTGTATATCTGTTTATAGAGCTCGTCGCTAGTTCTACTGAACTTTTTAAATCCTAAATCCACCATAACTTTAGCATTGATATCGCTCATTTATCCAAATGAGGTAGTATTTACGAAATTTCAACAGATCTGTTGTCTTTAAAAACAGACATTGGGCTGTTCAGTTTTCCGTCTCTGATAAGTGGGAAGGTCCTCCCTGAAGACAGTTTATAAAAATTGATGTTGGGGAAACCATAAAAATAAGCAGAATTCCAATCAGTGGCCGCATATGAATTTGTAATTCTTGATATGGGAAGACTTGATGCTGAACAGTGTGAAAAACTGCAGGGAAACCTGCATCTACCTGCTGCCTTAAGGAGCCACTAACCTACCAGAAAATATTTTATTCACACTGCTTTTAGGAAAAAACTGCTCACCAGCACAACCTACAGTCATAAATTGTCAGCCCATTAGCCAATACGGGTTGTTGAGGAAGACAAATCTTGACCAAAAAATTACGTGGAACTATGACAAAGATTTAATCTTTAAGAAAAACTGGCAATGGCTATATATATTTAATGGCCTTGTGTTTTTCACATTTGAGTGTTTTATTTTTCCTTTTATTGAAAGAATCATAGCAGCAGAGGCATACAGAGGCTGTGTGCTCTCAAAAACTGAGCTTCAGGCCCGTCCATCAGGACGATGTCCTCGGGCCTTTTGCTACTGAAGTAACAAAGCAGGAATTTGTTTATCCCATAAAGTGCCATTGCACTTTATAACACACATAAATGAGTTGCAGCTCTTGTGCCCACACACATTTTTGTAAACTAGTCTGCACATAATTCTTAGCACTCTTGTGACAGTAGCTGCTGTATTTTCATTGCTGTATTCTTTCATCTGCACCTTTGCTATTATTAGTTGTTATACCTTGTACTTGTATACACACTGGAGGCCACTGCTGCATAGTATTAAGGCTGTTTATTGCTGTGTTGTTTTCTCCTGCCTGCATGTATCACGTGGGCTATCTGTCATGTGCGGACTATGTCTTTGATGTGAAGTTCTTTTTGTGGCCACACTGTGAGTCAATTTCCCTTCAGGATAATAAAGTTAATCAACCAGTGGAGAATTTTATTGTCTTGTCTATGTAAATCTTCCTCCATTTACTAGAAAAAACAACACTAACCCTGACATTTTTAAACTTGACTGGAAGTGAAAGAAAATTTATATTATTCTAAAATACTGAATATAAGAAAAGCATTGGCTACCAGCACCTTAGGACCAAAGATATTTCTATAATTACTAGCCTTCAAAACCTTAAACCGTACAGCACATAAAGTACCATCATATATAGACTGGTCAGTACACCAGATCAACAAGTCATTAGGATGGAGGTAAAACAAAAATCTTGCTCAAAAACTCTTTGGCAAAGTTCTCTTTGCAGCTCTTTTAAACTTCAGTGTTTTTGATTAACATCTGCCACATTCCAGCTCTTTTACACACAACTCAGACTGCTCAGATTATACGAGGCTAGCATGTAAACATAAATCCCGCTCGTCTGGGCAGTAGACAGCTGTACATAACCACAGCAACGTTTCTACAGCCGTTGGGATTTTCTTTTCTTGCTCCAACCCAAACTCTGATGGGAGGAGGCTTCAGCTTCAAGTGAAGGGCTTGATTTGGATAGGAGTTGTCATCTTTAATAAATATCATGCACTGCTCAGAGAGGCGATTCACCGCATGGATGTATACAGCGAGAGGCTGCCTTGCTGTTTGTGGTCAATCCTGCAGATAACATGTAATGGTGGGGTTAGGTGTGTTTTGGATCAATAGGATTACTGTAATTGGCTGGCTGGATTGCAGGGGCAGAACAGTCTGGGTGTCACGGCTGAACAGACCATGACCTAACGGATGATGGAGTTAAACCATAGCTTGTAAAAAAATAATGGACGAAGCCACTGTGACATCACCCACTGGTTTGTGGACTCCTGTTTTAAAGCCTTGAGTTCGGCATTTTGACCGTCGCCATCTTGGATTTTTGGAGCCAGAAGTGACCATAGCCTATTTACATGAGAGGGTGGAGCTGACCATAACGCTAGCTGCTAGCTTGGTTATCATGGTGCACTTACAGTCTATGGTTAACTGTGATAATGCTTATGCTAATTTTGGCTAACGAAAAACAGGCTTAAAAGGAAATGTACTCACCGGAAAAACTGAACAGCTGACTCCTTGGAGGATTTTTTAGTACAACCAAATGCTGAACAAGACTTTTTAGGCAACCAAAATGTTACAATTAAATTTCATGAACTGAAAACATTAAAAAAGCAACAGCTACGCCTCTGGGGTTAGGATACGTAACCAACGTTGTTACCGTGGTAGTAAGTTGTCAATCACAACATAGCCACACCCGAAAGCATACCCTGATTTATCATCTATTTTACTCTAAATGGGACCATAATTTACAAAATGAACATCATGCTGTATTGAAAAAGACTTGAAACTAGTGATTGAGACCATAACATCAGGAAAATGTTTAGTGAGGCAATAAATCAGGTGAGAAGTAGGGTAATTTTCTCATAGACTTCTATGCAATCAGACTTCTGTTTTTGAGCCAGTGAAGCCGCCCCCTGTTGGTCACAAGAGAGAATGCAGGTTAAAGGCACTTCATGGCTTCACTTTTCACACCAGTAGCTACTGGCTTGAGTTAAACACATAGCGCAGTTGCAAAGCATAGTTGCAAACTGAATTTAGGAGAAGAGGAATATAAAACAGCCTATAATCTATTTTGAAACACAAACAGTATACATAGTATGAGTGTGTGTATGTGTGTGTGTGTGTGTGTGTCCTTGTGCTTAAAGCAGTATGGTTCCTAGTAAAAGGCCAACCAGGGATGGTGATAGCCCTTAGTGTATATCGACAACTCCTGCCGTCTTACCTATAGATATAGGTGAGACAGCCTGTCTGTACATAGATATATAGACATAGACTTACATTCAGTTCCTGGAGACTTACCCTAACCCTAACCATTGACCCCAAAATCAGAGTTTTACCAACTGGGGATATGACTTTCATGTCATGTCCCCAGTTGCACAAACTGCCCCCAATCAACTGGTCTTAAATCTGGTTTGTGTCCCTGAAAGTGGCTTAAGTCTCTCTCTCTCTCTCACACACACACACACACACACAGGCTCAGCCCAGCATTTAACCACAGTGTTTACTGTTATCAGATGAGCCTGTAATCTGATCTCTCTTGGAGAAGAGACTGAGTAGACACAGGAGATGGTGGTAGTGGGGTCATGGTCAGTAGAAAGAGGGATAGTGATTGGATGTGTGTGTGTGGTTCAGGTGGGTGGTGGCTGTAATTGCTACCTATAGAGCCCCCCAGGGTGAACTCATGATATGTGCTGTAAACGGGTGTTGCCGGTACTGCTGGTCGGCTTTGGGGGTGTTTCTTTAATTAAACCAATACATTGTCCTCTAAAACCCTTGGCTCCAAGGTTCTGGATGTAAAATGAGCAGATGATTAGATAGCTCTGACTCTCTCTCTCTCTCTGCTGTTCTTTGGAAAATTAAAAGTGGTCACACTTTTTTGTGTCTACATCTGCTGATAGACATGCATACTCGCCAAGTGTATGTTTCTCCCAAAACTAGGGATGCACATTTCCTTAAAGGGTAACTACACACTAAATCATTTTTTATGCTGTACACATAATCACATAGGTCTATGTTGGCATATGATTTTAATAAAGGTGATTTTTACAACAATACACATTTTGTGTGTAAAATGATTTTTTTCTTTGCAAAATTAGTTTATTTCTGTCTGCTTGGATTTGACAATGCAGCTCAGCTGAATTCTCTGCCCCTTCCTAAACATGACATGATAGGCAAGACTCTGAGGTCTATTCTGCCACACTTAGTATAAATATCAGAACACTGGCTAACCATAGCTTTAGTTTGTGCCTCTCACACATAACGTCTGGTACCATTAACAAGCCTGATAAGAAACGGCAGAGAGGCGACATCATACATGAACTCATTCATGCTACTCAGAGAATCGTGGTTATGCAAATAACCCAAAGATTTATTCCTTTTCTGTGGCAGTAAACACAACACATGGGTCCACCGATAACTGTGCTATATTGAGAGCTTTACAAGATATTCAGGGCTGACAACAGTAATGTTAGCCATGACAAACAGCAGGGCTACGGCTACGTACTGACACTCCCCCACAGACACACACACACACACACTGGAGAGCCTCTCATAGTAGAGCTGCTAGCTCAGCTACAACACAGGTACTACACAGAAACTAAAGGGACATGAATGTGCTTCTAGTGACTGTCAAAGCTCCAGCGAAGTGTCTTTGTTTCCAGAGTGTCTGATAGCGGTCGCTCATGGGTGTCCCCTGACTCCCCCGCATCTCACACTACAACACAACACGATACAATGCAAAGTTAGCTGTTTCATTAAAGCTGGTCATTTTGTATTAGCATGAGCTTCTGGGTAGCTAGCTGAACCGGACATCTACCAGACACTGGATGGGATTTTAACAGTGTTACTTTATGTTTAAGGAGTCATTGACATATACCACCTGGTTATTCAGTCAGGACAGTTAGCCAGCTCTCTAGCCACAGCTTTTTAGCCACAGTGGCACAATTATATGTTGTTTAAGTGTGGAAGAGGGGTGCTTGTTTATTCTATCTGTGCCGCCTTTACAGGTGGACAGCACACACCTGTAACTGTCTCATTAACAAAACATTTAGACAGTTTAGATCACTTGTCTCCCCATCATCCAGGTTTCTTGTTAATATATTTCCAATTGATGAAATTAAGTGACTAACCGATTATTGATCAATCATTGACATCCCACTGGTGAAGCAATTCCAAACTTGGATTTGATTTCTGCACATTTAACCTCCAAACACATGGATGCCAACAGACTGTAAAATGGTAAGAATTATCTTTGTAAATGTAAAGACATGACGAGAGGTTGGTAATAACAAGGAAGTAGCCAGAAGATCTACATCTACATGGCTAGCCTTTGTCTTTGCTTTCTCAACTGTAAATTGTTAGCTGTCGGGGCAAAGGCCCCAGTTGAGTTTCCTCTGACCCAGCATCTGCTCCCACCATGTCCCACAATGCAGCAGTGGTGCCAGGGGAAGTGTAGTTTGGGTTCATGCTTGTTTCATTGTGTTTCCAGCATGCCACATCCACAAAGGCATGAAAGACATCTTGCTGGGGGAGACGGGTGAGGGAGGAAACCAAAGCAGCTGGAGCACGCTGAGTCCAGGCAGTTTTCCAATGCAAAGAGAAAAATGTTTCACTTTTGTCCTGCTGTATCATAACAATAACAACAAGAACGCAGCTTTTGTCACAATGCTTTTCCTCGATGTGCCGCCGCCTTCTCACATTCACAGAGAGATGTTGTTGTAGGTTTTCATCGAGCCATTCAGTGTGTGTCCTTGTTTTGTTCTGCCTGTGTCACAGTGATTTAGGAAGTTTGCTGCTATTTGCAGAAATAGTGATGCGATAGTATCAACGAGAAGCAGACAGGGGGCTTGGATACAACACCACAGACTGAGATGGCATTGCTTCAGATTATGTTGTTGTCACACAGATATAGTTAAATAGTATAATATGGCTGACTAACAAAATGGCCGCCCAACTTTCTGTGATTTTACTTGTTTTTGTAGACTTCTTGTAAAAACTATTTAAAATTTGATACATTCTGAAGGAAAGTGGGGAGCACAACCCCTTTACTTACATAATGAAACACTGTTAAGAGTCTATATCCTCTGTGTTTTATTAAAATTATTAGATATTGAGTGGTGATCTGAAATTGATGTAAGAAGTGTAAGTGAGAAGATTTACATACCATACAGTACGCATTAGAAAATTCATAAAGTCATGATGAGTCATGAGCATCTCTGTTATTTACAAGTAAGTCTTAAAGGACAGGTTCACAATTGAAACAAGTTTTTCTTGCTGTAATCATTCCTCCTGTTCATACTGACATTAGAAGATCATTATGCACTTACAGTGTAAGTGATAAGGGCCAAAATCCACAGTCCTCCTTCTGTGCAAAAATGTATTTAAAAGTTTAAAATGAGTCAAATCAAGTAAATATCTTTCAACGTTACAGTCTTTTTAGTGCCAAAGTCCCTCTTTTTGTTACTATACTTCCACCGCAGCTCAACAGGGAAACACAAAGAGGGAATTTGATGCTAAAAAGACTGTAAATGTGGCAGATATCCACTTGATATGACTAACTCAGACTGCTGCCTCATATAAGCTTCAGATAAACCTTTAAATACATTTTTACACAAAATGACTGTGTGGACACACTGTGGATTTTGGCTGACATCACTTACATTGAAAGCACATTTGAAGGGGATCTTTTAATAGCCAGTATGAACAGGAGGAATGATTACAGTGAGGAAAACCTCTTTCACTGTTCATGTGGGCACCTGACTGTTGTTTTAAGACAGACTTGAAAAATTGAACCTATCCTTTAAGCTTTCATCCAAGCAGGTTATAAACATGACCTGGTTCACCTCAAATCTCAGTTTTATAAGGTCAAAGAAGACTGGCTGTATGTTGTTGAGGTTTGATTGATTTAGGCAAATCACAGCAGAGGGTGTTATTATGGGTAAGTGAGTCATCCTCATTGCGCCAACCACAGGCCTGTTCATGTCTTAGAACATCAGTTGGTAACCAGTAAAGTCAGTTATGAGGAGAGCATGTGATGTGACAGTTATGCACACAAAAACATATGTGTGAAAAGAGCAAGCTCAAGCAGTTGCTTGTCTCAATGGACTCTTGTAGAAGTAAAGGTGTTAAATGAATCAAAAAGGTGTTAAATTAGGCGCTACATTGTACTTTCTATGTCTTGCTGTTAGCTATCCTGCTAGCTAGCAAGGTAGCAAACAAGCAAAGTTAGGCTAATCTGAGTGAATGTTAAGCTACCAAAGGCACGGGTGAACTTCCTGTGTTGAAATTAATGACACCACGCTAACACTGACGTTATGAAGTTGATATGATAAACATGTTAGCAACCAGACTATTCACACATCCAGCCAACACAGAGCAACATTAATATTCATTTGGAGTTGTGTTTCAAGCAATCTAACAAATGTATTCCCTCTCCATTTAGCTTTGTTTTGCTCTGTATCAACTCCTGAGGGAAATATCTGGTTCTTTAGCTGCTAAATGTCAAGTCAAGTCAATTTTATGTATGTGGCCCCAAATCGCAAATCACACATTTGACTCAAATGGCTTTACAATCTGTAGGGCGCCCCATATCTTTAGACCTACGATTCAAATGAGGAAAAACTCCCCCCCAAAAAACCCTTTAACAACAAAAAAAGGAAGAAACCTCTGGAAGAGTAACAGAGCAGGTATCCCTTTTCCAGGACACGCATGCAATAGATGCTTTGTGTACAGAGTAGACAGAGATAACAGTAGTAAAATTACAATATAGAAAATCAGAATGACAGTATTAGACAGATATATGGAAGATACCAAGGAGCATCAAGGTGCTGCCCAAACAGATAGGACCTAAGCCACACAACCTTCTCTTTACCACGAGGACATGGAAGAGGATAGACGTGTACACAAGCACAGCACAGCACAGCCCACTGAAAACAGAGGATGGGAGAGAGAGAGGCACACAGCTTGGATGTCTAGACCCTGCTCTGTTATGTTCACTGATTCATTCCTAGCTTTGTCTGTCAGGTAATGTACAGAGTAAAAAAATGGTTATGCTCACAGTAAAAAAAAAAAACCCCAACTAAACAGCTGCCCGTTGGATATGAGGTTGATAAGAAGTGGTGAGAGTGAACCAGCACAGTAAAGTTGTGGGCCGTGAAACCAAACAATGAGCTAAAAAGGCGATAAAAGGCTCTGTAGAGCTGAGGGAAACTGCAAAGTTGGTGGTGATTCTCTGTGGGTTTGGCACTAGGACCGACCCCTTCCATATTACACATAATCATTTTTTCTATTGTTACTATAAATATAATGATTAGAGCAGCTTCAAGTCAACAGTAAATGTAAACATACCTGCCTTCAAAAACTACAGTATTTAAAAAAAGTATTTAAAACTGAGTAAGTTGAGTAAATGTGATTGAGCTCCCTTTTGGTTCACACTTATTCTCCTTTACACGTAATTATTATTAAGTTTTATTATCATTATCATTATCATTATTATTATTATTATTATTAATTTATATTTAAGTAACCAAAAATAATTTTTGTATTTAAGTTACTTTCAGTAACACATTACAACAGATAAAAAATGAAAAAGAACAGAAAACTTAGTTTTACTTTTGCTTAAAAAAATCTTTGCTACAACACATGCAACACCTGCTACTTTTTAAATGGCCTTTACTGGCTTTTTCAACCCACCTGTAGCTTCTGAGGAGAGCATAGTTGAAAAGAAGACTGCTAAGTGGCTGCAAGATTCAGATGTTTAACTTCACAATCCACTAATCACTGAAGGTCAGAGGTAACTCCACCAGGACTGTGTGTGTGTGTGTATGAGACACAACGGTTATAACATGAGAATTGATTGATGGACACACAACAGCGAGCTCCACAGCAGCATCAAGTGAGCCTTGAGGCATCACACTGACATGCAGACACATACACAAATTGTAGTCATGCTCACTGGCACAAACACACAGATTTATAGCTCTGGTCCTGGAGGCATGAGTTACTCGCTGTCTCCCCTAAGACGTAGCCACTCACCCAGAAAATAATGACCCTTGGAGCGGCAGTCAATCATTGCTGCCCAGAGAACATTCAGTCCCCTGGAAAGCAGCAAATTTATGAGAGGACTCATATTATCTGGGTTTCCCATTGGACTTACCCACATAATCAGGCCCCGGAGAACACTTATATATATCTGTCAGAGCACTCTGGTTGCCATATTACTGCTGTAAACAACAATAAAGAGTTTGGTTGAGGTTACACACATAAATGACTGACTGACTTAATCACAGCCATTTATTAAAACACTTCTAATTAAATGTATAATTATAAACCTGGTTTAGTTGATTCCTTCCATCATATTATCTGTTATTAAAATATTTTTTACCTTTATTTTAGCTCTTTCATCTTGTAAATGAGCTAAAATAAAGCTCTTCTTTTTTATCATATTCAATGTGCATATTATATGTGGGGTTGTTATGGGCTTGAGGACACCCTGATGGGGATATACTCCCATTAGAAAGGGAATACTGACTGCTAGTTCAAATCCCCACATATGTAATTGTGGTTTTGCAGTGCAGCCACCAGGTGTGAGTGTTTGATCCTCCCCATTCCACTGTCGTCCTCAGGCTGTTGCTGTAAACAAGAGTGGACTCTTCCTGAACTGCTTTGTCCAATCATCACTAATCGATGTAATCTACAAAACACTCTGCTTCTTGATGCTTGTTTAGGATGTCTGTGACAACATTAACCACTTAACAAAACAAAGGAAACTTCAAATCACAATCACAATCCATACATATAATTATCTCAAGATCCTGGCTCACCTCATCTGTCATGACATGACTCAGAGTGCGGTGTCACTTTAGCCAAAATAAACCTACTCCGATTGTAGACTGCAGATCAACCAGCCTAATTAAACAAGACAAATCCAGTCATGTATTAATAATCTATGCATGGAGCAGGTCTAGTCTTGTTTATCCTCACCTACAGCAGAGTTCAGAATCTGTATACTCTGGCTGATGTTCTTCACCTCTGGCTGATGTTCTTCACCAACTGGGATTTCCTTTCAGCTTCAATGCAGTACACCGTTTTTTGGTGGAGATAGGCTTGTTGGACATGTTTAGTTGTAGGAAAAAAGACAGAGTCATCCAAGTGTCCCAAATAAATCATTTGGCCCAGCTGTCTATTGTGTTGAGTAATATAAGGCCCCAAGCTAATGTTTTAGCACACACTGCAGGGTGATAACTGCCAACACTTCAGTATAGGCTATGCTATGTTTAGTATGATGTTATGACTGCTGTGGTAGTTTTGACAGATAAACATTACATGAAATGTGACATCAAAAATACACTTTTTAAACCAGATGCCAGATTAAGCTACTAATGTTGTTTCTAACTGAGGCTAATGTTAGATTCCCAGGTGGCCAAAATGGGACCAACTGAGGCCTAAATCCAGTATGCCTCATTCTGGGATTGATGCCAATTATGTGATGAATAGCATGTCAAAATTTATCCATCATTGGTCCAATTTTGGGTGCCATCACTGTCCCAAACCTAGTCCAAGTGCTGCTAGTTTGAGCGAATTCTCAGCAAATCAGCCCGAGTCTACATCCGTAAACCTCTTTAAATAGCCATGAAAGAGTAAGCACACTCTCAAATTCGGCTAGGAACATCTAAAAAATGCAGCAGAGGAGTGGAGGGTAATCACACATGGATAACAACATGCATGGCTTGGAAGCCTTCACCAGCTCCTTATGTGCTTATCTGATGGCGTAATGACTGGTATTGTTGTATTCAATGCTTGAGCAGCAATAAGTGGAAGTTTACTACTCAAAAAATGTTTTTGGGTGTAGTTACTCTTTAAGTGTTAGTCATGTTTGGCCCTCTGGTACAAGAGAATAGCCGATACTCCATGAGCCGTAATCGTCCCAACTCGATAATAATAATATACTAGAACAAGCTGTTGTATTGGACAGCCAGTGTGCATGCTACTCAAAAGCCAGCAGACTGTCTGTTTCTGTGTGTATGTGTGTTAGGAGGCTGTGGGGTGGAGAATAGTGACTGCGCATGTGGAGACACACTTTGCCAATGGTGACAGGATCAGTCAGCGTTTGCCAAACTCAGAAGGAGATAGAATCCATCAACGTGAGCTGAGTCCTGGAGTGAGACAGCCAGCTTACTTACCCCCAAAGCAGGAGGGGGAAAGTTCTCAACACTTTTCAGCAGCTTACCCGCTGTATTTCCATAGATGGAGCCTTTTGTACCATCATCATCACCATGTTGACTCATGGTAAAATAGTAAAGGGGTCCAAGCAGTGGGTGACACTCAGGTCTTAGTTGCTGTTTCACACGTTTGCATGTTAAAGTGGCTTTTTGTATGTATTTTTCTGAGTGTTAATGTGTCATTATTTGCATTTTATGTGTGTTTCTCAGTATGATTCCTACTCTTGGATGCCACCGTGCCTCTGTGTGTTAGTGTGTCAGTGTGTGTGTGTGTGCGTGTGTTACCAGCAGACCGGCGGTATGGCTGAAGGCCCGGCCATGAGAAGCAGCAGGATGACATCAGGGGACAAACTGTACTCATAACAATGTTCGTTTCCACGTAAACGAAGGGCCGCTTTGGCTCTGTCTCCACAGTGTCAGCCCTTCACCTCCAATCAGCACCCAGCATCATTGCCATCAGGGGGCCATCAAATTACGTCGTCCCACTAGCCTTGACCTCCACGCTGACTGCAACTTATCCACTTCACATTGGTTTCCTTATTCTTTCCCTTTGTACCTCTTTCTTTGTCCTTCTGTTTCTGTTTCTCTCTATCTTCCCTTTCCCCCCTCCTCTCTTTCCATTTCTCCCCGTCTGTTCCTCTCTCTTCCTCTTACTCCTTCTGTGTTGTTGGTGATGGCTGTTTTTCTTGGCAGGTGAAAAGGCGAGATGGTGGTTCAGTCCCAGTGACACTGCACATTTTCCCCTCTTTCTCTCTCTTCCTCTCTTCCCTTCCTTTCTCTGACAGTCTATTCTTGGCCGATGAGTCTGCGTCCTCAGCAGTTTATAGGCGTAGCTCTCCCAAGGCGTTGCGCTAATTGTTATTCCATTTCCCCATCGCTACATCACTACATCTGAATGTGAGACTGATTGAGTTTGTGTGCGTGCATTTGTCTTTTTCTGCCTGTGATCATTCAGTCGCTTTTGTATATTTGTGCAAAAGTGTGTTTGTATGCACGTCCTTCTGTTTGAGTGTGTGTGAGTGTACATTCAAGTTGTCACGTTGTGTGTGTGTGTGTCACTTATCACCCCAGCATCTCATGAATTAGGAAAGCCTGGCATGGTTGCCAGTGTTCCACAGCGAGCGGGGTGAGTGTTATGTAATTAGACCTGGTTCTATGGATGCTGCAGATGTCTGTGTGTGTTTCGGTGTGTGTACGTGTGTGTGGGTGGGTGTTATGGTTAGCTATCCATCTCCAGGGCATCTGCTCTCCATTATGTTTTAATGGATGTCAGATAAGAACATGACAAACGGATGCAGAAAGCCTGAGAGACACCTCAGCCGCCCCACTGGGGGAGCTAGAGACTCATGGAAGAGAGGACAACTCTTCTGTTTTTCCATTTTTCTTCTCCTCTCTTCCCACCAGGGACCCAAAAAATGGAGCCAAATAATTTTTGACGATAATTTTTATGATTTGTGTTGGCTCTGCTGAGGTGCCAGATGGGTGGGATTTGCCACATAGAACAATACAATGAGTGCCAGAACTATTAGACAATCATTTGAAAGTATTTGAAAGTCAGTTTGTTGAACTTTTCTGTGGCTTGCAACTTGACTTGACACTATTTGGGCTGTTTTAATGGTGTAAACCCCACCTAACCTGCTGGTGCTCCAAGCAGGTTTAAATAAATATTCAAAATTATTTGACCCGACTCTGTTACTCTATCTGTCTGTTCCCATTTATATCATCGCACCTTTCCTCTCCCTTTGACTGCTTTTCTCTTCCTCCATTCTTCAGTCACATTTAAACACCCAACAAATCAAATCTGACACTTTTTATAAAGGAGGGAACACAGCCATGGCAAAATGACAACCCCATGGCTAAAGTAAGTAAGTAAATAAAATTTTATTTACATAGCACTTTTTAAAAGCAGGATTACAAAGTGCTTTACAGTTGCAAAAAAGGCAATAAAGCATTTGAATAAATCAAAGACAAGCAAAAACATTAATAAAATATCTTTGAAAAAATAAAAAAACGTCTGGAGGTGAGGTTTAAAACACTTAGAGTTTGTTGATCTGACCCACAGAGGGAGCCCCATAATTAAGGAACCAGGATAGCAAAATCTCAATCATGTCTTGAACTTTGAGGGGGACACAACAAGGAGCCCTGAAAGGAGGAGTGGGCCTATATAGAGTCAGAAACTCATGGATGTATGGTCAAGCCAAACTGTGTAAAGTCTTAAAAGCCTCAAAAGTCAATCCTGAAGGGTAATTAGCAAATTAGTAATCATGCAGAATTATCTTGAGCTAATTGTAAATGTGCTACAGGTTTTTGGCTTAATAAATGATACAGGACATTACAATAGTTGTGACATGAAGAGACAAAACAATGGATGATTTGATCAAGCTGTTGGAAAGAGGACGGGGCGTAGTTTGGTAATGTTTCTTGATTGGAAATAACAGGTCTGAATAAGATGTTTCTCAACTGGGAATCAAAAATGATTCCAAGATTTCTACAAACCAGAACCTAAGTTTGATTTGGAGCAAAGACAAGAACTTCAGTTTTGTTGTGAATTTATGAGACATCCAAGCACTAATCTCCTTAAGACAATTATGTAAAATAGTCAAATTTGAAAAGGTTTCACAAATGCATACAGCTGGACATCATCAGCAAAGATCTATGTTGATGATGTCCTGACTCTGAATGTGCTCTAAAGGGAGCATGTAAAGAGAGAATATGAAAGGTCCCAGGATTGACCCTTGAGGAACATCAAAGGGCAGAGAGGCACAGACACTTTCACAGCAATCCATTCAAGAGCTGTACCAGATATCCCAACTAACTTTGCCAGATGGTTATATAAAATATTATGATCTATGGTACTGAAAACAGCACTTAAATCCAGAATAATTAAGATGCAACTTTCACCACGATAAAACTGCAACAAGATGTCGTTTGTGACTCCAAGGAGAGCTGACTCTGTGCTGTGCCTCTGGTGGAAAAGATAAATATCCGACCATTCCTTACTTTGCGTCTTTCCCCCTCTGTCCTTTTTCCTTGCCTCTCCTGGATCACCTCTCATTTTTCCAGATGGTCTTTTCACACTCCATTCATTCTGCTTGGACAGCAGGAAGTCAAGCCTGTATGGGACACTGGGACATGACTGTGTCCCCCTTGGATGCAGATCCACCCACTGGAAATTAATTGGAACTCTTGGTTCTTTGGGATCTTCCAAGCTAGCTCTGCCAAACTGGCCACAAAGCCAACAAAATGAGTTATGGTTTAGCTGACCCTGATTTCACTGCCTTTTGCTCTGCTGCTCTTCTCACTTGTTCCTTTTCTTATTTTCTGCCATGCCAGAACTTGATTTGCGAATATGAGACACTTTAATCTGGTTGTACTAGTGCTTGGTTTAGCGTAAGGTATTTCTATCAGTTGTATGTGGTGTTATATTGCAACCAAAAAGACGTGTCAGAAATCAAATTCTCTCTATATTCCTTCCCTCCTTCTTTACCTCCACCCAACCCCCAACCCACTGTAGTCTGTTTCTCATTGCCGCTCTCTGTTGGTTCGCCAGCATGCGTCAGAACCTCCCTGCGGCCCCTTCAAATAAAGACAGTAATGCACATGACTTAAACCAAGTGCTATTCCAGTAACCATCTTCCTCTGACACAAATCAGGTGCAATGGTTGGACTCCTGTCCTGTGTTACGACCCCTCTTTGAGACTGTCAAAGTGGGGTCTTGGAAGCAACACGGTTTATGACTGCTGAGTGTTTGAAACGCAACACTCCTCACAGTGAGCCCATAGCACTTCAATTAAGGCCTTGTGCAGACTAGGAGATGCTACATCTGCACGCATTACACTACAAGACATTACAAGATGCTGTTTGTTTACACAGACACACAATTAGCCAGAAGTAATGAATGTTTTGGTTCAGGTGTGACCTCTCTCTCTCTCTCTTTCTTTCTTCCCACTAGATGCACAAAGAAACATTTGTCCATTGGCTACCAGGCTGAAACTAGTGATGGTAATGTGCAGCAGCAGATAAAACTCTCACAAACATCCAGTTAGCGTAGAGGTGGCATAAACTGCTGAACAAAATTCAAACATGTTGTGCTGCTGACCTTCTCCCAGCAGGGTTTCAATGAGACCTGCCAAATATGTGCCCTGATAATTTGACTTGAACCCGTCTTGTTTGTTAGTTGATGTTAAGCCTAAGAAGCTTTACTCCAGACCTACATGAGTGGCAGTGGGGAGTTGTGTTGGTGGGAGGTGTGTGTGTGTGTTTGTGCACATTCTTATATGTATCTGTCAGTACCTGCACCACTATGTTGCCACGTCTGTGTGTATGCACGCAGACACACAATGACCCTTTATTGCTGTGTCATTTACACTGAGAGTAGAGACCGTGTGTTGGCATGCATCTATGTGTGCTTGTGCATGTATGTAGAAAGTATTTGTGAAAATCTGTATAAGTATGTAAATAATGGTGCTTTTGTGTGAGTGCTTGTGTGATTATACACCCTTGTGATGCCTGTGTTACTGTCTTACTCTCTCTCTCTTTGCTGTCACTACACACACACACACACACACACACACACACACTTGATTGTACTCCTATGAGGACCCTTCAATAAATGCATTGATCCCCTAATCTATATACTGTATCATCTACTTAAATCATGGAGAGATAAACCTACAACCTGCACATAAAAACGTAACAGAGAGATTTTCAGGGAAGGCTGTATACTGCATGTCATATCACCTTATATCAAAGACTGAGCTACAATGTGTAAGAGTGACACATCTCTGCTGAATGAGATGGTGTGTACTCACTGGATTTGTACAAATTACATTGTATTGACAGAATGACTAGTGTTTGCAATTCTTTTGAATAAAACAACAAATTTAAACAGAATTGCACAGACAGAAAATATCTGGGTTCACATGACAATAGCAATCCTCATCTTTTGTAACATAGTGACCCAAATGACGAGTGCTGGCTGCCTCTGAGTCTGCTCGCCATTCAATCAGCCTGTGTCTGATTATTGAGTGGTGGGCGTTCTCCATCTTTTGTCTATGGTGGTTGGAAATGCAGATCCTTGATGAGGCAAAGCATGAGGTAAACTTTTTGGAGTGTTTATAAAGGGGCTATAGGGGACTTATGGAGGATTACGCAGGATTTCCAAAGGATTGGTTTGGTTAATAAATGCAGGCTTGTTGGGTCCTGCTTTTGAAGGACAGAGAGGGAATGCTGGTTGGCAGAGAGGGCAACACATCCATGCACGTATGCACAAACAAACGCATGCATATATTTTAGGCTTGCAGTTGTTGTGGTGAGATGAAACCTGCAGCAACGTTTCAGGAGCTCTCTTCATCTGATAGGCCAGCTCGTAAATCCAAGAACAGATCAGTGGAAACTGCACTGGCGTGCTCACATTTACACACACAAACACACACACACACACACACATCTGTTAAGTATCATGGCCCCCCATCCATCGGGGAACTATTGCTGGGCTCTTGAAAAACAGACAGCAATCACCATCTGAGAGAATGAAAAGCAGCAGAGCGTGTAAGGAGAGGGGGAAGCATAGGAATAGGAAAAATACCACGGCTTTAGATCCTACTTTCTGAAACTGTTGGTTGGAACCCAAAATGAATCAGAGGTTTAGTTTTGTTTGTTCCGCATGTGAAGAAACACCAAGATGTGTCAATGAGCATGTTTTAGTTCATTAATTATGACCCACAGGCTGGAATACCTCAACATTTTGTATCTTAATTAGTTATTTTCCATTTAATCCACCTCAATTCTGGGAAAACAGTGCAATTCTCCCCTGAGCTAGCACTCTGCACCATATTTGGTTTTCCTCACTGGACTCATAAGAACAGATGATTGTCACTTAAGGGATAAACTCAGACTTTTAGAAGTCTATCTTAATGCAATACTCCCCTGCTAAATATTTGTCGAAACAGTTATTGATTGCTGTTATTATGCCTCCTCTACACACTGAAGAAGAAGAAGTTAAATTCAGCTGAAGTTAGCCAAATCAAGTGAGTGTCTTCCAAAGTTACTGTGTTTTTAATACAAAACCTCTTTGTGCTCCTCCAGACAGTCTTTCCTTGCTAAGCTGCAGCGGACTGGAGGGATACTAACACAAAGAAGGAACCTCATACTGGCAAGACTATAACTTTGGAAGATACCCACTTGAGTTGGCTAACTCAGTCTAATGTAGGCTAATATTAGCTTTGGCTGAACTGAGGTGCATTTTAGCATAAAAAAGGATTGTGGATTTTGTTCCCCTTCATACAGATAACTGCATTAGGAAGGGATGTTTTCCCAGTCAATATAGAGAGGGGGAATGATTATAATAACTAATAACCTAAGATATGTGATGTACATATTAGCATGTGAGTATTTTCAGATTTAAGATTTTAAGATAAAGTCGAATTTTGTACAAACACATGTGATGTGCAAAATGGGTTTTTGGTTTCTATTTTCCTACCAGAGTTGTATTCAGATTAAAGGCATCCAAATACAAATAGTGCAGCATTAATTATTCCCAAAAAAGTATGTAGTCAAGTTGCATTATTTTTAAGATGAATAACACTGTTCTGCTGACTCATCGGACCGCAAAATCTAAACACGTGTATGCACAATCTGATAAAAACTATACACGCCTAAACCTAGAAATCCATTGTGTAGAAATAGATTAATAAATATTCTGAACGTGTGTCTGATTAGGTGCAATAATCAACTGTACAGTACAAAACATCAGAGTTTGTGGAGAGTGATTGAACAACACTGGAACACAGAGGATATGATGCACACCAAGAGAATTTGATAGGTTGATGTGCTGTGTGTACTCAATGTTGTCTGTGCATGTGTGTGTGCGTGTGCTTGCGTGCATGCGTATGTTTAGATTTTGCGGTCCGCTGAGTACGCATAACTCAAAAAACACACTCGCGCTTGGCACAAAAGACTACAGGGCAGCTGTGATTGGCTGCAACAGGGCACACTGATCCACGTTAAATCCCTACAGAGAGAGAGAGGGAGACAGAGAGAGGAGACTGATGGAAAGAATGAGAAACCAAGATGGAGAGAGACAGACATAGAGAAAGATTCTTCCAGATTGAGAGCATTCCTGCTTTTATTGTATATGATGCAAGCTACTCGCCTCTTTAGCCCATTGACCTTTTGTTCGATAGGGAATGAACATGCACACGCACACACGCCCACACACACAAACACACACACACACACACTCCCGCCCTGAGTCCTCATTTTGCAGACAACTCTCAGCTGGTCTGGACTTCAACCAGCACCGCTAACTCTCAAAGTAAACACACTGCTGAGATATTTCAATCTTATCACCATTTGCTCTCTCCCATTCACCCCCCTGCCCAACTCGCTGTCTCACTCTCTCTCTCTCTCTCTCTCTCTGTCTCACACACACACCATTCAAACATCACCCCTCCCTCCCGTGTTGATAACTCCTTTTTTACAGTGTGCCTTGGAGTGTTTTACAGTAAGGGATTGGCCCTTGTGTGATTTATGAGGCCTTGGGTTGTGGCATGGTAATAGCAACCGTACCACACAGTCGTGTTTCCATCACTTCAGAATGCATTACACTGACTTACACTCATTGCCTGGAAACCTTAATCATAACCACCACATGCCTAACACTAACCCTTACCCTAACCTTATTATAATCCTAAACTTACCTTAACTTTAAACCAAGTCTTCACCCTAAAATGATTTACATTAAGGGGACTTGCTTTTTGTCTCCAGAGGTGAGTCGCCACAACATGAGAAATACCTGGACAATACATTTCTCTTCCCAGAACCAAGTGTTACACATTTAGACATGACTGATACTGATGAGTTGATCCATTGCTTTTAACAATATAAACCATTACCTTAAGTAAATTGAAGGTAATCCATTAATCTCCATTAAAAATATCTAAAATCTCTTGCGCAGTGCAGTCTGTACAGTGACACAGTATCTGTTGCTGTGGCTCTGTACTCAAACACTTTGGATTTAAATTGAAGAAATGACTTGGAGTCCTTTTTATCTGCAGTACCACCTATTTTAAGTCAATGCAGTGAGACGTTTATGGCCAAATAGTGGAAAGTTCTTCACTGGCCAAGCCAGTCACCTGACCTCATTTTAACTGAACATATGTTTCACTTGAAGACCAAACTGAAGGCAAAAAGGGAAGACATCAGTGTCTGCTGATGTGTGGTTATAGATACCAGCCAGCCATTTATTGCAACCAAATTTTAAAGCTGTGCTAATAAGTTTCGTTATATTAACAATGGATCAAATGACTTAATGGGTCTGTCCAAATTCCCACACTTGCAGCATTTTCAAATAGTCAAGTGCCTACTTGTGTGATGAATTTCCAGTAACTGCTACAGTTCCCAAGTACCCGTTAAGACCACAAGAGTGTGGAGATTGATCAGAGCTCACTGAGACATGCTTGATTAATGAGGCCATCCCATGGCTTGCACAAATACAACACTGTACATGGCTCAGTCGAGCTTGTTGGTTCTATTTATCTTTCCAACAAACAGGTAGGATCAACCATACAGTAAAAACACATTTAGGAGTAACAGTTAATAAATAAATCAAATTAGAAGCACGTGGGTCAACTGTACATAGGAGACATAATAAAATGTTATTTGGAAAGTTTTCTGGTTAAAAAGGAACAAATGTCTCAAAATCATTGATAAAATTATATTAGAATGAATGTTTCAGATACGTAATGTTGTTCTCTCACAGAGAAGAGCAGGTTTGAATAATAAATAATAACCATCTGTGGAGGTTCTGCCAACTGTTTAGTGTTTGGAGATTAATAATATTCACGCTGAATCCAACATGTCATGAACTTCAACTTCTTCATGTCTGTTTATAATTACTCTTCACATAACCAGCTTATCAGTGCATTGCAGTCAACAATGTTATGCAATACACCGTGGAGAATTGTGGGATACACTTGGCTCTGAATACCGCTTTGAAGCAGTATTAGGAGAAGTCTGTATGCGCGGGTTAAGTGTAGTGTGTGTTGGCAAACACGGGACACACTGGCCTACTACCTCACCGTGCGTGAACATGCACTGAAGTGCTCCAGACTGCCCGTGTTCAAGACTGCAAGTGTTGGTATTAGGACGCACCCTGTGTTTTGTGAAAGGGTCGCTTGGAGTGACAGACCCACAGAGAATTATCAGTCAGTTCTGCAGTTTCCCTCAGCTGTAGGAACAGTTTTAACATCTTTTAGCTCATTTATTTTGTTTTATGGCCCACAATTTGACTTTTTTGGTTCACCCTCAGCTGTGAACAACCTTATTGTCAGCCGCAGCACTCACTGTACGCTATCTTCCTAGCATCAAACCGCAGGCCAAAGTCAGCAAATAGCTGGAAAACATAGTCAAGAAACAACCTGCTAAAGAGAACGTGGTAGAGAACAAACCAGATCAAAAGGAGAATGAATATTGATCAAGTGGTCAGAAACATGACTCCAAATGAATGCTAATGTTGCTTTGTGCCTGATGGATGACAAATAGGACAGGACCAAACAGGTTTACCATTACCAGCTTTATAAGGTGACAGTATGTCAATGTTGTGTTTTCAGCATGTTTTGCTGCCCACAAAAAAACCCCCCACAATGAATGTTGCTAATATAATGACTATATTACGTCTATGTTAACATGTCCAATTACTCTCTGTTTCAAACAATCTGGGTGTCATATTTGAAAATTTAAAGGGTTTTTAAGTTGTACTAACGGCTTTAATGAAGGTTAATAAATAAGTAATGCTTTATAGATCAGTCATAACCCATTAATAAGAACAACTTTGGCTTACAAGTTTGAAAAAAAAAAATCTTTTTTTTTTTTTTTTTTTAAAAAAAGGACATTTTGAGTTCTCTAGAAGACTTCTCCAATGGGCCGTTCAACTACTTATCCTCTAGAATATGGCTGAAGATAACAAAAATCCTATTACTAACAACTTTATAGGCTTGTTGTAAAAACACTCTATTAATGACTTACTAACATTTGTAATCACAGACTTAATGGTTTAGAAAATGAAACACTCGTGAGCATGTTTTAAGGACCTAACATTTGCAACTCATAATAAACTCTCTGACATGCACTGATAAATAATCTCATGCTCTAGTTTTGCTCACCCATTAAATCAACTGTTATTACAACACGATTTTCATCGACACTTTGATTCTCGAATCTTGCCAGGTTTCCAACAAGAGAGTTGCATCACCTGCAGACCAGCTGTGTTAGTTTAGGCGTTCCTGTCAGAACATTCAGTGACCAGACAAGGAATCAGTCACTTTAGGCTTTTAAATAACTAATACGTAATCTCATACTGAACTGATTATCAAGGGGAAGTGAAGGTTCAAGCCAACATGAATTTTTTTGGAGGGAAAGATTTGAGGCAAAACTGAATATCTATAAATGTGTATAAATGTGTGTTATTTCAAGTAGTTAGACCATCAAAAGGACAATAAATCTCTCCATTGAAACCGAAGATATTATAATATTAAAGTAATGTAACAGGGACCTTACTTGCCATGCCATTTTGGGAAAATACATGTATTCACTTTTTTTGCTCAGAGTGAGATGAGAAGATGGATACTGTCTGGAGCAGGGAGACAGTTTGCCTAGCTTAGCATGAAATAGCTAGCCTGTGACAATTTGCCATTTTTACATTATAATTTTAGCACAGATGATATAAGATATATCATGCTAATCTGTGAGCTTTAGATGCACAAGAAAATGAATAAGTGCATTCCCCCCAAATGTCGAAGAATTTTTTTTTTACCCAAGAAGCCAAGAAACTTGCCTTGAAGGCCAGTAAAGAAATCAGGCTGCTTTAAAATGTACCTTTCTGTGATGCTCATATCCTGATTAACAACTGTGCCATCCTGCTATCTGAAGGCAGTTTTCGGTGTCATGTAGGAGAAGCCTGAGCCTTCCCCCTGCTATAACGGGGCTCTATCTCTCCCACATAATTAGGGTCAGATCTTATCATCACCTCCCTCCCTACCTTCTCCTCCTCCCTTACAATCACTCCAGCTCTCTTTCATCTCCCCCAAAAGAATGCTTGTTTATCTTTCGCCCTCTCCAGATAGGGCAAGAACAAAGATGCTTTTTGTGGTTATGTTTGTGCGTGTGACAGAGCGAGCACACACGCATGAGTGAAGTCAGAAAATAGCATACAAAAGCAGAAAGTGTGTGATATTTCGTGGATGAAGGAGCCTGTTTGGAATAAATGTGTGTGTGAAACTGTCGGCGACTGCGGAGCTGGAGATAGAAGAGACTTAGAGAGGCTTTACATACATATACATACACACACACACACATTTCCATTGACTTATTTTGACAGGTTTAAATGTCAGGAATCATTCCATCATCTCCTTTCTGAAAAAATGGGAAAAAAGAAAAATATTTATATATAAAGAGATTCTATTTAAGGCTCAGAGGGCAGGTTAGTGAGTGATATAAAGAGATGCAGAGAAAGTGAGAAAGAGGCACTGTCAGCTATGTGTGTGCTGTCTGATGCTCATTTACCTGTGCTGTTTACTCAATAAACTACAGGAAAACAGCACTAAGTACTGTTTTTCATGTCAGGAGCTAATTGGACAGTTTGCGTGTGTAGACCCTCACAACGCTATCACTGTAGAGGCTAACTGCTGGCACCTTGTAGTGTGAGTTACCAACCTCAGGCTGCATGCTGGTAGCTTGAACAGACAGCCTCTACTGTATTTGAGATTTTGAACACATGAAAAACACACACGAATCTGTAAATTTATCATTTAACGTACATACAGAGTATATTGTTTGGGAAGAAACTGCATTTTTGTAGGAGTGGTATTGTGATGTGCAGGGCATGAGCCAATCAAATCACCTCCAACCGCCAACACTGTAAAGACCAATCATATGTGTTCCCTGTTCCTCCACCCTTCCTGTGCATGCGTGTGTGTGTGTGTGTGTGTGTGTGTGAGATCTGGATATCAGGTAGGCTCTGCGGCTCCCATGTGGAGGGGAGGTGGGTTGGATGTTTGGATGGAGGGAGTGCTGATGGAGGAGAGACTGAGCGAGGGGATGGGTGAAGGATTCAGGGGGGTGAAGAAGAAAAATAAGAAACAGCTGGCTTCTCTGAGTTGCTGGCTTCTTGTCAAACAGGGAGAAAGGAGGAGAGATGGCGTCACCGAGCAAACCGTTGCATGGACTGAATGGATTACAGTGCAGTCGAAATGCACATATGAAAATCTGCTTGTATGTTCATGCATTTATTACTTTTCTTATAGCTCCAGTATCCTATGACCACTGGCTGCCCCAACTACCTAGGGTCCTCACAGGGATCATTACACTTTAAACTCATCTTTTGTAACGTCTCCCTGTTGAGTTGTTTTATTCCTGGCAAGTCTTGTGTCCTCCACCCAGCCATTAAACACCCTCCCTGGGATCGTCTCTCAGGACCCCTGGATGAGGCCCACCAGTGACCTAGGGGTTACTTGAGTCACAGCCCTTGTGGTGCTCATCTTCCAAAAGTAAAACGGTTTCTACTCATAAAAAGAATAAGATTAATATTGGGGTTACAATACATGCATGCATTGTTGGATTGAAGTGATCATTTGCTCATGATCAGTGGTGGGTACTTGAAAAATGTAATCAATTTCTCATTGTGTGTTCCTCTTCAAAAAAAAGTAGTTACAATGCAATTACTTTGCAAAACAGCACAAGAAATTAATTAGGGACCAGCCTGTCTACTGAACGTAGAGAGACTAAACTGATGTCAGCCTGTAATCAAACTCCCGGTTGTCAATAAGGACCCAGGGAGATGGAGGAGATGGACCCAGGTGCAGGATGGAAGAGTAGCAGGAACTGAAGAATAATTCTTTATTTAGGCTTGAGCGCAGGCAGAGCTAAATGGAACTGAACAGAGCAAAACTAAACAACGCAGAGCAGAACAAACAGAGCAGAACAAAACTGAACAAAGGATCCAACAAGACTGAGCTGAAAACCAGAACTTAAATACAAACTGAACTAATGAAACAACAAGGAACAGGTGGCAAGACATAAGAGCAGGCTGGGAGCTGATTGGCTGGGAAGGACACAGGGAGCAAGGCAGGGCTAATCAGACTGATGCAGGGCAGGTGTGAAGGGAAGTGTGGAGAGAAAAGCAGGCTGGGAACACAGGGGGAAAAACTCAGGGCAAGTAGAAAGCCAAAAACACAATCATACACTTGACTATAACTTAAATACACACGTCACACTTAGCAAATACAGTAAATAAACTACAGCATTACATAACAACCTAGGAACTCAAACATACATCGCTGTGGACATAAACATGAAACAATAAATTTGTCAAGTGGAGTGACCTGCGTGTAACAACAAAAATAGGACTGAAGGAAAACTGTTGCTCTGAGTTTCAGTTCACTTTTGCACGTAGTTTCTATGAGGGTCAGTATGTAGCAAGCAACAGTCCTTAGTCACATTTCCTTAAGAAAACAACTAGTATGAAAGCAAACTTCAATTACAATTTCAAAGGCCTACTGCCACTCAGTCCAGTTCAACAAACAGGGTCTGAGGGCATCCAGTGGACTGGTGGAGGGACATAAAGCCAGACTGGGACAGAACCATGACACCAGTAAGATAGCAAACATACCGACAACAAATTGTCAAGGTAAGAGAGCGTTACTTGGATTGGTAACTGTAATGTGATTACTGAATTTCAATAATACCTCCACACTTTGTTACTGGAAAAAGTAGTAACAGTAATGTAATAACAGTGATGTAATGTCCTTTTTCAGTTACGCATTACTGTCTAATGTATTACTAAGGTTTCACTCAGTACTGAACTTAGTTACTTTAATGCCAGAACATTCTTTTCTTTAGATACTTATTCTTTTTAGTGTTTATGTCCTCAAAGGACACAAAAATTCTGAATTGAATCTCTAATAAACTTTTAACCATAATTCTGTTTTATTTTACAAAATTGGTCTTATTATCATAACTTTGTCTATTGGCTATATCAACACTAACCAAGTTAACTGCTGAAATCTTGAAATGCAGCAACATCACTGAAACGAAATCAGACAGGGCAAGAAACTTCAGCGGTCAGACAATCAGACTGGTTTTAAACAAACTCCCTGTTAGCCAAACTCATCTGGAAGAGACAACAAAGGTGATGATCTAAATGATTACACTAACTGTCTGTTAAACATCCAACACTGTTTACAGACCAATTTCCTGGTTCAACTTTGACCTACTAGCCAACTATGTGTGCACACATTTTTACTGTGTAATGAGGGATTACACTGACATTTTCTATGTGTTCATTTCCAGTATTATATAAAGTGAATCATCCTTTGATGGCCGATCAGATTTTTTAGTAAGGCCAACATTGGTCCAAATCAAACCCATACAGTATATGAGCCTCACCCCACTCAGAGTCCTTCAGTGCAGATGTGAACGTACATGTTCACATACACTTGATGTTACCTTTGTAGGCCATTTAATTTGATTAATTTTTGAAGGCTGAAGGCTCAAGCACTAATTTCACATGGAAAAAGTAATTAATCGCACCACTGTGTAACTGTGAATTAAAGATCCATGTTTTCACACTCTATGAATCATCTTGTGACTCCTTCGGGGACCATGACCCTCAGACTGAGAGCTGCTGTGTTGGTGGATAGAGGAAGTAACTGAAGGATGGAGAAAATAAATGGTTGCGTTGTGAGGTTCTTGGATTCGGAGCGGGGAGAAAGACTTGTGGAGTGACCCCTAACCCCTCACAAATCATACAGGAGTGTGAGTTTTGTCCATTAGCGGTCAGTTTGTGGCCATAACTCAGGGTTTGGTCTGTACATCCCCCATTGCTCCCACCCTTTATTTTTATTCCTCAAGACCCCTACACCTTACTCCTCCAACTCCTCACCCCCACCCCTCCTGACTGTGCCCCACACACAACCCTATAATTTGGGTGAAAGATTCAGCGGCTGTTATTTTTATTGAATTCCCAATAACGTTGCTGAGATTACAGTTAAGTGCAGGCCGCTGGAGCTCGCGGCTCTGTTGCAGGAGCCATTCTGGGGCCAGTGGGATGCTGAGACTGGTGCCAGGGTGGGAGGTAGGGAGGTCATTGGCTGTTTTTTACAGAGCGCAGGGGAAAACGCAGGGCAACAATCATCACATTTATAGATGGCTCACCACTCTTGCTGGGACCCTGGCAAATGCTGCCAGGTTTAAAGCCAGCCAGCGGGCTACTGGCCACTAATAAAGGGATTTCATCCACAGGGAGTTGTAAAGGCACTCCGTAGTATAAAGAGATGTGTGTTTGTGTGAGGTAGAATGTGTATGTGTGAAAATGTACCTAAGTGTGGTGCATACATATTCAAGTGTATGGATAATTGATTTTATATGCTAATGAGACTCCCTCTGTTTGTGTGTGTCGGTGTGTACGTGTATTGTATTAAAGCTCTTCAGTGCAACTTATCACAAAGCAGCCTGACCGCACTCATGACTCAAATGTGCGCCATCCAGGGCCTCATGTCCTCTTTTACGAATTTTCACTGAATCACATCGACTAATTTGTTCCACAACAGTTGTGTTTTTGTTGCTGTTGCTAAGCAACGGGTCTATGATTAGCGATTATGAATGGAGGCCTATTTGGCTCTTTTCAAGGCTGACACAGTGACGTCAAACACAAGGCTGTTATTCATCCTTCCTCTCAATCAGTAATGTATCAGACTTACAATCTAACGTGTGTGTGTGCACGATTATTATGATTTCAAGTCCTAAAGTTCAGAAATGTTGGAGTGGCAAGGACACCGTTCTAATTAAATTGACCTAAAGCAGTGTCTTCAAGGCTATGTTCAGAGTTTGGTGCATAGCTGCTGCATAGTGTGTGTGGGGGGCAAAACAAAAGCAACAATATAATACAATCCGCACTACAACAACTACCTTTGTAAAACTTATAATTGACTGTTCGCTAAACACCTTCCCCTTTGTGTTTCCACAGTGAGTTCCTCACTGAGCTGCAATGGAAAGATTGTAACTACAAAATTGTACACAATTTGGACTAAAACTGTTGTAACTTTGGAAGCTATCCACTTGATTTTACTCATTTGAAAGGCTGAAGCCTCATATTAGCTTCAGATGAACTTCTGAATACATTTTTGCAGCGGAGGAGGCCTGTGGATTTTGTCCCCCATCACTTACATTAAAAGCACATCAGGAACGCATTTTTCTTTTAATGGCTAATATGGACCTGAGGAATGATTACAGCAAAACCTGTTTCAATGTTCATATGGGTGCCTGACTACTGCTTTAAAACAAATTGAAAAATTGTGAATCTATCTTTTAAGTGCTTTAATGTCTTTTTATTAGGTTTTCCAAAACCAAAAACACAAGCATGTCCTGCTAACTAGCTTACAACCCACAGTAGTAACCAAGCGTTAACCTACTTTCTAAACTTATCCTGCTTTTTATTGGATTTCAGGAAGGTTACGCTCCAGCAACCCCAACCAATGTTACTGGGGAAAGCAATAAATTTGCACATAAATTTGCAATAAATTACACATCATCCTAAAGGCCTTTTCTCTTGTAACGTTAAAAGTGAAAATATATTGTTTGTACCAAAGAGGGCCATTTCAGAAGGAAATAACAGTGATTTAGCATTTTTATTTATGATACCAGGACTAACAAGTTCTACATTGCAGAACAAGAACAATGCTGT
Organism: Thunnus thynnus; assembly: GCF_963924715.1. Lineage (NCBI taxonomy): Eukaryota > Metazoa > Chordata > Actinopteri > Scombriformes > Scombridae > Thunnus > Thunnus thynnus. The sequence continues at coordinate 5,244,604 of NC_089530.1, forward strand.
TTCTTTATTTCCATTTATGTCTTCCACCTGATCATCAGCTGGTAGGGATGGTGACTTTTTGCCTGGGACATGTAGTGTTATCCTCAATCTTAACACAATATCATGAATGTAGCCATCAAGTGCATATTTAAATTCTAAATCAATACATTTTATTTATTTATTTAGTTGTTTTTTATTGGATAGTGGGCAGGACACAAGGGGAGAGAGAGATGGGTATGACATGCAATAAAGGTCCCTAGCTGGAATCAAACTAACAATGTTGCAGTTATATGGCATGAGCAGTAACCATTTGGCTACCAGAGCACTCCTAGCTGGAAATGTTTTAAAGTCAGCCAGAGACAGAATTAATTGGTGAGATTTAGAGGTGATGTGTTTTTGAACGATGGACAGATTTGACTGGCTGTTTCGCCCTGCTTTAAGTCTTTAAGCTAAGCTAACATCTCACTGGCTGTAGCTCCGTATTTAAAGGCCCCATGTAATGGAAGTTGGAGTGTCTTTAGCTTCTGTACTGTGACTTACTTCCCAGTGAAATGGAACATTTGAGCAGTGTAGTTACAAGAGGGATTTAAATTAAATCCTTCGGAGTTGATTGGACCTTAAAAAGTGGGTGGGGCTTACAGAGTTTTGCAGGTACGGAGCTGCAGGGAGACCTAAAGAGAGCTAAAGAGGACTGTTGGCTTCACACACACCTCCTTTACCTGTTGTTAGATCAGGAGGAGGACGAGGGAGAGATGAATGAATTAAACCTCAGCCACATTGATTTAGAAATGAAAACAAAGATTTTTCCCACTAAAATCCAAACACTATTCTCCTCCTATCTCTCTCTATATTGCTCTGTTAGCTACTATGACCCACAAATGGTGAAGTGTGTTTTTTTATGTCTAGTGTGGCTAGCTTCTTGCCACAAGTCACATTTGATTGGATGAACTTTTGTAAACATCCTTGGGTGAAGGATGAGTCAAACATTTACAGGAAGAGAAAAAACTGAGATTTTGATGTAAAAATACTCTGATACTGATTTTTAGACATATATTTGGCATATAACAAGAGATTAATAAACAATTAAAACAGTGACATGGGATTAAAACTGGGAAAATGTATATTTCAGGACAGAAGAGTGATAGCGATCTTCTCATGTAACTCTTGGCAAGAGAGCGAATAGGCGCCTTTCCCAAAATGTCAAACTATTCCTTTAATAACAAGAATGAATTAATAAAATCAATAACAGATTTTAACTTAAAAAAAAAACAAACGATGTAGGTATTTTATTTCAAACATGAACCCATGTTTTCCTCTCTGTAGAACTCTTAATGTTATTTCCCTCCCACTGAGTGAAAAGAAAAAAATCAAATCTGAAAAGCTTCAAGTTCAAGTTCCTTCCATAGGTGAACTGTGTTTGTTACATATGAAAAATTGCCCTGACATTTACACCACAAGTGCAATAGTGAAAATAAAAACTGCCAACAGACGAGACAATGTGCAACATTGGCCCATATGTCTACAACACAATCCTATGTGTGGGGAGCCGCTGGTCTGGTCAGTGTAACTCTCTTTGAGTGTTACGCTGTGTAGTGAAATCTGGCCTGCTGTGTGTTTTACCCCTCCTGGCTGTAAGTCTGAACCTCTGGGGTTCCACTGCACTTTCTCACGTTCCTCATCACATACACACACATACATACCACACAGTGACACACACTGTAGCAGCGGTTGCCCAGTGCTCCCCAGAGAGCAGGTTTGGTTACAGACTTGCATGAATCGCAGTGGTGACACTGCAGACACTTGACTCCACCACTGAGGGCAGTTTGGAGCCAAAATGGCCTCCACCGCCTGCCCACCACATGTCGTACTCCCAGACACAACACTGTTTCTGAGCTGGTAGTAGATTTTTCTCACACTTTAAATGACGTTATTGTCTGTTCAGTTCTGAGTTCAACCTTTCGTTCCCAGGACCACCAGACCACCCCTACATCCCACAGCTGTCTTTAGTGTAACCTCCTGGATGATCCTCTGAGTAATCCTCCCGTAATGATACTCTAATCACTGGAGAGACACCAACACTGTTATCCCTCCTACCCCCTGAAACCCCTTAACCCCTCCAAACCAGAAACCTGGACTGTGAACATGACAGCTTGAACTTGCTGGTCGCCTTGCATGACACTATAACGAACCTTCACTTTCATTTACTTTTATGACAAGTAGCTAGTACATTTTCTCATCCAGAACAACTCAGTTGCGAGTTAAGCATTCGTTTAATTTTCCGAAAATGTTTAAAATGTTGCAGAAACTGACATGCAAATTTGATGTGTTTTTATCAGCTGGGTTAGAGGTAAAGTTGCTGTGCTTTGGTGCCACCTAATTTGACCACATTTCAAGTTAGTTGTTATCATGTGAAGATAAAAACAAAGATGTTTGGCAATATTTCAATGCTCCTGCAGTTAAAATCTTTATATACTATAGATATTTAAGAAGGCTCTTAAGTATTGTACGAGCTGTGGTGGTATGATGCAGCCAAAACATTGGTTGGGCCGATATATGAATGATAAATACACATTACAAATCAAAATATCTCCTCATCAGCTAAACTGATTTTTACATTTCAGCTAAGATTTTCTAAGTTCTTTCATCATAATTTGAATAATTTGAGTATATCAAGAGAATCAAGTTGTAGTACATTATTTATCATTCTGTACTGTAACAGACATTATGCTAAGAACTAGGTTGTATTGCATCACGCTGCCTCTCTGATCCTTCTCTGCAAGAATTCTGTGTTTGTGCATCTTTGTAGTCGACGTGATTAATCAAATAATTGAGGACAATGACTTTCTGACAGTCTTCCTGCAAAGGTATTCATGGTGTTGGATTAAAAATGGCAGAAGTAGCTGCGTGACGAATGAACAAAGCTTCAGTTTTTTTGAAGCTCCCTAATTAACACATTATACCTCATTTGTCAAATATGTATGATGTACGTGCAAAAACAACAAGTTGCTGTTGACTATTTCTTGGCCGGGAGGAGTGACTATGAGGAGGCCACTACTTTGGGCCAAGAAATTATCTTGCGCATAACCTCCAATAGAACTGTAGCAAATGAGACAATATTGTGTTTGACAGTGACCCTTGACTGTTATCTGAACACCAAAAATAAGGGATTTCAACTAATCATTGTCCTTTAATTGCACTGGCAGTAGTCAATGAAAACGTGTCTGAAAGCCTTGAGGAACGACTTTGTGGATATTTCTGTTTGTAAGGATCCTTAAATCATAGTCTAGTATTACTGTACATTCCTGTTCAGCCTGTGACTAAGAAAAAGGGCAGCTGTCTCACTTTTCTCAGACATCCGAAAAATAGATTTGCTGTCTGTAACTGCTGCTCTGCTCTTTTCGTGCCCCTGCACTGGCCTGGAGTCGTGTAACTGTGTGACCTCTGACCCCCAAGCGGCATGGAGTCTTGTTGACGTAGTGAGCGGATAGGAGCTGGGCTGCAGTCCGTGGCAGCTTCTCAGCGATTGCCAATAAAGCAGCACTGTGATTTATTCGGGCCACTGCTGCCAAAAATAAGCAGAATAGAGTTAAACTTGTCCTTGGCAAGGCAAGATGTCTGATTCCCGATTGTGCCTCGGCCAAGAACATCTCTTCCCTGCCTCCAGTGTACACAAACACAGACACACACACCAGCCCTGTCGCCCCTGATTCGTTGTGTACGTGTGTGCGTGTGTGTTCACTCAGACCCAACATGTGTTGTGGCTCATCAAGCCAGAACATGGAAACTGTGAGTGGCTGCAGATGTTGAGAAGAGAAGAAGATGAGGTTGTTTTTTTTTTTTCACGCTGGCGCTTGGTTTTAACATGCTTCCTCGCACTCCACTAAGACGCCTCAGCAGACCTTCGTCTTATCCCACAATCACCGGGGCTTAGAGGGGGATCTCATAGTCCACATAGTTCTCACTGTCCATCACCTCCCGTCTCTATATAGTGATCCCCTGAGGATTAGGGCTCCAAACTGTATCTGAACTTATTGCTGCACGTATAGAGAGACACACCGGGTCAAATAGGAAGCAAGAACAGAGTGCGAAGTAGATTTGTGATCTGAAGGTCATCAAATAAAATCTTATATGTTTGCTAGAAAGTCTTGACATGAACTAAAAGTATCAGGGATGAGCAGAGAGGAAACACAAAGACAAGACAGTTAGGGTAGAGAGGAAGAGAGAATTCTTCAAATATGAGTGGGCGAACAGAACAGACAGTACCATCCATTGATAATGCAATTAACAGGCGCTCATGCTATCAGCCATCATGACTAATCCTGAAATGTCACAGCGGCCACTAAGGAATCCACCCGCAATATCCCCGTGGTAATTGCGTCGGCATCCGGATGGGCCGACGGACGGGCCGCCACACCGCACAGAGGGGCATTCACCAGACGAGACGTGTGGGAGAAAAAGCTTGACCTTGGAAACTATACATTAAGCCTGTGGTGTTAGCAATCTCTCACCATCATCGTCACACTAGCACGGATTCTCACACTCCCCCCACACACACCTGTCTGTGCGTGTTAAGAGGGCGGTCTGGCCAGTCTGGGAGTTTGTATGACGATGCTGCTTTGGGGGTCATGAGGTCACCCTGCGTGGAAATGTGTGTGCACCTTTTTATCGACTGAACAGTTGCTGTGTCTGCAGTGTGTGAAATGTCTCCGGCCTCTCAAAAGTCTCTCTGAATAAATCACCAGACTGGTTCTTGGGTTTTTATTTCACTCAGCTGCAGCTCCAAATTTATTTTGGATGTACTGACCACAAAGTTTTTGGGGCCAAATATCTGCAAAAATATTCTGTGATACACGCAGTCATGGGAAGGTCTTCACCAAGTCTCTGGTTTCTTGTCATTTCCTGTCAGTGTTTGCCATGAGAAATAGATATTATATTTTACTCAGGTGCAGATGCACCATGAAAGAAGCAAATGGATAACATCAATAAAATCTGAATGGTCTTTTGAAAGCAGACAATGTATTATTATCCTGCTCTAAAAACCATTAGGGGTACTATGAGTAAGATATTGCCAAATTCCTGGACATGCTTTTGTGAGATTCAAGAGTCCAATTCAACTCTTGCATTCAGCTGTTTTATTTAGATAGTTTCAAGTACTGATGGAGTTCAACTTTCTTGGTTCACGGGCTCTTTCACCCTGAAACGCTACATAAATATATTTGACTGAAATTTGATTGTAACAGTGAAATGGTGTGCAAAATGAGGGAAACAGAGTCTCTTGTTTATGCCGGAAAACTTACATGAACTTGTTTTTCAGAGCTTATAAGGAATCAGAAGTGACTTTATAAACTTTGATGACAATGGCCTTACAGAGTACAATCCTCTAGAGAAAAGCTCAGAGTACGTTACACAACATTAATCTGTTTTCTACAGTCTAGCCTGGATAAGTGGACACATGTAAAAACACAGGTCTTGTATTGGACAGAAGAAAATAGAAACTTTAAGAGATGTGACATATATTTATTCATAAATATGCCAGCAATGTTACAAAGAAGACAACTTTTTCTTTCCTCAGAATGTCTCTGTGTGGATTTCTGTATTTAATTATAGACAGACATAAAATACAGGGGCTGTATATGACATATCTGACATTTCTGTGTCTCCTGATAGATGACAGCGCAATGATAAGGCTTAAGGTATGGTCACATTACACTACTGAAGCCTGCAGCACAGACATATTCAAGAGTTCACCTTTGTTAAACTTTGACTAGCGGATGTGCTTGCTCGGCCAATGGAAACACTGCTGTACTGTGTTTGGAAATTTATTTATAGAAAGTTATTATTCTAGTGTGTTTCATCACCATTTTCAATACATTATCACCCTACCATGCTACAAACTGCAGTGACCATAACTAAAGACTTAAAGCCATCTTGTGTAACATATGCTAAAGAGTGGCCACAAGTGGCAATTACAGGATAACACACTGTAAGACGAGTAGAGAAGAATCATACAGTCAGCAAACAGAGTGAGTAATGTCAGTTATACCACAACATCTATCTAAAGTTTGCTAACACTGGTCTTATTGAACTACGCAAGACTGTTGGATTGAGTTGAACAAGGTAGACTCTATTGCAAATGAATTCAACTTTTCATTTGTAATAGTAGGAATGTGCAATAGCTTTGATTCTGGCTCAGTCATGATGTCATGATGTGGGCAACAATGAAGTTGTCAATGATGTTGACGATTTGTCTTTCACTGCTTGTTTTCAGCACCTTGCATTGGTGGATTACATATTCCTGTAATGTTAGTGTAATTTCTTACTGCCAAACCAGTTCCCCACTTGGACAAATAAAGTGGAGACTTGAACTTAAAGCACCCTTCACATTATTCTTTCATCCTCTTTTTCTCCTCCTGATCCCCCTTTCCCTACTTGTCCCATCACTCCTCCCCATTTCCACAGAGGACCCCAGAGCCCTTATGCAACCCAATCAGGACCCTATTTAGGGAAATCAAGTTAAATAAACTGTGATGTGAACCGAATCCAAATAGGGACTCTTATATAAGAATGAGGTTGCTTCATAGATGAATGGCTCTTGGAATGGACATGGATTCCCAAGGCCTGTATTTATTTTCCTTACCATCGGAATAGCTTTGCCTGAGAGCTTCGTGCCGAATGAGGATGGAAAGCAAATGAGAAAGAAATTCAGCCTAATTCATTTAATCTCAAAGAGTCACTCCCCAATCCCACGCTTTAAACATGATTGATTTTTTTCAATAAACAGCACTCAGTGAATCAACACTTTCCCATGTCGATTAGCTGAGAACTACGGAAAGATTGTAGGTGCATGTGCAGGTTTAAAGGGATAGTCCTCATTTTCTGAAGTGGGGTTGTATGGAGTACTTATCCATAGTCAGTGTATTACCTGCAGTAGATTTGGGTCAGCATGCTGCCAGTTTGGAGAAGCAGGCAGAAGTACCAGCATGGAAGCTAAGCAATGTACCGCTGTGGACGGGGCAAGCAGCAAGATGTATTTTAGCCACCTAAAAAAAGCCCACCTAAAAAAATAAATATCAGTTTATATCAGTGTGTGCTATATATATATATATATATATATATATATATATTTTTTTTTTTTTATTTTATTTTATTTTATTTTTTTCACCACTTCACCACTTCACCATGCCATCAGACAGCCTTTTCCTTTAGCACTACATTTTCTCAACCGTAGAACTTCCTACGCATGCTGCACACTGTATTACGCCGTAGACCAGCTGAAAGTGCTGTTGCGGCATAATACAGTGCATGGCATGTGTAGGAGTATGGAATTTCCACGGTTGAGAAAATGTAGTGCCAAAGTAAAGAGTTGTCTGATGGCAAGGTAAAGCAGTGAAAATATTCTAAATATAGTGTACACTTAAACTGATATTGATTTTTTTAGGTGAGCTTTTTTCTAGTTGGCTGAAACATGTTTTGCTGCTGGCCGCGTCCACAGCAGTACATTACTTAGCTTCCATGCCAGTACTCCTCTCTGCTTCTTCAAACTGAGGGTGTGCAGGCCACCATCTACTGCAGGTAATACACTGACTATGGACAAGTACCTCATACAACCCCACTTCAAAAAATCCAAACTATCCCCTTAAGTGTGTGTCAGTTCATGTGCATGTTACTGAATCACATTCCTTTTTGCCGGTCGGTCCCAGCACACCGGGATCACACCTCCGATTTAAACTGCCTCTGTCTCTCCTGATGTTGACACTGGATGCGGTGAAGAATTGCAGTATCTTTTTCTGACAGGAGACAATGCCAATAATCCTTGAGAAATAAAATGTTTAGTTACGAGTGTTACGTGATTTGGATGAGGAGTATGGGTTTTTACATGAGGCTCTCACGCATGATTCTGTCAAAAGAAAGATGAAACTCTGCACACTATAACTCCCTTCAATGCAGTTTAATGAGACATCCACAATGATTGTGTCAACACGATACACAAATGTTTATGCAGAAAGACTTAAATGTGCAAACAGCACAGTGCAGAGGGGATTAGTGTTTGTTTGTAGGATGAGATGAAACTTTATTACCTTGCGAGGCAGCTGGATTTGCGAGATTGTGAAATCACGAGATCACACGAGAATCCATCTTGTCAGGCTTCAAGTTATGCACTTATGTCCGGACCACTGGTGGTTCAGATCAATCAGCATCCTATGAGGATAGTGAGATTGCAAGGTAAGACGGTGATAGCAGACGGTTCATCCAATCACCTGCCAAGTATGTTTTTGAAAATGCCTGCCGTTTTCCAAACAGTTTCCAAGGATGACTTCTCAGATGGTTCTGTGTAACAAACCATCTGGCCTGTCAGATTAGAAACTTTAATGATCCTGCAGAGAAATTGGGTGGTTGCAGTAGTGACATTATGTGGTTCATCAAAGAGAGAAAGGAATACAGCAAATATAGAGTGTTTAACATGAAAATAGCAGAGCATGTGCAAAAATTTGGTTTCAGAATTGTGGGGTATATCTTAACCCACCAACATGATAATGAAACTGGTCTTGCTATTTTATTTTACACATTTAAACCTGTGGCCTGCATTTCAGTATTATTTATGCACTAACTGAGGATTATTTTTAGTTTCATTGATAGAGAGGTGATAGGAAATTAAATAACATTTGTATTTTCCATCCCAAAAACCATATAAAAATAAATAAACTGATAAAATATGCAAAGACACAAGACCAAAATATAGTTTTGCAAATGCAAATGAGTGCTACTTGTAGTTCAGAGAAAAACACTACACTTAAAAGTCTGTAGTTTCCCACAGTGTCACACCCTTTGAAGGTGAGCAAGAGAGTTAAATGAGAATATTGACATGGCTCTCATGTTTTTACAGAAACATGACTAGGTCAAAACCTATGGCTGGACCGTGTATGGTCAGTGTGAGAAATTGTGGCCATTGTGTTACAGGGATAGTCAGTGGTAGTGTCTATAATGTGAATTCCTGGATATTAAATGTCCATTTGCAATTTTCTGTAGCAGTCCCAGTAATATTTGCTGGTAAAGTGTATTGAAGTAGCATATCACATAAGATGGTTAAGTTATGTTTGAGTTATTAAAAAAAGGGTATAAATGCAGTTGCAAGAACAATTCTTTCCTCTCATACCTTGGGATGTTTGATTTGAACTTATTTTAATTCTGATTATAAGTTTTCTAATTATCTGTTAACCCTCCCTGCTTTTTCATCTGTTTCACTCTGTGGATGTCTCTTGTTTTTCGTTCTGCATTGAGTGTTTTGTCAGCGTGATTGTTATTTGGGGCGCTTTGACTGTGTGCTCTCTCTCTCATGCCTCTATACGCCTTTTTTTCTGCCTTTCGGTTGAGAATTATGGAGGCTGCAGTGGAAATTGTAAATGGAAGTTTTGACAGCATTTTGAGTGCAAATTCAAAAATCCACCTGGTTTCCGCAGTTACAGTCAAATCAAACGCACCTACAGAGCAGCAGCACCAGACTAAACTGATATAACAGATATATTTGTCTCATATTTTACCTGCAAGACTGGTGTTTTAATGCTGTTGTTCATTGTTTGTGACGTGAAAATGTCAGAAAAATAAAAAGCTTGTGTCCTGGTATTAGTTTATTTATAAAATCCAAACGCAACGCGGGACGTCTCTCCTGCGAGTCTTGGGTTGTCTAACTCTTGGCAAGAAAGTAAATAAAACCATTTACCAAAAATTTTGAACTATTCCTTTAAATGTAAGGCTAAATAAACAGCTTTACACACAAGGGCTGCTATAAGGTTTAGTCACCAAAGCACAATTATTTTCTCAGGAATACTGTCCTTTACTTTTAGTGCTAATAAGCAAATGTTAGCATGCTAACATGCCAAACTAAAATGGTGAACATGGAAAACATCAGCATTTTAGCATTGGTATTGTGAGCAATATTAGCATGCTGATGTAAGCATTTAGCTCAAAGTACTGCTAAGTACAGCCTCACAGAGGCACTAGCATGGCTCTTTTTTGGTGGTTGGATGATAAGAGAAGATTTAAAGAGATTTTAGTGAGTATATGGAAATATAATCCAAAAAAAAAAAGATGAGATTTGTACATTATCAAGAAATAAGAGAAATAAGAGAGTTGGAGTATGAAGAAAACTTGGGGGACATACACTGTATTCACAGTTCTGTGCATGTGCAACTTCCCCCCACTAAGCACTTGGCTTGCCCCCTTTCTCTCGGGGTAAATATTGACATTGGCTGTGAGATGAGTAGCGGGGATAGATTCGAAAAGGAGATTGCCATTTCCCAAACTGAGTCTAAACTCTGTCCTACTTTCCATCTGCCTCAATGATTAACAACAGAGAAGAAGCAGGTGAAAGAAGAAGAAGACAGTGAGGATGATGACGATGATGATGAGGAGGAAGAGAACATGCACTGGGGGCGTTTCAGCGATATGTGTCTTTTGTATGAGTTTAAGGAAGACAAGTTTCATACACATCTCTGCTGACACCCCATTTCAGCCTCTGTTCAAGTCATTCAGTAATCCCACTCTCTACAGATGAGGCCTCTTTCCCAAAACAAACATGTCTGAATGACCCTCGTCCACCTCAGCCTCCAATAAAGGACACAGGTGTTGCTCTTTAATTCCAGCTGCGCGCTATAACTGTTATCTTTGTATATAAATATCAAGATATATTGATGTACTGTTTTCATCTCTAACTCAGGAATAGCTCTGCAGGAGCGTTTAGCATTGAGTCTGTGTTTATCTGTTATGTAAGCATGACAACGCCATAGAAAACCTGTGCCATAGATAGGACGATATCCTTCTGTGGATAAAAACATCAATCATCTCTTCCTCTCGTTCTTTCCATCCCTCACTCTGTGTTGCTTCCTGTAGCTGAGCTCAGCACTGATATCTGCTCAGCCTGTCCCACTGCCCCGACCTTTGCCCTAATGTAGCGGATAAGGAAGTGTCAGTGGGAACCAGCCGGGTCAGGTTGGGTCTCAGCCCTGGGATCCTGGTTCCTGGCTGCTCCGCGGCCCCGCCATCCCCTCCCTGTATCGAGCCCTCCACATGTGTTTCCTGTTGTTTTTCAGACTAACAGCGCTGCGCCGGCTCACTGCACCAGAGCAGGGGCCTTTTCCTGAGGCTTTGTTTGGCCTGGCCTCTGGGAATGGCTTAAATTTAGGTGTGTGTGACAGAAGACCCCCTCACCCCCACGATCATCATGTATGCCACAGCCAATACAGTTGAGCCTCGTAAAGACTGGCCCCTCTTTTTCCCTTTTTTATACCTCTCGCCTCCCTTCTCTGTCCAAATTTATAACTTGAGAGCAGAAGATCAGATCTTACAACTGTAAGGAGGAGGGGGAGAGGGAGAGGAGTGTGTCTAGTCTGGTTATTCTGATCTGTGTCAGCCCACTATTGGCCTTTTATCAAATACCAGATATGGTTCAGTCATTGCAGGTATTGTCATTACATTTTTATGGTAGAATTAATCTTTAAACATTATGCATGGAGGTTCATTCTTGACCATGGAAACAGAGGCCTGACAAAATCTTACTGCAACTGTACTTTTTCTCGGCATTTTTGCCTTTTTTTGCCATTATTTGACAGTTGACAGTGTAGAGGAAGACAGGAAATTAGGGGAGACAGGATGGAATGACAATCAACAAAAGTCCCCATGATGACAACTAGGCTGAGTTACCTCTATACGCTGATGAAGACTGTGAGATGTGCTTGTCAACGATAGACAGTTACTATTAATTTGAAACATATAATCCCTACACATACTGTAAAGTTTGCATATGGCTTGAATTTACAAATCACTGATCTGTCTGTCTGTATCTATAAGATAATGGTTGATAATACTTTATATGTTTCCCCAGCAAACTCAAACTTTTGTTGTTTGTTCAAGGTCTCAAGAAGCTAAGACCCCCTGGTTCCCCCTCAGGATTCAAATACTGCTCTCCATCAACTCCTGAGGGAAATATGTGGCTCTCATATGTTCACTAGTTAGTCAACTAACTACTGTTTAGTTGTGGCCAGGTAGTGTGCAGTTGGAAACAATGTAAGACTGAACTGTAACACTAGAGTTGTGGATCACAAAACAATGAGCTGAAAGATGCTAAAACGCTCCGTAGTGCTGAGGGAAACCGCAGAGTCAGATGATAATTCTCTATTGCGCACAGTCATTTGATCCAATGTTAATATAAAAAATTTGATTAGAGCAGCTTTAGAATTTTAAACTGCAGCTTCTGAAGAGTAAAAAAGAACATTTCAACTGCAGGGATAATGTCATAAGCCAATACTGGTGCTATGAAATCGCTTCGACATTTACTTTCTGAAATCGAGAGCCTGATTTGATACATTACTAAAAATACTAAAAGCTCACATAAAAAAGAAATGCACCAATTACAGCTGGCAGTATGATGGACACACATACACACACACACACACACACATACACACACACACACACACACACACACACACACACACACACAAACACAGCTGCAGTGCATGTCAGTTCATGGAAACATAATTTTTAGAAAAATGCTCAGGTCACTCCTCCATCTTCAGTTCATTTATAAATACAGAGTTCACCTTTTGAGCCTTTTTAAAGCTGTAATCGATGTTCCAAAACCATTTATAATGATAAAAATTTTGGAATTAGCGTGTAGAAATTCTAGACTAAACATCTTTATTTTTTAACATCCAACATTTTTGAATGACAACAATGATTAAGTAAGGTCAGTGAGGTAAGTGTATCTGCTTTACATGGAGTGTCATTGGTAAATAAAGCCTTGGGAGTGTGTCTGAAGCTCGTAGCATGTCCCCCTTCAAGAGACAGTCAGTGGGACAACACCACAGATGTGTAATATTAACCAGTGGAAATTACTCTTCTATTTTTACCTAATTATCTCCAGCAGAGTGTGAGGCCGGGCTGTTTGTACCGCCTCTGATTTTTCCATAAAGGGGGGAGTATGTAGAGACTTTATTAGAAGCAGCCCCTGCTGTTTCAGAGCAGGGCTCATCTGCTCTCTCTCAGGCTTTTGCTCCTCTGCTGGGACCCATCCTGACGGAGAGAAGTTTTGTTCATGGGCCTTTTTTAACTGAAAGGACACCAAAACCCCCATCCATGACTGAACACGGCTCTCTCGCATTTCTCGGGTCTCAGGAGGCCCCTCGGTGTTGCCCCCCGAATGTTTTCCATCAAGGAACCGGCACGCTAATTTACAGTGTGGTGAGAAAAAACTGGCGGCTCAGCAATTCGCTCTCTCCTGCCCCCTCCTCCCGCCAACCGCCACCCCTCCTCTCTCTCCGTTCGCTCTTTTTCTCCTCCTCTTTCCTGACACAGCAGTACTGTGCCAGTGTGTGACATCACAGTGCTCATCTCCAGAAAACGTCAAAACATTCCCAGCAGTGAATAGAGGGACGGGAGAATGGCTTCCATATGGGGTACACACATCTATTTCACCTCTCCCTCCTTTTCCACGGGGGCGGAGGTTGACGGGCATGTTGGGAGAAGAAGAAGAAATGAGAGAATTGGCAGTTTATCTTTCTTAGTGAAATTTGAAATGCGGCTTTCATCTTTCGCTGGCGCGGGGCATTTGCCCACAGCCGAGCCTGCTCTCCAAATCTATCATTTTATCATCTCTCTGTAGACAGGAAAGACTGCTCATCAGGTCTCTTTCTCTCTTGCTCGGTGATTGAGGAAATGGTAACTGGATCTCAGTGCTGGGCCGCTCTCCTTCCAGCCGCCACAGGTTTGGCTTGGCTGCGGGCCAGCCAGCTGCCTGACACTCCATAGCATGGGAACATCCTGCCTCCCTGGCCTGGCTGCAGCACCAGCTCCCTCTGAGGCACTGTACACACCAGCCAGGAATACACACACACACACACACACACACGCACATATCACTTATTTATTTGTGTCCACATCAATGGAATAAATACATAAACAGTATGGAAAAGATGCATTTCTCAAGAAGCTGTGTTTCCATATGGGCTTTATTTGAGATCACATGCACACACACAAATGCACACACACACACACTGAAGAGGCAGGTTGTCACATATAATAGTGCAGCAGAGTCTGTGTATGTGTGTGTGTGTCGTTGACTGTACTCCAATAGAGTGGAGAGAATAGAAGTCTGCACAAAGAGATTAATGAATGTCTGCCCTTTGTTCTCTTTCAGCCTCAGGGGTTTATGGCCCTACAGTTCCCCTTAAATCTCTCACAAACACACACACACACATACACACACTCTGCTTCTTTATATCGCAAACACAAGCCCAGGGGTCCTTCTTTTTCTTCCAGCTTTGATTTATAGGTCCTCAGTCTGAGTGAAAGGTGGCCCACAGATGGAAAAGTGTGTGTTCTGTGTGGGGGAGTGTGTTTGTATGTCTGCGTATCTGTGTGTACATCTGTGCATATTGCATAGTGTGAGTGCACATGTGTGTATTTGCATGCAGTGTGCGCAAGAAGATCAAGAAAGAGAAGCCCCCTTCAAAGCGTCTCCGAGATGCCATGGAAGTGGAGCCTTTGTTTGGCTGCCTTGTTATTTTTCCCATTAATCATAGTTAATGTCCGTCTAATCCTTCCTGCACTGCTCTGATTGCTGGCCGGGGGGTCATCATCAACAGACAGGCAAAATAACACAAGATGGAGAAGGAGGAGAGAAAGACGAGGGGGCACTTGCCTGCTCCTCAACTCCGACCCTGTAACTATTGTTCTGCTAATTGATCATTGCTGATTGAGTTTAAATATTTCAAGCGTTAGATACCGCCGTCCTGATCAAAGAAAAACACCCTCAATTAATCTGCAGGCGTGCTCAACGGATTAACACATTCCTGGCCCGCTGTCTGCAAACAATGTAAAGAAAGAAAAAAAAAAGAAGTGTGGAGAAGGGAGAAGAGGGAGGAGCTGGTGGTTGTGGTGGTGGTGGTGGTGGTGGTTTGGAGCAGCAGGTGACCCAAGGGAGTCGGAGGAAAAGGCCGCTCCAGCAATCAAGAGGGCTTAGCCTTATTTTCTTCCCTCAATGAACTCCTTGTACTAAAGTGAGTGTGTGTGTGTGTGTGTGTGTGTGTGTGTGTATGAAGGATGGTGAAAATACAGACTTTTAAACATCAATATTGTTCCTTTGGATTTCAACATGGAAATTGTGTAAGTCCCATACATGATGATTTTTCCCAGGACGTGCAGCAGTGCTCGAGCCAGGTTGGTGAGCGTGTGCCAAAGCAGAGTCCCCAGACAGGAACATGAAGGCCTTTTAATTTAGTATTTAATCAGGTAGAAAAATAAAGGGGAAAAAGGGCTGGAGTGTGTGTGCACCTGCTTGGCTGCTGCTCCCGTGTGTGTGTGTGTGTGTGTAATGTACAGGTTGTTTTTGTGTGTTGACTTTGGTTTTTAGTTACACATATATAGCATGTTTGCAAAATTTAAAGTCGAAACTGAATTTTCAGTTCACTCTTTGTGTAATGACATAAACTATGATGATATTGTGCAATTTTTTCCATCCTTCAAAAAGAGATCAAACTTTTTTTGAGAGCCAGCGTTGTTAGGAGATTTGCTGTCAACTTCCTGGTGGAGCTGCAGACTAGAGCACGTCATAGCACTGTAGCCAACAAGATGTTTTTTTTCCCCCTTTTCAACAAGCTCACACAGTATTGGTTATGACTGGTTACACAATAAAAAACATTTGGGTCAATACAGCACCAATACAACACTAGGTTAGCTCTACTCAGTAGCAATTTCTTATTTTGACCCTGTTACACATGACAAGCTTTAGCTAAAAACTGTCACAAATTATTGTTTCTTGTACATGTACGTATGACCAGTGTTGCCAACTTAGCGACTTTCTCGCTAGATTTAGCAACTTTTAAGACCCTTTTAGTGACTATTTTTCAAAAAAGCAGCTAGCGATGTGTCTAGCAACTTTTTGGACAGACCTTAACTCCTCTCCTTGAAGGGAGTTGCCAGTATTTCTGGTGAACATGCACTAATGAGGCTCTCTGGACCCTGTGGGTGAGACAGAGCAGCAGTTCACTCAGTCGATCAATCATCAGCCAGACAGAGACATGAATGAGCTGTTAATGTGCGTACCTACTTACCAATCACTGATCCCCATTGTTTGATTCTAAATGCTTTAACTTTACTAAGTTTGACTTTGTTTTGTTACAATAGACACAGTTAACAATAGTGGATTTATTCCAGTACATTATCATGTCTCTGTTCATGATACTCCAGTTAGAGTCGATACAACAGCCTGCATAAAACAGTTTTTTGTTTATTAGAGGTAGATGTAGATGCACATTGAGGAGCTGCTAATGATATAGCTACTTACAGTCAGTTCAGTTTAACTTAATTTTCTTTAGATTTTTTTAAATCTTGCATGTATGTATGTATATGTAATTATGTCATAATGTCATAGATATGCAAATTCGCATTTGACATCATCTAGCGACATCTTGCGACTTTTCCTGCAGGCTTTAGCTACTTCCCACTGAAAATAGTTGGCGACACTGCACATGACATTCAAAAAATACACAAGTTATTAACAATCAATAACAAACCATGATGTGTAAGTTTAAAATGAATAATTATAACAAGCTTTAGTTTGGGTAAAAACCCAACAGTAAAATGAAAAATAACACTAAACCTGGGTCAAAACACCCCCCTGGCTTGAGTGACTTTTTGGGTAACATTAACAAAGTGCTCTGTGTTCTGTTTTGCTTCATGTTGTTTCAACTTCTACTGAGTCGTTGACAGCTCTTGCACGCTCAGCGTTGTGTTCATTCCACATAGGCGCTAGCTAGCATTAGTTGTCTCTTTTTCATGGCTCTAGTTGTTGTGATGACAAATAACCAGACAGTCAAAACTCACAGGAACAGACATCTGTAACCTTCTCATCCTGTACATTACCCTGTAACCCCTCTAATCACAGACACGGGCTAAGCTAAGCTAAAGCTAAGCTAAAGCTAAGCAAGTAACATTGTTTTTAGTACTTGACCACACAGATACTGCAACAATCAAATTAGTACCAAAATCCATGCTAATGTGGAGGCCCAATCATGGCAATAAATAAAGCTTAAATGTCGGCCAAATATGTTACAAGTCAAATTAAAGACTAATAATATATACACTAATTTCACAGCAAAAATTTATTTTAATTTCAGTTTGAGTTGTATTACTTTGTATTCATACTCTTGTGAAAAGCAGGAGGAGAAGAAGAGATTGTCAATGAAAGGCGGGAGTGAAGAGGCTCTGTTTGCCTTTTCTCCCTCTTTGTGGTCTATTTACTCATCAACATTTACTGTAAAGGAGGAGGAAGAGGACTAAGAGGAGGTTAATGGGTTTGATTTCACTAGACTGAAAGACTCACCCCAACGTCTGCGAGGGTTTGTTTTGGAACTGGCTCTCAGAAATGTTTGGCAATAGCCGTCTGCAGCTCCGACTCATTAGATCAGAACCAGAATGAGAGCCACTTTAAATCACAGAGTGCAATAAAAATTAAGGATTCTCATGTTGTTACACCGATGATGACATATTGGCAAATACCTCTTCACAGTAGGATACACAGAGTGTTGGCGTAGCGCATGAGAAACAGGATCTCACATACAATAAACAAGACCAGGTCAAAACCTAGTATTATACGGCTGGACTGTGTATGAAACGCAAGAGAGCTTTTAATTTGTGTGTTGCCTGGTTACGGTCAGACATGGACATTGCAGCATTTTTAAGATGTCTGTTTTTATGTAAGTTTAAGTTTATTTATTTGTATAGCACTTCTCATACAGTAGTTGTAACTCAAGGTGCTGTACACATAAGAGATATTTAATATTTAGGCTATTACTTATATGCTTTATATATTATTTCACTTACCCACAACCTGAAAAGTAGTTTTAATGCAGTAACTGTCTGTCATTGATTCAGTCAGTCAGTCACAGACAGACTTTAGCGTGTGTTACGTTCCAGCCAAAAATATGTAAGGACTATTGCACAATTCATTCAACTATAAATACTCGCCAACAATTAAAGTTGGATAAGGAATAAAGAACCTAATTGTTATTCCGGTTAAAACAGCCATCCCCTGTTGCCTGAAGGTGCTGCCAGACTGCCAAAAGCAGCTTTAATGATTAATATCGTAAAGTTGTTTTGAGGTTTGACATCTTTACAGCCTGTATCTCTGATATAATGAGACCTAATTATGGTTTAAGTTCATCAATACTGTCATGGTTTTGGCTTCATTTCTCACTGGGAATGTGCTAAAAATACATAAACTCATGTTGCTCAATAGTATCTGGGTTGAAAATGTTAGCTGAAATGTCCTACAATGGCAGCCAGGACTGGTTTTATAATGTATCTCCCCTGATTGTATTTACTGAAATCCGCTGTGCTGTTCCAACTAGTTTTCATGTCAAGACCATCCAAAGCTTTGAATACTAAGAGCTTGACTGCTGGCAAGACGATTGGCTAACATTTTGTTTTCAAGGAAAAACTGCCAAATCTGCCATTTACATGGAAATTCAAAGAAAAGAAAGACAAATGCATTTTAAAGTTAAAGTAGTTCAGGACACCCATTCACAGCCACGTGGTTTACAACGTGCACACACCAACTGTTCAACTGCTAATATACAATAGCAACGTGAAGCATAAAACTTGTAGACAGCTTCACAATACTTTGAATTGATGCTGGTTGCAGCAAGAAGACCAATACTAGATGACCTGATAGGTCTGTTTATACATTAACGACTTAAAGCGTTTAAAGGATCCATTATATTTTGTTTTTTTGTGGTTTTTATATTATTCTGTTGGTTCCCAGTAGTGTTCTATATGAATTCAAACCTGAAAAATCAAATTTCGGTCAAAGTATGTATGTTTAGCATCAAAATGCCATTTTCTCAAACCTTCTAAAAACTTTTTTCCCACATGACCTGGTGTAGGTTTCTGCATGATGACGTTGCTACATAGAAACCTATATAAACCCTCTAGCCTGCCTAGCCAGTAGGCACAGAGATGGACTGAGCACTCACTGTTGCTGCTGCTCTGCTAAATGTGCTAACAGAAACACATAGACGGAGCACTCACTGTTGCTGCTGCTCAAAGTTTAAAAAATAAACTCTTGAACTCTCCTCCCGCCAGTAAACGGCTCCGGATCAGAGCAGAATCCAATGTGACTTGCAGGTGTTATTCGTCTCGATGCTCCAGCTCTGCTCCCAGCTCTCTCCTCCAGGGGGCATTAGTGCTCTAACCCACCTCACTGCTTTTGCTAACGGCTGTGGGCGTTTCCATTTGTACAACCTGGAAAAAAACTTACATGGAGTTGTCCTTCAAGCACGTCAAACCCATTTTGATGCATTAATTCAGGCCTTAACGCGAGCCTATATAACTTTTACTGAACAGTGGCCATAAGTGACAACTATGGAATAATGGTAAAAGCTACAATGTTGCATAACAGTAGGGCAAGTTAAATAAAGTGTCAGTGAAGTAACTCAGTAATGTACATTATATTGCAATATCTATATTAAGTTTGCTAACATTAGCCACCATACGCTACTAGTCATACCAGACCAAGTAAGGAAGTTTTGCTTCTTTCTTCTCCTCCCTTTTAAGTCAGCTCTTGTGCATGTTGGAAGCCATGATACAGTATGAAGACAGATGTAATGTGCTCTCTTTTCTTTTTCCAAGTCAGAACTCTGTCTGCAGCTTTCTGAATGAACTGCAACTCACCCACAGGTTTGTTGTCCAAAGTGAGAGAGGGCCAAAATAGTCAATTTTGCATCTCTTTATCACTGAACAGCAATGATTACACCCACAGTAAATCTAGCTCATGACTTGGCTGCACCCACCCAAGTTTTTTTGAGATAGCACACATGCACCTTTGCTCCAGACACAACTCTTTCATATACAATTGAACCTATTCACATACTTTCCCCCTGGTTTTAGCCTGAGCTTTAAGACCACATTATTTTGGTATCATGTTAACTCTGGATTATCCACTGGAATTTAAATAAAGTTCTGCAGATTTAAACAAAATTTTGGCTGCACAGCATGAGTTTGTAATGACTGTCCCACTGGTGAGTCAGTGAGGCTTAAAACTCAGAATTAGAGGTATGCTTCCCCTTCATTCATGCAAAATCTCACTTTAATGCTCACTAAGCTGCAGTTCATTGTAGGTCTGGTCAGTTAGACTGACTTTATTTCCACTGAAAGCATTTTGTTTTTTCTCATGAAAGCTTTTACATTATCTGTTCTGAACACAAATGATCTGGTAGGTCATGAAATGAAGAACAGGGTTATTTTGCATAAGATAAAGCTATGAGGAGAAAAGGAAAAATAGAGTGAGAGAGTCACAGAAAGAGGCAGAGGCTTCATGGATGAGGGAGGGAATGAGACAGAGACTTTTGGCTGTACCAACCTGCATGATGATTTAGTCCAAACCACCACTATCATCACGCAGATATCTCTCCCATCTCTGCTTGCATCTCCTCCTCAGACACACACACACACACACACAAACACACACGCATGCACACACACACACAAACACACACACACTCCTCCAGTGGAAATTCCCTCATCATGACTCCCGTTATGATAATAATTGTTATGTCCAACATTTCCATAGCAATGTTAACAAACATCATCCCCAGACAGCAGAACCGCCAAACTTTAAGAAAGATAAAACATCCAAATGTTTGGCAGTGATGCTATCAAACAGCACTCAGTCTTTGACCGCCTACACTTGCTGCAATAAAACTTAAATTAATCGTCAGACAAGGGATTTGACTGTTTCGCTTCGGCAGCTCTAGTGCTGGTGACGAGGTGTTGAAGGCCCTCTGGATGAAGCAGGTTGTTCCTATAGAAGTTTCTATATAAGTCTGACATTAAAACAGCATTACAGCCACATCTGGTCGGCTGTTAACTCGTCTCAAGGGAGGATCTGGCTCGATTTTAAATAGTTGTGTGTGTTTTTGAACAGTATATGGGAACCTGAAGAGCGATGTAACGTCCTGATCGATGTATATCCCAGTAATCTGTTATACCTCCCCTTTTCCTGTTTCTGGGGGGAGGACACCAATGGCTGATCTGCACAGTGTGTGTGTATGTTTATGTGTGTATGTGTATCAAGGCTATAGGTCAGGTTGTGTGTGTATGTGTAGAGAGGCTATAGGTCAAGTTATTTAGCACGGATCGTTGACATTTTCCGTGAGATTAAGAGCATAATCACAGTCATGAGGGAACCTGTTACAGTGTGTCTAGACTGCAGGACCACAGGTTGCTCATTGTTACAGCTGTCCACCAGAGTTTAATGGTTAAAGTGACCCATTATTTTTTAAGAGCTGCTTGCATTATAAATAAAAGAGCAGTGGAGTACATATTCCTTCATTACAATCATCATGGTCAGTGCTGTTTATTTTGACATAAATCCACATCTGCATTTTTGATCTGTTAAAAGTAGCTCTGTTACATCACCAAGCATGCTGTGTGTTTACACCAAGGATGTGTCAAGAGAAGTGTTAGAGGATGATGGCTCAATCTGGCTGAGCTGTTCAACTCCCTAATAACAACAGCTTGTTGCCCTCCAAAACAACCCAATAATTATTTTCTGATCAGCCACTTCAATGATTAAGGTTTGGTCAACTGTAGTCACTCAAGAGTATTTGATAAGGTTGTCACCAAAAATGATATCTAGGTCATTTTTAAGTCTTTTACCAAATGACCAATTATGTTATATTGTGGGGACAGACTCAAAAACAATATACTGATACAGGTCTGATGCTTGTGGCATTGCCCTGTGGATGGTAACTGGAAACCTACTGTCAGCCATTCGGTCCACAGCTTTGGTCCAGCCTGAAATATCTCAACAACTATTGGATGAATTGCCATGAAATTTTGTGCAAATGCTTGTGGTCTCCAGAGGATGAATCCTGTTGACTTTATTGATCCCCTGACTTTTCATCCAGCGTCACCATGAAGTTTGGGTGAAATGTCTCGATAACTTTTGGATGGATTGCCATGAAATTAGATACAGCAGACATATTAGGCTGTGGCAGCATCGAATTTTTCACTGGGTTATAGTCTTTTTAGTACATATGTTAAAAAAAGGCTAAACAAACTTATCATTTAGCAATATTAAAAGTGTGAGATGCACACTACCAAAGATTGGAAAGTTGACAGATATATACTGATGCTGAAAAACCTTTAACTGCTTTCTCAGACTTCCACTCATGGATTTATGACCCTTGTTTCCATGTATACTCTCTTTACAACCATATGCCTTGAATGCTGAAGATATGTCCACTGCAATAAACCAAAGAAACCTCAAGAAATCCATTGATTTTCAGTGACAAGCAAAACTATTTCTGGCTGATGTTAACCACGGTCATCTTGTTTCTTCATTTGGTGGGTTTGAGAGTTTGGCTGTAGCTGAACTTTGGAGGGGCATCTCCCATCAGCAGCCAAAATTGGAATAGCTATATGTCCCAACGGATATTGCAACATTTGTGCTACAAATGGCAGAGAGCAAGGTCAATTTGTTCACTGAAACATGACGCGGTGATACAGCTGATATATCAAGGTTGAGCAATAGTGCTGACACATGCAAGGGTGAGCATAAACAGACATATAGCTCTATATACACTCATACATGAAACAAACACACTCATCGCTGCATTCCACCAGCATGAAAGTGCTTTCATGTTTACAGCAGAACAAACAGAGGAGGGCTTCACCTCCTGTGTTTATCTGTAATATGCTTGTTTCCATGACCGCCTTCCCTCCTAGCAGTAAGAAACAAAACATTTGCTCTAATGGATTAGAGCTTGACAAGCAGCAAGCTTAAAAGAACAACTGATAAATGTTTATTGTCATTAGTAATGGTCATTGGCATTTATACTGAGGATTACTGCTGATGAACATAGTTATGTCACAAATAGGATCAAATGTCTATTTAGTTAAACATTAGTAACTATGGTCAGTAAATTTCTTCTGTTAGAGGATGATTTGGATTTATTATAACTTTGGTCTTATTTTAAAGCTGCACTAATCAATATGTTTACATTAACGATGAAAAAAATTAGTATGTGAAATATGAAACGTGTCTATTGTGGTGACAAACCCGGATCACCCAACTCTGGAGGTTACTCTGAGCTCTACCACAGCGTTTTAGCATCTTTCAGCTCATTGTTTTGGTTTTACAGCCAGCAACTTAACTATATTAGTTAAGTCTTATTGCTCTCATCAGTTTCCAGCTGTGGTATGCAGCTGTTTGCAGTAATAAAGCTCTGATAAACACATTGTACGTTACCTGCTCAGTAACAAACAGCAGACCAACAAATTTGACAAGCTATTGAACATAGTGGAACATTTAGCACCACCACAGGAGTTTGTGGAGACCAAAGCAAAGTTTAAAGGAGAGTGAATATTGGGCCTACAGTTTCCAGGTGGCCAGAAACCCAACTCCAACTGAATGTTAATGTTGGTCCGTGTCTGCTTGCTAAGACATTAAACATATTAACCTTTAAATGCTTGTAGCACTGGCCCAAAGTGTCTAAATAAATGGAATGCAGAAACATTGCTTTGGCATAAGAATTGAAAGACAAAACAGCAATAAAATGAATCCCAACTTATCCGTCGTTATCATCCATCACAATTTACAGACTCACTTACTGGTTCAACTTTGACCTTCCTTTCCTGTCCAGTGAAAGATTGGTTTGTTTACAAAAGGTCCAATAACTGTCTGACCTCTCCCATTTCCTGCCTGATCAGATCATGACTGTTATCATCATAATCAGTAAAGATGATGGCCACAACTACGAGAATAAGACGCAAGTTGCAATTAACCAGAATTTTCCTTTTGATATAGCTTGGCCAAGAAATTTGTCATGTTAGTATGACACAGTGGGGTTGTGGCTAGATGGGTGTTTTTTTTCAGTGTCTTTACCAGCCAGGAAGATGAGGGAGAATGAATGAGTAATGCTGTCTTCTCCCTCGTCATCTAGCATTGCTATGCCCTTGAGCAAGGCAGGAAGCCCTGCTCTGTGGCCAACAGTCTACTGGCAGCTCCCAAGCCTGAAACAGATTGAATGTGAAGCAGACTGTTGCTCCTGGAAAAGAGAAAGTATATACTCAATTGCCTCCCCTGAATGACTGTAAACTATAATATGTGTATATCCATGGCTTTGTAAGACAGTCCTACATTCTTGCAAACCTCAGTGTCTTGTTGTATTGTCATAAACCAAATCTAGGTAATGTAATAAGTCCAAACTGGCAGCAGGGTCTGGGAAAGTACAGTCCTCTGCTCTGTATCGGTTTGTAGTCAGTGGATGTGGTTGGCGGATGGGGATAGTGGGCAGAGTATGTACGTCTTTCTCTCTGTGTGTGTATGCGGGTGTGCGTACAGTACTTGTGTGTCGGGTAGAGGGTCTAGCCAGCTCTCGTTTCGCTCCATTTGCCATCGAACCCCAGCTGAAATAAAGAACACATGGAAGCTGTTTTGAAGCTCCCTCAATGCCGGTTAAAAATCGAAATTTCCCCCGCGACTTCTTACTGTCTCCCTTCAACCCTCCGCCCATCCCTCATCCTACCCTTTGTGCTTGGAACTGTTCGCCCGGAACAGGCAACACCAATCGACCTCAAAATTTCCATTCGGAAAAGAGACGAAAAACCAAAATAAACAGATGATGAAGAAAAAAGAGAAGAAAGAAGTAAAACAACGTTTGCGTGCACGGCTGTGATGGGAGGGCAAATGCTGTGCCAACTGTGTTATGGTTGGCAAACCTTGAAGTGCCTGATCTACAGTTGAAGGAGGGAAAAAAAAAGCACAGAACTGGAGCGACAGCCTGCCATACAGTGTGGTCGCCAGCCGCTGTATGTTTGAACCATGGGAGAAATTTCATGTGGTTGTAATTTTCATATTAAAGTAATGGGGGTCTATCAGTGTTTGAGATGTACAGATGTAGCCTATGCACCAGCTGCTGTGTGTGTGTGTGTGTGTGTGTGTGTATGAACATTTACAGTGTCATTGCAGCTAGCATGTGTGTCGGGAGATATACTGTAATTTACTTCGTAATAGCACCTAATAATGGCACTTCAGAAATGCCACAATAAATGGTATGTTGGGTAGGGTGTGAAAAGGAAAAATAGTCCTTGAGTACCATTCTCCATTTCAGCATTACAGGAAAGCACTTTTGAACATTTCATGACATATCAGCTTTAGACTGATGTATGAGGCTGATTGTTTTTTTATTTAAATTCAGATGTGGTCCACTTAGTGTCACCGAGTACTTATGTTAAATTGACCTACTTGAGTCCTATGGAAAGCCCTTAAACTCAACATGTTCTAAAGCAATTCGTTCGAATTTTGACCAGATTCTACAGTACAGAACAGTGGTGATCAAAGTCGACATTTTGCAAGTCCAGAGTCAAGACAGACAAGTATCAAGATAAGTCCTTAAATAAATTAAGTTCCCAAGTCAAGTTCAAGACTGAACCATCATGTTTTAAGTCCTTAACACATTACTGAAACAGAAGGAAATATTAGGCTATTACTTCTAAAAACAAGTCAATGATGGATAGCTAACATTACACATTACCAATATGCTGATGATTTTAAAAGACAGCATTTAGGTTATGGAGTTATGGATTTCCTTACCACGCTGACACTGTTGAGGGTTTATTGTTTTCATCAGTGTCTCTATTTGGATACTTCCATTATTACATTATATACTTGTGTAGTGCATGAATTTGGACAGGGTAGTGTTGTCTCAAATTGGACATGGCTGTTGTTCACTTACTGGAAATGATGATCACAACATTTGATGGCGTCCTCACTTCCTGGGAGGTTGGACTCCCGAGCGGAACTTGCCAAGTCCTCAACAAACCTACCTAACTGTACAGTGACAAAATAACCTCAACTCAAAGCTCCACTAAGACTTTTTTTCTCACAAAAAAATAACCTCACTGGCGGAGAGATTAAGTTAATTATTTTAGTCTGTAATGTAGCTAGAATAAAAATACAAACTGTTATGTGGCTTATAAAAATAAAACATTTAGCGGCTCCTCACATCTCTGAAAATGTCGCAACAGCTTTACAAACAGGCATTATTTGGATAAACTTACCACATATTGGGAATCTACATGGTTACTTTCTGGAAATAATAAAACTTAATAAATTGACATATTAACAGTCCTTCAGTGAAAATTACAACAGCTTTTAGCCTGCTTTAAAATCTCTGCTAGGTTGGTGGTCCCTCCCCTACCGCTACATAGCCAAGATGGCAGCCATTGAGGGTGAGAAGTGTCCAGTGTTCCATACTCAACTTTTTGACCGTTATGAGTACACCATCTGGGTACTCATAGTACACTGCATTTTGCTATAAATGTCAGTGTGAATGCACTCATGCACTCAAAATAGCAAATGTAAGTACGGAAGAACATGAATTGAGACATAGCACATTTTCAAAGTTAAGTATTCAACACTAACTTCTTAGCTAACATTATCTTAAACCGTAGCTGGCCATAGATTATTAAACATAACTTACCGTTCTTTGTGTGGCCTCAAATTTTGAATGGCAGTGGAAGTTTTATCTCAGTCTGATATTTCTTAGCTGCATGTTTTGCATGTTGCTGCTGACCACAGCACAGTCTTTATATTCTAATGTGGTAATCTAAGGTATTATCTATTGTCTGTCTGCTGGCCCAAATACAACTTTTCTTCCTGCTTGAATGTGATTAGCCGCTTTCGGATTGATTCAAAGTATATTATTATCAGAGTTAATTCGCTGCACACTTATAAGTGTATATGTTATAAGATCATTTTTAATCCTCAGGCTTGTTTAGGATATTGAGTGATTCCAAGTCAAAAGACTGAAGTGTAAGTTAAGTCACAAGTCATTTGTGTTTAAGTCAAAGTCGAGTTGTTAGTATTGTGATTTTTATGGACTCCATGTTAACGTTATTATAATGCTATAATTATTCTGAAGTAACAACTGAATCTAGATGAATAAAATATTAACTTACAATGGAAGAAATATAATTATTGTATAATTATATTATGTAATTGCACTTACCAGAAGTAAGAGTTACCGATAGTTTTAAAAGTCTAATATGGGATATTCATGAGTGTAATCCTTGTTTGAGTCAACCTATATGTGTTAAATGTATTTATCATTATGGGAGTACAAATTTGATGCTTGCCGTCCAGGTGTTAACTCTTTCCTCCCTGCTAAAGTAAACCAAGCTTGGTACAGCAAATATAATGCACAACAGTTAACTTGGCTTACAGCAGCAGCAATTGCAGTAATGTTAGCAGCAGTGGTTAACAAAGGAAGTGTGCAACAGCAGCATTGGCAGCACGAGTGCACAGTGCATGTCAGCATAAATAAACCACCATATTGCAAGTGGTGCCATACGTTGCAGAGTAAACAGACTACAGCAGTGGAGCTCAAGTTGTCTGCTTGATCTAGCTTGCATGCCTCACTCCATTTTATTTTTTTAGTTATTAGCTGTCACGTCATTGTTGGGGTGGTTTAGCCCTTCATCAGTCAGCTGTGTTTAGCCCGGAATGCCTTTCCGATTCAGGTCATTGTCTGGCTGCATGTTTGCTGTTACGACAAAGGCGTTAAGGACAAGCCCTCTCCCTCAGTGACCCTTCAAGGCCTGTTGATACAGTGAGTCTCATGTTCAGGCTTCCCATTTATCTGTCACCACTGGGGTTTAAATCTGGCCTTATTTGTGTGTGTGTGTGTGTGTGTGTGTGTGTGTGTGTGTGTTCAATGGGTGGTCTAATGTTGGTTAGTACTGAGTACTGAGACTTTTTATGTCTTTTTAACAAAACAAGATGAGACTCTCCAGCTCCTCCATTGTAAATCATCACATATTCATCCTAGGGGACAAAAGCATTGTGACCTCTGACCTTTTATCTGTTTTCCTACAGCTCAATGGATTTGACTTGCCCCTCAAGTAAATGGTCTCACTGCTGATCATCATGGTGTCTAAGCAGCTTTTATTTATTATTTATTAAAGCACAGTGCCAGTATGCTTTTTGTTCATTTTCTGTGGGTACTGACGATATTTGTGCGCAAGCAGAATGACCAAAGATATGTCGAAATCAACTCTGGAGACGTTTAAAGCGATAAAGGTAATCCTTCAGTAATGAGAATAAGTCAACCATGTTTTGAAAAGTTGCACAATGTTCATACTTCATGTTGATTCTCACAAGTTAAAACGGGATATCAGGAGCCGTCTGATTTCCATTTGCAGCCTTTAAGCTATTAAGTGTTTTGGCATGAAAATACAGAACTTAAACATACTTCAGTCTACTTTAGGAACACTGGCTATCTAACTTTAATACTGAACTGCATGTTAAACCCTACTTGCTTTCACATTCAAGTCTTGGATGAGGATCTGTGGACAATTTTATGTGACTGGAAACAAAAAGAAGAGCTTTGTTGATTAAACATGTTTAATTTTACATCCGAGGCACGCCGTCATATCTTTAAACAAAGAAAGCTGTGTGTGTGTGTGTGTGTATAGTGTTTGACTGTTGGAACACTGGTATTTGCTTTTGACCTGTGCCAATAAAAATTAGGTTTGATACAACTATCAGCTCTTTGAATGCACCAGTAACACAAACCGAGACTCACTGATGCGTCACATGTATGTGAGGGAAAGGAGCTGAGGGAAGGAGCGGGCAAGAGAACAAACCAAAGAAACAGCGTTCATGTTTCTGAGCTATACATCAGATTCCCTCTCATTACTCCAAACCCAGATATTTGCAGGGTTTTCACACGTCCTTCATAGAGCAGTGTGGTTTTGGATGGGGGTTTCTCCCTCTTGGCCATCAATGTGAAGAGGGTCCCAGGCTTGATTCAGACAGCAGGATTAGTGGTAATACTTCTTGCCAGGGAGATGGGTGGATGATGAGGAGGAGGAGTAGGAGGAGGGACAGGGATGGAAAGCTTGTAACCTAAAAAAAAAGTCCTTGAACTTGGGAAAAAAAAAAAAAACAGACGTCACTTCAGATTAATGACAATGCATTTTTAATTTGCTCTTGTGGGGTTTGAATAGCTTTCAGGGGACCTGGGGTCACGCAGCTCGCTGTACCTTTAAGGGCCATGTCAAACTTCATTTCTTGTAAAAACATGAAAATCCCCGTGGTTGTAGTTCAGAGGTTTACACAACAGACAGAGAAAGTAGAAGAAGAAGAAGGAGGGATGGATGGTTGGTTTGGAATGAGGGAGGGGAGGTTTGTGCTCGCCTACTGGATGGAAGCCAAGGGAAGACTTGGCAGAAATTGTAGGATATCTGCGGTTGGAGGAAGGAGGAAAGGTCTGGATGATTTTTAAACAGAGACAGAGAGAGAGTGGGCGCTATTGACCTATATCCAGATCTTCAGACTTCAAACAGTGGTTTGAAAAGCAAAGCAGAGTTTTGTCTGTGACATCCAAGTAACTCCTTTATGTCCTTTATGTCGGTGTTTTATTCAGTCGACACTAATCCTGTTTGGTCTCGCTTGTCTTAAGCAAATCTTCTTGTTTGTTTGGTTCTGAGATGGAGTTTGACTTTTCACTCGATTGGAGGCCTCTCCATCTCCGTTTGTGGTGGGTTTGAGTGAGTGTTTGAAGAGAGGGATCTGTGTGACTGAGTGTCACTTGATCACTTGATTCGCTGCACATGTCGTTATCTGAGAGGAGTATTTGTGTTTGTGGGTCTTGCGGTGATTGACAGTTGTGTCGTCTGAACCCATAACTTACAAGATTCAAGTATTACTGAGCTTGACTGTGGTTCCAATATATTTTCCCAGTTGTTCAATCCATTTAGGGGAAGGTATTTTAACTCTAAAGCCTATGATATACTTATTTTTAACATTTGTGTGCCCATGATGGCTATCCTGTGTTCGGAGGTTGTATGCATCCCTACATATTAACAGTGCACATCTGCAAGATGCAATCAAAGGT
Source organism: Thunnus thynnus (assembly GCF_963924715.1). Taxonomy (NCBI): domain Eukaryota; kingdom Metazoa; phylum Chordata; class Actinopteri; order Scombriformes; family Scombridae; genus Thunnus; species Thunnus thynnus. The sequence continues at coordinate 5,274,540 of NC_089530.1, forward strand.
TCCCTGTGGAGTTTACTTGTAAACCAATGAAAATTATGTTTGTAATTATGTATCAGCATTTCTGACCACAGCAATTGTGGTTATCCTTGAGGTCTAACAAATGTGTCAAATGCATTCCCTTCCTCTTAAAACATTTGAAAAGCTGATTTTTTAAAATAAATATTTTAAATCCTGCATTGTTTACATCCATGTTTGCTTGCAGTCTTCTTCTTCACTGCCTTTGTTAGCATACTGCCACATTGTTGGCCTTGTACCGACACCAATTGTCACTTAGCAGAATAGGGTGAAACAAGCAGCAGGATGTGAATTGCGTCACCTGCATGTTCGCAACCAAATGGGTACCAACTCGTAAAAACATTGCTCCATAGTGTTACTCATGGTCAAAAGCTTCACAAGGTATGATTAAGTAAATGCAGCAAAGTCTGAAAATGAAACTACTGTATATCCAATTGCAGTTTGTTTTAATGTGTGTCTTGTTGGTGAAAAGCAAGTAAATCTCAAGCCTATTAGCAGATGTTTTAATTATCTGGGATGTCCAGACTAAGTTTCTTTTTTGAACTTTTATGAACTATACAGGTTGAATCTGTTGTTTTCACTTAACAGAAAGAGGACAAATTGCCATTTACTCACATGAAAATCCTCTGGAGTCTGTCTGTAGGAGCTTACATGCACACAGTGTTTGACACTGAGCTGATTCTCCTCCCTGTTCTTTGTCTGTGAACGTCTCCTCTGTGAAACCTGACCACGGGGACAATCATCATTCCTCAGCTATTAGCACCAAATCTTTGGCCGGGTCTGAATGTGAGGAGATGTTGTGTTGTCAGCTGGGGGGCTCTGGTTTCTCCCCACATGAGTGGAGAAAGGGGTCAGTGACGCCTGTCAACGACCCCCAACGGCCCCTGGTTTCCTGTCCAGGGACCACTCAATGGCCTCCATTACGTGTCATTGAAGAACCAAAATGGCCTCTGCTCTAGATTTCCACCCCGGAGTCTTTATCGTGATAGTTGCTCGGCTGAAACTCAAGAGTTTTCATAATGAATGCCCATTGGAAGCAAAAGCAAGCAGTTGAAGATATAGCTAAGATACACATACACTGATATAGGTAATTTACTATGAAAGGCAGTAAGGTTCTTTGTCCAATCTCAGAGATTGGAAATCTTTTCATGGGTCTAATTTTTCCATGCAGATGTCAGAGATAGGCAGCTGTAACCTGAGAAGGAACGAGGAAACCTGGCCAGCAGGATGAAGGACACAGAAGAAAGTTTTGAAAATAATCATTGAGTTTGTTCACTAAAAGGCTGCATTTAAATGAAAATAATCATGTGAAAGACCAAGGAAACAGCTATATGAGCAAGCAGCAAAATGTTTAACACTAAGAAACCACATTTGTTTATATTTTATTCTTTAAGTGAACTTTAAGTGCTCTGTGTACAGGATCTCTAGTTTTGCATGGCACTGATAGGTGCTGTGAATGTCAGAGTGATTTTCATCTGAGCTGAGACGAATTCCTCCTGCCTGACTCGGTGGGAATTAAAAGGAACTTGAACTTGAAATAGTCTCATTGCTGGAAAGCTTAAAGCCCACATAGAAATGAAGAGAGTTGGACCTGTGGTGTGACTTTCTTTGCCTGTGAAAATCATCCAAGAGAGCCGTTCAGTGAACCAGCAGTAAAAACTTTCCACGAGTAATGTCTCGCTGTCTCCTCACCTCGCTCTTTTCTCTGGCCTCCTGGTCTCGAGTCAGTGGGTCAATATTTGCCTTTAACTTTTGACCTGTGTGTTTACCCACGTTTTTACTCAATTACTGCCATCACTGCAGTCGAGCTTGGAGAGACCATTAAGCCGAGGAACCAAAAATCCTGTGTCAGGAAGTCAGAGAAAGCAAAGATTGAGGGAGCTGTGTATTTTTTAATGACATTTCATGATATGTAGTGATTTATAGGCTAATACTTTTATGGAAAAGATGTTGGGGAGATTAACATATTTTCTAGAGCCACAGTGTAGCTTAGCCTATTTACTGTATCTTTGTATGTTGCTGTGCCCTTCAGCAATTTAGTAGTTCTTGTAGTAGTAGTATTACAATGCATGCTACTCTAATGTGGATCAATTCACCTTAGCATTTGACAAAATATGCTTACACTTTACATTATGGTACATAGAATTTTGTGTAGTCATGCAGGAACAAATCGTGACCTGACTAGCAGTTAGCTGTCTTTGGTTTTAAGGAAGTGACTGTGGATCCCCAGTAAAAAGTAATTGCTAGCTAAAACTGGCTACTCCTCAGTTTGGACAAACTTAAGGTGACACAAAAAATGGTTGGGAATAGTGATCATGAAGTAATGAGGCATTCTTGACTTCTTACCTGAGATGGCACAAAAATAGTAGGTAATATTGGAGTAATTCAAATTTGATGAGTCATTAGCTTTGTCAGCCGCTAACTCATCAGATTCACAGTTACATGAACAAATCATTACGTCTGTAAGTAACTTCATTATCTATTAGTCCTCAATTCAGAGTTATTTAGGAATTACATATTAGTGATTCATTAATTTTCAGCTAGTTGATTACTGCCCACATCTCCAACTGTACAGCTGTGATGCTCATTGACCGGTGTGGACAAACAATTGGCCAGTTTTGTAGGTTGGGATCAAGAATGGGCATGTCACCTTCCTTTATAGGTAGCTAACTACATCCATGACAAATAGCAACAGGTAAATTGCCACAAAAATGGTGACCAACAAAACAACCCTCTATCAAATAGAAAATGGATAACTGCTCCTTACCCCTTAGTAACTTCTAAAATTGTACAAAATATTTCATGTCAGTTGAGATGTCCACTGTGTGTTTCTATCTCAGGCTCTTTCTATGGCTGTGAAGTCTGCCCATGTAATGACTACAACTACACCTGCTTTTACAGCTACAACTACTGCACCTACTCCCACTGCAGCCACAAGCAGCCAAAATGGTGTCCAGTCCTTTGGGGTAAAAACAGCTCCATTTATCATTGAGTGAAGTTGCATGAAAGTTAAAAAAAATTCTTTGTTACCAGTGGGCCTTGTGGCAAAACATGTAAAAAAATTCTTTGGTACCAGTGGGACTTGCGGCAAAACAGTCTGAATATTCAGTATCATCAAGGATTTAGGAAATATGTCTTGGTACTAACTTATTCTATTCATTACAGCCAGATGGTGGCAATTATCAAAATTACGTGACACAGACTCATCCCCCTTATTAGGAAAACTACATAACCACAGCACAAACAACTAGCACTAACACTGCCTGAACTGCTATTACTGCAGTTACAAATACCACCACTACCACATATATCACATGTCCATGTGCATACAGTCTGCTGTTAATAATCCAGACTGCTGTGACCTGCTTTAAATACATCCCCAGACTAATAAGCTCATTACTACTCCCCTGTAAGAGCAGTGGGTCAGGAGTTCTGCACACACACTCACAACCACACAAAAGATACACACCGTAATAATGTGCAAAAACACATGTAGTACATACAGTATAAACAAATGCATGCAAGGGACGCACCCTTGCACACAGTCTACATGCCTTTGCAATAACAAGATCCCTCTCGCCTGCATGCCTCACATGCAGACATGGATGCACGCAGAAATGCATGTACACACATACACACACACACACATTTCCTGCTACCCATCCATCTGTACATCCATTCATCCTCAGCTTTACAGTCACTCATAACGAAACTGTTTGTGTAAAATTAGAAGTGAAACCACATCCTCTCTGATTGAATCTGTGGACCTGCTGGTTCTGCTGGGTGGCTGTGCAAACAAACTGAGCGGGCCCATTACAGCTTGGCTCCTCTGTGGCGTCACAACACACACACACACACACACACACACACACACACACACAGGAACACAGGAACACCTAAAAACACACACACCTAAAGTCATTTAGAAGTTGCATTCATTTGGATGAAATCCTACACCGTTATCTCTAATCTTTATATCTAGAGCTAATCAGCCACACACACACACACACACACACACACACACACACACAACACATATACACACATAATGACTCCATTCCTCAAATCATCCCATCATTCCACTGGTCCAGGGACAGAAGCAAAGTATAATAAAGGAAAGCTCGAATAGTAGTAGTAGTAGTAGTAGTAGTAGTAGTAGTAGTAGTAGTAGTAGTGTGAGATGGTTATGGTCCTGGAAAACCTCATACAGAGAAGGTTGGGGCAAATAGTTTGCCTGCAGTTTTCATCCCATTTCCTGCCAACAGTCAGTGTTGTTTTCTTTTAACCATGAGCACAATCATTCCTCAATCTTAACCAGTTTTTTTTTTTCTTAAACTCAACTGAACCTAAACCATAGTGATGGCAGATCAAAAAACAATCCAATCAGTAATTTTTGTAACAGTCGTTTGTAACTGTTTTACATGACTGCTTAATAGTTTTTTACAGTGTTGTCCTGATGATAGCAGCTCCGGATCAGAGTTGTCAGCATCCTCCCTTTTTCATTTCCTCGTTGGACTGTTTTCTCTGCTGATGTTGCTCCTCACTGCTCAGCCCAGCAGGGTGACCGTTGTCGGGCATGCTGTGTAGGGCCAGACTGGCAGTACTGATGGAGGTCTCCCACCCTCTCCAGTCACATCAATCTGCTCTGGCATCTCCTCCTCAGGGCGTATAGAACGCCCTGTGCTGGATCAGAATAAAACTAAATGGTAAGAAAATCTGAACTTGTTGTGTCAAATGTCCCGATGTTCCAGTTATAAAAACTGATTTTATAACTTATGGCAACCTAGCTGGGGTTAATGTGTGTGTACTGTTGACAGAGACACACACTCAGGTGGATGCAAATGAAACTCTGGAAACTCTTTCTTCCTCTGTCTCTCTGCCAGTGTAATCATCTTATTACCTCACATCTCCAATAAGTCTGCTTTTTCTATAATGGAAAAAAAGAGAAAATGAAAAAACATGTTTTTGTGAAAATATTATATATTAAAATATATATGATATGCTTAAGGTCATGGACACATAATGAACTTATGAACTAATAATGAACTAATGAACTTAATTCAGTCAATGACATTACATATTGACTGATTGAGGTGCAGCAGAGGGATTTGGTGTCTGTCTAAGGTAAGTCAAGCACACACATGCACACACATTCTTACAGTGTTTATTTTAGTGCACATTCCTGCTTAAGGTAAGATAGAATCTGTAATGGGTTTGTTGGCAAATGCACAACAGGATGGGAGTGCCAGAAAGTTAATCCAGTGATCAGAATTTACAAATTTGTGATCGACAGCTTCCTTGCTACAACGTGCATGTGACATAATCGATCTGTTAAGGAAATAGACATAAGTGCAGTATCTGTTGGACCCAGATCGGTTTCAGACTTTGATCTCCAGGTTTATTAAAACAGTACCAAGACATAACATGACTCTGCAGCCAGGAGCCATAAAACAGCCTTATCATGTGTGTGTTATTCCTCACAGTGTTTGCTTGGCCAAGTCTGGCTGTTTCACTGGTCTGATAGCTCTGATTTCTTCACTGACTCATTCAGCTGGCTTATATAACTGACTGATGAATACCGCCCTCCTGCTTTCTCTTCCCATCCGCCCCCTCCTTTTCTTTCTTTCTTCTCCATTCTTTCTTTTTCCAAATCAGGCCTCCAGCTCTCTGCTGCCTCACCACATCCATGTCTCCTCATCTTTCAGTCTATATTTACTCTGTTATTCTGTCTCTTATAATAAAACCGGCATTTACAGGTCATTTAGGAACATAGCCTTATTTTGGCAAGAGGAGAATCACATCTTCTGCGGTAGATAAAATTGCTCAGGCAGAAAGAAATTAGCAACACTTGTGTCCGGAAAGGCAATGATACAGAAAACTCAAGCCGAGCCAGGAGGATGAAATCACAAAATAGAGGACCAATGCAAGGGTATTAAACATTTCAGTGACAAAAATCATTTCTATGAGCTAAATATTCCCAGATGCTTCCAACCTATGATGCCCAAAAGGATTTGGGGGGTCTAGAAGAAGGCCAACAAGCTGTCGTTTGAAGGGAACAAATATAATTATGGCTACTTTTTCTTTGTATGATTTTGACAATCAACCAGTGGTGGTTTTGTATAGAGAGAGGATGTTGGAAATGTTATGTTGAAAGCTATTTCATTTCTGAAATTCAAAACAGAATCAAATACCAGCGGCTTGGCCTTTCATGAAAATTCATAGAAATGTGGGAAACCTGAATGAAGCACATATTCATCTGTGCTGTTCTCAAAACCCACAGACACACCATGCTTACCATGTCTGTCTAAGAGTTTTGATTTACACCACACTGCTACCTGCAAAGCCTGCATAGAGCACTTCTGCTTCACTTGACATTTGTTCATATGTTTATTTATTGGATGGTTTTCCTGCTTTGATAGTTATTTAAGAAAAATCTGATGTCTGCAAGTGGAAACATCAAGATTCAGCAGCAGGAGCTTAAAGCTTCGAATAACCTTGGCAGAAATTTCCTTCCATCAGAAATTTCCCTTGGCAAGCTTAGTAACCAGTTCCCAAAAAAAGTGCGCTATTGAGCCTGTTGACTATTTTTCAAGGCCAGGCATCTCCACATGCAGACACGCAAATGTTATGAGAGAAGATCGCTATCAATATCTCCTCTCGCATAAATCCAGTAAAGTGTACAGAATTAAGCTAGTGTGGCGCCAGTGGGGCGCAGGCTTAGATAATGCTACACCTAAATAGAAGACATACCAGTGTTACACCTGCACCACTGTGAATGAAAGAGTAACACATCCGTGCCATTAAACGTGTGTAGAAATTGCTGGCATAATCATAATCTGATACTCTGATGTAAAATATGAGGATGTTGTTGCTTATTGAATCTCGTGTTCTATCCTCAATTAACTTTCGAGACCCAGGCTGTTGCTGTGACCTTTGACCTGGAAGCTGCTTGGTAATGGCTTTGGATGCGGCTGTGGGAAAGTGGTGTCGGTGATAAAAGCGAGGAAGATGAGTCAGATGAGTCATATGAGTCAGAGCGCAGTGTCGGAGAGGCAGCATATCTTGTTTGGACAGTGGTTTCCTGTTGTAGAGCAAGTGACGGGCAGGTTAACTGCTGCTGCCCTCAGCGATCAGCAGAGGGAGAGAAGAGGATGTTTGTCTCTTTACATGGTTCTCTTTGGTGCCACTCTGTTTCACTCACCAGCTCTGGCTTTCTGGCTGTCTGGCTTCATGTTGGTCTTATTTTTGTAGTTTCGGCCATTACTAATGTTGCTCCCAAAGTTTCTTGCAAAGGTCTGAGAATGCAGCAATAATGCTAAAAAGAAGTCAGAAGGGTCAAGAAAAACAAGCGGTTTGACAATTGGCAGCCTTTTCAAAGAAGTTCCATGTTGACCCAACTCGTCTGGAAGAGAGAAGAAAACACAATGGTAAAATTATTACTCAATCTGTATGTTGTAAACATCCAAGGGACCTGCCACAGCTGTGTGTGCACCCAGTTTCATTATTACAGACATTTCTGATGTTCTCACTTTCGGTTTTTACCTCCAAATAAAGTGGTTTAGAAAATCTAATTAAATTTTTCCTGTCAGACATTGTTGTAGCAATGTTGAAATCTTCCCACATGTGAGTTTTTTTAATCTCCTCTACTTTGGTTAGATTTTGAAATTGAAACTAAATGAAAATGAGTGCTGTTTCGCAAAAATGAAACAATATATACCATAGTTGTTTAGCAAAAGTTAATTCATAGATATTTTGCTACTTTGGGGCAGCACAATGAGCTGCAAACACTGACATTTGTCACCTTATGAATTGAATATGGTGAATGTGTTCACAAGCAGCTGACACGGAGCAACATTAGCATTAATTTGGAGTCATATTTCTGTCCACTTGATGAACGCAAGTCCAGTATTCATTCAGCTTTTAGCTCTGTTTTGGTCTCCACTAACTCCTGAGAGAAAAAAAACCCCTGCCTCTTCAGCTGCTAAATGCTCCACTATGTTCACCAGCTAGTTGTTAATGTTGTCTGTCTGCTGGTGATGAGATGAGAGTAAACCAAAACAGGAAAGCTGAGAGCCAAAAAAATCACAATAATGAGCTGAAAGATGCTAAAACGCTGCATAGAGCTGAGAGAAACTGCAGCATGATGATAATTCTCTGTGGGTTCATCACTATGAGCGACCCTCACTTTACACTTAGTTTTTTAATCCATTGTTTATATAAAATTATTGACTAGTGCAGCTTTATATTTTAAAAAGAGTCATAGATTCACATCGCATACAGTATTTTAGTATTACCTTCCCTTACTGTCTTTTTTTCATGTCCACTACTCTCTCTCTCTTTCTCTCTCTCTCTCTCTCTGCAGGCCTGTGTGGCCACCTCAGCTCCCCTGTGTCAGGGCTACACGTCACGGAAAGAGGACCCATCACGGCACTTCACCTGCTGTTCCCAGCATTCCCCGCTTAGCTTCTGTAATCCAGGGGGCCGTGGACAATATAAACACACACAGTGGATTACACTCAGTGTGTGTATGTGTGTGTGTGTGTGTGTCTGTGTCTGTGTTGGATAGAGGAGATGAAACAGAAGATGACTATTCTCGGTGCAGAGTAATCCATTTTCAAACAGCCTGTGTATGTGTGTGTATGTCCATGAAGGGCTCTCTCTCTCACACACACACACACACACACACACACACACACAGGTACACCTATTCATCACTGAAGACAGGCTGTGTGCACGGGGCTTACTCTAGATCCCCAGCTCACACACACACACACACTTGCACACATAACTGTACACGATGGGGCCACCCAAACTCTCTGTGTGCTCCTTTTACTTCTGACAGGATTTTTCTCTTTTTCGTGGTTTCACAGACCATCTCTATTCAACAGAGATCGAATGCCTAAATTTGTGGAAAATTTAAATGCTTCTACACACACACACACCCACACGGCCCACCCAAGGACAAATGTTAGCAGATTAATGAAACATGCAAATATTCAGGGGGTTTGTCCAGATCTGTCCCCCCTACTGTGTCTCTTTCACATGCATGAGGAGCATTAATATGAACACATCGAAGGGCCTGTTCTCTATGCCCCATTTGAATGTTAATCCACGCGAGAGGAGCAATTGTTTTGCTATTGCAATAGATGGAGTTTGGTGGTAGTGTGTGTAGGGGGTGGGGGGGGGGGGGGGGGGGGGTTGTATTGGTGAAGAAACCTTGAAACAGTTTTAACATGTTAATGAACTTGAGGGGTTTAGCACCGGACCTGAACAATAAAGTCCATCCTGAGCTTGAAATGGGAGGATGGGTTTCCTGCTGGCCTCACACACACACACACACACACACATATGCAGACACGCCATCCTCCTCTCTGGACATCCTTAAGATGTCCTGACCCGGGGAGGTGGGTGTGGGGGAGGTAAGTGGGGGCTGGATGCAGTGTCCAGTCCTTCTCCTCGACCCGGCCCGACTCAACAACAACAGCTGAAATGGCTTGCAGATGTGGCTGCGCTCGGCTAATAAATTCTTTGTGAACTCAGCAGACATGGGGGGTTTGGGACTTTTGGAAGGGGGTTGTAGAGCAGGCTGGACCTTAGGGGGCTGTTTGGATGTGCACGTGTGTGTGTGTGTGTGTGTGTGTGTGTGTGTGTGTGTGTGTGTGTGTGTTTGTAAAAGTGTGCATATGTGAGTGTGTGTGGTGTGCTTGCATCCATGATCTCGTGCATGAACCAGTTGGAGTTTTATTGTACACGTGTATCTGTGGTGTGTGTGCGTGTGCGTGTGCATGTGTGCATGTGTGTGTGTATTTGTCCAGTCCAGGTCTCAGTAAAACATCAGGCTCAGCGTGTAAATGTCTTTAGCTGCTGCTCCCGTTGATTTATAGAAATCTATCAAGTAGACCTGTAGAGGCAAAGTGGGGAAAACAGCAAACTGTCTACTGATACAACCCAGGATATATTTAGGTGCAGTAAATGTGTAGGTGGGCCACTTGATCTCTGCCTTAAAGCAGGTCTTTGCACTGAAACAGATGAAAAGATTAATCTCATAAGAAATAAAAAAAACTGTTGCTCAGTTTAACACACTCAGGAGTTTTGCTGCTCCAGACTTGAGTAGCTTATGGTGGCTAATGTTAGCGAACTTTAGATATATATTGCTGTGTAGCTGACATTGTGGCTCTTCTCTATTTGAGCTAACTAAATTTAGCATGTGAGCTAAACTTTTCAGTGGTTGGTGGAGAGTCCATCTCATTCCTGGTGACCTTTTCTCTGTTCCTGCTGGTCTGCAGTTGGTTTCTCTTGCCCATTCCAGTCACTCAGTCCATCATCTAATGATTATTTTTTTAAAGCAAGAGAATCATGGAAAAAGGAGAGATTGCCGTATAATTGCCATTTGTGGCCACAGTCTCCGCTGTTCAGCAAAATTTACACATTCCTGCTTCACAGATATACCCTGGAATTCAGGAATATGGCTGAAGAACTGATGGAAATTCTCCTTTTTACTGTTTTACAATTAACACTTCAAATGGTTCAAGAAATGTGCCCTCTGGTAGAGCTTTTACATAAATATAAAAAGTGAACCAAACTTGAAATCTGAGAATGGTTAAAAACCCCATGCATATATTTAAAGCCCCCTAAAGACAATTTTCTCAAACTATTTCTTACTACGAGCAATTGGATTCTACAGGAACACATTATTTTCTGCCAATGTTTAAAGAGTTTTCGCATGAGTCATATCTGTGTTTGTGTTTTTCTCACTGGTTTGAGGTGGGCGGGACTCAGATGGAAACAGGTGATGTCACATACTACTGTACACCAATGAAATGTGAGCAATATTTGAATCAAAAAGTGAAGACAGTGGTGGGCTATTTGCTTATGTTGCCTGGCCACTGTCAGTCAAATCTGATCCACACCCACACAGTCCTGATGAAGCAGATTAGCTGAGCTTTAGGGAAGTATTTTTTCCCCAAATTTAAACTCTAAGTGGTGCTTGCTTGGTCATTTAGGTTACTTTAAATACAGCCACACCTCTGGAAAGTAGGAAAGTGGTTTGTAATAATTAGCTCCAAAGTAAAATACAAATTTAATCCAATGAATCACCACCAAAACAAAGCCAGTGACAAGGAAATAGGCAACAAAAATCCTGCACTCAGTGTTGCTGTTTGTTTTTCCAAGGATATCCCTTGAGCCTGGATGACTTCCATATATTTTTTCCAAATCATGAGTTTCCCCACTGAAATGAATGATATTTGATTATACGTTGTATAATCTAATGATATGTACACTGCTGCGAGCTATCTGGGTCACATGTCTTTCTTTTTTTTTTACTGGATAAAAGCCACTTTCCCACTGAGGATTTAGACTGTCAGCACTCAGATTACAGTGCTGGTTCACTTTTATCATTAGCTGCATGCACACACACGCACCATACAAATCATATACCTTCACCTGAGTGTTACACTGACAGCACACACAACCACTGCTCAAACAACTTAATGCGTATACACACACGTACACACACTAGACCTCTTTGCACTCTCTTTGGAGTCTTTCTATACAGGGAATGCTGTTTTCCTCTGAACAAAACCAAAATGCCAAAACCATGTGCATGTGCCAAGATGCTGGTATGCCTGGTTTTACTCAGCAAACTCCCCCATACTTATACACACAAACACACACACACACACACACACACACACTTCTCAACACAGATGTAATCAGCAGCTCTGGTGTTCATGCATTGCCTTCCCCCTCCTCCAATAAGACACACACACACACACACACATGGAGCTGCTATCTGTTTCTATCCCCTCTTCCACTCTCTCTCTCTCTCTCCCTCTCTCTCTCCCTTTGTGACAACTTATGTAAAGACTGTGTGTGTGTGTGTGTGTGTGTGTGTGTGTATGTGTATGTGTAGGGGAGAGAAAAGCCTTGGTGACATTAAACACGGTTGACGGGGAGTGGGCAGAATAAACAAGGTCCTGAGTAGAAAGGCTGCCCTTCAAACACTCCATACTGAGTGCATAGGCCCAGGATCAACTGTGTTTATCAAAGTCCTGGGGCTATGGAGGGAGAGAGACAAAGAGAGAGAGAAAGAGGGAGAGGGAGAAAAGTGGGGAAGGGGGCTGAGAGTATTGAGGAATGAGACAAAATTGGTAGATGAAGTGAAATATTGAGTCAGAGGGCCCTGACACACCAAGCCGACAGTCAGCCGCCGTTTGGCTGACCATCGCCTCTAGTTTCTTTTTGAATAATAAAGTGAAACATGAACCTTGTGTCCATCATTGTTGGCACTAATTGTTGGCTGATTCAGCATGTTGAAGTGAATCAGAGTTAGTCAGTGAGACAGAGCTGTGTGACCGGGTGTTCAGTAGTGAATCAGTAGTTTAGTGTGATTTTCTCCTTGTTCGTTTCCACTTCTTTTATAGTCAAGATTATTATTATTATTATTATTATTATGAACTACTGACTAGTTATTTCCTCTCATGATGGTATAGAATGTACTGTATGTACATGTTGGCCATCAGCTGGAGTGATAGTACAACTTATAAGAAGAGGTGAAGCCTTTGACAGTACTAGTTCTTTTACTTGGAGTATCAGGCCACCATAGTTTCCACGTCTGCATAGTTCTGCATGACCGCATGAGTCTGTGTGATGTAAATTTCATCCCCATTTTAACCGCATGGACTGTCCGCACTACAAGCGTGCCGACTGTGCATGTGCTAGAAAAGCAAACTGGGGGCTTGTTTTGTGTATTGTATTTACTATATTCCCATTTCTTGGTCCCCTTCTTATTAAGCGGTCGCACACACAATTTTCTTCTTTTCCATTTTTCTTGTTGTTCTGTCAAATACAACAAACAGAAACTTTTCCTCTTGCTGTCATGAGGTCGCTGCCCTGTTTTCTAGTGCACATGTGTGGAACACAACTCTGACTATAGTTTGTGTAAGAGCTCGTGCAAGTCCACGTACACAGATGAACCAAGGCAAACATGAATGGCCTTAATGGACTGACGTGAGAGCGAGAAAAGCAGACACATCTGATAGTGGTGTACTCTGATTTAAATCTTAGAAACTGCACCGCTCTATAAGATTTGTGCTTAAGACAAAGAGAGGCAGATTACTACGCTGCTGTAAAGGAATGTTTTGGGATTTTTGGATGATCTGTGGCCTGCAGGGTTTTCATTGGAAGCCTGCTGATCTAAGTAAGATACCAATTTCTCGCCACTCTCAAGTACAATTACTGTGTATTGCCATCGAGCGAGGCACTTAATCCTCAGCAACTCTATCGGAGCTGGAGAATATAGAAACAATGTGGTTACACTGATTAGCATCTAAAATAGGACATTGTGAGTGATGGAGAACATTTTTAGATCTTAACTTAAATAAATGTGACAACCCTCTCTGGACAAACTTCTTGGCATCTCCCTGCAGGAGCCTGGTGGGCAGAGTTTCAGAGATTCAGCTCACCTGGACTGACGGGCTTCTGTACAAGCTGGTGGCTTGTGCTGGCTTCCACTCTGTTTGGTTTTGTTGTAGTAAGTTTTATTGATCTTTTAGTTATGTGCAATAAATTTATTTTTAGTTACAACTCATGTGTGGTCTCCCCTCCTTTGTCCAGCCTCGAGCTGGGTTGTGACAAATTAGGGGGCTCATCCGGGATTAAATAAACCATTTTGGTGAGATGAAATTCAGCCTTTGTGGTAGTTTGGCCTGCTTTTGTTTTTGCTGCCTCCTGTGATGATGGGGGTTTGTCAATTTGTTTGTAGGCATGTGGATTTTGGAAAGACTTTGCCTACTTGGTTAACAGTCTGGGGAGTATCATACATGAGCTTTATTTTCTTTTGGGGGAGAGAAAATTTCTAGTCCTTTGTCTCTTTTTTGTTTTGTGTTTAGTTGAAATTTGGTAAGTGCTTGTCTATTGCGCATTTTGGTTTAGGGTGTCCATTATGTTGCTGGAGTTTTTCCCACTAGGTTTTGGTAACAAGCTCTAGCGGTGAGTTCGTTTCAGCTTGACCTCTTAAAATGGGAGTGAAAGTGGGTAGAGCTATATGCTTTCTGGGGGTAACTGCATAGCAGGTGCTTACTGGACCCACTGGTTTACAGTGAGTAAATACCCCCCTTTCACTATCTTTCTGAAGACTGGGGTTGAGTTTATGTATTTACTTGTATTCGTGAGCCTAGAGTGGGGAAGCTCCAGTTTTGTGTGGACTACCTTCTGGTTTTGCTGATGCACATTAGGATTCAGCACTTTAAGTTTCATGTTTTGTATCAGGTTTTTTAATTTGAAAGGGTTTGTTACCTTCCTGTTTGTGTGTCATGTAGTCAGGAATAGGGCCTTAATGCTGACATTCACCTGATGCATTGTCTTTAGTGCTGTGGAGTAATGGAGTTGGCCTTGACACACTCACACATCTGTCATATGTACAGAACTATCCCACATGTTTTTTGTTCTGTCCTTTTCCTCTGCTTAAGCCAACTATAGTCTTGATTGTCTCCTCATTAGTCTTAAAGACAGTTCCACCAGTACCAAGGTTGCAGACATCTGAGGCTGGACAAGATGGTCAAACTTGCGGTACATGTGGTCTTTTTGTGCCAGATTGGTGGGAGGTGTACTTCATTCATGGTATTGTGTTCATTTTAACCATTTGGCAAAAAAGGACTAAAAACTCAGTGGCTTACTGTGAATGCCAATTTTAACTTAACATTGTTTGTTGTAGTTCCAGATCGTGGTGGACCCTTGGTCTCTCCCTGCAGGAGTCTGGTGTGCTGATTGGGTCATCAGGGAAATTCAGCTCACCTGGACTGACGGGCTTCTATAGAAGCAGGTGACAGTCAGTCACTTGCCCTCTCTCCTCTGACTTCCACCCTGTTTGGTTTTGTTTTAGTTAGTTTAATTTATCTTAGTTATGTGCAATAAATCTATTTTTAGTTACAACTCATGTGTGGTCTCCCCTCCTTTGTCCAGCCTCTAGCTGGGTTGTGACAAGCAATATAAAAATACTGCTAAAAGTAAGAGTCCTGTATTAAAAACGTTACTCAATAAAAAGTATGTAATGTAATTATTATCTGCAAAATGTATTTAAAGTATCAAATTAGAAGGCTACCCAAAATGCAGAAAAATGCAGCACACACAAAAATATTGGATTATTACTGTAATATTTACTGTTGTAGTTTGTTGAGGTGGAGCTAATTTTAAGTATTTTATACACTGTTGGGTAGTTTAATTTATAGTAATACATATTTTATAAAGTCATGTTTTGTATGCTACTGTATACAAAAAGCTAAACATTAAAAGAAAATAGCTGGAACTGTCCTTTAAGATCTGACAGCAGGGCAGGATAAAAACCTGCTGAGATCAGTTTAGAGGTTCATGTTAAAAAAAAAAAAAAAAAAAGGTTCTTGACGTGAGTGCAGTTATGAAACAGGTTGAGGATAATCATTACGAGGAGGTATTTACTGTCTGCATTTTACATCCTGTCTCTCTGCAGTCTTTTGTCTTATAAGCCTGCAAGTCAGGTTGGATTTGAGGTTATTCGTACTTGCCACCACACTCAAACTTTATCTAGATTCCCTCGGGCCCCGCAGCGCATGTAATCAGTCTGTATAACAAGTGTGTCTGGGTGGACGTGGGTGTGCATCTATACGCATATGTATGAGATAAACTGTGTGTATTGTGGGCTTGTGTGTGTGTGTGTGTGTGTGTTTTCGTTCAAACTCTGATCTCATCTCCTGAATCACAAAGCGTCTTCCAGCAGGACAGGAAATTGTGCTGGAATTCAGAGTTTATTACACGAGCTGCAGTTCAAAGGCAGAGCCAAGAAAAGAATCAGACAAATCTTTACATTTATGAGAGCAGAATCCATCTCACAGCATACATCACTCCTGCCCTGAGCACTCTAATACCGCCGTGCAGCGGCAACAATATGAGCTCATAAATCAGAAGTCAGCCTCAGGATTGGGACAGCTCGGCTCCCTTTGCAGTGAAAGCCTGACAGGTTGAACTGACTGGTTTCTTTGCTCAGGGGTTGATACATGAAGCACTCGCAGTTAAAGGGTCAGTTCACCCATTACTACAATCATATTTTCTCACTTACTTCTAAAGGTTCCTACTTAGGCAGATAGTGTTTAGTTTAATTTGTCCAAGTTTCTATATATCAGTTTCTGTCCCCAACCCAATAAATGGCAGTGAATGGATTGGAAAAATTATATTTTAAAAGTTCAGCAGAAATTTGTCTTTTCTTAAACATCTTCCCAGTTACAGTCAAGTTCTCTTTCAAACAACATTCTACTGAAGAAATAGTCCCTGTGAAACGGTTATTTCACCCCCATTGTGTTTGGAGTGAGGCACAGATCTCAGAGACGGATATCTTCAAACCTGGGTGAATACAACCAAAACTGTACAATATGCTTGGCGAGATACCACAAGAAGTAAGTGTGAAAATGTTGGGTTTTTTTTTTTAGCTATACTAGTGGTGTGACTCCAAGAATGGCAATGTCAGTCTCTTTGTCAACACTGAAATATCTTAACAACTATTGGATGGATGGTGTTACATTTTGCACAGACATTCATGTTCCCCTCAGGATCAACTGTATTAACCTTTGTGATCCTCCATAACCAGGTCAAAATTCATTTGTTCATTCATTCGTTCACTTGTCCAATACTTTGGACAAGTTAATGACCAATTGAATGCAAACTGATGATGAAAGTTAGCAAGCTAACACACTAAACTAAGAGAATTAGCATTATAAACATTATACATGCTAAACATCAGCATCTTAGCATTGTCGCTCTGAGCATGTTAGGCTGCTGACATTAGCATTTACCCCTAAGCACCGCCGTTCCTAAATACCCGAACTTTTAACCGAGAGATGTGTGGTAGACGAAGGCTGGAAGACGGATAAAGAAAATCAATTTTGTGACCATATACCACCAGTTCATGAAAGCTTTTTCATTTGTTTCGAACACTTGGTGTCTGGAAGTTCTTTGCCAGTACAAAGCGAGTGAAACTGAGTGACAAATGGTCTCTTGGAAGTGAAATGTAAAGAATCACAAACCACAATCAGTACTTCACATTTAAGATTGAGACAAAATAAAATGATGTAAACCCTGCCTCTCTCTTCGTGCAAGCTGGGATCAGCTCCAGCCACTGAACACAGACCCTGAACAGGATACAGGGGTATAGAAAATAGATGGGAAATAAAATAACACCACATCAGTGAACCAAAAACAAGCAAGAAAAGCTGTGACCAATTTGGTGCTAAACTGATACGCTTTGGATAAACCCGGATCTTTAGCTGGCAGAGGTAGACTGGGATAAAACCACCCTGCAAATTTGACCCAGACTTGAAAATCACACTTAATGTCAATTGTTTCCCTCCTGGAAACTTTTCTTTCACACTGATATCATTATCCATATTATCTGTATGTTATTCAGCATGCAAATTCTGAAATTTATGACAGGCACGTGGTAGCAAGAATGAATGAATGAATGTTTCACTTACAGATGCATGCACATACACAAACGTACACACTGCCACTTAGTGCTCATAATATCTGCGTCGCTGGATTCATGACTGATGCATCCAAAGAATTCCCATTCATTTCTAATGGAAAATCTCCTCTTTACCTGCCAAGTTAAACTCAAAGTGATACAGCAGACAGTAGAGTAAATCATAATGCAAATGTATTTTTTATTCCAGTGCTCTGATAAATCAGCAGGGTAAGTACTACAACATGCAACAGCTTAAATGAGCCAAGAGGGTATTTCCGTGTAATTTCAGTGTGCATTGTACACTGGATGTTGCCTGTACTGTATTAATTTACAACCACTGTGAATCTGTACTGTACTGCACTAAAGTACTATGCTCAAGTACAACTTTTAGGTACATATACTAGTTGTATGAGTATTTCCATTTGATGCTACTTTATGCTTCCACTCCACTACATTTCAGAGGGAAATATTGTACTTTCTACTCCGCTACATTTATTTGACCACTTCAGTTACTTTTCAGATGAAGATTTGACACAATGGATAATATAACAATCTTTTAAAATACAACACATTGTTAAAGATGAAACCAGTGGTTTCCAACCTTTTTGGCTTTTGATGTCTTACAAAAAGCAGTGTGTTTTCGGGGTCACATTTCAGATGTCTATGAGTTGTTAACAGCTCCACCAAATATTGATTTTTCCCTCTAAACTTCTCACATGGTTTCATTTCAATAAATGTTCAAATGATCCAAAAACTGAAAACAGATTTGTGTATCAGAACTTTGTTTTTTTTTCTTTCCTCTCCTATTAATCATCTCACAACCCCTCAGATTTATCTGGTTACTCTTTGGAGGGGCCCAACCCCTAGTTTGGGAACCACTGGACCAAACTAGCTAACTGTATATAAAGAAGTTCAAACTAACTCCACTTCCAGCAGCTCCAACATTAACATGCTGCTCTAACACTGATGCTTCTGTATTAATCTCCCTATATAAAGCAAGGAATCTTTGTATGTATGTGTGTTTGTCCTTCACGTATCTTAGGAACCGTTCATCCGATCTACCTCATACCTGGCAGGTGGATTTCTGGGGAAGCAAGGAAGTGCAATGTCGTTGTGTGAAGTTATTTGGATGAGCGGTTCTCAAGAAATATATAAAAGTACCTCATAAACAACGTTGATTTGCTTCTTCATCTGCCCATGGAGTCAACGAGCAAATACGGACAGTGCCACTCTGCCACTGCAACCCACATTGTGGTCGGAGATAGGATTACATCCATAGTGATAGGAACTACCATAGAGAATGAAATGAAAAAGTTTAGAGAGTTAAGCTTTATTGCCGTTCCTCACATGCGAGAACTTTGTATGAATGTTCAAGACATAGTGCAGGATGTCTCAGGCACATTTTGAACGGGCACTACAGTTCATCCAATCAACTTCAGCTCAACTCAAAATTGTAGTCTCCACATATTCTGCAAGTGAGGCATTTAGGGAACATGGGTAAACTGCCCATGTTATATATTAACATGGGCAGTTATAGCGTCGTCTGATAGCCTGCGTGTGAGGCGTTTAGGGAACATCGGTAAATTGTGGCGTCTACCGATAGTCTTGATGAGAGGCGTTTAGGGGATGGGCACTGTTCTCTCTAAGTATTAAGAAATCTGCCCATTCCAAACAGGCAAGTTTTGAACAGACACTGTACTAGTAATCTAATGATGTCATATATAATAATATATCAGTCAGAGGGACCAAAGCACTACTTTTACTGCAATACTTTAACTACATCAAGCTGATAATACTTATGTACTTTTACTTAAGTAGGATTTTTCATGCAGGATTTTTATTTGTAATGGAGTATTTTTAAATTGTTGTGTTGGTACTTTTACTAAAGTAAAGAATCTGAATACTTCTTTCACCACTGCTGTAGTAGCATGTACATCAGCACAAGATCTGTATGAATCAGGTTTCGGAGTTACAGTAGAGTTAATCTTGCACCAGCATGCAGAAGCGCTACACAAACACACTCATCCACACACACACAGTCAGTTTTCCATCACTTCAGAGGACATTACATTGACTTACATTCATTTCCTGGAGACTTATCCTAACCTTAACCATAACTACCACATGTCTAACCCTAACCCTTACCCTAACCTCAACATAACCCTAAACTAACCTTAACTTTAAACTAAGTCTTCACCCTAAAATAATGATTTACGTTAAGGGGACTTGCTTTTTGTAAAAGGGAGGCAAATTCCCACATATTTACGTCCCCACAACATGAGGAATGCCTGGCACACACACACACACACACACAGTCTTCTAGAAACTTGATGGAAAACAAAGATAACAATAGAAATGGGTGTCAGGTTGCTCAGAGGGTGTGAGACTCTGGCATGATGCCACAAACACACACACACACACACACACACACTTACACACATGTACACAAGGTGTTGAGATGTTTTTTACCCAACAAGGATGAGCTGTCACTAACGTTTCATGTCATCACACTCAGCACTGCTTCCTACACACCCTCTCACCCAGTCTCACCTCCTCCCCCTGTTTCTCATTGTTTGTCCTCTTACCTCCCTCTTTCTCACTCTTCCATCCCGTCCTAATACAGACTCAGTAATCAAAGAGTTAACCATAATACCCAGACTTTGCAGACACACAAGCCTTCTTTGTTTCAGTACGGAAAAACACAGTTCGGCACAGATAGAGAGAAAAATCTTAAGTCACGTTCGTGGTCAATTAAGCTTTAAAAATATTTTAAATGTGCTGTACTGAAACAAGCTCTCTGCACTTCAAATGAAAATCATCAGAGGGCTTACCCCCAGAGTAATCTGTAAGGGTTTAAGTATTTTAGTGGGGGTCGCACATTAATGATTTGTGCATGTGTGCGTGTGTGTGTGAACATGAGTAGCTGATCTGCAGCCCAAATCTTAACCAGCGACACGTTATGAAGAAAGTCAGTCAGACATGCAGGCTGTGAGAACATTTGGCCGATCTCCAGAGTAAATATAGGAAACGCACTGTTAATTTATGGCAGGTTAAGTACAGCCAAAGCAATGTATGAAATGTGCTGCTTTCATCCTCGCATTTTGTGTGTGTGTCTGTGTACGACTCCTTTCAGATGGCAGAATGATAAGATTGTTCTTATCCATCCAATTACCGTATGAGCTGCATGTGCATGTGCAGGCAGGTTCAGACTTTAACTGTCACATGTCATTCAGAGAAAACAAACACAACTGCCCGCTTTCACTTTACCTGCTGTGGATTTACCCAATTTCTTTATCACACATCCCTCTGAGATGCACGTACAGTATAAGCTGAATATACACTGAATTTTTCATTAAATAGTAAGCATTTTGCTGCCTCCTTTTATCCAGAGTCATTAACACTAAATGAGCAAAGTTGACATTTTTGTTGGAATCAAACCTGATGGTGGGACAGTGAGTTAGTGACAATACGACCTGTACATCCTTGTACATACAACTGTCTATAAGGCTAAACACCTTTTCAGAGGCTTATGAATAAACTTTTGGGGCACAAAATCTGTGACCTGGAAGTCGTCAAATTTACAAAACACAAATTTAAAGTCATTAAATATGGGTACTACATATCATCTTATCACATCCTCAATCCCAAAGTGTTGGTATGGGTATCAAGGACCTGCTAAACTCCAAAATGAACACAGACCGTGGATGTTTGTATACATGAACATTGGGTGTTTGTGTATTCAGATGCATGTGTGTTCACATGTGCACATATAGTCTGCGCAGTCATAAATTTTAGGCTGCATGAAGACATCCATGCAGGCCCTCGCAAACGTGAGCAGTTAACAAAATTTACGCAGACCCTTGTGGCTATGTGAACATAACGCCCCTTGTCACTCCTACTCTAACCTACTGTATCTCAGGTTAGAGGCAGGAATTTGCATTATTGGAGTGTCACTCTCTGTGATGTGTTGCAGTACTAGATATAGATATTTATGAGATACTTTTAGAAATCATTAACTGCTGCTGGCTGCTCAATGTTTAGGTACACTAGAGGCTTTGCATATTAACTAAAGTGCATTTGCTAACACAGTGAGAGTTAGTGTTGCAAAGATTATGTCAGTTTCAAAACAAGTGTGCAAGAGCTAATTGTTAACACAAGATAGAGCATAATGCTAATAAGAGGCTAACCAGGATGCTACAGAATCACAGTATTAATTCTAACCTTGTATCCTCATCCTCTCTGATATTTTCTGCTATGCTTTAGATTTTTTTACTCAAGTCCCATTAGATTCAGAGATAAGGGGTTACATAGTGTACAAAACGAACTGTTATATTATTCTCTTCAGTACAATTGGTGCCGCTATAACTTCCTCCTCCCTTCAATACCAGAATCCAACTGGTCATGGATGTTGGAGTTGGAGTTTTGGGAAGGTCAATGTTTTTGGGGTCAGAGTTGAAGTTTACTCTCAAAACTTGACAGGAAACCAGCTGCCTGAGAAAGCGCAGCCAATGTTTCGAGTTTCCCAATCACTAATATAAAACTTTCAGAATTATTTATGTGTGGGCTTTTTATTCTCTGTCTGTGTATGCCAATATATTCTACAGGGTTGATTGGTGATTAGAAAGGGCGCTACTGAAAACGTTTAATAACTTTCTAATGTTTTTCAGGGTAAGTAACAAAGTCAAATAAGTAACTTCTCATAAAAATGCAAGTGAAAGTGATTCATTTCTGATCTATGAATCCCACGCCATTTCCTGTGAAAGCAGTGAAGAGATGAAAAAGGAAAGCATCGTCCACTCCTATTTCTCTCTCTCTCTCTCTGTCTCTCTCTCTCTTTCTCTGTCTTAACTTGTCCAGGGTTTTATCCTGCTGTGTGTACCAGGAAATTGCCCCATTCTCCAGAACAGACCACAAGTTTGTTTGTATCTCTGCCTCCTTACCGACACACAACTAACCACCCCACACACATACACACACAAACACAAACACACACACATACAGTAGAAAGATTGGCATACAAACATGCATGCACAGACATGAACAGATACCCACATGCACTCTCACACACATGGCAGGTATGTGCAGATATGCTGACAAATGTGTGTGTGTGTGTGGGTGTCTGTGTGTGTATTTTTAGGGTCTTGCTTGTATTGTTCTCCTGTGTACCAAAGCTTTGGGAGGTCTGATGACGAACCGTGAGGTCCTGCGACATGTTTCCTGTTTACACTGCTCTACACAATAACCACCCAGCTGACGCATTGTGTGTGTGCTTACAGTATATGTGTGTGTACAGTACTGTGTGTCTTGGCCTGTGAGTTCTTGCCCGCCTGTTTGTGTGTGTCTGCATGTCTGCCTGCCAATGATTTGTTGCCTTGTTATGTTAAAGCTCTGAGCCTCGTTCCATATTCCATAATGCTAATTCAGAGAGAAAATATTATTTCTCAGATAACTGGACAATGGTGAGCAGTATGGCAGCAGTGTTGTTTCTACTGGAACCAAACTGCCCTGCATGTGGAATGATAATAGAGGCTGGTGAAATAGTATTTTATTATTCTATGGATCAGCAGAAAAATAAACTATTTTGGTATTACAGTCAGACAGTGTTGTAGTTAGCCTTAGTTGGGGTTAGTTTGGGGCTAGCATGCCACAGAAATTCCTTCAATAAAGAAACAAGAAAATGTGCCAAAATACTGTAAAAAGGTTGGCTGAGGCTATTTAAAAGCTAAGACTGTTTATTAACAAGATTAGGAGTCTACAGCCATGCTAGCAACTCTGTGAGCTAAATGTCAGCATGCTAACAGGCTGATGACGGCAATGCTAACATTCAGATGTTTAGCTGGTATAATGTTTACAATGTTCACCTTAGTTTAGTGTGTGAGCATGTTAACATTTGCTAATTAGCTCTAAACACAAAGTAGGTCTACACCTCAGACTGATGGGAATGTCATCTGTTAGTATCAGTTAGTTCTGCAGGTATTTGGTCAAAAATGACAAAGTACTGAGTAAAGTAAAATTTTGACCTGACGATGGCACTAGCAGATAAGTCAAGGAGTCATTTAAGTTATTACACTTCATCCTGAGGTGGACTTGAATATCTGCACCAAATGTCATGGCTATCCATCCAACTTTGAGACATTTCACCCAAAACCCCAAATGTGAACCTCATTGTGGTGATAGAGGAGAAGTCATTAGGCTACATAGAACCATGAATGTTTTTACACGCTGTGGTCTCAAGCCATCATGTAAATGTTGAAAAATTTCACAGGATAAGTTAAAAATGTGACTTGCTTGTGGCGCCAAAGGAAATGTCAGGAATCACCATTAGGATCAAGTCATTAGGACTGATCCTCTAGGCGCCATGTATGTATGTACCAAAATTCATGCCAACCCATACAATAGCTATTAAGATATTTCACTAAAAGCTGAAAAGGTCAACGTGTTGGTGGTGACAGAGGAAAAGTCAGAGGATCACCAAAGACTTGGCTGATGGTTCATCCTCTGGGGAACATGAGTGCTTGTAAAACATTTCATTTACTGGCACAGAATCTCAAAGGGGTAGGGGCAAAAATAAAGATGTAAAGTCACATGGTAATGTGACTTGGACTAATGAGAGAGGTGTTAAAGTCAGCCATAGAGAAACTTGGGCTGACCAGAGGAGCAGTTGGGCCATTTTGGGGTGCCGAAAGACCCATTAGGAATAAAAGTGTTCCACTGGACAGAGACATATGATGGTTATGGCTTAAAGATGAAAAGAAGAGGGGTTGTCACTGACCTATACACCAAAAGACAATCATCATCATGTGTTGGAGTAACAGCTTACAGCTGAGAGGGAAGACAGGACTTAATATCTTTCACTGTCTCAAGGCTAAAGGTAGCATACTGTAGGTTTAAGCTCCTTTATCTCTGTCCTAGCTGCGTCTGTCAGTCTCTGGAGATGATCTGTAACCAGTATAATTGAAAGGATGTGTATCATCATATTTTTGTAGATAAATGATGCATGGGAACATGTGATGTTGTATCATCTTGCATGTGTGGGGGTGTGCGTGTCTTGGCAGGACCCCACCAAGAAACTTCATATCTGGCAGAACTCACAGATAAAACATATTTATGTGTGTGTGTGTGTGTGTGTGTGTGTGTGTGTGTGTGTGTGCGCGCGCGCATGTGTATTAGTCATCTCCTTAGTATTTCCAGGTCCCAAGACCCTGGCTGGACTGTTTAACTCAGCGCTGAGTAATGGGGCCAGCAGATGCTACATCAGCGGCAGAAGAAGACGTCTATGTTTGTGTTGCACTTTGTCCTCTTTTTAAAAATAATGTCTTTACATACAGTATACATCACACTCGTCTCAGAGCAGTTGGGGAAGGCATGTTTGTATATTTCTGTGTGTGTTTTTGTTGGAAGAGAGCTAAAGCTAGGATGACTAATCAGATGGATGATAAGATTTTCAGGAAACACTTCAGCCTTGTACTTTGTGAAACTTTGTGTGCAACTAGTGTCAAATATCTGTATTTACCAGCCTGAGGTTTGTCTGCCAACACACACATTACCAATTCATACTGTGAATGTTCAAGCATTTGTCATTTTTGGGGGGAGAACACATGCATCATTGCAGTATTAGCTTGTATTACAGTGTACAAAAACATTATATAACATGATTCTTTCAGTGGAAAAAGGGAGGTAATGGCAGGTAGTTGATTCAAGGATTGACGACAGAAAATAGGGACAAGTTGAGGACCTGAAAAGTGGGACACCTGAAACTAAGAGACGCCAGCTTTCTTTTCCTTTCCTTCACTAATGTCACTCTCAGCTCTAATTAGACCTGACTCCACTTTGATTCCATAAAACAAGGACTTCTTTTAAGGCGACCCATCCATCTGGAAGAACTTTAAACGTCGTTCCAACAATCTGCCAAAATGTCTTTGTAACGTCAAAGCAACGAAAAAGAAACACAAAATGAAAAACGAGGGGGTCCACAGAACCTGAATGAGATGTAAAAGGGTGTAGCAATCAGTGTGAGAGTTGGAATGTGGTTTGTGTTTTGATAGACACTGTGAATGTGTGTTGATGTGTATTGATACACTGAAAAACCCATGAATAGAGTGAATAAATGGAATAAAGCAAGAAAAAACTCACAAAACTTGGAATTGGCCTTCAAATGTCTTGAGTTAAAAAAGACTCAGACTCAAGAAGAACAAACATTATGAGTCAAGGATGAAATGCGGAGACTTGAGGAATGTTGAAATCAAGATGTTTGAGCCTGACATGACAGTTAGGTTGATGTGAACAATCCCTCTCTTCCTCTGTTTATTGTTTTATCTGAGCCAGGGCGATTAATCACCCATCTGCACACACATGAACATATTCTGTATCCTTCTCTTTCAAAATCACAGTCTTCTCTCAACTTGTTGAAACCCAAAGATTAAGTTTCACTTCACTGGCGTCTGACTCTATGAGTTACTCATTTTCACAATTTTGTAGGGTTCATGAGAAATACATATTAATCTGAGTGACGTTTCTCTTTAAGAGATGCACCAGCGACCTGTGTGAGGACTCTGTCAGAGGTACAAGTGTTTAACCCAGCTCAAGTGTATACTTATAAGGCACATTCGGTCCAAGCCAAACAGTTGGGCAGGTTTTGATTTCAGACCTGCTTCAGCCTTTAATGGCTAAGTCAACATGAAGTCAACAGCAGAGTATTACAGCTGCTGAACGCTCGGGCAGCTTTCAAAGACAGAAAGGTGGACCTTTTATACACTGAACCTCTTGTGTGTGTGTGTTGAAGGATGTGGTGCTGGGATTTAAAACATAGTGATTGTTTGGTTTGGATTTGAGAATTTTTGCTATGTAAAATCAAAGGTTACTAAGAAACCAGGACTGATAATAATCTATTTACTGTTGGTGTCTCTCCCAGACAGGGGAGTTTTTGAAGTTTCATTTTATAAGTTTTTCGTCTGGCAGATAGCAGGTTTGATATTCATCAGCTTCTATGAATTGTGGATGAAAAAAGAAAAACCTGTAGGAGTTGCTTATGGCCTCAAACTCGGGTGCAAATGTTGCAAGACACGACTTGAAACTCCAATACGCAACTTTTTTCCCCCAGGCAAGAAAGTGTATTGTTAGTTGTGCTCTCCTCCCCCTCAGCTGGTCAAGTTCCCACCCCAGCAGTTGTCACTCATTTTGATGAGCTGTGAAACGGCAGCTAGCCTGAGGCTGATGGAGCCAGGCTTGAAGAAGCAGAGCCAACTGGGAGGAAAACTAATAGTCACACCTGTGTTTTCCACTGTTGCTGTCTGATGCACATTTAGTGACTTTACTGTCAGTTGTAGTCCTTTTACAGTGCATGTACAGTGTAACATGAAAGGGGTCACTCATAGTGATGAACCCACAGAGGATTATCTACCAGCTCTGGGGTTCCTCTCAGCATTACAGAGCATTATAGCATCTTTCAGCACATTGTTTTGGTTTGGTTACTGTTTTGCTTCACTGCTCTCATCAATGTGGTTTCAAGTTGCAGCAGGTGTCAGTGAAAAAGTTCCAAAAACCAACCATACATACACTATGTGCCCAACACAAAATGGCAGATAGACATTAGCCAATAGCAAGTTAACATAGTGAAACATTTAGTGGCTAAAGACACACACATTTCCCTCAGAAGTTAGACACAGACAGGGCTAAAAGGAGAGTGAGTATTGGCCTCCAGATGGCCAAAAAAAATCAATGAATGCAGGTTTAACAAAACATAACACAACACTGAAGCCATTGTCAGAGGTTCTGCCGTTGTTTCTATTGTTCTCTGCCTGCTTTAGGCATGAATTCCTAGAATGTAATTTCAACACTGCTCTGGAGGTGATATTAAAAGTTCCAGGTCATTTCAGATGTTTACAGTGCTGCCAATTGTGATTGGTTAAGCAGGTGTGTCATCACAACACAACAAGACAAGACAAGTACATAGTACAATAGTTACCTCCATTTTACTACTGCATATGTACAACCAATACTTCATCCTGGTCAATTGGTGGTTAGTATTGATGTGTAGTTATAATCGTCCTTGTAATACTTATGTGACTTAAAATTTAAAAAAGGACAGAAGCTGCCGTCACCAGTAATATAAGGAACAAAAGATTAAAACTATAAAGTAGTTTGAATTTGGGCCACCAACCAGCAGTGCCCTCAGTTCTCCATAAAAATGTGAGCATGAGTCTGTCCCACAACTGCTTACTTCACTCACCTACCTAGCAGTACATAAAAATTAAATTAATTCAATAGTTTATCCTCCATATGCTTTTTAATAAGGTATATTTGACATGCCGTAATTTGTAAAATATAGTGAAAGTGCAAGGCAGAATGAAGCATCACAGCCTCACAAAGTTCTTAAAAGTCAAGGTGACCCACAGTTTTATAAGTTGTTACATTCCTGCAGTGGAAAAAGACTATTATGGTCATGAACATGGGGCATTACACTTCTATGTATTGTAGCTGTACTGTGCACCTGCAGTCAGTGGTCGATCTGAATGGGCCGGCCTCAAAAGTGGATGTTGCATTCACTGACAGTGTATAACAACTGTATACTTTGTCTTCCATTTCCAGTGCCCTCATGTATTTCCTTGCGTCAATGTTTAATATCATCATCTGCATCCACCGTTTCAGCACAGACACTTATGAGCTGTCAGTCAACGCTGGCTGACTTTCCTCCGGTAACAGCAAACAAATTAACTCCACTGCTCTCTCTTAATTGCTGGCGGTGCTGAAATGTATGCTAATACTCTTCAATTCACATTGAGCTCATGCTCTGTTAATAGCTCTGCGCTGTACGGGACATATTCCTCTGTCATCATAGCTTTTCCACACACCCTAACTAATAACTTATAGAAGCTGTTACTGATATACACCAGCCAAGGCAGCACTGAAAATACATTTTTTACTGTCAGATCTGTGCTGGATAATGCCAATTCGTACAGTTTAATAAGTGGTGTTTATGGCACAGCAAGGCCTGAGGCAAGGTTTACTGCTTCTAATGTATTTCTAACAAAGAGTCTTTTATTGATTGTTAGACTAAGCGGACATTTGTGCACCATGTACTTGCATAAATACAGACACAAAGGACATGGTCGTATACAATTTTTTGAACAAGAAGAAGAGAAGAAGAGGGAAAAGTTGTAGAAGTAAAGCAAAAGAAATAAAGACTTCAAAATGAAATATGTGAATGAACATAATCTCCATTCTGAGGGATTCACACACACACTCTACTTGTTTTGAGTGTGTGCATGCGTGTATGTTTGCATACCTTCAGTATACACCTACCTATGTTTGCCATTAAGTGTGTTTTTCTTACAACTGTGTGTGCATACTGTATAAACTTGTGCTCATAAGTGTGTGTGCATTTCTGACTGACCGTGTATATGTGTGGAAAGCAAAGCTGTATGATGGGGGCTCCCAGTCGCCCAAAGCACAGCTGGTTGTGTTTAGACTGTTTGTCATGTGCTGTACTGTGGTCTATGGAGGCAAAGCGACAGACAAAGAGACGCACAGACAGACAGACAGGTAAATATACTTTAA